>NC_141689.1:313472817-314743660 GCF_964263255.1 Lissotriton vulgaris | reverse complement strand
ACTGGATACCCTGGTGAACTGTTATCAAGTCATGATCCATAACAGTTTTCTTAAGCCTTTTATCCCGCCATCTTTTGTTTTCAAAGTTTTCTCTGAGGGACTTTTTTAGGGCAGTTCTTGAGATGGTTTCCATTCTATCTGGCTTGGAGAAAAATTCTGGATGTCCAATTTCATACAACAGATTTTTGACATAAGAAAACCATTTAATATTAGGGGCTCCACCACATGCAAGACAGTCTTCTATTATCTCTCTGTTGAGAGTCGTACATGGGTTAGTCCAAACGTTATGCCATAGTAAAACCGGGGCAGATTTAATAATGTTTTCCAGACCTACTGGAGGGCCACTTCCGAGTGCATCACATATGTTGAAGTGGTCTTTGGGACGGGCAGTAGGTACCGTAAAAACCGGTTCTCAATTCGTTGTATTGATTCAACTGGCTCGATCCCCCAAATACCCGCGCCATAGGTTCCGGTCGAGACACATTTAGCCTTAAAAATCTGTGTCAGCTCCCTTGCTGGTCTACCCCCCAGTTGTTTGGCAAAGTTTGCCAGGGCGCCAGTGGATCTGGTAAATGCCAGAGCCCTGGCATTTACGGCTGGTTTCCATGAGCCCCTTCTCT
This sequence comes from Lissotriton vulgaris, assembly GCF_964263255.1. Taxonomy (NCBI): domain Eukaryota; kingdom Metazoa; phylum Chordata; class Amphibia; order Caudata; family Salamandridae; genus Lissotriton; species Lissotriton vulgaris. The sequence continues at coordinate 314,743,040 of NC_141689.1, read as the reverse complement.
CAAAATGGACCCCCAGGTAGCAAAAGATGTCTGCAAGCTCCACCCGCCTGTCATCCAGCGTAATCAAACAGGGTGTTCTGCGTTTCTTTGGGCCACAGGACATAGTAAAAGTCTTTGAAACGTTTACGCGGAGACCCCTTGATTGCATAAATTCCGAGAATTGTTGAACCGCTTTTTGTAGGCTCACTTTTGTCTGTGAGAGAATTGCCGCATCATCGGCGTAAAGGAGTATGGGGATAGGCTTCCCTTTTATTGTGGGGTAATCATGATAATGTTCAGTAAGGGCGAGTCCAACAGTGTTTATATATAGAGTAAAGAGTAGCGGTGCAAGTATGCACCCCTGCCTTACTCCTATGTGGATACGGAACACGTCTGAGCACACCCCCATCCTGCCGTATCTCACACGCGCACCCGCCCGTTATACAATTCTTTGATAAAAGAAAGGATCTGATTGTCAAGGCCTATGTCCCTCAGAGTTTGCCACAGTACATTGTGGTCAACACAATCAAATGCCGAACTGAGGTCTACTAATGTTATGTAAAGATTTCCTTTTTTGGCATGTATGTATTTAGATGTTATTAAGGCTAGATTAAGGCCCTGCTCGACTGTCCCTCTTCCCGTCCTGAACCCGTATTGGAGGTTGGAAAGTATCTCCTGTTTGTCCAACCAGTCCTGCATTCGTGCAAGAATGATCCTGCCTGCGATCTTCATGAGGCCGTCAAGCAAAGAGATTGGCCGATAGCAGACAGGATCATTCCTGTCCCCCTTTTTATAAATCGGGACAACCACTGCCTCTGACCAGGTCGCAATAAAGCCGATTTTATTTGAAGAATTCAATACTTCAGTAAGTAGGGGTGCCCAGAAGTCAGGAGAACTTTTAAAAATGTCGATTGGGACACAGTCCGGCCCTGGGGCCTTACCCGCAGGGCTTTCTGCAAGAGCCTTAAAAACTTCTTCCAGTTGAAACTGGATGCCCAATGGGAAAGGAGTACATGGTTCCTCCATGGACGGTAATACGATGCTAGTTAAGGATCTTCCTGGGGGAGCTATTTCTCTATAAAGACCCTGAAAGTGATTCACCCAGTCCTGTGCTGTAATAGCATTGTCTATCTGGGGGCCCTGGGATGCTTGCAGGAATGGGGCATTAACGGCCTTCCAAAAGGATGTATTGTCCTTTAACTCAGAGGCTGCATGCAGAGCTGACCACGCCTGCAATTTAAGCTCTTTCTTCCTATTTGATAGAGCGGTACGATATGTACGCCTCGCTAGCTGAACATTAGATCTATATTGTGGAGAGGAATGCAGGGCCTTTTTAAGGGCAGCAAGTGCCTTAGTGCAGGTACCATCGAACCAACCCTGGGACCCCTTGGGAGTATTACGGGTAGTTCTAGTCAGGAGTTGTTTTATAGATGCACAGATTTTACTGAATGAACCAAGAACGACATGGCGGTCCTCATCAGGAAAAAGACAGATATTAATTTCCGCATGCACATTAGTAACCAGTTTTTGTAGGAAATTTGCAGGTATCACCCTTTCCCATTTAATGCAGAACCCATTTTTTGCAGAAAGGATGGGATTTAGGTCATATTTGACAATGTTTTTACGGCATGAGTCACCATGCTTAAGGTTGAGTGTTACAGAAATAGGAAAGTGATCACTCAAACCAGTAACAATAGTTTCCCATTTGGTCACCATGTTAGCATAGCGAGTCGGGAATAAAATAAAGTCAATGACTGTATTTGCCCCCCTCCCATTATAAGTAGGTCTTAATGTTTTGGGGGGGGGTTACACAGCTCATTTATAAAGGAAAGAAAAAACTCAGCCGGTATGTTGTTAAGCAAATCCCCTGACTTAGTGTGGGAAAAATGAGTCGGGGCCCCTGGTTGTGTTCCTCCATACCACACACTCCCTGTGCACTACGCAGGCAAAGAGAACAATTAAAGTCCCCTACCCACATCAGGACCATATCTCCTGGCAGGCTTTCTTCGATCTTGGACAGGGCTTTTAGGAGATTATTAATAACTTTCTCTCTTTGCAACACAGGAATATTGTTATAGAAATTTAATAGAACAAAAATTTTTAGATGACCCCATGATAAAATAAAGATTTGATTATAATTATTTTCAGTGAAACATTTAATGGTGGAGTGCCAGGGGTAATTGACAAGTACGTACAAAGACTGCCCTTGTGTCTGCCTCTTATACTAGGTAAAGCCAGAGTAGAAAAAGTTTTATAGCCCAGGATATGCAGTTCTTCAATGGCCCATGTTTCTTGAAGACATATAATAGCGTGGGTCAAGGTAAATGATTGCCAGGTTGTATTGTAGATTTTTGAGGAGAGACCCGCCACATTCCAGGTTATAACACTTCCAGGGGTTACGGGTTGGGGCAAAGTGGTTGATTCACTTGATACCAAAAAAGGTTTGACACTCTCTGTTTGTAATACAGGGGGGGTGGACACCATGGTGTCAATTACAATTGGACAGTTAGACTGTAATTGAGCAAATGACCCATCCCTACGATCTTGTAAGGGTAACTCCCGGCAATTGTCATAGGAAAGTCAGTCCACTGCATCTAAAGCTGTAAAGGCATGAAATCTGTTTGCAACCGGGATTTGGAAGTTAATGGCCTCTTGAGTTCTCTGATAGGGTTGATTCTCAACACGTTGGTGAAGTAGTAGGGACCTGGGGTAAAAGTAACTTAAGTTACGGATCTGTATGCCAGGTGTTCCACTCTCATGATACCAATCATTTAAGTACTTGGTGACTCTAGGGTCTTTGAAATTAATTATTACTGCATCACCTTCAATATCCTTAGGCCTCTATCCTACCCATTTCACTCTTCTCACGAACAGAATATCTCCATTAATGTTTGGGGGGAGCGGTCTGTTAGTTTTAAGCCAGTAAATAACCTTATTTTTGAGTCCCCTATACCCTTCAAACTGCCCTGTTGGTAATTCAGGCACCCCAATCAAGACGGCAACATAAGGGGCTGAATCTAGGGATAGGTCAATTTGATTATTTGGGCAGGTACTTTTACCACCCTCAGGGTCGGATCTTAGATTATTATTGTGTGTTGACCGTATGCCATTTTCACCGCCCACTCGTCCCCCTGTTCTTTGTAGATTCGTTCTGTTAACATCAGACTTTGATGCCACGGTCCTAGTCTCCTTTCTCTCAACACCCACTCCTCTTATCGCTGTTATGGTAGGAGTTGGAGACTGAGTGATCTCTACTAATGATTGTATGTGGTCTGAATTGTTTTTCCCCTTAGTTGTGCTGTTATTCGCTCTCTCTTGTTCAGTGTTAGTAGCTTTAGTGGCGGCATTTTTTGATGCATCCCTTAATAGTCCCGAGTTTAGATTAACGGCTGCCTCAATGGAATCCAGTTGGGCAGCCAACCTTCTCATTCTTTCAACAATTGGCAGAATTAAGGATTTTACCAGGGCTTCTATGCTTCCAGTAATCTGTTGTAATGAGGGAGGAGATGTTAATGGGTGACTTGAATTTAAATCTGTTATGGGAAGCTCCTGTCCAGGGATGTGGTGTTTGGAGGAATATATATTAGTCTTAGCTGCTTTCGCCTGTCTACCCCAATGTCTTTTGGAACCCCTTTTTCTTTTTAGTGAGTTACCTTTAGTTGGGCTTTGGGCATGGGGTTTCTTGGAAACTATCAGGTTTAAAAGTTCCTGGGTGGGAGGTTCATCAGATATTATTACTAGGGGATGGTCTAAAGTAGAATCTTTGCTGCTATTTAGGCTGTTTGGTTCAGTTACATATGTAAGGTCTTTTAACTGCAGGGGAGTACTAATATTACTAAGCAGAGAGCTCTTTTTGTCTGAATCACGTATGGGGGTAGTGTCTAGCTGCAGGGGACCTAAAGAAGAGCGTTTGTTTTGAAGCTCGGTTGAGATACGGCGCTCGGTGATAATGATCTCACGCTCGAGCCTGACCGCCGCTTTGTTTATAAAATGATCGAGTGTACCCCTCCCGTAGCCCCCCACTAGTAATTTCTTTCCCCTTGTAGGCATATTCAGCTATGTAATAAGATGATACATGTACTATTAGCAGTTGATTAGGTAAGGGTACAACCTAGCAATACAGCAATATGTAGTAAAGAACTATATACATATAGTGCAGGGTGATATGTCCACGGTACCTATTTTCTTGAGTCAGGCTTAAGATGGAATAGATGTAAGTGGTATGGCCCAGCCCAGCCTCCTTGTGCCTCTGAGGGCCACAGAGGGCCCACCCTTGTCCCAGGCTTCTCCCGGTCGAGCCCGCGTGCGTCCCGCTGCGCGTTGGACCGGTGAGCACTTTAAAGGTTCAAGGGGCGTGTCTTCCACTCGGCACCTCACGCGAGACCGCGCTGCCTGCTGGATGTTGTAGGCAAGCAGCGCACGGTCCGCGGGTGACTCGAGGCACAGATGGGCAGTATCTGCAACAAACCCCCAGCTCTCCCTCAGCAGGTCAATGTGCAACAGTTTCTCCCGCTCTAATTCAGCAGCAGTAAGCGTCCAGGACCAAAGGGAATATTCCTCGTACTTCAGCCAAGTAGATTGCGCTTTGTAACATCTTCGTTATAATGGTTGTTTCCCAGCCACATCACTGGTCTAAAAGAGAACAGGAGCTCCAAACTCCCCATTAGTGGATAGACAGGAATGAACCCTTGCAAGAGTGGTGACCCCAACACCAGAGTCCCAAGACCATAACCCTGAGCGATAGCCTCAGGAAACAGCAGGGAGCCATGGCAACTGAAATGTATTCACCCCTGCAGGAGAAAGGCACAGCAGACCTCAGCCTGAATGAACCCAACAGTGAAAAAAACATGCTTCAACAGTGTAACTGAGCGCACACACAACCATTGAAATACTAGAAGTCAAATCCATAACCGTCAGAGCAAGAAGCTAAGACCTAAACCACTAGGCCAGGGTGACTCTCCCTGCACATTCCTTCAAGCAACCAAACCTGCTGAGAAATCCCAAACCAGGAGTCCAGGAGACAGAACATCCAAGAACAAACAAAGTTGTCACCCTGCAGATAGAGAAAGCCCCCTGCATTAGAACGTAGCACAGCTGGTTGTATGGTAAACCAGGAACACAACCCCAGCTGAATAAAGGCCCTACAGACCTCCGGTGGTGCCAGCACAGCCCCCAGTCAGATATCAACCCAATTGCTAGTCATTAAATACTAGCTCAGCACAGAATAGGTCAATGAAAAAGACACAGAAAACTACAGAGGAAAATCAACAGCTAATGAGAAAAATGTACAGGCCACAGGCCAGGAACAACCATTCTACAAAGTACAGCACACCTATACATTTTCTAAAAAAGATAGTCCTACCATCAGTTGCTTTTGGCAGTAGTAAAGAGCACCACATTCGAACAGGCTGTCATGCACCGCCTTCACCAAGAGGCACAGCTCTCCCAGAAACATGCAGAATGGAAATGCCCAAAGTGTGCAGCACTATGCAGCCTCTGCGCCAAACTGGCAGAGCAACAGTCAGGGCACCACTCTGAAGTGCCCTCACAAGCCCAGGGATTTCTACAGGCCAAGGCTACCCTGGAGCTAGGCCTTCCAAGTTATCCCAACACTGCGTCTCACCAAGCACCCAGCAGCTTGGGGAATGCTGGAATTTCAACCGCAAATACTGTTGCACCGCCAACAGAGAAGTGCCACTATGCAGCTGGAGAGCCTCCAAGAGAAGCAGGCCAATCAATAGGTGGCCCCGGCAACACAGCCAGTCCCACCCCAGCTGGAGGAAGGCACAGCAAACCTACAGCTGGGAAAAACAGCACCATGGAAAAGGAAAAACCTGCTGCACAGTGTTCAGACACAGCTCCCATAAAACTCACCACAAGCAACCACCAACCAATCAGTTGCCATCTTCTAACCAGGACCAATCGCCTCAAGTTGTCTCCAGGCACACAGCGTCTGTCCACACCTCAAGCAGATCACCTCTCCAACGTGTGCAGATACGCCTACAAGGCCTCCCCCGAATGCCATGAGACAATCACTGCTCCAAGACCTCTGTCACCAGAAGAAATGCAGCCTGGTAGAAATCCACAATTTACAATCCCCCACTGAACTCCGGGTTGTGAAAAATCCAGCCAAACAAGAGCAGCCAGAATAACAAAAACAAACTAATCCTCACTCACACTACAGTGTCTACAGACACTAAAGAGCAGGAGTTGTGGAGGGGTGGGCCTATTTATATTGGTAGGGGGTGTGTCTACGAGGCACAGGGGCCTCATTATGTAGTAGAGGTAAGCGATAGGGACGAGGACGTTATGGTCCTTTTTTAGTAAGGCTAGGCTTTTGTCTTTTTTCCTCCCATTGTATACGTAAGCAGTGGCAGCCAAGTCAGCGGTGTGGCGAGTGCAAGTTTAGTGGTTTTATTTATTTTTCTATTTAATTTTACTTATTCGATCACATGTTGACTTACAACGCCCAACCCGCTCCACCCCCACCCTCCCCTCTTACCTGTGCTGGCTGCCACTGTATGTAGGTGTTGATATTCAGGGGCTGAAGGTTCAAACCTCTGTGCCTCTGTTGTGGTGTGGCCGATGCTGGAAACTACAGTTCTATGAACACTCTGAACAAAGTCTTGGCCCGATTCTCAAAAGTAATCTGAGACGAAAGTTTAACTTTACGACTTTCGGTATACACAAAGGGCATTTACAACTGGTAACTACCCTTTGTGAATACTAAAAGTCATAAAGTTAGACTTTTGTCTCAGTTTACCTTTGTGAGTGGGACCTAATATGTCTACAAAAACAGCCTAGAAAGACAGCAGAAAGAAGAGCCCTTACCAAACTGGCTCTGTGTATCTAAAATATAATTATGTTTTTCTAAAACATTGTTTGAAATGTTGATTCAAGTTTCTGAAATCTAATAAATGTTTGACAATGCACATTCATTCTCGAATATTAATATAAGTGATAGTGGCTGGTCTACATGATGCAGTCTCAATATGCCAATTTGCAAGGCTTTCTTCAGGACCAGTGCTGTCACAGTGATATGCACACGCTAAGGTGCACCCTTCCCTGTGACAGTAGTTACTGCAAACTTACGGTTAAACTTTCAGCGTTGTTTGAAAGAGAACGTGTTTAAGTTATGGGATGTAGTGGGTTCCGACCCCATGGATCGTACCGGGGGTGTTGATCTATAGTCGCATATACACCAAGACCAAACGCCCGCTTCTGGGCCTGGTATATCCCGGTCCAGGACCCCGTAGACCAGCCACTATCACTTCTATCACTTGTGGATGCCATTGGTCAATCTAATCAGAAAAGACATCCGTTTTCATTTTAATCTTGCATTACTAATCCAGTATTGAATTTTTTTTAGTATTAGTAACGGCAATTTTATCATTCACTGGTTCACTCACCTTGCACTTTGAAAAAAAACTGCTTCGCTGTAATCAGGCATTGTAGCACACTCGAGAGGCATTCGGCCGCTCGGTGGGACCCCATGATGAAGCATGTCACCAACCAGTTTGGTGAGTGAGGGTTCTTTTAAAAAATAAGTGTTATTCCTTTTGCCTTATTCAATATAGTAATTCGGAATTACTCTTCTGTTGATTAAATAAATACGGTAAGGGGAACCAGGAGTGGTTCTTTATACCCTTTCTCTCTTCGTGTTTTTTGTTTGTTGGGTAGGAACACCTGCAGCAACACCCATGGAATGCCCCAGGGGCATGGCTTGGTGCTAATGTGAGGGGAAGCGGACTCCGGAGCTCCGTCCACGCCGCATCCCTGCCCGCAATGATCCTGACACATTGAGGGGGGCCCTTACTGGAATCCTGGTGGTGGAAGCCCCGCTGCCTGTGCTGGGAGAGAGTGGAGGATTGGTGCTGCCCTAACAGCGACCAAAACGCTGTTATTATCTCTGGGCGGCTCCAGCTGCTGTTAGTCTAAGATGGCAACTGGGAGCTAAGGACGCAGAGGTCGCTGAGTGCTGGTAAAGAGACCCGGGACTCTTTGGGAAGATGCCTCTCTCCGGCGGCTGAGAGGAGCAGCGAATGAGAGCATTGCTGAAGAGTGCAAAGCACCGGGGATAACGAGGAGCCGGGGGAGCTCTGCTGAACTTGATGTCGCACTCCACATACAAAATGACAGCACCCACCAATGGGGCTGGGCCTTGACACCCATGGTGCAGCGAGATGGCCATGGAGAACGTCCCGGGGAGGTCTCAGCACTGCGACGCTCCCTGACGATTGGGGAAGCCAAGGTCAAGGTGCTGGAAATGATAGCAAAGGACAGTGAAGGGCGCTCCCGACAGTTCCGGAGCGGGAGGAAGGGGATGATGTAGTCCGCTTCATGGAACATTGGCTCAAAACGGAGGTGGCCCCGGAGGGGCTCTCCTCCTTCTACGCTCTCGAACAAGCCCATAGGGTCCTGAACAGGCCGCCTAACCCGGGGGCACTGCCTCAACCGATGGTGGTGCGACTACTTCATTACAGGGACAGGGATCATATTTTGCAGCAAGCCTGAGAGAAACAGACCCTGCAGATTGGGATTGCCAGGGTGATGATCTTCACGGACTTCACTGCCCGTCGTCACACCCCAAACAGAGGATGGGGTAGTCTGACAGACACACACCGAGATTCACAAAGAATACTTCACCTCCCGCTGGGAACGACTACTAGCACTTGAGTACTTGCTGGGGTTACCACTTACTCTAGGAGGCAGGCGGGGATGGCCGGGGGGGATGGGTCCAACAGGACCTACATACGCCTCACTGCTTTTTCGTGATTTCTAGTTCACAACACTAGTTTGGATGGGGACTTGTTGTTTGGTACCTGTCCTGGGGACGGGGAGTTGGGTGGGTCTGTTGTTGAGGGGATTTTGTTTGGGACCAGGCATGCCGCTGCTGAGAGGTTAGAGGGAGAACTGACAGGGTTCAAGCGATGGGATCCCACGTAGGAATCAAATGCATCTCCTGGAATGTTAGGGGAATGCACACGGTGCTACGTCATCATAAAGTCCAGGCGTATCTTGTGCGGAGAGGGGTGCAGGTTGCCCTGTTACAGGAAACTCATTTGTCGCAGAAGGAAGGGGCCGCACAACAGAAACGATGGAGGGGTCAGGTGTTCTGCACTACGTATTTGACTTACGCCAGGGGTACTTTGATATGGGTGCGGGCGAGAGTTCCCTTCCAGTGTACTAGGCAACTGATAGACCCAGATGGTAGGTATGTGGTGGTATCAGGATGGCTAGATGGCAGGAAAATAGTGATAGGGAGCCTTTACGCCCCAATGCTGACCAATCTACATTCTTTGTACACCTCTCCCGGCGGCTGGCGACCATACTAACGGGGTCGGTGCTGTTGGGACTGGACTTTAACAGTATCACTGATGTAGACCTTGACCGCTCTCACCCACCACTCCCAGATGCTCCTATACATAGGGGTGCAGTGATTAGACGTGACTGGCAACAACACTTGGGACTGACAGATTCTTGGAGGGCCCACCACCCAGACGAAAGAGACTATTCCCACTATTCTGCATTGTACAAACTACATGTTCGGTTGGACCCAATTTTCTGTTCCCCAGACGTACATGGCGGAGTTACAGTCCGCAAATATTTGGCAAGTATGATCTCTGATCATAACCTGTTGCTGGTGTCCTTAGAATGGCTGCGGATAAGTCCTCCTATCCCTAGTTGGTGCCTGCGCCCAGAGGCATTGGAAGATCCAGTATTCCACACCGCAATAGGCCCCACCATTCATTACTATTTTTTAGATAATGCTGGGATGGTGACAGGTTCACTTATGGAATGGGACGTCTTTAAAACCGTTGTTTGAGGGTGCTGCATTGGTAAGGTGGTTGGAGTGCAGATAGTGCTCCTAAGAGATGTGCAGAATGCGGAACACAGGCTCTGGGAATAGGAGAAAGAGAGACCAGAATGACTAGATAGGCAGCCGGATCTCCTTGCCACCTGTGAAGTCCTCGCCACCCATGTAGAACAGCTGCGCTGTTTTGATTATAAAGCATACATTACCCGGATCCATGCAGAACGTGACACATCTGGCACACTGCTGGCGTGGTGGCCAACCCGGCACGTAGAGGTCGGGCGATCTTGGAATTGAAGGGGTAGAGGCACGAGGTGCACTATGGCCAATTAGACATCAATGCACAGTTTTTGCAGTACTACGCTTCTCTCTATCAGAGTAGACATGACCCGGGAATTGTGGACGTGGCAAGTTTCCTGGCCGTAGTAGAGCTGCCCACGGTAGATGCTGTGGTAGCGGAAGAACTGGGCAGAGAGTTCGAGATTGGGGAGTTCGTGGCACCATCAAACATAAGGCTAGGACCAACACCCCAGGGACAGATGGGCTCCCAGTGGAGTTTTACTCTTCATACATAGATAGCCTAGCCCTGCGGCTTGTGACAATGTATAATAGGGCAAAGCAAGAAGGCTGTATCCCCGCCTCAATGAGGGAGCGATAATTGTTCCACTCTTAAAACCTGGTAAACCACCTGAGGACCGCGCTGCTTATCGACCCCTCGCCATGCTGAATTTAGACTACAAAATATTAAGTTGTATTTTGGCAAGTCGGCTGTTAGCCCACATCCCAACGCTTATCTATGTGGATCAAGCAGGTTTTATTCCATCTAGAAATACGGCGATGAATGTATGCCGGCGTTTACGCTTACTGGGGGTGGACACCTATTCTAAAGAAGAGGCATGTGTCTTCACAGTTGACATTGAGAAGGCTTTAGACAGTCCCAAATGGCTGTATCTTTTTAGGGTCCTGAGAGCATTTGGCCTGGGGGACCGCTTTGTGGGATGGACGGTGATCTTACATAAAAAACTCCACTGCTAGAGTTCAGACGGGGGGGGGGCGGTTGGTATCAGAGGCTTGCATGGTCGGCAGAGGTACAAGACTGGGCTGTCCGTTATCTCCCTTGTTATTCACGCTGGCAATGGAACCCATAGCTGTGCATGCTCAATCGGGTTGTTACTACCAGGGGCTGGAGGTGGGAGGACAGCTACAGTATATTGCGTTATATGTGGACGACCTATTGCTATTTCTGGACAACTCGGGGGAGGCCCTGCGAGGAGCCATGGAACTGCTAGATGTACTGGAGAGGGTTGAGGGGCTCAGAGTGAACTGGACCAAATTGTGTCTTTTTCCTGCAAGCTCGGGCAGGGCTGGATCACTACCAGCAGAGGGTGTGCCTTGGGAGGAAACTAGATGCTTACCTTATCTGGGCACCCGGATATATCACGACCCTGCAGATCTCCTAGAGGGTAACATAGGGTGTGCCCTGCGCGACACCGAATGCAACTTTGAGTTTTGGGGAACCCTTTCACTCTCCGTAGCGGGTAGGGTGGCATTAGTCAAAATGGTTACATTACCCAGCCTTCTCTACTTCTTCGGGACACTCCCACTTTGGATCCCACCCAAGATCTTTGCTCAACTTAACACAATGCTCACAGGGTTCCTTTGGGGCACTGGGCGGTGTAGAGTGGCTCTCACCACTATAATGAGACCCAGGACGGATGGGGGTTTCGCACTGCCGGACTTTGAGGCCTATTACCATGCAGTGCAGTTACAATGGTACATGAAATGGATGGCAGGACGCCTAAAAAACACAGCAGAACTTGGCGGTCCGGATCCAGGCTTGAGCCTTCTGTCCCGGGTACTGTTGCCTCTACCCCTGAGATTGGGGGAGATCTCCCGAACTTACAAACGGTGCGCCAGTGTTGGAACCGCTTAGCTAGGCGGGCAGGGGTGCAAATTCCATACGCGTCTGAGATCCTGCTGGTGATCCTCAAATCACTGCCCCATGGGGGGGTTGGAACAAGTTGAGATTATGGAGTGAGGCAGGGATCTCCACCCTAGGTGACTTATTTGAAGACAACACCTTGCTCCCTTTCAATCAACTCCTGGAACGCCACAACCTACCTAGAGGTGACTTCCTCCTGCATGCCGCACTGGCGGCAGCTATACGGAAACACTGGCGGGAGGGGATGATTTAACCCCAGACCTCCCTGCCCTGTCAGTATGTGGTGATGGCGGCCGGTACAATCAAGGCGGTGACTTGCCTCTATAGACGCATTACACAGGGAAAGTGCAGGCCCCTCACGGAGCTGCGTCTCAAGTGGGAGGAGGACCTAGGTGAAGCTATTGACGAGAAACCATGGGGCATTGGTCAAAAGGGCCTGGAAGAGTTCTAGGAACGTACACTTCTAGTTGATTCACTTCTATGTCCTGCAAAGGGCGTACCTCTCTCTGGGTAAGATTAATGGTTACTTTGGTGACCGAACTGCGTGCCCGAGATGTAATCTAGAAGGGGCAGAGTTTCTCCACATGTTATGGGATTGCCCACATTTGGGGGAGTTCTGGAGGAGGGTCACAAGACTGGCGGGGTGACAGAAAGAGAAATACTGTTGACACCTGGTTATTCTTTGCTGCACTGGTTCCCTCCTACTGCAAGGAATAAAGTTACTAACAAGTTTATAGATCTGGGGTTGGTGTTGGCCAAAAGGGAACTTACTAGTAAATGAAAAATGGCACGATGGACTGGGAAATGGTGAAATGGACGGATTGCGAGGGGTACTTCAGCCTGCAGATGGCCCATCGCACTGAGAATGAAAGAACGCTGGAGGGTGGCACTGGTGAACTTATTGAAACACCCGACTGACGATGCTGCAGATGACCCAGAGAGGGCCGACCAGTTAGCACGGGAGTGATTCCGGGATTACCCCGTTGCCTCGTGGGCCCCTCTAGGTGGGACCGCCATGCTACTCCTCCCATCTCTTGGCACCACTAGCTAAGGCATAGACGTAACGCCCCGATACATGGTTGAAATGTCTGTAGTTCAAATATAGATTATTTATGGATTCAGCTGTATGCCTAGGGGGTGGTGAGGGGGGGGTGGGGGTTTGGAAGGAGTTGGGGGGATGGGAGGGGGGTTGTGTAGGTTACTTATGCAGGGTCGCTGGGTTGGCAGGAGGGCTCACAGAGTGAACTAATATGAACTGCGAGATCCCGAACTGAGGGTGGGTACGGGTCCAAGTCATGCATGCCTATATTATCCCAACTCTGAAGGATTGTTATGTACTGTTGTGAACCACTGTGTTGCACACTGAGATGGACATCATGCTGACCCAGTGGCCCTGCAGGCTGTTTTCACTGCCTCATTGCAAATTCATAAAATTTGTTTAAAAAAACACACCCATGGAACGCCCCATTTCCCGCAAAGTGCTGTGTCTAAAGGGACCATATTTACAAGCATAGGAAAGCCATGCAGCATGGCTTTTCCTGTCCTTGTAAATATGGGGCAGTAAAACGCGCCGTTGGTGCGTAACAAAAAGTGACGCACCACTGGTGCAAGTGCCGCCTAAATATTTGCCCCTGTTTACATTTTTGAAGCTGAATCTTTGCATATTGTTTTTCAAACAGTAGTGAAAAACGGTCAGGCGGACAGCTTTGCTGTCAAACCACACATGAAGGGAAACTGGAAGACAGTGGTTATTATTGATATAGAGGTAGAAGTAGTTGGAGAAGTAGGTGTAGGGATGGCTGTAGGTGTAGGTTAGAGGAAGGTATAGCTGTAGGGAAATGTGTAGAGGTAGGTCAGTGGTAGAGGCCAGTAAAGAGGTAGGAGCAGATGCAAAGTGAGGCACAGAGGCAGCCGCAGCTGTAAAGGTAAAGACTGGTGTACAGGTAGTGGTAGGTGTAAAGGTAGATGGAATATTAGGCATCAATATAAAGCTAGGAGTTAAGCTTGAGGGGCGGGAAGAAATAGATCTATAAGAAAAGGTAGGTAGAGGTGCTGCTGTAGTGCTATGTGTAGCGGTAAGTGTAGCGGTGGTAATAGTTGAGGCGGATTTAGAGTTAGTGGTAAAGAGAAAAATAGAGGTAGCATTATGGTGACTGTAAGGCTGAAGGTAGACATTATGTTTTAATGCGGGAATGCCGAATGCACACAGACTACATGTGCCTCGCCCCTAAGCTGCCTCGCTCTGTGCCTCATATTTCTGAGCCCTGCTTTTCATTTCCCAGACTTGTGGTGCCAGACCGCATGTTGAACACTGACATGGCACAACTAGTCTTCTATACATATAAAAATGAATGTATGTCTGTCTGTCTGTACTTTATGCATTACTACACCATTCATCCGATCGGCATGAAACTTTGGGAAGTTGTTGAGTACACTCCCGCGAAGGTTTCTGGCAAAAAAAATGTGGTTAAATGTCGGCCCCCTGGCTCCCCAGGGCCCTCATAATCTTTCCAATACTGAACGCTTACAGTTTCTGGTGCGACTCGCTTTTGCAATGACCATCAACAAAGCACAAGGACAATCACTGCAAGTGTGTGGACTACATTTGGAGAATCCGTGCTTCTCACATGGACAACTGTATATGGCCAGCTCACGCATCGGAAAATCTTTTGATTTATTTGTGGACGCGCAGGCGGAAAAACAAAAAATACTGTGTATCCACAAGCACTCGAAGAAATAAACAGAATTAAAACAACACTTTAAAATGTTTTCCATATTAAAATGTATAAGTTTCAATAAAAATGACACAATGTGAATTGAATGTTATCATAGCAAGTTTCCTTAAATTTCCTTTCTTCTGAGATCGCAGCAACGCGCGACGGGTAAGCTAGTTTGTTTTATTAAAAATAATGTTTGAAATCTACAATGATCACTGCACTGCCAAAACACAACTGCAATCTTTTATGTGCTGGTCTCAGACCTGGGATTCATGAAAGGAAAACACTTCTTGAAATGTTTAGCAAGGATGCCAGTTTTGTTTTCGTGAACTGAATCCTATTGACTGCCAGATCAACCACCTCTGGGTTAGGGCTGACCTTTTACTCAGAATGCAGGATAGGAATGACAATGAATGAGAACAGAGAGATGATTTGAATATCTTTTTATTCACACTAAATTGGAGCAACAATGCTTGTATGTATGTGTCCCTTTACTTATGTTATTATGTACCAGTGAGACTTTAAAGTTCACACCTTGCTGGCAGGCAGAAAAACACGATACATGGCTAAGGGTCCCTTCATGATCTGGAGTAAGAGGGGCCAGAGGAGCTCAGTGGGCTTTATTAATGATGGACGATCAAAGTCGCCCAAGTTATTTTGAATGATATTGCACTCTACAACCATATTTCCAAAACAATATTAAATCGAACACGTCCATCAGCTCACAGTGCATTTTTTATTTTTGAGGCATTTTCCTGGAGATCATGGTGAATATTCCTATGCATGGTGATGCAACAGCATTGTGGTGCTCTTGACCAAATCACTAGTGAAAGCATTAAAACAGGTTAATAAGCAGAAGCATTTTCTTTGGTAAACGTGTAAAGAAGAATGAAGTACAATTTTATTAGAAATTACTTTTAACAGAAAACAAATTAAGATTTTACTGTAGCCCCCCATCACTTCAATCACTTCTACTATAGTTCTCCCCGTAGATTCACAATTACATGGAAAAGCAAGAATGACCGAGCCAGTGGGCAGGTTTTTGTTGCTCTAACTCACTGGTTACATTATGTCCCCTCTTTTCCTAGCAATCATTTGATAAGTATACTAGCATTCAAGCACTCTTTATGTCTGGTGCTTGAGGGCTGCCTATTATTGATATAGGTTTGAAGCAGTTCTATGGACGGTGGCCTGCTGAGGACAACCGACCTTAGTTCAAAGTGTCAAACGCAGTTTTGAAGAGTTCATCATGAGGATTCCCTCCTACTGCAGGCATGTACTTTTCAACCCATGATGAATGCCTCCCAGGCCTTTCCTCTACGAAAAGACTCCAATTGATAACAGTGTGCGCTGCACTTTCACTAACTTTCTGATATGAATCTTTAGTTTTCCTAATAGTTCTTCCAACTATAAATGCGAACAAAGAGGGACAAGAAAGTGGGATTAAATGAAAAGAAACAAAGGAAGGAAAATAAAAAGGCCCAAGGTGTTAATGTTTAGAAAAAAAAGTAACTAAATAAACAAAGAAAGAGGCCCGAGCTCTCACCCCTTGACATGACTGTGCAGGAGAGTTATTCCCGCTGCCTTTACCACTCCATATTTACCAAGGAACACCATCCAGGTGCACTTACATTAAACCAATTCAATGTGCAGAGTGAAATATGGCCTGGCTTTGAGATCAGGAACTCATTTGTGAAGTCCTGAGTGCTAATGGCCACAGATGCTCGTGAATCACTGAATATGCTAAAAGTTACATTAAAAAAATCTTCCTACTTCCGATTTTGATCTAGATTATTTTCTCTTGCTAAAATGTTGTGGTGCATCAGTCATGCGGTTAACAATGTTTCTGTTGCTTTTTAGATCAATATGGATGTGCACCATGATTTTTGATAATTTGTTTTGGTATTATGTGTTAAAGGGAGCTACACAATTTACATACTTAAATGTAACTATGATTCTCCTTACAGTAGCAAAACATCCTTTCCTGAATTACTTTATTTTGTTGGGACATGGAGTTTTGGTGTTTCTGAACTGTGGGTAACAAGGAACCCCTGCCCTCTTTGTGCATTTCCTAAAAAAATTGTAACTGTTTTGGCTGTATTATCTGGCTGTTAGAAATGGAGGTGTCTAATTAGCAATAGCTTGCACCTTTGTCCAAGCAGGGACCCTTCCTAGTCAGGGTAAGGGAAATGAATACACTACTAAAATAACCTCATCTCACTCCCTTGGTAGCTTGGCACGAGCAGACAGGCTTAACTCAGAGGCATTGTGTAAAGCATTTGTGCACACATACAGTAATACAGTGAAAATGCTACAAGTGGACACCACACCATTTTATAAAAATAAGTAGTTTTTGTCTAAACCAAACAAGACCAAAATTACAAAAATCCACAATGCAGTAGTCAAATTGCACTTCTTGGAAGGTAAAAACAGTTCTGTCCATAGCAAACTACAGATGCAACACTTTCAACAAAAAAGTACCTTGCATGCATCACAATAATAAACAAAAACAGCTGTGGGGAAGGTGATGCGTCCGCTTCCTACACCCAGGGAGGGCGATGTGTTGGTTCCTTATTCCAGGGGAGGTGATGCGTCGATTCCTTACTGCTGTGCAGGGGAGGTGATGCTTTGGTTCTTTTCTGAAGAGGAGGTGATGCGTCTGTTTCTTACTGTGCGGGGTGATGCGTCAGTTTCTTACTGTGGCCCAGGTGTACTTGTGAATTTGGCACCCCCGCGTGATATGTGATGATCAACGATGCATCAGCAATGGCGCTGCATTGGTCTCTCCAGTCGCAATGCCACAATGCATTGGTTTTTGCATCAGCGCAGCAGGGCTTGCATCTGAATCATGCGGTGATATAGGACTTCGTAGATTGTGCACACGATTCAGCGTGCAGTGATTTCTCCAGCCACGGGCAAGCGCTGCATCATTTCTTCTGCGGCCCAATGTGTGGAAATTCTTCTTGCACTGTGGCAATGCTTCGAAAACAGGTGCGGATGTGTCGTGCTTCTCGTAGTTGCATCTCTTTTTCAACTCCCAACAGCAGGAACAACCTCGAGAGGCCCAAATCAGCAACAGGCACCTCTTGGTAGATCGGAACTCCCAGCAAGGAAGTTCAGGGGGAGCTGATGGTGAAATCTTTCTGTCCCTGAGCCTTCAGAACAGGAGGAAAGTTCTACTTCAAGGCCTTGGAGATCTTCTTCAAGCAGGATACGCTGCACAAAGCAAAGTATTTGTCCTCGCCTTGGCATAAACAGCCACTACAGGCCATCCCCAAACAACACCCAGCAAAGGGGCAGTACTTCTCCTTCAGCTTTCCCAGCTCTTTTCCTTGGCAGAGGTTCCTGTTAAGTCCAGAAGTATTCCAAAGTTCTGGGGTCTAGGCCCCAATATTTATTCAGCATTTCTCTTTGTTCTCTGTGGCAGAGAGGCTTTGTGCTCAGTCAAAACCAGTTCTGTCCTCTCTGTTCCAGCTATTCAGCAGGAGGTAGAGACAGCATTGTGTAAGGAAGACCAGGCCCATTCAGATGCAAGTAAATCTCCGCCCCCTACTCTAATTGCAGCCCAGGTCTATTCAGCCCAGCCCTGACTCATTCAGGAAAGGCAGGACAACCATCACCGTCCCCCCCAGTGGCTGTCTGGGAGAATGCACATCCCTAGCCCCTGTCACTCCAAAGCCAGACAGTCAATCCACAAACCAGCAGAGGCACACAGGATGGCTAAGCTAGAAAATACCCGCTTTCTAAAAGTGGTATTTTCAAACACACAATATAAAAATCATCTTTACTAAAAGATGCATTTTATATTCTGAGTTCAGGCATACTAAACTCCATCTTTCATCTTGTCCCAATGGGAAGTTATACTTATAAGATAAACTCCATTCTATGCTAAGGGACAGATAGCCTTTCAATAGTGAAAAACTAAATACACTTGATTTCACTTTCAGGACATGTCACACACACCAGTACATGTCCTACCTTTCACATACACTGCACCCTGCCCACAGGGGTACCTTGGGCCTACTTTCGGGGTGACTCACATGTAATTAAAGGGGAGGTTAGGGCCTGGCAAGTGGGTGCACTTGCCAGTTCGACATGGCAGTAGAAACTGCACACAGAACACTACAGTGGTAGGTCTTAGAACCTTTTACAAGGCTGCTTGTGTGGGTTGCACAATCAATGCTGCAGGTCCACTAGCAGCGTTTGATTTACAGGCCCTCGTCACACACAGTGCACAGGAATATGGACTTAGCAGTAAATCAAGTAAGCCAATTAGGGAACCACCAATCCATAATAATCATTTGCTCTTTAGCACTGTTCAGCAGTGGTAAAGTGCCAAGAGTCACAAAACAAACAGAAAGAGAGTCACAAATAGAGTCAAAAACAGGAGGCCCAAAAGCAAAAAGTCTGGGGATAAACCCACTGGAAAAGCCAGGTCTAACACTGGCATATTGGTATTCTCTACAAGTTATTCATATAGGTACACATGTGAGCCACAGCAAGGTCTTTTGTACTCACAAGTTGAGCAACATCTGCATTAAAAGTTTGTAACCTATTATTACTTACTATATTATAAATCCATTGTTATTGAGCCTTCTTATGAGGTACAGGTTGTGCCGTGTTGTAAGTCGTAGTTGCATAGTTCTCAAATTTAAAAAGAGATTGGCTGTTAAAAGAGTAAATATGACTAAAGAGAGAATAGTAATTTACAAATTAGTAAATCTGCACAGTTTCAACAGCCTAATTTATTCTAATTTGGTTCTGAAGGAAATAGAAATGCCATTTTAACAGCATACAAATAATGGAACTAAAAAGTAGTAGTCATTAATCCGGACCATACAAAGGATCTTTTGACACTACATATAGGTATCATTGTTTCCTTAATAGGCTTGCCACCATTCATTGAATCTGCACAGCCCTTCCCCAAAAAAGTTCATGCACATTCACTGTTTAATGGCAAGTTTTGTACAGGTCCGTTTAGGTCAGGCCAAAAAATATTTGGTGGGTGGGGCGGGTCTCAAAAGTGCTATTTACCTTTTCAATCCCATAGGAAAGTCTACTTTTGAAACAGTAAAATCAGCTGAACAGAATTGCACTAAATGTGGTATCTCCACTGTCATCTACTCCACTCCAATCTACCCCATTCTAATATACCAGAATTTACCCCACTCCAATGGACTATAATCTACCCCACTCTACCACAATCTACCCCATTCCACTCAAATTACCTCACTCCATTCCACCCAATCTGCCCTACTCACCTCCAATCTACCTCACTTCACTCTACCAAATATACCCCACTTCACTTCATCCATACTAACCCACTCCACCACAATTCAAACCTTTCCAACCCAATCCAATCTATCCCACCCCAATCTAGCCCACTCCACCCCACCAAGCAGCAATTCATCCTACCCCATTCTGCCCCTTCCCACTGTACCCCACTCCAATCCAACCCACTCCTCTCCAATCTACTCCAGTCTACTCCACTCAACTCCATTCCACCCCATTCAAAAATATTGAACTCCAATAGTCCCTCTTCAATCTACCCCACTCCAATCTACTCCATTCCATTCCAATCTACCCTACTCTAATCCACCCAATCTATCCTGCCCTAATCTACCACACTCCACCCTAATCTACCCCACTCCTCCCTATTTTACCCCACTTCCCTTTTTTCCAATCTATCCATCTCCACTCCACTCCAATTTACCCCACTCTAATCTATCCACTGTACCCCACTGCACTCTATTCCAATCAACCACACTAAATCATACTCTATTCAATCCACTCACTCCACTAAATCCATATCTACCTCATGCCACCTAAATCTTCCTCACTCCAGTCCAATCTAACCCACTCCATCCTACTCCAGTCTAACCTACTCCATTCCTCTGCAAACTGCCTCACTCCAAACTACCCAATTCAATCTGCCCCACTCCAATATACCCCACTCAAATCTACCCCAGTCCACTCAACTCCAATCTACTCTACTCCAATCTAACACACCCTACCCAATCTATCCCACTCCAATCTACCCCATTGCATCCCAATGTACTCCACACCTCTCTATCCATCTCCTCCCTATCTACTCTACTCCACTCCAATCCAATCTAGCCAACTACAAACTACTCCACTCCTATTTATCCCCCTCCGGTCTAACCCACTCCACTCCAATCTACCCCACTCCACTCCAATCTACCCTACCATAGTCCACCCATTCTATCCCACTCTAATGTACGCCTCTGCACTCCAACCAACTTCCCCCTAATCTACAGCACTCCACTGAAATCTACTTCTCTCCACTCCTATCTACCCCACTCCATTCCAATCTACCCTTCTCCTTTCCAATCCACCCCACTCCAATGTACCTAATCCACTGCACTCCACTCTTCCCCAATCTACCCCACTTCACTCCAGTCTTTCCTAATATATCCCACTCCGCTGAACCGCACTCCAATCTACCCCACTCCACCCCAATCTACCCCAATTCAATCTACCTTGCTCCCCCACTCCAATCTACCCCAATCTACTTCACTTCAATCTACCCCAATCTACCTCCACCCATACCAATATAGTTCATACCACACCAATCTACCCCACACCACACCACTCCAATCTACTCTTCGACCCCAATCTACCCAACTCCACTACACTGTACCCCAACCTATCTCACTCTGAACTACCCCATTAACCCACTTTCTTACATTCTACCCTACTATAATACACCCAATGTACCCCACTCCACTGCAATCTACCCTACTCTAAGAGACCACAATCTACCCCACTCTAATCTGCCCCACTCCTCTCCAATCTACCACACTCTAATCCACCAATCTGCCCTACTCCACTCCACTCTAATCTACCTCACTCCACTCTAACAAAATCTATCGCACTCCACTTCATCCAATCTACCCCACTCCAATCTAACCCACTCCACCCTAATTAACCCACTCCAAGCTACCCCACCCCAATCTACCCCTCCCAAATGTACCCCACCCCGATCTACCCCATTCCAATCTACCCCTATCTACTCCACCTCAATCTACTCCACTCCACCCCACCCAACAGCAAATCACACCACCCCATTTTACCCCACTCTAATCTATCTCACTCCAATCCAAACTACTCCACTCCGCTCAACTCCATTCTACCCCACTCCAAGATATCCAGCTCCAGTAATCCCTCTTCAATCTAACCCACTCCACTCCAATCTACCCTACTTTAATCCACTCAATCTATCATTCCCTAATCTACCACACTCCACCCTAATCTACTCCACTCCACCCTAATCTACCCCACTCAACCTTTCCCCAATCTATCTCACTCCACTCCAATCTTGACTGCAGTCCTGTCTATCCAACACCACTCAATTCTACCCCACTCTAATCTACCCACTCTACCCCACTCTACTCTATCCAATCTACCTTATTATCCTGAATTCCAATCAACCACATGCCACCCAAATCTACCTCACTCCAATCCCATTTCACCCACTCCACCCCAATCCACCCACTCCATTCTACTCCAGTCTACCCGACCCTACTCCACCTCAAACTATTCTTCTCCAATCTACCCAATCCAGTCCATCTCACTCTAATCTACCCATTCTACTACTTTTCAAACTACTCTAGTCCAGTCTATCACACCCTAACCGAATCTACCACAGTCCAATCTACCCCACTCCATCCCAATCTACTCTGCACCACTCTATCCAACTCCACCCTATCTACTCCACTCCAATTCAATCTAGCCCACTCCACACTACCCCACTCCTATTGATCACACTTCAGTCTATCCCATTCCATTCCACTCCAATCTACCCTACCCTACTCCACTCCAATCTACCCTACCATAATCCACCTAATCTATCCCACTGTAATGTACCCCTCTGCACTCTACCCGGTTCCACCCTAAACAACCCCATCCACTTTAATCTTCTCTTCTCCACTCCTATCTACCCAACTCCATTCCATTCTACCCCACTCCACTCCAATTTACCCAATCCACTGCACTCCATTCTTCCCCAATCTACCCCGCTCTTCTCCAGTCTACCCTAATATATCCCCCTCCACTCAACCTCACTCAATCTATCCCACTCCCCACTCCAATCTACTCCAAACTACCTCACCCCATCCAAATCTAGGCCATAATGCTCCAATCAGCGCCTTGACGCCTACGGGCTAAGTTGAGCTATACAAGGCTATAATCATTATCAATCTACCCCCACCAATCTACCAGACTCCACTCTAATCTACCCCAACCTATCCCACTACAAACTACCCCATCTACCCCACTTCATTCCATTCAACCTTACTATAATACACCCAATCTATCCCACTCCACACTACCTGAGGCCACTCCAGTCTACCCCACTCCACTCCACCGCACTGCATCCCCACTCTACCCTTTCCCCATTCCACTGCAATCTACCCCAGTATATCTCACTCATCTCTACCCCAATGTGTCCCGAACTACCCTGGTTCTGTGTAACACACAACAATCTACCTCACTCTAATCTACCCCATCTATGCTATTTATTTTCCTTTGTTTCTTTCCTTTGATTTTTATCTGACATTTTCTGTTTCCCTATCTGTTTTCACTCAGTTTGCAGCACTATTATGAAACGTGAACTCTGCAGTAATTCACACCAGAGGAATAATGCAGGTGCAAAGTACATTAGTACCCATCCACGTTTTTTTGCCATTTGAAGGCTTGGAAGGCCTGTGAGCCATTTATCATGGTGAAAAATAGATGCCTGCAGAAGTGGAGAAGCCTCATAATGGGGTCTTCAAAACCTCTGTTAACTCTCAGAACAAGTGTCTGCTGTCCTCAACAGGCCACCATCCCTAGGGCTGTTTCAAACCCAGAGTGGCCGAATGAGTGCACTTATAGCAAATGTTTACTGATTGCGAGGGGAAGTACTTTATCCCTTCAGTTAGAGCAACGAAAATACGTGCAGTGCCCCGACCATTCCTGCTTGGGCATTTCATTATCATTTCTAGGGTAGAACTATGTCAAGTGTCAATGGTCGAAGTGATGGCAGGATTTCAGTTAGAACCGCAGCGAAACCTTAGTTTTCTGTTAAAAGTCCTTGCTAATAAATTAAATATACTTTAATCCTTTTTTCCACTTTTAGGAAAGAAAAATCTAGCTGTCCTTCAGCTTATTAACTTGATTTAACACTTTCAGCACTGATTTGATCGAGAGAACCAATGGCGCTGGTGCACCATTTAGAGGAATATATCTCTTGGAAATAAAAAAAACAAGAATGAAAAATGCATAATGAGCTACCAGGTGTGCTAAATTAAATGTTGTTTTTTATATGGATCGCTATCAAACAAAATAACTTGGGCGACTTTGATCTTCCATCATTAATAAAGACCATTGAGCTTCTCTGGCCCATCAATAAGCGACCCTCCCCCCTCTTTCTCCAGATCAGAAAGGATCCCTGGTCCGTAGCCATTTACTGTGTTTGTGTTCCGCCTGCCAACAAGGTGCGAACTTAAAAGTCCCAATGGTACATAAATAAATACATGCATTCATACTTAAATGCATTGCTGCTCCCATTTGATAATTAAAAAGGTACTCGCACATTTATTTTAATTCACTGCTACTCATAGGCTGCATTCTAAGTAAAAGGTCAACTGTTAATCCATAGGTGGTTGATCTGACAGCCAAAATGATTCAGTGCACGAAAAAAATTGCCATCCGTGGTGCACCTTTCAAGAAGTGTTTTTCTTTCATGAAACACCAGTCTCTTAGACTACGATATAAAAGAGCACAGTTATATTTTGACAGGCAGTGACCTTAAAACATTTCATTGCTGTAAGAATTGTGTATTTACAACATGATTTTTAGAGAATATACAATTTATGTCATGCCACTGTGAAATCTGCTGTCTGGCACCACACGTTTGGGAAATAAATAGAGGGTGACTAAAGTCCGAGGCACAGAAAAAGGCAAGTTGGGGACTAGCCAAGTACTCTGTGCGCATTTCTGCATGCCAATGTTTACACACATATTCACATTAAAGCCAGATCCATTATCTGTGCTTGTGCATGTCTGTGTTTTCTTGCTGTGATGCACAAAGTGCAAAGGATACTCCATGCTTGGAGGGAAATGGAAGATGGGCTCAATCTCAAAGAGAATAAGTCAGAAAATCATATCAATTCTTTCGTATGAAGATATGAATGATGAGGAAACCATAGTGCTATATTAAACATTCTGTTATTTTAAACAAGCAATGATTAGGAAGACCTGGAAAAATGTATAATTCAGACTTAAAATGTAATATAAGTGCTCAAGGGGAAAGTGGTCAGTTGGTGCTAGTGAAGAAAAAACATAGCCCGATGAAGCCAGTAATCATGTGAAAAGATGGAGGTAGACAAAGTAAATACCAGAAGCAGATTATTTAGAGCATCTTGTAGAAATGTAGTCCTACATTTTCGGTATGCTCTATGACGAAAGGCTTTGTTTTTTGAGATTCGTCTTTGCGCCTGTTGATGGTGTTTCAAACTGTTTTGAAGTCACAGGGTCATCATCAGAACAGAAGGAATGAACTGAGCAATGTGCTTAATCCTAAAGCAAGAGATGACACAATCACAATCTGTGGGCTAGAAGGAGGGTTGTTCCTTCAACATGGAAGTAGCACTGAGTTATATGGGTGAAGTTGAAGAACATATGTCCTTAATTCCCTAATACCAGTTGACTGCACAAGCAGAGCCAATTGAATTTGTACTTAGACAATCTGGCTCCGGGACTCCTGCCAGCTACTTGTCATGAGCAATGTATTGAATTGTCCATAAATGCACTTTGCATCCCATAGCAAAATAGATCTTTCCGACCACCCTATGGGCAGTCACATCCTAATTGTGTGGTCGAAACCGCCGTACAATGGTCGGGCGGTTTCCAGATCGATACGGTGTCGGCCGATGCATGTTCACTGAACATCATAATCAGGTCAATGTACTTCCATGTTTTGTGCATCATTCTAAATGGTATAGCAGAGTGATTTACACGATTACCACATTTGCTAGGTTCGAGAAACCTTGCATCTTGATACCTTACATCTTCCTCTTTTTTTAACTCATATGCGTTATGGGTCTGTTGTACTGCTGTTATTAATTGCAGCACTGTTGGTGGAATAGAATTATTTTCTAGGCACATTACATTGTCCTAGTAGGTGATAGTATCCTTTCCTATGGCTTCCTGTTGTTCAACATGCTGGGCAGGGAGGCAGTTTTGAAGGTGGTGTTAGCATAGCTGGTGTCCTACTTCTCACAATGTATTCATATATCTAGGTACCTGCCTCTTTGAGCATTGAATACTGGGAGCTACTCAACATCAAAAGAGTTCCATTGAGAACTTAACATCTCCTATGCACATCTTCTGTAGGGATGTCTGCAGTTGTTGCTGCAAGTTTACAGGTGTGTATTGAGTCAATCCATCAGGCTGTCGATGAAGGGGACACTTTGCCAAAGCTGAGTTGCATTTCTCATGGACGGCAGGTGTCCTCAATTTTGAGTGATTTTGTTCTTTTAAGGTAAATGAGAGGGAATTAAGGGTTTCCTAGGTATTCCTTTTCATAGTTTGAATGAAGTCTAATTACTGGACTTCCTTAACGTGCTTGTGAAGTGCATGGATGCAATAATCATCTAAAAAAATGCTGTCTCCTAATAGCGTTCAGCTGGTGACGGGCAGTTATTATGTTTGCATATTCCTGCTTGAAAATGATTTATTGAATGAGTTCAGTGGAGGATCAGAGACAACGTTGAATCAAACATTTGGCGATTAATGCCATCTTAATAGAAAATTGTGATTAAAAACCAAACAAACAACAATATATGGTAAAGCATTGTAGAATTGTAGAGTACATAAAAGATGCAACAAAATGTCTAATAGGTCCTAACATTTTCAAATTTTTCCTTGTTTTTAGAGATGGAAAGGAAAAGGAAGAAACAAAAGAAAGAAAGGAAATAGATTGAGGAAAGGAAGAAACCCATAAAACCTAACTTAAAGAAAAGTAAAAAAGAAAAAAAGTTAACAGTGGAAATACCAACTATAAGAGTCAGGGGTTAGAAATAAGTATACAATATATCGGAATTATTAGAGATGTAGGCTAGAATGCAGAATTTGTATCAGATAATTTAACAGGGTGTCAAGATGAATATGTAGGTAGTGGCAGCCACAACAAGTCTTTCATAATTAATAGCAGAGTAGAGGTTGCGCTTTCTCTATTAAGTCAGAGTTTTCTAGGTATTCGATTTCATATTTCGAATAAACGTCTAATTATTTATATTTCCTTTTGATGGCTGTTAAGTGCATAGATCCAAAAATCACCGCAAAGAACGCTGTCTCCTTACAAACATGCAGATGATGATGAGCTGTTTGTATGTTTGCATATTTCCGTTTAAAAATGTTTTAATGAATACGCTCAGTGAAAGAAACAGAGATAAAATTGAATCGAAAATTTGTCGATATTATTAGCTTATCAAAAAATATAATTAAAAACCAAACAAACAACAGTATATGGTATAATATTGTAGATGTAGAGTACATAAAACATGCAACAACATTTTTAATAGGTACTAGCATTTTCAAAATGTTCCTTGTTTTTTTTAGATGGAAAGGATGAAACAAAAGAAACAATGAAAAAGAATGAGTAAAGGAAGAAACCTATATAGGCTTACTTAAAGAAAAAAGAAAAAACTATAAACAGTGAAAATACCAACTATAAGAGTCAAGGGTTAGAAATAAGTTACAATATGTAGACATTTTTAGTCATGGAAACAAAAGTGCAGAATTTGTATCAGATAATTGAACAGGTTGTCGAGATAAATATGTAAGTAGTGATAGCCACAACAAGTCATTCATAATTAAATGCAGAGTAGAGGTTGCACTTTCTTTATCAAGTCCGTGATGATAGCAGATTCCATAAAGCTACTAAAAGTAACCATAGTGGATCTTTCTAACTGTATTTCATGATTTGTAGAGCAATAGCAATTAATAAAGCAAGAAAAATTCCAACTATATTGTTTCCAAACCACATCTGTGCAGACCTACCTAGGAAGACATGCAATACGTCAATAGTAATAGAACAAATGAATGAGACTTTAGTCCGAACATATAATTATAAGATTTTGACTGATGGGCAGTGAAAAACCATATGCATAAGATTTACATTCGCAGCTCACAGTTTGTAGTATTTTTGAAGGGAGGTATGGGTTAAAAATAATCTTTTCTTAAAATAGTACTGTGTTTGTGTGGTGCTAGCGGAACAAGAAGTGTGATGTTTTTTTGACAAATATCATTCCATATTTGGAATGAAAAAGTGTAGTATCGATCTAGTTCCCACTGTAATTCCAAGACCTGTGATTCTAAGATCTGTAAAATTTACCCTATACAAGTTTTTAGGTTTACATAATCCGTATAAAGAGATGGAAGCTTTTTATTTTTATAATTCCAGAAAAACTATGAACAAGACTGTTCAGGGTTTAAAAACCATTGGAGGGAGTTCACAGGGAGCACTGATAAATAGAAATGAACATCTGGGAGCATCATCATTTTGATGATATTTTATCAGCCCGCCATGATAGACACAAATTAAACTCTTTCTGTGA
Source organism: Lissotriton vulgaris (assembly GCF_964263255.1). Classification (NCBI taxonomy): domain Eukaryota; kingdom Metazoa; phylum Chordata; class Amphibia; order Caudata; family Salamandridae; genus Lissotriton; species Lissotriton vulgaris. The sequence continues at coordinate 314,714,966 of NC_141689.1, read as the reverse complement.
TATGGTGAGAATTATAAGGTTGACGTCAGCCAGGTTAATACAATTTGTTTCTTTAACAGAAGGAGAATATTTTCTTCCAAAATATTTGCAGGCACATGCATCAACCATTTTTGCGAGTGCAAATGGTGCGATTTGCAAAAATCGTCCATTTGTGCCCGCAAAAAGGGCATTTGTGATGCATCAAGGTTCCAGGCACTCGCAATTTGAGAATTCGCAATTCATTGTGATTTCTCAAATTGCAATTTCATTTAAGAAATCGCAATTTGCAATTCCTTAACTGCAATGCAAGAATGACTTTAGAATGGCGATTTCGCTACTAGGGGGCTCAAGTTACCATCAAGTTGAACTTGATGGTAATTTTAAAAAACTTTGAAAAATGCACTAAAGTGCATTTTTCAAAGTTGTAGGTTACACACACACACACATGCCACACACACATGCCCTTGAAGCATTTGTGTGCGCAACATGTGTGCACCCTTGTACCCTTGAACTTGCATGTGCAATTTGCAATTTGCAGTACTATAGGAACTCGCAAATTGCGCATGCAATCTCCCATTCATTCCTACGGGCCTATAGGCCCTTAGGAATGAATGGGAGGGCATTCCTTAATTGCGAGTCACAATTTGCGAGTCACAATTTAGGAATGTTTGGGACTCGCTAATTTTATAGCGATTCCTAAATGCATTCCCTAATTGCGATTCCTTAATATTCGCAATGAGGAAATCGCAAAAGCCTACATTGATGCATGTACCTGTTGATGTCTTTCAAGTTCAATGTAAATCCAGAGTCTGTGAACATTTCCATCAAGCAGTATCGGTTTAGGGTAACTTCTGACTTATCAATGTTTAGCTAGTATCCGGATATATTTGAGAGTTTACTTTGAAAGTTAAAGTCAGGAATTGAGGTATAGGGGTCCTAGACATAAAGAAAAACATCATCTGCTTATGCAATAAATTTAACTTCTGTGTCTTTATGTTTGAAACCATTAAAGTTAGATGACTGACGAAGGGCTTCCGAAAATGTTTCCAAGAACAAAATAAACAATAACGGTGACAGAGGGCTTCCCTGTTGTGTGCCTCTATGCATTCGAAATAAGAAGACTGAAGACCATTAACATGAATAGAGGTTTTTGGTGAAGAGTATAGTAGGTTTGTTTATTTTAGGATCCTCGCGCCAAATCCATGCCATTTTAAAGCTTGCATCATAAAATTACAGTTAACACAGTTGAAGGCTTTTTCCACATCTAATTTTATTTGTGTGATAGGTTCCTTGCTTTATTTATGCGAGATGTAGAACATCTAAAAATGCCCTGGAGTTGTCTGTCATATATGTGCTCATCATGAAACCTGACTGTTCGATACCAATCAAGTTCAGTTAAAGTCATTTTTACACAAGGCTAAAATATCAAATATTTGGCAATCTGAATTGATAAGAGATATGAGCCTATTAGTTCCGCAAACAGAAAGCTCTTTATCGTTCTTAGGAATTAGGCAAAGCATAGCTTCCAAAAAGAAACTATATAAGCTTCATTATTACAGAAAATCGATGAAATATAGATAATAATTCAGGTCCTGAGATGTGAGAAAATTGAGTGTAAAACTTAGAGAAGTTATCTGGGACAGAAGCCTTAACTTTAGAGACCTTGGCCAGGGCTGCCTTTAACGCAAAGATGGAGGATAGATCCACTGGTCGGTCCTGATGCTTTGGTAGGACATCAAAAATAGGTGTCTAAAGCCTCCTCTGTTGGAGAATGCTCCGGATTATATAAAGTCTGATTGTATTCCACAAAACAATTCAAAATTCCAGAACCTTTAAAATGTCACTTTGTCTATAATAGAATACATTTTTGTTTCTTCACTTTTAAGTAATTGGCTGACATTTTACTGGCTTTATTATGGGCACAATTATATTTTGCATTGATTTTTAAAAAAAATGGTAGATGCATCTTCAACTGACTTCTTGTTAAAATCCAGTTTGGCTTGTGCGAGCCATTTTAAAATAGTGTCTTTTTGAGATGTGTAATATTCATGTTGAAGTTGTTTAATAAAAGTTAGTCAGTTTGAGGATTTTCTGAGGGATTTCTTTTTCTTAGTTGCAACATATTCTGGTGCACAGAGGAAGAGACTTATGGAACAATACAACAACCCCATTTGTGTTATTTTCCGCAAGTGAGCAAATAGCATGTCCCACCCAGTTCTCTTTTAAAGAAGTAAGATCTTTGTCCTTGAGGTGATTTTCTTCTAAATGGGCAATATGACATTTTAACCTGGACAAATGAGGGAGCACTCTCTGCATCTTGATAGGATTACAAACAAACTTTACACTCCAGAAGACAAAGCAAAGGTTATTGATGATGTAAACGATACATATTAAAATAGTATAAATTCATAAGGGGAGAAATGTTTGCATATTCCTTAGGACTTCATTCAATTTATTGGGACATGCGTCAAAATCCATGCCAAGGAAAGCTGCACTGCATCATTATAATATTTAACCTAAGCTCCAGCTCTGCCATGTGCATGGCAGACACTTGTGACAACATTTGAAATAAGAGACATTCAGGTGCCTGAAAGACTGCTGCAAATTAAAAAACATGTGGGTAGAAAAGGCTGTGTGCAACTTCACTGCAAGATGGAGTGGGTGGTCATCCCACTTTCTCCTACCCTTAATAAACTTCCTTTTCTTGGTTTGATATCACACAACTTTTCTAAATTTAAAACAATGACAATTCCAGTTCCATATATGGTTACCTGGTTCACAAATACATCTGACAGCTGGACATGAGCATTCAATTTGCATGTTGATATTAAACCAGCTTAATATGACATTCCTCTATTTGACGTCTGCTAAACAAGCACTAGCCCAAAAGCATCTACATGGTAGTACCCAAAAATACCTACCCAATCTGTCTGCCAATATTCAACCAGCTCTGTGCTTAAAATCTGCAACTAGCATCCTTTTGGTGGTTTGTTTTAACCATCCACTAGGACCTCCTCTCCTTTCCTCAGATATGAAGAATACTTTTTGAGATAGAGTAATAGTTTAACCACCCCTATTCCTGGCTGCCTCCAAACTGGTTAACCTGAAGTGATAAGAGGGGGAAACTCAACACTGCTAATCAGTGTATGAATTTGCTGATGTACATTCACAGATGAGCAGCCTCTCCTGAATATGCTCACTCAATTGTAAAGGCTTTAATTATTGTACAAAAATATAAATCTGAAAATTGTTTAGTGGAAAAATGTTTTTTGATCTACATAGTGCAAAAGGAGTTGCCGTATACATTTTTTATTCCTTGTCTACTGTGGAAATTGCCAATTCTTCAGTTTAAAACCAATTATCTTCAGATGTATCTAACAATAATCTTTAAAGTCCATAAGTAACCTTCATGATACTAAATCTGCTTCAGTACAGCCAATCACTGGTTTCAACCTGGCTCTGCATGAGTGCCATGGGAGAACAATGCCACTGCAGGGGACTAATAAGTATCTTAGGGCTAGATGATTCTCAAATAGCGATTTTTTGAGAATCGCTGTTTGAGAATTGCAAAATGGTATGTATGTAGAGATTCGCTATTTTTTTGCGATTTCTTAAAATTCCTTAATTGCGATTAGCAAATTGCTAATCGCAATTAAGGAATAATTTCCCATTCATTTCTTTGGGCCAGGAGGCCCATAGAAATGAATGGGAAATTATTCCCAATTTATCTTAAGGACACCCTGCTGCACCCCTGAAATTGACATGTGTGCGCATATGGCGCACATACATGCCCTAAGGGCATGTATGAGCATCACATGGCACCTTTACAATATTCAAAAAGTGCATTTGTAAAAGAATTCGCAAATTACCACCAACAACAAGTTGGTGGTAATTTGCGATTTCTAAGCCTAAATTCGCAAAACTTAAATGCTTCATGCATAGCATTTACGGAATCGCAATTTGCAATTCCTTAAATGCTTACACAATATTAAAGAATCGCAAAATTTGCGATTCCTTAATATTGCCAGGCTTTTTTCTTGATATATTCCATTTTCCTATTTTTTTGTCGCAAACGCTGTTTTTTAGCGATTCGCAGCGTTTGCGACAAAAAAATAGTTTGATACATCTGCCCCTTACTTTTTAGTTATGTGGTTGCAGTAAGTAAGCACATTGGGGCAGATGTATCACGATTCCATTATGCGATTTCTAAATAGCGATTTTTAAGGAATCGCTATTTAGAAATCGCAAAATGGAATGTATGTAGAAAATCGCAGTTTTTTAGCGATTTCTTAGTCTTCCTTATTTGCGAATTTGCATTTTACGAATTTGCAATTAAGGAATAATTTCCCATTCATTCATTTGGGCCAGGAGGCCCATAGGAATGATTGTGAAAATATTCTCAATTTGCGATTCGCAATTTTCTAATCGCAAATTGATAATAATTTCAAGGGTGCAGGGGTGTCTCAAAGACACCCTGCTGCACCCCTGAAATCTACATGTGTGTGCATATGGTGAACATACATGCCCAATAGGCATGTATGTGCGTCACATGCCACCTTCACAAATGCCAAATAGGGCATTTTAAAAAGAATTCGCAAATTACCACCAACTACAAGTTGGTGGTAATTTGCGATTTCTTAACACAAATTCGCAATTTCGAAAACTTACATACATCGCATTTAAGGAATCTCAAAATTTGCGATTCCTTAAATGCTTAAAAAAATAAAGAATTGCAAATGTTTGCGATTCCTTACTTTGCGATTTTTTGATACATGTCAAAAACTGCTAATAAGCCTTTTGCGATTCGCATCTGCTCCCCAGTTGTTTACTGTCACATGGTTTTATTTTTTTTTAACCTACAATGGTTGTTCACCTTGATAGTGTTTACCCCTAGGTTTGTGGTCATAAGATCTTAGTTTCTGCTCAGCTCAGCTGCAACTCGAGTTCATAACAGGCATATTGTTTGCTGGATGTCAGCAACGGATAACATATATAAACATCTCACAATTAGCAACACAAAAACATTTCCAAATGCCTCCCATAAAGGGATGAATTTCTTCCTTTTTTCTCAAGACTTTACCTGCTTGTCTTCAGGAAAAACTTGAAAACTTGGCTGTTTGCCGGATAATTTTCCCCTCTGTGGTCCCTTTTTTTCTGTTATTGTTATGTTTCCTGCCCTCTTTCTTGGTCTGGAGCTCAAAGCGCCGGGACACTCCTTTGGAGTAGCCGTTGCGCTATACAAGTCCTATTTTAACATAACATAACATTTCCTGACACTCCAAAATTATGTTTATGGATATGAATACCCCTCTATCAAACCACGTGTCACACTTTGATAAATGTATTAAGTTTTCTTTGTATCAGGTAGTCTGGATGTGCTGCAGAATATACCTTTTAAATAATTTCTTTTTGGGAAATTGTGCAGTTTTCTGTTTAAATCCCCTCCAAACTTGTTTTCATCAGGGTCATCTCACAATAGCTTTTAAAGGCCTCATGGTGAAGTCATCATGTTACCAGCTGTGCTTCAGTCAATCACTTGTTCCAGTTTAGCTCTACATGACAGCCAAGCTGCACACAAGGCACTGTGGGTAGTCCGTAATTATCTTGCTTTTAGATGGTGCGGTTGTGGTAAGCACCACAGTCGTCTAAATGGTCCGTTTTCTTGAGATTGTATAATGGCCATAGTATTATTTTACAATCCTTTTCAACATCACTTTGAGTTCACAACAGTTCCATCTTCTGCTAGCACGAGGCTATGCAAAATATAGCAATTTGAGCCAAAATACGAAAACATTTCCAAATGCCTTCAAATATCTCACATAAAGGGGCTAGTAATGATAAGGGGCTGCTGTCCGCCGCCAGCTATCAGGTCTGTCAGAAGAACGATCATCAGGCAGGCAGTGGTCCAACCGCCCAACTATGATGAACCCACCAGGCGGGAAAATGCTCCTTTTACTTTGCAGCTTGTGCTGTGACCCAGGAAAAGGGCTCCCGCACAAGTTGCAGTGTATAAGAGATCTTTGTGTACATCCATGCACCGTGTGCCAGACACCATGTAGTTACTGGCACACGGTGCATGAATGTGTGGGGTGGGGGCACTACATATGCCCCCAGGGCCGCTTAGCCGTGGCCCATGGGGCATCCTCAACTTCATGTCAGGGAGTGGAACAGAGGAGCTGGGCCATAAAGAGGCATGCCACAGATTCATCAATAGGAGATGTTGAGTCAACATTTAGGGTTTGCTGGTTTTCAAGTCTACAAATCCGCTTTTCGAGCACAACTACTATCGCAGCTCACTGAATTAAGCATTCGGTGCACAAGTCAAAAGACTTGAAGAAATTCACAGAATAGCTGTAAAGGGCCTATCTGACATTGGGCTCTTGTTAGGAACCAGCCTTTAGCCGCTGGGGTGTACTGAGCCTGTGCATTTTATAGTCTCTGCTTTTGTAGCCATTTCCGGGAAACCTTTTTCCCACTTGTAATGCCTGGTTTCATTCATTGTGATGAAAAGGAATGTAAATGTGTGTGTCTTGTAAAGCGCACTGCTACCCGTAGGCGTCCTGGCGCTATAGACCGCTGGGGAACTTGTCCTGGCTTTCCCTGTGAGATGTTCCCTCCTGGGTATCTCCAAGGTGAAACCAGGCATCCCCGGCGTTTGTGGGGGGCCGTTGTGGAGCTACGGCAAGCTGATGCCCAGAGTTGCCGAGTGTCATCCCTGGTTAGATGAGGCACCGAGGCGGGAATTATCGAGTCCGCTGACCCTGTTTCACGAACCTGCCGTGTGGGGAATTGAAGCCTGATCCCGGGCCGTCCTTTGCTTCCGGGTCTGCCGCCTCTTACCAGTCAGGGAGCCACACCACAAGGGAGAAGCAACCGTCTTGCACTCATTAAGTACAATGATCAGAAAATATATGATCAGTTTTAAAGAAAATTTCAAAAGAGTCTACAGTCTACAGTTGCGTGCAATAGGAATAGGCCCTGCAAGCCTATGCACATATAAATGAATATTTTCCTCGGTAAACATCGCAGCAAGAAAAAACAGTTCATAGCTGAATACCTGCATCCTGATAAAAACGTGTTTTAAAACTGTGAAATATCAGTGCAGGTTTTTATTTTTTTCAAGCAAATTTAGGTACACAATAGAAAGCTAAATATGTTTATCAACTGGTTTTGTGCCGTGCTACCATTGCATGTCAAGACTGCAATTTATGACCTGGAGCTCGTAGTGTCAGGGTGAGTGTTTAACTCGCTATGCTATCTTTCCAGCATTTTGATATTGATGAAATTCTATTCCTGGTGCAGGCCTACCATATATTGCAGTTTTTCATCACTCATAAGTTTTCAGAATTGTAGTATTCTGAAGTTTCATGAGAGCACTGACTTGGTTTAAACAAATCACGAATACGGTTTTCTTAGATGTGAAAACGCTGACAGGATAGAAGAACTCTACAAAGAAGTGTTGTGTTGTTGATACCCAGCATGCTGCCTCGCTCACCAAACGGAGCAGACGCACTTGATATGTTTAAATAAGAGTGACGTTCCGACGTTTCATTAATAGGATAGGATTTGAAAGGACTTAGGGTGAATTGTTGAATATAGAAATCTATCTGTGTTTTGGCACCCAAGCCCACCGGAAGCCTTGCTCGGCTTCTCTTGAGCCAAAAGCACCCATAGGGCCTGATTACTATGGACCATCCGGCATACTAATGGTGGTGTTCCGACCACCGCCACACTGTGGCGGTCGGACCATCACAAGACCGCTTGCTCTGCCGGGATCAAGGATCCTGTGCGGTGTAGATGGTGTTGACAGGGGCAGCTATATGCAGGCAGTGCTGCTGCTGCACCACTGAGCATATTTCAACTTGCCTGTCCACCGCCCATTTCATGGCAGTGAGCCTGGCACGAAAAGGGTGTTGAAGAGGGAAATAAGGGGGCTTAACAGGGCCCCCTGCGGCCTCTGGGCCTGGGGATTGTCAAGCATGGGGGCACATGTAATGCCCCCCTGGATTTGCACCCCCCAGTTCCTGCACAACGTGACATGTATGCCACATCGTGCAAGAATGTGCAGTGGGCGTGCTGATGGCGGCGGTCTGCATGATAGGCTCTTCTATGTGCCTAACAGCAGGCGCCATCAGATAACCGCAGGACATCCCACCATCCAGGATTTAACTCGGCAGGCAGTCGCACCACAGCTTTGGTGGTCCTACAGCAGACAACCCGTTGTCGCCCCTCTGTAGGACAGCCAAAGTCATAATCAGGCACTAAGGGCCAGATGTAGGTAATCTCGATTTACCTACTCTTAAATACCAAATCATACCGATTCAGTATTTAAGAGTAGGTCAATGGGATGTAGGTAATTTCGCTTTTGAAATTACCGAATCGGAATGATTCGGTAATTAACTAATCAGTATTTACCGATTCGGTAATTGCCATTGATTCTTATGGGCCTTAAGGCCCATAGGAATCAATGGCAATTACCGAATCGGTAAATACCGATTAGGTAAAATTACCAAATTTGCAAGGGGGAGAGGGTGTCACTTTGACACCCTGTTGCACCCCTCAATTGTGCATGGGTGCACATGTTGCTGACATAAATGTCCTTAGGGCATGTATATCTGCAACATGGCACGTTTTTTAAAGCAAAAAAAATGCTTTTTGAAGGGTTTTCATTATTTAACACCAACTTCTAGTTGGTGGTAAATAACAAATTCTTAAACCCTTGTAGCACTGATTACAGTGCTATCTACATGTTGAATTACAGAATTGGTAATTTTACCAATTCGGTATTTTAATGAATCGGAAAAATTACAAATTCGGTAAAATTACCGATTCTCAGCCATATGTAGGTAAATGGCATTTACCGAATCGTAAAAAACGAATTTTACCGATTCGGTATTTACAAATCGGTAAATGCCATGTAGGTAATTATTCGGTATCAATTACCGAATCGTTATGATTCGGTGATTACCGAATCGGTATTTACCGATTCGGTAATTGCCATTGATTCCTATGGCCCTTGAGGCCCATAGGAATCAATGGCAATTACCGAATCGGTAAATACCAATCAAGGGGGACAGGGTGTCACTTTGACAACCTGTTGCACCCCTGATTCTGGCTTGTGTGCTATGTGACACACATACATGCCCTTAGGGCATGTGTGTGTGCCACATGGCACAGGTGTACATGCACAGATGTGCATATACACAGAAATTCGTTATTTACCATGCCATTGTATTTCATGGTAAATAACGAATTTCTAAGGGCCTGTGGCACTGTTTCAAGTGCCACCTACATCCCATATTATCGATTCTGTACATTTACCGATTCGGTAATTTACAGATTCAGTAAATTTACCGATTCGGTAAATATACAGAATCGGTAATTTTCTGGCCCCTACATCTGAAACTACAAAGACCAGTCGGTAACGGCCGTAATCGGCCGTTACCGACCAGTATTTGGCCACCTACATATGGCCCAAAGTAATTTAACATGCCCCTACATCTCAATATCCAAATACCGGTCAGAAACGGCCGAAATCGGTATTTTTGGCCGTTTCCGACCGGTATTTGGATACCTACATCTGTCCCTAAGTCACTGTCTCCTGTGTTGTCCACTGCTTAAACACCAAGATAGCTCAAGTGATCTCAGTAACAGGTATCTACCACCAACACTTGGAATCTCAGAGAAGAGACTGCAGCCCATGACAGGCCAACCCGTGTGTCAGCCGGCAGTGTCTCTAAAGGTGCAGGAGGGGCACCTCACCAGCTCTCCTCCCTGTTTGCTAAAGCCCACTTTTGTGTAACACCAAAAATGTATGGAAATTGTAAGTGTGAGCCTATGATGAGTAGATCTGTGAGTTGTTGAATTGGGGCCTGTCTCTGACCTACTAGGCAATACCCTGCTAGTGAAGACACAGTACCAAAGGACTAATTCTTAAAATACGTTGTAAATCCACACTCATGGATTTACACCTTCATTTAGAATAGAAGTACACATGTTTGTGTATTTATGAACTGCTCTCAGGAAACTGAAACAGTTGCAGCTTTCCAGAAGAAGTCACATGCAGAGGCATTTGCAAGTGAGTATACATGTATTAGGTGCACTGGCATAAGCTTAGCAAAAGGTTACTTGACCATTCTCTTTCTCAATGGAAAAGATATTTATGCCAGTGGAGAAACCTTTTCTTCTATACTCCTACCAGTTTTAGGGGTGTTCCCTCCCCATTGCCAACCTACAAATGCACTTCTGCTTTTGACAGGAGTAAATCTCTCATAATATTCAGGGTGGGAATATGGCTTGTGTGAGAAACTGGGTTGTTGGTTGAGTTGGGTGTAAACCGTGCTCAAGCACTAGCCAGAATCTCTGTCAGGGTGACCTACAAAAGTCACTTAATTAATCTTTGCATAGCCCTCTGTTAGCTTGGCACAGAGATAGTCGGGCTTAACTTGGAGGCAATGTGTATAGTATTTATGCAGCGAACAAAAAGTAAGACGTTGAGAACACAACACAAGAAAAATCCCAACAAATTAAAAAAATAAGAGTAAAATGTAATAAATTATTTGACATCCAAACAACAAAAATCTAGGGTGGAACCAGAATTTTTTGTTGAAGTCTAAGGTAAAAACTAGTTCCTTAAAGATTAAAGCATCAACTGCAGACATCTAGTTGCACAAGACCGGGTCAAAGTAAACAAATATGACTGACTGCGATGAAGTGTGAGTCAGATAGAAAAAGTTCATTGGCCCGGTTGGTGCCTACCTTCAGACTTTAGAAGAACTTTTGGGAAAACATTTCTGAGAAGGTTAAGTGCAGTCAGCAAGGCTGCAGGCAGTGTCGGAGCAGGGGCGTAACGAACACCCCCGCAGCCCCCGCAGTGCGGGGGGGGGCACTCAGCCCTGAGTAGGTGAAGGGGGCCCCTCAGCCTTGAGTATGTGAAGGGGGCCCCTCAGCTCCTCGGTGGAGATCAGATCTGTGCGTGAGAGGCTCTGAAGCAGGTGCAGGCTGTCTGCAGCCTGCTCTTAGCCCCTCCGCTCTGACCCGGGACTGAAGAGAAACAATGTTTCAACGTACATTGTTCCTCTTCAGTCAGAGTCAGAGCCACGCGCTGGAAAGAGGATGGGGGTGGGGGCGCGGAGGGGGGGCCGGGTGGGGGCAGAGACAGCATTCTCCACGGCAATGCTCATGTGAGAAGGGACAAGGCAGCAACATGGTGCCCTCAGGTAAGAGCACACTTGTTAAAAGGCACCCTACTTTGTGTCTGCCTTCAGTCAGGCGTGTTTAGTAATTGAGCTCAGTGTGCCAAGTTGTGTTTGTGTTGCTCTGGTTGCAGATGAGAGGCGGGGACATTATAGTGTGAAGGTGGCTGACTGATCTGGATGCCTGGTGTCGGGGGCTTGTTCCCACCTACTTATATGTTTGTTGACACAAGTAACTCTCAACAAGGACCGTTAACAAGGAAAGGGTGCTGCGCTGCAAAGAGGGTTGAGTGATTCTTATGGCAAAAATCGCTATATTTGTTGAAGACGTCTTGGGTCTTGATTGTCTTATTTGGACTTATTAAAATGTGCCACAGTAGAGCAATACACCTTGTTTGCTGTCCCAACAGACAGTGGAGAGAGAGAGAGTGGAGAAAGTGAATGGAAAGAGAGCGAGAGTGGAGACAGAGAGTGGTCAGAGAGTGGAAAGAGAGAGTGGAGAGAGAGAGAGAGAGTGGAAAGAGTGGAGAGATTGGAGAGAGAGAGTGAGTGGAGAGAGAGAGTGGAAAGAGAGAGTGGAGAGAGTGGCGAGAGGGTGGAGACAGAGAGTGGAGAGAAAGTGAAGGGAGACAGTGGAGAGAGAGAGTGGAGAGAGAGAGAGTGAAAAGAGTAGAGAGATTGGAGAGAGAGAGTGAGTGGAGAGAGAGTGAGTGGAGAGAGTGAGTGGAGAGAGAGAGTGGAGAGAGAGAGTGGAGAGCGAGAGTAGAGAGAGCGGGAGTGGAGAGAGATAGTGGAGAGAGAGAGACTAGAGAGAGAGTGGAGAGCGAGGGAGTGGAGAGCGAGGGAGTGGAGAGCGAGAGAGTGGAGAGTGAGAGAGTGGAGAGAGAGAGTGGAGTGGAGAGAGAGAGTGGAGAGAGAGAGTGGAAAGAGAGTGGATGGAGAGGTTGGAGAGAGAGAGTGGAGTGGGGAGACAGTGGAGAGAAAGTGGAGAGGTTGGGGAGAGATTGGAAAGAGAGAGACAGTGGAGAGAGAGTGAAGAGGTTGGGGAGAGAGAGTGGAAAAAGAGAGAGAGTGGAGAGAGAGTGGAGAGAGACAGTGGAGAGAGTTGAGAGAGAAAGTGGAGAGAGAGAGAGTGGAGAGAGAGAATGGAGAGAGAGCGGAGAGAGAGAAGGAGGGAGACAGTAGAGAGATTGGAAAGAGAGAGTGGAGAGCGAGAGAGTGGAGAGCGAGAGAGTGAAGAGCGAGAGAGTGGAGAGCGAGTGGAGAGAGAAAGTGGAGACGGAGAGTGGAGAGAGAGTGGAGGGAGAGAGTGGAGATGTTGGAGAGAGAGAGTGGAAAGAGGGAGAGACAGTGGAGAGAGAGTGGAGAGGTTGGGGAGAGATTGGAAAGAGAGAGAGAGACAGTGGAGAGAGAGTGGAGAGGTTGCGGAGAGAGAGTGGAAAGAGAGAGAGACAGTGGAGAGAAAGAGGAGAGAGTGGAGAGAGAGTGGAGAGAGAGACAGTGGATAGAGAGTGAGACAGTGGAGAGAGAGTGAGACAGTGGAGATAGAGAGGACGGAGTAGAGAGATAGAGGGTGGAGAGAGAGAGGGGAGAGAGAGTAGAGAGACTGACTGGCTGACTCAGAGACTGAATACTGACTGACTAAGAGTCTGACTGACTGAGAGACTGACAGAGAGAGAGAGAGAGAGAGAGAGAGAGAGAGAGAGAGAGAGACTGGCTGACAGAGAGAGAGAGAGACTGACTTACTGACAGAGACTGACTGACTGAGGTAGAGAGATGCTGACTGAGAGAGAGAGACTGACTGACAGAGAGAGAGAGAGAGGTTGACAGAGAGAGGCAGAGGCTGACTGAATGAGATAGAGAGACTGACTGAGAGAGACTGACTGAGAGAGACTGACTGAGAGAGACTGACAGAGAGAGCGAGAGAGAGAGAGACTGACTGACTGAGAGAGACTGGCTGACTGACAGAGACTGACAGAGAGAGAGAGAGAGAGAAAGAGAGAGAGAGAGAGAGACTGACTTACAGAGACTGGGAGACTGACAGAGAAAGAGAGACTGACCGACAGAGAGAGACTGACTGAGAGAGAGAAAGACTGACAGAGAGAGACTGACAGAGAGAGAGACTGACTGACAGAGAGAAAGACTGACAGAGAGAGAGAGACTGACTGACAGAGCGAGAGACTCACTGGGAAAGACTGGCTGACTGAGAGAGAGAGAGAGAGAGAATGACTGACTGAGAGAGACTGACAGAGGGAGAGAGAGAGAGAGAGAGAGACTGTCTGGAAGACTGACTGAGAGAGAGGGAATGACTGACTGACTCAGAGAGAGACTAGGAGAGAGAGAGACTGAGAGACTGACTGACAGAGAGAGAAACTGACAGAGAGAGAGAGACTGACTGACAGAGAGACTGACTGACTGACAGAGAGACTGGGAGACTGACGGAGAAAGAGAGACTGGCCGACAGAGAGAGAGAGAGACTGACCGACAGAGAGAGAGAGAGACTGACTGAGAGAAAGAGAGACTGACCGAGAGAGACTGACTGACAGAGAGTCACTGACTAAGAGAGAGAGAGTGAGAGAGACTCACTGAGAGAGACTGGATGACTGTGAGAGAGAGAAAATGACTGACTGACAGAGAGACTGACAGAGGGAGAGAGAGAGAGACTGTCTGGAAGACTGACTGAGAGCGAGGTAATGACTGACTGACTCGGAGAGAGAGAGACTAGGAGAGAGAGAGACTGAGAGACTGACTGAGAGAGAGACTGACTGAGAGAGAGACTGACTGAGAGAGAGACTGACAGAGAGAGAGAGACTGACTGACAGAGAGACTGACTGACAGAGAGACTGGGAGACTGACGGAGAAAGAGAGACTGGCCGACAGAGAGAGAGAGACTGACTGAGAGAAAGAGAGACTGACTGAGAGAAAGAGAGACTGACAGAGAGAGACTGACTGACAGAGAGTCACTGACTAAGAGAGAGAGAGTGAGAGAGACTCACTGAGAGAGACTGGATGACTGTGAGAGAGAGAAAATGACTGACTGACAGAGAGACTGACAGAGAGACTGACAGAGGGAGAGAGAGAGAGAGACTGTCTGGAAGACTGACTGAGAGCGAGGTAATGACTGACTGACTCGGAGAGAGAGAGACTAGGAGAGAGAGAGACTGAGAGACTGACTGACTGAGAGAGAGACTGGCTGAGAGAGAGACTGACTGAGAGAGAGACTGACTGAGAGAGAGACTGACAGAGAGAGAGAGAGACTGACTGAGAGAGAGACTGACTGACAGAGAGACTGGGAGACTGACGGAGAAAGAGAGACTGGCCGACAGAGAGAGAGAGAGAGACTGACCGACAGAGAGAGAGAGACTGACTGAGAGAAAGAGAGACTGACAGAGAGAGACTGACTGACAGAGAGTCACTGACTGAGAGAGAGAGAGAGAGAGAGAGAGAGAAAGAGAGAGAGAGAGAGAGAGACTCACTGAGAGAGACTGGATGACTGTGAGAGAGAGCGAATGACTGACTGAGAGAGACTGACAGAGGAGAGAGAGAGAGAGAGAGAGAGAGAGAGAGAGAGACTGTCTGGAACACTGACAGAGAGAGAGACTGAGAGAGAGAAACAGAGAGAGAGACTGATAGAGAGAGGGACTGACAGGGAGAGAGACTGACTGAGAGAGAGACTGACAGAGAGAGAGACTGACAGAGAGAGAGAGACTGACTGACTGAGAGAGAGATTTAGAGAGAGAGACTGAGAGAGAGACACTTACTGTCTGAGAGAGAGACTGACAGAGAAAGGGAGACTGACTGACAGAGAGAGAGGGAGACTGACTGACAGAGAGAGAGAGACAGACTGCGAGAGAGAGACTGGCTGGCTGAGAGAGAGAGACTGACTGACTGAGAGAGACTGGCAGAGAGAAACTGTCTGAGAGACTGACTGACAGAAAGGGAGAGACTGACTGACAGAAAGACAGAGACTGACAGAGAAAGACTGACTGACTGAGAGAGACTGACTGACCGAGAGAGAGAGAGACTAAAAAACAGAGAGAAACTGACAGAGAGAGACTGACTGACTGACTGACAGAAAGAGAGAGAGATAGAGAGACTGGCAGAGAGAGACTGACTGACTAAGAGAGACTGAATGACAGAGAGAGATAGACTGACTGACTGACTGACAGAGAGAGAGAGATAGACTGACTGACAGAGAGAGAGAGAGAGAGAGAGAGAGAGAGAGAGAGAGAGACTGTGATGGAATTTGGGTCAAAGTGTGTATGAAGCTATGCAATGCCTCTTAAGATTGCTATTGTCTACTAATAAAAATGTATTATCAAAATGTGCTCTTTGTAGTTACATCTGCTTTTGAAATACTGCATTGTTGCTTTGTCTAATGTTTTAAAACGGAAACGAGAAGGAGCAGTGGATGCACTTTTGTCAAAACTGAACGATAAGTGGGCCCGACGTTGTTTATCATGACAGGAGTCTGCATCAGGAAACCCACCTAAAATTGGGCAAACTTCCCTGGCGTACTGATGGCAGGGACCCTGTAATGAATGGACCACCACCTGTGATAGCCTGCTGGCAGACTAAGCCCAACCTTTAACTCCACCATCCAGTGTTACTTATAACGGCTGGATTGGTGACAGTGGCTTAACAATCGCCCGCATCCCCTGCAGTATGGCGGGTCGCTGGCCTGAGAGCTCTAGACTGGCACGGAGGATGGGAGGGGGGCCCCCTCCATGTAGTTTGCAGGGGGGCCCCCTCAAGTTTCGTTACGCCACTGTGTCGGAGAAGGAGGTGTTGTCATCAGGGAGCCGCTCGAGGAAGCTGTGGTGAAGATTTCTACATTTGGACATAGTGTCCATTTTGGAAGTTGAAAATTTCCAGTATGGCAAAGCTAAAGGCAGTACTGATGAGAATTTCAGGAGGCCAGATGCCCCTTTGACAGAGGACCACTGACTAGGATTTACTGCTGCGGTGAAGAATGTAGCAGGAGCAGCCACAAATTCAGGCTGACTGTTGATGCAGCTTGGGGGAATAGACGAGCAGGTTGATCCCAGAAATCCTTCGGTTGTCAGAGAAGGTGTTAGCCAGAAATTCCAAGGATTGGCTATGTGGGCACCCTCTGCACCACCACCTATGGTTCAGGACTAGAGGAGCATCAGTTGGGGATTAGGACTCACTCAGGCTGGGTCCAGGTGAGGGTTCAAGATGGTTTGGAGCCTTTTCTGTCCCTGAGGCTCTGATCAGAGAGCTGGTCAACTAGCCCTTAGATTCACTCTGGTAGTATTGGGTTCAAGAATTGGAAAAGGGCTGAAGCAGCAGAGAAGGCATATGAGGGCTCAAGGCAGGATCCAGGCAGAATAGCCTTCTTACTGGTGCAGCAGAGCAGTCTTGTGGAGTACACAGCAGGCCACAGATGCAGGCAGTCCTCTGAGAGTCCTTCCTCAGGTTCAGAAAGTTAACCTAACAATGGGACTGAGTGTCCTATTTTTATAACTAATGCCTTTTTTGTAGTAGGAGAAGTTTCTAGAGAATTCCATTTGAAGTGCTTGAAGTTTCCCGCTCCCCCTGCCCTAGCTGTCTGCATGAACAATACAGGGGTAACAAGTCATTTTTTGTGATGGCAGAGCACAGCGTATTCAGTTGCAAGTGGGGCTGTGCCAGGCTCTGCCCCCCCCCCCCCCACCAAGCCAGTTGATGGCCTATCCAGGCACATCTAATCGCTCTATTGTGTGGCTGTTTGGAAGCAATAAACAAAGTCCAACTGTCAACCACACCCAGTCATGTGACCTAGGACCAAGCTGCTGACACTAAATCGGCCAGGAAAATGCCAACTTCCTAAAAGTATGAAACTAAACAATAGCAGGTGGCTGCAATATTCAAACACAACTTTAATTGAACAAAAAGGAAATGTTTTACTGAATAAATGTGACCTCACATTTCTTTTTTCACAGTTGATTTGAATACTTTTACGATTTTTACAATGTTACAGGAAAGAGAGAAATTATCAACAATTAGATCAGCAAAGTGTAAAATAGTTGGAACATAATGTGTTCAAATGTGAAATAAAGCAAATACAACATACAACTTACAAAAAACATGAACACACAATTGACTGTTTAAAATACACCAGTCCTATCATTAAAAATACCAGAGCAATGGATTCCGAACTGATGCTCTTGGAACACAGGGGAGGGGTCCTAGGAAAATCTAATATGGGCTAGAAAGGCCTTTTCTTTTTCTATAACTTAATTAGAGTCCTCCATATTCATGTTGGTTGTACTAAGGTACCCAGTGGGTGATGGCCTACGCATTTCGAACCCCAAATTCCTTTGTGGGTTCTCCTCAGGACAAGGGCTAGGTGAGTTCTGAAAAGAGAAAAGGGTAGGGTTAGACTTGAAAATAAGAATTACAATTTTTTAATTCTAATTTTCAAGTCTAACCCTATACTTTTCACTTAATGATAGGACTGGTGTATTTTGAAAAGATAATTGTGCGTTTTTGTTTTTTGTATGTTCATTTTAGTAAAAATGTCCTTTTTGGTCAAGTAAAATTGTGTTTGAATATTGCAACCACCTGCTGTTGTTTGATTTCATAGTTTGTGAGACCCAAGGTGGTTGTAGGTAAGGTCCCAGCCCCTTAAATTTGACGAACTTCTTTTTCAAAATTGTCATTTAAAATCTGACATTATCATTAAAGAGAGTTTTAAAATACAATTTCTCAGACACCAAACATGAAAGTTTTTCCTAACCTAAAATTGGCCTTTATTAAATATAATAAGGCAACAGAATGTTATCATATAGAAGAGGTAGTCTTCACAGTAGGAAATATTAATTGAGGAGCTGTTCACTACCAGACAAAAAAAACTTAAAAATACATTTTTCACCTTTAATTACATAGCAGTGACTTACATGCAAAAAAGGGGAGTTTAAGGCTTGGCAAGGGGGATATACCGGTAAATCAAACTGTCAGTTTGAAACTGCACTCAGGCATCAATGGCAGACCTGGCACAGGATTTAAGGAGCTACATAAGTGGGTTGCAAAATAAGTGCTGTAGGCTCGCAAGTAGCATTTAGTGTACAGGCCCTGGGTATATGGTATACTACTTTACAAGGGAGTTATAAGTAATTAATATTCCAATCAGGTGTAAGCCCATTGTACTATGTTTAAGGGGAAGAGCATAAGCACTTTAGCACTGGTCAGCAGTGGTACAGTGTTGAGAGTCCAGAAGCCAACATAAATTAATTTCAGCAAAAAATCGGGGCTAACGGCAAAATTATTTGTGGGAAGACCACTCTAAGGCGGACAGGTTTAACACCTAGCAAATATTTGTAAAGACTCAAAAAGTAATAGAGTGTAGATTTCAACTTATGTAGATTTTCAATTATTCTGCAAGGCCTAGGTATCCCAGCAAATGTGCTCTCAGATCAATTGGTGTAAAGGAATTGGCACCTTCACACAATGCAATTTGCACAGCAAAGTTGAACTTATGTGCACAAGTGACTTTAGACCTAAAGAATACACACCCAATCAATTCCTAAAAAAACCTTTGGAATCTGCTGCATTATCGATAACTGCGTCCCTGATTACTGCACTTGTTTGGATACCTTACTGTGTTGTCGTACAGTGATTAAATGTGAGTAACAGAATTCCCATTGTAAATCCTGGAGTTTAGCCTTTCTCTGCCTATCCCGTCTATTCTTTTCATACAGTTGTCAAAATTTAATGATGGTCTTTCTTAGACTGACAATACTAATATGAAATGCATTGTGGTTGACTTATGAATGTGCTAAATAGAAGCCCCTTGTAATTTTGATAAGACTTTTCGTGCGGCTATTGAGATGTACTTCTTCTTTCGAACATTAGATATTTGTTCTTCTCATCTTTCACTTTAATCTTAAAATGACAATGAACAAAGCAAAGCTTAATCACTGTGCGAGATGGGGATCAATGTAACTCAAGATGAGGCAGTGCTTCAAGGATTGTAAATGATAGGAATGAATAGCTTCCATGTGTGAACATTCATAATTACAACAATACACCTTATTATGCGTGTTGTGTTCCACTCAGTATTGCCATTAAACAAAGGTATCCAATCATATCCATTGACTGGAATTCGGTCTGGTACCCAGACAATTGTTTTAAATGCTATATTTATGACTTTCCATAGCACTAGCTGGAACATTGTGGAACATACAAAATAAAAGGAAATGAAATTTCATGCAAGTCCTTTATCAGATTAAGTACAGTGGAGTCTGGCAACAGATCAAATAAGGAATTAAGAGAATAAAACAGAAGACAGTCCGTATCTGCAGTTGGGAGGTCTTTCCATCTGATCATTAGAGGTGTCATCTGAGTCACTCTTCGATGAGGGAAGTCCCCCCAGTCAGGATCTTTTGCAACCTGTGGGACATAACCATTGCTAGGAAAACACATCTCCTCTCCCTCATGCCATATGTCTTAAAAGGCAACCAGATTCTGTCAAATTTGTTAATTTTGTCCTTCATAAGCGCAGTCCACACTCCATGCTATAGAAGTGCCAAACTTTGGATCAACACAATGTTAGGCTTGGAGGAGGAGTACTCCTTCAGATACGGGCAAAGGAGAATCAAGCCGCTAACAGCAAGGGGATCCAGAGCTTGCCTCATGAAGTGGTATAAGGGTACACTGAGTCCTCACGTGACCCTTACAAAAGAAATACTGATAGATCCAGTGGCAGTTCCACTGAAGTAATCAACTGGATCTGTTGCTAAATCTCAACCCAAAGGTGTTTTACCTGTGGACACTGCTACCTTGTATGGAAGTAATGACATCTGGCCTCAGAACCCCTCCATCAGAGTTCAGGTGTACTAAGCATTGCATGTAGTCTCACCAGAGTAAAATACCACCTGGTAAGTATCATGCAAGTGCTAGTCTTATACTGTAAACAGATTGAGAACCTGACTACCCGCAACCAAATCTACGACAATGTTTCTACTGGAATCGGTATACTCAGAACTTGTTCCCTCTTCAGTTCATAGTTATATCATTGTGTCTTCCTCAGGCCTGCCATACTCATGGTGGCAGTCTGACCACTGCCATACTATGGATGTGCCCACAGTATTCTGAGTGTGGCGTCAGACCGCCATGAGAACTCCGGATCCATGGGAAACTACATTCCCACTGAAACCAGCCTGAACATGCTGGCAGGAATGTGCTGCAGGTGCTGTCACCATGTTGAGCTGCATATTACACTCTCCTATGAGTCTAAGAGCCCACCACAGTGAGACACACAGAATCACCGCCTGTCCATCATGCATTCCACTTGTAATCCAGCTGACTGGAACTCTAAGAGCTTAGCAGTCCTACTGTCGGGGTGGTGGTGGCAGGTAGACGGGAGGACCGCCAAACTCTTAATAAGGCCCCCAGTTTGGTGTATAGTAGAATTTTTCTTGTGAATCTCAGAGTACAGAGCTGCTTTTGTCTCTACCCCGTTGGCCCTAAGCACCTCAATGTTCACCCAGTAGAGTAGTTGGTTCAATCTAAACTCATTGGTTCCAGACAGCTGGAAGAGCTGTTTGCAAATATGTCTGTCTATAGTGTCTCCATAATGGTAGAGATCACTCAGGAGTGGAGGAACCTCTCCCCTCTTCAGGTGGTCACTCAGTTTTTGTTGTAGACCAGCAGTTAAAAATCATCCCTACGAACACAGAGTTTGGCATACGCAGTAGTTACCCCAGAAGCATAGATCCAGAAATTGATGTGAGACGCTACTCTGTTCTTGTGTTTCCCTCACTAGCCTAATATGGAAAGTGTACTTGTTTTCACAGTGGTTTACTGCAATATTGAGTTGTTGTATATCCGTTATGCAACAACAGTGACCACAGAAGATCAGTTAACACCGTATCATACATTTTTGTAGGTATGTGTAGTTTTTCTGTTCTTAACTCCACGTCTACTTACCTTAGCCGTACAAAACAAATGACTTTTACAGTATGAACTAGTCGGCTTACCTCAAGGTGCTGCGGATTTAATTCCATGTCTCCTGGTTAGTAAGAGGTCAACAAATCACAAACCCTATGTTTTATACATGTCTGAGAGGCTGGCTTAGTATATGGTGTATATGGTGTACACTCAAAGGAGTGCTGTACCTTCCACTAATCCAGACAACCCTTATGGTGATTTTAGTGGTCTTTGATAACCTTAGAAAGCTGTCAAAGTTATTGCTGTGGCCTTTAGGCTTATACTGAAGGAGTGTAAAGCAGATTGTTGTACCACATGAAAAAGAACCACAAAGTGCTTATAAAAATAAGTCTATTTATTACACCACACAATCACTATCACATTGGTCTATTTCCTAGCCGGAGATATCAATAGTACATATTAAAATACCTACAAGAAATCAGGTAAGTAGAACAAATATACACTGGTCTCCAGGAGGAGATCAAATTATATACTAAGAAATTGGAATGTGAACTGCAAGGAAGAACGGGACGTGGACCAGAAGACAAGGAGTCACTCAAGGTAAGTACCTAGGAACCCCACGGAGGCTGTGTGTAGAGTGGAAACAGCAGTAGCATTACTTCAACACTCCATTCCAGTTGTCCAATAGCGCCGCCGGGATCAGAGGGAGTGGTATTAAGTGACTCCCCACAGAGACACACAAGCAAACCACACGCACACAACCTTTCTGTAGACATCTAGGCACACATTCATGCACACACACCCACAAATGCGAGCACACACCCCCACACATACACAAACTATTTTCCAAACACCGAAGCCCACACACGCAGACACACAATCACTATGAGCGGTTTTGATTTACTTCTGGCTGTGTCGACTCTCTCTTTATTGAGCTCTTCCTTATACAGCAGAGCAGCCAAGAGGAACCTGCCTGCCTAAGGGGTTCTCTGCTGTAACCTTCCTGTCTCACCGCCCCAGTCACAGCTAATCCACAGGTGAGAATTTCACACACAATTTCTTTTTCACTTGTACTATTTAGAATAGTGAGGAATCCCAAAATTTGCCCTAATCTTGGCTTTATCATTTTTTTAAAGATTTTTATTTTAAAATAGAACTTTAAGCAAATTTCAAATCCCATTTGATTTCCTTACAAAGTCTATAAAAAGTCTGAGGAAGAAGCCAGGTAAGTAGCTATAAATACTGCAGCAGGTACGGTGTGTAAGAAGCTTTGCTTTCTTATTAGTTATTATTTTGCTTCAAAGCCGGAGGGTGTGGCCCATTTTCTTTACTTTCACAAAACAATGCCATACCCTAGTCACGCTAATACCCAATTGCTGCAAAGGGAAATACAAATAAAATGCACATGTACTGAGAGAGTGTGCTTGCTTTTTGTCACGCTGCTCTGAAGCACAAACATACTATAGTTACTGTTCCAATGCATCCTGTTAATCGTATTTCAGGTTTAGGCTGCTCAGACACTGAAAGGGCCTTGTTGCTTGTTGGCAGTGCTTTATTGTCAACTGGACGTCTCGTGTCAGTTCAATTTCTCCTTCCCTCCTGCATTCATCTCTTTACTTCAACACCAGAGCAGATTTTGACACCATATATAAAAACTTTTGTCCTATACAGCTCTATTTGCATACTAATTGGATACGAATCATTATAACTTTACTACCTACGGACGCAGTCTTGATGTAGTCATTTTGTCAGCTGCACCAATTGTCACTTAATCAAACATTTTCTGCATTTGCCAAATATACCATCATCTGCTGCATAATCTGCAGATTTGAACAAAAAAGCCTTGTTTCTAGCTCAAACGGCTCAAATGTTCCAAAAATGCAGCTTCACGTGTTACAGTGTGGTGGAAGGCCGTTTGCAAAGCTGAAATGGTCACGTGTTACTTATTGCTAAATATGGGTGTTAAATTGGTAATAATGGTGCACAAACCTCTCTTCTTTCTGTGCCTGTCTTGCCTCTTTCTGCATTTCTCTTCCATTTTTCTGCACCTTTTTTCCTTTTCCTGCACCTCACTGTCTTCTTTCTGCACTTCGCTTGCCTCTTTCTTAATTTCTCTGGCCCCTTTCTGCAACCCTCTTGCTTCTTTTTGCACCTCTGTTGGTTTTTATGCACCCCTTTTGCCTGTTTCTGCAACTCTCTTGCCTCTTTCTGTAGTTCTCTTGCCTCCTTCTGCACCTCACTTGCCTCTTTCTGCACTTATATTACCACTTTCTGCACCTCTCTTGCCTTTTTCTGAACCTCACTCCCTTCTTTCTGTACCCCTCTTCCCTCTTTCTGCACCTCTCTTGTCCCTCTCTGCATACCTGTTCCCTCTTTCTGCACCCATTTCACCTGTTTCTGCAATTCTCTTGCCTCTTTCTGCAGTCTCTGTTGCCTCCTTCTGCACATCACTAGCCTCTTTTTGCATCTGTGTTCCCTTTCTGCACCTTTCCTAACCTTTCTGCACATCTTTTGCCTCTTTCTGTACCTCTGTTGCTTCTTTCTGTACTTCTCTTGCTCTTTCTGCACCCTTGATGCCTCTTTCAGCACCTCTGTTGCTTCTTTCTGCATTTCTCTTCCTTCTTTATGTACCCCTCCTGCCTCTTTCTGTACTTGTCTTGCCTCTTTGTGCACCTCTCCTACTTATTTCTGCACCTCTCTTGCCTTTATTTGCACCTCTGTTTGTTCTTTCTGCACTGCTTTTGCTTCTTTATGCACCTAGTTTGCAAATTTCTGCACCCCTCTTGCCTCGTTCTGTGCTCTTTTACCTGTTTCTCCACCTCTATTGCCTCTGTCTGCACCTCTGTTCCCTCTTTCTGTACTTTTTTGCCTTTTTCTGCAACTCTCCTGCCTCTTTGTGGAGTTCTTTTGACTCCTTCTGCACCTCTGATGCTTCTTTATGTACTTCTCTTGCCTTTTTCTGCACTCCTGTTGCTTCATTCTGCACTTTCCATGCTTCTTTCTGTACTTGTCTTGCTTCTTTCTCCACCCTGCTGTCTTTTTCTGCACTTGTCTTTCCTCTTTCTGTACCTTTCTTGTCTGTTTCTGTATCTTGGTTGTCTCTTTCTGCACTTTTCTTGCTTCTTTCTACACCTTTGTTGCTTCTTTCAGCAATTCTCTTGCCTCTTTCTGAATTTCTCTTACCTGTTTCTGCACCCCTCTTGCCTCTTTCCGCACCGGTCTTCCCTCTTTGTACAACTCTCTAGCCTCTTTCTATACCTCTTATCTCTCTTTATGCACCATTCTTGCCTCATTTTGGACCTCTGTTGCTTCTTTCTGCACTCCTCTTCCTTCTTTCTGCAAAATTCCTGACTCCTTCTGCACCTCTGTTGCCTCTTTCAGCACCTCTGTTGGTTCTTTCTGCACTGCTCTTGCTTCTTTCTAAACCTCTGTTGCTTCTTTCAGCAATTCTCTGGCCTCTTTCTGTACTTCTCTTGTTTGTTATTGCACCCCTCTTGCTTCTTTCTGTACCCGTCCTCCCTCTTTGGACAACTCTCTAGCCTCTTTCTACACCTCTCTTCCCTCTTTCTGTACCACTCTTGCCTCTCTTTGTACCTCCGTTGCTTCTTTCTGCACTTCTCTTACCTCTTTCTGACCCCTTTTGCCTCTTTCAGTACCTCTGTTGCTTCTTTCTGCACTCTTCCTTCTTCTTTCTGCACCCCTCGTGACTCCTTCTGCACCTCTTTTGCCTCTTTCAGCACCTCTATTGGTTCTTTCTGCACTGCTCTTGCTTTTCTCTGCACCTCACTTGCCTCTTTTTGCACTTCTTGTGCTTCTTGCCACACATCTGTTGCTTCTTTCAGCAATTCTCTTGCCTCTTTCTGCCTAGTTCTCTTCCTTCTTTTTGCACCCCTCTTGCCTATTTCTGTACCTCTCTTGCCTCTTTGTGCAACTCTCCTACTTCTTTCTTTACTCCTCGTGCCTCTTTTTGTACCTCTGTTAGTTCTTTCGGCACTGCTCTTGCTTCTTTCTGCACCTCACTTGCCTCTTTCTGCACTTATCTTGCTTCTTTTTACACCTCTGTTGCTTCTTTCAGCATTCTTGCATCTTTCTGCACTTCTTTTCCTTCTTTCTGCACACTTCCTGCCTCTTTCTGTACCTCTCTTGCCTATTTGTGCACCCCTCCTACCTTTTTCCGCACCCCTCTTGCCTCTTTTTGCACCTCTGTTGGTTCTTTCTGCACTGCTTTTACTTCTTTCTGCACCTCACTTGCCTCTTTATACACCCCTGTTCCCTGTTTCTGCACCTTTCCTACCTGTTTATATACTTCTCTAGCCTGTTTCTGCACCTCTGAGTTAGAGGTAGTTTTAATCCCAATGCCCTAATATGTAGTAAGGCCTTACAGGGGAAGTCATGCCAATCACACAGGGGTGCCCCAATCTATAGTGTACCCTAGTGTATGTAGGTGTTTTCACTGTATTCTAAGTGTCTTTCAGCATAGCACTGGCCCCGGGCCTCGTTAGTCAGAGTCAGTTCCCACCAGTAGCAGTCAGTTAAAAGTTGGGGGCACAGGATGACTTTGCAACAAGGCCTTTTTCTGCACCTCTGTTGGTTCTTTCTCAATATCTCTTGTTTCTTCCTGTACTTTTCTTCGTCTTTCTGGACTTCTGTTGCCTTTTTCTACATTTCTCTTGCTTCTTTCCGTGCCTTTCTTACTCTTTCCTCACATGTCCTACCTCTGTAGGCATAGTTAGAAATTATCATTTAAAAGAAACTTAGAAATTCACTGAAAAAACCATAGGTTTCAGGGACGTTATAGTTAGAAATTATCATTTAAAAACCCTTCGAAATTCACTAAAAAAACATAGGATTCAGGGACATTATAGTTAGAAATTAGCAGTTAAAAACCTTAGAAATTCACTGTAAAAAACACAGGTTGCAGGGAAATTCGGCTGTTATAGTTAGTTGAGCTAACTATAACTCGCGCCCTCGCAGTCAACTGCTGATGACGTCACATATTACATCATTCATGACATGGTCAGTGACATCACTGATGACATCTCAAATGACATCACTGATGACACCATCCACATGATAATCTGATGCACCTCCTCACACTCTAATATAACCTTTGATACACCCACTCTAAAATACAGACTACCATTTTTGAAACAATAGACACACCAATACCAGTTACTACATACCCACTCACTGATTCCTAGGTCTACAGACATGTCTACTCATTCACCCATACAGTCACTCATACATGTAGGCACATATTAATACAGCACTATCATTTACACTCATACACCTATATAGACACTAACGCATTACCACCTCATCCATAGAGTTACTCACACACCTAGTCAATCATGCAAAGGACTTGAACCGCTAGGCGGCTGCTGGTTCAAGCCCTTATTTTATCAAGGCTCGACTACGCCAATGCAGTCTACTTGGGTGCCTCTAAGGGGACAATCAATATTCTACAAGTAGTGCAGAACTGTGCCGCTCGACTTCTGCTTAAAGTTCAAAGGCGGGCCTCCACCCGGTCAGCCCTGGCTGCCAGTGCAACAAAGAATCTGGTTTAAGGCCATGTGCACTGTGCATAAGTCGATCACCGGGATTAACCCTCCGGTGATCATGCCTATGCTTAATCCCTACCAAGCGTCTAGGACATTGAGATCAAACAACAAAAACCTTCTGACGGTTCCTAGGACTAAGCATGGGCGAATTTTGAGAATCTAGCGTTCGCAAATTTTGCAAATTTGCGAACTTGCAATCCGCAAAATCCGCGAATTCTCGCGAATTTGCTGATTTTTTTTTGTGTTCGCAAGGGTTTCTGCCAGTTCGCGAGGATTTTGTACCAGTTCGCGATTGCGAACTTACTTGTCGGCACGCAACAGTCGCGACTATGTTGTTTCTAAGTCTTGTTCATCATCACAGGTTCACAGCATCCTCTGTTTCAACACTGCCACCCTCTGTTTCACCCATGCCACCCTCTGGTACATCAATGCCACCCTCTGGTTCATCATCATCACTGTAGATTATGGGGGGAAAAAGCAAGCACACCTGCCCTGCTTCAACTGACATGAATTAATTTGGGATTGATTTATTAATGTGTCACTGTTTTAAAATTCCAGTCTGGCACCTGCCTCCTTATCTATAATTTGCTTTCTGTTACAGTACAATTTTTTTTCCAGGACCTTTGTGGCCTACTTGTAGCTATTCTATGATCCGGCTGTGAGGGTCAGAGCAGGGTCATACAATTGTTGCAACTGGCAACTGAACACTGGAGGGGCCCCAGACAGGAAGCACTACAGGGAATGGTTACTAATGATGAATTTGAACTTTTGCACCTGCTGCTGAGTGCTTTCAGTTTAGCAAAACTCGTTTTTCTGCAGAACAGCAAATGCAATGCCCCAAACAAACTTACTTCTGAAAGTTTATTTCTAATCCAAAAGTGATCCAAAGAAAGTCAAAAGGCCTCAAATCCAAAAAAGGGCAGGCAAATGTCAACCTGAGGAGTTATTCTGATAAAAATCATCATTTTCAGAAGGTCTATGCTGCTTGCTAGTGGATTTCTTGTGCAGGATTGCAAATTTTGTAATTTCGCGAGTGCGAGATTGTTGCTGCCCGCCGCACCTACGTGTTCGCAATTGCGAACTTACACCGCACGCCGCAAAATTGTATCACCAAGAAAAGCGTTCGCGGATCGCGAATTTACCGAAAATCCGCAAAATCCGCGAGCGTAACGGATTTTCTGCCCACCCTTACCTAGGACCAGGCGATCACGCATGGGTGGCCGAGGCTGTGCGCTTCACGCCTCAAATCTGTGGAATGGGCTCCCCAATTCCATCCGCGTGGAACCTAACCCTCTCCTCTTTAGGAAGATGCTGAAGACCTTCTTCTTTCTCTCTCCATGATTCACTCACCAGCACACTCATACACACACTCACCCACCCATATAGCCCTTCACAGATGCTCAGACAACCAATCAATGACCCATATAGACACTCATGTAGCTACTCACCAACCCATGCAGCCGCTTACACACCAACTGACAGACTGATACAGACATTTACACAGTTTACTCACTAACCCATTGTGAACGTGGGCTTAGGGCGGGCCGGATAATCAGGCGAGGAGGCCGTATGTAGTGTGCAATGGTGGATCTTTAATAGCGTCAAGAACACAGTTAATACAGGTGATGGAAAAGATAGTATCGATGAACGGTCTTCCGCGATGGTTTCTTGTCTTCTCCCTCCGGTGATGAAATGGGGTCCGCCGGGATGAATATGTACTGGGTGGTCCTCGGAGGGAAGAGAAAGAGGACAAGGAGCGGTTAGTCTAACCTGTCTCGCTATGACACTGTTCTACAACCAGCACCGGGAGTGTACGGGAGTAGAAAAAGACAGTGAGGGAACAGTAGCGGGACAGATTCGGAAGGAGAAGAGAGACAGGGTGTAGGTGAGGGGTCGTGAGGGTTCCGCCTATGTACAAAAGTGCTGTACAAGTGAGAACGTGCTATACAAAATCTTTACAGTGCAGGCCAGGCTTTGTGCTAATAAGGAGAGGGAGTCAAACACTATATACAAAGCACCTAACATGCTACAGAGGTGGGTTCGGTAGTACTCACACGCTCCGCCGCAACTCCCAGGTGAGTTGCGGCCGCTCTTCAGCCTCCTCCTCTGGATTCCACCAGTCTTCGCTCCACTCTTCTGCCTCTTCCTTCGTCTGGTCTGCTTCAACGCCGGTCCGAGCCTCCTGCCACGAGATCGCTGCTCCGACGGCGTCTCTGTCCTTGCTTCTGCTTTTACCCTGTTCCGGTGGTGATTCCGAGGCGGGACTTCCGGGGTCAGGTGGTTGTGGTTCCGGGAATCGCCCATTCCTGATTGGCTCCTGGAAGACAGAGAGGGGAGGGGAGCTGGTCGTCAGGTTGGTGTCCCAGGACGGTACCTCAGGGGCTGTTGTGAAGGGTGAGTGTCCGGGAATGGGAGGTACGTGAGGGGTTGGCTTGAGTCTCATATCACATCCCCTTTCCCTAGCTGTCCTTCTTGTACGGGTGGGAGTGAGGGGATATCGGGAAAGGAAGTCGGCATTTCCTTGTTCAGAACCTTTGCGGTGAACTGTTTTAAAGCGGAATGGCTGGAGGGACAAAAACCAACGGAGGACCCGGTCATTGTGTCCTTTGTTCCGGGCCATCCACTCAAGGGGAGCATGGTCGGTGTAGATGATGAACTCGCGCCCCTCCAAATAGTACCGGAGGCTCTCGACAGCCCATTTTATGGCAAGAGCCTCTTTCTCTACAACTGCATAGTTCATTTCGCGGGGAAACAACTTCCTACTCAGAAACAGAATCGGTCTCTCATTTCCTTTGTCGTCTGTCTGAGAGAGCACGGCCCCTAGGCCTTGGTCTGACGCATCCGTCTGTAACAGAAAGGGTTGAGAGTAGTCTGGACTGACTAAAACAGGCTCAGAGGTCAGAGATGCTTTCAGTTCTTGGAAGGTACTTAAAAGAGAAGGAGTAGGGTTACGCAGGGCGTCTTCGGTCTTGGCTGTCTTTTTAAGCAAGTCAGTAAGGGGAGCAGCTCTTTGGGAGAAGTTAGGGACGAACCGTCGGTAATAGCCTAGAAGACCCAGGAAGGCTCGAAGGTCTTTTCGGGTTCGGGGGAAAGGAATGGCTTGGATGGCTTCTACTTTTCTCTGCTGGGGTCTGATTACTCCTTCTCCCAATAGAAAGCCTAAGTATTTGACGGTCTGGGCTGCTAAGGTGGTTTTGGCGGGGTTGATGGTAAACCCATAGGCACCCAAGGATGTAACTACGTGCCCCAAATGCTCCAGATGTTCTTCCCAACTGTCACTGAAGATGATGATATCATCAAGATATGCTCCTGCGTACAGGGAGTGGGGCCTCAATATCTGGTTCATGGCTCTTTGGAAGGTGGCCGGGGCACCATGTAAGCCGAAGGGCAAAACAGTGAATTGGTATAGCCCGGCCGGGGTGGAGAAAGACGTTTTTTTCTTGTCCTGTTCTCTAAGGGGAATCTGCCAATATCCTTTACAAAGGTCGAGCGTGGAGATGTACTTGGCCTTCCCTATCCGCTCGACCATTTCATCAACGCGAGGTAGGGGATACGTGTCAAAGGAGGATACCTTATTCACCTCGCGGAAATCTATACAGAATCTCACCGATCTGTCAGGTTTGGGGACTAGGACAATCGGCGAATTCCAATCGCTCGTGGAGGGTTCAATGATTCCCATATGTAGCATTTGTTCGACTTCCTGCTGAATGACTCGGTAAGGTCTTAACCGAACAACCTTCCCTGGTTCCGTATGAATGGCATGTTCAGTGATCGTGGTATGCCCTGGAGAGGAGGAAAAACCGTGGCTCGAGGGTCGAAGGACCTCTTGTAGAGCTCGTTTTTGTTTCTCGTTTAGAGCGGGATCAAAACAAGGCTCAAATGAGAGCTCTAGATGGTGGGGTTCACTTGTCAAGACAGGTCGAGGTCCCTCCCACTTCTTAAGGAGATTGACATGATATATTTGGGTCGTACCCCGTGTGGGGTCCAACTCCAGCTCATACGTAACAGGGGTTACCTGTCTGAGGATTGTGTAGGGACCTTGCCATTGACCCAGTAATTTTTGGTCAGACGATGGCATCATTAAGAGGACCAGGTCTCCGGCAGAAAAGGTAGGGGTTTTGGTGCCTTTATCGTATTGCCTCTTCTGCCGGTTCTGGGCGTCTTCCATGTTTTGACGTACAATGTCTCGGATGACTGCCAGATGGGTTTTGAGATTCTCCACATACTCAGGAAGGGGTTGGGTTCGGTCTGGTTCGGCTTCCCAGGCCTCTTGGGCCATGTCCGGAAGGGTACGGGGTGGCCGACCATACAAGAGTTCGAAAGGCGAATAGCCAGTACTGCTTTGGGGTTTGCACCTGATGGCAAACAAGGCCAACGGCAACACCTCTTCCCAATGCCTGGCTTCTAGGGCCAATAGCTTCTTTAGTGTCTGTTTCAGGGTGGCGTTATAACGTTCCACCAACCCGTCTGTCTGGGGGTGATACGCTGCGGTTCAAATCTGTTTTATCCCGAGTTGGGAACACACTTGTCGCATCAGCCGGGAAACAAAAGGGGTGCCCTGATCCGTAGGGATCTCTCGGGGAAACCCTACCCTGGAGAAGATAGCGATGAGTGCTTTGGCTATACTCTGAGTGGTGGGCTGTTGCAAGGGAACGGCTTATGGGAAGCGGGTGGCGTAGTCCACTAGGACCAAGGCATAACGGCAACCACTTCGGGAGGGTATCAGGGGTCCTATGATGTCCATCCCTACCCGGCTAAAGGGAACATCAATGAGGGGAAGCGGCTGTAGGGGAACCCTGGGGGGATGGTGTTGGTTGTTTTTCTGACAAACCGGACATTCCCGGCAATAGGTCTTCACATGTTGGTGTATACCCGGCCAATAGAATTTCTCTAGGATAGCCTGACTCGTTTTCTCGTCACTGAAATGACCCCCCAGGAGGTGGCTGTGTGCAAGAAACAGGACCTTGTCGCTAAAGGGACCAGGGATTAACAATTGAGCATTCTGCTGGGACCCTCCTTTCCGGTATAACAGTCCTGCTTTCTTAAAAAAATAGGGACCTACATGTAAAGGGTCTTCGTTATCCAAGGCTTTGGCCCATGCTTCCCGCAGGAGAGGATCTTCCCTTTGGGCGGCCCTGAACTCTCTGTCAGTCTGCCAGGAGTGTTCCGCCAGTATAACAGGGTAAGCACTGGAGTACCCCTTCTTGTCCTGTCGTCGTTGGGTACGCGTTTTCTTGGGTCGTGGATCCGACGTCTTTACCGGCTGCTCTTGAGAAAAAGGTGCTTCTTTCCACCAACGGGAAAACAAATCGGTGGTCTCTTGTACGAGCCCGGGGAGTCCGGCATAATCGCTCCCCAAGATCGCCTGCTCTGGGAGGTTTGGGACTAGTCCGACTGTGAGGTCGGTTCCAGGATCAGCGGGGTGTTGTACCCGATTGCGTGCAGTCGGGTATCTCCTCGTATCGCCATGGACACATTGAATGTCGACCATACCCACGGGTGGACCAACAGGTTTGCTCATGTCTTGAGGTCGTAAGACACTTTGTCTGCATCCGGTGTCTGCTAGGGCGAGAACAGGTTGGCCATCGATGTGTACTGGAATATGGAAGGGAGGTGGACTGGCTTGACACACACATAGTTCCGTACGAGGCCCACCTCTATAGGTTCCTCTCTTTGTGGACACATGCGGGCAATGTGGCCATAGGCTCCACAGTTATAACATTGGGGTCCTTGTTGGGGTGGCCCTTGGGGGGGTGGTCTGTACAATATGGGAGCTGGCATCAAGGGAGGGGGTTCCGGTCTGCGTGGCAGAGGAGGTCTGGGGTGACGATTTCCACCCGAGTTGTGTGTGCGGTTGGAATGTTCTTCGCGTCCTCTTTGCAATTCTTGAGCCCGGTTGTAAGCAGCGGCTATCTCGACAGCGGTGTCGAGGGTGAGACGGGCATGTTGTCGTACCCACCTCTGAGTAGCGGGGTGTAGTGAAGCCAAGAATTGTTCTAAGTAAATCTTTCCTAGGATATCTTCTTTTGAAGAGGTCTCGGGCTTCAACCATCTGTTTGCCAAGTCTTTAATGCGGAAGGAGAGAGCTCTGGGGTTTTCTTGCGGACCTTCCTTAGCTTGCCGCAGTTTGACCCTGTACGTTTCATCATCGATACCCAAGCGTTCCAGTATGCAAGTTTTGATATCGGCGTAGGGTGTGTTCCCCTGAATATTGGCTTGTTGGTAAGCGGCCTGGAGATCGCCGGTCAACAGTGGCCCCAGATATTGACCCCAGCGGTCGGGCGGCCATGAGGCTGCCTGTGCAAGTCTCTCGAAATTGGTGAAAAAATAGTCTGGATCCTCCCCTGGTACATATTTCTGCAATACAATCGATGGGAGGGAGGCAACCGGTCTCTGCTGACCCAGGGCGTCGCTTAACTTCCCCATAGCTTGGTCGTGTGCGGCACCTTGACCCTTGAGAACGTCATGTAGCTGGCCGCGGTCGTCTTCTGCTGTTTTAAGGAACTTTTCTATTAACGCTCCCCACTGCTCTTGGGTCTCCGCCATTTGCTTGACGACGGCCTCCATGCTTCCAGCTGATCCCACTTCTGACACCACCTGTGAACGTGGGCTTAGGGGGGGCCGGATAATCAGGCGAGGAGGCCGTATGTAGTGTGCAATGGTGGATCTTTAATAGCGTCAAGAGCACAGTTAATACAGGTGATGGAAAAGATAGTATCGATGAACGGTCTTCCGCAGTGGTTTCTTGTCTTCTCCCTCCGGTGATGAAATGGGGTCCGCCGGGATGAATACGTACTGGGTGGTCCTCGGAGGGAAGAGAAAGAGGACAAGGAGCGGTTAGTCTAACCTGTCTCGCTATGACACTGTTCTACAACCAGCACCGGGAGTGTACGGGAGTAGAAAAAGACAGTGAGGGAAGGGTAGCGGGACGGATTCGGAAGGAGAAGAGAGACAGGGTGTAGGTGAGGGGTCGTGAGGGTTCCGCCTATGTACAAAAGTGCTGTACAAGTGAGAACGTGCTATACAAAATCTTTACAGTGCAGGCCAGGCTTTGTGCTACTAAGGAGAGAGAGTCGAACACTATATACAAAGCACCTAACGTGCTACAGAGGTGGGTTCGGTAGTACTCACACGCTCCGTCGCAACTCCCAGGTGAGTTGCGGCCGCTCTTCAGCCTCCTCCTCTGGACTCCACCAGTCTTCGCTCCACTCTTCTGCCTCTTCCTTCGTCTGGTCTGCTTCAACACCGGTCTGAGCCTCCTGCCACGAGATCGCTGCTCCGACGGCGTCTCTGTCCTTGCTTCCGCTTTTACCCTGTTCTGGTGGTGATTCCGAGGCGGGACTTCCGGGGTCAGGTGGTTGTGGTTCCGGGAATCGCCCGTTCCTGATTGGCTCCTGGAAGACAGAGAGGGGAGGGGAGCTGGTTGTCAGGTTGGTGTCCCAGGACGGTACCTCAGGGGCTGTTGTGAAGGGTGAGTGTCCGGGAATGGGAGGTACGTGAGGGGTTGGCTTGAGTCTCGTATCACACCCATGCATTCAGTAAGACAAGTTTAATCACTCACTTATGCAGTCAGTCACGCACCTACTAAAGCATCTATTAAGACACTCATAAAATATATTTAAACTTTATAGAAACACACAGTCACGGTATGATGTCATCAGTGATGTCATCAGTTATGTCACTGACCATGTCATGAATGATGCAACATGTCATCAGCAGTGCATTGCGGGGGCGTGAGTTATAGTTAGCTTATCTAACTATAACAGACAAATTTCTCTGGTTTTGTACGACTGAAATGTCCAGCTAACTATAACGTCCCTGAAACCTGTGTTTTTTCAGTGAATATATATATATGTGTAATATCTCAATGGTTAAGGCTTAGTTATGGTTAGGAAAACCTTTTTTTCTCAATACAAACTAAACTTAAACTAAACAAGCATTGAATATTCTAAAGTTATAGTTATAGCTTTAATTTAGTATGTATCCACCACATTAAAATGAACATAACTAGTACACCTCGTTACACCCTTTTTTCAGCTCACTAACCAGACAAAATTAACTATAACTCACTACTCTACCATGCATTGTACTGTGACAAATGATGTAATTAGAGAAAGTGTTGTTATGAATGATAATCACATGCTATAAGAAATGTAGTATGTAATGTAATGTAGTATGCAAGGGTTTAACAAGTGCATGGAAAAGGCATGAATTTTATGAAATGTAGTGTCGCAAGTGAGGTGATAAGACTGTGATCGCAGGTTCGCCACTTATAGTAATTTGAAGGTTGTGCTTAAATTATAAATTGAAGCTATAAATATGTCTTTACAATTTTTAATGTTTCTGTATTTTAAGTTGAGGTTGTACAGAAAGAATAAATAACGTATTTTTAACTATAAATTATCCGTAACCTTTGTTCTTTTCATATATGTTAATGGTTTTATTTTTTAATACAAATGTGTTGCAGATCGTAGTGTGTAGTGTCATTTATTGGAGCGTCATAAAGTCTAGTGTGGTCAAGGAGAGTGTCATAGAGTCTAGTGTCTTAGAGTGGAATATTATAGAGTGGAACAGAGTGGGATGAGTGGAGTGATGTAGCGTATAGCAGAGTAAAGTGTTATACACTGGAGTGGTGTGGTGTGTTGTATAGTGGAGTGGAGTATTGTACAGTGGAACTGCGTGCTATACAGTGTAGTGACATTTTGAGTGTCATTGACTTAAGTGTAGTGAAATGAAGTGTGGTAGAGTGTAATTGAGTTGAGTGGTATAGAGTGTAGTAGAGTGTGGTAGAGTATAGTTGCATAGAGTGGAGGTCAGTGGGGTAGAGTGTCATACAGTGTTGTTGAGTGCAGTGTTGTGCAGTGGTGGAGAGTTGAGTCTCGTTTATTGTAGTGTTATACAGTGTAGTGTCATTTATGAGAATAAAATCCATGGGCGAGTGGCGAGTTATAGTTAATGTTGTTTGGTTAGCGAGTTGAAAAGAATGGGTATCGAGGAGTGCTACCTTTTACCTACAATAATTTGAAGATGGTGAATAAATTGTAAATGAAAGCTATACTATAACTTTAGAATTTTGCCAAGGTTAAGTCTGGTTTTATAGGCAAAAAAAAGTTCCTAACTATAACTAAGCTTCAACCTTTGTTTTTTCCATTGAGTCGACTGTTATGTGGAGTGTTGTAAAGTACAGTAGAGTGTTGTAAAGTCTATTGTCATAGAGTGGAGTACTGTAGAATGGTAGAGTAGAATTGAGTGGTGTGTAGTAAAGTGTTATATAGTGTGTGGCATGTTGTCTCATATAATGGAGTCAAGTGTCGTAGAGTGGAGCAGCGAGTTGTAAAGTGGACTGGTATGTCATACATTAGAGTAGGGTGTGTGTGTGTGTGTGTGTCGTATACTTGTAAAGCGCACAGCTGCCCCAGCAAAGGGGCGTCCCGGCGCTGTATTCCGCTGGGGAACCCATCCTGGCTTTCCCTGTGAGATGGTCCCTCCTGGGCATCTCCAAGGTGAAGACAAGCATCCCCGGCGCTGATGGGGCCGTTAGTAGAGATTAAGCAAGCTATTGCCCAGAGTTGCTGAGTGGGACCCATGGTTGGAGTAGGCACCGAGGCGAGAATTATCGAGTCTGCTGACCATGGCCCAAGACCCTGCCGCGTCAGGAATCGAACCCTGGTCCTAGGCCGACCTCTGCTTCCGGGTCTGCCGCCTCTAACCAGTGAGCCACACCACTCCACTGTAGACTGTTGTAGAGTAGAGTGTTTCAGAGTGAAGTAGGGTGAAATAGAGTGTCATGGGGTGGAGAATCATCGGGTGGAGTGTCATAGAGTACAGTGGAGGAGAGTGTCGTAGAGTGGAGTGCTGTGTCATATAGTTGAGTGCCATATCATAGAGAGAAGTGAAGTGGTGTGTCGTCAAATGTCATACACTGTAGTACAGCGGTGTAGAATGGATGGGCATAGAGTGGAGTAGAGTTGCATAGAGTGTTGTAGAGTGGAGTTCCATACAGTGGAGCAGAGTGTCGGACAGTGGATCGGCATAGAGTTATGTAGCATAGATAGTAAACTGTTATAAATTGGAGTGGAGTCTCGTATAGTGTTGTATAGTATAGAAAGTTGTTAAATCGTGTTGTATAATGGAGTGTAAAAGCACAGAGTGGAGTATGGAGTTGGACAGTGAAGTGTACCGGGATGGGGTGGAGTAGAGTGTCATAGAGGGCTATAACGTGCAGTAGTACAGTGGAGCTTTGTAGAGAGGAGTGGCGTACACTATAGTGGCATACAGTGAATTGCCATACAGTGGAGTAGCATACATTGAAATAGCGTACAGTGGAATGCCACACTGTTGAGTGTAGGTGAGTAGAGTGGCATTGAGTGGAATAGCATGGAGTAATATAGAGTAGGGTATAGTGAATTAGCATAGCGTGGAGTGGCATAAAGTGATGTGACGTAGCATAGAGTTCAGGAAAATTTTATAAATTGGAGTGGCATCTCATACAGTCAACAGGAGTGCTGTGTTGTACAGTGTTGGAAACTGTCATAGAGCCATAGAGTCAAGCACACATTAGGACAGTAAAGTGTAAGAGGATAGAGTGGAGTGGGGGCTAGTAAAGTGCGGAGAAGTGTGAGAAGTGTGGCTCATGGTTAGAGCAGGCAGACCCTGAAGCAGAGGTCAGACCCGGGACCAGGGTTCAATTCCCGACGCGGCAGGGTCTTGAGCTCAAATGTCCATGGACTCGATAATTCTCACTTCGGTGCCTGACATAATCATGGGTTCACACTCTGCAACTCTGGGCATTAAGCTTGCTTAATCTCCACAACGGCCCCCTCGCAGCGGAATGCCTGGCTTTCACCTTGGGGATGCCCTGTAGGGGCTATCTCACAGGGAAAAACCAGGACGAGTTCCCAAGGCAAACGCGGAGATACCCCTTCGGGGGTCGATTCTGGCGCTATATAAGAAATATAATAATAATAATAATAATATAGAGTGTAGTAAAAGTTTTGTAGAGGAGAGGAGAGTATACTGGAGTGGTGTAGAGTGGAATAGTGCCCAGGGTAGTGGCTTAGAGAGAAGTGGCATAGAGTGGAGTAGCATACAGTGGCACAGCATAGGTGGAGTGACGTAGATTGGAATGGCATATAGTGGAGCAGCATAGAGTGGAGTGGGTTATATTGGAGGGGCGTACAGTGGCCTGGTGTAGAGCAAAGTTCATAATGTAGAGTGGCGTGGAGTGTAATAGTGCATAATGTAGTACCGTACAGTGGAGTGGCGCACAGTGCAATGGTGTAGACTTGAGTGGTGTACAGTGGAGTGGGTTAGAGTGTAATAGCATACACTTAAGTGGTGTAGATCGAAGTTGTGCGCAGTGTAATAGCATACAGTGGAGAAAGGTTTAATGGTGTCAAGTGGAGTAGCATACAGTGGAGTGGCGTCCAATGGACTAGTATAGAGCAGTGTACACTGGAATGGCATAGAGTGGAGTAGTGTAGAGTAGAGTGGCATACAGTGAATTTGCATATAATGGAATAACGTATATTTTAGTAGCATGCAGTTCAGTGGCACATAGTAAAGTTGTGTAGACTGGAGTGGCATACCCTGGAGTGAGGTAAATAGCGTACAGCGGAGTGGTGTGCAGTGGAGGGGTGTCCAATGGAATAGTGTAGACTGGAGTAGTGTACATTGGAGTGGCATATGCTGGTGTAGTGTACAGTGTAGTATCATACAGTGAAACAGCATACATTGGAGAACACTGGCAAAGAGGCCTTAAAATAACATGGCTGAATAACGTTTGTAAAGGCAGTTATTATCCATTCAGATAATGACTTGTCATTGCCATGTACCGTAATAGGTTCACCAAATTCGGTGGACTTCCACTAAAGTACAGCGGCCATATATATTAGAAAGTTTAAGTGCCTTATAACTTTAAAAAATACCCTATGAGTGCAGGTTTTCCTGCATGCGCTGTTGCAGGCAGGGAAACCGGTGTATCCCGGGGGTGGGCTCACAAGACACAGCAAATGAGCCGGCCCCGGGGATGGAATCCCTTAGGACCTATAAAGGGGGGGCTGTGTGCCCTCCCTCCCTTTTTGTAAAGTTAGCGGCCCTGGAGGATGGGATTACAGGTCCTTTTCAAGGTTTGGGATGGGATGCTGTGCAACTCATCACCCCTTTTTGGTAAATTATGGCCCCCTGGGGCATAATTAGGCTCAACGAGGGGGTCATATTCCCGGGCCCTCAGAAGGCCCTTTGAGATGGCATCATTGATGAAATACACATGTCATGAGTGCTGTAATATGTGAGGTCATAAGCAGCGCATGACTGAGGTGCAACTTATAGTTAGCCCTGCAGAAATTGAAACTGCGAAACCTAAAAACAAAATTTTGCAGCTTTTCTGAGTCAAGGAACTCAGAATCTTGATGAAAATGGTTCCCTTTAGGCACTATCCTGTCACCACTACCCTATATCGAAAGCTGCAAGATATTTTTTGTGCTTCAACTGGAGGCTAAATGGAGCTACTGGGCTCTGAATCTAACTCTCTGACCATCCTTTAAACTTTTGTTAGTGATCAATATGGACATGCCCTAGTTGTGGCTAGTCATAGTCTCAGGGAGGCTAGCCAATGCCAGTCAGGCAGTCCCCAGAGTAAAATGTGATTTTTGCAAGATATTTCAAATCTGGGCCTGAATATTTGTGGTCGATCTTTTTCTCCCTTTTGAGTCGTTTGGGACTGACCAAGGTCAGACTTTCATCTACAAAGTCAGTCTTGTCTACCAGTTCAGGGCGCCTCTACCTCAATATCTTCCCCTATAGTCTCTGGTCTTCTTTAGCTATCTACGGTCTCTTTCAGGTGATTGTAGGTCTCTGCCAGCCTTCCTCAGATGAACTCCAATCCTTAGATGTGCTTGAGATCTCTGGTTCTGGCAAAGCTGAAACACTCTCTGAGGTCGAACCTCTTGTCTCATGCCAACATCTGCTTCTTGTACTTTAATTTCAGCTGGTTAGTTTCAGCTTTCTATGAGTGTTTTTCTGTGACTGTAAATGTGTATTCTCAGTCCAGTGGTCGACATCAAGTGGTCACTGGAATAACAGCGCTTTCATCTGAATCTCATCCTGGATGATGCTCATTTGATGTAGACTGCAGACCTTCACAGCAAACACAAGGAGATGATGGACAGAGCACTGAACCTTTTCAGACACTAACCCCCAGTCACATACCGGGGTTGGATCCATCATTGTTCTTTAGCTCACTTCGCCACCCCAATTCAGATCCAGCCATTAGCAAATCAGTCTTGTCCCTGTACCTCATGGGAACAGTCCAGCCCAAACTGCGAAGCCATATCTTCCCTGGAACGGAAACAAGCATCCTGCGACCGGTTTTGGGGTAACACTTCTCATCAGCCAGGCTAGCTTGAATCCAGTGGCAAAAAGAGCAAGGGACCCACATCTGGGCATGCCCTGCCAACTTAGGGCTAACAAAGCAACCACAAGGAGATGATGGATGGACACTCACCGTCAGTCACAGATCTGGGTTGATATATAATCGTGTAGTGGATATTCCTAAATGTCTGCACATCTATAAATCAGTTTTCAGTTTACTTATTCCCCATCTGATGAATCTCCTATTAGATGGTGCTCTTGTTGCGCTATAATACCCACCTATATGGGGCATCAATCAACTTAGCTGCACAAAACTCAGTCTAGTACAATAAATCCAACAATGCACCAAATCACACAAAGTACTGTTACTTTTATCCAAACAAAATAGTCTCTTTGATCAGCAATAGATTTTTATTCTATTGTTGATTAAAGTTCTAGAGATGACGGTATGCAAAGTCTTTTCTTATCTCAGCAATAAACACAAGCGCAGCAGCCGACACTTGTTTCATCCTCCTGGACTTTTTTAAGGCTGCAAAATTGTATACAGGCATCATTTGCATCTTTTTGTATAAAAACAAATAAGTTCTAAAATCGTGCCCAAACCATGTGGGTAATTTTACATAGGTGAACATAGAGATCATCATAATGGCTACAGATGATAGAGGATGCACCCCTAGTAAAGTGTTACACCTTACCTAAATCCATTGAAAGACAGAGTAGTGATAAAAGGATCAACTCCATAGGTGTTGAGACACATTCATGCATATATATCATATTTCATGTTATAACACTGATACATTTTCAACAGTGAAGTAAAAGGCACCCATTTATATTGTGAACAAAGTTGTGCTTATGCACTACTTGTATCCCTGTCCAAAGACAGGTTCTTTTCAAATAGTAAATCTAACCTGATAGAAGTGACACAAAACAGTTTCATCACTGAAGTGCTGTAGGTCTGCAAGGAATAAGTCTCTTGCAAGCCCCTTGTTCTAAACTGTTTCGTTACTGCATTAAAAGGAAAGGGGTGTAAGTACAATCAGTACCATTGCAAAGACACTTAACCCGATGAGGGCTAAAATTCAGAGAGTAGAGAACAGATTAAGACACTGGAAAGATCTATGTTTTATTTCAGACCTAGAATTCAGATATCTATTTAATGAGAATCCAACAAGTCCTTGCAGTGGCATAACAAAACTTGAGGGGGCCCCCCTGCGAAGCATATGGAGGGGCCCGCTGGCGGCACGGCCCACCACCTACGACTTTGCCCTACCACCCAGAAATCTAGTATATTTTGATTTGAAACCTCCAACATTTAAATGAAATGGCTCTATATTGCCTTTCTCTAAGTTCTAATGAGAAAGTGCGAAACACTCTTAACATACAAGGTATGCCATTTGTAACAATACTGTCAAAACCAGATTATTTAACTGAGGCAACAATCAGAAAAATGCCGTAGTTCTAAAAAGCTGGTAATTGCCCCTGAGAGATTCAAGAGTAATTTCACTGTTTGTCATCGCGTGACAACCATTATCGTGGGTCACCTCCCTCAAACTGATCCACACATTGTTGATGTCCTTGTGTGTCAAACTGTTCTTCTTTCTGCAGCATCAGGGCATTTCAGGTAGACCTATTATGACATGTTCAATAAATACAAATTAATTACAAAAACTTCTATGTGAAGGGCGAAATAATCTGTAAAACATATCTTTTGCTAGTGGAACAATAAAATAGTCGATTTATGTCACAGATCCCAAACTAAGTTACAGATTGGCACTTTAAAAAGTTAATTTTTATTCATCTCATATTTATTCACATGATATTTTTATTCATCTCATGATAAATGTATTCAACTCATGATATTTTTATTCATCTTGTGATATGGCCCTCGTGATATTGACTCCTAAAGGATTAACAGCTTAGTCAGCCTTGCTAGGATTCGGAGGAGGAAGAGTTTGCTGGGATGAGGGGAGGAAGGGAGACCTGCATGTGGACTGCATCCTTGCAGCTTGGAAAAGCTGATGTGCCCTTGCTGTGTGAGCTGAGTGAAAGTCAGTGATGAATCATTCTGGACATCTTTATTCCTGCCTTGCAGCGAAGACGCCGCTTTTATTATTCTTACTCTGCCTGGGCTGATTTGCAAAAAAGCATTGGCAAAGCCAATAGGTTTCAATACCGAGACTTATTGGCTTTGCCAGTGCTTGTTTTAATTGGCTTGGCAAATGTTCTCACAGGTCCTATAACTAATGTAAACAAAGCCGCACAAAGAGAAGGTTTCCTCTAAATAAACATTGGTCAAAAAAACTAAAAAAATTAAATATTTCACTCACAGTGAACACCTTCCTTACTGTTTGACTTCAGCATGACATGTCCACGTTTTCTATCAAGTTCACCAGTACAACGCTTAGTGTACCTCGTCATTGGTGTCACTGCTTTCAATAAACCTTATCTGATTCAAATAGGGATAACAAACTGAAAGCAGCAGATGCAAAGCAAAAAAACAGGTTCTCTCGAACTAGGAGTCACTAATTCAGACCGAAAGAGGGCCCCCGGCCAAGCTACCGTTCCTTACTCTTTGTTGCGTTGATCATTTATTTGTAGTTTCATTTAGTGCCTACCAGAACCAGTTGTGACCAAGCGCTTTATGCAAACGACAAATATGTGAAAATCTATGAGATGGAATCATTCAAAAGCGTTTTTCGACTTGGAATCCTAGTTTTTCAATAGCACAATTCATCCGAGGAGATATTGCTTGAACAGTAGGGAGTCTCCGTTCATTTTTGAAATCCTCAAAAGAGGTGTGTGCATCTGGTTGGAGGAATATTTCTGTTTCTTGCGTCAATGCCTTGCCGGGAAATGCATCAGAGCCCCTCTAACCCCAAGGTGGTTCATGTTTGTGCCAGGCTACACGTCTCTGTACTCAATGCTGGCCGGATCAGACGTTAGCAGAGCCCACAATGATATCACAGGCAATGAATGGACAACATCCTCACTAGATATTCCCGAACGTCTGCGAGGTTTACATTTCACTGGTGAGATTGAACCTATGTATTCGTTTTTTGTGGTTTCGCAGAAATATTCCGGACTATGCCCAAAAAATCTCCATAATGAGTAGATTGGCAGGCTCCTGGCTGAGTGAGTCTCCAGACCCTACACGTGCGCAGTGTCAGTGGCAAGGCAAACGCAGATGGCCCTGTTGCTTCCTTGTTTATGCCCTAGTCCACGCCCCCTTAAGTAACTGAAGCCGGGTCGGGTGGATTAATACGTCCACTGTGCGGACCTGTGTTCTCGTGGTCACAGGTTGAAATCCCAGCGATCCTTTTATCCTTCTAAGGTCGATAAAATGAGTTCTATTGAGTTGGGTAAAGTTAAACATCTGTTATTCAGCGCAAAGATACAATTGGGTGAATGTGCGCTTTTCAAATACACTTTGTTATCTGCACATTCAAGGTTGGACACGCTACTGGCCCCAAGTACATAAGGAAACGTCTCTCCCGATATGTACCTAGCAGGTTTCTGAGATCATCTTGCTTATCCAAGATGACTATCAGGCGTGCAAGGATGGGAGGTCGGTCATTCTGCTACCTAGCTCCGAAGGCTTGGAATGAACTACCACTTTCTCTTAG
Organism: Lissotriton vulgaris; assembly: GCF_964263255.1. Taxonomy (NCBI): domain Eukaryota; kingdom Metazoa; phylum Chordata; class Amphibia; order Caudata; family Salamandridae; genus Lissotriton; species Lissotriton vulgaris. Next base: position 314,671,343 of record NC_141689.1, on the reverse strand, counting down.
ACAGGCCCCCAGTCTCCTTGCTTTTAGAAAAGATCTTAAAACGTGGCTTTTTACCAAATAATTTCTTCCCCTCTCTTCTGTCTGCATTTTAGTTGTTATGTTGTTGTCTTATTTGCTGATATTCTTCGCCAAAGCGCCGGGATGCTCCTTGGGGTAGCCGAGCACTATAGAAGAAATAAATTAACATAACATAACATAACATACTGGCAAAGTGTGGATGACACACTCGGCATAACTCTAGCCCTTCTGCTGGCACCTGCTAGCCCTCCACAAAGGAGCCTTTGTACGCCTTAAACTTAGGACTAGCAAAAACCCACCCACGCAGCTCTGGCTGCGCCTTTGTGCGTTGTGCCCCTATGATGAGACCCACCTGAGTCGAAGAGCCGAGTGTGCAGACAGTGGATTTAACTAGTTCAGCAGTAACACTACTGGCGGGCATTTTATCGCACGGTGCGAGCTGCAGCTTACACTAAAAAGCAAATTATTGTTAACACGCGCTGCAGCCTCTGTCTCAGCTTTCCAGGCTGTGAGCTGAGGCGGTGGGTGATTACCGCGGAGGCGGGCTGACGGGGCTGGGTTGCCCACGTCCACAGATTCCAGCCCTGGCCTGGCATATGTTACTCCGTCCAATACTCCCATTGCAATTCATCGCGGGGTGGGGTGACTTATCATGATTCACATTTTTTGACTGCGCACTGCAGACACGCGACAGTGCTTAACCATTTATCCACTCTCACAAACTGGAGCAGGAGCAATTGTCTCCTGCAGAACCAGTCCTATATTAGTTTTTTTGCTTTTACTATCGGCCGGCAGCCCGGCAAGGACCCATGATGCCCGGATTCCATAGATCTCATCCCACCACAATATCCACCCACCCACCTCTCTGAGACTCCACTCCGACCTCGGCTCGCCTGCGACCACTCCTGCCTAGGACAGACTCACTCACCTGAGGCCTGGCTGCCTGCTGCTAGAGGCAGGCGCGATTAGGTAGCAGAAGACAGGGCAAGGGTAGCCAGGCAGATATTTCTGCAACAGGTGTCTTAACCCGTTAAGATATTTAATATGCAGCTTCTTTAGGGCAAATTAAGCCAGAGTAAATTTACTGCTATATATGTCCATGTTGCAAATTTATTCCAGCAGATTCTTTTAGAATAAAGGTACATGGCTCAGACTCACTTTTTGCATGACACCGTACCTCGTAAATCCACATCTTTCCTCTGCTACACCTCAACCCCCCAATTTATAAATTCCCGGAGTATATTTTTTTTAATTCCAACACTGATGCTGGTGCAACATGTACTTTCTGTTAAAATCCATTGGTCTGGAATTTTATTATTTGCGGTCTCACCTCTAAAGTGGCCATCTTCTGAGAAAAAATGTATGTCAAAGCGTAATCCAAAGCGATACCTGTGGGGTCGGTACGGTCTGAAAGGAAACCAGTCAGGTGACAATATGAAGTACATCACGCAATTAGAATATACACCTTTTCGAGTCAAAGAATCCTGCCCTTTTATATTGTTTACTACCTCTCTTAAAATGTTCAGAAGGAAAAGTGAAACAAAATAACTCTGTTGTGCAGCAAAATAATAAATTGTATTAGGTTTTCTCAAAAATTGGCACGTGTGATTAATATTTGACAAGCTCCGGCAGGCGTAAACTGCTGTTGCTTAAAATTGACAAGAAAGCTGCACTCAGTGCATTGGGACTGGGAACAGAGCGTTCCATGCAGCAGGTGAATGAGCCTGATACAGCAATTACATTCGAGAACGGGGCAGCAGGCAGACCCGTGAGCCTCGTGTTTTTACCTGGGAACAATGTGCAATGCTTTCTGCGGGGGCGCCCAGCAGGACACAGACTGCCAGCACTGCTGAGGGCAAGACCTCCTCCATGGCGAGGGCAGCTCTCGCCTGGCACCATCAGCGCTGGCACACCACCGCTCCCGGTCGGCACATGGCACGGCAGAGGGACGTACAGGAGGGCACAGACCCCGCCTCGAAGTAGCCAGCAGAATGTACCCGTCTCACCTAAACCACTGACGGACTCCAGAAACACGGTAGTGCGGGGAATGAGATTTTGATACCCTTTTTGATCACTTAGATACTAATCTCATTCATCAATTTGGATCGGTTATTTTCTGTCATTGAGTAAAAGACAAACCCCGCATAGGTCAAATCAACCCCAATAAACGGACACAACTCTGAAGAACCACTTACAACTGATGAAGTTTTAAGATTTTATATAAAATCAGAGTTATAGGCATATACAATCCTCTCAGGATATAATCAACAAGTACACGATTAATATCAATTTCAGCATTTACAGATTAAAGCATAAAGTGGTTCCGTTGTCATCTAAAGAAAGAATAAACAAGTTAAGTCTGTCCCTACTCTATACTAGGTGACATCCCTACTTTCACAAGTTCCTTACCTAAAAAGGTGTCAGCAGTTTGACTTCCAAAGAAGTTCAAACTCTCTTAGCCTCTAATGGTAACTTAAGTTTGAGAAGCAGTACCCTCTCTGCCTACCCATTCGCTCTCTAAGGGTCCTCGGCCTACTGCTCTCTTGCGCTCTGTTCTCTCTGACTTCTCAGGCCATCTGCTCAAGTCATCTGCGCTATCTTCTCCTGAGCTCTTCGCTGTTCCCGCTGATCTTCTCCTGAGCTCTTCGCTGTTCCCGCTGATCTTCTCCCCGGGGTGCTGTCCCTAAAATACACAATCACCGTATGGGTGGAACGCCCCGTGACGCCCACCACGTGTACATTTACACATCTTCTCATTCTTGGGTTTTTCCATTACTTCATCTCTTCGCTTCGTCCGTTAAGTTGACCCCTCTTCTCGGCGCCATCTTCGTCTTCGTGCTGGTGACTTCATTGACATTCCATTTGACACTTTCAGAGCAAAAGTCTATCACCTCAGCAGAACTCTACTCTTTACGACTGTATTCATAACCTTCTTGGGTCCTGTGAATGGTCATTTCAAAACAAGACTCAAATTCCAAGCATCTCCTATCACGTTTAGGCCATAAACTTCGTCCAACATTGTCACCTTAAATCTAACAAGAACCTAGACTCTTTGGCTCGCACGTTCACATCAAGCTATTCATGACTCCTGTGAGCCCACTAAATTACATACAGCGGACTACACTCCTGCGAACTCTTGGTCAGTTAGGTTAAAATCACACATGACCTAAACCTTCTCTAACATTCTTACAACTTCTTCTACACAGTGTAACCTTTAACACACATTTATATATAATCGCATTTAGCAAAGCGTTTGCTTATAAGTGAATACATTTTACATAGAATATAAATTACATAGAATATAACTTTATATTCTCATTTGCTACATCGTTATGTATGCTCTCTGCACATTTCTCCATTTTACATTTTTCACCGCTTTCTCCATTTAAAGTTACACACGTACATGAATTCTACTTTGCACGTTCTTCTGTTCGTAAGCATTTCTATACATTTCTACTTTAGCCCACTATGTATACGGGCTTTCTAAATTCTACTGCATATCAGAATAAATACAAATACATTTCCTATTATTCATGTTACATCGGCTAACTTTATGCTACAAGTGTTAACTTCACGTTATAGATTCTACGTTTATGCGATATGCTTGTAAATATGGTCCATACATATTTTTTATTCAAATTTCGCTCTCTCAGTTCCCCCCTTTGATGACTTTTAGGAGTCATCACTAAAAGCAATTTGAATAACTCTTTTACACAGAACTAGTTACAAGGTTCCCTCTTTTTATCGTCTCGAGAGCTCTTAAACTTTTATACTGTTGGTCTTATAAAGCAGCTAATCTCCTTTCTTGCTCTCTCATGGACCTTTGTAACCGGTTCGACCTATACCATTTATACAATTTCACTAATCCTAACAATGTGATTATGCAAATTAATACTATTAATACAGGTTTTAATATGTACCATACAATGCTTTTACCAAGGTTGGCAAACCAACTTCCAACCTTTCCTACTCCATGACCTACTTTTTCCCAAACATTTATTTTTGTCAAATCTTCAATTTCTTGATGTATCTCTGTAATGTTTCTTATGACCTTCTCAAGTGGTTTTGAATTATCAGGAATATAAGTACAACATTCCTGGACCTTCAAAGCCTTGCAGACTCCGCCCTCTTTTGCTAGCAGTACATCTAAAGCAAGACGGTTCTGAAGAACCATTGCTCTAATCGACTGCATCTCTCCTTCTACTAGCATTAATGACCTTGCAGTACTTGCAGATAATGTATCTACAACTGTAGCTAGTCTCCTGATCTTAACATCGTTAAGTATTAAACCTAACATAGGAAACATCGCTCCAAATATGTCTCCTACTATCTCTGCATCACCTACTTCCTTTTTCGTTCTTATCGAAGCCTTTCCTTCTATGATCGCTAAATCTTTTGCATGATATATTTTGGGGAAGACAATTGCCAAGTAACACGAACCATACCAATTGTCAGGCAGTTTTACATAGGCATTTCTTCCACATACAAAATATACATTAGGAATCGCTTGCATCCCTTTCATAAAATCTTTCGTATAGTACTCTAATCTGAATGCATGTTCGCAATTAACTTCACCTACAAATACACTCTCATAATATGTCTTGCTTCGAGTTAAACATAACTTTTCTTTCTGCGTTCTATCCAAAGCTATTGGACCATTGCTACCTTTCTTTTTATGTGCCTTTTCTTCTTCAGTCCAATCAGTTTTCCACTGTCCTGACATTTTCAGAATCTTCTGCCTTCTGTATCGGTCATCTACTTGTCCTATGAACTTTTTCTCAACCTCTGACACTTTGCAAGTCAGATTATTTCTGCGTGCGTATGATGTATCTAATGTATCCCAAGGAAGAAAGAACTTGGCTAGTCTATCCTCCTTTTTGTGATAGTCCCACTTATTCATTTGTTTATAATTCGGGACTTCAGGCAGTACCGAATCATAATTTGAAAAGTAGTACTCAAACCCTTCTCTACCATAAAATATACTGAGCAGTAAACTACATGTTATCCCATAAGTCAATGGGAGATGATGATATCTGATACCTTCGTCTACGGAAGCCGGCAATTGCATACAAACATAGCATTCTTTGGCCTCCATGGCATCGATATACTCATACAATAGTTTGGCATATGCATTTGATCTAAAATTTCCCTGTGACTCGTCTACGTGTAACCTACGAGCTTCATCTGCCAGTAACGCTTTTTCACGTATGACATTGCTCTCCTCCTTCTTCCCAACAAGAGCAGGTTTCAAAGTCGTTACAGGCTTTATCTCTGCTGTCTCTTTTTCACTTTCATGTCCTACTATGTATGATATGGTCACTACTGTAATTATGAGAAAAATTACTAATGCTATTAGTGTACCTATTATGCATCTAGCTTTTCGGTTTGGGTTGCCGTTCTCCATGTTGTCAAACAGCGTCACTCCTTCCTTAGCAAGGAGAAGTTTTCTTCTTCAGGTCTTTGTTTGCTGTTTGCTTCCTCAGTCTGTAAAGTGCTCTTTATCAACAAAGTCTCTTTTTCGCAACAATCTTTTTCTCTTTGCAACAGGCAACCCTAACCCTTCTCCGTCCTCTAGATGTAATCCCTAATTTTATTCTTCTTTCCACTCGGCTCTAGGTTATCTTCTTCTTTATAGCTTAAACACAAAAGTCTTTATGCATCTACAATTATTCTCGTACCTGCAGCTTTAATAACATGTTCCAATAATTCAAAACGAATGACTTTTTCTTCTTGTTCTGGTATTTGATGACCAAAAGTCGGAAACTGTAATCTATTTAGCACTAGATCTTTGATCCGACTTAGGTAAGGGGGTATGGGAAGTGTGAAAGTCAGTAACCCCTCAGTCTCGAGTCCAGGCGTCAACATCCATATCTCCACTGCCACAAATGGATCGAGATCGATTACCTTCACTTCTCTCACTCTCCCAGATTTCTGTCCCCAAGACATCTGCTAGATAAGTCCATTCAGGGGTGGCGTACCTTCTGCAGGGCACACGTACCCTTCTTGATCTTCTCGGACTCTCAGATCCTGAATCTGTAGTTTCCTCTTCTTGATCCGATTCTTCAGAAATCGGGACAAGGGTTCTCTCTTGACTTGCTTTTAAGCTTGGCCTTCTCCTTCTCTCCGGCCAACTAGCTTCGTCGCTCCTTGTCCTCCTGCTCCTTGTACATGGACTTGTCTCTTGATCACTCACAGCTTGTTCGGTATCTGACTCGAACTCCCAGCTGTTTTCTTCTTCCGAGACGACTTCAGTCCCACTGGTGTCCTGACCGTCGTCAACCTGTTCTGACACAGGCTCAGCCTCTTCGGTCACCTCTACAGCTTGGCTTTCCCCCTCTGTGGCTTCTCCGCTTTCTGCTGGATTCTCATGCGAGAGAGGAGCTGTTTCTTCCAGAGGTGCCGGAACTCTTCGGGTGTGTGAGGCGTGTATCCAGTTGGGCAAGCCTCCACACTTTACTGCAGTGTTCGTAACTAGAATGACTTGAAATGGTCCTCGCCAGCGCACATCTAGACAGCTCTTCCTGACGTGCTTTTTCACCAGGACCCAGTCCCCCGGACACAGGTCATGGCACAAGTCTTGTGCTGATGGAACCTCTGCAGCCTGGACCTGGAGGGACACAGAATTAATGGCATCAGATAGTCCCTTGCAGTAGTCCAAGATCAAATCGTCTGTGATGTTCAACAACGCTGCAGTCGGAACCGATGGCAATCTCATAGCTCTCCCCATTAGCACTTCGTGTGGAGAGAGACCTGTTTTTCTGTCTGGTGTGCTGCGTATGCTCATCAGAACCAATGGAAGTGCATCAGGCCAACTCAGAGACGTCGATGAGCAAACTTTGGCGAGTCTAGACTTTATCGTACTGTTGATTTGCTCTACGATCCCTGAAGCTTCTGGTCGATAGCTGCAGTGTAACTTCTGATCGATACTCAAAGCTGAACATAGCATCTTCACTATTTCGCTATTAAAATGAGTTCCTCTGTCCGATTCCAAAGAGGATGGCAACCCGAACCTCGGTATCAACTCTCTAAGTAACAGTTTTGCTACTGTGAGTGTATCGCACCTACGTGTAGGATAAGCTTCGACCCATCTAGAAAATATACAGACTATCACTAAAACGTATCTGAGTCTGTTGCACCTTGGCATTTCAATAAAATCCAACTGCATCCTATTGAAAGGCCCCCCAGACCTTCCTATGTGACTCAAAGTAACTGGTGTTCTCTTTCCTACGTTTAGTTGCTGGCAGATTGCACAACGCTGACACACTGCCTCTGCCGCTACTCTAAATTTCGGGTTAAACCACGTTTGTCTGAATACTCTCACCATGGCATCTCTTCCTATGTGTGCCGATCCATGCAATTTTCTTGCCATTGGACTAACAAGTTCATTTGGTAAAACTGCTCTCCCATCTGCAGAAATCCAAAAGTTCATCTCACTTTTAGTACATCCAGCTGTTTCCCAGCCCTTTTTCTCATCATCTGGTGCATTTTCCTGAACACATTTCAACTCATCCCACGTATCTACAGTGTCTAACAACATTGTCAACTCAGTTCTTTCCTGTATTCCTCCCACTTCTACATTGGTGTGAGAATATCCCTGTTCTGCACAATAGCGTGCAACTTCATCTGCATAACGGTTGCCTTGCGACACAAAGTCTACATTCTTCGTGTGCGCGGCACATTTGACTACAGCTATGGCTGTCGGGCCTTGCAATGCTTCTAACAATAATCTCACGAATTCTCCATTCCTAATAGGAGAACCCGAGGAGGTCATGTAACCTCTTTGAGACCATAACTGCCCGTAATCGTGAACTACCCCGAAACCATACTGGCTATCGGTGTATATGGTGACTCGAATTTTGTTACCTGCTAAACAGGCACGCGTCAAAGCAATAATTTCAGCTACCTGAGCGGAATGTACTCCTTCCAGGCAAGCGGCTTCCACGACTCTGGTAATAGTACAAACTGCATATGCTGCTCTCAGCTGACCGATATCGTCTCTTACGCATGAACCATCAACAAAGAATATTTCATCGGGGTCAGTCAATGGCTCATCTACGATATCAGGTCTCGGTTTGGTGCATAGTTCAGTCACATCAAGGCAGTCATGATCTGTACAAATTTCATCATCAATATCATTTGGAAGTGGCATCAACGTAGCAGGATTCAAGACGGAGCATCTTTTTAGGGTCACATTCTCGGCAGCCAATATGACTTGCTCGTAGCGTGTGAGCCTACTATTCGTCAGATGCTGAGTCTTAGTCCTGGTCATTAACAATTCCACAGAATGCGGTACGTACACCACTAACTGATGTCCCATTACCACACTTTCACTCCTTTCAATGCTGACACCCGTTGCAGCTACGGATTTGAGACATCCGGGCAACGCTGCGGCTACTGGGTCTAATGTAGCCGAAAAATAAGCAACTGGCCTACGCGCATCTCCGTGTATCTGGGCCAAAACTGCTAAAGCGCAACCCTCTCTTTCGCAGCAATATAGCAAGAATGGCTTTTCGTAATCAGGCATCCCTAAAGCCGGGGCACGACACAAGTCCTCCCTCAGCTGCAAAAATGCCATCAAACAATCTTTGTCCCATGGTACCGGATCACTTACTCCTTTGTGCGTCAGTTGTAATAAAGGTTTTGCCTTCAGTGAAAAGTTGGCTATCCACTGCCGACAATAACCTACCATGCCTAAAAACATCCTGACTTCTCTTTGTGTTTTAGGCGCGTTCATTTTCATGATGGCCTCTATTCTGTCTGGAGACACCTTCCGTTTTCCCTTTTCAATCCTATGGCCCAAGTATTGCACTTCGGTCAGGCAATATTGCAATTTACTTGGAGACACCTTGTGTCCGTTCTCGGCCAAGTGATTTAATAAGGTGATGGTGTCTACTTTGCAAGCTTCCTCAGTTTCTGACGCAACTAGGAGGTCGTCTATGTACTGGACTAGAACCGAGTTCTTGGGCAGTACTAGACTTTCAAGATTTTTCTTCAGCAGCTGGTTAAAAATCGATGGGCTTTCTGTATACCCCTGGGGGATACGACACCATGTAAAACGCGATTTTCCAGCTTAAAAGCGAACAAATACTGGCTCTCCTCATCTAAAGGAATCGAAAAGAAAGCCTGGCACAAGTCTATCACGGTAAACCATTCAGCTTGGAACGGTATCTGAAACATTATCACTGATGGATTCGGTACCACTGGACAACATGAGACAACAATATTATTAATCTTTCGAAGATCCTGCACTATTCTGTATTTCCCACTAGGCTTCTGCAAACCCATAATCGGGGAGTTACATGGACTACCCACGATCTCCTTCAGTATTCCCTGTTTAATCATGGATTCGATCACAGGCTTTATTCCTGCAATCGTCTCCGGTGTCAACTTATATTGTGGTGTTCTTGGATACTCAGCATTGGGTCTTACCATGATCTTTACTGGCTCTACCCCTTTAATCAGTCCTATTTCCTCTCCAGTAAAATCCCACACCTCAGCTGACACTTTCTCCCTCAAGTCCTGTGGAAGCTCCTCCACTGTCAAGGTAGGATATAGTTCCACGCATTCCTGCGAGTTTACGACCTTAAAATCAGCATCCTCATCGTTGGTCTGCACTTCTACTCCTTCAGGTGTGCAATGTATTGTGCAATTTAGTTTACACAACAGATCTCTTCCTAACAGACACACAGGGCTAGAATCACAGATCACAAACTGATGTTCATCACTGTAATTCCCTATCTTCACTGACACTGGTTCTGTTAGAGGATTCGTCATTCTCCTGTTTGCGACTCCTACCACCTGAATCGTCTCTCCCGACATTGGCAAACCTGGGACTACCGCTGATCTCAACGTGGATCGAGTGGCCCCCGTGTCTACCAAAAAGGTCGTAGGACATCCAGCAACCTCAGCTTCTACGTATGGTCCTCTCTGGTCTACTTCCAGGGCTGCTCCTAGAGTACAGTCTCCTTCTCTATTCACTCGTTGCCCTGTAAGAGGATCAACGTAGTAGCATTCTTCTCCTCCTACGAACAATGGCATTTGTCTATAGGTTTTCCCTCCATTCGTAATGCGAGGCGGTTGAGGAAACGGGGCTCGAGGAGTCTGAGTCCCCCTTTTGACAAACCTTCCCTTCTGGACTGCTGCTCCTTTAACCACGTTGTTCTGAACCTCATCCTCCTCCTGTTCTAATTCCCCTGTCTCAACATTATAGGGACACTCACGTCTCCAATGTCCCACCTCGTTACACTGATGGCATCTCGTTGTCTTTTTCAGTGTCGCGATATCTATTCTTGGTCTCGGTCTTTCTTCCTCATCTCTAATTTGAGTATTCTGTTTCTTTCCTTGTGTTCCTGTTCCCTGTTGTCGCTGTCCACCCTTTCCAGCTGATTGCATTTGCACCAACATCAGCTTTTCCTTAAGTTTCTTTGCCTTCGAATCTATTTCATCGCTACAGTACCTTGCATACCTCAGAATCTCATCTAAAGGTTTGTTTTGCCAACAAATCAAGTGCTGTTGTATCATTAAGCTTATGTCTGGTCTCAATCCTAGAACGAACTTCGACACAAACTGTCCTATGTCTTTGGGATCCATCACATCCAAACCACTGTACTGTTTGAATGCTTTCAGCAATCTCTCATAGAACTCGTGAACTGTCTCTTTAGGCTCCTGAGTTGTTCGATCTATCTTAACCCAGTCTATATCTTGCACAGGCACTTTCTCCTTTAACCATGCAATTACTCTCTCGTACTTTTCCATGACTCTATCTGATGGACCATTCGTCCTGGCATCTCTCGGAGGCTCACAAGCGGGCCATTCGACACTAAGCTTGCATGCCGTCCACAAATCTCCGGGTACTACGATATCGAACAGAGTGTTCAAATCGATCCACAGTACCTTAGAGATCTTCACGAATCTCTCTACCTGCTTGTACCACTCCACGGGGTTCTCTCTTAACTTTGGGAAAGAATTAGTGAAGGCCGCTAAATCCCCCCTACTCCAGGGCACATGAACGTAGTTTCCGTTCGCGATTTCTCGCAAAGGGAAAGCTTCCATTCGCATTAGGTCTCCATCCTGGGACATCGCAAGTGTACTCCTTCTGACGGTTCCCCTCTTGGACCATTTTTCCTCCCATCTATCCAGATCCCTCCATATTCTGATACACATGATTAGTTCCCTTATGTGTACTCTTAGCCCAATCGTCCTACGCTCATCTAGATCCTGATCCGTGCAATTTAGCCTATGGTTTGCCTGTAAAGCTTTAGTTCGTGACATGTCTATCATATATCTGTCTGCTAATTCAGATAATTTTTCATGAGCTGCTCTTGCTTTTCGAGTAACATCCTTAGATAAAAACAGTATTTCATCTGGTTCATACAGTTCTAACCTTTCTATTGCCACTGTGCCGTCAATTATTTCATCCAAGTCTGATTTTAAACTCATTACATCAATCCGTCTCACTTTTATTTCAGCTATTAGTACGTCCGTCCTAGGTTGTTCTCTTACATCCCTCTCACCTCCACTATGCGCCCTACGCCTATGCACAGGTGAGTTATGAGAAGTTCTTCTCCCATCTCTTTGTTCCCACCTCTCTAGATCCCAAGCCTTTCCATCTTCCCTTGGGGTATGGTGGAACAATGCTCTATCCCCCATCACTACATTCTGTCTTCTTGGCTCAGTTTCTCCAGATACGAGATAGGATCCTCCGTGCTGTTCTAAACCACTGTAACTCGCTTGCTGTCTGGTGTCGCTCAACAACCGATAAGGTCCTTCATGGCCCTCCATGCTTCTGTGATCTCGTCCGTGATCACCGGACGTATGGCGAGACGTTTCACGACTCTCTATATTCTCATGACTTCGTTCGTGATCACCGGACGCATGGCGAGACGTTTCGCGACTCTCCATGTTCCCGTGATTCCAATGTTGCACATTTTCATCCGGGGTATGGTGAGTGCATCTGAAAGTATTTTGGTACTCCTGCGTCCTTCGTTCTCCCTCACTAAAGGTGACGCGAGGCACTTCCCCACACCCTGCACTCCTGTCGTCGCACATTGGCCTATTGCCACTGATAGTAGGGCAAGTATCTCCTCTGCTTCCTTGACTCCCTCTCTCCCACTCCGGGCTGCTTTCGCCAGCTCCACAATGAGAGAGGATCCTGTTATCCTGGTCTCTCCATTCGGCTCCCGTTTCTAATTTCTTATTCTGAGTCTCTTCGGCAGCATCCCATTCTTTCAGATATTCTCTTAATTCCTTATAGGATTTCAGTTTCGGTCCCCTCAAATCCATCTGTCCTCTTTGACCCCCTTGTTCTATCCTGGGACCCGTTGCGGAATCTAATGGGGTACTCCGACTCATTGGTGCTAGCGACTGCCTTTGGGAATTGATCGTCCTATTCCTATTCTCCATCTCTGCCCTTTCCCTGTCCCATTGTGCCTGTTCCTCCTGCTGGACTCCCTCCGGGTTATAGATTGACACTATAGGACCTATGGTAACAGGTACTTGTAGAGCATCTGGCAATTGATACGACCTTACATGCTGCGTTTCTGGTACCTTCTGGACCACGAATCTTCCTACTACTCTCTGTTCAGGACTTACTTGAGGTACTTCGTCACCTTTCCTATGATCCCACTCTGTTACTGGGAGCGATTTATATTCTCCCCATCTAGCTCCGTCCCCTTGCTGTAGTACGGGACTTGCGACTTCGCTGTTGTACGGAGGTGGTCTATCTGTTAATAGCCTCTCTATCAGATCCTCATCTGGCTCGCTATCCTCATCTTCTTCTAGAGGTTTCTTTTCTCCCGTAGTCTCTAGCATGGTGAACAGTTTGTCTGCTTCTATCTTTTGCACCCTCCACTTTTTAGCTTCATCGTCCCATTTAGCATCCTGCACTGCTTTTACTGATCGTCTCACTCTTTCTTGGCGCCTCTTTAAGCTCTTTTCGTGTGCTGCTCTAAACCATGCACTAAGGGCTTCGAACTGTGTTGGCCTCGGTAGAGGTCTCGTTGCGAGCATTACCGCTTTCAGTTGGTTCAAAACTTCTAGCTTAAACGTTCCGTATCTCGGAAACGTCAGTTCCTTATTCCCTTCTGTTAGCTTATTCCACTCGGAGATCCATAGTATCGAGTGTAAGCCTACATTCACTGCCATATGATAAGCTGGTGTGCCTTCTGGTGGAGCTTCTTCTCCTGCATACAAATTTCTTCTATCCCTCTTAAAGATCGCCCTTAAACGCTTAAAACACTTCATTTTCGATAATCTATGATTTTCTCTTATTTTCTTCCTTATTTACGTCCCGATGACAACCAACCAATCCCTACGCGGCTCTCGCTGATCAGCCTATCCCAGCGCGACTCTACACTGACCGACCAATCTCAGCGCGGCTCTGCGCTGACGTCACTCGTCCCCTCTGCAGCAGTTCCCCTTCTTTCTCAACTCGTTTCGCGGTCTTGCATGCGTCTCATTCATACGCTGAAAAATGACTACTTCCGTCCAAGCGATCACTTTTCTCTGACTGTACGGCCACAGTCTAACTGTAATTGTCACCTCAACTGACGAACCGTCTTTCCTCTCACGGTCAGACGATCGCCTTAAACTGATAGGTTACTTACACACAGTAAACGTACGACCAGCGTCCGTTACTCATACACTCACTCTTACGCTCCCCCTATCATCGGTCTGTCGGGCGATCAATGGTACCTCATGACCCCCTTTCAATGGTAGACAAATTACTCTGGGTGTTCGATACACCCGAACCACTCAAGCTCTCCTTGAACTTAAGATTTTATCCGGTTGCGCGCGCTCACAACCTTCCCTCAATCACACTACAGGCATTCAACTCCGCTTGACATTACAACACAGGTACAACATAAAACACCGCAATCTTACAACGCATGACCCTTATACTCACTCTCGACCGACTCTGCTGCTTTTCTCTCGTCGCACCGTCAGCACCGTCTTCGGCTGGGATTCTTCTTCTGGTCGTCGATGACTAGGGACCTTGGGGTAATCTAGACCTGACCTAGGTTGTCTTCCTCAAGAAGAAAACCATCTTTCTCTGCTACCAACTGCGGGGAATGAGATTTTGATACCCTTTTTGATCACTTAGATACTAATCTCATTCATCAATTTGGATCGGTTCTTTTCTGTCATTGAGTAAAAGACAAACCCCGCATAGGTCAAATCAACCCCAATAAACGGACACAACTCTGAAGAACCACTTACAACTGATGAAGTTTTAAGATTTTATATAAAATCAGAGTTATAGGCATATACAATCCTCTCAGGATATAATCAACAAGTACACGATTAATATCAATTTCAGCATTTACAGATTAAAGCATAAAGTGGTTCCGTTGTCATCTAAAGAAAGAATAAACAAGTTAAGTCTGTCCCTACTCTATACTAGGTGACATCCCTACTTTCACAAGTTCCTTACCTAAAAAGGTGTCAGCAGTTTGACTTCCAAAGAAGTTCAAACTCTCTTAGCCTCTAATGGTAACTTAAGTTTGAGAAGCAGTACCCTCTCTGCCTACTCATTCGCTCTCTAAGGGTCCTCGGCCTACTGCTCTCTTGCGCTCTGTTCTCTCTGACTTCTCAGGCCATCTGCTCAAGTCATCTGCGCTATCTTCTCCTGAGCTCTTCGCTGTTCCCGCTGATCTTCTCCTGAGCTCTTCGCTGTTCCCGCTGATCTTCTCCCCGGGGTGCTGTCCCTAAAATACACAATCACCGTATGGGTGGAACGCCCCGTGACGCCCACCACGTGTACATTTACACATCTTCTCATTCTTGGGTTTTTCCATTACTTCATCTCTTCGCTTCGTCCGTTAAGTTGACCCCTCTTCTCGGCGCCATCTTCGTCTTCGTGCTGGTGACTTCATTGACATTCCATTTGACACTTTCAGAGCAAAAGTCTATCACCTCAGCAGAACTCTACTCTTTACGACTGTATTCGTAACCTTCTTGGGTCCTGTGAATGGTCATTTCAAAACAAGACTCAAATTCCAAGCATCTCCTATCACGTTTAGGCCATAAACTTCGTCTAACATTGTCACCTTAAATCTAACAAGAACCTAGACTCTTTGGCTCGCACGTTCACATCAAGCTATTCATGACTCCTGTGAGCCCACTAAATTACATACAGCGGACTACACTCCTGCGAACTCTTGGTCAGTTAGGTTAAAATCACACATGACCTAAACCTTCTCTAACATTCTTACAACTTCTTCTACACAGTGTAACCTTTAACACACATTTATATATAATCGCATTTAGCAAAGCGTTTGCTTATAAGTGAATACATTTTACATAGAATATAAATTACATAGAATATAACTTTATATTCTCATTTGTTACATCGTTATGTATGCTCTCTGCACATTTCTCCATTTTACATTTTTCACCGCTTTCTCCATTTAAAGTTACACACGTACATGAATTCTACTTTGCACGTTCTTCTGTTCGTAAGCATTTCTATACATTTCTACTTTAGCCCACTATGTATACGGGCTTTCTAAATTCTACTGCATATCAGAGTAAATACAAATACATTTCCTATTATTCGTGTTACATCGGCTAACTTTATGCTACAAGTGTTAACTTCACGTTATAGATTCTACGTTTATGCGATATGCTTGTAAATATGGTCCATACATATTTTTTATTCAAATTTCGCTCTCTCAGTTGTATTAGTAATAATTAAATTATGCCCGGCGGCCGCACGGTTGCGGTCCTTCGCAGTACAGTAGTCTCTGGATGCCATTTAATTTATGGGGAGGTCTTGCGATTGCACACCATTTAATTCATGAAGACTTAAAGTGGAGGCTTGCTTGATGGCTCCGCTGAGTGAGGGGGCCCCTGGAGCATGGGGCCCCCGCACTGCGGGGGCTGCAGGGGCCTGTGTTACGGCCCTGAGTCCTTGTATCTACACTCTACCGAAAATTCATAAGGGACCCTTCCCCTCCCACCATCCCAGGTCATTGGTCATGGTTAGAGTCTGTAGAGGTTTAAATCATCAAGGGAACTGGGACATTTTGAGACATCATTGGATTTTGGGGTACTCTGTTGCTCAGCTGGAAATGTGGAATACCTCTCTGCATCTGTATTGGGTTTATGGAATTCGGCAGCATTTAGGGACTTTTGGGGCTAATATAGGGAATCTTGGTATTGGGGGAAGCTCTCCCTGCCTCAAAGGACTCACACCTTGAGTGTTGGTCATGATTTGGTCTTGATTGTAACAACACGCCTGATTTTAATGTCCCACCGTGCTACAAATGTGGCAATGGGTTACCTACTTTAGTGTACTTATGCTGGTCCTCGCCAATCAATCACTCAGGTTTCTTGTAAAGTGCAACTACTCGCCCATTAGGGTCTCAAGGCGCTGCGGGGGGAGCTGCGGTTCAGTCGCAGAGCCAGGTCCTCAATTGGGGTAGCTAAAGTTTTTTATTATATTTTTTATTATTATGGATGAAAGTGCACCTAGACATACACAGCAAAATGCCTACAACCCTGAGGCTGGCTGCGCCCCTGTTGTAAGCACATTTCCATACAGCGCCTCCCACATCCCGGAGGCCGGTTAGCGCAGTTTTCAAAAAGAAAATACTTTTTACAAAACCGTAATGGGAACCGAGTTCTTTCTCTGCAAACTTTGTGCAAAGGAGCAAAAAGTTTTCTGATTAAAGAGAGAAGAATAAAAAATAACCCCAAAAAAGAACACACCCCTCCCCAAACAAACAGTGAGGTGTCCGGTCAGTCATTTGCTCCAAGTTCAATCACTAATCCGTTCCAGATCCCCTCAGTCCTCATCTGACGCTTACTCTATGTAAACTCCCAGAACTAGCCTTGCCGTCGACCTGCACACTGCCAGGCCCTTCGTCTGTGGAATCCAACCTACCCCTTCAAAAAAAAATACAAGCACCTCAGGGCGCCGGTGCGCCAGTGCCCGCCTCTGCCCTCGACTCAGTCTCTGTCGTTACGTTCCCCCTGTCGCCTTGTAGATATGCAGTATATAGTCCCCAGAAGTTCCTTGGTCTGCTTCTCGGTGGGAGGAGTTCGCTAAAGGTTTCAGATTGCGTGCAGCAGTAAAGAATGTCCCTTGACCACTGCGACACCGTGGGCAAAGGACCCCTCAACCAGCACATTGCCACCCTACGCTTTGCCATGAGTAGTCCCAGGTCCACCAATCTACGCACAGCTCTCTGTAATTTTTTAGAATACCCCAAGAGTGCCACTTCTGGGTCAGGGGGGATCTCTAGCCCTGCCATCTTGCTAATCTCTTGAAATATGTTGTCCCAGAATTTAAAGATACCAGGGCAACCCCATGCAAAGTGGAGAAAGTCCGCAGGCTGGGAGTGACATCTTTCACTAGCAGCGTTCTCTCGTAGGCCATACCTATGCAATCCCTCTGGCGTATAGTATACTCTATTAATGTATTTGAAATTTATCAATCTATGTTTGCCATGCAGAGATATTCGCCTTGTGTTGGTGCAGCAATAGGACCACATGTCATTGTCAATTGTGATGTCCAAGTCTCGCTGCCAGGCAAATCTGGCTTTGGTGTACTGATTGGCTCTCTGAGACATCGCTAGTTTAAATAGATTGGAGACCAGCCTACAGGGGGGACTTAGTTTTAATGAGGTACGATAGCTCCAGGACCTCAGGGGGCTCGTCCATGTCCTCCCCAAAGTGCTGCCGCAGTGCTCCCCTCTCCCTATAGAATTGAAACCGCTGCAGCGTAGTGGGAGTTCCCTCGGTGGCCATGATTGCATCCCATGTTTTGGCGACCCGTCCAAAAACAAGTCACACCCTTTGTGAATGCCCAATACATGAAGGGCTCGTATTACTCCCCCATCTCGACAAGGGGCCAGCCAAACAGCCCACTCCAAAGGCATCTCCGGAGAGTATAACAGTGCCCCCACCGTCTGCTGCAGTATGCAGCTCCAGGCTTGTCGCATCGAATTTAAGGAGTCTAGTATCCCAGTCCTGCGATCAACCAGCTCAAAAATAACAGCCGGGAGAGGAAGAGGGTCAGCGAACGTTCTCTCAAGCTTAAGATATGGTAGGTCAGCCGCGCAGTGTATCCAGCTATGTACTTGTGCCCCCTGCGCTACCCTATAGTACAACTCCAGATCCGGTGCGCCCAGCCCGCTTAGATGGTATGGCAGAGTGAGAACTCGCCATTGGACGTGGGCCTGTTTGCCTACCCAAGCCAGCCGCAACAAGGATTTATTAAGTCTAGTGAAAAAGGAGCGCGGTAGCACAATCAGTACATTAATGAACAGGAATAAAAATCTAGGCAGCACCGCCATCTTCATAATAGATACCTTACCGATCAATGAAAGAGGAGCCCCATCCAGGTTTTGACGTCATCCTCTAGTTTGGCAATCGCCTTTCCATAGTTTTCACAGAAAACTATTTCTGAGTCCGTATGTAACCTAATTCCCAATTATCTGATGGAGTCATCCGACCACTGGAGTAGGTATTCCATCTCAAATGGCGAAGTGGATGGGGTTAGGGGAAAGGCTATGGACTTAGACCAATTATCACATAAACCGGAAAGCGCCCCAAAGTGTACCACCTCTCTCAGAACCGGGGACAGGTTATTTTCAGGGTCTCTAACATAAAGCAGTGTATCGTCTGCATACGTGGAGACCACTATCTTATAGGTGGGAAAACTTACTCCTCTGTGGCCATGATATTCCCGGAGCGCACACGCTAGGGGCTCGGCGACCAATGCATATAGCGTCGGTGACAAGGGGCAGCCCTGGCGGGTCCCCCTAGAGATTGGTATAGCTTCCTTAACTAAGTCTTCCAGCCAGATATGCGCAGAGGGTGCATTATACAGCACCCCAATCATTTGCAAGAGGACAGCCAAGTCCCATTCTAGACAATACTTGTCGCATAAATGGCCACTCCACCGAGTCAAATGCCTTCTCCATGTCTAGGAAGACGGCGAAAGCACTAGTGTCCAGTTGGACATGTTGCATTGTGCCAAAGACAGTACGCAGATTATAAGTGAGGTTTCTGTCCAGTACGAACCCTGCCTGTTCTGGGGCTACCAATTCCGTGGTCAGCAGGGCCAGGCAAGTGGCTAAGATTTCCGCAAACAGCTTAGTGTCCACGTTTAATAAGGAGAGAGGGCGGTAGGAACCACATTCCTCTGGTGGTTTACCTGGCTTGGGAATAGCCACCAAAGTGGCTTCTCTCATTGATTGTGGCATCTGTCCCGTACCACACATATCATCAAATAGCTCCGTTATGTGCGGGAGCAAGATATCTAGGAAGGTCTTGTAAAAATGCGCTGTGAGCCCATCTGATAATGGGGCACCGTTTGCCTTCATTCCAGCTAGTGCTTCCAAAATCTCGTCCTTTTCTATGGGGAGAGACAGGAATTACCTCTGTGTATTGGTTAGAAAAGGTAATTTAATATATTCCAGAAAGTTCAATATTTCCCCATCTAGATCAGACTGGCGTAAGGCATACAGGTTTCTGTAATACTGTTGAAAGGCGTTAGCAATATCTGCCTCATCAGTAAGTAATTCACCCCTCTCCGAACAAATCATAGTTATGGAAGTCTTTCTCCTTCTATCTTTCAGGATATTCGCCAGCACTGACCCAGGCCTGTCACCCTCTCTGTACATACAAGCTGTGGCATAAATCCCCAGATGCTGCACTTCACTGTCCGCTGCCTCATGATACTCCTCCAGTAGTGTCTTCATTACCTCAGTGGACTCCTCATCCATCCCTGTCTGTTGCCTGGTCTCCAATTCCCCCAATTTACTCTTCAAAAATGACAATCTCTGTTGTATGTCCCGCAGAACCTCAGAGTGTTTGGACATGGCCACCCTTCTAATATACACCTTAATTGCTTCCCAGACCGTTTGGAAACTGTCCACAGACCCTATGTTAGCTGATCATTGCCCTGTCTTTAGCTCTGACTGCCTTCGCCGGCCGCCTAATCGGTCCACCTGACCTGTCCAGGCTTGGGTTTCTAACCAGATTAAAGTCACCTCCCCATATCATTTGAGTCGTTCCACTTCTGTCGACTATATTGGCCAGCATGGTGAAAAACTCCGGACAGTCATACTTGGGTCCATAAACATTGACCAGTAGCAAATCAAATCCCCTACCCTGGCATCGGGATATCACAAACCTACCGCCCGCGTTGCTGTTATCAGTTGCAGCTTATAGTCAGATCTTAGGTTAACCCAAATCATCACCCCCCATGCGTGAGTTGTGAAACCTGCAGGGTTAATGTTCCCCGTCAGACCTCTGGAACGCATCATTGGACTCTGAAGCGGAAGGTGCGTTTCCTGTAGTAAGGCTACATCAATGTTGTGTCTAGTGAGGTAGCTCAACAACTTACGTAACTTATGGTAATCATTAAGGCCCCTTACGTTCCACGTCACAGCTCTAAGGGAATCCACTGGCTTCTGAGAAATGGTCTTTTTAGTTGTCGCCATCCTGATTGAAGTGCGTCACATAGTGCCTAGAGTCCAGCAATAGGTGCGTGTACTGTGTTCTGTGTAGTAATGAGTCAACCTATTTAACCTCTTAACTAAAAACCGTGACTCATCTCTTCCCCCCCTCCCACGGCAGACTTCCCCCAACTCAGTCACGCTGCATCCCGTATAGGGACTTCCCTCACCTCCCCCCTCCCACCTTCAACCAAATTAACAGAAGTGGTGGTTTACACTCGCAGGCGGAGGTTGCTCTTGCTCTACCCTTTGTCAGATGCAAATGTGTTCATAGTCTCGACCTCCAAGTGCATTAACCTCTCATTGCCTCCACCACCAATCCACCAGTCAATGAAGCAGATATCAATTTGGGACCCCCGACCACGTATCTAAGGACCCCCAGAAAACGCGCTAATTAACAATTGCTCTCGTGACCCCCATGGTAATAGCTAAAGTATCACCTGTGTGCTGTCCAATGCGCGGCTACCTAATAACAGTAGCCAGCCAATCGAGAGCTTTTCACAATGGAGTACCAGCAAATGTCCGCATCACTACTACATTATATACAATCCAAACCGACCTCCCCCCCCCCCTCCCCCTAGTTCACAGAATACTTAACAAATGTGTGCCACCGGGCCAGTCTTAGTCCAGTTCTTCTAGCGATCCCCCAGCCGCCTCCTCCAGAAGCTGTTGCTCTGGACTCCGCCTCTGCTCCTTGTTACAGTCTTCAAGGTCCTTCTGCAAAGCCTTTTGGGTCCATCAAGATATGTGACCTTCCTTTCCTGTTCACACGCAGCTTGGCCGGGTACAACATCGCATAGTCCAGGCCTAACTCCTGCAACTGCTTCTTCATGGGGACAAATTGCCTACGCGCCTCCTGCACTCGGGCAGTGAAGTCCGGATAGAGTGAGATGTTAGACCCTTCATATGGCAGGTTCTGTTTGTCCTGCTCGTCTTCTGCAGGGGGTGTAGGCCTGGGCTCCTCCCCCAAGGCTGGGTCGTGGGATTTAGAGCGCTTCTGGTCAAAGGTCAGCTTGGACTGAATCCTGTCCTATTTGCCCATCGCTCTTGCTGATGGGGCAGGGCAGCGCACACGGCCACACAGAAAATTCCTTCAGCAATCAGTCGGTAGAGGGGGCCGAAAGCTCCCCCTCCCTCAAAAGCTGTGCGATATGTGACCGCAGCTCTACGATGCATGCCTGCCGCAATAAGCTTCACCCAGTACTGCTTGGCATTCCAGTGGGCTTCTGCCGCCTCCCCCAAAGGGCTTAGCTGTCTGTGCCGCTCACTCTGCGATTGTATGGTTGGGCGGCCCAGGATGAACTGCAGGAAACTCTGTGCCGGGCAGTGCCCCCTCCACACCTCTCAGCAGGGCTTGGAATATTCAGAGTCTGGAAACCGGGCCTTTCTCTCCAGGAGGAGGAAATCCACCTCCCACTGTGTGCCCCCTCTGTGGCCCCCGCTTCTGTCTTGTGTAGCTCGGTCTCCCAGGTCTCCCCCCGAGGGATGACGTTGCCGGGGCGTGTTCCCTTAATAAAGTCCGGATAGGAACGTAGATGTCTTTTCTTAGACGTTAATGCTGGGCCGCGTGGCTCTCTGCAGGGTCTGGTCTCCGCACTCATTGTGGTACCAAGGAGTAAACACCCACTATGAGCCCACGGGTCAGCGGCACCCTCCAAGGCACACTCTTGGCAATCTATTCCAGTGTCTCAGTCACTACACCTATCCTGCAGTGCAAACCTGGCGGCCCGGCAATTCCCTTATTCTGTGCACTACGGTGTAATCAGACACTGCAGTCAGCCAGAAACCTCCGAGGTCCAGTGCTCAGTGTGGCGCCCCCTTCTAACACAGTGGGTATCTTTGCAGTGCGGTTGATACAGGGCATGCAGGGGCTTCTGTTGCCTTACTGTGTGGTTCCTCCTAGCTGCAGGCAAAAAGGCGGTTCCATATGCCCCTTAAGCTGTGCCACAGCCTGTGGGTCCCCCAGGGTTAGCTGCCTCCCCAATCGCACGAGTACCTCCACTTCAGGCGACTCCTTCAGCGCGTGCAGCTCTAGCCGCCTGCTCCCGCTGGGAGAGAAAGAGGGGGGTAGGGGGCATCGGACGAGCTCCCCCTCGCTGCCAATGCCGGCCGTCAAGGAAGGATGACACCTCCACTGCTTCCCCGCACCCCCGCTATCAAGCAGCAGCAGTCCGGCAGGTGGTACATGTGCTACGGGCTTCCACCCGCTACGGTCTGGATTCCAGACACGGAGGCAGCCGACACGAGCAGGGTCGCAACGCCGCACGCACTGTGACGTCGCTCCGCCCCGCCGCTCACTGCAACGTGGTGACTAGCGACCTCCTGCCTCATGGCAGCTAATTGTCATTCTGTCGGCTTGGGAAAGTTCACAGGGTCCGAGAAAGAAAGTTCTGAGTTGCCGCAGGTGCCCCACACAAGGGTCTCGATTTCCAGGCAAAATACCAGCGGTGCCCGGTAGGATGACTGAAGGATCGTATTACTGTGCCTCGGAGCTCGAGGCTCAAGCGGCCATCTTCGCCGCGAGCCAAGCTCCGCCCCTCGAGGCAGCTAAAGTTATTGCCTAAGATGTAAAGGCAGGGAGTTCCAGTTTTTCACAGCGAGGTAAGAGAAGGATCTTCTTCTAGCCATGGTCTTGCAGATCCGTGGGATGGTGGCTATGGCAAGTTGAGCGTAGCAGAGATGTCTGGTGGGTGTGCAGAAGGATAAGTGGTGGTTGAGTTATGCAGCTCCTCTACTCATTTCAGGGATGTTGGATGCTGGCCCTCTCTGCAGGATCCCCCCTAAACCTTTTGCCTTCACTCCTCCTATTTTTACTGAATTCATTTTTGCTGGCCTTAGAACTATGTGCACTTTACCACTGCCAGCAAGTGCTAAAGTGCTCTGCCTTCTAAACATGGTAATATAGGCTTGTCCTCAATTGGCATATTTGATGTACTTATAAATGCACAGTAGAGTGGAACTATATTTGCCCAGGGCCTGTAAATTAAATGCTTCTACTGGGCCTGCAGCACTGATTGTGCCACACATTAAAGTACCCTTTACACATGCATCAGGCCTCCCATTGCAGAACCTGTCTGTGCAGTTTTAATCTGCCATTTTGACCTAGCAAAATAAACCTTTTGACAGGCCAAACCCTTTCTTTTTAATACATGTAAGTGACCCCTAGTGTAGCTTCCGGACAGCTCAGAGGTAAGGGTGCAATGTATTTACAACACATGGCTTGTATTTTCATGACCCTGGGCTTGTCACTTCTGTCAGCTTGGAGCCAGGGCAGGGAGGTACAAATTCTCGCACTTCAAGACACTGTCTAGAAGCTTCTCTCACCTTCCAGAACCAGGGAAATAGGTTATAACAAGCATTGGTAAATGCATTAGGTTTCACCCATGTGATTAAGAACAAGCAGTTTTTTTTGTTTTAAGTTGTAGCTTTCTAAGTAGTTGTATGATACATGTTACATAAAGTATGTTAAAGTGTTATGACTTCTTTATGTACAAAAAGGCAATATATTGTGTTGTTACTAGTGGAATAGTGCGGGCATGTAATAGTAACATTTTGAAAAATTAAATGGAAGAGGGAAGTAATAGAATTAATTGAAATAAAAGCAATAAAATGTGTTTAGAGGCATTCTGACAATTTTTGGGCCACTGCACCTGCTGCAACATTCAAATCTTGCCCCTCGTGCCTGCAAAATAACTGCATTTGTGGCTGCTTGTTAAAATATAGCAATATTTGGTGTTTATAGGTGTTATGACAACTTTTGGCCCCAGTGTCACTGAATCTGCTGCACCATTCAATACAGGGCCCAAATGCCTACTAGATAAATACACCTGTGACTGTCTTGTTAAGTAGTACATTTCAGCAATACGCTGGGCTTAGTGGTGTCCCTAGAGCTTTTTGCCCCAGTGCACCAGTTGCACCATTCAAATCAATTTCAATTTAACTGCAATTGTGCCTGCCTGTTTAGTAGTTAAATATAGCAAAGGTATGTGTTTTGAGGAGTTCTGGCAACATTTGGGCCCAGTGCTACTGCGCCTGCTGCATCATTCAAATCATGAGCCTGTTGTCTGCAAGGTTACAACATTTATGGTTGCCTATTTAAGAATAATATATAACAGTATTAGGTGTGTAGTGGGGTGCCTGGAACTTTTGGTCCCAAGTCCATTGCACCTGCTACACCATCTAAATAAAGCCCCTTTCAACTGCAAGGTAAATGCAATTGTGACGGCCTGTTTAGTAGTAAAATATAGCAATATTGGGTGTTTAGAGGAGTTGAGACAATGTTTTGGCCAGCCAGTGCCAGTGAACCTGTAGCACCATTCAAATCATGACGCTAGTGCCTGAAAGATAACTGGCAGATAGATCTCAAACCATCACACTGGGCCCTTTTCTCTCCAAGGAAAAAAAAGGTGTTGTCTGGAGTTCCGCAGGGCTCGATTTTGAGCCCATTATTATTTAATATTTACATGGTCCCCCTCATCTCTTTAATTGAGTCATACGGCATACTTGCGACATCTTATGCCGATGATACTCAATTGATTGTACCCCTTGACAGGAACTCCACAAATGCCGAGCAAAATCTAAAGAACTGCCTGAAGGACCTTTTCCTCTGGATGGAAAATAACCATTTAAACAGCAATGCCAACAAGATGGAGATTCTACCCATGGGAAAAAATTCCCAATTCTGTCCAAGCAAATGGTGGCCGAATGATTCACCTGCTCCACCACATGCTGTGATGTCAGCCAGAAACCTGGGCGTCCTATTTGACGCCGAGCTGTCATTTGATCAGCATGTGAGGAATGTGGCAGGAAGTTGTTTTAATATCATTAAATCTCTAAAGAAATGTTTCGACTTCCTCCCCAGAGACTCAAGAAAGGCTGTTGCAGTGGCTTTAATCCTCGCCCGCCTTGATTACTGTAATGGCCTGATGGCAGGTGTTAAAAAGGCTACGTTGAAAAAACTCCAAAGCGTGCAACACGCAGCAGCCAGACTTGTATTAAACTTACCGAGGAAATCTTCAGCTTCAGCCACTCTGAAGACCCTTCATTGGCTACCTCTGCATAAGAGGATACTGTTTAAAATCCTTGTAATCGCCTTTCGTGCATTCAACGGCACAGGCCCGAAGTATCTTACCAGGCGATACACACACTACAACCCCTCTAGGACGTTACGATCTTCAGGTGGTAACCTGATTAATCTGTTTAAATTTAATTACAAAACCAAGGGGGGTAAGACCCTATCCTTTTTGTCCTCTAAGGCCTGGAATGCAATGCCCAAGAACCTCAGACACCTAAATCAGGAAAGCCTGTTTAGGAAGCAACTGAAGACCTGGATTTTCAATCTCCCAGATGACTATGTAATGGCCGCTATCTAGCTTTTAATTGTTTGTACACTGTTTTTCTAGCGCCAGGATGCTCCTTTCGGAGCGATAGTCGCGCTCTATGAATACACAATACAAATACAAAATACAAGTACTCGTGGCTGCAATAATCAGTGTTCATTGGGCTGCCTGTGACTTTTGGGTCCGGTGTGACCAGGGACACACCACAACACTCATCCTACTGGACCTCCCTGCAGCATTCAACACCGTCTTACACCCCACCCTTGCAGCCAGACTACACGATGCCGGGATACAGGGAACTTCCCGCAACTGGATCCGTACCTTTCTCCTCTACAGAACCCAGAGGATCAGACTTCCCCCCTTCATCTCCAAACCCACATAGATCGTGCGGCTGCGGAGTACCACAGGGATCATCTCTCAGCCCTACACCGACAGACTACGCACGGAACCTCAGCATCATCCTGGACTCCTCCCTCTCGATGACCCACCAGATCAACGCCATTGCCTCTACCAGCTACAACTACCTCCGCATCCTCCGAAAGATCTTCAAATGGATCCCCCCGAGCAAAGAAAAAACGTCACCCATGCACTCATTACCAGCAAACTGGACTACAGAAACGCCCTCTACACCGGCATCAACAAGTCCCTCCTACACAAGCTCTAAAATATCCAGAACGCCGCAGCCAGACTCGTGCTTGGGACTCCCCAACATGAACACATGATGCATCACCCCCACCACCTACAATGGCTCCCCGTCGAGAAGAAAATAACCTTCAAGCTTCTCACACACACCTACAAAGCCCTCCACAACATCGGACCCAAATATCTCAATGAAAGAGTTTGTATCCACGCACCCAAAAGGAATCTCCAGTCCGCCGACATCGCCTTAGTAGAGGTCCCCCGCATCCACAGAAGTAGAGCAGGAGGAAGGGCTTTCTCCTACATCGCAGCCAAGACCTGGAACAAACTCCCAATCAGCAGCAGACGCTCCCCGAACCTGCACGCCTTCAGGAAGGACCTCAAGACCCTGCTCTTCGACTGAGTAGGAGCTGCTCACCCCACCCCTCCCCCTCCCAGCGCCTTGATACCCTCACGGGTGAGTAGCGCACTCTATAAACCCCCTGATTGATTGATTGATTGGTTGGTGTCACTGTACCTGCTGCATCATTAAAAAAATAGCCTGTTTCCTGTAAGATACCTGCACTTGTGACTGTCTGTTTAGTTTTAAATTTTAGCAATAATCTGAGTTTAATGGGGTCCTAAGAGCTTTTGGCCCCAGTACTACTGCACCTGCTGCACCGTTCAAATCAAGATCCTTTTAACTGCAGGGTAACTACAATTGTGACTGCCTATTTAGTAGTCAAACATATTTAGAGGAGTTCTGGCAACCTTTGGGCCTGGTGCTATTGCACCTGTTGCCCCATTCAATTCATGATCGGTTGTCTGCAAATTAACTGCACTTGTTTTAGTAGTAAAATATAGCATAGCTCTGGTATAGTAAGTTTATTTTTAATGTGCAATGTATATTACATCATTCAGAATTTGATCATAATGATCAAGAAGATTACGTTAAAAAAATCAATCTGATAATGCATACCAAGTGCAAAGGTACTGAGGCATAAATAGGAAATGACACAAAAGTTCTAAGGCTAAAGCATTTGCTTTACGCAACTAAGTAATAAAAAGCAAGCATTCCAGCATACGGTTAGAAGCTGTCTGCCTTTTCCCTGAGAAGAGATCTTATCTTGACAGTGAATGGGACTTAAAGAGTGTGAACAGCTTTATTAGAGGTATTGTAAATGTGTGCAGCCAGGGGAAATTAACAAACAAACAAACCGTTCCATACAAAAGCGAATGAACAAAGTGAAATCTGCCTTGTGAATTGATAAGAGCCCCCCTTTAAGATATATTAAATAAAGGAGAAACCTGTACACTTCTGGACCTATAGATACTCTGCCAGGAAGAAGGACTGCTTTGCAGCTGAAAGGATTGCCACTCTGCTCAACTTCAACTGCTGCCCTGCTGTGCTGCCCTGGTTCCTTCAGCTCTCTTGCCTGAGTTGAGAAGGACTGGACCTGCATCTCTTGAACCCAGAGTGACTCAAAGGGCTAGTTGGCTGGCCTCCTGATATGGACCCTCAGGGACATAACAGGCATTCAACAACCTTCACCCAGACTCTTTCATCTGTGAGTCTATCCTGCAAAGTGGCGATACCCTAGTTCTGGACTCTTGGAAGTGGACCAGTGGAATCGATGCATCTCCTCTGCTGTGGGGTGCATCCCCGAGCAGCATTGACGCATCACCACGAATACCTGGTTTGCAAAGACTTGCATTACAGCTGCAGTCTTCAGCACTCACTCATCACCCAGACTGTGTAGCACAACTTCGGTGCGAGCCCTAGCATCTCCTGTCAAAGGCAGTTTCAGCAACAAAGCTCAAATCCGCATCCCAGCCTCACAGCTCCTCAGAAACAATGTATCAACCTGACTATGTGCTGTATCTTCGATGTCGGACTTCGCATTCAGGCCCTCGTTGACGGAATCCTTGACAACTGCACAGGACCTCGCATCACAGTCTTGCTGCTTCGTGTAACCGATGCATTCCTTCGGATGTGCTACGCATCTTCGACTCTGATCCTAGCAATGCTCCGCAACCCAGATTTGAAGGTATTGCATTCAGCTTGCCTAACTGGGTCCCTATAGCTGGCCTATACTCCATTGTAGTTTGCCTGAACTTGTGACTTTGTCCAGGTCTGGCACGACCAGATATCCAAAGTTGGTGCGTTGTGCTTTTTGGTGCTATTGTCACTAAAATATTTAGAAATTCTTAACTCTGCTTCCACCAATTGAATTTTTTTTATTTTGGTCTTGGTTCTATTGATTAATTAAAATTACTCTTTTTTCCTAAATCTGTAGTGACCTCATTTTGTGATGTTTTCACTTCTTCACAGTTTAAAGTCTTGCACAAACACTTTACACATTTCCTGTGTGTTAAGCCTGACTGGTCTGTGGCAAGGTACCAAGGAGATGAGCACAGGTTAATTTAGGGTTTTCTTGTTTCTTACCCTTACAAGGATTGTGGTTGCTGCTTAGCCTGGGCTTACACCCCAGTCAACCAAAACCCAATTTCTCACAAGGGCCATTCCAAATGTGAGTCATGGAGACTTCCTGCATTGCCATTTCATAACTGGTGTCTACCTCGGTTCCTTGGAGCAGAACCTTAAGTCTCTTTGCCCATCCATTCTGAGTCAACTGTGTCTTGGCTATTATATGCCTTTCCTTGAGACCCTATCGCTTTGCCTCCAGCATGTCTCTGCAGTATTTTCCATACTCAAAGATCTCGTCAACAGGCTTGTTCTGCTAGCAGATGACACCTTGGAGAACTGATTGCTAATCTCGGGTCTCAGTCCCTGCACAACGGAGCCAAGAAACCCTCCCATACCATATTGTCCCCCAGCAGATAATTTGTCGCGCTGTGCTCCCTTTAGACCAGCCTCAAATTCTCAAAGTAAGCATGCACTGATTCTTTTAGTTTGTTTGAGGTTCAGAAAATTTTGGGCCAATTCATCTTCCTATGAGAAAGCTTGGTCTTCAAATGCTTTACAACTTCATCATATTTGGTTTAAATTATGGGCAAAAGAGTAATCTTCCCTGCCACCCAAGGAGGTTCCGGTGTCAGCCAATACATTGCCCTTTTACGCTCTGCCCACAAGTCAAATAGTACATCCAAAACTTCCCATAAAATCTTTGAGTTGGTCACAATCTGTTCCCTCTGTGTAGACCACTTGTCGGGAGTTTGTAAATGAACGAGGTCCAATCGTGAGCATGGGACATGTATATATGCTCCTCCCTGTGCTTCTCGAAATGAATACTCCTTTACCGCCTCTCCTGCAGCGTCTTACCCATCTTCCTTCTGACACCCTCTCTCTTTTGTTTGACTTGAACCCTCTCTTTTCTAGACCACAAATCAGTTTCACTCCATTCCCTGTTGTTCTGAGTCAATTCTCTCATGTGTCCTCAACCCTTTGTCAGTCAAGCATTCTTCCGCAATGTGAAAGGAGCACAATTGAACCAATTGGGGTGACACACTTAAAACAATGATTGGTAAAAGGAAGGCCTTGGACTGGTACATGATGTCTCAGGACATCGGCTCATCTGGTGTCCATATTCTTATTGTAAGAGCTAAATTGATTTTATTAACCCCAGACTTGTCTCCTTAAAAGGTTGTATATTGCACGCAAGGCGCGCGTGCGGACCTGACAAAAACATAATTTTTTTTGCAAGAAGAACTCAGAACGGGCAGAACGATGGGGGCTGAAGAACCCCCCCGGGGGGGGGGGGTAGATAAGAGGGTCCCGCGTGATTCAGCAGAATGTGACACCCTGGGTGGGGCTTGGCCGCCGGCCATAGATGTCTGAAACATTATAAGTATAATAAATATATACGATAATTGAAGCAGGTCTCTTACCTTAACGTACAGAACTCAGTCTCAACGAGGAGGAGGCTGGGGCCCCTACGACTGACTCCTGCCTGCAGCCCTGCCCACGCAGCCCGATCCATTCATCCGAGTAGTGACTGACTGCTCATGGCGTGTGCTCATGCTGAGTGCGTCACACTGAGCGGGGGCTGGCTATAAAATCATGTCCAGGGCCGTCATTGGTAGCGCTTTCGCGCGCTACCAGATTGATGGCCCTGGGACCCACTGTCACCCGCATCATCATGTCAGCAAGGCCGGCGTCCCGCCACCACCACTAAGGCACCACCAAGTTAGGTGGTGGGGTGCGTGCAGGCGTCACTGTCAGGTTTGCGTGCGTGCGCACTGCGCAGAGAGTGTTCAGTTCCCTCTGCTCCTTCCCTGCCTTAGTTACCGCCTGCTGCGGCCCGGCCCCTGCACGAGCGCGACAAGAGTGCTGTGCGCACTGCGCATCGCTGTTCCCCATGCCATGATTATTTATTCCATTATTCCCGCAACTGCGGGGCCGCAGCGGGGCCCCCTGAGCGCGAGGCCCTGGGCAGCTGCCCATACCGCCCATGGCTAGGACCGGCCCTGGTTATATCAGTTCCACATTCCTCTGCCACCTTTTCCATCCTTGCATGTGGCTCTCTTCACACTCTCGCTGCATTCTTGCTCATGTAAAGCTATAAAGCAACTCGTTCTCACAGTAATGTCCCAAGTAGTGCAGTCCCCTGTTTCCCTTGACGATTCTCTCAAATTCTGTGTTTGATTGGGCAACATCAAGTCGCTGTAAGGTTTGCATTTAGTTTCAGAAGGGTTAGTTAATGGAGGTCATATAGAGGTAAAAAATCCCAAATTCTAAAATATAAAGAGACATGATAAATCCATGGATTTCCTCACAGTCCTTATTAGGGTAGAATGCAAATTAAAGTACATGCAATCAATATGCTTAATCATCGTGAAGGTGAGACGAAACTCTGTCTGTAATTCAAATACACATAGGAACTGCAATGTATAAAAACACAGTACATGTATAGGAGATCGAATGGTACTGAACAAAAGTGATGGATATGGAACCTGAAACCTGACAATTTCTTGTGATAATATCCAGTAGTCAGCATCTGGCCTGCTGTGTTTGAGTAATGAGAAGAACATACATCCTGCGGTGTTATTCCAAGAGTTATATTTCATTAACATATTCATTGCTCTTCCGTACTTGGCTTCTGTTCTGCTTTCCTACAACTATTCCCCCCAGAATGCGCCCGTGACAGGCACCGCTGTGTGAGTGGATTACCCTCTGCCACGTGGCTCGCTCTAGCTTCATTATTTCCACGAACATTCCTTCCGGTTCGCTGTTTGTTCTGCCTCCTCCCCAGATACACATTTTTGTTTCTCAGCTGGATTTTGTACATCACTTCTGCAGCCCAAAAACACGTGTAGTCGAATGCCCAGGAGGTGTAATTATTGCTTGTTGAGGAACGTTCTGGTCAAAGCACCATTGCTTTTCATATTTTTCCTCCGGATGCTTCTTATTAAGATGCAGATTCCAGGAAAACCATGTGCCTCGGCTTCATTTTGCAGCACCTGCTCTGTTGCGCTTGTCCAGCTGCTAAGCTTTACCACAACATTTAGTGATTGATAAACCTTTTTCGTCTTCACTACTGAAGGGTCTCAGTATGGACAATGATTTGCCATCGGGACTTTACAGTGAGAATGAGTTGCGTTATTGCTTTACATGAGAAAGAATCAGCGACGGCTCGTGGAGGGAGTTACGGTGGGGCAGGAGGGTGGGGAGGGGGAGGGGCAGGGTGGAGGTTGCTAAAAACCGGCATATGGATAATTGCAGGTAAGTAAACAATTTAATTAATAAAACGAATTTCGTAGTGCGCCTTGCATCGCAAAATGCAATGCAGTGCGAGCTACGAAATTCGTTTTATTAATTAAATTGTTTACTTACCTGCAATTATCCATATGCCGGTTTTTAGCAACCTCCACCCTGCCCCTCCCCCTCCCCACCCTCCTGCCCCACCGTAACTCCCTCCACGAGCCGTCGCTGGAAAGAATGCTGCGAGAGTGGGAAGAGAGCCACAACATGCAGAAATCAAGAGACCTTTGACCGCCAGTGAAAACACTGGACTGACCCCTTGACCCCTCAATAGCCTGAGAGACTGCAAGAAGGGTAACTATTCAGAACGTCATGCCTGTTTCATTTCCGTTCTGTGAAATCTGCTTGATCCCTGGCAATAGTGGTGCCTGTCGGGGTACATAAAGGCGAGATACTACCCCTAGAGCCCCAAATTGCACATAATGAGCAGCACCCAAAAGGCCTTTCTGCCACTCTGGGGTTTTTCCAGCGGTCTGCAGGCTAAGGGCTGCCTTCTGAACAAGATGGGCTGCCATGACCCATGGACGCCCTCGTTTCCGCTTTCTAGTCAAGGCCTCCTGCAATATGGAGCTAATCTGCTCTTTCCCCCGAAGGCTGACTTTAGTTTCTAGTCTGATTCTTTAAATCCTTCGATGTTTGGTACGGCAAACAGCCTGGCATTTGTACGATTTGTACTTTTTGAATAAACACAATATTTAATGGAAAGCAGCTTAGTGAATCTCTAGAAAGGCTTCCCTAGCTGTCTATTTGAAGTCACTCAGAACCCCTGGGTGGAAAACAGCTCCGCTATCCACAGTTACCCTTTTATAATGCTATATATTTACTTCTTGGCACCCGACATTATTTGTCTCTTAAATCTCTGTGTTGCTTTTAGAATCAATGTTGGAAAGACACTACATTACATACTACAGCCGCACTCTGTTTGCAGCTACTTCATCTGTTTGCCCATGGGGATTTTTATTAATACATGCACTCAGCGTTTCTTTGGCATATTAATTTCTTGCTTCCGGTGGACCGGAAGGTCACATAAAGGCATGCAGTAATTTGAGGTTAGCCTAATAAGCAAATATCGAAGCAGCATTACTGCATCACTGAACACTTAAATTATATTTCCTGTACCTACACACCAAGTGATAGGTAGTTGTTGTATTCTCTCCACTTATGTTTTGCCCTATCTCTTTAAGCTTAACATTCCATTTTCCTGATGTCATTTTCCACTGTGCTCTGCCCAGTCAGTTAGCTCTCTGCTTCCTGATGGGATCACCAGCTTTTCTCTGTAGTGCATAATAAATGCCTTATAACTCTTCATTGGCCTCCTAACTTCCTTTACATCACATGGCGACGATCAGCAGAGCAGCTAAACAACTACAGAGGGAGTGAAACTCTTCTGGTGAGAAAAGAACCACGCGAATTATTTTATTTTGGACTGTATTTTAAAAAAAAAAAGAAGAAATTCAGATTGAAGAAAGAAACTTCTCAAGAACGAAATCCACTCTCAAGATGACAATTAAATTAATGTTCAAAGATGCAAAATTATAATTGAACAGCTACTCGCATTTCAAGTAAATCTACAACTGATGAGAATCTCTCCACAACTGGAAAACAAGGAACAAAGAACTACTTCTTGCAAACTCAAGGAATCACTTCTCAAGCGCAAATTAATTCAAGCCTAAAAAGAAAGAAATCGTCTCTCCAACTAAACACGCGGTGAGTGTGTTTGTGACACTTCTCATTTTTTTGTTACCCTTGTCGATATTCATGCCAAAAGGTCGAATATCCATTTTATTTTCAATTTCTATCTGATCGGTCACCTGAGACTAATTCTGAGACTTTGTTTGTATAATTTTCCGAATACCACGGAAAGAAATGCATTAATTAGCTTGTTGCATCTTTTGAACAAGCGTGGAGCATTTTTTGAAAACCTCCACGAGCTACATAACACGAGCAGAAGAGAGAACTTACTTTGGAACGTCCTTCTCTGCCGAACAGACTCGATCACGTCACACAAGAAGGTGAGCAAGCGTCAGGCACCAGGCAGCGTAAATCATAACAGTGACAGCGGAGATGACGCAGATACGCCACGTAAGCGTCAGGCGCCATCTTTGATTCAACTCTGGTTACCAGGCAACCGTGATCGCTAGCGTTAACGCTAACTACGCTCCCCAAAGGGTTTCTGCGTTTTTTTTTAATTTTCTTTTTACTTAGCGTTACACATTTTCAACGCTGCATGTTGCCCTATCAACGCAAATTAAACCTGGAGATCAAACCTGTGTATCTCATCTCAAGTAAAACCAACACGGTAAGCGTTTACACAACAAGCATTGACTAGTGCAATTGATATAATTAAAAAGGAGAAGAGAGTAGCATTGAGACATTGAGAAGTGCAGTGTTATTGACATTATTAAGAAGAGAGAGTAGCATTTAAACATTGAGAGGAGCAGTGTAATGCACATTATTAAAAAGAGAGAGTGCAAAGTGGAAGAGTAAGACATTGTGAGCAATATTCCACTTGAATATATATAACATATAAGAATACAGTGTATACAAGGCCAATTAAAATAAGATGGAGAATTTAAACGTTATAGTACCTCCCATGTTTCTACAAACAACTGGAGATCCACCCATCGAGTGGGATGAATGGATAGACATTTTCGAGAACTACATAGAAGCACTTGATGGAAAGGATTTTAGTGCAACTAGAAAGAAAGCCCTGTTGTTAAGCGCCCTAGGCAAGGAAGGCCAGCGTTCCTTTAAATATCTTCCAGTAGGATTAAATCAAGATGGGAGGGCAATAACCAATGTGTATACTGAAGCAAAAGCTCGCATGAAGAAGCAGTATGCAAAAGAAGTAAACATTGTTATGGCCAGGCATAAATTCTACACCCAACCCCAGAGGAACGAAGAATCAGTAGACCAATTTGTGGCTAGGTTACGAGAACTGTCCATTAAATGTAGTTTTGGAGAGATAAGAGACGAAATGATACGTGACCAACTGATAGTTCAATGTCGCAATAAAAAGATGCAAGAAAAACTGTGGGCCGCAAAAAATCCGACCCTACAAATGGCCATTGACATAGCGAAGGTAGTTGAGGAATCGAATGCATGTATGAGAGAGATGGAAAAGAGAGACAATGGGAAGGAAAACATTCAAGGGAATGGTGTTTCTTGTGTTGAACAAGATGAAGTTGCTGCTGTGAGCAGGAAAAGTGTAGATTTGAGCGAAAGAGGTCCGAAGAAATACAACAATGGGTTTTCAGGTAGTGACAGGAATAGATATCAGGGTAGGATGTGTAGTAGGTGTGGTAGCACTTTTCATAACTCAGATTTTAGGAGATGTTTTGCTATTGACAAGGTCTGTAGGAAGTGTGGGAGGAAGGGACACTTCTCCAAGATGTGCAGGGGAGGAAATGCAGACAAAGTAGCTGTTGTAGAAAACAGGGAAATAGTGAGGGACGTTGTTGGTGTTGAGGGTGCCAACAAAATATTGTGCTTGGGTGAGGAAGGGGTCAGTGAAGGTGAGCCCGGTAGAAGGTTCAGGCCCAAAGCCCAATTTCTTATTGATAAGATAGAGACCCAGCTAATGGTCGATCCAGGGTCATTGTGGACGATTATTCCCAAGGATATGTATTTAGAAAATTGGAAAGATGTGCAACTATTGCCTAGTGATATTAGTCCCTGTGGTTACCAAGGCGAAAGCATAGATGTAATTGGATTCATGGTATGTGTGATATCATTTAAGGATCGTTCCGTCAAAGGGAAGGTGTATATATCTAGATCAGGTCCAGCAATCCTGGGATGGGGGCAACAGTATGACCTTGGTATAATCATTAATCCCAGGGCAGCACAACAGGTGATGGTTGTGGACTGTATAACTACGGACTCAATTGTTGAAGGGATGCAGTGTTTGTTTGATGAACACATTGGAGAGTTGAGAGGCTATGTGCATAAGATTGTATTGCGTGATGATGCCATGCCCATGCAACACAAGGTGAGGAAGGTTCCATTCATTGCACGGGAAGAAGTGAGAAAGATGTTGAAGGAAATGTTGGATCAGGGAGTGATAGAACAAATCGAAACATCACCCTGGATTTCTCCCGTAGTTATTACAACCAAATCTGATGGAAAATTTCGTTTCTGTGTGGACCTTCGCACCCTGAACCAGAACATTGTAGTAGATAACTTCCCGTTACCCAACATCAATGAGTTGGTCTTGTCATTAAAAGGGGGGGAAGTACTTCTCCAAGCTGGACCTTCGCAGCGCTTATCATCAGATAAAGCTACATCAAGACTCAAAAGCCTTGACAGCTTTTATAACGACTGAGGGGATTTACCAATTCACACGCATGCCCTTTGGACTTGCCTCTGCAGCCGGAGTGTTCCAGAGAATGATGGGTGTTGTACTGAAGGGAATAAACAACGTGGTGTATTTCCAAGACGACGTTCTAATATTTGGTGAGACTGTAGAGGAACACAATCTGATCTTAAAAACTGTTCTAGAAAGGATGGAACAAGCTGGATTAACTCTTAAGAAAGAGAAATGTAAATTTGCAGTGGAGGAAGTTGAATACCTGGGTTATACCCTTTCTGTCGACGGTGTGAAACCCAAACGTGACTTATTAGACTCCATCAGGAATGCACCAGCTCCGAGTGACAAAGATCAGTTGAGGTCGTTTCTCGGTCTCATTGAATATTATGCCAAATTCGTAAGGGACTTTGCAGAAAAGACTGAAAATATTAAAGTGTTGTTGAGGAAAGGATGCAAGTTTGTGTGGGGTGTGGAGCAAGAAGGTTGTTTCAGAAAAATCAAAGATGAGATTTGTGATGCAGGCATCCTTACACCATTTGATACCAACCGTAAGTCTGTCTTAACTGTGGATGCCAGTGCTGTGGGGGTTGGTGCGGTTTTGGCTCAAGTACATGAGTCTGGAATCAAGACTGTGGCTTTCGCTTCAAGGACGCTCACAACAGCTGAGAGGAATTACTCTATTATTGAGCGTGAAGCTTTGGCTGCGGCGTGGGGTTGCGAGTATTACAGGATGTATTTGTGGGGGTTCAAGTTCACGCTCTTGACAGACCACAAACCCTTGGTTAAAATTCTGTCACCTGGTGGGGCCGGAAAGGGTTCCGCGAGGTTAGCTAGACTCGCTGCTAGGATCCAAGAATATCTGTATACAGTTGAGTACATTCCAGGTTGGAGGAACTGCCAAGCCGATGGTCTCTCTAGGCTTCCACTACCTTGGGAGTCAGTAGACAAACTGGGAGTTGAATCATTCAATTCTGAAGGGTCTGTAGCTGCTGTGGATGAAGTAATAGATATCTGTGCCGGGGCAATTGGCAAGGATCTGTGGAATACCTCCATGGCAAAGGATGTGGTGTTGAGAGAGGTGAAGGACTTGATTGTTAAGGGTCCGAGGAGAGAGAGTTGCCTATCCCCAGCAGTTCGGCCATATTTGAAAGTCCTTGACCAGCTGTCTGTCTTGGACAAAGATGGCTCCTTGATTTTAATGGAAGATAAGGTTATTCCTCCACAAGGCGTCAGGTTTGCTATATTCAAATTAGCCCATGAAGGCCATCTGGGACAGTCCCTCACCAAGAGGAGAGTTAGGGAGAATTTTTGGTGGCCCTGCATGGACTTGGAAATCTCTCAGTGGGTGGAAAAATGTACGGACTGCTTGGAAAGTGAAAAGAGGCTCAAAGTGGGCAGTCATTCCAGTTGCGGATCAATAAGTGACCCGGGGTGTCCATGGCATACTATATGTCTTGATTTCATTGGTCCGTTCCATCAGTTGAGCCAAGATATGAGGTTTGGTTTGGTGATTGTTGACGTTTCCTCAAAGTGGTTGGTGGTTAAGTTCATGAAGGAAATCACTACCAACAACACTATCACTGTGTTGAGTGACATTTTTAGAGAAGAAGGTTTTCCTACCAGGATTATCACCGACAATGGGACCCAGTTGACTTCCTTGGAGATGGCCAATTTCTTAAAAAAATGTGGAATTGCACATTCAAGGACCTCTCTTTACAATCCCCAGGGGAATGGTATAGTCGAGAGGGCGAACAGGATGGTTAAAGGTGCAATTCAGATGGCAATTTCGTCAAGAACGGATGTGAGAGAATTGGTAAACGATCTGGTCTGGGCCTACAGAACCACTGAGAATGGTGTGACTGGAACGATTCCTTTTAACATCATGAGGGGGCGTTCAGCTGGCACTAAGTTGGTTGCCGCCTGGATGAAGGAGTTGATAAATGTTGGTCCTGAAAATCCCAGCGCCGTGTGTGAACCGGATGGTAGCTGTAAGATTGCGGTGAATGATTGGGTGAAAGTCAAGCCTGGTCGGGTTGGGGTTGGGTTGACCAAGTTCAGAGGTCCATTCAAGGTTAGGTCTGTTCATCGAAGGTTCATAACTCTATTCAACGGCGAAAGTTGGAACTTGAGGCGTGTGGCTCTGTACAAAAAGGCAGAGTGTAGCCGCGATGTTCCTTCTAAGGAGAACAATGTTGGTAGAGTTCAGAGGGTTCGAAGACCTCCAGGTTACTTGCATGATTTTGTTTGCAAATAAGTTTTCCCTCTGTAACGATGAGCATGTGCTTGTATTTTTTTTTTTTTTTCTTCTGCTTCTTCCATACGAAGGGAAGAGGATATGTTGTATTCTCTCCACTTATGTTTTGCCCTATCTCTTTAAGCTTAACATTCCATTTTCCTGATGTCATTTTCCACTGTGCTCTGCCCAGTCAGTTAGCTCTCTGCTTCCTGATGGGATCACCAGCTTTTCTCTGTAGTGCATAATAAATGCCTTATAACTCTTCATTGGCCTCCTAACTTCCTTTACATCAGTAGTGCATGCTAATTGTCATGCTAATTATCAGCCAGGATTGACTGGGGGTGAATGTTTGATTCATTCAGCATTCCGTTCATCATTTGTTTGCGTAGCACTTTTCACCCTAAGTGGGATCGGTATGCCCAGGCGTGGGCCCCTCGCTCACTGTGCCACTGGATTCATGCTAGCCTGGCTGATGAGGGGTGTTACCCCGAAACCGGTCCACGGATGCTTGTTTCTGGTCCTGGGAGGACCTGGCTTGGCATTTCAGGCTGGACTGTTCCCATGAGGAACAGGGTCAAGACTGATTTGCATATGGCTGGGTCCAAACTTGGGTGGCATAGTGAGCAAAGGAACAATGAATTCAACCCAGATCTCCTGACTGGGGGTGAATGTTTGATTCATTCAGCATTCCGTACATCATTTGTTGCTGCAGCACTTTTTGCTCTAAGAGGGGTGGGTATGCCCAAACATGGGTGCCTTACTCGCTTTGCCACTGGATTCAAGCTAGCCTGGCTAACAAAGGGTATTAGCCCCCCAACCCATCCCAGGATGCTTGTTTCCAGTCCAGGGAGGACTCAGCTTGGCATTTCGGGCTGGACTGTTCCCATAAGGAACATTGTCAAGACTGATTTACAAATGGCTGGGTCCAAACTTGGGCAGCATAGTGAGCAAAAGAACAATGGATTGAACCCAGATCTCTTGACTGGGGGTGAATGTTTGATTGATTCAGAATTCCGTCCATCATTTGTTGCTGCAGTCCTTTCTAAAAGTGGCATTTTCATACACAGAATTTAAAAACCACCTCCCTAAAAAGATGTGTTATTAAATTCTGAGTTCACAGAGCCTTTTACTCAATCTCATTGTGTCCCAATAGAAAGTTATGCTCGTTAGATGGTCCAGAGTAATTCCCATATTAGCCTATGGGACAGATAGCCTTTCAATAGTAAAAAATAAAATTGGCAATATTTCACTATCAGGACATGTAAACAATTGAGTACCTGTCCTACCTTCACATACACTGCACCATGCCCATGGGAGTACCTTAGGCCTACCTGAGGAGTGCCTTACATGTAAGAAAAGCGAAGGTTGAGTCTTGGCAAGTGGGTGTACTTGCCAGATCGACATGGCAGTTTAAAACTGTGAGTGCAGACACTGCAGTGGCAGGTCTGAGATACGTTTACAGGGCTACTCATGTGGGTGGCACAAACATTTGATTTACAAGCCCTGGCACTCTCAGTGCACTTGACAAAGCACTTACCAGTTTATCAAAGATGTCAATCATGGATAACAAATCAGAATACCAATTTCCCTAAGGAGTACTTGCATGTTGACACCGATCAACAGAGGCAAAGTGCCCAAAGCATCTAAGCCTCTGTTGATCTACTTACTCCTTAAGTAAAAGCAATGAGCAGTGCAAATTAAAATAAAAATTCTCCAGAAGTATAAGACTACCTTGGTTCTGGAGAAAAAACAACAGATGGGCTTGCCTTTGCCACTTCTTCAGTGCACCAGAGCCATGGACGTGCAGCAGCCTGCTTTATGTGGCTTCTTGTATCCGTGCAAATGCTCAGACGGCGAAAATTTAGATTGTTAAGAAATTAACACTGTGCAAGGAGCAGGTGGAAAGTGAGGAGGAACCTACACCGCTTTCACTCAAACCCCAGCAGCACATAATTCAAGATCCAGCTACAGGAGTGTAGGTTTTCGGAGAATTCTCCACAAGCAATCCTTCAAGAAACATGTCAAATGAGCATAGTAAAAACAGAATGCACCAAGGGAAGCAAGAAAAGAAAGTGCGAGTGCAGTGTACAATTTCCAAGTCAATTAAGAACAAATGAAATGAGACTAAAGTAAAAGACTCTAAGGTTTAAAAAGCAGTGCTTACTTAAAGGTTAACAGTTTGTTGGGAGTGCAGCAGCCTGATTTATGAGTCAGCTCATATCCCTGCACATGCTCAGATGGTGGAAGACTAGCGCATAAAGAGATCAACACTGTGAAAGGAGCAGGTGCCACAATAGGATGAGTCTACAGTCCTTTTACTCAACTAATCTCCAGCAGCACACAACTCAAGATCCAGCTAAGGGAATGCAAGAATTGAATATTTCCCCCAAGCCTTACCTGAAGAAACAGGACGAATTTTCCCAGTGAAAACAGAATGCGCTCAGCGAAGTAATAAAAAAAAGTGCAACTGCAATATACAATGTCCAAGTCAATTAAGAACCAATAAAAAGACTGTCAAATGCTCAGAACCCTAAAATGCAGTGCTTGCTTAACGATTAGCATGACATTAACATATTAGAGAATGCTATGTACTAGCCTATGCATGGAGGTCTATGCCTCTGCCTCACCTATCTTTTATGTGGGTGATCTCCTGCCTGATTGCCGAGATCTATGATATGAAAATTAACGTTGTGCTATTCATTTGGGCAACTGTGCTGGACCTTATGAATAAAAGCCCTTTGTCGCCTCTATTTGTGAATATTGCCGAGATCTATGCACACATAGACAAAAGTTCTAAGAGTAAATGTGGGTGGGACTGGGGAGTGACTGGAAATTCTGGAATATTTATAACTAAATGGGAGAGCTTTAGGGAGGAGTTGAGAAGGTTTAAGGGAGGGCTAGGAACGGGGTTAGGGAGGAACATTCACCCACAAAAAACATTACTATTCAAAAGTTGCACTTCTGTAATTACCTCAGCACTGGAGTAAGCCTAGCACCACATATAGCCAACCACTGGTACCTCCCATTGAAAATAATGGAGGCAGGGACTTAAAGAAAAATTCATGGGAACTAATAGTTATTTAAATTAACATAACCTAACCTTTTAAAAATAAAAATAAATTACAGAAAGGCAACTTAAATATTAGTTTATTATTAAAATATGTTAATAACCTTTTTAAGTTGAAATAATAATGCAACTTTAGGTTAAAACAAATAATTACATTATTTAAAATTAATTCTGTACACAAAATTATCGTTTTTTACTACTTACTAATATAAACATTTTATGCTTTAGTTCTGATTTTCTAGGCATAGCTTTCAGAAAATCATTTTAAGTTAATATAATAAAAAAAGTCAAATATTTCATTAAAAGTTAAGTTAATAATGCTGTAGCATTTTATTTTGTTTTCCATCAAAAAAAATATGTCCAATTAATTTACATTATTATTTAACGTTCAAATATTTTTACTAACTTATTGATTAGTTTAATCATTTTGTTATCTTTTCTCTATGCTTTAGAGAGATCTCCATCAACGTGTAAAAAGTTACTAGTTGTAACTTTGTTACTCCTAAGTTAGGCTCCACCTTCTGAATGGCATGTAAGTTTATACTCAAAAATGGTGACCAGAAATGAGGAGTTGACCCAAATTGTGCAGGTGAGCAATTAGATCTTTATTCCAAAAGAAGAGCGCCCTGCCAGCATGACGTTTCGGCCTGCCCAGAGGCCTTGATCACATGACGCCATGGGGGGAGGAATCTACTTTTAAAGTGCAAGTGCAAATGGTAAAATGTATATAATTGGTTGACATAGCGAAAGGCACAATCAACAATGAAAACAGACTATGCACATGAGACATTATGATTTGGGGAATATAACTATTGTAAAAGACAGTGACTTAAATCTAAAATCCGCTGACTGTACAATGTTAAAAACGATAAATTACATGATTCAATTCATGATAGCAGCAAAGACTTATGTAGCAGCATTTAAATTGATAGTGCAAAAATTGCTGCGCAAATGCGCAAAATCAGGGCTAATTAAGATAACAAAATCCCCCTCATATACATGGTCTAAAAAGATGTGAAGTGCAGGAAAACATGAATGCTACAATTTAGTAAATGCATTTGTAACCAGTATCCTCTACCCCAGACCAATACGATTTTTGTTGCCTGAGATCAAATTAGTGCGGCAATGTACCAGGTTCAAACAATATCTGCCCAAAAAATGTGCAACTTGTGAAAATACGTGAGTGGTGAAACTAAATGTATGGGTGATTAAAATATGTACAAGTGGTCTCAGCAACAGAGCCAGAGTGAAGGTGTTTAGAGTCCCAGCAGTAGAAATATGTTTCATATGATATGTTAGGACATCTGGCTCAGTGACCCTACAGAAACTTACAGCAGATCTGTGGCCAAGCTGACAGATGGGATGCAACTATGTGCACTCAGTTAAAGGCAAGTGTGGAAATCTTCAGTTGCATTGAGGCCAGAGGGGGTCTTACTGTCTAGTTCCAAAATGTATTTGGTTTCTAAGGCCCCCAAGATCGCCTCCCTGTTACCCCCTCTTCTCAGAGGACCAACGGCATCTATCACAAAATATTGTAATAAATCGCTTTTGTTATCGTGATGTTCTTTAACTCCTTCGATGCTGATGACGGAACCGCTCCGTCATCAGCCGCGGTAGCGCTGTGCTGATGACGGAGCGGTTCCGTCATGGCCCGCTCGCCGCGCCTGCGCCGCGCGGATTCCGCGCCTGCACTGTGCGGATTCCGCG
Organism: Lissotriton vulgaris; assembly: GCF_964263255.1. Lineage (NCBI taxonomy): Eukaryota > Metazoa > Chordata > Amphibia > Caudata > Salamandridae > Lissotriton > Lissotriton vulgaris. The sequence goes on along the minus strand of NC_141689.1, from coordinate 314,627,862 downwards.
CCTGCACTGGGCGTTCTATTGAGCGGGCGGGGCCATGACGAACCGCTCCGTCATGAGCATAGCTCAACCGAGGCTGGTGACGGAGCGGTTCCGTCACCAGCATGGGCGCGGCCGACCCGCCCCCTTAGCGCTCCGGCGGAATAGCCGCCGCAGCAAAGGTGTTAAAGTGCCGTGCTACCGGGTACGCTGCATCGTTGGTATTGATGGCCCTGATGTGCTGGAGTATCCGCTTGTGGACCTGCAACTTGGTGCTCCCAACATATTGCAGGCCACACGGACACTCCAGCACATATACTGCGTACTCAGTCTTGCAGGTGAGTTGTTTGGCAATGGTTCGAGGGATGTCTGAAAAGGGTGTGGCAAACAGTCTTATTGACCCCGTGTTTGCATGATTTGCAACTGGCACAATTTCTGAAGCCTTTGCTGGCATGCAACCAGATTTTGGGAGTCAAAACTTCAGGACTCGATTTTACAAGCGCATCACTCATAGAGCGTGCTTTCCTGAAAGTTATTGCTGGTTTGGTTGTCATCAACTTACCGATTACTGGATCATTGCGCACAAGGCTCCAATGTTTGTTGACAATCTTACGCAGTGCCCCGTGCTGTTTGTTATAAGTCCAGATTAATCTGGTGGGCTGTTTGGATTCTACCACACTTGCCTTCTGACATTTCTTGTGTACAAGGGCCCCCTTTCTAGAAAACACATTCGCTTTTCTGATGGCGTTAACTATATCAGCCTCCTTGTAACCTCTGGCCAAAAATCTTATCTTGCTAGCCTCTTGTGCCAAGTGGCATTGGTGATCTGTGCTGCACATACGTCTGATACGGAGCATTTCCCCATAGGGAATGCTGCGTATCAGATGGGCCAGGTGGTGACTCATGGCGTGCAGCACAGTGTTACCCGCCGTAGGCTTCCTGTAGAGCTTGGTTTCCAGCTTGCCATTAATTATCCCAATCTCTACATCCAGAAAGTAAGCTTTTGACTGACTGATGCTAGACATAAATGACAAGTTAAAGGCATTAGAATTGAAAAGTTCCACAAATGCAACAGCTTGTGAGTGAGAACCATGCCATATTAAGAATATATCATCGATATATCTATACCAAGGCACAATATGTTCAACGCAGATATCGTGATGAACACCATGGAGGACCAGGCCTCCCAGTAGCTCATATGAAGACAGGCATAACTGGGAGAGAAACAGGCCCCCATGGAGACACCCCTAATCTGCTGATAGTGTTGTTTGATGAACATGAAGTAGTTGTTGTTCAAGCAATAGGTCATCATGGCTAATAGCATTTTATTATGTTCTGACATCTGTATCGGTCTGTCACCTAAGTAATATTGGACCACCCTTACACCGTCATGATGGTGGATACTAGTGTAAAGAGATGACACATCCAGGGTTATAAGTCAATAGTCAGAATCCCAAGATATATTGCTGATCTTCCTCAGGAAATCCCCAAAGTCTTGTATAAAAGATGGCAAACTACAGACAAATTCCTGCAAAAATGAATCAATATACACAGTGGTGTTCTCCAACAGACCACCGCGTGCAGAAATAATAGGTCTGCCTGGTGGTCTCTCGGCGTCCTTATGTATCTTGGGGATAAGGTAGAGAACAGGCGTGGCTGGGTGATCGTTTTTTAAAAACTTGAATTCATCCAAGCTTAAAAGTCCCGAACATCGCCATCCCATCAGGAGAGAGTAAAATTCTGCCTGCGCCTTCCTCATCATAACGGCATCGCAACGTTTGTAGCACATTGGATCATTCAATTGGAGAAGAGCTTCCTCCATGTATAATGTCCGAGGCCACAGAACCACATTGCCTCCTTTATCTGACTGTCGGACTATGATGTTTCTGCCCCCGTGAATTTTCCTCACTAGAACATACTTGGTATTTTGTATGTGATATTGACGAGTGGTTTTCAATGTCTTGACATATAGAGTTTTAATTTCTTTAGGGGTCAAATCATGAAAAATGTCAATGTTGTCATGTAACAACAGTGGCGTGAAGGTGGACCGAGGTTTAAAGTTGGTTAAACCAGCAGTGTTCAGAAGTGGGGGTTCCTCTGTGCCCTGCGAGATTGACTGCTCACCTCGCAATGCCTCTAAGTCTTGCATCAGTTGAAAATCATGGACAACGAGACCAGGTGCAGTAATAGTTCCTGGTGGTCTAGCAGGGATAGGCTGGAATTTACTGCAAAGGAAATGTTTCTGCAACTTGAGTTTGCGTGTGTACTTGAAAAGGTCAATTCTAGTCGTTGCATAGTCAAAGTTGCTGGCTGGACTATATGATAAGACCAGCGATAAGGTTTCTAGGTCAGATTTGGTGACGGCGACCTTGGTAAGATTGATTATTGAGGGCTCATTGATAGAAAGCAACGATGAATCTACTGCTTGTTGTTCCATCTCCTGGGAAAGTTTTTCTTTTCGGATTTTACACCTTGCGCAGGCTTTTCTCCGCTCGCGCTGCTTGATGTTGTTGCTTTTGCATTTTGTTGAATCGGTCTTCTGGGGCGCAGTGTTTCGCGCCTGTCTTGGCGCAGGCAATCCACCTCCTGCGCCAACGAGAACCGGGTAAACGGCAAACGAGAGTTACTCCTGGTTGCCTCAGTATCAGAACCACTATCAAGCAAGGAACTTAGATCAGAAGCCGACGAACTCTGGAGTGGGGCAGCAGCAGACTAAGGTGTGGCGTGACTAACAGAAGGAACATGAGAGGTAGCTGCTTTGATGGCGTCATATTTCCTGGCGAATGTAAATATTCGCCCTTCCTGATAGTCTGTTTTATCACATTGGAACTTGAACGTCTTCCTCTTTTTGATAATTTTCTCTTCCTTGTGTAGTCTCACCAGCATTTCGTCTTTCAACTTGGTGCATTCTACAATTTCTACATTTATTTCATAAATCTGAACCTGGAGTGCGGCACGATCACTTTCCGTATATTTCACCAAGATTGTATATATATATATATATATATATCACCACAAAGTTCAAAATGATGGCACTCCACTCGGGAAACTTTTCAACAGTATTTATTTTATTTATATGTAAGGCGTGCAAGATTGGAAAAAATCTCAAAAGTCTGCTGGAACCATCTGGTAGAAAATTTGAAATAAAACAACAAATCACATGTGAAACTTCTTTCGTGGTATATCTACTTCAATGCCAATGCGGAAAAAGATACATCGGGAGCACGACATGCCCCTTGAAAAAACGTATCTTGGAACATACGAGGGCAATACAGAAAAAGGACCCTGCCTATGCAATGGCCAAGCACATGATCAATCATCCTGGTTACACATGGACAAATATGACATATTCTGGTCTAGCTGCAATACCTCCGAATGAACGTGGAGGTGACAGAAAAATGCAACTAAGGAGACTAGAATCAAAATTAATTATGAAGTTCAAGACCACACAACCGATGGGACTTAATGCAGATGCAGAACTTCATGTACATTTATAATGGAACTGATGCTTAATACTTGATGTTTAGAAATTGCTTACTCACGATTAGGAGCAAAACAACACATAGCAACCTTGTCCAGTTATTAGTGGTAAATAGTAGCGGTGGCCAGGGCACTCAGCCCTAGAAACACAGAATAACATTCCTTACCTGCCGAATCACAGTAGTTGTATTACTAAAAGTGAATTAATTCACCAAAATACACTGTAGATTTAAACTAGCACATAGGATGAATTCTTCACCGCTAAACCACACATGGCTGGACTCAAGTCTCATTGATACACCATATAGTAACATCAACACCATATGCATGGCGGAGTAAGGGCACTCAGTCCGATAAACAATGACAAAAACGCATATGATTTATGAAAATCACAATTATTTCCACATACTTTCACAAACTCAGTAGGAAATTCTGATCTAGTTAAATGATGTTAATTTGACTACAATGCTCACAATGCATTGGGTGAGAAATGTGTATTTAAAGCAAAAGTGAAAAGGGACTTATTGTTGAAAATGTTACCGTGATCAAGAACGTAACGTTCGAAATGCGTAGGTCATCGCAGCCAAAAAATAAATGCTGTTGAAAAGTTTCCCGAGTGGAGTGCCATCATTTTGAACTTTGTGGTGATAGAAATACGGGATCCTGCCTTGGTCCCGTTGCTGGCACCAGCTCCAATGCGCTCCCCCTGCGACGAGGCAAGTTGCGAATTCATATATATATATATATGTGCAAGAACGCATTAAAAAGTATAAGAGAGGGACCACTTCACGTTTGCAGTGGAAAGCCACTGATATTTCATGTGTGGTGCCTGCGGGGTGGGGGCAGAGGTTCTGCAGCACAAGTTGTAAATGGATAGGTGCACCAAGGAGAAGCGGTATGTCCCCCGAGAGCTACAGGAGTCCTACAGCAGTCCTACACAGCTGCGGCCGGTCCATTTGGGCCCACCATTTTCCCCTCACCAACAGTGCAAGTCAGGCTGAACAATGGTCAGCCTCAAAGACATTGTTTATTTTCAGGTCAGGCAGTCAGGAGTCAGACATGCGCTAAAGGTGCAGGCTCCTGGCTGCCTGAGCTGAACTTTGCTGGGTTGAGGAAGTCACAGCTCATGTGGACATGACCACTGTTCCCTGTAGGTGCGCATGCGCGCACAACTATGTCTCCAAGAGAGTGCAGTGTAATATGGGAAGCGTGCACACACAGCTGAGGACCGTTCGAATCTCTGCTTTTAAAATGGTCACTTCCTTCTGCAGTAGGCAGAGGTAGAGACCAATGGAAGTTTGTCAGCAACTGGATCCTGCTGCATTTCTTTTGTTGAAAAGGGCGCTGAAGTGGGGCAGATTGTGTACCTTTTTGTAAGTAATCATGTTAATCGTAGCGCCCGTCATGCATTGCAGTTAACATGAATACTTGCACAAAGGCACACAATCTGCCCCACAGGTGTGCCTTATTTACAAATAAAATGCGGCAAGTCTACAAGCACGCCGTGTGCTTTCAGAATCACCTGAAAGTACACGTCCTGCTGGTATACTTAAGAGACGTTTTAAGGCATGGCCAAAGTGGGATCCTGCCCAGGGCCCCAGCCTTTCAGGGGAGCCTCCTAATAGTCTTTCTGTGAATACCTTGAATATTTACTAAACAGATTGTTTTGAACACCATTATTCCCTAATTTATTTTTAAACTGGGTGATGTATAAGATTATATTTATAGACATTCTCAAGGAAATTGTTTATTTTTCAGGCAACATCCATAAAAAGGTTTCTTTTAGATCGCAATAGGACCAAAAATATGAGAAATGGGAGTGTGTCACGTATATTATTTGCAGTAATATTAGTGAACTGCTGATGTGGTACAGTAACACAATATCCCTGAACATTAGATGTAAACACATTTAGAATTGTGCCTGCATACTGTGGCCTAAGAGGGCATTAAAGGGCTGAAATTAAATCATAAATTCAAACCTGTTCTGGGGAGGGGCACCCAAAATTGGTTTGGCCCAGGGCCCCCAAAATCCTTAAATGTCTCTGGTAGACACTGCATTGCTTTGGTTAATAGTGCTCGGCTGGGGGGGTCAGGGCCCGCTCTGGGTCGCTGTGACCAGTGCCACTGTATCGGGTGCTGAGTTCAGGTAGGGACGTCGTGTTTGCAGGTACATTATTGTTTTGAAAGCATCTGCTGCCCTTTCCTTGCCTCCAGCAATTTTCATGCAATAATAAATATACCAAAATAACACTCAGAATTTTCTCTAGTGGAAGATTTAAAGTAGCGCAGAGGGTTGCTATGCCTGCTGCAAAGTACGTGCACCATAAAGATCACAATGTGCATAGAATGAAAATAGGTTAGCAGATCACTACTTTTGTCTGAGAGGTCATTTTGTCACTTAATGTTTATAAGTTAAAATCCCGCTATAGGTCAGTAAACTATTAACTGTCATCAAAGAACTTAATGCATACTGCAAGGTATAGATTAGAGTGTTATGATTTTTTTTCCTCAGCCATGTATTATCCTAATGTTGCAAAAAGAGTTAATTTGGGTTCAAAGGAAATCTTATCAATGAAAACCCCCAACCATGGTGTTTCATTTTAAATTCCGAGTTTGTGCTTTTCTAGACCAAGCACTTGAAAACTACACTGCCTGCCAGTATAGATGACTTGTCACTCCAGCACTTAGCTGTCCTCTATCTTATGTAACATTTCTTATACACTGATTTACATACCTATGATTGATTGTCTGTTTAATGTGTGTGAAATGTAAAGTGCTCTAACACCCTACACTAGTATGAGGTGTTCTATAAAACAAATTAAATGCATCTCAGAGAGAGTGGTAATGCCCAAGTTACTTACCGGTAATCATCTTTACTCCGAGTATAGTCTTCCTCACCACATGACTAAGGAAGTGAGCTTTAGCTCCACACCAGAACCCTCCAAAGCAAAAAAGATTAGCCTCCCATGCCTCCCATCCCTTTCCAATATGGCAGCCCATTACACCCTTGACCTCTATAAGAGGCGGGCCGGCCCAACCCTCCAGCCTGATACTACCAAGCATAAACATGAAGCCGATAAACCAAGACAGGGAGGAAGGGACGGGAACTTATGTGGCAAGGAAGACTATACTCAGAGTAATGAAGATTACCGGTAAGTAACCCGGGCATTACCTCCTCGTACGTCTTCCTCGCCACATGACTAGCGAAGTGAGCACATACCAAAGCCAAGTGGCTTCATGGAAACTCACATGAAACCAATGGACCAGAAGGGGATGCCAACGAGGCAGCCAAACCCAAAAGACCAGACGAATGGAAGGACCACCCAAGAGAGGCAATCACAAGCAGGAAGAACCAGCCCGGGACGGAGAGACACCAGCAGGGCCGAGAACCCGGACCCCCGGGACCCCTAGGGTCACCAGAAAATCCACCCGAACCGACCATCAGGGGAGGACAGAGAAGGCACGGAACCAGACCGCATGTGGCCAAAAGCAACAACAAATAGTTTCAGAACAGAAAGCAGCAAGCCGGTTCAAACACACCAAAGACTGCCCAACGGACAGCCAAAAGCGAGAGGGGAGCAAAACCCTAGATGCCAGAACCGAGGAAACAGAGGGCAACTCCATCACAGTGACCCAACAAAAAGTCACAGCAGTAAAGGGACGCAGGCCAAACGAAACACAGCAACAACGCGCGGTGGATCAATAACAGCAAGAGAGTCTAATTCACCCGAGGACCAGAACAAGACGCAAACAAGACAGATTTTTTCAACAGTTGATCCAGCGCACACGTCAAGGTTTTAGAGATCTGTACGATAATAATAATTGAACATAAGTCAAAAATACTAAAAGAGTTCAGTAGCAGAGTCTTCAGATGTTTTTTTTTAAGTTTAATCTTTATTTATTTCTTCAATCCTGTAGCCAACGCATTTCGTCCTCCACGGACTTCTTCAGGGCTACAAACAATATATATACACATATACACACAATTAAAATAGGTACAAAAAGTGCAATACAAAACATTAATTTCCACATCTCAATTTCTAACAACAAGTTACAAGGAACTACAACCTCAATCTTGTGGTGGTTTCTAAAAAAAAATGTAAAAAATTTTTGGGTGCTAAACCCTGTTGAGTTCCAATTTCTTACATATCATCTATTTACACAGTGTTTATATATATTTACAAATTTACAAAGAACACACATAAAAAGCATTATTGTACATTCAAACTCTGCTACTTGCTTGATTAAATAACCTGGATAGTCGAGAAGGTGGTGGGCCTATCAACCTCATAATTCTTAGGACTTAGGGTGGGTAGGTATTATATGTAATACATGCTGAACAGTTAGGAACACTAGGGGTGTAAAAGGGTTGGATCAGGAATATACATGGGGACAGTTTATGAGTATAGAACCTATTAGGTCAGCTTACCAATTGGGGTGAACTCTTCTTAATATTGGTTAAGTAACTGTAATTCCATCCGGAAAAGACTGCAGTGTATAATTAGATCTGTTCTAATATAAGGGATTTGAAGCCATATTAATATTTCACATATTATGTGATTATTGATTTCATAGGTATTGCCTTAAATTTGAATGCCTACCGTTTATTGTGTGAAAAGACATTCCAAATTCCATTAGGTTTTAGATGATAAGGGTCAGATAGCCCAGCATGACAAGAATCTGAAAAGACGAAAAAAGAATTGCTTAGAGCCTGTATCTATAGCTGTAGCTATAGTAGATAAGGTGCCTGGACTTTCTTATAGCATGAAAATCATGCTCACCCACGTGTTACTGGGCACCTAAAAGTATCTTTATGAAGAAAGAGCGGACACCATGTCCTGATCCCGCCTTATTTCATAAGTGCATTGGCATTCTGGCGAATATATATAAAATGCTCAATGACCTGCGTCTGATGGTTTACTCTATTACCAAAGTTATGGTGTATCTTTATGAAGCTGAAGTTATCTCCCATTTTAGTAACCTGCCCCATGGGTTAGGAAAAATCTATGTTCTAGATGAACTGCTGGTACAATCAATATGTGGGGAACAGGAGCCGCCATGTTGTAACATTACTTCCCCCATAAGCATATCAGCTTCAGCCCTTTAAGAGCGTGCTGTTAAAGCTCAGTTATTTTTTTAAACAAGACGTCCAGAGGCAGAGATCCAATTAATGGCTAGAAAATAACAGCAGTGGGGCATCTGTCTGATTTTAAAGAAAGCTATACTAACAGCATTTAACTTACTTGTGAATGTAGATCAGGCCGGCTCCATCGCGTGGCGTCTTCTCTTGTGATGTCTAAATCACAGAGAAAAGCGCGCCTTTATATAGTGGTTTAGATTAGTAAATTACTGGCACCTGAAAATGATTTGGGCTATCAATGTTGGAAAACGCGTGATTCCAGTATAAGCGGGCGCCATCTTGAGCGTCCCAAGTATACCAATTACGAACCTATCCGTTTTACGAAAAGCCGTGCTAAATACAGAATAAAACGTTAATGTGACACTATAAATCATCACATGAGTTATAGTATCGCTCGAGCACCTTTACCATCAATGTTTTGCAAGAAAAGAGGGAAAAGTTTATCTTGTCTATTATCATTTGTCATAACACTTTGGGTAATGTGATCATTTTTCGAACACGCCGTATTTGTTGACAAGTGTACACTTTTACTATATAGGTATGAGGCGGCTCTTATTTGAGCGCCATGATGGTTTGGGATCAAATTAAGTTAGGAAACAGAGTTTACGGGCGCCATCTTTTAATGTCTGTCAGCACTCGCGTATATTAATACTATCAGCCCAATTTCCTAAAGCTCGACTTTGGGCGCAATCTCATAATGTGTAAACACTTGGGTTTACAAGAGAGATAAAAAGGTTAACGGGCGCCATGTTTTAATGTATGTGAACACTCACGTTTATTAATGCTATCAGCCCAATTTCTTAAAGCTTGACTTTTGACGCCATCTCATAATGTGTAAACGCTTGGGTTTGCAAGTAAGATAAAATACCATGTTAGCTAGATATAAGTGTGGGCATCATCTCTTAATGTAGTGAGATAGTGATTCAAATGGGGGCGCCATCTCGTGATGTAGTGAAATCGTCATGCCATATGTTGGATAAAGCATGTTTCAAGTCCCATATGATAAATATATGGCGGCTCATATTTAAGGGGAAAAAAAGGAAAAAGAGGATTTGAGAATATTTATTCTACAAATCAGAATGGTGAAGAAGTAGGTACAAATTACAATTATTTGTAATAAAGGATGATTCAAGCGCCAAGATAATACTAATATTAGGATGTAGTGTAGTTCCTATTTTCCCAATAGGCCCTGCGCATTGGAATAACATAAACAGTAGTATCGACGTAGAAGTGCGGATCTTCCAGGCCGCCACTGACTATGCTAAACTTAATTGGGTTTGTTACCAACTAGCTCAGAGGTCACTGGAAACTTTCTTGACTGAATAGGAAGTGATCAGCTTCCCTGGTACAGACAAGAAGGGATTCAGTTTTCCAACAACCGTGCAACATGACAACTTTGCTCCTCAGATAAGAGTCAATCTCTAGAGTCGTGTGAACAATAGACAGTTATTTTATTCAGTCAGTGGTTGTGCAGTTTACTTTCACAATATGTAGAGAATAGAGAAACAGGCGTTTTCAATAAAGGGTAACATTTATTGAACAGTCTTTCTTCTCGTACAAGAGAAATGAATTGCCACAATTGCAAGACTTGTTATTATAAAAAGTACGTACAGTAAGATGAGTATTGCGAAATAATACTGTTAAAGCATTGATATGGTTTCTTAGCCATACAATGGTTTAAAATGAATAAAACATATATACATTCATATATACATTAGGCTAAAATACTCAACTGGTGCTTCTAACTACGCCTACCTCAGTGTACCTGACCTAGGCCTAATACTTGGGAGGGGAGTAAGTAAGTAGCTTTAAGTTAAGTTGGTTTTGCCAAGGTTTGCTTCAAGAATTCTCTCTTAAGTGTTTAGTCAACACCATACCTCTAGAATGGAATGATGGAGGTCTGGTATCTCCTTCAGGGACTCGATATCCCAGTCACCCACAAGGGTAGGCTGGAAACGCCGGGCTGGATTTCTCTGCAGGAGAAAAGACAGCGTCTCTCTCAGCGCGTCGAGGAGGAGGAGGAGGGGCAGCGTCCGCGGGCAGCTTGCATCTGCTGGGCTCTTGCCGGGGGACGGCTGTTCAGCTCCTAAGTTCACCACACCATCGTTCGCTCGTTAGCAGCAATAGCAGTAGCGATAGCAGCTATGGTATCATCAGCATAACAGCAGCAACTTCAGCGAAAACAGCAGCGTTTGCTTAAGGCAAAGTTGGTAATATTTATACCTGAAAGGTGCCTTGTTTGACGTAAGTTTTTGGACATAAGACGTCAATAAAGATGTCACTAGGAAGTGATCGTCTATCAGTGCTCATTAGAGTTCTATTACTAATCAAAACATAGTAAGCGGGGCTTTCCCAGGTTGCTGAGTTTTTATCTTGTTGAAGAACTCGGAGTGTTAATCTAGGAATCTTAGATAGTAACTTCTGCTATGTCATTGCACTAATTAGCTGCAAAGGAAGTGGCAGAGGAAGCGATTCTGAAATGTGGCTCTGTTCGTGTGAGGCCAGAGACGAGTTTCTGAATATTGCATTTGATCGGTTATGCCAATATAGGGAATAAATGGATTTATAGCCGTATAGGGGCATAAGGTCACAGTATCGATCAGGGTCCTAGATTAGAACGCTACACCCACTCCACGAATTCATGTCCATCAAATTACTAAAACTAAAGCAATAAGATGCATGTGTAACATTGCCCACCCCAAAATACATATATGCATTTGAAATAGGCGTATTTCTAATACGTGAAAATGTAGGTACTGTATGTTTTTGAAGCATAGAAATCATTCAAAAATTATAGCATATGAAATCAATGAACGATTTTGCAAAAAGAATTACATATGAAATATCTCCGAATACAGAAAGGAAGGGCGAGATAATTTCATCACATATAAATGCATTGCAGTAAAATGTGCTAGAGGCTGGTGTAAAATTATTATGTCTCTAGATGTATTTAAAAATAGAAGTAGAAGCTTCTGTTCTCTATGAATAGTTCTACTTTAATCAAAGAATTTTTCGTGCCAGAAAAAGGGTGAATATTAAAAAGTGTTCAATTCAAAAGAATTATTGCTTGAAAGGGGAAAATAGAGTTCCAACGCTTTTTTAGCAGTTTTTGTTGTTCAAAACTGAAGGCCGAATTCAGAGTTCATGGGAACGCTGTGTGTCGGAATGCTTCTCTAAAGTTATTGTTTCTGTTTGGGTGAGAACATCATATCAGACAGGCTCTCAAAGAATTGGTCTACAAAATCAGGTGACAGTTCGACCAAATTCGATAGTGCTGTAACTTGGCAGGTGTGAGAATGATTGCTGTCATCAAAGGCTGGATCAGCAATGCTCACAGAAGGTCGTACCTGGGTGATGTTGCTTTTGTCACTCGCTCCACTGTTACCACCTAGTCGTAGCACAGGAGTCTCAACGAATGCCGTCATCAGGATTGGTAGCCGTTGGGGACAACACAATGCGTGAGCCGTTATCGGACTTAGCAAAGTATCGATATCCATTGGTAATAATAATAATAATAAAGGGGCTTATAAAGCGCTTGGTGACGCCGTCCCGGCGTGTCCCCGCGCTGAGGAGATGGAGACAGAGAGCGGCAGAGACAGATCTACAAAGTGAATAAATGTGTTTTTAACAGCTTCCTGAAAATAGTTTCGGTCCTGGCCAGTCTGATTTCTATGGGAAGGGCATTCCATTGATTGGCTGCTAACACTCGGAAGGAGCGTCCACCCATTCTGGCCCTCTTTATACGAGGTACTTTCAAAAGACCCACGCCCAAGGAGCGGAGTGCTCTATTGGGCATATAAGGGATGGCTAGGTCCTTCAGATAGTCAGGGGCTTTCTGAGAGATTATCCTATAGCAAATAAGCAGAGCTTTGAATAGGATTCTTTTCCTAATAGGAAGCCAGTGAAGGGCCAGTAGAGTGGGTTTAGATGCCGTTCTTTTAGGAAGTCTGAGAACTAATCGTGCTGCCGTGTTCTGCAACACCTGGAGTCGCCTTATGTTTTTCTCAGTTGTTCCTAGTAGCAGTACGTTCGCATAATCTATGCGGGAGGTGACTAGCGCTTGGGTCATAGTACGTCTGGCCTCCAAGGGCAGAAGGTCCAGCGTGCGATTTAAGGTCTTCATTATCCCAAAGCATTTCCCTGCTACTTTGTTGACATGGTTCTCAAAAGAGAGTTTGGGATCCACCCAAACCCCCAGATTTTTTGCTTCCTTGCCAGGGATGGGAGTAGGGCCAAGGCACGAAGGCCACCAGTCCTGAGTCCAACTGGTATCCTTTCCCCCTATCACTATTACCTCAGTTTTCGAACCGTTGAGCTTCAGGCAGTGTTGGTTCATCCAGCCTGAAAGCTCCTGCATACATGCTTTAAAATTGGCCGCTGCTAATGTGGGTGTCTGTGATAGGGAGATGAGCAGCTGAGTATCATCGGCATAGGATACTAGTTCTATGCCGTATGATTGAACCACGTCTGCCAGGGGAGCCATGTACAGGTTGAACAGGGTGGGGCTCAGGGCAGAGCCCTGAGGCACCCCCTGTTCTAAGGCTATGCTGTCAGAAAGACACATGCCTCTCTGCACCTGAAAGCTGCGTTCAGATAGGAAGGCCTTAAGCCAGCCCAATGCCGCCTTGGTGACCCCAGCACTACTCAGACACTGTAGCAAGATGGAATGGGCCACAGTGTCGAACGCAGCGCTGAGGTCCAGCATAATGAGAGCCATTGTGTGACCTTCATCCGCTCCGATCCGCAGAGTTTCGGTCGCTCGCAAAAGGGCAGTCTCGGTTGAATAGTTCTTCCGAAAGCCGGATTGGGAGCTATGCAGTGCCTTATTAGCTTCTAAGTAATCCATAAGCTGAGTATTGACTATTTTTTCGGTCACTTTAACAAGAAAAGGTAGGAGGGAAATCGGCCTTAGGTTCTCTAAAAGGTCCTGGCTAACATTGGGTTTCTTTTTTATTGGCAGCACTATCGCCTGCTTCCAGTCACCCGGAAGAGAGGCCGAGGAAAATGATAGTTGGATAATGTGTCGAAAATATGGCTCCAATATTTCTAAACTAGCATTCAGAACTTTAGGAGGGGCCGGATCTCGGGGGGAGCCTGATTTGACACTTTTACATACATCTACCAGTACCTCAGGAGGCGGAACCATGAAGCAGTATAAGCCTGACTCCGTGGGACTAACCTCTATGTCTGCCCTGAGATCATGGCTGACGGCCAGGTTTCCAGAGAAATTCGCATAGATATCCGAGATCTTTCCAGAAAAATATCTCGCAATCTTGTTGCAGATTTCCACTGAGTCGCCGGAGGAGCTATTATCATTCGAGAGTACAGAGATCTCCTTAAAGATTTTGAAAAGTTCCTTAGAAGAGTTCTCTGCTTCCTCAATCCGATTTTTGTAATGGGCTGCTTTGGAGTTACGAATTTTTTTATAATACTCCCTTTGAGTTTTTTTATATTGTTCCTTGATCCTTGGACAGAAATTAACGCGCCATTCGCGTTCCAGCTTTTTACAGGCAGATTTGAGCGTTTGAAGTTCAGGCGTATACCATGAAGTAGTTTTCCTCGTAATTTTGGAGTTACTCCCAAGACGAATGGGAGCAGTTCTATCGAGGGCTCCTAAAATGCGTATTTGTAGGTGACTATACGCAGTTTCACAGTCCGTGCCTCCGATCGGGCCTCCTATTGTAAGAAGTTCATTAAAGGTGGTCTGAGAGAAGGATTTCCATTTCCGCCGCGGGTAACGCAGCTCAGAGTCTTTCTTTGCGTCAACCTCGGATGACTGAATACGAAATGGAATGACGAAATGATCGGACCAAGGGACCGGAATCGGGAAGGAAGATTGTACTCTACAGTGATCTCCAAAGATAGGATCCAGGAGGTGCCCAAGTCTGTGAGTGGGGTCCTGATTTATAAGATCAAACTGTATAGAGTGGAGTTGGGACCTAATGTCACTGGCCTCCCTATCCAAAGGGTCATCAAAGTGGGCATTCATATCGCCCAGCACAAGTACACTCTTTTTCCTAATTGCAAGGTGAGCGGCGGCCTCCAACAGATTAGCAGTAAAATCATACATCCTGCCCGGAGGTCTGTATACTAAGATGCCAGAAAGGGAGGTTTGAGGTCCTATGCTTATTGTAAAAACACCGGCCTCACAGTGGTCAATACTCAGAGGCAGTAGGGTGCATTGCATAGAGGTTTTAGTAGCAATCGCAATACCGTACTGCTGATGGAAGTGAAAGACAGGTGTCCAACACGCACTCATCTCCGCATAGCATACATCGAAGTACAGGTAAGATGCAGTTTTGCCATATCGGTCTGAATGAAAGGAACCAGGTCATGTTTAGATCTCTCAGCCTGGCCAATCCAAGGACTCTAGTTATTCTGTCCCGGTAGCGCACTGCTAGGATTGTTTCTTTCATTCCCATAGGAGTCATGTCTGTGCTGTGGCTTGCCATATCGGAGCAGGAGGGTCAAAAATAAAATGCCTGCTACAAGTCCCAAAAATAGGGGTATGCCGAAAAAAACAGAGTGGACAAAATTTGGAACGATTCCCAGAATTGCTTTGAATGGTGTTAGCAGTCCCGTAAAAATCATCTTAAATATGCCTGGGATGCCTGTGGCACTAGACATGTGAAGGAGTTGGCTCAACATTTCTACGAAATACACGGGGCAATTTGTTGATAAAAGGTCATGAACCTCCGTAGCTGTCCTTGCAACTAGGAGATCATACGTCTCTTTTGATGACGTGATGGGCACTGTTGTCTGCAAAAGCACAGACTTCATTTTGCTTAAAGTATCAATTCGTATAGAAGAGAAATGCAGACGAGGCCAGATGGGAGTCTCTATGTCTCCAGGCCCGCTCGGGAACAATGCTTGCATACAGCATTTGACCATGGAAGTTACGCTTACGAGATATGCGTTCCCTGGCAAAAGGCCACAACATCTGTGATCCGTTCTTAGAATGTAACTTCCATTTGCGAGTTGCATAAAGAAAGGCTCTATCTCCGTTGCAGGTGTGACAAGCTGGTGGCATGAAAGGTTGTTAGAATTACCTTCACAGGCTCCTTGTAAATTAATACCCTCGCACAAAAGTATACCGCTTAGTGAACGTTTACAGTTTTCACCACTAAGAAATACATTTTTGTCGCTGTCACTATAGCATGAATGTGTGTATGGTAATTTCCATGCTGACTTAACATATCCTTTACCCAATCGTTCATACTGGCCAGTAGGAATGTATTCAAGGCACTTTTTAAATCGGAAAGTTGTTATCGGAATTGTGATAATTCCGTGTATTATCCATTCAATGACAGGACTTTCTGACATTGTCAATGGTAATCTCTCAAGTTTTTCGATGCTCGGGATTGTATAGTCTGCTCCTTTCTGTGCCAAGCTGATTTGTTTATCAGTAAGGTTAAAAATGGAAAACAATGACGTTGTGTTGATTAAACGCCAAGGCACATAGCCTGAACGAAGATTTTGCAGCGTCCAGCCTAATTGTACAATAGAACGTAATTGCGACTGGCCATGCTGTAACATTAGCAAGTCTCTGTCTATTATATCAAAGGCAGAGGATACAATATTGTCCAACGAATATATTCTGGAGGACAGAGTCATTAACCCATTGTCCAATACAGAAAGTGATTTTTCCAAATTAATACGATCAATTTCTCGTATTTTTTCAGCTGTTTCAATTTGTGTGACTTTCCAAGCCTCATTGTATGCAGCATAGATGCTGGCCGCTATGAAACGCTTTTGACGCTGTTTGCGTGGTCCCATAGTAAAATCACGCAAATCAGCACCATCTTTAAGTAAAGATAAGTGTTGCTTAATTTCAGCCAGTGTGGATGATCCTAGCCATTCAAGGCAGAGTTTCCCTACACTGTATGTTGTTACTATCCCTGGACGTTGTCTCTGGGAGTATCTAGGGTCTTTTCTGGTCATTTTTAACCCCTGTGTTTTGTTCAGGAATCTATCTTGACAGTTGTTTGTGTCAGTAGGCCAGATTAACCACTTTTTCCAATCAGGATGTGTTCTGTTAAAATGTAAAATTTTAGTTACGTCTATCTCAATATCTGTTGGTGCATTTTCAGGTATTGGCTTCGGAATAGACGGTTTGTTTAGGTCTTTGATCTTAGCTAGGCCAAGACAGGATGTTTGATGAATTGTGTCATTTAAAAACATCATT
This sequence comes from Lissotriton vulgaris, assembly GCF_964263255.1. Classification (NCBI taxonomy): domain Eukaryota; kingdom Metazoa; phylum Chordata; class Amphibia; order Caudata; family Salamandridae; genus Lissotriton; species Lissotriton vulgaris. The sequence continues at coordinate 314,611,081 of NC_141689.1, read as the reverse complement.
TGTTCTGGTATCATGCAGGTTCTGAATAATGCTTCTAGGCCTTGTACCTGCCAATCTTTCGTACCCCAGATGGTTTTTGTTCAATGTTATTTTTCCAATAATCAAAACCAAATGTCATCATTTTTTCATAAAATGCTTCTGAATATATCAATTTAGTGTTTGTCAGCATTGTTTTCAATCCTGCTTTATCTAACAGTTTGTAATAAAACGTTTCTGCATCACTGGTGTTAAACCCTGAGAAGTACTTGAATTTCTCAAAGAATGTTTTAGAACTGCTTTTAGGTGGTGTAGCACAATGTTCCCATTGATTATACTTAAAAACATTTCTAGGTTGTGCAGATTTATGCAAATAATGATCGCCATAATGTGTAAAACAGAACATCTGTTCATAACTAGACGAACCTTGTAAATAATCATGTTCTGTGAATCTAGCTGTCATTACTAAATCAGACATCATATTATTAATACTGTCAAAGTCCCAATCATCAGAGAATGTACTAGGTTTTACAAAGTCACTTAAGGAAACCTTCAGTTGATGAGGATACTTCAGGATCTCGACCGGACCATAGATCTCATAGTCAGTTTTCTCCCATACTACCCCACCGGGTATTGGAATGGCTGTGACATTTACTGTTGACAGTTCTCTTTTCTTCACGTGGGTTGATCTGTGTGGTTTGAGGACTAAGTTGATTTTCTGACTTGCTGTGTCCATTCAATTGTAATAAACTTTCCTAAAATTAAAACTAAAATTAGGCATAGTAGGAGTATAAATACCCCCAAAATAATCCAATGGTCAATCAATGGTGCATCCAGATATACTTCTTTGACTTGTTGAAAGAGTTCTGTTGCTTTTTCTTTAAAAGTCTTTTTTGTTTCTAGCATCACTTCGGGGTTGCTTTGATCCTCGGAAAAGTTGTCGAAGTCGATGAAATAACGAGGCAGTTCTGTCAATTGTTGGGATTGTTCTTTCAATCTGTCTTTCGGTAGCACTTTCTGATGCCACATTATTGTAGACTGGTGTTTCTTGATGAACTGTTTCAATCTGTGTCTCAAGAGGCACGAGTTCCATGGCATTATTGCATAGTCCTTCTCTGTGCACTGCAGACTGATCGAATGTGATAAGTCTTTCAGTTTGAACCTCTTGGATTGTTGCAAGTTTGGGTATTCTGTTGTTTCTTGGGAGTCCACTGGGCCTACTGTTGATTATAGGCCACATGCTTGTGGTTTTACCAGGTCGATTGATACAACTCTGTTCTCCTTTTTACCAGCAAGGGGCGGTAGTGATACTGATCTTGTTCCGGTGACTGCCAAGACAGGTACTGCTTTTCTGTAAGAAGGCCCAAATTCCTTCTTCACCGCTATTTTTTTCTCTGACTAGATCCCCAATCTTTGGAATCCAGACAGGCCTTGCTGGGGCTGTTGCTTGTGGTGCCTCGTCACTGGTAGCTGGCTGTTGCTTTAACTTTATGTTGCTTAAGGATTTTCTTGTTTCATTCAAGTCCTGTAAGAAAGCCAAACGATCTTTGATGTCAAAGTCTGTTTTCTTATCTTGTACCACTGATACTTGACTATCTAAGTCCTGAACTCTCATTCTAGTTCCGAACAATAGTTCGTATGGGCTGAAACCTTTTAGAGAATTTCTTGGCAAATTAGTGAGACTGATTTGGACACTTATTAGATGTTTGACCCACCCAGCACCTGAACCTAATACCTTCGCTGTTATAGATCGCTTTATGTCCCGGTTTTTTCTTTCTACCACACTATTCCCTTCGGGGTGTGACGGACAAGAATACTGCAACCCAACTCCCATGCTGGCCATGGCCTCCTTATAAGCTCGAGAGCTGAAAGCAGGACCCTGGTCAGAATGGAACATGGCAATTGCGTATGTGCCGATAAAGACTCGCAGATCTTTTATAACCGTTCTGGCGTCAGCCGAGCGCTGGGGCCACATCCATATGAACCTCGTACAGGAATCCACTGCTACCATGATATATTTATAGTTGCCGTCCCTTTGTAGGGGACCACAGTGGTCCAGGTAAACACATGCAAATGGTTTATCCGAGATGAGAAGGGGTGTCTGCGCTGGTCATTTTACTGTTGATACTTTTATCCTTTGGCATATTTCGCATTCTAATACATACTTTTTAGTTTGTATTCTCATGCGAGGCCACCAATATCTCTGTTTTAATAGTGATACTGTTGCGGAAACGCCAGCGTGTGCAGAAGCAAGCCCTTCATGTGCCGCTTTGATTAGTCCTAACCTGTGTTCCATGTTTGGAATTACCCTATCCCCCACTCCAGGGATTCGAGCAAAAGGAACATTATTCGTATCTGTTGAATAGAAGTACTTTTCTGGAAAGCCTTTTGGGAGTGTTTTCTTATCATCTTTTACTGACGCACTGACAGCTTGTAGAATGTCGCTGTCTATTTTTGTTTTTGACTGAGTTATCGCAGCTACGGAAGCCGTTTGCACAGCTGCCTTCGCGGCTTCATCAGCCAATGAATTCCCTGCAACGTGAACGCCATCACGTTGATGACTCAGAGTGTGTATCACGTGAGTCTTTTGTAGTTCTTCCTGTAAAAGAACTACCTGTTCCCAAAGCATTTTATGCTTTATTGTGCCACCTTTGAATCTTTGAAACCATTTTCCACCCAATTCTGCAAGTATTAATTATAAGATTGTACGCAATAATAAGAATCGTACACTATTAGTGTGTGGAATTCGTGATCGGTATTTTCTAGCGCCATCTTAAATGCTACCAATTCAGCTCGTTGAGCTGAGCAATCTCCTAGAGATTGTGTTTTAGTGAACATTGGTCTAAATTTTCCTTTGTGCCAACGACCTTTAACAATCGCGCACGCAGCACTATAGGCTTGTTTACCCCCAACTGCGGGTTGTGCTGATCCGTCAGTATATATAATACTTCCGTATTCTTCGAGAGGCAGGATTTCAATTGGCAGAGGACATTCATATTCATATTGTAAAAATTCCTGTGTCTTTAAATTAGGATAAGATTCGTAAGCTACCTCTGTTGCAGCAAGAGAATTAACCCACTAGATCCATCTTGGATGCAAAGCTTTAGCATTAGGAATGCTTGCTTTAGTTACCGCTTCTAATTTTGTTTTTGCTAACATGGCTGTTTGCAGTGATCTCAAAATTTCAAATTTCTGTGTGTTTTTGAGTCCAATTGATTTGTTTAAAATCAGGTTTTATTAGTTCGTAGAGAGGTTTAACCCTCTCTGCGTAATTTAGAATGTAAGTTCTTCCGAAATTCAGAAAACCTAGTATGGATTGTAAATTCTTCAGCGTTTTTGGAGCTTGGAGTACAGCGCACTTCTCTAAGAAGTTGTCCGCTAGGCTTTTTCCTTCACGTGATAATTCGTATCCTAAAAATAATACTGTCAGATGGGCAATTCAAAACTTTTTAAAGTTGAATTTGTAACCCTCTGCTGCGAACCCAAGTATAATGGTGTTCACTCTTTTCAAGTGAGTATCCAAGTTGTCGTCTGTGAGATAGATATCATCTACGTAAGATAATGCCTCATCATCATATATTTGTAGTAACTCTGTTACTCTAGCTGAGAATAGTCCTGGGCTGTTCTTGAACCCCTGTGGGAGCCTACAGAAATTTTTCTGAGACCCCATTACGGAGAAAGCGGTCAAATACCTGCTTTCTGGTGCAATGTTTTGACAAAAGAAACCATTAGATATGTCTAATGTCGTTTTATATTTTTTCCTAACTATGTTGTTCATTAGTGCAGCACTATGCGAGTTTTGTACTGCAAATGTTTTGCAACATGCATTAAGGTGTCTGTAGTCCAAAACTAGACGATATGAATTGTCTGGTTTGGAGACAGGAAACAAAGGATTGTTCATTTGAGAGGTGCATGTTTCAATCACCCCCTGATATTCAAGTTGATCTAAGATCTCCCTGACTTGTTTTTTAGCTTCTTGCTTAATGGGATACTGCCTTTGGGCAGTTGGTTCACTTTTTAACTGGATTTTGTGAGGAGGCGAGTCCTCATTCCATCCTACATGATTTTTATATAATGCCGGTGCCTGGGCTACTGCCCATTTCCTTGCATAAGTATATTTTTTGTGAATCGGAATGTGATTCGAGAAGGCAGGCATAATAATTTCTTCGCCACGAGGGCACTCCCTGACAAACTCTGGGGGCCAATCTTTTTCAGCTAACAGAATATCATAGCCCTTTGAGAGTTTATCCCAAAATAGACCCTTTATTTTTCTAGTCTTATCACCCTCTATACGCAATGTTATTTCGTATATCTTATGGGCTCGCTAAGTCTGGTGTCGGCAGTTTCAACCTGAATGTATTCATTCATGTCCACTGTCTCCAGATGACTCATCAAGATCTTGCGGGCTATACTGATTTCTGCTGCACTGTCTACCATTGTCTGTGCCCACTCCCCGTTTTTCAACTGTGTCCTCAGTATTCTCGGCATGGTTGATTACTCTAATACTGGCTACCTTCTTTTTTGGAAATTGAGATTTTTTACTCTGAGCAGGTTCCTTGTCTTTGGACTTGGTGTGCTCTCCTGGGCCTGACCGTTCTCTTCTTTCCGATTTCTGCGAAAAAGATCGAGAGGGACGTGTATCAATACTTTGATATCTATCAGGTTTTTTCAAATTATCCCTATTTCTAAGGTTATATCTTTTCTCAGAGGGCTCCCTCTGGGGAGACTGGTGTTCTCGAGTCGGAGTTCTTTCCCTCCGTCGAGGAGACCTTCCTCTGGACTGGAAAACTTTTTCCTTGGGAGTGGATTGTTTATTTCCATCCCAGCTCTTTTTAGGAGTGTTTGAATTATTTTTAATAAATCATTTTTCAGGATTTTCAAGCAGTTGGGGCTTTACTGGTTTCCCACCCAAGCTGTCTCTACCTAATTCTTCATAGCATTTTTCTATGATTCTGGCAAGCTCCATTGGCTGATCTGTTATATCTGTTTCCTTCAACTTCTGGTGGATCGCCCCAGATGCTGCTTCTCCTTTTATGTTGGCTAATAATATAGCCGAGACCTGCTTGAAGTCTTTCAGTAATTTCATGCCAAGAGTTAAAGCAGGTTCTGGACCGTACTCATTTTGAATCTGTCTTAGTGCATCTGGTATTACCGCCATAGACGGAACACCATGTGTTTTTGTGTAGATGGAAGCAAAGACTGTACCCCAAGTGTCACAGTCCTCCATGTGTGGTGCGATTCCCATAGGAAGGCAGATGGTCAAGATTCTGTGTTTCTCGATAGGGGTAGTATCCGGAAATACTGCCTCTATTTGAGTGATTTTTTTGCGCTATTCAGAAAGGAATTTGTTCCCGTTTTACAGGTGTTTTACCAAGACATGACTGTATGTTCTGTGGTGTAATTTTATTAGTGTTCCCCTGATGAGGGGTCAGCTGTGGTACATTAACAGCTGGTTGGACTGTTGCAGTCCGCATTACATATTGGACTAATTGCCTATGTATTTTTATTAATGTTTTTAGCTGTACTAACAGCTCTTCTTTTGACATTTTTGCAATGTCCGGATGTGGTGTGTAGCTGGCTAGAACCGGCCACGTTGCTCCTGGTCTACCTAGTGGACCGAGCCTGGTAATATGATCATTATGTTTTAGGGCGCCTTTAAACCAAAGTAAATGTTCTTGGTATTTTAATGGGATTTCAGTCTCCTCGAAAGGAGCGTACTCATCCGGTGGTTTCTCTATTTTGTAATAGTGAAACTCTTTTGTTCTAGCGTTTGCCGCTGGAAAGTTTATTCATGAATAGAATACCTCTGTCTGCCGATATTCGTGTGCCTCTATCACGAAAATCACTGTACCACCTTGTGGTGTCAGTCCGTTTTCTATAAGTTTTAAAGTTATAGACTTTCTTAAATGTACGGGGATGATTATTGCATCCGGTTTAGTCTGTAGGAGACTCGTGTCTTCCTCTATTAGTAGGGTTGCCAGTCTAGCTGCTTCCCTTTCTTCTTCACTGTCTGACATTTTATTGTCAGGAAGGTTTTTGCAGAGTAGGTCTCCAAGGAGACAAAGATTAGGTGCACAATATTTTGGAACAATGTATCCTTCAACGTTGAATAAACCAGAGCTTTACATAGGAATCTCTTCCTACTAAGGTCGGGCGGATTTTAACCTTTCACCCACTCCAGACGTCTATTGGAGTATTTACGGGAGAAAGGGGTATGTGTGAAATATGCACGACTGAGTTACTCTAACGTCTTGCGTTAGTTTATCGCCTTACCAAACGTTTGGGTGCCATGCAGTGTAGTTCCTATTTTCCCAATAGGCCCTGCGCATTGGAATAACATAAACAGTAGTATCGACTTAGAAGTGCGGATCTTCCAGGCCTCCACTGACTATGCTAAACTTAATTGTGTTTGTTACCAACTAGCTCAGAGGTCACTGGAAACTTTCTTGACTGAATAGGAAGTGATCAGCTTCCCTGGTACAGACAAGAAGGGATTCAGTTTTCCAACAACCGTGCAACATGACAACTTTGCTCCTCAGATAAGAGTCAATCTCTAGAGTCGTGTGAACAATAGACAGTTATTTTACTCAGTCAGTGGTTGTGCAGTTTACTTTCACAATATGTAGAGAATAGAGAGACGGGCGTTTTCAATAAAGGGTAACATTTATTGAACAGTCTTTCTTCTCATACAAGAGAAATTAATTGCCACAATTGCAAGACTTGTTATTATAAAAAGTACGTACAGTAAGATGAGTATTGCGAAATAATACAGTAAAGGCATTGATATGGTTTCTTAGCCAAACAATGGTTTAAAATGAATAAAACATATATACATTCATATATACATTAGGCTAAAATACTCAACTGGTGCTTCTAACTACGCCTACCCCAGTGTACCTGACCTAAGCCTAATACTTGGGAGGGGAGTAAGTGAGTAGCTTCAAGTTAAGTTGGTTTTGCCAAGGTTTGCTTCAAGAATTCTCTCTTAAGGGTTTAGTCAACACCATACCTCTGGAATAGAATGATGGAGGTCTGGTATCTCCTTCAGGGACTCGATATCCCAGTCACCCGCAAGGGTAGGCTGGAAACGCCGGGGCTGGATTTCTCTGCAGGAGAAAAGACAGCGTCTCTCTCAGCGCGTCGAGGAGGAGGAGGAGGGGCAGCATCCGCGGGCGGCTTGAATCTGCTGGGCTCTTGCAGGGGGACGGCTGTTCAGCTCCTAAGTTCACCACACCATCGTTCGCTCGTTAGCAGCGATAGCAGTAGCGATAGCAGCTATGGTATCATCAGAATAACAGCAGCAACTTCAGCGAAAACAGCAGCGTTTGCTTAAGGCAACGTTGGTAATATTCATAGCTGAAAGGTGCCTTGTTTGACGTAAGTTTTTGGACATAAGACATCAATAAAGATGTCACTAGAAAGTGATCGTCTATCAGTGCTCATTAGAGTTCTATTACTAATCAAAACATAGCAAGCGGGGCTTTCCCAGGTTGCTGAGTTTTTATCTTGTTGAAGAACTCGGAGTGTTAATCTAGGAATCTTAGATAGTAACTTCTGCTATGTCATTGCACTAATTAGCTGCAAAGGAAGTGGCAGAGGAAGCGATTCTGAAATGTGGCTCTGTTCGTGTGAGGCCAGAGACGAGTTTCTGAATATTGCATTTGATCGGTTATGCCAATATAGGGAATAAATGGATTTATAGCCGTATAGGGGCATTAAGCATGGGCGGAAAATCCGTTTCGCTCGCGGATTTTGCGGATTTTCGGGAAATTCGCAATCCGCGAGATTCGCGAATCTCCCGCAAAATCCGCAAATCCGCGAGCAGCGGATTTTGCTCGCACTGCTCGCACTGTTCGCGTGAGTTCGCGGCTTCCGAGTACAACTTCGCGCCCCGCGAATAAGTGCAAAATTGCAGAAATACGATCTAATCAAAACTGAAACTACTTACCAGGTTCAAAAGTTCAGGCTCATCATTAGTAGCCATTTCCTGTAGTGCTTGCTGAGGGGCCCCTCCAGAGTTCAGTTGCCAGTTGCAACTATTATGTGACCCTGCTCTGAACCTCAGAATAGTTACACATATGCCACAAAGGTCCTGAATTACAGCTAAGGGAGACAAGCAGGAGCCAGGCTGGCAGTTCAAATCCATTAATCAGCCCCTAATTCATTATTGTCAGTTGGGGCAGGGCAGGTGTTGTAACTAATTTTGCAACAATGAAAGCACTTAGCAAGTGCAAAAGTTCACTAATCAGGAAGCACTAAGGAAGCAGGTGCCAGCTAAAAAAATATTCTGTGACACATTAATCAGCTCCAAATTAATTCAGGTCACTTGAGGCAGGGAAGGTGTGCTTGCGTTGCCACAATAATGTACACTGACTGGACAACCAGAGGGTGCTGTGATGAAACAGAGGGTGGCATGGGTGGGCCAGAGGGTGGCATGAGTAGTCAGAGAGTGGCAGTGGTGACAGAGAGTGGCAGTGATGAAGAAGAGTGTCCCAAACAGGCTGGACACGTAGAAACAACAAGTTCGCGAAACTTGCGACCCGACAGGTAAGTTCGCAAATTGCGAAATTGTAAAAACCCTCGCGAACTGGCAGAAACACGGGCGAACACACAAAAAAAAAAATCCGCAAATTCGCGGGAATTCGCGGATTTTGCGGATTGCGAGTTCGCAAATCCGCAAAATTTGCGAACGCGAGATCCGCAAAATTCGCCCATGCTTAAGGGGCATAAGGTCACAGTATCGATCAGGGTCCTAGATTAGAACGCTACAAGGATTTAAAATTTAAACAGAATTTAAATTTCTATTTTGCAGAAAATCATTAATCAGGGAGGTTGTTGTTGGAATTACAACCATGATACAGAAAAGAGAAAAAGTTATAATTGCTGGTCACACATTGCAAGATTTTGGGGGGACATATACTGAATTGAAATTAGAGTTATCTAAATTAAAGAAAATGATGCATTTCTGTATTTGTATTAAGGCCCTGGCTGGTCGTCCTCAGTCTACAAATCCAGCCTGCCTCAGCTTTCCTTAGAGACAATTCCCTATTTCCACCACTTTTTGGGGTCTGCACCTGTTCTATTGCATGGAACCAGATATTTCTTTCATTAGGGTGGTGTTCTTGTATATGTGTCGCTACAGGGTATCTGGCAACGATATTACGTATTGCCCTAATATGTTCTTGAACTCTTGTTTTAAGGCATCTGATGCTGCTGCCTATATAGATTTTATTGCATGCACAACCCAGAGCATACACCGTATGGGTGGTATTGCAATTGGTGAAAGACCTGATTTCATATTCCTTTTTAGTGTTATATTGAAATTTCAACATTTTATTCAGACCGAATTGGCAGACGGTACAGTTCCCGCAGACATAGAAACCTGCTGGTTTTGTTGTTAGCCAAGCGGCATTGCTTACAGTCTTTTCCACTGTTACATAACTGGGGCATAGCATCTTTTTTTAATTTTCTCCTCTCTTGTATACCACTCTGGGTTTAGATGATACTGTGCCAGGTGGCATGTTACCAGATGCAATTATATGCCAGTTTTTTCGTAGAATGTTATAAACATGGTTACTGTATAGATCAAATTTAGTTATGAACAAAACTTCATCATTTCCTTTCTCTCTTTTAGCTTTCTTAGCACTGCCCTTCAGAGTAGTGCTGCAATTCACGGTTTTGATTCTTGACTCAGCTTTATTCAGACATTCTTCATTGTATCCTCTCTCTTTGAAAGCATTTTTAATTAGCTTGACATGTTTTTGGAAATTATTTTCCTGACTACAGTTGCGACGGGCTCTAGTCATCTCACCAAAGGGTATAGCATTTATAGTTCCCTTGGGATGTGCGCTATCAGCATGTAAAATGCTGTTACATGCTGTTGGTTTGCTGAAGATGTCGCTTTTGATTTTGTTGCCATTGACATATAACTTTAAATCCAAAAAGTCAATGGATTCCCTGGAGTAATTCATGGTCAGTTTTACATTGAACCGATTATCATTAAGATAATTGAAATATGCCTTCAATTCATCTATTTCTCCATTCCACAGCATCAGAATGTCATCAATGTATCTTCCATAGAAGATGATGTTATCATTCCATGGTTTGGACCCGATGCCCCAGGCATGCTCCGTCTCATACAGGCCCATGAAAAGGCCTGCATAAGACGGGGCAAACCTGGATCCCATCGCCGTACCCTGTTTCTGCAAGAACCACTCTCCGTTGTGGAGAAATGCATTCATTTCAAGAACCAAGCGTGTAATTTCTAACAGCATGAGAGTATGTTCCAGATTTGTAGCTCTGCGTTTATACAAAAAATGTCTCACAGCCTCTATACCACAATCACTTTTAATGCATGTGTATAGACTCTCTACGTCTAAAGTGACGAAGAGAAGATCTTGGCTGTCCCAGGTGAAGTCCTCTAATTTGAATAAAACATCCCCACTGTCCTTGAGGTAGGAGGGCAAGTTTTTGACAAAAGGTTGGAGATATCCGTCCACGAACTCAGAGAGTCGTTCCGTGGGTCCACCATTACCGGATATTATCGGTCTTCCTGGTGGGAACCCACCTCCCCCCTTGTGGATCTTAGGGAGGATGTATATGCACGGAAAACGAGAATCATGCGCTTGCAGATATTTATATTCTGTATCCGAAAGTAAGCAGGATTCATGCCAGTCTCTTAAGGCAGCATTGATGTTTTGTTCAATTTTTTTGGTTGGATTGTCATTTAATTTAATATAACAGTCTTTTTGTCTTAATTGTCTGTCTATTTCCTTAAGATAATCAGTTCTATTCATGATGGCAATGTTTCCTCCTTTATCTGCTCTTCGTATAGTTATTGTAGGATCATCTCGCAACCCAGTCAATATCTCTCTCTCTTTTTTTGTTACATTGTTGTCATGTTTGCAATGTGAATGAAACATATGCTCATCCTCCAATTTGTGAATTTCTTGAGTTACCCTATTGTGAAACTCATCAATGAAGGTGTCCTGTGGTCTTAGTGGTAGGAACTTGGACTGTACCCTTAGGCCACTATCGAGAGAGACATCCTCAACTATTTCTAGGGATCTAGCGGTTTCAGTAATGTCTACATACTCATCTTCCTCATCCAGAGTAGAGATTAAATGGGTGACATTTAGGTCGGCAATTGACATTTCAGAAATACATGGATTAGATGGAACATTCTGCACACTTTTATGATGTTCAAAGTATTTCTTTAATCTCAGTTTTCTTGTAAACTTGAATAAATCAACAACATTACAAGTGTTAGACACACAAAAATTCAAGCCTTTCAATAACAAAGTTTCCTCATTCACAGTCAATATTCTGTCAGATAGATTAAAAATACTTAATGCCTTCTGAGCTACATTTGACTCCACATCATCATTTATTTTTTCATGTTTGTCTTGCTTTGCTGCCTGGTTTGAACGCCTTGTTTTATGTTTCTTCCCTCCCCTTCTGATTCTGAATTTTGGCTTTTCTTTTTGTTTCCAAGTCTGTATCTTTGGACTTCCCTTAAAAAATGAGAGGAAAGAGAGGAGGTAGGCGCTGTTTGTTTACTTGTGCCCTCCCCAGGATCACTATCAACTGAGGAAAGGGACGTGCTGCTTGAAGAAACACTTATCAGTTTGGCATGAGAGTTATCATTCTGATTAGTCTTAGGGGTTATGTCATCATCTTAGTTTTTTGAAAAGGTAAAGATTCTGCCATTGGCATAATCCTTTTCATCCCTCTGTATCTTTTTCATTTTCTTTTCTTTTAAATAAATTTGATAGGCAGCCAGTTTTGTTTTTAGAATCTCATAATTTTTTGTCGTGGCATCTTTTAAATTCATATCTGAGATTTCCTTTTCTAGTTTAGTTATTTCTTCTTTTATTTTACTGACCTTTCTTTCCGCATTAACAATCAGTATTCTCATCATGCGATAAGAGGCGTCATAAAGTCCTTCCTCCCAATCATCTAGCAGATCCTGTTCTAGATCTTCATAATTAGGGAAGATCAAGATACGTAAGCCACGTGGCACCTTTTTGTTCTCTCTGTATTTTTGCAGGGTCGCTCCATCCCACCATTTGGCGAGTTCCTGCTTTTTTAGTTTCTCTAATCTGTAAAAATTTTCTTTTAGGCCCTCATTTTTAGAAGTTACTTTGTTGGTGACATTAGTGTTGGGTTCTTTAGATTTAAATAGATCCCCCAACATTTCCTCTCTCTTATCGTCAAAATCCATTTTTACCAGATATAAGTTGTATGGCGGATAGTGCTAATCAAACCCAAATTAGAAAAATAGGGAAAGGATGGGAAAAGGGGGTTAAGCACAATTGCACCTATCCTGTATAATGCCCCGTTTTTTTGTATGGTGCCACGGATCAGAGATTCTTTTCCCTAGATCTCCCAAAACAAGAAACTTGTTCTAACAAACAATTTTTTCAGCAGTTGATCCAGCACACACGTCAAGGTTTTAGAGATCTGTACAATAATAATCATTGAACATAAGTCAAAAATACTAAAAGAGTTCAGTAGCAGAGTCTTCAGATGTTTTTTTTGAAGTTTAATCTTTATTTATTTCTTCAGTCCTGTAGCCAACGCGTTTTGTCCTCCACGGACTTCTTCAGGGCTACAAACAATATATATACACATATAAACACAATTAAAATAGGTACAAAAAGTGCAATACAAAACATTAATCTCCACATCTCAATTACTAACAAGAAGTTAAAAGGAACTACAACCTCAATCTTGTGGTGGTTTCTAAAAAATTAAAAAAAAAAAAAAGTTTTTGTGCTAAACCCTGTTGAGTTCCAATTTCTTACATATCATCTATTTACACAGTGTTTATACATATTTGCAAATTAACAAAGAGCACACATAAAAAGCATTATTGTACATTCAAACTCTGCTACTTGCTTGATTAAATAACCTGGATAGTCGAGAAGGTTTTGGGCCTATCAACCTCATAATTCTTAGGACTTAGGGTGGGTAGGTATTATATGTAATACATGCTGAACAGTTAGGAACACTAGGGGTGTAAAAGGGTTGGATCAGGAATATACATGGGGACAGTTTATGAGTATAGAACCTATTAGGTCAGCTTACCAATTGGGGTGAACTCTTCTTAATATTGGTTAAGTAACTGTAATTCCATCCGGAAAATACTGATTGTTAATGCGGAAAGAAAGGTCAGTAAAATAAAAGAACAAATAACTAAACTAGAAAAGGAAATCTCAGATATGAATTTAAAAGATGCCACGACAAAAAATTATGAGATTCTAAAAACAGAACTGGCTGCCTATCAAATTTATTTAAAAGAAAAGTAAATGAAAAAGATACAGAGGGATGAAAAGGATTATGCCAATGGCAGAATCTTTACCTTTTCAAAAAAATATGATGACATAACCCCTAAGACTAATCAGAATGATAACTCTCATGCCAAACCGATAAGTGTTTCTTCAAGCAGCACGTCCCTTTCCTCAGTTGATAGTGGTCCTGGGGAGGGCACAAGTAAACAAACAGCGCCTACCTCCTCTGCTTCCTCTCATTTTTTAAGGGAAGTCCAAAGATACAGACTTGGAAACAAAAAGAAAAGCCAAAATTCAGAATCAGAGGGGGAGGGAAGAAACATAAAACAAGGCGTTCAAACCAGGCAGCAGAGCAAGACAAACATGAAAAAATAAATGATGATGTGGAGTCAAATGTAGCTCAGAAGGCAATAAGTATTGTTAATCTATCTGACAGAATATTGACTGTGAATGAAGAAACTTTGTTATTGAAAGGCTTGAATTTTTGTGTCTAACACTTGTAATTTTGTTGATTTACATGTTGATTTATTCAAGTTTACAAGAAAACTGAGATTAAAGAAATACTTTGAACATCATAAAAGTGTGCAGAATGTTCCATCTAATCCATGTATTTCTGAAATGTCAATTGCCGACCTAAATGTCACCCATTTAATCTCTACTCTGGATGAGGAAGATGATTTTGTAGACATTACTGAAACCGCTAGATCCCTAGAAATAGTTGAGGATGTCTCTCTCGATAGTGGCCTAAGGGTACAGTCCAAGTTCCTACCACTAAGACCACAGGACACCTTCATTGATGAGTTTCACAATAGGGTAACTCAAGAAATTCACAAATTGGAGGATAAGCATATGTTTCATTCACATTGCAAACATTACAACAATGTAACAAAAAAAGAGAGAGAGATATTGACTGGGTTGCGAGATGATCCTACAATAACTATACGAGAAGCAGATAAAGGAGGAAACATTGTCATCATGAATAGAACTGATTATCTTAAGGAAATAGACAGACAATTAAGACAAAAAGACTGTTATATTAAATTAAAGGACAATCCAACCAAAAAAATTGAACAAAACATCAATGCTGCCTTAAGAGACTGGCATGAATCCTGCTTACTTTCGGATACAGAATATAAATATCTGCAAGCTCATGATTCTCGCTTTCCGTGCATATACATCCTCCCTAAGATCCACAAGGGGGGAGGTGGGTTCCCACCAGGAAGACCGATAATATCCGGCAATGGTGGACCCACGGAACGACTCTCTGAGTTCGTGGACGGATATCTCCAACCTTTTGTCAAAAACCTGCCCTCCTACCTCAAGGACAGTGGGGATGTTTTATGCAAATTAGAGGACTTCACCTGGGACAGCCAAGATCTTCTCTTCGTCACTTTAGACGTAGAGAGTCTATACACATGCATTAAAAGTGATTGTGGTATAGAGGCTGTGAGACATTTTTTGTGTAAACGCAGTAATACAAATCTGGAACATACTCTCCGTTAGAATTGACACGCATGATTCTTGAAATGAATGCATTTCTCCACAACGGAGAGTGGTTCTTGCAGAAACAGGGTTCGGCGATGGGATCCAGGTTTGCTCCGTCTTACGCAGGCCTTTTCATGGGCCTGTATGAGACGGAGCATGCCTGGGGCATCGGGTCCAAACCATGGAATGATAACATCATCTTCTATGGAAGATACATTGATGACATTCTGATGCTGTGGAATGGAGAAATAGCTGAATTGTAGGGATATTTCAATTATCTTAATGATAATCGGTTCAATGTAAAACTGACCATGAATTACTCCAGGGAATCCATTGACTTTTTGGATTTAAAGTTTAATGTCAATGGGAACAAAATCGAAAGCGACATCTTCAGCAAACCAACAGCATGTAACAGCATTTTACACGCTGATAGCGCACATCCCAAGGGAACTATAAATGCTATACCCTTTGGTGAGATGACTAGAGCCCGTCGCAACTGTAGTCAGGAAAATAATTTCCAAAAACATGTCAAGCTAATGAAAAATGCTTTCAAAGAGAGAGGATACAATGAAGAATGTCTGAATAAAGCTGAGTCAAGAATCAAAAGCGTGAATCGCAGCACTACTCTGAAGGGCAGTGCTAAGAAAGCTAAAAGAGAGAAAGGAAAAGATGAAGTTTTTTTCATAACTAAATTTGATCTATACAGTAACCATGTTTATAACATTCTATGAAAAAACTGGCATCTAATTGCATCTGGTAACATGCCACCTGGCACAGTATCATCTAAACCCAGAGTAGTATACAAGAGAGGAGAAAATTTAAAAAAGATGCTATGCCCCAGTTATGTAACAGTGGAAAAGACTGTAAGCAATGCCGCTTGGCTAACAACAAAACCAGCAGATTTCTATGTCTGCGGGAACTGTACTGTCTGCCAATTTGGTCTGAATAAAAAGTTGAAATTTCAATATAACACTAAAAAGGAATATGAAATCAGGTCTTTCTCCAATTGCAATACCACCCATACGGTGTATGCTCTGGGTTGTGCATGCAATAAAATCTATATAGGCAGCAGCATTAGATGCCTTAAAACAAGAGTTCAAGAACATATTAGGGCAATACGTAATATCGATGCCAGATACCCTGTAGCGACACATATACAAGAACACCACCCTAATGAAAGAAATATCTGGTTCCATGCAATAGAACAGGTGCAGACCCCAAAAAGAGGTGGAAATAGGGAATTGTCCCTAAGGAAAGCCGAGGCAGGCTGGATTTGTAGACTGAGGACGACCAGCCAGGGCCTTAATACAAATACAGAAATGCATCATTTTCTTTAATTTAGATAACTCTAATTTCAATTCAGTATATGTCCCCCCAAAATCTTGCAATGTGTGACCAGCAATTATAACTTTTTCTCTTTTCTGTATCATGGTTGTAATTCCAACAACAACCTCCCTGATTAATGATTTTCTGCAAAATAGAAATTTTAATTCTGTTTAAATTTTAAATCCTAATATTAGTATTATCTTGGCGCTTGAATCATCCTTTATTACAAATAATTGTAATTTGTACCTACTTCTTCACCATTCTGATTTGTAGAATAAATATTCTCAAATCCTCTTTTTCCTTTTTTTCCCCTTAAATATGAGCCGCCGTATATTTATCATATGGGACTTGAAACATGCTTTATCCAACATATGGCATGACGATTTTACTACATCACGAGATGGCGCCCCCATTTGAATCACTATCTCACTACATTAAGAGATGATGCCACACTTATATCTAGCTAACATGGTATTTTATCTTACTTGCAAACCCAAGCGTTTACACATTATGAGATGGCGTCAAAAGTCAAGCTTTAAGAAATTGGGCTGATAGCATTAATAAACACGAGTGTTGACATACATTAAAAGATGGCGCCCGTTAACCTTTTTATCTCTCTTGTAAACCCAAGTGTTTGCACATTATGAGATGGCGCCCAAAGTCGAGCTTTAAGAAATTGGGCTGATAGTATTAATAAACGCGAGTGCTGACAGACATTAAAAGATGGCGCCCGTAAACTCTGTTTCCTAACTTAATTTGATCCCAAACCATCATGGCGCTCAAATAAGAGCCGCCTCATACCTCTATAGTAAAAGTGTACACTTGTCAACAAATACGGCGTGTTCGAAAAATGATCACATTACCCAAAGTGTTATGACAAATGATAATAGACAAGATAAACTTTTCCCTCTTTTCTTGCAAAACATTGATGGTAAAGGTGCTCGAGCGATACTATAACTCATGTGATGATTTATAGTGTCACATTAACGTTTTATTCTGTATTTAGCACGGCTTTTCGTAAAACGGATAGGTTCGTAATTCGTATACTCGGGACGCTCAAGATGGCGCCCGCTTATACTGGAATCACGCGTTTTCCAACATTGATAGCCCAAATCATTTTCAGGTGCCAGTAATTTACTAATCTAAACCACTATATAAAAGCGCGCTTATCTCTGTGATTTAGACATCACAAGAGAAGACGCCACGCGATGGAGCCGGCCTGATCTACATTCACAAGTAAGTTAAATGCTGTTAGTATAGCTTTCTTTAAAATCAGACAGATGCCCCACTGCTGTTATTTTCTAGCCATTAATTGGATCTCTGCCTCTGGACGTCTTGTTTGAAAAAATAACTGAGCTTTAACAGCACGCTCTTAAGGGGCTGAAGCTGATATGCTTATGGGGCATGTAATGTTACAACATGGTGGCTCCTGTTCCCCACATATTGATTGTACCAGCAGTTCATCTAGAACATAGATTTTTCCTAACCCATGGGGCAGGTTACTAAAAAGGGAGATAACTTCAGCTTCATAAAGATACACCATAACTTTGGTAATAGAGTAAACCATCAGACGCAGGTCATTGAGCATTTTATATATATTCACCAGAATGCCAATGCACTTATGAAATAAGGCGGGATCAGGACATGGTGTCCGCTCTTTCTTTATAAAGATACTTTTAGGTGCCCAGTAACACGTGGGTGAGCATGATTGTCATGCTATAAGAAAGTCCAGGCACCTTATCTACTATAGCTACAGCTATAGATACAGGCTCTAAGCAATTCTTTTTTCGTCTTTTCAGATTCTTGTCATGCTGGGCTATCTGACCCTTATCATCTAAAACCTAATGGAATTGGAATGTCTTTTCACACAATAAACGGTAGGCATTCAAATTTAAGGCAATACCTATGAAATCAATAATCACATAATATGTGAAATATTAATATGGCTTCAAATCCCTTATTTTAGAACAGATCTAATTATACACTGCAGTCTTTTCCGGATGGAATTACAGTTACTTAACCAATATTAAGAAGAGTTCACCCCAATTGGTAAGCTGACCTAATAGGTTCAATACTCATAAACTGTCCCCATGTATATTCCTGATCCAACCCTTTTACACCCTTAGTGTTCCTAACTGTTCAGCATGTATTACATATAATACCTACCCACCCTAAGTCCTAAGAATTATAAGGTTTATAGGCCCACCACCTTCTCGACTATCCAGGTTATTTAATCAGGCAAGTAGCAGAGTTTGAATGTACAATAATGGTTTTTATGTGTGCTCTTTGTAAATTTGTAAATATGTATAAACACTGTGTAAATAGATGATATGTAAGAAATTGGAACTCAACAGGGTTTAGCACAAAAAATGTTGTAAAAAAAGTTTTTAGAAACCACCACAAGATTGAGGTTGTAGTTCCTTTTAACTTGTTGTTAGTAATTGGGATGTGGAAATTAATGTTTTGTATTGCACTTTTTGTACCTATTTTAATTGTGTGTATATGTGTATATATATTGTTTGTAGCCCTGAAGAAGTCCGTGGAGGACGAAACACGTTGGCTACAGGATGGAAGAAATAAATAAAGATTAAACTTCAAAAAAAAACATCTGAAGACTCTGCTACTGAACTCTTTTAGTATTTTTGACTTATGTTCAATGATTATTATTGTACAGATCTCTAAAACCTTGACGTGTGTGCTGGATCAACTGTTGAAAAAATTGTTTGTTAGAGCAAGTTTCTTGTTTTGGGAGATCTAGGGAAAAGAATCTCCGATCCGTGGCACCATACAAAAAAACTGGGCATTATACAGGATAGGTGTAATTGTGCTTAAACCCCTTTTCCCACCCTTTCCCTATTTTTGCAAACAAGACAGACTGGAAGGATCGCAAGAACGGAAGGAGGCACCAACCAAACAAGAAAAAATACGAAGGTCACCAAAACCCCACCAGCAAGGAGATAAACAGACGGGACACGGACCCAAGACCAGTCGCGCATAGGACCCCCAAGAAGGGAGCGCGACATCAATGCGAGAACCCAGGCAGGCACAAGGCAAAACAGACTCAGGAAGCCGCAGGAACGGCCCGGCCCCCAAGGAAAACCAACCGGCCAACAGTGGAAAGGCCATAAGGCCGCCCACGGATCCCGAAGAGCCAAAGGAACCGGGCCTAAGGCCAAGTTACCAGAAATGAAGGGAACGCCAACCAGAGGCCACCATGCACAAGAAAACAAATAGAACCTGGTAGGGAGGGGAACACAGCCCAGAGGAGCGAGACCGCCCAGCACAGGGGCCAAGCAAACCGTCCCAGTAAGGTTCCACCAGTAGTAAGCGAGCCGCTACAAAAAAATATCCTTTGTGATCAGCAAGCTGTAGCACAAACTGTGCTGAAACCCAGGAATGAACCAGGGATCTTCAGATGCCAGGCCAATGTTCACCCAACCGAGCCAACATGGACAGCTGTCGAAGCGACCACCCAGGTGACCATACAGCCAGCCAACAACCAGGCCTGACCCAGCCGAACCACAGAGATCCGACAGTGTACAGGGAGGGAACGCAGCAGGCAGAAAACACACCAAAGGCGAGAAGGACAGTAGAGCCGAGCGAAACAAGCCAGAGCAAAGGCAACACCTCCAGGGAGCCAACCCGAGCCAGCAGGCCCGAGTACCCCCAACCCAGGGACAGAGAAGAAGAGAAGCTAAAATCTGCACTGGAAGAGCAGGGCCCCACCAGGGGAGGAGAACCAGGAAAAACCAGCACACCCGGACCAAACAAAGCACCATGTGAACACATTTCACTGTGGGAAGTACCAAAAGTAGTGACAGGATACAAACCCGCATACTAATCGAGCCGAGCCCCCAGAAGCACAATACGTACCAGTGAGCCAAAGCGCTGGGGACCAACACCCGCAGCAGCAGAAAAACAAGGGAGAAGCACCGAGGCGAGCCCTACCAACAGGTCAAATGCCCTGACCAGGCCCAAAAAGCCCAGAACCCACATTAGCAAAGAGACCAGAGGAAAATGCAAAGCTGGGAGCCCAGGTAAGAAGGCAGACAGAGCCACCACCGGGATTCAAAGGGAAACCGGAAGAAAGTGACCCAGCCAAGGACAGCACAACTGTGCCAAAAAATCAAAGGGGCAAACCCAGCTGACCCTCGGAGAACGAGGCAGGCAAAAAACGGTCCAGAATAGAAACACGAAGCACCCGCAGCGCAGGGGAAAACCCCAGACAAGCCAAAGGAATGGCCAACAGAGGGCAGACAAGAAACCTTCTAGAAGGGCAACAACTGACCCAGTACAGACTGGTCAACCAAGCACGCCCCACAGGACGACAAAGGCGCCACCCAGGAAGGGGAGACCAGAACAAGAAGACCATCAGCCGCACCACTGTATGGGGCGGGGAGAGAACCACCAGGCAAGAGAAAGGACACCCACGGGAACAGATAAAGCCCTGGAAAAGCACCGCACGAACATGCAACATGCATGGGTAACTTTGAAAGCACAAGCAGGATACAAACCCATGTACTGAGTGAGCCTGCACCACCAGAGGTACAAAACCAACCATAGAACCATAGCTCCCTGTCAATGAAAAAGCCCAGAGGCACTGAGACCAACAGGACGTGGATGACCCCCATGGACAGAGCGGGCAAGCAACGACAGGCAACAAGGTCCAAACACACCCGAAAGACTCCCAGTGGAAGGCCCCCACCAAGGGAGACAACCCCAACGCTAACAGCAGGGGGGGCACACAAAACCAGCTGAAGGGGGACAGCCAAAGGACCAAAGCACGCCAGGCACGAGTAGGGGAGCCCAACAACCGACAACCGGCGACCGCCGGAGCGGCCTGGTAGAGGGCAGGACCCATGGAACCGAGACAGAGGCCAACCCGGACAGGAGGAAAAGCAACAGCAGGCCCCCAACAGGGCCCCAACCCCCAGAAAGGAGAGGCACAACAGGATTGGGACACAAGAGCCGCCTGTCGAGCCATGGAGCAGGAGGAAGAGGGGGCGCCATGGCCGCAGCCCCAGACAGGAAAGGGCTAGCCCTCCAGGTGCAGAAACAGAAGAAAGAACCAACATGGGGAGCACTGAAGCAGCAAGAGAAGGATGGACAGGAGCCAACCGCAGTCTGCCCCCATCAGAGACGCAGCAGCCCACAACCACTGGTATCCCCAGGAGGAAGACCAACCAGAGACTGACCAGGCCAAACCCCACATAACAACAAAAACAAATGGGAGCAGGAGGGACGGACCGCAGGCCAGAAGCCACGACATATGTGCAGCCATCAGCCCAGACAAGAACGTGAAATGGTACAGCTCCACTATTACATGTGTATAACTACCCGACAGAACCCATCCTGACAACCCCAGAACCAGAATGAGAAACTAAAGGGAAAAAACAATGCAGTGTCATGCAGTGCACAAGACAATGCACGGCCGGCAGTACAAAACAGTCAAAAAGACTAGCCGACGACAAACAAAAAATAAAATGTAACCAAAGTAGTATGTAGAAAACCAATGTACAGAAAACATGACTCTGTAATGTGGAGCAGAGGCAGGATGCGAACCCTGGCCTGTGTGAGCCGGAGCCACCAGAACCACAAGAACAAACCATGAGCTAAAGCACAATTGACACTGCACGCACAGTGCAGCGAAGCAGGACCGTCAACACACAGGTATAACGGTAGGAAACAATGATGTATCCGCACACAGATGAAAGCCCCCAGGTCCGTCAGCGCATGGGTATAACGGTGGGAAACAATGAAGTATCTGCACACAGATGAAAGCCGCCAGGCAAATGTACACAAACTGTGGCAACGGGAGACCGAAACCACATCAGTAACAACACAAACATCTGTATAAAAAATACACTTCCAGAGTACGTAGTACCCCTATGAGCAGCTTTGGGACCCCATACACAGTAACCCCCTACGTGAACAACAGTCTGTCAACACAAACAGGGCCTGGCTAGACTGGCCATCAAACCCCAGCAGCGGAAAAGGGAGGGGGAAGGGCAAGGGAAGTCCGTAAGCGCCCGGAAACATGGAGACCTGCAAAACCACTGAAACCCGGTCCCAAACACGGAGGCCAGATCCAAAACTCCGTAACAGGGTAAAAGGCTATGACACCCCGCCCAGGGCAACCCTCTTGAACAGCATGGCAGAGGCAGGCTGCAACAGAAAAATAAACAGCGAGGAGCATAGGTACTCACTGAGCCATCCAGTCGACCGACCACCTGACAAAACCCCAACAGCGCGCCTGCACAGGAAACCTATTTAAACAGGGGGTACCCTAAGTAACCCTTCAGCATCGGGGTCAATACAAAATCAAATAAGAATAATAATGCCTCTTGATAGATAACCACCCATAGTAGGTTGAAGAGATACTTAAGCTAACTCTTCCTCTAGGTACTCATCTCTGGAAAAATCATACTCTTTTAAGCAAAAATCAATTGGCTCAGGCAATACCCAAAAAGTTTCAAATACTCTTCATTGTAACATGCTTCTCTGTATTTATTTTACTAAATTAACAAGGGCTTTTTCTCTGCTTTTTTGGGCTTAAAAGCAAAAAAAGCAGAGATAAAACTATCGCCCTATTTACAAGAGGGTGCTAACATGCGTAATTGCATGTTAGCACCCTTTTTCCCCGACGCCTCCCTTTGCATCTCTGATGAGATGCAAAGTGAGCGTCACTGAGTAGTACAGCCTTGCAAATATCGCTGATGTGGAGAAAACTGCTGTTTTCTTCAAAAACTAACGTCTGCTAAAATCCTGACTTACCCATCCCTAGCATAGGGGGTGGATTATGCTGCTACGACCAGAGGGTCGTATCAGGAAGGTTATCGCCCTTTTGCAGGGAACATTGCTGGAAAACCAGCGATGTTACCTGCAAAACGGCGATTTCCCCCACTATCTCTGGAAATTTTTTTTATAAAATGTTATCTCTGGAATTTTTATCGCCCTGGAGCAACGTTTTGTTGTGATAACGCTCTACCACGGCGATAAATTCAAGAGATAGACGGTGATGAATAACAAAGCGCTAATAAATAATAATAATAATAATAATAATAATAATAATTTCATTTGTAAAGCGCCTGGTTACACTGAGACCAGTGTGTCCCTGCGCTGAGGTACCAGCTAAAAAAGAAAAACAGCGACACCAGGCGCCTAGCACAAGATCAAGTAATACCGCAGGAAACAAATGGGTCTTCAAACCTTCAAGGCACGCTTTGTGTTATTCATCGCCGTTCCTTGCTGATATGCCCCTATGTGCTTACCCCTATGTATGGTTCCCCAAATAAGTGACTGCATCACTTGGGGCACAGTCTTTGCCGCAGTCTGGACCATAACACATGGAACTCCGTCTGTGGCAGTCTTGCCGAAGGAGTTGAAACAAATGCAAAATGAACACGGGGCAGCTTCTGCCCTGGATTTGGGGATGAAATAAATGAGACATTTTCCGGTGGTCTCCTCAATGATTCTAGCCAACATTAAAGGTGAAGCAGCATCATTGGCTATATGCCAACGACTCGCACAAGTTGCATTAGTTAACCAGGAACGTAAGCTACCTCTAATTATTGCTGGGGTTTACGCCTCTATAGGATGCGATAATCTGGAGGCAGACCAAATAAACCACATATTGGCAAACCTGGTTCAGATAAGTATACTGCCAAGCTAACAATCGATGGGATAAACCAAAATCTAAAGAAAAAGCTAGGTCTCGAGTAGGATCTCCGCAACTGGAGCCCTCCGACAGACATTAATAATTTGTGTGATTGCACACAATTGAAACCACCTGATAGGTGTCAGTATTCGATTGTCTTCCTTCTCCTTCTCAGCAGGACCTTATCGGATAAACAATATGAGAGAGGAGGGCATTCTGATTGCAGACAGGAGGAGTAGGAGAAACTAGAAATTGAGTCACAAAGCTCATCTGACGTAAAGATAAAGAAGGAAATATAACGCCCAGAGTTTAAATCCGTATTTTAGAAAAAGAAAGTTGCATCTTTAATCACAAAATATGCGACTAACAATAAGAACTCACCTCCTGAGCAGGAGGTCGTGATTCTCTTTGATAGCGCAGCAGAGATCACTATAATGTGTATAATCTCCAGGAGTTTCTGGAGGCAGGAGCAACTGATAAATATATCACAATTGTAGGAGAGTAGGGTCTGCTATCCTATGGTCACCCCAATTTTTGCTTTTTGCTTCACTGGTTTTCGACTTACTGAGGCTGTGGGCCTGCTAATCAGACCCCCAGCCTGCTGTTCTCTCTCTAAATTTATAATACATGTGCTATAGGTACATACCACAATTGGAAATGGACTCCTTGTCAGCCCCTGTACCATGCACTATAGGTGCTCAGGGCATAGGTGCCACCAAGGCCTACCAGGGGCTGAAGCATAGCTTTTGCCACCCCTGGCTGGTTCTTAAATTGACACAACTGGCTGATCACTCAGCTGGGGCAAGTGGGTGTAATCACCCCTTGCTTAGATATAGTATACCTATATCTAAACCTATATCTGGACACATATATAGCCTGTAAGCCACTCCTATGGAAGGCCTCATCAATCCTGGAGGCAGAGTGCGTGGTTTTATGTGAGATGGAGCTCTGGCATGAGCTGAGCCTGTCTGCAGCTGTCGGGAACAACTCCCTAAGCTGATCCGGGATAATGCCATACCATATACTCTTAAGCGCCTTATAATCCTCGCGGTTATATAGCAACTTTGGTTTGGCTTTATCAAAACATGTCGTGTAAGGTGTCATACGAATTGGAATACTACCCCCTCGCCAGTTCTGGCGACGGGGGTAGCATTCCACCCTTCTAGAGGGAGAAGACATGTTACTTTACTGAAACGCGGTTGATTTAAAATGAGCCTCAGATCCACAAAATGGATGCCCCTGCCACAGACACGGGTCTGGCCTCCTGCTGCTGACCGAAACTCGGCAGAGGAGGCCTGGACAAAGAGTTTCCTGTCACAGGGCGGTGTCAAACCACCCCAGACAGGAGATAGTGGATTGGAGTAGGGAGGTTTCAAAGAAACCAGACACTGCCTGGGGAGCACAAGGCTGCCCCTTGCATAATCCGGCCAAACCGGTTCTGGGGCCTCCCAGCCCCTGTCCCAGCGCGGCCAGGATCAAAGGAGAGGGGTGTAACCACCCCCTTCCTGGGTCCCACCCATAGGAGGGGACCTAGCAGGATGTCCAACCCCCCAGATTCGAATAAGAGGGGGAGCAGTGCCAATGCAACTCAGATCATCCTGAAGAAACATAAGAAACGAATTCTGGACCCTTTGACTTTCTACACGACGTTAGAAGACTGAAGAATCTCCCTTGTGGTCAAGGAGTGACCACCCTGTGCAAACAGGCACCATCCAGCCCTCGACCCTTGCTTTGTTGCAGTTCCCGCCGGAACTCGAGCGACAGAGATCAACGAGATCAAGCTTGCCTGCCTTCTACCTGCCCGATCCACAGTCCCTGCAGAGCTGAGACCAGTGGAGGCGACCGGAAGCGTGGGGCACGCCATCTTGAAAAGGCCACGAGACGCTGACCGTGCAGCCCACGAGTGACCCTCGAAGCTGTACACCGGGGTTTGAGAAGCCCCAGCCCCGAGCTCCACTTGCACCAAAGCTCACTCCTCCACACTCGACGAGTGCTGCGTGGGACCCTTCTGCTTGTGTGGGCTCGACGCGTTGGCCCGGTCACTTGCCAGCTGGCTTGTGGCCCCTGTGCCGACGAAACTTGAAATACGACTTGCTTTTCTGGTTGCTCCAGATCTGCACCAGCTCCTGTGAAAAGGAGCCCCCACTCTGACCCTCCTGGTTTGAGTGATAAGCAATCTCCCGGTTCCGCGTGGATTGCTTTTGCCAAGTGCTGTTTGCTGCAATCTTGAAGCCGACGGTGCTGACGGTGAGAGCCTACGTGGGACAGATCGTGACCCGCTCCTGGACGTCGCAGATGCCCCAGAGCCCACGTGACAGCGGAGAGAAGCCTATCGACAACCACCTGATTGCGCCCGACATTGCCTGGTTCCGTCCTGGTTCCACCCTGGTCACTGCTGAGTGACCCAGACTCTGTCCCCTCTGCTTTCAGGTACTTTTCTACTTCGATCCACCCTTGGATCGCACCGGACACTTCTGCTTCACATCGCCTGCAGCTGCAACAGCTCCAAGCACCAAGAACCTGCGTGTCAAGACCCGACGCCACTTCGACCCTGTGCACCCACGGCCTGTGGGTGAGGTAACATTGCAACGCCGGTGTACATACACTGGTACACACCTCTAGGGTCTGTGTCTAAAGTTTTGTTCCTCTAGGTTCAGCGGAAGTATCTTTTAATTCACTTTATCTAACTTTTACGCACCATTGACATTGCATTGGTGCGCGCCGCACTTTCCGTGCTGCACCCGTCTCCTGTGGGCTACTCCCGACTTCAGCATTGCTAGTCCTGACTGCTCCCAGCGAATCTCTAGGCCCTAGGCCTAACCACTGTTCGATAAGTGTTCCTTATACCACTTTTTTAGTATATCGTCTGAGTGGCCACCCGCCCTCATCCATAATTGTGCAACTTTATATGTTTTACTGTGCTTTTGATTTAACGCTTGTGCCCCTTTCCTCATAAAGAGTACTGGGGAGTAATTTAGAAATAAATACATATATTTTTATAATATATACTTGTGTGGTGTCCTTTCATTTGATTACAGGATTGTATGTGGTAAAACAGCTCGCTTAACACGACCACTTAAGTTAAGCCTTTAAGGCTGCTTAGTCCATGCTACCACTAGGATAGCTTGTCTAACAAGGTTGACTTACAACCTGACATCTTTGGGGTTTGTTTGGACTGATACCAAGTGGTTCCAGAATTGGAAACACTACATATCAGGCCAACTTCTCACAACAATTGAAACCACAGATCGGCACGTCAGGCCTCCAGGTAGATTGTATAATTTAGAGATACAAATCGAGGGTGATATACAGCACATTATACAGGTAATAACCTGGGACAATTTAACATTATCATATGACTTTCTCCTGGCTGAGGTCAGAGGGTATTATACAGCACATAATACAGGTAATATTCTGAGAAATTTAACATTATCATAGGACTTTCTCCTGGCTGAGGTCAATTGGACCCCAGAATTTGTACACACATTGCCACAAGGTGAGTATGTAATACTGTCATTTTCTGAGCTTGTCCCTGATAAAGTTAAACAAGCGTACAGCTTTGCAATACAAAATAAATTGTAGTAGTATATCTATATTAGTGGTTCTGCTCTGTTTCCTTCACTTGATTAGTCATGGCAGTGCCACAGTCTATACCCATAGCTGATAAATGTAGAACTGCAGTCCATCTACATCTGAATTTACATGGACTTGGCTGTGTCGGTACTGATTTCATGTTCGTGGAATGTGTCCTGCACCACTTCTCTTTAGAATAGTCTTACTTTTTAAAGACATCTTGCAATACACATGTACAAATATGACAGCTTCCATTCAAAATTCCAAAAAGTGTATATCATTAACAGAAGTTAAGCAATAAACCAGTCTCCTACTAAAGAACCTAAAACATTGGGTGGACGGTTCAAAACTCATCCTGGGGTGTCAAAAAAGGCTTCAGAGGTATGGCACTCTCTTTAACATCGTGGCACTCCTAGTGCTAGTTAAAAGCAACTGGCATCCTCATCACCACGCTGATTTGAGTGTTTTATAGAATTTTGAACATCTTTCGAGATAAATGGCAACAAACTATAGCACAGACTGGTAGGATAGGCCATCCACAGCACTTTATTGAGAGCCATTGAGGTCCTCCTACAGATACATAGGCCTATTTGTCTACATTAAAATTGGTGATAGTTCTTGTTTAACAAGTAACATTTAGAGACTTACAGCAGGGCTGCATCCTCGCCCCTCTACTTTTTAATTTCAACATAACTGACATGGTATGCAACCTTCACAATAACAGAGCATGGCCCCCTAAACTCTGAGGAATGACCCTCTAAATCCTAGTTTATGCAAACATCACTGTCATGCATTTGACCAAAGTGGAACAGGCATGCAACATACATTACATCAGGGGGATCCTTTTCTGCTGCAAAGACCTAACTATAAATCATAAAACCTCTAATGCGCTACACATTGGCTAGAGCACAGGTCTTCAAACTGTGGGACACGCCCCCCTGGGGGGCACGCACTCCACCCCACCACTTAACCTTCCATTGTTCCTTCCAGGCCAATTAGGCTTTGTGTGTCTTAGTCCAAGCAGCAGCTGCAGCTCGGGCTGCTCGGGACTCTGCTGGGCAGTGTCTGGAGTCTTATCTCCGGCACGCCTGAGCTTTTCGCAGGTCTTTAAAGACTGTTAGACCTGACATCATTGGCTTGAGTCTCTCCTCCATTTTTTCTGTTTGCCTCTACTGTTTTACGATGTTTTGCTGGTATATGCTTTGGGCGCCGTGTCACTGCTGATCAGTGCCATAGCGCAAGTGCTCCCTCTGTTAAAATGATGTATCTATTGTATCCATGTTTGGCTTATTTGGTTTACTGTCAGTCCCTAGTCTAGTGCACCAGGAGTGCCGGGGCTCGTAAATACAAATGCCGCTCGTGGGCTTGCAGCACGTGTTGTGCCACCCACAGGAGCGGCCTCGTAAAAGAATGTCTACGGGTCGGTCATTGCGAGACCCACGTGCAGCCTCGTGCTGTCATGCCGGCTGCGCAGGTATACCTACCTGCCAGCCCCTCCAACCTTCCCTTAGCTTCATGTTAGTCACCCCTATGGTAGGCCCGTGGGCAGGGTGCATTGTAAGTGTAAGGTAGGACAAGCCTGACCAAGTTGGCATGTCCTGATAGTGAAGTGCCGCCATCTTAGGGCTTCACTATTGCGAGGTAGCCTGCTCTCCGTTGGGTAGAATGGGCCGCCGGGATTATTAACGCTATAATCCTAGCTGGCTCGGGGAGCATGGTGCAATGTCGAGTTTGGTATCCCTGAACTCAGGGTTTAATTACGCATCCGTTGGTGTGGATGGTTTTTGGACTCTGGGTTCGAAAATAGCACTTTTAGAAAGTGTCTATTTTCTTGTCTAACCATATCTGGTCTCTGCTGGTCTTGCGTGTATGTGACAGGAGCTGGGTGGCTCCAAGAGGTCTGGATGAGTCAGTGTGGGATGAGTGGGACATTACGTTGAGAGTAGGGGGAGAGTAGTTGTTGATAGCCTGCCTTGCCTGATACAATGCTGGCTCCACCTCCTGCCGAGCGACTGATGGCTCTGTACCTGCCATGGACGATCCTAGCCCCACCTCCTGCCAGGAGGGCGATAGCTCTGCTCCTGCCAGTGTCAATGCTGGCTCCATCTCCTGCGGGGCGTCTGAGGACCCGGCCCGGCTCAATGAATAGGCCAGGTGCTACTGCCTAGCTCCACCCACCACAGACCCAGGATGTTGGGAAACCCCCGGCATAGACAAAGGGATCAAAGACGAAAAGGGGTATAAGAGGAGGACCCCTGAACTAAGAAATCAGATCACTTCTGACAAGGAACCCTGTAACCAAGGACAAGAAGCCTGCTGATCTAAAGGACTGCTTACCCCTTCTGCCAGTGTGCTGTTGTTGGGGGAATCCTGCAGCGCTTCTTTATTTTTGCCAAGGAACCAGGAGAGAGGAACTGTGTGTGTACTCTCACGCTTGCTAAGAAAATCTCCAAGGACTGGAAGAGTGCCAGTCTCCTGCTGAAGTCACAGGGCTAAAGGACTTCACCTGCTACAAAGTGCTATCTGCTGGAAGTGTGAATCCAGCATCTCTCAAAGAACCAGCAACCACGACGATCGGACGCTGGGCCCAACCGACGCCAGCAGCAACGCCAGTGAGTAGGAGTACGGCTCTAACTCCAGAGGACCTCGTGTCTGCCCCGCTGCTGATCGCATCAACCGTGTGCCCCCCTCGACGCCGTGAGCGCTGCTCACTCTGTGCAACTGCATCATCGACAACGCCTGCTGTGGCCTGATCGACACCGAAGACGCGACGCCGGAGTGCTCGACGCCGCTGATCATCGTGTGCGTCCTTTTCCTAAGGTACTGTGTTGTTGGGGGTCCGTGTGACTCCAGGCCCGACGTAGCGCTCCTCGCGGTCGACGCCGAACCTGTGGATTATCTCTGCCCAGCGTTGTGTAGCTCCCGTGGGAGTTACCCTGTTGCTACAGAACTGTGTTTCCAAGAAGAAGATTTGCTTGATATAAAAGACTATTGTGTTAAAGAAGAAACTACCTTTGAACTATCCTTTTTCCTTCCCGAACGTATTTATTCCGATTGTGTACAGTTTTGCCGTTATTTTGGTCTTGTGCTAAGCCTTATATAAAAATACTTATTTTTATAATACTACGGTGTCGTGTCCATTTGTAGTGTATTCACTGTATTACTGTATGTGGTCATAATTGCTTAACACACAGCCTCTGAGATAAGCCTGTTCTGCTCTGCCAAGCTACCAAGGGGGTGAGCAGGGGTTATCGAAGGGTGTGATCCCCTTGCCCTGACTAGAAAAGGAGTGTCCCTATTTGTCAGAAGTGCATACCTCTGCCAACTAGAGACAGCCGGTTCTGACATTGGATGCAGCGGTGAGGATTTGGACCTTGCATTTATGACCCATGTACAGTGATTAGTGTGCGCTACGTAGTGAAAGCAGACCATAACGCAGTCACAATCTGATTTGGAAGGATCCTATTTTTGTTCTCCGCTTTCCTGAAACTTGATTTTCTGAACACTGCCAGTTTAACCATGAGTGACAACGGAGTCACTGCCCCTGCTATCGTTGTTGTGGAGGAGTTCGAGAGGAGTAAGCTAAAGAAATACAAGAAAGATGAGCTGAAACACTTTTGCAACCAGTTTGAAGTTCCTACCACCGGCCTCTCGAGAAAAGATGATTTTTATAAAGCATTGCAGGCCTGGTGGGAGTCCAGAAATCCCTCTGATGTGGTGGTGGTACCCACAGAGGAAGGGGATGAGGAGGTGCCAGTGAATGGACCTGTGCCCTCTCCCGGAAGCAGTGTTTCCTCTAAAG
Source organism: Lissotriton vulgaris (assembly GCF_964263255.1). NCBI lineage: Eukaryota > Metazoa > Chordata > Amphibia > Caudata > Salamandridae > Lissotriton > Lissotriton vulgaris. The sequence goes on along the minus strand of NC_141689.1, from coordinate 314,579,970 downwards.
GTCTTTCCCCTGAAGAAAGAGAAGAAAGGGCGAAAGAGCGAGCTTACAACATGGAGATGGCAAGGCTAAAGATAAATGGGCAGTTGGAGTTAGAAAATGCAAGAGGTAGAAGGGAAGCTGATTTAGAGATCAAAAAGTTGGAGTTTGAATGAGAGAAGTTAGCTTTGGAGCGTGAAGCCAGGTTGAGGGAACTGGATATCCAAGCTAAAAAGTTAGAGTTGAATCCCTCTGGTGGCAGCATTCCATCCGAGCCTGCAGAAAGTAAGTTTTACTTCCCGAAAGATGTGATCAAAGATTACAATAAGAATGAGGATATTGGTCAATGGTTTAAAGCGTATGAGTTAGCATTGTTGGCCCACCAGGTCCCTGAGAAGAATTGGGGAGCGGGGTTGTGGGGTCGCTTTGTGAATGAGGGAAGAGATACCCTGTTAGACATGCCTGTTGCGGATAGGATGTCGTATGCTCATATGAAAGATGCTTTAATGTTGCGATATGGTTTAACCCCCGAGCAGTACAGACAAGCTTTTAGAGAATGTAAGAAGTTGCCTGGTACGACGTGGGTTGAATATGTGTCTTATTTTTGCAGAGCCATGGATGGTTGGGTAAAGGGCAGCAAAGTGGAAAGTTATGAAGCTCTCTATGATTTGTTTGCGTGGGAGCACTTGTCTAATAACTGTTTTCCAGAGCTGCGCCAGCACCTGATTGATAGCAAGATATCTAACCCTAGAAAACTTGCTGAGGAGGCGGACCGCTGGGTCAGTACCAGGGTCCACAAGGGTCCAGTGGGAGACTCAGCCAAAGGTGGGCAGGGTCCCCAGCAGAAGAGTGGGGGGGACAAGGGTAAACAGAAGGAGTCTCAGAAAGGGCCCCAAAGTAATCCCCAAGGGAACCAAGGGAAGGGTTCCCAGCCTCCCCCTGAGAAGAAGTCAGGGGCCCCGACGGGTAAACCTGTTCATAGGGGCCCCCTAACCTGCTACGGTTGTGGGCAGGTGGGACACCGGTTTTATGACCCCCAGTGTCCCAAGAAGGATTCGAATGCACCGCCGCGTGCACCCCCTCGTCAGTTGGCAAGTGTAGCCTTGGGAGGGGAGGAGATGGTTGTCCATGGTGGGAGGGGTCCCGCAGAAATGTCCCTGGTCTCGCTAGGAGACATGCAAATGGTCCCTCCACCCCCTCTGCCTAGTAACACTAGTAAATATAGGCAGTGGGTGACCATTAACGGCCATAGAGTGGAAGCTCTCCGAGACACCGGAGCGAGTGTGACAGCTGTCAAGTGTCACTTGGTGTCCAGAGAGCAGGTGGTTCCCCACGCATTCTACCCCGTGATAGCTGCCGATAACTCCCAGAAAGAGTGTGAGGTGGCTCAGGTTTCCTTTGAATGGGGGGGAGTTTCAGGTACTCTTCAAGTTGCTGTCAGGCCCGCCATGCCTGTCGACTGTCTCCTGGGCAATGATTTGGAAGACTCCCCTTGGGCTAAGGTGGAGAGAGCGGCGCACTTGAAAATGTTGGGTGTGCCAGAGTGGGTGTGTGCAACCACTCGATCCATGACAGCGAGTAAGGGTGTTGATGGGGTCCCGGAGCCTGAAAGTACGGCCCAGGACCCAGCTGTGAAGAGAAGAGGCAGGAGGCGCGGGAAACCGGCCCCCGTTGTTCCCGTGGTCCAGAAGGAGGTAGACCCTGAGGGGGAAGCCCTGGAGCCCACCGGGGAACAAATTGCCGAACTGGGAGATCTGCCCGAGCTGACCCACTGGCAGCAGGATGGTGGTCCCTCCAGGGAGGAATTCTGTGCGGAACAGAAAGAGTGCCCTTCTCTTGTGGGCATGAGGCAGCAGGCCTCAGCCCAATCCTCAGGTGATCAGTCAGGGTCACATTTTGTGTACTGGGAGAACGACCTCCTGTATAGCGAGCCTAAGGCTGCTGAGCCTGGGTCAGCCCGTGTGCTGGTGGTACCCCAGCACTTCAGAGCCTTCCTACTGGGTTTGGCTCATGACGTACCGTTAGCTGGACATCTGGGGCAGGACAAGACCTATGACAGGCTTGTCACCCATTTTTATTGGCCTCAGATGCGTAGGGATGTAGACATCCATTGCAAGACTTGTCGCACTTGCCAGGCAAGTGGGAAAAGCGGAAGGAAGCAGAAGGCTCCCCTCCAACCTTTTCCGGTAGTCAGCACCCCCTTTGACCGGGTGGGTATTGACATTGTTGGGCCCCTGGACCCCAAGACAGCCCTGGGCAACAGGTTCATCCTGGTCTTGGTGGACCATGCCACAAGGTACCCGGAAGCCATCCCTCTCAGGACAGTGACGGCCCCCGTGGTGGGACGGGCACTGATGGGTGTTTTCTCCCGGATGGGGTTCCCCAGAGAGGTGGTGTCCGACCGAGGCACCAACTTCATTTCGAACTATATGAAGTCTCTGTGGAAGGAGTGTGGGGTAACCTACAAGTTCACCACTCCTTACCACCCTCAAGGAAACGGGCTGGTTGAGAGATTCAACCGGACCCTGAAAGGCATGATTATGGGTCTTGAAGAACCAATGAGGCGGAAATGGGACGTCCTCTTGCCATGCCTGTTGTTTGCTTACCGTGAGGTGCCGCAGAAGGCTCTAGGGTTCAGTCCCTTTGAGCTCTTATACGGTCACCCGGTAAGAGGACCTCTGAGTCTGGTCAAGGAAGGCTGGGAGCAATCTCCCAGGAAACCTCCCCAGGATGTATACAGCTACATGCTGGCCTTTCGGAACCAGACTCGGCGCTTCAGAGAACTTGCTCAGGCAAATCTGGAGGCCAGCCAGGAGGAGATGAAGCGATGGTACGACCGGAATGCCACTCTGGTAGAGCTTCAGCCTGGTCAGGAAGTGTGGGTCATGTCCCCTGTGGAACCTTGTGCGCTCAAGGACAGGCGGACGGGACCGTTTAAGGTTGTGGAGAAGAAGAGCGATGTCACCTACTTGGTGGACTTGAAATCTCCCAGGAACCCCTTGCGTGTCCTGCATGTCAACCGTTTGAAGCCCCACTTAGAAAGGTCCGAAGTGGGCATGCTCTTAGCGACAGATGATGGAACGGAGGAGGAGAGTGAGCCTCTTCCTGACCTCCTGTATGCTAAGGAGCAAGACGGGTCAGTGGATGGTGTGGTCCTCTCTGACACACTGACCCTTGAGCAGAAACAGGATTGTCGCCACCTGTTGGGACAATTCCCGGATCTGTTTTCCTTGGTTCCGGGTGTCACGCATTGGTGTGTCCATGACGTTGACACCGGAGACAGCCCTCCTGTGAAGCACAAGGCTTACAGGGTGACTGGCAAGGTCCGAGCGTACATTAAGGAGGAGGTCTCCAAAATGTTCGCATTGGGGGTGATTGAGTCCTCTAGCAGTCCTTGGGCCAGCCCAGTGGTCTTGGTCCCGAAGGCTGCAGCGCCTGGTGCTTCACCAGAACTCCGGTTCTGCGTGGACTACCGAGGGCTCAATTCAGTCACGAAGACTGACGCGCACCCCATCCCCAGAGCTGATGAGCTCATCGATCGGTTGGGGGCTTCCCGGTACCTTAGTACGTTCGACTTAACGTCTGGGTACTGGCAGATCGCCTTGACTGATGGGGCAAAAGAGAGGTCAGCATTCTCCACACCAGATGGGCTATACCAGTTCCGGGTGATGCCCTTTGGGATGAAGAATGCCCCCGCCACCTTCCAGAGGTTGGTCAACCAGGTCTTGGCTGGACTGGAGGAATTCAGCGCCACCTACCTGGACGACATCGCAGTGTTCAGCGCCAGCTGGGAGGAACACTTGCGCCACCTCCAGGAAGTGTTGTTGGCCCTGCGCGGAGCAGGCCTCACAATCAAGGCCAGTAAGTGCCAGATTGGGCAGGGTTCTGTGGTGTACTTGGGGCACCAAGTAGGGAGCGGTAAGGTGGCCCCCCTGCAACCCAAGATTGATACCATCCTGGCTTGGGCACCGCCCAAAACCCAAACACAGGTGAGAGCCTTCTTAGGACTCACGGGTTATTACAGGAGGTTTGTCAAGGATTACGGTAACATTGTGCACCCCTTGACTTCGCTGACTTCCAGGAAGCAGCCACGAAACGTGATCTGGACTGATGCCTGTCAAACGGCCTTTGACACCCTGAAAACTGCAATGTGCACAGCACCTATACTCCAAGCACCCGACTTTTCGAAAGAATTCATTGTTCAGACGGACGCTTCAGAGCATGGCGTGGGGGCTGTTCTAGCTCAGGTGAATGAAGAGGGCCGAGACTTGCCTGTAGCCTTCATCAGTAGGAGGTTACTTCCCAGGGAAACGAGGTGGAGTGCGATAGAGAGAGAAGCATTTGCTGTGGTCTGGGCGCTGAAGAAGCTAAGACCCTACCTGTTTGGGACTCACTTCCGGGTTCAGACAGACCACAGGCCCCTCAGATGGTTAATGCAAATGAGGGGTGAGAATCCAAAACTGTTGAGGTGGTCCATTGCTCTACAGGGGATGGACTTTACGGTGGAACACCGCCCTGGTACAGATCACGCCAATGCTGATGGTCTGTCCAGATTTTTCTGCCTTAGTGATGAGGACTCCCTAGGTTAAGGGTAGTTCTCCCCACATTTCAGCTGGAGGGGACACGTGTTAGACCTGACATCATTGGCTTGAGTCTCTCCTCCATTTTTTCTGTTTGCCTCTACTGTTTTACGATGTTTTGCTGGTATATGCTTTGGGCGCCGTGTCACTGCTGATCAGTGTCATAGCGCAAGTGCTCCCTCTGTTAAAATGATGTATCTATTGTATCCATGTTTGGCTTATTTGGTTTACTGTCAGTCCCTAGTCTAGTGCACCAGGAGTGCCGGGGCTCGTAAATACAAATGCCGCTCGTGGGCTTGCAGCACGTGTTGTGCCACCCACAGGAGCGGCCTCGTAAAAGAATGTCTACGGGTCGGTCATTGCGAGACCCACGTGCAGCCTCGTGCTGTCATGCCGGCTGCGCAGGTATACCTACCTGCCAGCCCCTCCAACCTTCCCTTAGCTTCATGTTAGTCACCCCTATGGTAGGCCCGTGGGCAGGGTGCATTGTAAGTGTAAGGTAGGACAAGCCTGACCAAGTTGGCATGTCCTGATAGTGAAGTGCCGCCATCTTAGGGCTTCACTATTGCGAGGTAGCCTGCTCTCCGTTGGGTAGAATGGGCCGCCGGGATTATTAACGCTATAATCCTAGCTGGCTCGGGGAGCATGGTGCAATGTCGAGTTTGGTATCCCTGAACTCGGGGTTTAATTACGCATCCGTTGGTGTGGATGGTTTTTGGACTCTGGGTTCGAAAATAGCACTTTTAGAAAGTGTCTATTTTCTTGTCTAACCATATCTGGTCTCTGCTGGTCTTGCGTGTATGTGACAGGAGCTGGGTGGCTCCAAGAGGTCTGGATGAGTCAGTGTGGGATGAGTGGGACATTACGTTGAGAGTAGGGGGAGAGTAGTTGTTGATAGCCTGCCTTGCCTGATACAATGCTGGCTCCACCTCCTGCCGAGCGACTGATGGCTCTGTACCTGCCATGGACGATCCTAGCCCCACCTCCTGCCAGGAGGGCGATAGCTCTGCTCCTGCCAGTGTCAATGCTGGCTCCACCTCCTGCGGGGCGTCTGAGGACCCGGCCCGGCTCAATGAATAGGCCAGGTGCTACTGCCTAGCTCCACCCACCACAGACCCAGGATGTTGGGAAACCCCCGGCATAGACAAAGGGATCAAAGACGAAAAGGGGTATAAGAGGAGGACCCCTGAACTAAGAAATCAGATCACTTCTGACAAGGAACCCTGTACCAAGGACAAGAAGCCTGCTGATCTAAAGGACTGCTTACCCCTTCTGCCAGTGTGCTGTTGTTGGGGGAATCCTGCAGCGCTTCTTTATTTTTGCCAAGGAACCAGGAGAGAGGAACTGTGTGTGTACTCTCACGCTTGCTAAGAAAATCTCCAAGGACTGGAAGAGTGCCAGTCTCCTGCTGAAGTCACAGGGCTAAAGGACTTCACCTGTTACAAAGTGCTATCTGCTGGAAGTGTGAATCCAGCATCTCTGAAAGAACCAGCAACCACGACGATCGGACGCTGGGCCCAACCGACGCCAGCAGCAACGCCAGTGAGTAGGAGTACGGCTCTAACTCCAGAGGACCTCGTGTCTGCCCCGCTGCTGATCGCATCAACCGTGTGCCCCCCTCGACGCCGTGAGCGCTGCTCACTCTGTGCAACTGCATCATCGACAACGCCTGCTGTGGCCTGATCGACACCGAAGACGCGACGCCGGAGTGCTCGACGCCGCTGATCATCGTGTGCGTCCTTTTCCTAAGGTACTGTGTTGTTGGGGGTCCGTGTGACTCCAGGCCCGATGTAGCGCTCCTCGCGGTCGACGCCGAACCTGTGGATTATCTCTGCCCAACGTTGTGTAGCTCCCGTGGGAGTTACCCTGTTGCTACAGAACTGTGTTTCCAAGAAGAAGATTTGCTTGATATAAAAGACTATTGTGTTAAAGAAGAAACTACCTTTGAACTATCCTTTTTCCTTCCCGAACGTATTTATTCCGATTGTGTACAGTTTTGCCGTTATTTTGGTCTTGTGCTAAGCCTTATATAAAAATACTTATTTTTATAATACTACGGTGTCGTGTCCATTTGTAGTGTATTCACTGTATTACTGTATGTGGTCATAATTGCTTAACACACAGCCTCTGAGATAAGCCTGTTCTGCTCTGCCAAGCTACCAAGGGGGTGAGCAGGGGTTATCGAAGGGTGTGATCCCCTTGCCCTGACTAGAAAAGGAGTGTCCCTATTTGTCAGAAGTGTATACCTCTGCCAACTAGAGACAGCCGGTTCTAACAAAGACCATGTGCAACTCATGTATATCTTGGAAACGGAGCACAAAGAGCCAAATATGAGGTCAAAGCAAGCACAAAAGAGCACAAACTAGTCCAAAAAGCTCAAAAAGGGTACAAATAAGACAAAAGGGCACACAAAAGCAGAAAATAGTAAATAGGAAAAAGAAAGAAGCACAAAATGCACATCCCGAGTGCGACCTGTTTTATGCTGCCTCGATAGGGAATTTCAAGAATGGTTAATGACTCCTAAACTGTTCAGGTGTTTTTTAAATATGCTTGGGGGTAGTCTAACCTAAAAGCTGACCTATTGATAGCGAACCATTTAAACTTTTCTGTTACATTTGAACTTCCTAAGCTCCGGTCATAAAAGGCATGATTGTAGGCTTAACAGAAGAGGAATTCCTTTAGAGAAAACCGAAAATATTGTAACTTCTTTTTCTTTTTATGTATTGTTTTTTGTTCAGGCTTTTGTTTGACCTTTACTACTATTTTGATGTCGCAGGTAAAGGGGCAGGACTACATGTTTAGCGCTTTACCTGGGCTGCACTACCTCAGTGAATGAACTTAACCCAGCTTCAAAGCTGAGGTGAGCTTGGTGCTTCCTTAAATTAACTCTGAACATTCGTGTCCATATTTCACTTATGTTCCTATGTGTAGCAAGCTATAAACCTTTTTTAATTGACCTGCCTGACCCAAGTTGAGCACTGCTAAACTTGATAAAGTTTTTGGGGTGGGTTACATATATCCACCACTCAAATTACTTTCATATTTCACTATACTAATTCACCACTAATCCTTATGGGTTTCCCGGGTAGCGTGCTACTCGCCCCCCAAAAAAGCGCTTTACCATCCCATCGGGGTAACACGCACTATATAGATGCAAACCTTTTTTCCACTCTTCTATCCTTCAGCTATCCTTCTGAATCCAAATAATTGACTAACCTATCCACCACTTAAACCACTTTCATATTTCACTATACTAATTCAACACAAATCCTTTATGGGTTCCGGAGTAGTGTGCTACTCACCGAAAAAGCGATTCAACGCCTCGCCAGGGGTAGGAAGCGCTATATAAATGCAATTACAATATTTACATACCTTTGTAAACTGCTTACAGAGGCAGTTTGTTTTCTGGTTCCAGTACCCCCTGGGCCCCCACTCTGCCTATTTCCTAAATTTGGATTTTACTTTTTACTGCCTTAGTGTGTAAATGCATTTCATTACAAGGAATCTAAAGTTGGGTTACCAAAAGAAAAATGCCAGCCATCTGTTTTTTAAAGAGCCTAGTATAGTAGTAATAGTATGTATTCATTTATAATGTGACTTTTCAACCTTTGTTCCTTTTAATTATCAATCATGGATCATTCAGGCAGCCCTAGAACACAATAAAAAATGCTTTCTGTTCAAAGTATGCACGGATATCTGCTGAAATAGGCTTCAGGGGGCTGCTTTTTTTGTACTGCCTGGGACATCAATATAATGAGCTTGCAACCCTAAGCAAAAACCTGGAAGTTTGTTGCAGGATGAGCACAATATTTATTTCCTCCATCCTCGCTCCCTGGACCCTGAATATTGCCATAAAAACAATAGTGTAACTTATATCTGAAACCCTATGTCAGCCCTCAATAACATGCTGTATAACTTCAATTGTGTCTGGGAATGCAAACTGTATTTAGACAGCTCACTCCTCATGCTTGCCCTTCACTTTCACACTCACCCTGCCCTCACAGGTATCACAATGTACTCACACTGATCACCATGCACTCACACCATACGCTCACCCTCCAATTCTGGAGAACGGAGAGAAAGGATATTTATTACAATCTCATGAGATGGAGAGAGCATCATCAACAGACACCCATAGCTGTCTGAGGAGGCAGTCTGCAGAATGTTCTTATTTTACATCGTATATACCCTCTATCTTGCCCTAGGCATGTAAGGGAGTTGTACCAATAATACTTTATTGCATTCGTAAACAATGATCAATCTGGTGGATCAGCAGGTGAGTAGCCTTTGTGGGTTTTCGCAGGACAGGGGCAAAACATTATAATTACATTGTACACAGAGGTCAATCTGATAAGCGCAGGTGGTAGCGGTGAGGCGGCCCCTGCAGGGTGTAGGAGAAAAGCATGTTTATACAAATAAGTCCAAAAATGTTAGTTGTTTGGACCCCTGCAGTGCACAGGTGAGAGTTATGATCACACAGCAAGCAGGGAAAGGCCTGTTGATGGATGCCTGCAGGGTGTAGCGTGCAGGGTGTGGAAGATAAACATCTGAGAAACTCCCTGTCTGACAGGTTGAGCATGGGCTTGTCAGTTTGTAGCAGGCCAAAGCACGAACAGGGTTTGAGTGTCCGTGCAGGAATGTGGCAGGTCAAAAGTGGAGCTCCAGAGTGTTCGTGATACAGAGAGAGAAGGTCAGTCATGAAGGGTATAGCACAACTGGTGAAGTGAATGACTAGATAACAGACCTTCTTTTCCACAACTGCACTTATGCCACTGACCATGAATTCACATCGTTCTCCCTCCCCTTACCCTGCGGTCACATAAACACACCGCTCACTCTGCACTCACAGTGCTCACTCTGCACTCACAATGCTCACTCTGCACTCACAATGCTCTTGTGCTGTTCACCCTGTACCTCAGCCTGCAGTCACACAAGCACACTACTCACCCTGCTCATGTGACACTTAACTCACCAGTCCCCCGCACTGCTCACTCTGCAATCTCACTCGAACAAGCCCATCACTAACCATACATTCATTTGTCCCACTCTTCACTTACATCTGCACCCAAATGGTCGCCTCACTAACCCTGCAGCCACTCCTCTCACCCTACTATCACACTGTTGCATCATTTACCGTGCACTCACATGGGCACTCCTGTCACCCACACAATGCAGAGGGCTCAAAAGGACTGTTGCACCGTGGGCAACCAGTGTTAGGGCTAGCCCTGGCTAGGAGTCTCAGCCCCCCCCCCCCGAAATTCGGGTCTAGTTGCACCCCTGGTTGCTTCCCATGTCAGAAGTATATTTGCTGCCTGTTTTTCTTACCCCCACCCCCCTCGAGTTAAGGCTCTCGGATTGGAGTAGTCATCAAGAACCGCCAATCAGAATGTAGTTCCTGTGGCAAAGCACTGCTTTGACATCAGCACTGACGTTCCTCCAATGAACAGGACAGCAGGAGAGATGCCAGGGAGTGCCATACATTTTGTATACATGAAGTTGAAAAATACTTCAACTTTGCTAATGACACAGCACTGTTGCCTTTTGCCTCATGGTTGTTGAATTTGACATCTGGTTGCTGTCATTCGCCTCTCTTGTGAATTCTTCCACCTCAAGGTTATCCTGGTTTGTACCCTGGCAGCTACTGCGTTTTACTGCAAGGAATTTCCAATGGTTGTATCTTTCCTGAAGATTCCATTCTCTGGCAGTTAAGAGTGAGAGCTTTTTCTTTTATTTTTTTAAATCTTCTTTGTTTCCCCTTCGCCCCACTACTAGTGGGAATGTTGGAGGCTTAAATGAGCAGCGGATTTGGAGATAATGCCATAGGTGCTGACTTTGCTTCTAGGGACCCAGGTTCGAGTTCTGGCATTGGTTAAACATCATATGATCCTGGGCAAAATCACTTGATTTACCAATGACTTACGAAAAATTAATTTGACCTTGATTAAAGTCGCGGGTGCTTGTTTAACATGTTCCAATCCCTAGAGCTGAGTACACATGCCTAATATAACACATATTGTGAAGTATGCCTACCATCTGTCCTCACTTCTTTCTTGTGCAGTTATTTCTGAAGCTTTAGAAGGTGATCTTCTTTCAAAGCCAACTATGCTAACAAATTGGCTCTTGATGCTGCTAGAGAATAAATATGTATATATCCTCTTGAATCGCTTATATCACATGTGTATGATGTAAATGTCCCCTAGGCATACTTGGAAAACTGTGGCTGGGCTCCTACTGGCACGGCAACACCTGTCCATACTCCACATAATCACAGTTTTTTGAATTGTGTCAGAAAGCATGTTTTGTGGAACCTCTTTTTCTGATATCTTGTATAGAGGCAAGGATGTGGCGCAACAGCCAGAGCTGAAGACTGTGGAGCTGGGGAACCAGGTTCAACTCTTGGTGTCTGCTCAACATCCTGTGATTCTGGGAAAATCACTGTATCTCCCTGTGCTTACAAAAAATAAATGTGTGCTTGTGTAATGTAAAAGATGCTCCTGTAGGCGCTCCAATACCTTTGGGTCATGTTCGAGCTATGTAAAACAGCAAAAATATATTACAAAAGTTTGTGAGCACTCCCATTTCCGGGTACTGCTCAAGACTGGAAGTGGAGCACAACCTAAGGATGACAGAAGCAAGTATCCATCCACACATTGATTGTCTCTGTGGAGAAAAACAAGCACACCACTGACATGTGTTTTGGGAGTGTTTTTACTAATGTATCCTAAATTTTGTGTTTTATGTGAAAAATAAAGCACCAATGTAATTTTTTGGGGCTAATTTTTTCTTGGAGATTTTTCATTTAAACTTTATAATAAGCAAAAGCACTACAAAAAGTTCAGTTTAATAAACACTCTTACTTTATTTATTATTATTTGCCCTATATGACATGGGCTCTGCATCAGGGAATGGCCATCAATGATGCAGAGTACCACCAGCTTCCAGAATTTTTTGTCAGATGGTGGTGGTGGGGGGAGGGGGGCTCAACATGTAAAAAGGTTTAGATGGGGGGGGGGGCTCAGCTGACAAAAGTTTGAAAACCTCTGGGCCAGAGGGTCAGCTGGAATGGTGGCTGGTGCAGAAATAATGGTATAATCAAATCCACTGATGGCTTCAATTCCTGGGTCTGTGGATTAACACTAAAGGCTCCATCTCTAGACAATTTGAAGAATTAAAATCGAAAGAAAGCAGCCTGACCTTACTGTTACTGAAGAGACGCAACAATCTATGAGACCTAGTTTAGGTCCTCATTCTATGTGATAAAAGCCAAGTGCATACTTTCCCTATGATACAGCTGCGAGATTTTTTCTTCCCAGATTGATAAACTGGACGCATCACTGTTCATCCTCTGACGAAGGTTATTCGCCTTTGACAGCACCTCAAGCCCAAATTAGGTTAGAATTTGATTAGCAAAAAAAATCATTATGCCAGACAGACCGCCGATATTCTTACTGGCAAAGCTGCATGAAAGTAAAATAGGGTTCATTAAAATAGTCCCTCGGGAGAGAATTATGGGTGTTTCAGGAGTGAAAAAAACTCTCTCCCGTAGGTCCCTGAAAACTCAATCAAAATGCTCAGCATGAAGAAACTGTAGCAACTTCAGTCCTGTGGTATCCACTGAAATCGGTAACGAGAAAACAAAAGCGCCTCTCCTCTTCTGCACAAGATAAATGCATCTGCCTTATCTCTAAGCACGTCGGCACTTTTACACCACATGCAACATTCTACCCAATGTTACCTGATAAAAATCACTCTCGCTCAAAACAAAATGGAAATCGGCAAGACTGTGACTCGGCCTGTTTGATGCAGGTGGAACAAAGCAGACCTGGAGGTTTGTCCATCCCTCGAACAGCAGCCACGTCTGCTCTCACAAGACTAAGGGGCACATGCCTCATTGGAAAATACCGGTCGCACAGGGGCAGATTCTTAGAATCTGCTCCGTTGCGATCAGTATTTTTGCATTTGGGATGCATCAACCCAAATGCAATTTTGCAATTTAGGGAATCGCAATTTTTGCGATTACCTAAATTGCGAATGCATTTAGGGAATCGCAAATTGCGATTCACTAAATGCAATGCCTGATGCACTTCAGAATTGCGATTTAGCAAATTGGAATCGCAAATTACCATCACTTTCAAGTTGATGGTAATTTGCGAAAACTCTGAAAAATGCACAAAAGTGTATTTTTCAAGGTGCCATGTTGCACACACATGCCCTTGGGGCATGTGTGTGTACAATATGTGATCACATGCCAATTTCAAGGTTGCATCAGGGTGACCTTTTTGTCCCCTTGCAACCTTGAAATTGCATGAGCAATTTGCGAGTACCTATTTGGTGCTCGCAAATTGCGCATGCATATTTAAAACCCTCGGACTTGTGATTAGCTAGTGGAACAGTACAATTCTTCAATGCAGTTTTAACAAAATAAACTTTCCTAAAACATATTTAACAATTTGACCACGTTCCGAGTTTAATTTTGATAATCTAATGAGGTATCTGATTTGAATTTTAACATTTTAATGGCATAAATTAACGACACAATAAAGGATAACAAATGCAGTATTTCATTAACATGCAGAAGTGTTCAGTGGCGGCTCCTCGAGGGAGAGTTGCAGGGCGGTGAGGCTGGCTGGGGAAGGGACAGGGTGGGGAATAGTAAACTCCGGAATGTGGCTGAACGGAGTTGAGTAAATAAATAAAACGAATGACATTGAGCGCTGCATCGCTGATTTATTCTCACCCCACAAACCCCCACCCCAACCTTACAACAAAACCATTAGGGAATCAAGAGGCACATCATTCCTCATGTACATCCTATGGATTGCTTGGGCTAATATTATCCATGTAAGAAAATTATAGTTTATTAAAACAAGCACAAGAGATTTTCTACAGTGCAAATCCTGAACTAATGTATTTCCAGGTCTTCTCAAATCTAATAATGAAGGAAAAGGAGGCAATGTTAAATAACACAATTGCCCAGAATCACACAGTTTGGTCAAGTGGGGAAGCCAGATTTGATCCCAGGTTTCCTATTCAGCCAGTAGAAGGATATCTCTTTGCCTCTCAGATTTGACATCAAAAGTTAATCCTTTCTAAGAGCCATGCTCGAATAGAGTAGGAGGGTGGGGTCGCTCCCGCCAGACCAACGACTCGCTGCATTGGTAGTGATCCATAAAGAGAGTAAACCTAGAAACAAATGTTCCTCCTAGCGACCCATTTCCCTGCTTAATGCTGAACCTAAAATACTGGCCAAACTTTTGGCTAACCGATTGACTCGAGTGATTAGTAATCTGGTGCACCCTGATCAATCGGGCTTTATGCCCCACCGAAATACGGACCTACATCTACGTAGAGTACATGGAGTGCTGGGTAGGATGGACACCATCCAAGAGGCAGCCGTGATTGTTTCCCTAGATGCCTTTATGGCATTTGACACCATCGAATGGCCGTACCTTCTCGCTGTCCTCACCAAAATGGGGTTCGGGCCCGTTTTCACAGCACGGGTTAGACTCCTCTACTCAAGGCCCCTTGGAAAAGTGGTGGTCAACAATAAATTATAAGACACTTTCAAACTGAGTCGTGGTACCACCAGGGGTGTCCGCTGTCACCCCTGCTTTTTGCCCTTTCCCTAGAGCCACTGGTGGCATGGAACCGAAGGGACCCAGCGATACGAGGGCTACGGTGGTCGGCGGATTGGGAAGACCGCATCTCGCTATACGCAGATGATATTCTCCTCTACCTAGCCTCCCCCAAAATATCACTCAGATGTGTACTAGACATCTTCATAACCTTTGGTAGATACTCTGGCTACTCGATCAACTGGAGTAAGTCCCTCATGTATGTTCTTAGCGGTGACCCACACCCAGGGGCTGCTCTAGACAAACGGTCAGAGATGGCTTTCGCTACCTTGGAATCTTTGTCACGGAGGACTCTAAGCTCTATTTCGAGAGAAATCTGCTCCCACCTTTGCTGAGACTGAGGCAAGATATCGCCAGTTGGAAGGGACTCCCACTCTCGCTGCTGGGCAGGGCAGCCCTATTTAAAATGCTGTATTTGCCCCATTTCCTATATGCCCTGCAAAACTCCCCAGATCCGGTCCCTGCGAGATAATTCAGGGAAATGGAAGGCCTGCAAAGGGAATTGCTATGGGATGGGAGGCCTCGATTAGCTCTAAATAAACTGGTCTTAAATTGTCACGATGGCGGGATAAGTCTCCCTGACGTCAAGAAGTATAATTGGTCTTCCCACCTCACTGCCATCAATCACAGCACCTATCGCAGGCCAGATGATCCAGGTTATACCATTGATAGAGGGCTGCTGCCTGGCGGGGACTATAACAGGGCCCTGTACCCGAACCCTAGGAAATTCACTTTAACTGGTCCGACCAAACACGCTGTCCAGGTCTGGCATGCAGCAAATAAAAGCTTGGGATGGGACTGGAAACTCACATTGGCAAATCCCTTGTGGGACTCAGAACAACTGGGCAACCTGCGGTCCTCGAAGAGAATTGACAAATGGAACCTCATCGAAATCTCTCTGATTTGAGACCTCTGGGTGAAAGGCGACATAATTATGTTTGATACATTGTGGCAGGAGTACGATTTAACTGGCTCAGAGTATTTCCGATACCTGCTGGTCCATCATGCACTCGTAACAAACCTGCAGAAGGGCTCCTCACCCCCGAGACTTCACCGTTAGAAGACAGATTACTCGATGGATACCTACCACAGAAAGCAATCTCCTTAACTTATAAAAAATTGATCAATAACACCCCAGATCCCCTCGAACGACTATAAGAGGGTTGGGAAAGAGACGGCCTAGTGCTTGATGATGAGAAGTGGTGGGAGGCGGTGGCCTCTCCTCGGGAAGTGGCGATTTCTGCTTAGCTACGGCTTGTTCAACTAAAAATATTACACAGAATACACATCACAGGGCCCCAACTGGTTCATATGGGGAGAGGGGAGGGGGAGGATTGTAGAAGGCACTGTGGTCAAATGGGCACTTTCTTGCACATAATTTGGGAATGTGAACATATACAACTGTACTGGCTGGGGATACAAGAGGTCATGCGGGAAGTACTAAAGATAGATATACGCCAGGAGGTCGAAAGGTTTGGGAACCTACCAATCTGAATTGTATGGATAAACTCTGGGCTACTTTGTGCCTGATGGTGGCAAAACAAAATATTGCATAAATGTGGGAGGCGGGAACGTCACAGATTCTGGAAGCCTGGAAAAAGAACTTAGACTGGTGCATGTTCAGGGAAAAAACTGTCTACACAGCCCGGGGATGTCCCAAAAAGTGGTCCTCAGTATGATATAAGTGGAATGTCTACCGGGGAAATATATGTGCTGCCCCAAATGTACCCTAGGAGGATGAGTCTCTTTCTCCTTGAAACCCATTCCAGCTGTTAGTTGTATGTCCCAGATATGTTTGTCGCCAAGCTGTGCATGCCATTGTGAACCAATACCTTGCAAGTGTAAACTGAATTGCCAAACAATTCTTGCTTAATAAAAAGAAATGTTAAAAAAAAGTTAATGCTATAAAAAAATTCTTGGCACAGCGTGGGTGGTATATAGAAGCCACATGAAAGCTCATATAATTTTGGCTCAAGGCTCCAAGAAAACCACTGAGCTAGAGTCAGGCATGTGGCTCGAGAATTTGGTAGTTCTATCATATAAAGGCAATTAAGGGGACACAAGCATAGGAAACATGGAATTTGACTATCATCAAACAATTTGGTCAAGCAGGAGCACCAGCATCCCAGCGCAGTTGTCTTTATTTCAAGAGTCCTAACTTTCTCACCACACTATATAAAGTGCAACTAGGTGACTGTGTGTTTCTCTCCCGTGGATAAAATCAGGTGATTGTTGGGTAACAGTCCTGTTTTCTTATCACATAATTCCTATTGCTGTTTAGTTTCTTTTTTTAAGTTTTTCTTATCCCTAAAAAAAGGGGCAGAGAAATACGTTCTGAAAGTGATTATCCAAAAGTCACAATTTGTCACAACTAGAGACAGATATTAATAAAACAAAATATTTTCTGAATCTATAGTTTCAATCTTGCTCCTTACACAACAGCTGAGGTGTAAGTAATTTTGATGGTGAGACTAACACCAATATGCTGTGGAACCTGCCAAGATTTTAAATACATAGCTCACAACCAACATATTTTGCCAAATTGGTAAAGCCAGGAATAATTGTCAAGTATCCTAGTGCCACTGCTAAAACATTTCTCCTGTCCCATATCTAGTGGTGGAAGTGTTGTGTGCTTCCTGCATGCCCCATTGTTGTTTTCCCTATGTTAGCCTAGTTGTGCATGTTGTAGGCCGCTTTTCCTTTGCACACATATCTAAACAAGCATGTGTGCTTTTGTTCCTCACTGTATTTTCACACAGAACATGCATATGTTTTTGTATTTTTTTCTGTTTCTGGGATTTATTCTGTGCATCATAGACAAGGTCAAACAACAATGCCCATTGTTATTTTCTCTGATGATACACTAGCACCTAGACATAACATGAGAATGCAGCTGCTGTTTATGAGCACACGCCTTGTCATATAGTGGAGTACAGGTGTAAAAACACACACACTGAGAATGAAGGTCCTGAAGGAGGTTTTCTGTGTCAGCTGAGATGTAGAACGTCCATCTGTGTATGCTAAGGTAGGTGGGTTTGCCACTAAGTCTAGAGATCTTTAATATATTATCACTGGGCTGCATTATGAAGGGGAGGTGTTTAGGCTTATCTGTCTTATAACGACAGGGCTTTATATGATATATTGTTTATTAAGCATGCTAGCAATATTTTTGATATGCATTTGTTTTCTAATTGTGGGGCAAATACTGCATCTTAGAGCACACTAGTTTAAATAAATTGTCTAAACTTCCTTTGTGTCTCTCATTTATCTTATTGTAGACAAGTACAAGTGAGGGAATGAAAGGGTGTTTCCTGTCACCACATCCCTGAGAGGGTCGTGAGTGTTGTGTTCTGAGGTGCCAAGCCACTTATCTTTCTGGTAAGGTTAGAATGGCAAGTGATGCTAGTCAGACTCGGGCTCATAGATACTGAGGTATTATGGTGACTGAGTTTCTACAGCCAGATGTTCTATAGTCCCAAGCATAGTTCTGTCCCTGAGCAGAATCCCTGCAACAGAACTTGTGTTTGCCCATCCCAGTGAATCAAACCTCTTGTGGGGAATTTGGAAAGGATTTTTTATAACACTTGCTACCTTAACTTAGCCTGTTTCTAAGCACTCCTAATGTTTGCAGATAAGAGACTAAACGCGTAAGGGCTAGTGAACCCTAACATTCTATTTCATTCTAATTCAATTATCAAGTTAATTCCTTTGTGCCATTGACTCACCAAATGTAGCAATAGATACCAAATATGGCTTAGCCCAGAGCATGGATAGTGACTTATGTTCATCATAAGATACTATTTTCAAATGTATGACGCTTCTAGACACGAGTAGCTTAACTCAGAGGGCAGTACAGAATGAAACCCTCAAAATAATTTCATACTGTGCTTCACTTCCCCTGCATCCATCTTATGCCACTGCAACTCCACCTCCCTCCCCCCCACAGACCCACTGGTCTCCACACTGCTGTCATCAATGAAGCACTCAAACATGCTACAGATCATACCTTGTGACCCCTGGGTAAATGTTTGTGAGTACTCATGCTTTAAAGTGTAGGAGTAGGATATCCTTCTGACAAATGGTATCTGTGAAAGTTTTCCTTTTTGCATGGTCATCCACACTTTTTGTGGGCTGTTGCTGCTTGTTTCTTAACTCTTCACACTGAGGTAATGTAGCCCAACCCCTTGTGCATGTTCTATGACTCCTAAAAGATAGTAAAATTGGCTAAACCACAATTGGCATATTTAACTTCCAGGAAGGCCAAAGTACATGATGTAAGAAAATACACAAACAGCATAAAAAGTTGAATGCCATATGTGGACAGCATCACATTTTATGCCATTCAATAGGCCGACAAAAGTGCTGCTCTGATGAAGTGTGAAATATTGCTCTCAGAGCATAGACAGTGGCTTGGGCTTGAAGGATGGCTCGGGGGACTAAATGACACAGCGTAATCCAAGCAGAGCTGTTTATTAGTGTCTAGGAACGTGACTAACTTAAAAGGGACCAAAGTACATTTTTTATTTTGATAGTTTAGTGTTAAGGGAAGCCTAGAGGAAAGGTTATTTTTATCCCAAAGCAGACCTTAACATTCTGGCTTTAGTTTCAGTGGAGCAGGATGTTGGCCACTGAACCAGTTTAGAGTAGTTGAGTGGGAGGGGATGGCTAATTACTGTCAACATACTGCTAGGTGTACCACAAGCTCTCCCCAGAGGCAGAAAGATTTTTCAATGCTGCATTGCACTGGGAATGGTGCACTGTGAGATAGTTTTAAAGTGAGGCAAACAGGATGTCATTTAAAATTGGGAATTGTTGGCTCATTGGCCAGGGAGCTTCGAGCTTGCCTTATTAGAGGATTTAGGGGTCAATAAGAAAAACTAAGTCTCATTGTAGAAATCTTGACTGACTGGAGGTGCAAAAAGTATACGCCCGATGTAAGAATTTCAGCAGCAAAATTTGAATTCTTCCCATTTTTCCCCTCAAGCACCAACAATTCAGCTGGACCTTGTCCAGCGGTTATCAGGCTTTGAAAGATCTTTGGCAGATACAGCCTTCAACCTTTCCCCACTAAATGATTTTGACATAAAAAAAAATAATCAGAAAGTAGAAACTTTGCCTGGGTGTGTCGGCCTGTGCTCCATTGTGGTTGGCTTGAAATTGCTTCAAGGTTGCGGTAAACCACAAACAGTGCTGGTTTGCAATTTACCTTTTCTTGTCACTTTTTGCCTTAATTTATATCTCGAACCCCCCTTATTCCCTAATTGAATTTTTAAAATTTGTGTGTAATTTTTTTTAATTTGTAGAATTTGGTTGTGGAATTTTTATTGAGTTGTGTTTTCACCTATTGACTGTGTTATTGCTTCTAAATAACTTGCACCCGTTGCACAAGACTAAATTAAGCCTGTCTGCTCTGTGCCATAGCTACCAAGAATTGAACCTATATTTAAATTATTGAAATTGTCTGTTTGATCTTACATGATTTGCGCTAGGAAAACGACCTCTTGGAATCATTCTGGGCTTTTCACACGCATGTGGGTCTGGTTTTTTTTTTAGCATTTTTTCTATTGGGCTTTGCATGCGTCTTTCTTTCAAAAGACAGCATGCATTTGGGCAAAGGCAGGTGCATGTCCCACCTTTCCCAGGAAATGCATCTGCCCACGGCATATGGCTTGCGGTTACGAGCAGGGGCTCCATCTGTTCGGGGTCATGTCACCATCTGTTTTTAATTAGCGCGTTCGCCGCTCTGCTGTGCTCACTCGTCCACACTTCTCTCTTGCGCCATTCTTTTTAACCAACCCTCCCTTCACATTCCACATGCACACGCACAGCCCTGCCAATGCTCTGTTTGCAATAAGAAACATGTTCATTCCCTGTCATGCTAGGACCATTGCTGTTGACTTGTAGAAGGAGGAAGGCAGCAGAATCGTGTTTTGACAGTGGCGGCCGAGGCAGAGATAACAAGGCCTCTGCTTACAAACACTGCTCCTGATTTTCTCTACTGTATTTCTGATTTGGTACTGTCATTACATAATGCAATCTTAACTTTAAGGCAAGCACCATATTAATCCTATGTTTCACCTCACAGCGGCAGGTTCGAACCCCAGCGCGTCGTCTGCTCAGCCTTTCATTCTACTAGAGGCCAACAGACTAATTAACATTCATTTGGTTGGCAATAAACATCTGTTACTCAGCACCAAGATGCAGCATAGTCCAACCCCGCCTTCACTTGCACCCTGGGATAACTCACTTTCACCTCCTGATTTTCTATACTGTGCTCGCTTTCTGATTTGGTACTGATTTGGTACTGGCATTATATAATAGGAGCCAGCAGCGGCGGTGTGCAGGCTGCCATCTGTTTTGGGTCAGGTTTCATTTCCAGACCTTGCCGCTTCCATTAGAAGGCGCGTCCCCTCCACCCCACCTCCACAAGAGTACACTTTCATTTTCTCTAAAACACAAACAAACAGAAACAAAATCAATTACGGTGACATCTTACTTTTCAGGGGAATCGTCAGCACCGTTTAATGAGCGGGCCTTTGCCAACAAGCCTACCCTGGAAGGCAACAAGCAGCTGCTACAGTAGTTAAAACTATTAAAGACCACTCATGTCTTGGGGCAGAAGGGAACGATCCTCGTGGGGTTTCAGTAAATAGCTACATTGTGATGCTTAACCATTTGTTGACCGGATAATCATGCTTCTGGTTAAACAAAACAGAAGAACGTTAGCAATCAGCATTTTACCCTAACTGTTGTGGAGAAAAAACAAACATCTACAGAAGGTAGGCACAGTGTAACTCTACAGAGTGCATCTTTTTGCTCCCCCACCTCAGAAATCAGCAAGCACTTCTCCTTTCATTCCTTTTTATTTTTTGCATTATGTAGTGCGAATAAAGGTATCAAAGCACTTTACATAAGTACTAGTTCCATTATAGAAATCTGCCTGGTGGGTGATAATGTGCTGCATGGCTAAACACTTATAAGGTCCCTAAGGCGAGACCTATTGGCTATGCCAATGCTTGTTCATTTATCCTTGCTTCGCTAAATTAGCTGAGAAAGTGGCTAATGCCCAACTTATGACCCATCTTGAAACCCAAAAAGCCTTTCATTCATCAAAATCGGGTTTCAGATCGAGCTTCTCCACAGAGACAGCACTCTTAAGAGCTACTGAAACTCTGCGGGAGGGAGCCGACGAGGGCAAAACCATGGCCTTGATCATGCTGGACCTCAGTGCCTTGTTTGACACTGTAGCTCACTCCATCCTGCTACAGTGTCTAAACAGAGCGGGGGTCACAAAAGAGGCACTAGGTTGGCTGAAGGCTTTTCTGACCAACCGAAGCTTTCAGGTCCAAAGAGGGACTTATCTCTCTGACAGCATGACTTTAGAACAGGGGGTACCTCAGGGCTCTGCCCTGAGCCCCACCCTGTTCAACTTATATATGACACCATTGGCAGAGGTGGTCCAATCGTTCGGCGTAGAGCTTGTCTCCTACGCCGACGATACTCAACTCCTGATCTCCCTGTCTCAAGCTCCCTCCTCTGAGGCTGACAATTTTAAATCCTGCATGTGCAAGCTGGCTGTATGGATGAATGAGCACTGCCTCAAACTAAACGGTACAAAAACCGAGGTGCTCATAATAGGGGGGAACAACACTAAATGGACCAAAGACTGGTGGCCTACATGTCTGGGACCTGTACCTACTCCCAGTCTGGAAGCCAAGAATTTGGGTGTCTGGATAGACAACAAGCTCTCCTATGACAGTCATGTCAAAAAAACTGTTGGTAAGTGTTTTGGAGTTATGAAAACGCTTAGCCGCACCATGGATCTCCTTCCATTGAATTCCAGGCGCACCATGACTCAGGCTCTTATCACTTCCCGTATAGATTATGGGAACGTGCTGCTGCTGGGCACTTCCGAAAAAAATATTAGGAAACTACAAGTCCTGCAAAATTCAGCGGCACGCCTTGTGCTAAGACTCCCTCGTAGAGCTCCCTCGAAACCTTCTTTGGATACCCTGCATTGGCTGCCTATCAGCAAGAGGATAATATTCAAGGCACTCCTCTGGTGCCACAGGATCATTCACCATGAAAGCCCCTTCCTACTTGTCTGACTTAGCCTTGCTCTACGAACCCCATAGATCCCTACGTTCCAAGGGAACAGGTCTGCTTAAAACAACGCGCCCAAAAAAGAGTAGATTGGGAGGCAGGTCCTTTCGCACTCTTGCAGCCAAGAAGTGGAATACTCTCCCCATGAATATCAGACAGGAAAAAAACGAGACATCCTTTAGAAAACAGTTAAAAACTTATCTTTTCACTATCTAATTGCTTGCTCGCTGCTTTCCACCCTAGTAATACTTTTCTCCACAGCGCGGGGACACGCCGGGAGGCGTCACCAGGCGCTCTACAAACTCCTATAATAATAATTAGGGATAAGGACTCATGATTGGCAAGCCCAGCCTAAACTCGATTAGCTGCCATGTTGCCATGCAGAGGGTAGCGCTGAACGTCATCTAATAATGTATTTTGAAAGTATGAGCCAGGTGGTGCAGCCACCGCCTGATACATGTGCATTATGCAATGCAAGCAGTTTTATATGTAAACACATGATAGTTTTGACCATTTGTATTCATGTAAAAGCTTTAACACTACAAGAAATTACTTTGCAGAGTGAGGTAGGATATTTTGGTAGTTCGTCACCCAAGCGCCCTCTATGGAGGAACCACCACTGGATCCACTTTATGATAAAAACAAGCATTTGCAATGCACTAGGTCCCACATTTGCAAGAGTTTAAGGTATTGGCACAGTAAATGACAATGCATTTTATTTATTTGTTTTTGTGAATGGGGAGGAGAGGGAGTTAACTGCATTGAGTAGTGCCGATTAAAAGAAAGGCTCGGCTTGCTGAAGTCTATTTTTTCAACATTGTCGAGTGCTGCTTACTAAAAGCTTACAATTTTGAAAAAATAGACTTCAGCAAGCCGCACCTTCTTTTTCATCGTCGTGGCTCACCGAAGTCTATTTTTTTCAGCATTGTAAGATTTTGGTAAGCAACACAGCACGCCACCTGTGGCGCTGCTTACTAAAAGCTAACAATATTAAAAAAATAGACTTTAGCGAGCCGCAACGAAGATAAGAAATGCACGGCTCACCAAAGTCTTTTTTTTTATTATTGTAAGATTTTGATAAGCAGCGCAGCAAGCCACCTGTGGGACGCTGCTTACTAAAAGCTTTCAATATTAAAAATATACTTAGGCGAGCCGCAACTTTCTTTTCTTCGTGACGGCTAGCCCAAGTCTATTTTTTCAATATTGTAAGATTCTGGTAAGCAGCACAGCACGCTGCCTGAGCTGCTTTGTAGAAGAAAACGATGATAGAAAATAGTGCTGACAGACTCTAAAGAAAATGTATGTGTAAATAAACAAGTAAAAGGGCCAATCGTCATGGGAGGTTACACATGTAGACAAGGTGGTACAAAGGAGGGACTAGCAAGCCTATTAACAAATCAGAAGGCAACATTTACAAAGGACAATGACACAAGCCATTGAAAAATATAGGTGGTGAGTGGGCGGAGCTTCAAGTCCATACCTGAATACATCTTGCCTCGCAGAGCAGCGCATGCACTGCCTAGGCTCGGCCTAAAAATGAACCTAACACGTATTGCTGTTCTTGACACCAGCTAATTAAAGGACGCTTTCACACAAGTATACCTCTCCTCGTATAACTGCTGACTAACATGTCATCTTAATAATAGTTATGTGAGATCCATACTGACAAACTGACAACATTAATCCACCAAAGCTGATGCCCGGGACCAAACAGGTTTGAGAGGCAGGGCAGGACCTTAAACTAAGACCACCCAAAATTTGCCTTCCAGTCCTGTGCGATGCATATTTCCCCCCTTTTTTTTAATTACATTTTTATTTGTTTTTTCATCACAAAGAAAGTCCAAGTACCGTATTTACATCAAACCTTTTTCTAGCGTTCCCCCCCACCCCCCTCCCTGGCACCATACTATAGACATTTATGCACTCTTCCTACTTCAATTCAAAACCGAGAGAAAAAGAAAAAAGAACAGAGGAAATTTTTACGAGAGAAGAGAGAAAAAAAAGAAAAAAAGAATCCTCAAGAGGAGGAAAAGCTACCTGTGCAATCAGCAGTATTTACTTTAAACATTAAGAGTGGGCATGCCACAAAAGAAAGCATACAGAAGAATCAGACACAAAGATAGTCTTTCAACGAAATGGAATATGACACCACCAAAGAACAGAACTACTTTGGGCCTGCAATCTTCAATTTTGTACCCTCTCTATCCAATTTCCTAGCTTTTCCCATACCACCTGACCATTCTTCATGGTGCGTTTGCCTTTTTTTGCATAGATTGCCTTTTCTAGCTTACACGTCGCAAGTAGCCTGGCCTGCCATTGTGTGAATGAGGGCGGGTTTGGATCTTTCCAGTGGGCTGCAATGCAAATCCTAAAAATAGTCATTGCTACAAAAATGAAAGGGCCCCCCGCCCGGTTACAATCATCCAGGCCTAGTAATATGTCAGCCGGAGTAAGTTGTACCCCTTGTCCTAAAACCACCCCAATAAAGAGTTGGATTTCTTCGATGAGTAGTTTTAATTTTGGGCAAGTAGCAAACATATGTACCTGATCCGCCGAGTATTCAAACATTGAGGGCATAAAGTCCCGCTCCCGGTTCCCCATTTAGCTATTCTGCTAGGAGTAATATAAAGGAAAAAACCTGTCTTATAAAACTGTGCCTGCAGTTTAGTGGATAGTAGAAATTTATGAGCTAAATTTAATGCAGAGCAAAAAACATTCTGTTTAATGTTCAATTTTGTTTGCCACTTCAATCTACCTTTTCGAGATTATCAGGCATTTTATCGATCAGACTGGAGTAAATTAATCCTATCCGAGGCGGGTTAGTTGCCCGTAATCTGTCCATTCTTTCGATTTTCTTGAATCCAGCCAGGCCACCGGTTTTATGAACTAAGAAATTCTTAATCGCATTGTACTGATATAACTGATTTTCCTCGATTGGGAACTGAGTTTTAAGATCCAGAAAGAACCGGATCCCATCTTGATTACTCAGGTCTCCCAGTTTAGTTACCCCTGCATTGTACCATTTCTGTAGGTATGAATCATTAAAGATTGAGGGCAGCGTTGGGTTATCTCTAGTAGGAGTGTAATAGTTCAGTCTACCTAACCCAAAAATTTCCGTACTTTAGTAAAAATCTGATAAATGTTTATCAAGGACTTGAACCACACCCGCTTAAAGTACCCAAACTCAAGCTGTCTCCAAAGGCATCCCGTAGTTTTTCCCCTACTAGAGTCATATAAGGAGAAGGTAGTCCAGAGTGTGTCTGACTATTACAATCGTGTATTAAAAAGGTGCTATACTGTAGAGCCGTTGCCCAGTAATACAGTTTAAGATTTGGTAGCGCCCAGCCTCCTCTTTCTTTAGGTAGGGACAGACATTTAAATGTTCTTCTTGTATTTGAGTATGACCAAATGAACTGAAAAAATATTTGCTCAGATATCTGAAGGACTGTATCACTGAATTCTAGAGGAATTGTTCTGAAGAAGTATAACAGTTTTGGAAAATAAGTCATCTTTATAACGTTGCTCCGTCCGATTATAGTTAGGTGTAGGTTGTCAATTTTTTTCAATGCTTTTTTTGTATCTGTCGCTAATAGGTTCAGATTTTCTCCCACTATTGAATCTAGATTAGCAGTGATGCTCACCCCCAGATATTTTGCTTTAGAAACTACTAGAGGATTAGTCCAATTTATATTTTCATTTTCAATTATTTGTGTCTTTGTTTTATTCAGAGCATAACCAGATATTTTCCCAAATTCCTGTGCTTCATTTTCCAGGGCCTTGATGGCCCTTTCGGGGCCTGGTGTAACAATTGCCAAGTCATCGGCATATGCCATAATCTTGGTGCTTACCCCGTGTCTAACATTCGCACTTAACCACGCCCAAACTTAGCCCAGTAGTGCAAGATCAGTTGGAGTGCCCTCCCACTTGAGAAGAGATACATAGCGCTATTAAGAGCTTCCCTGATAGCAAAGCTACAGGACTAGACTCTATCCCCTCTGAATTTTATAAAATCTTTGAAGCATAGATTAAGGGAATATTCACTTTAATGGTTGGATCAATCTTTGGTGGTGCCTCCCCTCCTGCTTCGTGGTCCTTGGCAAAAATTGTAATCTATGCTAAAAAAGATAAATCGCCTCTTGAAATGGCATCCTACTGGCCAATCACCTTAATCAATACAGATCAAAAATATTTTCCAAAATCTTGGCCAATAGGATCTCTCAAAACATACAGAATCTTGTCTCCGATTGGCAGCATGGATTTATACCCAAAAAAGGAACTACCGAACATGTTCGGAGAGTAATTACGCTGCGCGATGCAGCAAAGGTGACAGGGGACCCGATTGCTTTAATATTACTAAACGCTGAAAAAGCGTTTGATCGGGTCTCCTGCATATTTTTATGGGAAGTGCTAAAAAGAGCTTGCTTCGGCCCCAATATGCTACAGGCAATTCAGGCGCTGTACAAAAACCATAGGGCTCAAATTATGATTAATGGAAACTTGACCGAACCTATAAATATTTCACGTGGAACCAGGCCGGGATGCCCCTGCTGAAGGACTGGGTTCTTTAAGACCCAGCGGTGCCAGGGCACAACACCTGAAACCTTCGTGGGTAACCTGCTCCGGCGTACGAATGACAGAGACACGGGACACTTCCTTCGGCGTCAAAGATTCAAGGTTTATTTACTGCAGGGAACACAGAAGTCACGACAAGTACAACACGTGCAACTTGGGGAGACTGCTTCAAATTGGTTCTGTGGATCGCTCCTTTTATACAGTTTTTACCCATAGGACAACATGGCACACAAAGGTTTACGACCCGGTTCCCACAATTATCCCCCAGAGGGGTCGCTTTGGTCACTTTGATACACATAAGGTCCGGAACATAAGTGCGGAAACATTTGGCGGTTCCCAACTGTAAAAACCCATCTTCCCAACATTAGCGCATTCCAATCGGCAGTAAAACAGATCGAAATAGGAACAAAGACAGGTGCAGAGGAAGACGGAGACAGTGGGGAGATCGAAAAGGGTGTAAAAGGGGAGGTATCGGGAAACACGAGATACAGGCATCAAAAGGGACGTGCTTTAAGACCCAGCGGTGCCAGGGCACAACACCTGAAACCTTCGTGGGTAACCTGCTCCGGCGTACGAATGACAGAGACACAGGACACTTCCTTCGGCGTCAAAGATTCAAGGTTTATTTACTGCAGGGAACACAGAAGTCACGACAAGTACAACACGTGCAACTTGGGGAGACTGCTTCAAATTGGTTCTGTGGATCGCTCCTTTTATACAGTTTTTACCCATAGGACAACATGGCACACAAAGGTTTACGACCCGGTTCCCACAATTATCCCCCAGAGGGGTCGCTTTGGTCACTTTGATACACATAAGGTCCGGAACATAAGTGCGGAAACATTTGGCGGTTCCCAACTGTAAAAACCCATCTTCCCAACATTAGCGCATTCCAATCGGCAGTAAAACAGATCGAAATAGGAACAAAGACAGGTGCAGAGGAAGGCGGAGACAGTGAGGAGATCGAAAAGGGTGTAAAAGGGGAGGTATCGGGAAACACGAGATACAGGCATCAAAAGGGACGTGCCTAATGAGATGCACGGCTGAGACAATAAACCGACACGGCGAGATGAGCCTCGAGCGGGGCCATCTGCCTTACAGTATCATCCCCCTCGTCATAAAGACACTTACAAAGAACATGTGTCTTCCGCAAATATCTTGGGAGTCCCAGGGTCGCGAAGCGGACAGCGTCCGTTCGCTGGCTACTTGAGGGCAAGAGACAAAATGGATGCCGTATCTAAGATGGAACCCGTGGGTACAGATGAAAAACCCACATAACAAACGAACGGTTTAAGTTAGCACAGCGAAACTGCGCACACTTACCAAACTCGTCATTTGCGGTTCATAGATACCAGACTCGACCATATTCGTGCGAGTCGAAAACATCACTTACAATTGTCACGGAACCTCAGACGCTCCTTTTGCCCTCATGTAGGCAAGCACTAGTCGGAATCATATTCGATATTCATCAGACCATCGAGATGTTGCTGTAGCATAGCTCTGTCCAACCGAGTCCCCTTGGTAACAGGTGGCTGTCTCATACACGTTGTAGCACAGAGGCCACATAAGGCAGGACCGCACTGCACACAAAGGCAACACGTGAACAGGAACACCACAACGACTCCGATGATCATCAGAATCTTCCAACCCCAAGTCGACATCAGGCCCCAAAACCACCCAAGTAGCGTCCAATCCCCTACATCCACGTGTATGGATTCAGAGATTTTATGCAACTTCGAGATGGCTTGATAGACAGTCGGAGCGTTATCAGGAATGAAAATACAGCAGCTCGAATGGATCACCTTACATACCCCACCTCGATCTGCTAAGATCACGTCTAAAACCATACGGTTTTGTAACGTCATAAGCCTATCCGCCTGAAGTTCAGTGGTGATATTACCAAGGGCACTGGCAGTAATATTAGCTGTCGATTCTACCACTCGAGTCAACTGTCTCAGGTTCCTACTATTAACCATAGGTCCCCAAAACGGGAGGAAACCCTTGAAAAAGTCTCCTGCCTCTTGACCGGCAGTATCCTCTTCGCTAATTACGCCTCTCACAACTCTAGTCTTGTGATAATCTGCATCTACAGTGAACGTCGGAGGCAACAAATTTGCAATAAAGCATGAGCCCATGAAGTCAGCGGGCAACCATGCATAAGCACGATCATGACAGATAAAGTATGTACCCTTGGCGGCCAGGAACACAGGGGACGAGACCATCGGCAGAATGTAATTTTCAGTGCAAGCACTCTCTCCAAGTCGGGCTTTCGATCTTCGGCCGCGACCTATGAGACAAAAATTACCAATGTGGGGTACGACCCATATCGGAGGCGAGCTTTTAAGCTGCTTTTCACTAGTGAACACACTATATTCGCCTCTACTTAGGACCCTATAAGCTTGTACCTCTTCTTCGGGAATAAGCGAGGGATCATAGATATCGCTATCTAAATCCTCTATTGCTATCGACAAAGGTTTTTGATACGAGGTAGGACCAGAGTAGGGGGAACGTGGTTCTCGAATGGGGTGGAAACCCAGTGCGCTTCGAAACATTGTCTGAAATGCTCGAGCAGACCCTTGGGAACTATACGGTAACACCAGATATGGAATTCCCTTATCCGTAGTATGTGGCATCAACCCACACACCCAACAATTAGTAGTGTTAACCACTAACTGATGCTGATGGAGGAGCTGAATAAAGGAATTGTTGCGGAATTTTGCACGTCTAGCCTGCTCGTGTTCAGGTAAGATATGAAAAGAATGAGGAGAAGCAGTGGAGGTAAGTTTAGGGTCAGGGGTAGGAGTAGGTGTAGCAGTAGGTAAGAAGTAAAACATCGTGTAATACACCCCACCCGCCAATAATGCAGAAGCAGTCAAAAACAATACGACTATTTGGAATATAAAACATTTGGTACGACTGAGTTGCTGCAGCTTGAATCTATGAGCCTGAGCTCCTTCCAAGTTCTTCAGCTTCGAGAATGCCATTCCCTATGACCGTCCGCAACGTTTCTTGACGCACTTCGTTCCGTGTAGCAATAGTCAATCCCTAGGAGTTCCCAGGAACCGACGGTCTTTAACCTAGAGTCAAGACCTACTAACCAGAAGGAAGTACGCGCGCGGCCCTACGGCCTTTATTTCACAAGTGTATATGCAAAAACAATGTCTCTCAGCTGTGGAAGCAAAAAGTATAAGGAACGAAGCTCAATGAATATGTACAAAATAATTACAATGGTACGAATGTTCAAACTGATCGTGGAAAACGGGATAATGCAATTATCAAGGGACAGAACAGGATCTTTTATTAGTCTTTAGTGCTGGATCGCAAAAAGTATCGGGTTTTCCCAGGACGTGTCTGTTCGTCAAACAAAGAATCCGTTGAAGGGACAGCGTCCTGTTGATCAGCTGAATGTTTTGGTCTTGAGTCTTTTGCTGACAATTGTTCAACAGTGTCTCTCTGCTGCACTGAGGATTCTCCGACAGGTTGTGCGTCGCTGAAAGGTACAAACGCCGGCAATCCTTCGGTTTCAGTTGATGCAATGCCTTTCCTCACCCACGAGTCTGCTGGCAACGGGATAGGGACTTTTTTGGTATGGGTGGCGTGCACCCAATTCTTCCGCCCCTCAAGACGAACTGCAGTTCTCGTGGCAAGGAGGACCTGGTAGGGTCCAGTAAACCTCGGGTCCAAGTTGTTCTTGCGCGAAAAGTTCCGCGTCACCACCCAATCTCCGGGCTGGAGCTGGTGGCCTGGACCCTCCGTCTGCGTCGGCAATGCTTCGTGAACCTGTTGGTGAATTAACCTCAGTTTAGCAGTCAAGTCATGAAGATAATCGATCAACATTGGATACTCAAGATCACAAAAAATACCCGGCCTAGGAACCCCCCAAACATTCGCAGGACGACCGAACACTATTTCGTAGGGGCTAAGCCCTACTCGGGAGTGTACAGTCGCCCTAGTTGACAGTAAGGCTAAGGGTAAAGCGTCAGGCCACGAAAGACCAGTCGTAGCCTGAAACTTTGCTAGTTTTAGTTTAAGGGTGCCGTTATACCCTTCAACCAAACCAGCTGACTGGGGATGGTTGGCACTATGGAATTTCTGATTAATTCCAAGGCCCTTGCATACACTCTTCATCACACTCCCCACAAACTCACTTCCATTATCTGACCACACAATTCTAGGCATTCCGTACCGAGGAAAGTATTCCTTCAGTAGGATTTTCGCAGTAGACAAAGCAGTATTGTCTTTGAGAGGATAGGCCTCGATCCATCGGGAGAATGCGCAAACCACAACTAAAACGTATTTCAGGTTATTGCATCGCTCCATATGGATGAAGTCCAATTGAATCACCTCAAAGGGACATGAAGGGGGAGCAAAACTGCCAGGAGGAGTTGGGGTTCCCTTGCCAGGATTGTACATCATACACACCATACAGTTCTTAACCAAGCGTTCAGCACATTTCGTAATACCATCATTCTTCCACACAGGGGACAGCAACTTGCAAATACCTTTCGCGCTAATATGTGCTAACCCATGCGCCATTGTCACAACGGCCAGCACATACGCATCCGGTAACATCCATCTTTTTTGATCCGACAAATCAATCCAACAACCATTCGCATCCAACTTTCCCGTACTTTCTTTCCACTTCGTCTTTTCAGTCTCGATGGCCTCATTCTGAATTGCCTTCACACTCTCAATAGTGTCTTCACACATGCTCGACTCTGTAGGCCACCTAACCGAACTCGTCACATACATTCGAGTGCTAAGGTTCCAGGCAGTCTCCTTAGCAGTCTCATCCGCAAACGCATTACCACGACCCACATCATCCGTCACCTTACGATGCGCACTACATTTAACAATCGCCACTTGCTTAGGCAACGTAAGTGCATCCAAAAGATCATTCACAAGCTGGCCATGCTGAATCTTCGTACCATGCGATGTTAGAAAACCTCTCTCTCTCCACAAACGTCCAAAACTATGGGCGACGCCAAATGCATATTGGCTGTCGGTAAACACATTCACACGTTTCCCTTTCGCTAACACACACGCTCTAGTAAGAGCAATCAGCTCTGCAGCTTGGGCAGAATTCTGATTTAATCTCGCAGTCTCAACAACAGTATTCAACGTTACAACAGCATAAGCAGTAGTCACATCACCATTCGGCAACTTGAAACATGAACCATCCACATACAGTGTACCATCTGGTTCTTCCAATGGGGTGTTTTTAAGGTCCACTCGACCTTTCGTTTCCTCCTCTGTCCTCAAATAACAGTCGTGTTCTGTCATTTCATCTGACTCTGAGCTAATTGGTAACAAAGTTGCCGGGTTCAGAACATTACAACTTTTTATTTGAATGTGGCTTGCCAACAGCGTCAACTCGTAACCAGACAAGCTCGCACTCGTCAAGTGCTGAGTTTTCGTACGATTCAAAAGAGTATCGACTGCATGCGGAACCATTACCGTAAGCATATTATCCATGACCAATCCTGCTGATTGTCGGATGGAGACCGCGGCTGCCGCTGTTGCTCTCAAACAACTCGGCAATGCTCTAGCTACCGGGTCCAAGGTCGAGGAAAAATATGCACATGGACGTTGCTTACCACCAAAAGGTTGCGTTAAGACACTCAACGCACAACCTTCTCTCTCGTGAACATATAATGTAAACGGCTTGCTATAGTCAGGAGTACCTAACACAGGAGCCGAACATAATGAATCACGTAATTCAGAAAAACTTTTCTGACATTCTTCCGTCCATGGTAAAGGAGTCGAAACATCCTTGCACGTAAGAGCCACTAATGGTTTCGCTAGCAATGAAAAATTAGGAATCCATTGCCTGCAGTACGACGTAATACCTAAAAAGGCACGCACATCTCTTTGGGTTGTTGGCACAGCCATTCGCGCAATCGCTGCAATTCTCTCTGGGGTCAACCGCCTTCCCTCCTTTGACAATAAGTGACCTAGATAGGTTACTTCTTGACAACAATATTGGAGTTTAGAAGGTGACACCTTGTGATTTAACTCGCAGAGATGTTGCAGCAGCGACACCGTAGCAATTTTGCAAATGTCCTGAGTATCTGCAGCTACCAATAGGTCATCGACGTATTGGATTAAAGCCGCACCAGCCGGCAACCTAAACGCATCCAGTTGACCCTTCAAGGCTTGGCTGTAAATCGATGGACTTTCACAGTAGCCCTGAGGAGCGCGTTTGAACCGGAAGCTGCGTCCACCAAGAGAGAAACCGAAAAGGTCTCTGCTCTCTTCTGCAATCGGGATGCTGAAGAACGCATTCTTCAAGTCAATCACCGAAAACCACGATGCAGAAGCTGGAATCAGAGTCAGTAATGCCGTGATGTCAGGCACAGCGGGGAACTGAGGAACCACAATTTTATTCACCTCCCATAAATCGATAACAAAACGATAAACAGGCGGTTTCGAAGGATCAGTACGTTTTAGAATGGGTAGTACAGGGCTGTTGCACACGTTTCCCCGAGTTTCTTCAATAACATCTTTCTCGATCAAATCATAGATGATCGCTAACAATGCTCGTTCACCATCAAGGGAGATACGATATTGGGGAATACGTGGCAACCGCACATTGGATTTCAACTGAACAACATAAGGTGAGATATCAAGTAGGCCCACATCATTTGGACCTGTTGCCCACAAAGACGCAGGAAGAGAACTCAATTCCGGTGGAAGCTTATCGAGAGACAAGTACATGGGAGAGACAACCCTCTCTCCCAACGTAAGCTTTACACCCGCAGGAGAACAATACAAAGTTGCGTACAAACGTTTAAGCAAATCCAGGCCCAAAAGATTTTCACCGCAACCCGTGGTTAAAATCAACGGAGCTTCTAGCTCACGAGGCCCAATTGTAAGGGGCAAAGGGCGCGAAACTGGATTGCTAACCGGGGCGCCAGAGAATCCAACGGAAACATTTGTTAAGCCATACAAAGGTGCGCCAGGGAGTTTCGAATGCTTAATGGAACTTTTCGCTGCACCAGTGTCCAACAGAAAAGGCTCAACGACGCCCGATGTAGCAACTGCGACGTAAGGCCCTCTCTGATCAACCGGAACTGATACCACTCCCTCTCCTTGTCTATGGCTGTCCTAGTAATTACTGTCGTCAGTTCCCTGATCGACGTAATAATCGTCTACATTGTACTGCGCAGATCGTCCTTGCGACGATCCACGTTGATCAAAACAATTATCGGAATTTGATGAGTTATCTGAGCGATCATTCTGAGCTCCACGACCTCTACCGCGTGGTGCCTGCTGCGAACCACCACGACCTCCTCTAGATGAGTTACCACTATTACGTTCATTTAAAACAGGACAATTGAATTTGATATGACCCTCCTGTCTACAATAGGCACATTGATTGTACCCTAACGAGGATCTTTGGGAAGAGGAGTCATTACGAGATTGTGGTCGGTTCGATTGTGGCTGCGATCTATTTTGTTGCGAATTATTCTGATTCGAACGTGGAGGATACGCTTGCTGAAGCAACACTTTAGTTTTAAGCTCTTTCGTCTTTTTATCAGCACGGTCGTTTTCTTCTTTCTCCCTATTCTCATAATATTGTGCCGTAGCCAATATCTGAGCTGAAGTAGAAACGGCCCATGCACTTTCCGAATTCTTTAATTTATTGCTCAAATCGGGCAATAAGTTCGAAACAAATTTATCCACAAACAACCTCTGACCACCCTCAGTGCTCATATCCTGACCACTATGGTCGATGAATGCCTCCTCAAACCTCGTAAAGAAGTCGGAGACACTCTCGTCCTTTTTCTGCTTACAAGCTGACAATTTGTCCCAATTTACCCTCATAGCTGGCATAAGAGTCTTCATTAACGTTATTATTCTTTGAGGGAGAGCAGCAATCAACTGTTCAGGCTTAGCACCACCAACTTGCAACCCATCTGCCGCTATAATGGCCGCCCAATCACCACCTAAGTCGTTTGCGTGATTTTCCTGACGAATCTTAGCCCATACCGGTTGCGGTACAACATTGCCAAACAACATGTCAATATCGGCAAGATTCATTATCGTAGCATCTACAAGCTGCGATAACTCTTTGTAATACCCTGCAGGATTTTTGCGAGGGTCAGGCAAAGATTGCTTCACCTGCAACACTTCTGAGCGTTTCCATGGGAGATGTATCCATACCCTCTGGAAATGCGGCGGAACAATAGGAATAGCAGTAGCATCACCTGGCATCCACACTGGTGGAACTTCGCGCATAGGAAATTGGCCAGACTCATCTGGCTGTCTTTCAATATCCTCAACAAACAAGGCTTGAGGTATAGGAGTGGGACGAAAAGATAACAATCGTTCAACAGCACGTCGAACATTGGTATCCACTATCAGTCCAGCCGAGAACTGGAGCTGTAGATCGGACAAAGCGGTCAGCACCTCGTCAGGTGCATCGGCCGATATCTGATCACGAAGGACCTTACACATTTCCTCGAACACAAATCTCTGGGTTGGTATATTGAACTGACAAAATGTGTCGAGTACAATACGTGGTGGATTTCTAAGGGGGTGCGTCATCCAACCCATCGCCATATTATATAGCGAAGCACGTTCCCTATAACCAGGAAGCTGACTACGTCTCTGAGGACCATCGGAACCAGCGGACCCAAGAACAGGTCCGAGCGAATGAAAGAAACTAGCCGCAAGAGGAGAATTACGACTACGAGTAGAGGGAGAAGTATAGGACACAGGACTAACAAGTGAAGGGGTAGAGACAGAAACAACAGCAGGGGTTAACAAAGCAGGAGCAGTAGCGTGAGCAGGAGTATGTGGAAGCGGAGGAGCAGTAGGAATAGCAACAGCCAAAGGAGCAGGAACAGTCGGAAGAACGGGTGCAGGTTGAGGAACAGGCAAAGGAAGAATAGGTGCAGGAACAGGTACAGGGGGAATCACAGGGGCTGTGGTACCCTGTACATACGGAGGTGGCGATTTCATAAGATAGGACATTAAAGGATCCTCAACTGACTCTTCCTTCTTTTCCGACTCCGTAGGCAAAGCAGGATAGCACTTATCTATAGTCATACGCTGTAATCTGTCAAACACTTCCTTTTCCTTAACCTCCTTATCATGCTGAAATTGCTCTGCTTTCTTTATAGATTATCTAAGATCGGGGCCTCAAAGCTACCATGTGGTGGCCAGCGAAGGTCACCGTCCTTCTTCGTGTATTTGATCCAGTAGTCATTAAAAGTAATCGGGCCTAGCCCATGTTTACTGTACAGTTCATAAGTCGGAGTTCCAACCGGAGGTATCGGACACGAGTCCTCCAGTCGGGAATCCACACCACAAGGTCTGAAACAACTAAACAAAGTACTACGACCAGGCATCTTGCACACTAGCCGAGTTTCACAAACTTCAAGGGTTACGGGATTTACCAAGTCCCAGCAAAGAACAAAAACCCTCGGTTTTTGGCGGCTGCAGTCGTCAAATAACACAACAAAGTACGCTAGCAAAGTGTCACCGACAAAAACACTCACACAGCGTCAACAACAAAAACACTCGCTTAAAGTGTCAACAACCAAGAACTCTGGGAGCGACCCACAAATACTTAACTCAAAGATCGATGGCGTCTCCAGGAAGGCCCGTCAATCGTCTCGCTATACCAAGGTCTACGCCAGGCGCCAAAACAGGTCTACAGTCAGGGCAGCAGTCCGTCGCAGCCGTCAGGAGGCGGGAATCTTCGCGGGAAAAGTCTTCGGGCCACTTGTTTCGACAACAGGATCGATGAAGCGGAGTGCACCTTCCCTCGGAGATTTCACACGAAGTTCCTCACGATCGTCGGGCTTGGACCGGTACCACTGATGCAGCCCCACGTTGGGCGCCAACTGAAGGACTGGGTTCTTTAAGACCCAGCGGTGCCAGGGCACAACACCTGAAACCTTCGTGGGTAACCTGCTCCGGCGTACGAATGACAGAGACACGGGACACTTCCTTCGGCGTCAAAGATTCAAGGTTTATTTACTGCAGGGAACACAGAAGTCACGACAAGTACAACACGTGCAACTTGGGGAGACTGCTTCAAATTGGTTCTGTGGATCGCTCCTTTTATACAGTTTTTACCCATAGGACAACATGGCACACAAAGGTTTACGACCCGGTTCCCACAATTATCCCCCAGAGGGGTCGCTTTGGTCACTTTGATACACATAAGGTCCGGAACATAAGTGCGGAAACATTTGGCGGTTCCCAACTGTAAAAACCCATCTTCCCAACATTAGCGCATTCCAATCGGCAGTAAAACAGATCGAAATAGGAACAAAGACAGGTGCAGAGGAAGACGGAGACAGTGGGGAGATCGAAAAGGGTGTAAAAGGGGAGGTATCGGGAAACACGAGATACAGGCATCAAAAGGGACGTGCCTAATGAGATGCACGGCTGAGACAATAAACCGGCACGGCGAGATGAGCCTCGAGCGGGGCCATCTGCCTTACAGTATCATCCCCCTCGTCATAAAGACACTTACAAAGAACATGTGTCTTCCGCAAATATCTTGGGAGTCCCAGGGTCGCGAAGCGGACAGCGTCCGTTCGCTGGCTACTTGAGGGCAAGAGACAAAATGGATGCCGTATCTAAGATGGAACCCGTGGGTACAGATGAAAAACCCACATAACAAACGAACGGTTTAAGTTAGCACAGCGAAACTGCGCACACTTACCAAACTCGTCATTTGCGGTTCATAGATACCAGACTCGACCATATTCGTGCGAGTCGAAAACATCACTTACAATTGTCACGGAACCTCACTGCCCCCCTCTTTTGTTTGCGCTTTATATCAACCCACTCATTTCCAAGATAATAGCATATTTTCTCCCCAGTGAGGATGGAGGATCACACATAACGGATAACAAATCTGTTACAAACACATGAGGAGCAGCTACTCTGCCCTCACTCTACTGACAGGATAGGGACTCCCATTCCAGCTTCTCCCGGGGGGGTCACATTTGCCCTGAAGAAAGTCCAGGACCTATACGGCCAACCCAGGACTGAAACATGTTGGCACTAGGGTCATAGGACCATAATACTCCCATTGACCCATTTTTAAAGATTTTTTAACAACCCTGACAGACCCAAGAATAAAAAGAAACCAGAGGTCTACCAGAGGTTTTTTAATCTTTAACCCCCCTGGTCTTAACGTATTACAAGAGCTCCCAAAACTGTGGTTAGGCGTCGGGGTGACCCGATGATGAAGCATGATACCAATAAGCTGTGTGAGGGTAATTAAACAAAAGGTGTTTTCCTTCCCCCCGTTCAGGTTGAGTTAGGTGTATCCTTACACTAGATACTTCCCCTTTTTTAACAGCTAGACATCTGTTCTACTGACCACATGCTGGTCCATTGGAGTATTTTTTGTAGATTAATATTTTGACATGGGAGGTCATACTCCGACATAGAATCCTCTCTACCCTTCGGGTACGGGAAAGTTTCCCACAGCCTTATTTTATACACATAGTTCTTAGGATCGCCATTCCAGTAAACATATTTTTTACTAGCAGCCCGTCCCGACCTTGTCCGGGAGCAACAGGCTTCCCCGACCCCCACCCGCCCCGACATTGTCCAGCAGCCCGGGCCCCCGCCTGGCCCGTCCCCCGCCTGCCCCGACCCCCGCCTGCCCCGACCTCCGCCTGCCCCGACATGTGTCCCCTTACCTCAGCCGCCGCTCATCCCGCCTGTCCGCTGCTCGCACCGCCGCTGGCCTGACCGCTGCTCCTCACGTCTCCTCTCCTCCCCCGTGCCATGTCCGCCACTCCCTTACCTGAGCCGCTGCTCCTCCAGCCTGTCCGCTGCTCGCACCGCCGCTGGCCTGTCCGCTGCTCCTCACGTCACCGCTCCTCCCCCGCGCCATGTCTGCTGCTCCTCGTCGCGCTCCTGGACGCCGCTCCTCCCCGTGCTCCTGACGTAAGCACGCACGTCGCGGCTGGAGCTACTTCGGAGGGACTACTTTTTTTTTACTGTAAATTTTTTAAATAACGTTTATTTATTTATATAACCTATAAGCATCTACACACCCTGACGGTTCCAACTGTGTATCGGGTGTGTGGATTGGCGCTGTGGTTCCCGAGTTTACCCGCCTCAAAGGCGGAAAGTTCTTCCTTTATTATAGTAGTGTAGATGACATGGGCAATACCTTCTACCTCATGAGTATCTTTACATTTTTGCTCCCTCATCTCACTCACCCACATGCTAGTATTGTTCATGAATTCTACAACAGCCATGGCCTCTTTTAAATAAGGATTTCGTGTGAGACGTTTTTCTTTTACCTTTATTTTATTGGTTCATCTGACAATTTAATCTCTGACCAAAGAATCCATGAGTTGCCCAAAATCACAGGTATGTGCTAAGGTCTACAAAGAAGCCACATAAGTGACAATGTTTTCCTGTCCACTTTGCACCCTTGTGAAAAACATATGCCTTTCATGTGCAATAATGGTTTGTGAGACAAAATGTTTCTCAAGCATCATTACAGACATGTCATATACATTATATACCAAGATAGCTTGTTTCCTCACAGTGGAAAATGTCTTCACACACTGGAATATGTGATAGGCAAGTGCACTCGAGAAGCTGCCACACCCTCAGTAGGGGGAAGCCAAAGTTGAAAAAAACAATTTGCTGGGTGAAGACTACTGGGGAATTCTTCTGGAGCGAGGAGCCAGGATCGACAAGTTGGAGGAACATATAAAGGAAGACAGCTTTATTGGGACACAGCCTCCAAGCAGACTGAGGCATTTAAATATTAAAAGAACAGGAAAGGGAGATTAAGTCAAACACCACATGACAGGAAATATAATGAATTGGGGCAGTGAGTTAGTAAGACACCAAGGGAGGAACAGCCATGATTGAAAGGTAAAAGAAAAGAGAATGAAAGCCTGAAGTGTACTAGATGCAGAGTCGCCTTAAATGGCAGCTGCAAACCCTCAGGCAAACCCTCAGGCAGTCTATTGACATTTTGGAGTTGAAGAGAGAAGGAGCAGAAGCCTGGATCCCGGGGACTGTTTAGGAAATAGGCCCAGGTGAGAGAGTATCCCAGCTCACAGATGCAGTCTTTATTCTGTGCCTCCTGATGCCCGGGAAATATGAGGGCCCTTGTAATGTATCATGATTCTCAGGTGCCCAGACAGCTTAGAAGGTGCAGGTGCCACACCACTGGATAAGAATATGTACCAAAAATTCTGATTTAATTATTCTTTAAATCTGGGACACCATGCTATATGTGTTCAATGTACTTTTCAGAGTACTAGCACCCATGCAGAATATTTACACATTTGTACATTCAAGTGAGGTGTGTATAAAGCACCAAAACGATTTTCTATTTTAGGAGATACTGTTTTATTGAGAAACTTTTTATTAAGGCCTCATTAATTCTAGAAAGTAGGGCTGAGAATGCAATACCCTGTGCAGTGGGTAGAGGGAGACTCACAATTTTCTTTTAGCCAAAAATGTTTTTATTGTAGCAGTCTCCCGTCTAAAATGGCTTGTGCTTCACTATACTTCAATCGAGAAAATGAAGTCCCTTGATTTATTTTCTAAAGTCTCTCTCGTTGTAGTATGGACATTTTTGGCATGTATGGAAATGTAGATGAAGGAGACAACTCATAATTCAAAGTGCAAAAACTAGTAACAATAAATCAATGCTTGGCAGATGGCCAAGGATTGGTGGCTCTTATTGTCCGTTTCCAGACACCAAATTTGATTTAAGGTCTGAGTCTTTGAAGTGTTATGTTGGGATGGGCTTCTTTTAAAGTGTACTACTTTCCGTAACTTCTCCCCCCTTGTTCCTGGTGCAACAGGCAACCTTACAACTCTTTAGTTGATAGACCCACAACACAGATCATAGGAGTGACCAGAGTACACACCTCCATGTCAAACACAGCGATATGCGCATCAAAAAGTTAATCTTGGGCTTCCAACCCTAATCTTTATGATTCCCTTATCAGCCCCATCTCCTTCATGAGATGTGTCCAGGCCCCTTTCTCGTGATCTTTCACTGAATCAAAGAGGAAACTTTTGTAGTGTAGAGGGGGAATCTCTTCCTCCTGTCCTCCAGTGTGTCCCCCACCCAGCTCACAGGAATTCAGCAATACAAAAATCTGGCTGGGGGATTCATCTACTGGCTTCACCAGGCAGATCAGGGCTTCACAAAATGGACCCTAAGGTGCTCCATGAAATGTACCTTTGCAGGCATATTTGCATTCAGTTTGCATATAAACATTGCATGTATTTCCAAGCACTGTTGCCTCCATTCACTGCGCCATTATAGACAAACCATACATTCAACACACACATTCAGTCTGTGCCCACTTTTCACTATTGTAGCTCGTCTGTATTGTACCAGGGTGTGCTATTTGTAAACACACACTGCTAGCACACACACTGAAATGAAATGAAATGAAAAAAGGACTTGATTAAGCGCACTGTGGCCAAGCGGCTTCCTGGCGCTGAGGGTTAGACCAGACTCACAGAGGGGACTCGGGAAAACTAACAAGGGAAGGCCTGGGAGAACAGAAAAGTTTTAAGAGCTTTGGGATGGAGCGGATGGACCGAGGAAGGCTGTTCCAGAACCGGGGGGCCAAAACCGAGAATCGGGTGCCTCCCGTTCTGGATTTGGGAAAGCGGGGAATATGGAGAAGGGAGAGGGAGGAGGAGCGGAAAGTGCGACTAGGGACGTGAGGAGAGATGAGAGATCCGATAAAGAGGGGAGCAGAGTGGGTGTGAGCGCGAAAGGCCATGCAAGCTAATTTAAAAAAAGATCAGAAGTGGACAGGAAGCCAATGGAGGAACTTGAGTGCAGGAGTAATGTGGGAAGATTTGGGAAGGTGAAGAATGAGGCGGGCAGCCTGGTTTTGAATGGCCTGAAGACGGCGGGTTTCGTAGGCGGGTATGCCCACGTACAAGCCATTCCCATAGTCAAGGCGAGAGGTGATAAGGGCCATGACTATGGTTTTGAGGGCATCCGTAGAAAAA
This sequence comes from Lissotriton vulgaris, assembly GCF_964263255.1. Classification (NCBI taxonomy): domain Eukaryota; kingdom Metazoa; phylum Chordata; class Amphibia; order Caudata; family Salamandridae; genus Lissotriton; species Lissotriton vulgaris. The sequence continues at coordinate 314,538,113 of NC_141689.1, read as the reverse complement.
TAACGAGAGATTTTCCGAATGAGGCGGGGAGAGAGAAAGCAGGAGGATACAACTGAGCTGACTTTGGCATGCATAGTAAGGTCGTGGCTGACCTTGATGCCCAAGGTCCGAACAGAAGAAACCGGTGAGGGAGGGGAACCAAAAGAAGGGGGCCAATGAGCCGGGGACCAGGGGTTAGAGGGACCACCCGTGAGGACAAGCTCCGTCTTGTCCGGATTGAGCTTCAAATGATTGATGCTCATCCATTCAGATATGAAAACTAAGGTGGAACAGAACTTAGGAAGAGAGACAGAAGGGGAAGAAAGATCAAAGACGAGCTGGAGGTCATCAGCGTAGTTATACACAGAGACCCCCAGCTCGAGAAGAGAGGCGATGAGGGGATGGATATAGAGATTAAAGAGAAGAGGGGAGAGGGAGGAGCCTTGGGGGACCCCACAGGTGACCGGACGTGGGGGAGCGGAGAAGCCCGAGAATTGAACCGCTTGGGACCTGCCCTGGAGAAAGGACGAAAGCCAAGAAAAGGCAGCGCCCCGGATGCCCGCTGCGCTGACACGGTCGAGAAGAATGGAATGATCGACCGTGTCAAACGCAGCGGACAGATCGAGGAGGACCAGGGCCTGAGGGAGATTGATGTCAGCTTTCCCTTTGAGTTCGTCCAGGACCGCGATGACCACTGACTCCGTGGAATGGCCTGGGCGAAAGCCCGCCTGATGGGAAGCCAAGAGGTGGTGCTCCTCAATGTAGTTGGACAGGCAAGAGGTAACATGGCTTTCAAGGATCTTACCCAAATAAGGGAGAAGAGAGATAGGCCTAAAATTAGAAGGGAGAGAGGGATCCAAACCAGGTTTTTTAAGAATAGGGAGAACGATAGCGGATTTAAAAGATGAAGGAACAGAGCCTAGGGCTAAGGAGGCAATAAGAAGGGCAAGAGGGGGGGCAGAACAGCTAGTGAAGAGAGTTTTGAGGATCCGTGCAGGAGCACAGACCGCCGGAGATCCGGACTTGACTTTTGTAAGCAGGTTAAGGAACCGGTCCGTAGAGATAGGGGGGAAATGATCTAGAGAGGAGGGAGGCGGGGGGAGGGAGCATGAGAGGCCAGGTTGGAGTACCGTAGGGATGTTGGCCTTGATGTTGGTGATTTTATCAATGAAGTAGTCATTGAGTGAAGAACAGAGGGTCTGAGAAGGAACAGTACTGGTACTGGTGCGGTCGGAGGTAGCTAGGCTGTGAACCAGGGAGAAAATTTCTCGGGATTTGTTAGCAGATAGGGCAACTCTCTCTGTAAAATATTTGGTTTTGGCCGCAAGGATCGCTCTTTTATAGTCGTTTAGAAGAAGTTTGTATTTAGCGCGAAGAGTAGGGAAATAGTTCCATTTCCAATGACACTCCGACCTCCTAAGATCAAGTTTGAGATCTTTGAGCTCGTTGGTGAACCATTTGTGCGCATCATAAGGGCGAACAGATTTGACCTTCTTAAACGGGGCGACCTGATCACAGGAAGAGGAGAGCCAGATACTAATGGCATCTGTCTGCAAATCCAGAGAAAGGTCAATAAGATCCGGAGCTGAAGAAGCCAGGGAAAGCGAGAGAGAATTAAGGTCAGTTTGATGCCAACTGCGCGCCAGAATATTTTTGGGTGGAGGCAGCTTATCGGCGGAAGCCGAGTGAATACGAAATGAAATCATGGCGTGGTCGGACCAGATGCAAGGGAGTATAGAAGGAGGTGAGACGTCGCAGCGTAGTGACCAGAGTTGGTCCAGGATATGGCCCTGGGCATGGGTGGGAGCCAAAATGTGGGATGTTAGGTTCAGGCTCTGGAGGGTAGCAGAAAAGTCTTTGGAAGCCGCGTCTTCCCTGGGGTCACCTGGCCAGAAGTTAAAATCGCCAAGCAGGATGACCGAAGAGTTGTTGACCACCAGAGTGGCCAAAAGATCCTGAAAAGCCGCAACAAATAAAGGCATGGCTTGGGGTGGGGGGGCGGTACATGAGAACGACGGTCAGAGGTACGTGAAGATTGAGCGAACGGGCCACCAAGTAGTCCACGTTGGGTATAGGGGGGTGAGCGAGAAGTTGAAACTTCAAAGTGGAGCGGATAATCATAGCCACACCACCCCCGCCTTGCCGACCGGGCGGTCTGCTCGGCGGGCATAGTAGGTGTCGGGGGTGCTGCACAACACTTCACCATTCATGTACTGTAGCTCCCACAAACACAAATGCACCCAACACATGCTGCCATTGTGCACTGCATTGCACAGCAGTACATCTCTTATGTTATGTATTCCCAGCTGGTATACAGACTCTCAGTATACGCGCTAACCACACATATATTTCTCAGCACTTCTCCACCCGCTACTGTATTCCCTTCCCAGGCAGACATACATCCAGCACAGTCACTACTCCTGTGCTGCACAGCACTCCACATCTACCTGATGTAGGCCATGGGGGAGTTAAGCACAGAGTAGAGGCTCTTTTAAAAAGGAGAGTGAGCCCGTAGGCCTCGCTCCATTGGCATAGAGTAAACAGGACCTGTTCACTATTACTGATCACAACATGGTATGCTGCCACCACTGCCCTTGGGCTGCTTAAATCGTGGTGAAGGTGGTAGCATTCTACCACTATCAGGGTAACAATTTGGGCACCCTGCTTGAAAGAAAAAGATTTCTAATTGTGAGACAGATTTATGTCATGGCATACACGTGTGATCCGTGAAGTGTGCAATGGGGGTCTCAGGATAGTATGTGTGGAATGAAATATATTCCAACATTTATCATTAGCTCTTCATTATCGGTTCAGTGGGATTCCAGAACCAAACATTTTGTTCAGGTGATGCATGAGCACACAAGTTTGGTGTGATGAGCACAAGCAATAACCCATGTTCACTTCCATGTTTGTGGGAACTGAATTGAGCTACAGTTTCGGGTCAAAATTGCTGTGTATGTCCCATTGCAAGGCCCTATTGTGCTACATGGAAAAATCAAAAATGATTTTGCATACCAGATCAGGGCAGTAGAGTATCAATACCTTCAACATGATCAAGAAATTTGAAGTGCGATGTTAAGAGACCATGGGCTTAGTGTACAAAATGATACATTTCCAAATTGGTAATAGAGGTATTCAACAGATCTCCATTTTGTCATAGCAAATAGTGCGTGCAAAGCATCAACATAAGCAAATTGTATTTTTTTAAATATACGCAACCGCTTACACTGAATTGCATTTTTTGATACAGAGTTCTCTAAAAAAAAAAACATTATCTTTACATACTTATAATCTCACTGATAAAAATTACAAAGACTAAAGGGACATTATAGTTAGGTGAAATTGTTGCTTAAAACATACCTTTTTAAATGAACAAAACCACTGAAATTCACCAGTTATAATTATCCCAAGTAACTATAACTTGTACCCTAAAGTAACTACAACTCACGACCCTGACATGCACAGTCAATGATGTTATTTCAAATGTTGCAGTGATGGTATCAATGATGTCATGGAACATGTAATGAGTGATGTAATGTGTGAGGTCATAAGTAGTGTATGGTGAGGGCGCAAGTTATAGTTACTTTAGGGCACAAGTTATAGTGGGTGAGGAAAGGACCCTTTTATATCCCCAAAAGTTATTTAAGCAAGCAGGGGTTTGTAACTAAAACTTGATTTGCCAAAGTTCAACCTTACCTTGGTTGATTTAATATCAAGGCTTAGGAAGAGAGCATGGACTTTGTGTTTTTTAGAGTGCTTGAACAGGCCGAAAGGGCAGACGTCCCAGTAGCGACATATGGCTCAACTGGTCTGGTATTGCAGCCCATAAACAATTTAACGTAGAGCTAGTCCAGAACATATGTTGCAAGTCTCTTTTTAATTGGCGACATCTCAGACAGAAAGCAACAGCTCCCAGAAAAACAAGCATTTGCAATGAAATAGGTCTCACATTTACACTGGATGTGATGTTTTGGTTTTTAAAACAAAAATAAAAGGCATGTCTTTTTTTTTTACAATGCTAATCGCTGAAACTCTTGCAAATGTGAGACTGAAGTCATGCGAAGCACTGAAAACTCGTAGCTGGCCTGGCTGCTGCTGCTCTACTGCTGCCTCTGTGCCAGGGCACCATTCCTGCCTCACAGCTGCTTCTTCCAGCCCGCTCTCCCACTGCTAATGCCCGCTGCTGCCCTCCGTGATTTCACCCAAGCAAAGACTCAACGGCATCGCTCCGGCATGTTAAAAAAATATAAATCACATGGTTATTTTACGATGTTGTTGGTCGCATTGCCGCCGACATTTTGGTTTGTGTGAAATCATTGGCGGGAGAAAGGCATGTGACAGCCATGATTTTATGTTTAAAAAAAAATGAGGTGGGTGAGCTGTGCACAAAAAAATGCGCAGGCGCCACAATGTAATGTAAAAATACATTTTTTAAACCCTAGAAGCTAAGCAAGCTGCGTGCCGGTCCCGCGGGTGGTGGGTGTGGGCCCCATTGTGTAAGTGAAAGTGCACATAATGTGCTTAAAACACACAAAAAAGCGGCCCCCGTTGCTAAAACTTGTGTCCCACTAGTGGTGTTTACATCAAACAAAGAGTTCTTGCTAAGGGTAAATGCAAGCTATACAGTAAGGACACGTTAAAAGGTCCAGTCCTGGTGGGAGGTTACAAATGAAGACAAGGCGGTACTAAAGCGGGACTAACAAGCCTAATAATTAATCAAGCCAGGGTTTATGAAGGACAGTGACACAAGCCAATGAAAAATATGGGTGGAGAGATGGCGGGACTTCAAATCCATTCTCCAATCCACCATGCCTCGCAGAGTAGCGCATGCACTGTCCATGTTCAGCTTGATAATAGTGGCTGTTTCTGGGGTCAGGTACGCTCTGTGTAGTACATAAAATGTAATGAACTTGAACTTGGCAATTCTGGATGATGAGGCCGCGGGGTGTGCTACCACCTAGTCGAAATTTTGGTGTCATTGAACTCCTAGCCAATCTCTGTCTTCCATTCATCCTGAAGTGAATCAAGCTGACACAATGTGTGAGTGGTGAGTGATTTTGTCAATCATCATCTGAGATTTCATCCCTTCTACATGGTTTTGTTTGCCACAATATGTAGGTGAGTGCATCATAAGTCAGGAAATGGTTCTGCGGGATGCAGAACTGCTCACTAAGCCCATCAAGGGTTACTATATGTCCGTTGTTAGATCTGGGGGTCTCTAGTTGGCAGAGGTAGGTACCAATGTCCAAATAGGGACCCTTGCTTCTAGTCAGGGTAAGGGGGATACAGTCTTTAGATAACCCCTGCTCACCCTGTTGGTAGCTTGGAACGAGCTGACAGGCTTATCAAATGCAATGTGTAAAGTATTTGTACCAACACTCACAGTAACACAGAGAAAACACCACAAATGGACTCCACACCAGTTTAGAAAAATAAAGTATCTTCATCTAAACTACACTAGACCAAAATGACAAAAATCCAACATACACAATTCAAGAATATGATTTTTAAAGAGTTCTGGGGTTTGCGTCAAAATAATCCACAGTTGCGTCACGTTTAGCCCAAAGTACCTGTAAATGCAACAAAAGTTCCAAATGGAAGCTGCAGCATTGAAAAACAAGTGATGCGTCACTCCTGAGACCCTGGGGAGGTGATGTGACAGCTCTGCTGGACGCAGTGGGTGTGTTGCGACAAATTCGGTCTATATGGGGGAGGGATGCGATACCTTGTATGGGATCCGGTGGGCAGGTTCGGTAGGAAGCATCTCGCACAGGCACGATGCGATGATCTACGGTATTGCGATGATCTCAGGTGCGGTGGAGATGCTCAGCATCGATCTTCTCTTCTCGTGACACCCTCGATGCGATGGCTCTGCGACGATGTTCGGAGCGACATGATGCGGTCCACAAGCAAGCGGTGCGACGATCTCACCCAGCGACGACAGGCTCTGCGGCGATATTCGCAGCAACAGGAATCTTCCCGCACTGGGCCGATGCGTTCCGCAAGCGAAGGATGCGTCGGCTCTTGCAGCGGCAACAGGCGCTGCGACGATCTCTATCTTCGCGGTGGCGGGAATTTCCTCGCACTTTCAGGTATGTGCTCCGCAAGCGAGCGATGCGTGAAAATTGCAGATTGTCTTCTTTTCTCCTTGTCCAGCACCCCAAATAGCAGGCACAACTTCCAGAAGCCCCACAATTGGATCAAGCACTCTAGGAAGGGCAAAACTCTCTCAAAAATCTTCAGGGGGAAGCTGGGGATGAAGTCCTTTTGTTTCTGGGACTTCTTAACAGGGAGCACGCTCTTTTCAGGCCCTTGGAGATCTCTTCAAGCAAGGGGACAAAGCAACAGCAAAATCCTTCCCCTCTTCTTGGCAGCAAAGCAACTGCAGGTCATCCCACAAACACACAGCAGGTCAGTCCTTCCTCTTCAGTCTTCCAGCTTTCTCCTTGGCAGAGGTACCTTCTTGATTCCAGGATGATCTAATGTTCTGTAGTATGGGTAGCCATTTTTATACCAGTCTTTACTTTGTTCTCTAGAGGCTTGGTCAGAACCAGTTCAGGACAGTTCCTGAGCACTTTGTTTTTCAAATCTTCTCCTTTCCTTTCAGAGAGAGGGGCACGGTCATCAGCCGCCCAGTAGGAGGTGGAGCCAGCCTTGTGGGAGGCAGGCACAACCCTATTCAGGCACAGGTGCTATCCCTTCCCACCACTCAAGATGGAGATGCAGTCATTCAGTCTAGGGCTGACTCATCCAACCTTCTGGGGGCTCCCCAGCCCCTGTCACTCACAAACCAGACAGTCAATTCACAAAACAGGTCAAGGCACACAGATAGGTCAGACAAGAGAACAACCACTTTCTAAAAGTGCTGTTCTCAGACACAGGATTTAAAAAACATCTGTCCTAAAAGATGTGTTATTAAATTCTGAGTTCAGGGATACCAGACTTTAATTTTCCATCTTGCTCCTATGGGAAGAAATGCAGGTAAACATTATACACAGCATTCCCCATTATAGCCTATGGGCAGGATAGCCCTCTCAATAGTGAAAAACGAAAATGGCTGTAATTAACTAACAGAGCATTTCACACACTAGTACATGCTCTACCTTTCATATATACTGCACCCTGCCCACGGGAATACGTAGGGCCTTCTATAGGGGTGTCCAATGTGTAGAGAAACACTGGACACTGGCCATGGCAGCATGGCAGTTAGCAACTGCACCCAGGCACCGCTGTGGCAGGCCTGAGACACCATTTCAGGGCTACTCATGTGGATGGCACTACCAGTGCTGCAGGCCCACTAGTAGTATTTGAATCACCAGCCCTAGCACACTCAGGGCACTTTACTAGGGACTTCTTGGTAATACATATATGCCGATCATGGATAACCAATTATAATAACAATTTACTCAGGGAGCACTTGCACTTTGACACTGATCAGCAGTGACAAAGTGCCCAAAGCATCTAAACCAGCAAAAATGAAATCCAGCACAGCGTCAAAAATACAGGAGGTAGAGAGGCAAAAATTTAGGGGAAACCACGCCAAAGATGCCAGGTCTAACATCCGTCGTGTGAAAGGGCACCTAGAGTTTTAAGGACAAGGGCACACCATTGTTTGAGGCCAACAAGGACTGATATTCTTCCTGTGTAGTGTGGGCTTTGGAGGGGAATAGCCAGGGCATAAGGGAATGCTCGAGCCATAAGATGTATTGGTCTCTGGTAACATTTGTGAATGACCTGTATTGGTCAAGGGATGGTCAGGCAGCATGGACCACCATTGCCATCGACCAAGGGAGTACCATTGTTACAGCATCATCCGGACAAACACCGGCAAAGCCAGTGGAGCTGGAATGTGACAAAATAGTGATCAAAGTTAGGAACTCCCAAGAAGTCCTTGTTCACAAGCCATCTGATCGTGGTGAGAACTAACGGTGGGCGTAGTATGCGTAGTATGTGTAGTATGCGTAGTGGGGCTACGCGAAGCTACGCAAAGTGGGCGAGAAACTACGCCCACCTACGCACTTCGCGTAGCCCCACTACGCGCTGCCTGCCCCCTTCCCTATATACCTAATTTGTGTAAATACTAAAAGAAAAGTAAATAAAAAGCACTTACCTTGTCCGCTGCGTCCCGGGGCTCCCTCTTCTCGTTCGTGCTGCCGTCTTGGATACCAATGCGCATGCGCGTCCGCCCGCGTAATCGCATTTCTCGCGAGACGCAGCAGACAAGGTAAGTGCTTTTTATTTACTTTTCGTTTAGTATTTACACAAATTAGGTATGTAGAGGGGGGCGGGAGGGAGGTGGGTGTCAGGCAACTTTGCTACACCCACGGAGTGGATGTAGTGTTGCCTGCTACGCCTACTTTGCAAAGGGCAAAGTAGGCAACACTACGGGTTAGTGAGAACTATACTGCTTCAACCATTGTTCCAAATTAATTCCCTCAGCAGGGTGTATAGAGATCATAAGAACTTTGCAGGCAGTTGTACGGGTAGGTTAGCAAAGACGTAAAGGAGATGAGGGAGCAACACCATCTGGGAGAGGGCAATTCTGCTCACCTTTACCGACAGCAGCATAGCCCTCCAAAGCACTTGGATCCCAAGAGCTGCATCAGTACCCATTATCTTTCCGTTGACTAAATCTTGGTTGTTACGGTAACTGCATATGCCAGGGTATCTGAAAGTGTGTTGTTGCCAGAAAAGCCCATTCCAATTCCATCTCTGAGGCTGCTGAGCATACGAAAATTGGCAAGATTTCTGACAATTCACGAAAGGACTCAAGGGTCGCTGAGATATCTGTGATCCCTTGTGACATCCTCTTCTGCTGCATTTATTATGATATCATTTGAGGTAGGCTTCGTTTAAAAAAAGAAAAAAAAGAGAAAACTTGCTAAATGTGGGCGGCAAGAAATTGCCACCAATGGGCAATATCTGGGAGATGTCAAATTCACGAGTTTAAGTCCATGTATTTAGCCATTTAGATAAAACATCAGTACAAACCAAGGACTGGCGGAATAATATAGGACTGCATGTGAATGATTTAAAAATGCTGACACTGACTGTGTATTGCTCTGCAAAAAAAATGGAAACAAACACAATTACAACACCTTTCCTTGTAGCAACTTCTTATTTACATTTGTATGAAGAAAGCTATAGCCTTCTGTTTTTAGAGTTGTTGGCAGTCCCAACTATGCAGTGCCAGCTGTGTTTTATATGTTATTCTTGACAAATATATATATATATATGTCATTGCTTGAAATGTGGTTATAGCTTCTCCCTCGCAGCAGTGTTTTATTTAGCAATCGTGCTTTGAAACGAAGAGTAATTTATAGGAGGGCAGAGATAAAGTGCCAGTAAAATAGCGCATAAAGCTGCTGCCTGTAATAATTTATTTTTTATAGGTTTAGTTGCCCAGGGTATTTTGCTTCAAAATTCGAAAGACAGCTATTGTGTATTTGTAATAATTAGCTATACTAATGCTGGCGACAAATAAAGAAAACAAAGCCATCCATTCTTAACATGGCTGCAGCAATACTATAAAAAAGGCCCTCATTTCGAGAGATGCGGGAACATTGCATCAATAATAACGCAGCTGGAACTGCTGAAACCGCAGGGTATGGTAGTTCCTAGACGCTGGATTAAAGGACCATTCACGTTTTTTTTTACTTTGAAAAAAGAGAATTACTGTGGAAATTAGTCATTTTCCAGTGTTTCCTTCCTATTTTCAGTCCTTTGGATTGCGGGTATTTCACCAAATTTTCTTGGTGAAATATGTGCTGGAAAAATCTTTCATGTTTGGTGGTGCTGCGCACCGTATAGTCTGGATTTAGTAATAAACCTCTTTTGACTCGTCGTGAAGGATTTAGCATTTACTGCTGTTTCTCCCTACAGTACCCATGCTATGAATGAAAAATGTCCTAGCTAACGTAACAGTCGGAGGTGAGGATTATGACTTCTTTCTACATTTAATTGCAAGAAGAAACAACACAAGACTACATTTCCCATGATCCAAAGGGAAAGGGTAGTCGAAACAAAACATTGTTTTCAACCAATCAGAACAAGTAATAATGTCCAATCACTGTCGTCCAGCCTCTCTATAGCATCTTTCTTGTGTCCTTTCCTCCTCTTTTGAAGCGCAAAGACATCCCAAACATCCTCTTCAGATGTCCTGTTTATTGGAATCCGAACCTGAAAAGATCAGAGAGGGTATTACTGGAGAAACAACACAATCACCCTACAAGGAAAAGTGAGGTGAAGTCTGACATAAGAGCCTCAACCATCAGTACAGTGGTAATTCAACGTAAATGGATACTTACTACTACTGAACGGGGAGGGGAGTTCTCCCACAGCAATGGGCCGGATAATCCTCGCCTCCGAGTCCTTAATAGAATTGAAACTTTCTGTTACATTAGCTAGGACATTTTACATTCTATGTCAGGACTGGAGGCGAGAATTATGCTTGTTCAAAGCTTGCCCACAACCAACTGAGACATGTTAATTATTGGCTTGGAGTAGAACCTCTTAAAAGTGGAGTCAGACGACCAATCAGCAGCATTGAGTATATCTTCCAGGCGGGAATCCAGGCCAAACGCCTTAGAAGCGATGGCACCTCTTGCCGAGTGGGCTCCAAACTGAGTGAGACTGATGCCTGCTTCCTGCAACACCCACTTAACCCATCTAGCGATGGTAGGAGACGACACTGCCTTGAAAGGTTTCCGCAGGGCAATCAAGAGTTGTCTTTCCCCTGGAGGCCGAAATTCCCACGTCATCTCCTCATAAGCCTTAACCCTTTCGGTGCTGACAACGGCTCCCAGCCGTCATGAGTCACGGTGGGCGTGTGTTGATGACGGCTGGGAGCCGTCATGACCATGCCCGCGATCGGAATGTCCAGTACCGGCGCGGAATTCCAGCCGCGGCCAAGGTGTTAAGACAGTGAATCACGCAGAGCTTGGGAGAATCCAGAAATTCTGGGTAGGATATGGCCCTAGTATGACACTTAGTGCGCATGAGAAGGGTGAAAGTAACCCCATTAGGAGTAAACACACGACCGGTAATATCCAGGGCATGAACATCCGAAACCCTCCTACAGGATACCGGACACAAGAGCATTGCTAATTTTGCAGACAATCCTTTTCTGAAAAGAAACTGATTAGGTTGCCATGATAGAAAAAGGTTCAGAACCAGGTTAACATCCCATAACGTGGAATAGCGTGGTTCCGGTGGCAGGGAAAGCCGAATGCCTTCCAAGAGTCTACAGACTGTTGGGTGCTTCCCTGCCGGAGAGTCATTGACTGGAACATGATCAGAAGAAGTAGCTGATCTGAACGTATTAATTGGCCGATAGACCAGTCCGTTCGAGGCCAAATGGGCCAAACAATTCACCACATGGACCACGTCTGCAACCAAGGGAGCGACACTCCGTAACATACACCAACGGGACCATCTGCCCCAAGCAGATCTGTACCTCTTGATGGTACTATTCGCCCAAGCCTTGGAGATGAGGATTTCAGCCTCTTGCAAAAGGCCTGGCGGTTTGCCATCTGCCCCGGAAATCCTCCATGCCATGAGAGACAATGAGCTTGTTGTTACTAGTGGGTGAGGAGCTCCGTTCTGGTCCGTCAGAAGTGCAGGAAACTGGGGGAGTATGATTGGAAAATCCCAAGAAAGTTCCAGAAGAACTGGAAACCAAACTTGAGACCTCCAGAGCGGAGTGACTAGGACCATGTCCGCCGCCTGCCTGCAGACTTGAGGGGATGTCTGGAAGTCTGCTGTCATATTGTCCCGAGCCGGAAGATACTCTGCCGTCACCGAGACCTGACAGTCCAGGCAATACTGCCAAAAACTCGCCACAAGATCTGAGAGAGCTTTCGACCTGGTGCCCCCCAGGTGATTTATATAGCGGGCTGCTGAGACGTTGTCCATTTTTAGGAGAAAGCAAGACTGCACCGAATCTATCATCCAGCACCACACGGTGAAAGAACTCGTAAGGAGTTCCCGACAGTTTATATGTAATTTATTTTCTTCAGGAGACCACAATCCTCCTGTAGAAAGGCTTCCGCAGCGCGCTCCCCAACTGAGCCAGCTGGCATCGGGCTCTATGACGAGGTCCAGAGCCGACCCGAAGATCGCCCTGCCGTTCAAAGTGTCCATATGATCCAGCCACCAAAGGATTTCAGCCTTGGCGTCGGCAGACAAATCTACTCTGTGTGAATAAGGATAACCTTTCCATAGAAAGTATGCCTTGAGGTGCTGCAGGGCCATGTAGTGAAGAGGGCCCGGGAAAATGGCCTGGATCGAGGCTGACAGAAGAAACCTGCTGCTTGGCGAGGACTGGCCATAACTCGCGTCAAATCTTTTTCACTTTCCTGACTGGTAGGCTCAGAGTGGAGGATAAAGAGTCGATGACGAACCCCAAGAATGTAATCGACTGGGTTGGATGTAACAGCGATTTCTTCTTGTTGGTTACGAAGCCCAGGTCTTGGAGCAGAGTCACTGCCATTCGAAGAGGTTCCGTCAACTGACGGGGACATGAGGCCATCAGGAGGAGATCGTCTAGATACACAATCATCCTGACTCCCCGGGCTCTTAGAAATTCCACCGCCAGTGTGAGCACCTTGGTGAAACACCAGGGCGTCGAAGAGAGACCGAAAGGCAGAGCTGTGAACACGAACACCTGCTGCCGCCAAAGGAATTGGAGGAAACGGCAATGGGGCGGAAAGATCGGGACCACCAAGTAAGCATCCTTGAGGTCCAAGCGGTCCATCCAATCGGAAGGACGAAGAACGTCCTGCAGGAGGTGGATGCCCTCCATTTTGAAATGGTGGTACACCAGCCATTCGTTGAAGTCGCTCAGGTTTACCAGCGGCCTCTTGCCTCCATCGGTCCTGTCGACCAAAAAGATATTGCTGAGAAAACCCGGAGGATGAAATGACGTGGGGACAATGGCTCCCTGGCGGAGGCGAGAGGAAACCTCCTTGTCCACTAGGGATGCATCCTGGGCTGAAAAATGAATGGGACGCAGCGCCATCTTTTGGATGGGAAACCCCACAAACTCTATATGAAAACCCCTCACTGTCTGCAGAACCCAAGCATCCCGGGTAATGGCTAGCCAGGCTTGGAAACAAGTTGCCAACCGTCCCCCTATATCTTGAGGGAAAAAAGGGTGAACACTCACCGGAATTGGAGTTAGACGCTCCTGCTCTGAAGCCTGTGCCTTTTCCACGCAGTCCATGCATGGGGTAGAAATTGCCAAACTTGGACTGGTCCTGGGTGATCCCGGAGCCTCTTTGGTTGGTCTGCTGGTTCTGACGACCATCCGAGCAGCCCCTCCCTCGACCGGCCCCTCAAAAAACACAAGGTAACACCTTTTTTATGGTCCACTGAGCCCTATCCAGGGATGTAAAAGTATTTACATATTTACCTAATTCATTTATAAATGGCTCCCCAAACAATCCACCTTGAGCGACAGCGCCGGCTTCCGGATCCACTAGGTCTCCTAGTTTCGGAGCGATCTTAATCAGGAGGGACCGGCAGCGCTCAGTGTAGAGGGCACAGTTAGCGTTGCCCAGAAAAATCACTCTTCCGCCATGTCCAGAATCTTGGTGACGTGGCGGGCCCTAGGGCGTCCAGAAGTTTATCCTGGCACGCCCTCCAGGATCTATCAAGGCCCTTTTTGGGGTCTCTTATAAATTTCTGAAGGAATGTCGACATTCTGGGGTCAATTTCAGGTGTGAGCGCAACTTTTCCCTCCAAGGAGGGGCGGGGACACTCCGCTCGAAGGCAGTTACGGGCCCCCTTCTCTAGAGGGTGGCATATATGTTCCGCAACATACGTGGCCACTTTCTCCGATGCGGACCACTCAGATGAGCGGGGATGCACAATTTTATTAGGATCCAGCATATCAGATGCTGGGGTGACCACCTGTGAATCTTGGGAAGGACGAGATGGGAGCCAGGCTCTAGACGGGCTGGGCGCAGGGTCGGGGTCACCCGAGGGAATAGGCTGTGCTGGTGGGAGGGCAGGAGTGGAAGATCCAGGGGTAATGGAAGAACCTACAGGCTGACTATCCAGGAAGGCCTTTTTTAAACGCTCAAAGGCGTCAACATCCACACCAGTGGGTTTCTGGGGCGTTTGGCAGGTGGGGAAGTCACAGGGTCCTGAGTAGACGTGGAAGGTGCTTGGGATGGGGCCCCAACTCTATGCTCAAGGTGTTCAAATGCCTGTTCAATCTGGCGGGAAAGCCTGTTTTCAAGAGATGAAATGGCTAAGTCTATTGCCTTATAGATAGAGTGTCAACCGCCTCATAAACAGCGTCCCCCCCAAGGCATATCTGCCAAGGGGTCCTCCTCCTCCTCCTGGTATTCATCATAATACTCCATTATAAAATTGATTAGGAATGCCCCAAAAATAAAAGCAAAAGGGTCCCTGGTCTAGGGAAAAAAATGTAGTACTGCCATGGGTGTCAGTGGGAATTTTATGTTGGCCAAGACCACAATTCATGGGGTATGAGCCCCAGGGGGACCTCTGCTGGACAAGCACTCAAAATCACACAACCTTCCCCCCACAGGGAACCACTCTGGTCTGGGAAAAGTCCCCTTCTTGTGGCCCAAAGGCCGATACCTGACCTTAAAGAGGCGTAGAGAGGGAAATACAGACTCGTTCCTCAATGGGCTGTGAAGGAAGTGAGAGTGAATGAAAAATCATTAACAACGCTTCCAAAACCGAAGATGTTGCCGCTACAACCAGCAAAGGCGTTCGCCTCAGACCAGGTCCTGACTGAAAGTGGCGCTCGCTCCCCGCACTGCCATAGAGGCTGCGGCAGCGCAACGCGACTTGAAAGGCGACTCACTGTGACGGGAGGCCGCCAGGACACACCCAGCAGCACGCTGCGTAGGGACGGGCGGCCGTCCCCCCGGCTGTAAAGTACAAAACAACACATGGCGGCGGGAGGCGCTGAGACACAACAAAGCGAGGAGGCACTCTTAGAAAACGAAACGCGCTCGCCCTCGCGACACAACTTTTACCGAAAGCAAACAAAGCGGGTGAAGCGCTGAGGCAAAGCCACTTAACATTAAAGCGTGAAGCGCTCTCAAAAAAGACACAGCGTTTGAGTATAAGCTAAAGCAAGCAGTTCATTAGAGAGCGTGAAGCGCTCGCATGAAAAACACAGCATTCAAATACAAAAATACAAACCAGACAAAGCACAAAGCAGTAAAAACTGAAGAGCACTTATCTGGCTGCGTTGCAGCGAAGTAAGAGGAGGAAAGGACACTAGAAAGAGGCTATATAGAGGCTGGACGACAGTGATTGGACATCATTACTTGTTCTGATTGGTTGAAACCAATGTTTTGTTTCGACTACCCTTTCCCTTTGGATCATGGGAAATGTAGTCTTGTGTTGTTTATTCTTGCTGCTATGTGCCAATAAAGTGAAGAAAGAAGGCATAATCCTCGCCTCCAGTCCTGACATAGAATTTATCGTTGCCATTCTTACAGAAAGACTCCTGGCACCACTGTAAAGAAGACACACAGCTTTTGTCTTCCATGCAAACTTCAAGGAAACTTTAATTTTATCTGCCCTTTTACAAATTCTAAAGTGTAATAACAGCTTTAGTATTGATCTGGTTACTTGCCAGGTTACCCATCTTCTTCAACTGAAATGATGTGAGGCCATATCGCTTCACATACAGGGCACCTCCCTTTGGAACTTCTTTCCCCATCCACACAGATGTGAAACAAGATTTCCTGAAGTTTATGTCTATAGATTCACCTTTTTCATTCCTCTGCCGACATCATCCACCTGCCAGCTTCATCCAGCATATCTTTTATACCTTAAAAATCAGCCAGGTGGCTGAGTCCAGTTGTTAAAGGCTTTTCTATCTTCTGAGTCATTATTTCTTCCTTAGAAGGATTTTATCTTTGCTATGTTGTTTTATGGATTACGAGTATATTCTATTGCTGTGCTTTTGATGGCTCCCCATCCTCCCAGCGGTAATTTGAGCTTTGAAGGCTCTACAAAGCTCTCTGCATGAAGAAGTAACTTTTAATATTTAGCCTCATTGTTGGCCTACTCCAATATCCCTTAACAAGGCGATCAAGTCTACCAGGCAATCCTTCTTTGACCTCCCACTTCCATCTTCTGCAAATGAGATATTTGAACATGAAGATGTTGCCAGTATGGTAACATTTGCATATTTGCAGAGTTGGAATAAGCAATGTAGGGGACATCCAACATATTTTTGTGGTATTCGCACACACATGGTAGGTAGTTTCCCACTTTAAAAAAACGTAAAATTGTACTTCTGTAAAGGGCATAAGTGAGTTTCCAGTGTGACTATGGGATTGCACAAGGTTTTCCTCTGGAGAAACCCAATAAAAATGTGATATGTCTAGACATAACCCGTGAGAACTCCTGAAAAGGTACCGCATCGTATTTGTCAAAGAGTATTCTGGCAGTCTGTGACACATCCATAGAATAGGGTATCTACTTGTAATGAAATTAATATTTATCTTTCTGTTTGTGAATCAGGCCATTAACTAGATGACTAAAATATTTAAACGCTGAGAGGCCTCACCCACCCCAGAGGTTGACCCTTCCATCACATTGGTGGGAATCTACCAATGAAGGCTTCTTCTCTAGCATACTTGCCAACATTTGAAAAATAATTCCCAGGACACTTTGCAGCACAGGGCTGCTGCAGATAGAACGTTCCTGTTTGCATACTATGTGTAATAAAGAGGAGCAGTTTCTGAAACAATATTTCCTGGGACTGTCCATGCAAAAATGGGACAGTTGGCAACTATGCTCTGGGAGAGCAAAGGAGCCCCTCGCCAAATGTATCTTTCAAATAATAAGGTCACCCTTTGGGTGTATTAATTGACATAATTTACTTAGCTCTAAATGACTGTGCACTGCGTAGACTGCATAATAGTCAAATGCTTCCTTCTAACATTTGAGGAAATTCTACCCCATCAGCAGAGAAGCAACTGGAGGCCATGTGTCATGCTCAAAGTGTATAATCTAGATATCAAAAGATAAATTTGGCACTAGATCTCAACTTCCCTCATGCCTTGTAGAGGCAAAGACTAGCTGGATAGTTCTCAAATTTAAACTAGGTAAGCTATATTTATCTGCACGTTTTAAAGAACTGATCAAATTTCACTGAAACCCTGGCAGGTGCACTGAAGTCAGAGAAATCCCATTAGTCAAGTCAAGTCAAGTCAGAGAATTTATATAGCGCACTACATACCCAGAGGGTCCCAAGGCGCTTAGAGAGGGGAGGAAGATTACTTGTCAAATATCCACGTTTTAAGTTGCTTTCTGAATGCTAGGTGGTTCTGGGTAAGGCGAAGGTAAGCGGGGAGTGAGTTCCATGTTTTAGCAGCCAGGTATGAGAAGGATCTGCTGCCCATGGTGGTCTTGTTGATGCGAGGTACAGTGGCGAGGGCTTGGCTGGAAGAACGTAGTTGGCGGGAGGGGGTGTAGAAGGACAGTCGTGAGTTGAGGCATTCTGGTCCGATGTCGTAGAGTGATTTGTGTGCGTGGGTTAGCAGTCGGAAAGTGATCCTCTTATTGACGGGTAGCCAGTGGAGGTCTTTAAGGTGACCGGAGATGTGTTCGTTGCCTGGGATGTCTAATATGATCCTGGCTGAGGCGTTTTGGATTCGTTGGAGTTTCTTCTGGAGTTTAGCGGTAATGCCTGCGTAGAGGGTGTTTCCGTAGTCCAGTCGGCTCGTGACCAGAGCATAGGTGACTGTTTTCCTTGTTTCAGTGGGGATCCAGCGAAAAGTTTTTCTCAGCATGCGAAGAATGTTGAAGCAGGAAGAGGATACGGCGCTGACTTGTCTATTCATTGAGAGTGAAGAGTCCAGTATGATGCCTAAGTTCCGTGCGTGGTCTGTCGGGATGGGTGCCTTTCCGAGGGCTTCCGGCCACCAGGAGTCGTCCCATGCAGAGGGGGATGTACCTAAGATGAGGACTTCTGTTTTGTCTGAGTTCAGTTTCAGACGGCTTTGTTTCATCCATTCGGCAACTTCTTTCATTCCTTCGTGTAGGTTAGTTTTGGCGGTGCTGGGGTCATTGGTGAGAGAAAGGATCAGTTGAGTGTCATCCGCGTAAGAGATGATGTTGAGGTTGTGTTGGCGGGCGATGGTCGCGAGGGGGCTCATGTATACGTTGAAGAGGGTGGGGCTGAGCGAGGATCCCTGTGGTACGCCACAGATGACTTCAGTGGCCTCGGACTTGAATGGTGGGAGGCGGACTTTCTGAGTTCTTCCGGTGAGGAACGAGGTGATCCATTCAAGTGCTTTTCCTTGGATTCCGATGTTATTGAGGCGTTGTAAAAGGGTGCTGTGGCAGACTGTGTCAAATGCTGCAGAGAGGTCGAGGAGGATGAGGGCGACTGTGTCTCCATTGTCCAGTAGAGTTCGAATGTCGTCTGTTGCTGCGATGAGGGCGGTCTCAGTGCTGTGTTTTGCTCGGAAGCCAGATTGTGAGGAGTCGAGGGATTTGTTGGCTTCGAGGAAGGCGGCGAGTTGGTTGTTGACAGCTTTCTCGATGACTTTGGCCGGGAATGGAAGGAGCGAGATGGGGCGGTAATTTTTGAGTTCGGTGGGGTCCGCTGTGGGTTTCTTCAGAAGGGCGGTGAGTTCAGCGTGTTTCCAGTCTTCCGGGAAGGTGGCGGAGTTGAGGGAGCTGTTGATGACGTCTCGGAGGTGCGGTGCTATGACGGAGTCTGCTTTGTTGAAGATGTGGTGAGGACATGGGTCTGTGGGGGATCCTGAGTGGATGGAATTCATCAGGCGGATTGTGTCCTCAGTGGAGATTGGGTTCCAGTCGTTAAGGGTGTTCACGGGGGGAGAATGTTCAGCAAAAGGTAGGGTGGGTTGGTTTCCGGGTTGGTTGTCGAAGCTGTTGTGGATGTCTGCAATCTTGTTGTGGAAGAATGAGGCTAGGGAGTCGCAGAGGGCTTGGGAGGGGGTGATGTCGTTGGAGTTGGCCGAGGGATTGGAAAATTCCTTGACGATGTTGAAAAGTTCCTTGCTGTTGTGGGCGTTGTTGTCAAGTCGAACCTTGAATGCTGTTTTCTTGGCCTTTCGGATTAGTTGGTGGTGAGTGCGGGTGGCGTTTTTGAAGGCGTCCTTGGTGCTAGTAGTTTGGTCTTTTTTCCAGGCCTTTTCGAGGGAGCGGCAGAGTTTCTTGGACTTCTTAAGATCATCGTTAAACCATGAGGCCTTTTTGCTGGCAGGTTTGTTTTGACGTTTCTTCAGTGGTGCTAAGGTGTCGGCGGTGTTGGATAACCATAGGGTGAGGTTGGCGGCGGCTTCGTTTGCGTTAGAAGAGTGGGCTGGGGTGTTTAGAAGGAGCGATGCGGAGATATGGTCCGTGGTGATTTTGTTCCAGTTTCTTTGCAGAGTTGGTTGGAGGTGGTTGGTGGGTTTTGGTTTGTTGTAGGTGAAGTGAACGCAGCTGTGGTCAGTCCAGAGGAGCTCCGTAGTGTGGCTGAAGGAGACATGATTGCTGGAGGTGAAGATGGGGTCGAGTGTGTGACCTGCGATGTGGGTGGGGGATGTGACCAGTTGTTTAAGTCCGAGGTTGGCGAGATTGTCCAAGAGGGTGGTGGTGTTGCGTTCGTTGATCTTTTCAAGGTGAAAATTGAGGTCTCCCAGAAGGATGTAGTCTTTGGAGGGGAGTGCGTGAGGAGTGATGAAGTCCGTGATGTCTTCACTGAATTTTGCGCGGGGTCCTGGTGGTCTGTAGAGGAGGGTGCCTCTGAGTGTGGTCTTGGGGTCGATGTGGATCTGGAAGTGAAGGTGTTCAGAGTTGGTGAGATTGGCGTCAGAGCTGGTTGAGATGCGGATTGACTTCTTATGGACGATAGCGATTCCTCCTCCTGTGTGGCCGGTGCGGTCCTTACGAATGATCTTATAATCTTCAGGGATGGCAATGGTGATGTCTCAGGCGGAGGAGGCGTTCATCCAAGTTTCTGTAAGGAAGGCGGCGTCCGGAGAGATGGTGTCTAGTAGATTCCATAGGTCAATGGCGTGTCTGTGGACCGATCGGGTGTTGAGCAAGATGCATTGTAGGTGGTTGGTGTCGGGAATCTGAGGTGTGATCGTAGCGGAGTGGTTGACGGTGCAGAAGTATTTGCAGGAGTAGCATGAGAAAGGTCCATGGGTGTGTCCGGGAGCGGCTTGGACGCAGGTGGGGGCGCGACCGGGGTTAAGGGCTAGGAGGGTGGCGGCGTCGTAGGTAATGCGGGGGGGGTGGGCGGCGCGAGGGGCAGGGGGTCTGGCGCTGGGCGCGGTCCAGGCGCGGACGGGCGTAGACGGGCTTACCTTTGGCACACCTTCGGCGCGGGTTGGGCGCGGACGCTGCGCGTGGACGCTGCGCGTGGACGCTGCGCGCGGGAACTCATGTCATATATGGATAGTGGAGGGGGAGGGGCGAGGGCGTCTCAGCTGGGAGGCGGGTCGGGCACACGAGGAGGACAACAAATAAACAAAATGGAGGCGGGGGAGGAGCAGAGCGGAGCGCTATTGGCAGGCGCGCAGACAAAGTAAATACACAGCCAAAATCAATATCTATAGCGCTAATAAGGCAAATCGCTAGCACACAGCAGGCGAAGACAATTTTAGTTATGGCAGAGATCCTTCAGCAGAGCGGCGCTACGATACCCAGCCAAAATCAATACGATATACAGCCAAAATCAATAACTATAGCGCTAATAAAGGCAAAGCGCTAGCACACAGCAGGCGAAGACAATTTTAGTTATGGCAGAGATCCTTCAGCAGAGCGGCGCTACGATACCCAGCCAAAATCAATACGATATACAGCCAAAATCAATAACTATAGCGCTAATAAAGGCAAAGCGCTAGCACACAGCAGGCGAAGACAATTTTAGTTATGGCAGAGATCCTTCAGCAGAGCGGCGCTACGATACCAGGTTGCAGCCAGGAGCACAGGGAGCGACCACTCTGTCCGTGAGGAGTAAGAGAGACCATCCAATTCAGGTGGACATCCCTGTGGAAAGGGAGCTGTAGCCCTGGGTTCTGTTGACCTCCAATGGCAGCAGGCATCCTTCAATAAAGTTTGACATTGGTTCGCACAAAGGGACAACTGCCTTTTATTTTGCCAACAAAGAGTCAAATGGAACCATTAGAGCAGGTCCCTGTGATGACCTGGGCTCTCATAGGCTACCAATATCCTGAGTCACACAGAGGGAGCAGGCTGGTGCACCTCAAAGGCCATGTGTTGTGTTCTTTTTAGATAGGCCAGAATGTAAACTTTGGAGGAGCTAGATGAAAGGGAGAGAGAAACCTGAACAACATGTAACTCAACCATCTAGTGCAGATGAGACTTACTTTTACACAAGGTCAACACTGAGAATCACAAACTTAGTTATGCTGTTGAGAAAGGAAGGATGAGAAAGTGCAAGGATCCTGTTCTGTTATTTATGGAATAATTCCAATTGCTACTATGTTAACCTTACACAGCACTGCTCTCACTACTCTCAAATCAATACTACTTTGTTGAGGGTTACTGTCTGCCTGATGAAGAGCCCCCTCTAAATCACCAATACTGTGTCAGGAAATCTGGCCTCTTGTTAACCAACAAAAAGGGTTCAGTATCTCTTCAAGAGAAATCGTGTCTGTGGTTGTGGAAATTCTCTTTCTGACAAAGAAAAATAGCCTCAAGACCAGCTCTAAACGTTTGTTCTACCACAATATTGAAACTTTATCTCTGTGTCTTTACCAACAAATGGTCAAAAGCCTCCCCCCTGGGGTGTCCTGCATGTAACTGCCCAGACGAGACTGACATTTGCTTTCTCTTTTTTTGTCCCGGGTACAAATCGTCCAGAAGACGCTGGTTAATTCCCCTCTGCAGGAACCTGGGGTATAGACAGTATGTGGAGGCATACAGACTATTGCGAACAGACTCCCATCCACACATAGTTTTTGCAGTTTCCCACTTCTTGAACTCTATGTGGAACAACCGGAGGTCATTGCTAAAACCAATTCTGCAGGTCTAAACTTTTCTTTAGTCCCCTTTCTGTTATCTTTTATGTATTTTAGTCTTTTTAACCATCTAATATTCTTTTATCATCTTTTAACCTGTCACATTTTAAAATTAATTATATTGAATATTGGAAATATAAAGATACCAACTTGATTTGCGGTAAATGCTGGCCGCTCTCTAGCAGTGTTATATTAACATTGATTTCTTTTCATTTTGATGCACTCTATCGTAATTTTAACTGAGCTCTGTCCTCATTTTATTTTTATGTACTCCCCATTTTCTATGTCATTGTTTCTTGTTCACTTTTTATGGTCTTAACAACCGAAATAAAGTTTGTTGAAATTTAATGGAAACTTTATCAACCAGCACTTAAATCAACTCCACAAATTCAACTACCAGTGCACCAACATATCAAGGTAATTCGATGTGAAGAATAACAAATACTATGTAGTTTATTAGACAACAAGTTGGTAATCGATATTGTAAAGTCAATATGTGCAGAAAGCAGGGCCGGACTGGCCATAGCGGGCACTGGGCAATCCCCCGGTGCGCCGCACTGGTGGGGGCCGGTTTCGGGCCCCTGGGGCCGTTTTTGTTACACCCAGCAAAGCGCTCGGCGGCGCCTCCACCCCCCCCCCCCCCTTACCCCCCCTCCTCCCAGTGGGGAGGGGGGGCCGGCCGAACACTTTGCCAGCACCGGATGTGGTTCCCAGTCCGGCCCTGGCGGAAAGGCAACTGTGACATAACTTGTTAGCTGTAGTTTTGGTTAAAAATAGATAAAATCTTTTTTCACAATTGAAATCACAGATATGGGATCCGAGCTGCATTTCCCGAATGTTTGGAAACATTTACACCACAAGGGAGTTCGTGCTAGAACTCGTTCTAATAGTTCCGAGCGTTTGAATATTTGTTTTCTTCCACTGCTTTCTTAAAAGAGTCACTTTCAGTACAGGAGTGAAACAGCGTTTTAAAGGAGAGCGTATTTTCAAGATATATATATATTTTTCAAAGTATGTGATATTGCTTTGTTTCAGTAACAAAAAAAATGCACGTTGCCCCCTACAGGCAGTTTTGTTCACCACAGCCATCTCAGTGGCTTATTTACCATTGTATCGCCATAGATTGCCTCCGATTTAAAAATACAACTTTTTACACAGCTGCTCATATGGTCAGCTGCTGTTTTTAGCCCATTAACACCCTAATTTAAACTCTGTGGAGTGCAGAAAAAATAGTCATTCTGAAGAGAAAGGTTAATTTGGCCCAAAATCGTAGGCTTTTTAGCGCGGAAAAAGGGGGGAAAGTGCAGTAAAATTACGATTTAATATTCTGTTTTTTAATCACTTTTTCTTTTTAGCTTTAATTTACACTTGATTGAGATATGACAGAATGGTGGGAAAAACATTAAGATACCGTCCGGGTCAAGGTGGCAGCGGTTTAGGCATTTTTCACTTTGTCGGTGCTGCAGAAAAGGCAGTTCTGATTTCCTGCCCTTCACCACCTGGGCCCGCTGTTACGCACACACTCAGCAGTAGCCCGAGGTGAGCATGGACGCCAGGACCCAGACTCTCCATAATGATGTGGCTTACATATCATCATACATGACAACATTTTAAAAGAGGGAAGTGGGAGATTTAAATGAATAATAATGTTATGTTATGTTATGTTATTAATTTTTTATATAGCGCACGGATGCCGCAGCTAAGAGGCGTCCCGGCGCTTGGAGATCTGAATAACACAACACGAATGAGAAGGCAAAGGCAAGAAGACGGACTAGACTGTGGAGAAGAGGAAGGTCTTCAAGGTCTTCCTAAAAAGAAACAGGTCTGGGATTGAACGAAGTGGAGCTGGAAGAGAGTTCCAAAGGGCAGCCGCCAGCACTGAGAACGAGCGACCACCCATTCTAGCCCGTTTAAAGCGGGGCACTGTGGCGAGGTTCAATCCAGCAGAGCGAAGAGCTCTAGCAGGAACATAGTGCAGAATAGTCTGTGAAAGAATCGGGGGAGAGGCTAGTTTAAGAATTTTAAAAGTTAAGCAGAGGGCTTTAAACTTAACTCTTTGCTCAATCGGAAGCCAATGGAGATTCCGGATAGTTTGGCGAGCTGAGACAAATTTCGGGAGGCCGACAAGCATCCTAGCGGCCGCATTCTGAACCCTCTGAAGACGGGACAGTTCGGCCTGATTTAAACCCAAAAACAGAGAATTGGCATAGTCCAGTCTGGTAAGAACCAGAGCCTGGACCATAATCTGTCTTGTCTCAGCATCAAAAAATTTAAAAATGGGTCTCAGACAATGCAAAGTACCAAAACATACGCCAGCCACGCGTTTGGTATGGGAGATAAATGAAAGCTTGTCATCAAACCACACCCCGAGGTTTCTGACTTCACTCACAGGGGTAGGGACAGGGCCAAGATCAGTAGGCCACCATTGATCTCCCCATAGACCACTTTCCTTACCGAAAATAATGACCTCGGACTTAGAGGCATTTAGTTGAAGCCGGTTGTCCGCCATCCAGCCAGAAACAGCTTTTAACGCTGACTGGAAGGTGGGGGCGTCCATGTTGGAGTCGCCATTTAGTGCCACCGCCAGCTGCGTGTCATCGGCGTATGACACTAAGGAAAGACCAAAACTGTGGGCTACCTCCGCCAGAGGCTGAACATATAAATTAAATAAAGTGGGGCTGAGAGCCGAACCTTGGGGAACACCCTGAAGAATAGGACGTGAAGCAGAAACAAAAGGAGGAGTGGACACTTTGAAACCTCGATCCTTAAGAAAAGAGCGAAACCACTCGAGTGCCGTCTCTCCGACTCCAGCCTCCATCAGACGATGTAATAAAATCTGATGGGACACCGTGTCAAAGGCGGCACTGAGATCCAAAAGGATCAGTGCCGCCGTCTGACCCTGATCCAACATCTTCCTAATATGTTCCACCACAGCCAAGAGAGCTGTTTCGGTGCTATGACCTGCACGGAATCCGTTCTGGGAAATGTCCAGTAGATTCATTTCTTGCAAGTGAGCAGATAGAATACGGTTGGCATGTGCTTCCGCTAGCTTGGCTGGCCAAGGAAGAAGGGAAATGGGCCGGTAATATATTTCTCCCATTGACCTGAATTGGGTCTGTTGGAGCCCAGATGTATTGTGCCCTTTTATTTTAAGGGTGCATTCTAATCATGGGTATGTCTCGCCTAGGTCATTAAAACGTGAGTTGTAATAACATGAAAAGTGAAATGTTAAGGATATTTCAATGTAAACGTGAAGAAATTAACATTGCATCACCATATGATTAAACAAAAACATTAACATGTAGAATTCGTACATGTAGCTGATGAGTAGTCACACAATTGATGTGCTCATGTTAAGTGTTAACTTAGATATGCTCCGTAATAACATTCATTTTATATGTGTACTTTCATGAGGCTATGTGCCATTTCTTATGTTGACCTAATTCTGTGGGCCTGAATTGTATTTTTCCCCTGGAAGCTCTTGCATTAGACTCCCTAGTGAATTTCATGTGTATGTTGGATTTGTTCTTTCTCATGTTTCTGTTGCGGGTGGAGAAATTCATAATTGTTTGCTAGAATAATGTCTTTCTTTTAGGAGTTAGGCTTAGGGAGGAGAGGATACATTGAAAGGCGATACTGATAATAAGGGTTTTCCTCATCTCCACACTTCTATGCTGAGAAAAAGAGGCCTGGGGTTCCAGAGTAGATCTAGAACGTGGAATCGGCGCCTTCATGTCTATTGGCATGTATGAGACTTGCAAGTGTGTTGCTGCAGGATCGGATATCAGGAATGCAAATATAATGTTTTTTTTCCTTACCTGTCAGGAGCACATAGAAAGTGCAATGCACACAGATAGAACGCTACAAAAAACAATATGCACTGGCCTGCTGGAGCAGGTTACTGGCAGTGCATACTTAAAGGTCACACAAGACCAGCACCCGTTGGCTAAAGCCTGCAGAGGAATCGGGTTTTTGCATGCAGGAATTGGGAGGCGGGAGACTAGCTTTCAAATTGTTAGTGTCCCGCCTGAATCGGGAGGGTTGGCATTTATGATATATGCAACCATACACACACTGACACCCACACTAAACATAAACAGAGACACAAATATACAAACACACAAAACAAATGCACCCACAGTAAGGCACATGCATACACACACATAACTTTTGGTCACACATGCACACTTGCATGCATACTACAGACAGTGCTGGTTTAGGAACATGTTCACCATCTCAACACACCTATGTCCTGCGCATAAAGCTGACCAGACTGGACCAAAACCCACACCTTTTACAAAAGAGGTGTGTTTCGATAAAGTTAGCGTACAACCATTGTCCACTAATGCGGAATCATTAACTTCACTTGAGCGGGAAAATTCCGCAAACCTACAGCATTTCCAAATGTGCTTTTCTACACTCATTTTGCCATAATTCTGAATGGAGTCTGGATCACACTGACTAATACAAGATCAGCATGCAGAGCTTGGAGTTCAAGTTGACCTAGAACGGTTTCAATCATAGTGAAAACCCCTGCCAGAAGGCCACTTGCAAAGCAGGAGAAGGGGCTGAGACCCGGGCTCACTATGGATCCTGAACAACTGGGCCAAGTACCCTTTCAACACTTGTTTGTCGGGGTTAGCATGGTCTGAACAGTCCAAAGCTTCCTAGGTGGGAGGGAGATAACGTGGGTGAACACTGGCTCAGACTTCAAAATGTGCACAGCTGCAGCAATAAATGTATTGTCCAGTGAATGCCTCACTTTTATGAAAAAAAGAGTATTTTATTTTATCACAAACCACATGAAGGTAAATACAACATTCACAAACAACTTTATAGCCCGCCCCACCTCGGTTCTCTAGTGTTGCATAGGTAGTACGCTGTGTCCTACTGCCTCTTTGCTCTAGTGATTGAGGTCATTCCCCATTCACTATAGGTAACATCCCTGGTAAGCCCCACTAGTAGTCAGTCTTATTAGTCCCCTACAACTTTGTATTGAAGTCAAAGGTATTCCAGTGCCGAAGTGCTATTTAGCAAGCAAGTTCTTCCGGGACCACCTGGTCTGCAATCAGTCTTAACCGACCCTGCAGGGTCGGAGTGACCAGACTCGCTATGTGCACCCCCTCTGCAGGTGGTGTAGCGGTAGTGGCTTGTTGAAGTGAGGTTACTGTAAGCGGTTCAGGCAAGTCACACTCAGTGATCTTCGAGTTCAACATACACAGTCATGCAACTACAGATACTGAGGTTTTCTCATGGCTGCTCCTGGTAGGGCAAGTCTTTGGTCCATCGAAAGCAGGTGGGATGTAGTGCAAAGGTCTTATTGCTGATCCCACATCCTGGTGTAGTTGTGATGGTGTGCTTACAGCAGCCTTACTCCACTTGTGATAATCCCAATCAGGTCAGATTTCTTGCTGGTATCAGGGTCTCCTTTTGGCAGACATGGTCACCATATCTCTACTGCACACAGGCTTCAACCAGATCAGTACAGAAGATTCCATCACAGTGTTACCTCTTGTTATGCAGGGATGCCAGCTCTTCATCATGTAAGGTCGAACGCACACTCCGCTTGGCATTCTGTCATGGTGGCCCCTCCTGGCATACGGGGTGACTGATCCCTTTCTGCGCACTGGCTCTGGCCTGATCAGCACAGCGATGATCACATTTCACTTTGCTGCAGTCCTCCTCTGGCATATGAGGGTCACTGACTTTTTCCTACACGCAGGTAATGACTCAATTGGTGCAGCAGCCATCTCCTCACACCTCGCAAAGGGAGTCCTCTCAACAGGATTCCCCACTGGACCTCGCTCCCTCCAAAGCTATCTTCTTCCTTGCAGGGCACACTGGTCTGGCAAGAAGACAGGCAGTGGTGTACCCGGTTCCAGGGTAGGTGGTCTTGGATTCCCTGGGTGATATCCCCACACCCACCCAGGAGAGTAGCAGGCCTTGACCCTAGTCCTGGTCACAGGCAGAAGACTTGTAGAACTTCTCCTCACACAGGCCGACTGGCTGCTTGGCAGTTGTCAATTTTTGGGTTATCATGCTCCCCTTTTTATAGTTCAATTTCAGAGAACAAATGTGAGTTAGAGTCTGAGGGGCCTTATTGACAAAGGTAATCTGACCAAGGAACACAGGAAAATGTCAAGAGGGCAGTCAAATGTGCATTAGCACTAGAAGCAGACAGGCGGCAACAAGCGCTTCCAAAAGCCAGAAGGGATAGGACAGTGCCAGTCACATAATCTGGCATTAGACTGCCATGTGACTGGCAATGCCCTAAGCCTATTGACCTTCTAGGATGAAATTCTGACACCCAGCCTACTTTACCACAACCCTCATAGCCTTTAAGTGGTAGGAAGTGGGAATTTAGAAAAATTATGGACTCCCCTAGCCCTACCCACTTTCCAAAGTTTGGCAACTAAAATCTCAGCCCCAGCCCACACAGTCTTTTTGGGTGATCGGGTCTAAGCCTGACAAGAGATGCACTGCTCCCTACTTTTTCATAGGCATTGTTCAACATGTGACTATCTATCAGTACAAGTAGCTTTTCAAAGGCACAAGCTTGATGTGAGTAACTCTGCTACAGTCCTCCCGATTTCTTACAAAGAAGGTGTAAACTTGCTTGACTGACTTCTTCAGGCTTGAGCACAACCGCTTTAAAGCCCTGGTGATTTAAATTAAAATCTCCAAATCAGTTCATTCAAAAGATAAGGCTACTACAATTATCATTTTACCAAATAAAGTAGATATTTCTTGACTTTAGGATTCGCCACTGGGATGAGTAGAAATTCAGTGAGACAACCCTAACAAGTTGCGATTAATATGAAACATATGTGGTTAAGAAAAAACTGCTGAGAAAGGATTGGATTTGTTCTTCGCATACTTACTTATCTGACAAAAGACAGACCTGTTGTGGTGCCAAAGCCACTCTGAGCACAGACATCCAAATGAAAGCGCTGTGCTGAAGAAAGCAAACACCAGCACAGCCAGCCGGTGACGTCAGCATGAAAGCAAGTCAGTGCTGGCCACAATGGGGCATTTAGTCCCTGCTGAACTGGTGCATCAGAGGACAGTCTCCAGCAATAACAGCGGAGGAGAGAGGCACCTGTCACTCTTCCTCCATGCATCCTTTTCTGGACATCAAAGAGTAAGGTGCATGGAGGTTTCAGACTACATCAAAAGGAATCCTCCCTCAGAATTCTGAGAAATCATGACTGATGTATGGTACTGCACTGACTTCCTAAACAGGCAACCTAGCTCAAGGAATAATGCGCCTGCTGCAGAAACCAGTGAGGTACCTGCAAGTCACAAATTCAGATTATGGTGTGACTGGTTCAGCCTCAGTGCTGGAATAGAGAGACATCCATCCAAGCTCCGACAGTTATTGCCGAGCCAAATCTAGGATGTAGGCCAGCCCCAGAGAAGACTACTGACTGTCAGGGTCCAATTTGTAGACTCTGGGCCACATAGTGCAGTACCCACATTTTCAGTGCACTCTGCTTGTGAGCACAAGTCTCCTGCATGGGATGAGGAACTTCATGTCCAGGCGGGCAGTTCACACGGCACATAACAGGGTGGCAAGGGAAGCTCGGGTGCTTGAAAGCGGCGGTGGGGTTTGGAAACAGCACCCGTGGAAAATAGACTCTAACGTTTGAGCTCTGTCTTTGAATGCACAGCAATGTACCGAGATAAGAACATTATTCACAGCCCTCTTTACAGAAACGGACTTCGGAGTGACTGAAAACATGTAGCGCTGGTGTCAAATCTTCTTAGAGAATGGGAAAAGTAGTCCACCAACAGATGCTACAATGGGACGAGTGGTACTGTACAAATGCTGGGGATCTGCTCTTTGGGAGTGAACAACTGACGAAACGGAGGGAAAACTAGGAAACCTTAGCCACTTGGAAGCAAGGATTTTTAAAGGACGCTGAAACAAACAAATGAAAATCAGTGGGCGGCTTGTAAGCCCACAAAGAAGTATATACAACAGGTCTTGAAAGCATTACCAAAATAAGGGGCAGATTTACAAGAAAGTGACGCATCTGTAGAGATGCATCACTTTCCCTGCGCCACCCTGAGAAACCCTTGAGTCACCATGGGTACGGCACACCATGGCGCAAGGATTGACAGATGCTTCAGAAATTCTGATGCATCTGTTGGCGCAAAAATCAAGCATTGCTGGAGTTGTGTCGCAAGACCAACGCAACTCCAGCAATGCATGGGGAGGCTTAACCTCATTGTGCTGCATCACTTCTTACGTCTGCTCCAAGCAGGCGTAAAGTTTTGACTCAGTGACGTCCTAGAAGTGGTGCAGTGAAATCTTGTAGATTTCACAGCCTCACTTCTACTAGGTTTTTTGCGTGGGAACCCCCACCCTGCATACATTATACCTACCGCAGGTATAATGTGATGCAGGGCTTTACAACGTGACACATCTCCCTAGATGCGTCATGTTGTAAATGGTCCGCACTTTTATACCGCCGCTGCGTCACAAAAAAGGTCACAACAGCTGCGCAAAAATGACAAAAGGGGCATGTAAATCTGCCCCAAAGTATATACAACAGGTCTTTGAAGATTGACCTAAAAAGGACCTTTCACTCCTACTGATCACTACACAGTATGCTGCCACCACTGCTCTTGTGCTGCTTAACTCCAGGTAAAGGCTGGAGTTTTCCCCCACTATGAGGGTACTGCTTTAGGCACCCCTCCCGGTCCAACAAAACCGCAATACATGAGATAGAGGTCTATGTTATGGCAGATATGCATGATCCATATTTATCTATGACAACAAAAATCAGCATTAATGTTCCAGACATCAGTACTGTTGGGGCATAAAGGGCAGAAGTGAACGTCAGTTACCATTAGGAGGAATGTTTCCTCCCAACAGCCTCACTGAATCTTTTTGCAATTTCAGTTCACCTACAAATGTGAAAATCCTGTAAAAAAGATCAAAGAGAACATTTCTCATTTAATGTAGCTGGCTCTGCAGACATTCATATTGCAGGTTAAACATCTGTGTAAAGACTAATAATGACCCAGCGCCTTGATCCGGCCCTCAAAGCAACCATAGAGGTTATCTTCCGTACAAACGCCTTAAGAGCTTGGACGTAAAACGGAATCTGAATTGGTGGTATGTCTGGTAGGCAATTTAAAACGAACCCAATTATTAAAATGGGAAAACCCTAAACCTCTTAAGGTGGAATTTTTGTTTGTGGGGGGTATTCCGATTGTGCGTCGTCGCTCAGGCAAGTACGGTACCTGTGGCACTTGGCACCATGTCACATTTCCTTGCTTATTTGTAGAACTACTACTTAGGCATCATCTACCTCATTTAGAGTGTTTCATTGCCAACCAACTCATGTGGGATATGGTAGTCACCTTGTATATGACTGTCACACATCACACTGTCCACAGTGGTGAGCATGCTCAATTTATTTAATTCTTCAGTAAATCAGTCAGCAGCTTCGATATTTAACTTTGCAAGCTGAAAGAGGGTTGACTCCAGTTTGCAAAAAGGAGTATCATGTGTTTTCCATACATATATACCCACACCATTCACCAAAAACAAGTACGGAGTCAGCTTTACTCTGTGCCACCGAAAAATTAAAAAGTATTCTAGACCAAGGAGGGGCCGCTGCCATTGTAATATTAGACCTTAGCATGGTCTTTGACATGGTAGACCACAAAATCCTTGTCAATAGGCGCGAAACAGTTGGGAATAGAGGTACAGCCAACAAGTGAGTGGCCTTGCTTCTTAGCGACAGATCCTTTCAGTGTATGGATGCCGGCATTCAGTCAGACACTTTTTCAGCCCCTTAGGGAGTACCTCAAGGATCCTCCTTGAGTCCAACTCTCGTTAACACCTTGGCTGCTATGGCTTTTCCTGTCCTGTGCTGAAAAACCTTGAAAGGCAGCATTTCATGACGAGCTCAGCTCGTCATAAGCACAGCTCCAGTGTGCCTCATGACGAGCTGAGCTCGTCATGAGCATGGAAGGGGTTAATGTCTATATGAGCCCCCGGGCTCATATAGTACAAGAGTTTGGACTCTCCATTGTGTCATATGCCGATGACACACAGTTAGTGGTGTCACTTGCCGACTCCCTTAACTCCAACCATAGGCAACTGACCCCGTGTTTGGAAAAAATTGGAACCTGGATGGCAGATTGCAGTCTTAAGCTGAACAGAGACAAAACCGAGCTTATGATCCTGGCCATCAATTTTAACCCTCGCTTAGAGATCTCTGAACAACAGACTGGGGCCCACCCCCTACCCCGAAATGCTCCAAAAAAAACCTGGGGATGTGACTCGATCAGAACTTAACTGTGGAGAAACAAGCCAAAAAACTGGCGGATACATTCTTTAGTGTCCTCTGGATGCTCACAAAAATTCTTGGCCTTCTCCCAGAGAACTCAAGAAGGACAGTGGTACAAGCCCTGGTGGTCGAAAAACTTGATAATGGAAACTCGCTATACCTTGGGTCACCTAAATACGTCACCGAGAGGTTACAGGTTGAACAGAACGCGACAGATAGATTACTTCTTAATATACCTAAGAATCAGTCAGCTAGAGCGGCATTGAAACAGTTACACAGGTTACCAGTCAAGACCAGGATTAAGTTTAAATCTTTCTGATTGGCACATAGAGCCATGTATGGGAGAGGCCCAGCTATGCTACAAACTCTGATCTCCCCCTACTTACCTCGCTGCTGTCTCAGATCAGGCTCGAATGTTTTGATGACCAATACAAGAATAAAGAGGTCAACGTGGGGAGGAAGGTCGTTTGCACATCTGGTGCCTATACTCTGGAATAGTATGGACCCAGAGTTGCGACTGATTGAAAACGAATGATCCTTTAGAAAGAAACACAAAACTTGGCTCTTCCCCTAAACGCTCTTCAAGACAGCTGTCCTTACCTGTTATAGCACTGGGATGCCTGCGGGTAGCATGCGCTCTATAAATCCCTAAACCTAAACCATAACAGAGTATTTCAAATGTGCTGCTTGGACCACTTACATCTTTTGCCTCTTGAGTGCCATGGTTAGTGCCCACTGGTCAACACAGAGATCTTTCTGGCTGGTGCAGAAGGACTTTGGATTTCTAAGCCATACTTCATTTTGACTTATTTTCTCCTGGGCACCATGGCACCTGTGCACTGTAAAATGTATGCCAGTCATCAGCCACCGTAGCCGCTGTCTCACTCCATATCATTCATGCCCCCCTGCATTCATGCATTATTAGAAACAGGGTTTCTGGTGGCTAGGGTATGCACTTAAGCCAGGCAGAAGCCAGGACTCACGCCAGGGTAAGGAAGTACTCACTCCTTGGTAGCTTGACACGAGCAGTCAGGCTTATCACAGAGGCAATGTGCAAATAGTTTGCGCAACACATTCACACCAGTGACACAATCAACACACCACAGAATGAGACTCCAAACAAGGTTTATAAAAATATATAAAGTATATTGTGAATAAAACATAGACAAAAACAGCATGAATCATATACACTGTGCACCCTATGCAAATCCTAAATTGGTAGGCATTACCCTGAGAAGACAAAAAACTTACATGACATAAATTCATAGCTGCCAAGGTTTAGATTGCAATGTGTGATATTTTCATGATGTTAGTGTAATTAGGAGTGACATTTCAACAACTATGTATGCCATTATCTCGCATGCAAAATAAAGCAATAAAAACGAGGGAAACATATACTATCAGAAATGACACCCATTTGAGCAAAGAGAAAGTATAACATCTTAAAAAACTGCTGCAAAGAAATCAGTAAAGTGAGGTGCATGACAGCAAACCAGGACGCTATATCAGATTTGACTATAATACTGCTAAATCAACTCTAACATGAACACCATCTCCTCAGCTGCTGCCTAATCACACAAAAAATGATTAGTCAGCAACGGTCAGCTGACTCGGACTCGCTGCAGGCCCAGCAGTCTGCACAGGTCATTGTGCAAGTCTCAGGGGAGAAAGGCTGAGACTGGCACATGCAGTTGTTCTTCTAAACATATTTTATGTAAAGCGTGTGTTTTTATGGTAATAAAATCTTTTTGCCCTGCGCCGTTATTTTGTTTAAAATAAAATCTGGTGGCTGGTGCTGACTTTATAGACAATTGGTTCATCGGTCCTTTCATCATTTATGCACAGCTGTAAATAATGCAGGCGCTGGCTGTCTCCGACTGAACTCATTGTGCAGATTATCACTGCAGGGAGAGAGAGGACTGTGCTGTAGCTGCAGCACACTGTGCCTGTGAAATGTGTTAACTAAGTCCAGTGAAGTCTGTGTGTCTGTGTCGCCGTCCTCTCTGCGTGCCCTTGGAACTTACTGGAGGAACTCATGGCACTGTGAAGAACATCACCTGGAATATAATCACCTGTTACCAGCAACCAAATTGCATTTACTGAATTGTTTTCATTTATGCCCCTGACCTGTTTTCGGGGCATATTAACAAGGGCCAGCGATAATTATCTTTGGCCCCACATAGCGATAGAAATATTATCGCTGGTTATCGCTGAAAATTACCGCCATGATAACGCTATATTTACAATGCATAGCGCTATGGCGATAAGATTCAGCGATAGTGGTGTTTACCATGGAACAAACCAGCGATGCTCCATGGAAAACAGCGATAACATTGCTGATACGACCATGTGGTCGTATCAGCATAATCCACCTACCATTATTAGTATGCCTTAGTCTGGAATTTAACATACGTTAAATTCCAGTGTTAAGGTCGAGGTAGCGCAATTTTTTCAATCGCTGCACCTCCTTGTTAATATCGCAAAGCTGCCTTCGTGATATTTTCATGTGTTGTTTTCACAGCCGCGCCTTATTTGCATCTCATTAGCGATGCGAGGCTCTGAAAAAATGGGCTCTGCATCAAGGAAACATGCGCTAGCGTGCCCTTGATGATATTGCAATATAATTATCGCTACTTATCGCGCAAAAATGGACACTAAAGCGGCAATAATTTTATTGCCAGCCCTTGTTAATATGCCCCTTAGAACCTAGGGGCATATTACCAAGGGCATTATCGCCGCTTTAGCTGGAATTTTTCCCGCTAAAGCGGCGATAATTGTATCGCCCTATAGCGACAGCTAGTAGGAGATAGCGCGCATTTAGGTGCCCACTTTGCATGTCAGCGATAATTATCGCTAATGACATGCAAAGTGGGCGTGCCAAGATGTTAGCGACTGGAAACAGTTGCTAACATCTCTATCTCCTATTTCCAACTTTTGGAAATAATCGCGCTAAGCCACGTGGCCCGCAGAAGGATTCTAATTACTGCAGCGCTGCGAGCAGCTAATAAACAGCAGCCTCTGCCTATTCTCGGGCAGGAGGAAACACAGCACTTTAAGCAAGCACTTTAGCCCTTTGCCTTGCTCAATGCCACAAGCTGCTCTCAGTAGACTCAGACCTCACCCAGCAGGGCCAGGCCCCCCCCCGGCGACGTCAGTGACATATGCTGTGTGGCTCTGCGCGGTGTCTGAATTAAAATGAACATCAAATCAATGCAGTGTGTGTTTGTAACTATTGAACCACGCAGCATGGTGCTAATGTAATGCAACCCTCTTAGAAATAAGCCCCTCGATGTATAGGAGGAACCTTGTGAGGTATAATAACCTATGCGAATGAGAAACAGGAGCAGGAAGCCAGACTCTGACGACTAATCATATATGAAAGCAGCAGTATTTAAATGCAAACGTTATGCTAAAAACTG
The DNA here is from genome assembly GCF_964263255.1 of Lissotriton vulgaris. Classification (NCBI taxonomy): domain Eukaryota; kingdom Metazoa; phylum Chordata; class Amphibia; order Caudata; family Salamandridae; genus Lissotriton; species Lissotriton vulgaris. Next base: position 314,502,401 of record NC_141689.1, on the reverse strand, counting down.
AAAGGCAACAAGTTAATTGATCAGGGTTCATTCTTGCATATTCAAGGGAAATGACATTTGTTGCTAAACAGCGCAGTCTTCCGGTGGCAAGGTTTATCTCATCCTTCATTGGTGGAGTTGACATCCACATTCTATCGTTGCCTCGCCGGGAGCTCGGGGCCTTTCATGTGTCATTTATTGGATCTAATTCTCACTTCCTACAGTTATGATGACATTTCGATTACATTGATGGGCAGCAAAAATAAGAAGCGGGGAACTCGTTATTTGATAGATTTTTCGTGACTTACATATATACCATTATCCCTTCCCTTATATCATCATTTCTAATACATTGAAGGATTCGGCACTTTGAGCCTCGGCAACGTTGAACCTTTTCATATGCTGCTTATATAATTTTGGTATATTTTGTCTGAGTTTCTCTTCATTTATTCAGGTCTGTAATTCTGCGCACGGTTCCTGCTCCAGGGCAGTCATTACTTGTTATGCAATTGACATATGCAATTGACTCATAATTATAATGTATTTAATGGGAAGCAGAACTGTCAGTACAATCTGTATTTTACTTTCATTGCATTCAGATCAGCTCAGTGACTGCTGCCAAATGTGCTCAGCTCAGCGACATATACCAAACAAGCAGCTATTTATTTACCATTTTGCATACGATGATCACTAGCGTTTGGGATCAGAGTTCATCCCCTAGATCAGAGTTTCTCTTTAAAACACGGTTTATTTAGACAACATCAATACAACGGCCCCTCAAAACACTGCACACTAAATAATGTCGATGCAAATGCTTAAAATAGTTTAATCAATAAAATGCATCCCATTAAGGAGAGTGCCATACCGCACGTTTTTTTTATACATTGAGAATCAGGATGTTTTTGTATGTTTAAAAGGTGTTTTCTGTTATCAATGTATGTTTTGTTATTTTTGTAACCCCACTTTAATGCTTTTGAAATGTAAAATGAATTACCCTTTGTGATACACCCGTTTTTCCTAAAAAAAATGTGAATTATTTTGAGTTTTTTTCGATGGCTGTCATTAGATCCTTCAGGGTCGTTTGGGTTGCCCATTATTTTGTCACATTTTTGCACAGAATTATGGGGCATATTACCAAGCAATAGCGATAATTATCGCTATTGCTTGGTTAGAGACTGGGGGGCGTATTATCAAGGGGGTTTATCTCCGCTTTTTTGGCTTTAAAAGCCAAGAAAGCGGAGATAATTTTATCTCCCTATTACCTAGCTGTCGCTAACACCAGTTAGCGACAGCTAGTAGGAGATAGCGACCATCTTGGGCCCCGCTTTGCATGTCAGTGATATTTTCACTAATGACATGCAATGTGGGCGTGCCAAGATGTTACCAACTGGAAACAGTCGCTAACATCGCTATCTCCTATTACCAACTTTTGGAGATATTCGCGCTAAGCGCGAATATCTCCAAAAGCTAACACCTGCCCCTGAGCAGTTCTTAGCCATGTTATCCAATGGTAGGTGGATAACATGGCTAAGAGCATTAGCTCGGTAACGCATGAATATCGCTGACTTTTCAGCGATATTCATGCATTTCGGTCGATTTTATCGCTTAGGAGATAAACCTTGATAATAGCAAGGTTCCTAAGCGATAAAAATCGCCGCAGCTCGGCGATAAAAATATCGCCGCTAAACCAACATAGCGATAATTATCGCTAGTTGTTGGTAATATGCCCCTTAATTTTTATTTTAACAAAACACGAAACGTGTGACAATAGGTGGCATTCAGTTTACCACACATTCTTAGGTACGGCTTGGCAGCTCAGTTGTCTGAAGATCTAATATTTGAAACCTACATGGAGCAAGGCTTTGGGCTAGCCTCCTTTAGCCATTGGCTCTTTTGGGAGGGCACCTTCCAGCCTTAGTATTGAAACATTCACTCATGTTCGTATGACCCCAATGTCTCATTCTACAGGGCTCCTTAAAGGCCTACCACATATGCCATGTTTCTGAGATATTCACAATTTTCCAATAGGACGAGGAATGTCTTTAGCAATTATTAAGCATTAGTCTTCAGATAATCTATTTAAAATCTGTTAAATAGCTACTCTTCAGTATTCCAGCTTCGATATCTTGGATACATTCATCTTCTGTGAGATGTCTGATGCATTACTTGCAGATCCTCTTGTCTGCCAGTTTCCAGGTCTAGCTACACCTGGCTGCCTCTGCATCTAGTTCATGATTAAACTTAACCTTGTCTTTAATCTATGTCTGTGTTTAAAGTTGGTTTTGTTTTGTGAAGGCCTAGCATTAAGGCCTTGCCCCCGAGCATTGCTTGTCTTGGGATAAGGGCACTTCAGGCACATGAAAGTGATGACAGGATGTGCTGGAACAGTTGGATTGAATATGAAAGTGTACCATGACCCACTATATCAAGCAATGCATGTGCTTTATTCTCGTCTCCCTTCATCGACTTGGGTACGGGCCATGTGTTCCAGCCAAACAGGTCCATTCTGCCTTCGGCTTCAGACAGCAGGGCAATCCTTCTTCTGATCTTCACTAGTCCAGGAGTGTTCTGTTTTGAGAAGAGGTCTGTGGGATCTATTTTAATTCCCTGCGTCAGCCTCTGGGTGAAGGCCAAACCTTAGCCCTAAACCAGTTCCAGCCAGTTCCTCCACACCCACTGGGTTGGGTGCCAGCCTTAAATTACTACTGTAATGGCCTCCGGCCTCTATCTTAGTGATTCTATGCCTTCTTTAAGCTTGAAATCGAGGTCCCTACCCATACCATATACAGCTACCCATTCATATACCCCAGTGACTATACTCCTAGAGATAGTTTAGTATCTTTATTCTTGCCTGTATCCTAATACCACTACTCAAGCCTATACCCAAGATTACATCTACACATATAAGTATACTACCATCTAAATTCCTTACTACACAGCAAGCTCTTCTAACATACCTATAACTCTAGTCTCTCGATTCCTGCCCAGGCCTTGATACGTCTATTCCCACCTATACCCTTCTACCTCTACCCATTCCTTTAAACCTGAATCTCATTCTCACTCCCAAATCGCCCTGCTTCTTTTTCTGTAACTGTTTTCTTCTGTTGTTTTGAGCCACAGTGTACCGTTTTTATTTTTTGTCAATCTTTCTCCGATGGCTCACGGAAAAGAGTTCTCCACATTTTTTTAATTCACCCAATTGAATTCCAAAAACCTGTGGCTGACAGCCTCCATTTAGTTTTCTGTGTGCGTTGCAGCACTAGAGTCATCAATTAACACAAATAAATGGAGCAGCACTAGTGTCACACAGGATGGATGCCTTTGCTCATAGTTTAAGATCAAAAAGAACAAATGATGGACAGAATTCTAAACAAATCAAACTTTCACCCCTAGTCACAGATCTGGGTTTAATCCATCGTTTAGCCCATGGTTTGAGCAGGAGGATCAAAAAGATGGGCTAATTGTGCCACATATGACTTATCCTCAAGGTAATAAAGGTACCATAGTTTGTGCCAGCTTGTAGAGAATGTCTTTCAGAAGCGAGCAATAGCTACCTCCATTAATTCATCTCCATAATACATTTGCAGTTGTAGCATCAGTTGTAGAACACATTACCAATACCAGGTAAATAACCTTCACAATATTGGGTAGGCTTATCAGGACAAGTCTTCTCAACTGAGGAGAAGGAAAAAGCAACATCTAGACACACTACAATGACAGCACTCGAACTGGATTCTCTCTGGATTAATAAATGTACTGCTCAGAACCAACCTCAACTTAAGGTCAAGAAAGACACAGCTAAGGTAGAGTTATCCTTGTGGACAGACAATACACATACTAGCAAAAGCGGTGTTGTTTTTTTCTGCGACTGTTACGCATCACATTACTAAGGTTCATGAGGTTTTTGCACGCTCTGCCAAGTCTTCAAATCTATCCTGTAGTTTGCAGCTGTCTTTCTGCCCCCAAATCTCCAAAAGAGTTTAAACAGCTGCTCTGAAACATGCAATTCTAAGGCACACAATACTGCAGATTTTCATGTGCCTTCGAAATGTCCCTATCTTCCCCATATTGACCATATTGACAGCCAAAAAGCATTACTGGGACACTCAATGGTACCTATCCATTGAACTCAATCTGCAGAGATTGGTTCTTCTGCCCTGTATTGCCGTGTAGTCCTGCTGCCGGTTTTTATTAGGTCTCGCGACCTATCGATGTGCGCAAGCGCATCGAGCGGAGCGAGAATTCAAGTGGCGAAAACATCCTGAAACCAAAGGGCTTTCAGCCCCGCGGTTTTCATGCAGTTCCCGTGTACATGCACGCGCATCGCATGCAAGCCCAGCCTCTCCTGCCCCCATCCGGCATCAGGCTTCTCCTCCCCTAGCAGCACTCCTCCCACACCAGCAACTCCCCCCTCCCACACCAGCACCTCCCCTCTCTCTCCACGCAATCACAGCCTCCCCCTCCCACACCAGCACCTCCCACACCAGCACCTCCCCTCTCTCTCCACGCAATCACAGCCTCCCCCTCCCACACCAGCACCTCCCCTCTCTCTCCACGCAATCACAGCCTTGCCGCACTGCCGAGCCTGTCCCAACAACACAACCCAGCTCCGTCACATGGCTTCTGCTTTGCTCAATTTCGCTCTCCTCAACCCTTCCACTCTTGTTTTCTTCTAGGAGTGGTTCGTGCGCATATATTTAGATGGTTATGTGTTACAAGGGTGGGGATTGCCACGTGAGTCGTGTCCACTGTTTCCGCCTTCATTTTTTCACTGTTTGTTCATATGTGAAAATATCAGGGAAATAACGGGGTCGCCGCCGGAGCGTCGTCTTGTATTAATTAAACACACCATAATATCGATCGGTGGAGTCTCGGCTCAGAAAGGGGCACAATTTCTGCTTTGTTCCAAGTGCCTCTTGTGGAGTTTTGCAGTTCACCCCAGAGGCTTTGAAGCACCCAAGTGTAGACCGGCAGAGGTGTGCACAGTTTTTTGTCTCCACTTCATAACGTGCGCTGGCTTGCGCGTGATTGATCTGCTGTTTGAGTGACCACCAGACCAGGTCTCATTGTGTGCTCTTGCGCAACTCCCCCCTCCCACACCAGCACCTCCCCTCTCTCTCCACGCAATCACAGCTTCCCCCTCCCACACCAGCACCTCCCCCCTCCCACACCAGCACCTCCCCTCTCTCTCCACGCAATCACAGCCTCCCCCTCCCACACCAGCACCTCCCCTCTCTCTCCACGCAATCACAGCCTTGCCGCACTGCCGAGCCTGTCCCAACAACACAACCCAGCTCCGTCACATGGCTTCTGCTTTGCTCACTTTCGCTCTCCTCAACCCTTCCACTCTTGTTTTCTACTAGGAGTGGTTCGTGCGCATATATTTAGATGGTTATGTGTTACAAGGGTGGGGATTGCCACGTGAGTCGTGTCCACTGTTTCCGCCTTCATTTTTTCACTGTTTGTTCATATGTGAAAATATCAGGGAAATAACGGGGTCGCCACCGGAGCGTCGTATTGTATTAATTAAACACACCATAATATCGATCGGTGGAGTCTCGGCTCAGAAAGGGGCACAATTTCTGCTTTGTTCCAAGTGCCTCTTGTGGAGTTTTGCAGTTCACCCCAGAGGCTTTGAAGCACCCAAGTGTAGACCGGCAGAGGTGTGCACAGTTTTTTGTCTCCACTTCATAACGTGCGCTGGCTTGCGCGTGATTGATCTGCTGTTTGAGTGACCACCAGACCAGGTCTCATTGTGTGCTCTTGCGCAACTCCCCCCTCCCACACCAGCACCTCCCCTCTCTCTCCACGCAATCACAGCTTCCCCCTCCCACACCAGCACCTCCCCCCTCCCACACCAGCACCTCCCCTCTCTCTCCACGCAATCACAGCCTCCCCCTCCCACACCAGCACCTCCCCTCTCTCTCCACGCAATCACAGCCTTGCCGCACTGCCGAGCCTGTCTCAACAACACAACCCAGCTCCGTCACATGGCTTCTGCTTTGCTCACTTTCGCTCTCCTCAACCCTTCCACTCTTGTTTTCTTCTAGGAGTGGTTTGTGCGCATATATTTAGATGGTTATGTGTTACAAGGGTGGGGATTGCCACGTGACTCGTGTCCACTGTTTCCGCCTTCATTTTTTCACTGTTTGTTCATATGTGAAAATATCAGGGAAATAACGGGGTCGCCGCCGGAGCGTCGTCTTGTATTAATTAAACACACCATAATATCGATCGGTGGAGTCTCGGCTCAGAAAGGGGCACAATTTCTGCTTTGTTCCAAGTGCCTCTTGTGGAGTTTTGCAGTTCACCCCAGAGGCTTTGAAGCACCCAAGTGTAGACCGGCAGAGGTGTGCACAGTTTTTTGTCTCCACTTCATAACGTGCGCTGGCTTGCGCGTGATTGATCTGCTGTTTGAGTGACCACCAGACCAGGTCTCATTGTGTGCTCTTGCGCAACTCCCCCCTCCCACACCAGCACCTCCCCTCTCTCTCCACGCAATCACAGCTTCCCCCTCCCACACCAGCACCTCCCCCCTCCCACACCAGCACCTCCCCTCTCTCTCCACGCAATCACAGCCTCCCCCTCCCACACCAGCACCTCCCCTCTCTCTCCACGCAATCACAGCCTTGCCGCACTGCCGAGCCTGTCCCAACAACACAACCCAGCTCCGTCACATGGCTTCTGCTTTGCTCACTTTCGCTCTCCTCAACCCTTCCACTCTTGTTTTCTTCTAGGAGTGGTTTGTGCGCATATATTTAGATGGTTATGTGTTACAAGGGTGGGGATTGCCACGTGACTCGTGTCCACTGTTTCCGCCTTCATTTTTTCACTGTTTGTTCATATGTGAAAATATCAGGGAAATAACGGGGTCGCCGCCGGAGCGTCGTCTTGTATTAATTAAACACACCATAATATCGATCGGTGGAGTCTCGGCTCAGAAAGGGGCACAATTTCTGCTTTGTTCCAAGTGCCTCTTGTGGAGTTTTGCAGTTCACCCCAGAGGCTTTGAAGCACCCAAGTGTAGACCGGCAGAGGTGTGCACAGTTTTTTGTCTCCACTTCATAACGTGCACTGGCTTGCGCGTGATTGATCTGCTGTTTGAGTGACCACCAGACCAGGTCTCATTGTGTGCTCTTGCGCGTGTTCCGCTGAGAGGAATGCGCCCAGTGTTCTTTCATCACTGGATGTGCAGTTGTCATAATAGAATACAAAGCAACACTTAAAATTCCACCGTTATACGATATGTATATAGCATAAGTTACCTGACCTTTGGGAGAGATGTCTGCCCCAGACGATAGGTTTAAAAATGGCATTCTCTTTAAAGAATATATATATATTTACATGCCTTGTTTTTGATCCTCTGCAGTGTAGCTAAGGTTCACAAGATAAAATATTGTTTTTATATTGCATGTTCCTACCTCTTATGAGGCCCAAAATACTCTAGTACCACTACATACAAAGATGCAGGCTGCATTAATCCAACCTTACACTGGGATTTTTCGGTCCATTGCTTCCTCTCATGTAGTGTTTTTCCCAAATAGATCTAATGTTTTCTTGACTTCCGAACTGCAGCAGTCTTTTTTTGTTTTTTGTGTTGTCATTAAAAAAAACGCTCTCTGAACTTGCTGCTCCCAGAGAATCCTCAGTACCTTGGTTCAGCACTGTATGAATTTCCCATTGAAGGCCTCGGCAGTGTTTCTGACACACAGTCGCAGCAGGAAAGGCAGACATTATTACTCACTCAGGCCCCCTGGGGCAATGAACCACACACGCAACGCCACTCACGTTGCCAATAGGTCTCGCAGTAGGAAAGTTGGAACGATTACAATTGCAAATAACAATGCCTTTTATTTTTTTTTGCATTTTAAAAACATAAAGGGCTTTGTCATTTACAAAACCAATAGCTCCAACTTTCCTACTGCGAGACCTATTGGCAACGCCTGTGCTTGTTAAAGTAGTGTGTACACCACAGGACCCCTCCGTCTGTCTTCTTCATCACACTTTCTACATATGGAGTGTGTCCCGCTCCTGGGGCAATCAGTCATGGCTGCCAACAAATAAATACTACAGTTCCTAGGAATTTAAAGGCAGACAGTTTTATTAGAACATTTCACTAATTTCTTTTCTTTCTGTAGTCTATTCATGTAGCCCCGTCTTCCTCTTAACTCTTTCTGTCTTTCCTATCACATGCATAACTCAGTAGTCAGTAACGCCCTGCAAGGTGGAGTTTAGGAACGTTAACAGGATTTGTCACCACAGTTTGGGCCTCGTAGCTGTGGTAGTCCAGCTGACAAGTGGCATAAGGTTGGCCTGGTTTGTGATGTGGAAGGACAGTGCTGCTTTAAGGGTGTTTTAGTAAAACCATGAAACTATAATGTCTGACTGTTGGGATGGCGTTATGTGTGTTGGGTTAATCATCACTGTTAGTCTGCCCCACTAATGACACCAGCTTATGGAATAATCAATGGTGGAGGAGCAGCAATTGCATGTTGAGACAATAAAGTTTCACTGAGAAGAACAAAAAGGTGATGGATAGAAGGTGTATTAATTTCAGCCACTGGTATTTACTCAGGTTACTTTTCATTGCAACATGTTTTTGCCGCCAAGCCACCTAAGATAGGAACCAGCAATATGCAAATCAGTGTTGGTCCAGCTCCAGTAGGAACAATCCAATTTGGACTGCCAGACCTGGGCAGATGCAAAGACTCAAGCCTCAAGCCTCTTCAGTGACACATCATGGTCCTCAATATCATAGGCTGCTAAAAGGTCCAGGAGTTGGAGGGCTGATTCCTTCTTCTCATACAAGGACAGTCGGTGTACATCTCTCAAATTAGCCAGCACTGGCTCAGAGCCTCTGGCAGCCCTGAACCTAGGTATTGCTCATACATCGTGTGATTTATTCTACATCATCTTAGCGATGTCTCATAACCACCTTTTAAAAAATATTCCTATGCTGGTATATTGGAAATTGGTTGGCTGCTAGCCAGGTCCTTCAGGTTAGCTGTTTGTTTCTTCCGGAGAGGCATAATTATGGAAGTTCTTGGGGATGAGGATCAGCTCTCATGAAGATGAGTGTATCAGTCATGAGTGTGAAGTCCACTTCACAAATAGTAGTTAATGGTTTCAAGTAAGCAGTGGTAAGTGCTGCGCAAGCATGTTTGGGAATGTCTTTTCTGCATTTTTCATTTTTATTTGGTTATTGGTGAAAATGCATTGAAAAAAAGAGTGAAATGGTAATTGTGATCATTTTACATTGACCTCTATATTTAATCCCGGATAATCTCCTGGCAAATTTACAGGAGTTCTTTACCAAACACTGCACCCTTAGTTTAAAGGAAACCTCGGTGTGTGAAGGCAACAGGTTTAAGAGGTTTCCATCATTCTGCTTTGTAACTTTACAGTAATTTGCCTTATATCTTCTGCACTAGCACATACTAATATTCACTGAAAAAAACATAGGTTTCAGGGATGTTATAGCTAGAAATTAGCATTTAAAAACATTAGAAATTCACTGAAAAAAACACAGGTTTCCGGGGCGTTATAGGTAATTGGACATTTCACTTGTACAAAACCAGAGAAATTCAGCTGTTATAGTTAGTTGAGCTAACTATAACTCCCGCCCCCGCAATGCACTGCTGATGATGTTACATATGACATCTTTCATGACATGGTCAGTGACATCAAATCAAATCAAAATAAGCTTTATTCTATTTTAGAATTATTAAAAATCATAAAAGCATACACATAATCTGATAATACATTTACATTCTCTACGTAGAAAGCTATAAGCAACAATCATATTTAGCAAGTCAGTCTTAAAATAAAAATAATTTCATTCTTTCAATTGTCTTATAGCTCTGAGTAGGTGTCCCATGATTCAGTAGTTAACTGCTTTTCTAGTCCTCACAACGGGGCATATTACCAAGCAATAGTGAAAATTATCGCTATTGCTTGGTTAGAGACAAAAATTTACTGCTGAGCTGCGGCGATTTTTACCGCAAATAAACCTTGGTATTACCAAGGTTTATCGCAAATGCAATAAAAATCGCCGCAATGCATGAATATCACTGGAAAGTCACCTATATTCATGCATTACCGAGCTAATGCTCTTAGCCATGTTATCCACCTCCCATTGGATAACATGGCTAAGAACTGCTCAGGGCAGGTGTTAGCTTTTGGAGATAGCGATGTTAGCGACTGTTTTCAGTCGCTAACATCTTGGCACGCCCACTTTGCATGCCATTAGTGATAAATATCACTGACATGCAAAGCGGGGCCCAAGATGGTCGCTATCTCATACTAGCTGTCGCTAACTGGTGTTAGCGACAGCTAGGTAATAGGGAGATAATTTTATCTCCGCTTTCTTGGCTTTTAACCGCATCACTGCGGCGCGAATTCCCCGCCCATGCTGACTCCGCCTTGCGCGGGCGGAGTCATGACGGAACAGTTCCGTCATCCGCACAGCTCACCCGACGTGCATGACGGAACCGTTCCGTCAACAGCATCGAAGGGGTTAAAGCCAAAAAAGCGGAGATAAACCCCCTTGATAATATGCCCCAACATTCTTTAGGAATCCCACCATTGACCCTATGCAGTAGTAATTTTCAAGCATCTGTAAATAAATAAAGGCAGGGTGGCATTTTCTCCATCCGCCCCTCTTTAATAAAGGTATAAGCCATCTTCTCCTCTCTTTGTTATATAATTTACAGAATAAAACAACATGCATGGTGCTTTGTCCGGGGATATCGTCACATGGGCATTTGCATAATGCTCTTGACCAGTCGTTTATGGTTGGATATGAAATTAAATGGTGGAAAATCCCAAACCTGAATCTTGTCATAAGATATCTATCATATCTGCCCTGTACACACAGCAAATAAGGTTGTATAAAAACGGTTGTCAAGGTCAATTGGTGGCTAATTACCATTGGCTTGTTTAGCTCAGATGCTAGTCTGATGTCTTCTAAATGCTGCATAACCATATTTTTTAAAATCTTTACGTTTTATATCGTTCATGCGGTCAGGATTAAAATAGTTTTCTGGGTGACCAATATCCTGCATAAAATCACCCACGTATTTTAGCCACGGTATTTTACAAGACTTATTAAGCCTCATCGAGTCCTGAATAATTTCTCTGTTTAGTCTTGCATTCTCAGTAGTCTAAATTCGGTGCCATAGCAATAATGGCTGTGCTTTAATCAAATCAGAAATATGTGTTACCCCCCTTTTCTGAGTGGCAATTGAAAACAGGGATACTATTTGGGAGGCTTAGCAAGGATCTCAATAATTTATTTTCAATACGTTGGATAATACTGCAGTCTTGAAAGCCCCAGATACCTGCCCCATAGATTGCAGTGCTCACACACCGTGCGTGTTATATTTTGAGAAGTATCTCCGGTGGCCTTTTCCCTAGTTTCTTGGAGAAATTAAAAAGTGCTGCAATGGATTTCATGAAAAGCAGGGACCTGGCCTTAACTGCTGGTAACCAAGAGCCAGTTTTATCGAAAAGCACTCCCAGATAGCTAAAGGTAGTCTCCACCTTTATTCCCCCGCCTGAAAAGTTCTAATCTTCTTTCTGCTGTAGCTACATGACATCACAAAGCTTTTGTTTGCATTCAATTTTAATCCTAGATTGGACATAAAACTTGTATAAAAACAGAGGGCCCTTTGTAGACCTATTTGTGTGCGGGACATGAGGACGGCGTCGTCCGCATACAGGAGGGAAGCAATTGGGCGGGTATTTACTGTTGGCGTGTCCCTGGTGTTTGACACCATCTCCTGTTCTAGTGCGTTGGTATATAATGAGAACAGGATGGGTGCCAATACACAGCCCTGCCTTACACCATGTTGAACTTTAAAGGAAGCGGCGCACTCGCCCTCTATACCGTAGCGGACCTTTGCTGTGGCTCCTGTGCATAATTGTTTTAGATATTGTATTAAAACAGGGTCAACTTTCATATCTTTTAAAATCCCCCATAATTTCTCACTGATGACATCACTGATGACATCTCAAATGACATCAATGATGATATCATCCAGTGACTGTGTGTTTCTGTAAATTTTAAATATGTTTTATATATATATATATATATATATATATATATATATATATATATATATATATATATATATATATATAGAATACAAATGCCCTGTGCATTTGAAAGGCACACGACAGCGCCCTGCCCTCCAGCTTTATGACGCAGCCTTCCCTCAGCTTAGCTTTTAATTTCTTTCTGTTTGCCGACGCGTTTCAAGGCCAGATAGCCCCTTCTTCATGGGCAGATAAACATACATTCGAAACTTTCATTTGATTTCCGGTCTTTATTTTATTTCCATGACCTTCCAGGAAACGGAAGGTGAATGCTTGACCCCTGGTGATTTGTGGGGCATGGAGTCCGTAAGTTCGAGTGTAGGTTTAAAAATTGAATTGTTCATTGATTTCCTTAAGTAGGTAGCAGAGCCTCAGGTCTGGCTCATTAATGCGTGTGGAGCGCTGTGCCATTTCCAGCTCTGATGAGTTCGAAGCTCTGGCCTCACATAGCAGGTACACGAGTCTCTCCTGCTGGTGATGGTGCACTTTCCACGGCCAAGGCTGCCGTGCAGAAATGTAGAATACAAATGCCCTGTGCATTTGAAAGGCACACGACAGCGCCCTGCCCTCCAGCTTTATGACGCAGCCTTCCCTCAGCTTAGCTTTTCATTTCTTTCTGTTTGCCGACGCGTTTCAAGGCCATTTAGCCCCTTCTTCATGGGCAGATAAACATACATTCGAAACTTTCATTTGATTTCCGGTCTTTATTTTATTTCCATGACCTTCCAGGAAACGGAAGGTGAATGCTTGACCCCTGGTGATTTGTGGGGCATGGAGTCCGTAAGTTCGAGTGTAGGTTTAAAAATTGAATTGTTCATTGATTTCCTCAAGTAGGTAGCAGAGCCTCAGGTCTGGCTCATTAATGCGTGTGGAGCGCTGTGCCATTTCCAGCTCTGATGAGTTCGAAGCTCTGGCCTCACACAGCAGGTACACGAGTATCTCCTGCTGGTGATGGTGCACTTTCCACGGCCAAGGCTGCCGTGCAAAAATGTAGAATACAAATGCCCTGTGCATTTGAAAGGCACACGACAGCGCCCTGCCCTCCAGCTTTATGACGCAGCCTTCCCTCAGCTTAGCTTTTCATTTCTTTCTGTTTGCCGACGCGTTTCAAACTTTTTGAACTTTTTGCCTTTTATTATTACATAGTTATAGTGATTTCTGGTCTTTGCACACTTTGACACTGTGTCCCAGTGTAAAGTGCATGCACTCTCTGAGTGCGTGTTTGAGATTGGCCTGCCCTCCCATAGGAATGCATGGGGGATATGTGTGTCAATGGTAGTTCCTGATGTGTGGGGAGTGCAGGGTCGAGTTTGGTATGTGCGGACTCGTGAGATTAAATGCTGCTCAATGATGTGTGTGGATTTATTGTGTCTAGTGTGGAAGTGCCACTTCTAGAAGTTGGCATGTCTGTGAAGTAAATGTGAATTGACTGTCTGGCGTGTTATTGGCTGGAGCTGGCTGGTGTTTCTGGCTCCAGGAGTCAGGATGGGTCTGCCCCGGGGGTGAATGGAGATATCTGCATGTTGATGGGAGGGAGGAGTGCACCTGGGACCTGAATAGGGCTGGGCCTTCCCTCCACAATGCTGGCTCCACCCCCTGTGGTGTGTCTGATGTCCCTGGCCTGTCCTGTGAATAGGGAGAGGGGCTGAGCAAAACAAAGTGCTCAAGTACCAGTTGCATCTGGTTCGCCCATTGACTACACCTTTGACAACAAAGGATTTCTGTGTATAAAAAGAGGCTGTGACCTCATGTAAAATGTTCTTGTTTCCTGACTTGAATCTACCAGGGGCGTGCTGCTGCTGGGGCCCAGGGGAAGGCTTGCCTCCCTGGGCCCTGCCCAGCCCCTGGATTGCTGGAGGACTTCTTTCTGGACACCCTCCTGCCATCTTCACATAGGAGGACTTTGTTGCTGGGACCCCTTTGCTCTTGGAGTCCTTCCTGGGAGGGCTTGATGGTTGCTGTGCCCCAGAGCCTAGTGAGCGCTTTATTTTCCCTGAGGAAACGCTTTATTTCCACCCTGCAGCGCTAGGCTGCATCGTGTGCTGGGGATTCACCCTGCCTTGTGCTCCTCGCAGGTGCCCACCCTGCATTATGGCCACTTATCTTTAATTATTTACAGCATGGGTGCCACCCCGTTTTATACGTGCCCTAGCATGTGCCCACCCCGCTTCTACGTTTTGGTTGCATACCGAGGGTGCCCACCCCTCATTTTCTGAGGTAAAAGTCACCACCGCAGCCCTGTGTGGCCAAATACCAGAAGTCAGGCACTGTAGTGCCTGATGGCGGGCGGGACTTCGGTTTGGAAAGGAAGTTCCGTCCGCTGCTGCGCTGGGATTGGCTAAAGTCCCGCGCCTGCCGAAGGAGAAGAGAAGCCGGCCAAGTAATGGCCTCCGGCTGCCCGGGGCTCCCGTAAGCAGTACAGAGCCCCGGAGCCGCCCACAAGCAGATAAGCGCTGCGCCAGGTCGGCAGGGCTCCCGAGTAGAAGGAAGAGCCCGCAGGTGCCGCTCTGAGGAAGATGAAGGTCCTGCCTAGAGACAAGGGAGTCCGGAAGGGAGTCCGGAGGGGGGGCGGAGGCGGCCACAGAGCGGCCCCGGCTGGCATTGGGCCGCTCCAATGTGGAGATGGTGGCTGAGAGGGCCCCGCGGGGGTCCCTAGGTCCATGGTCATATCGGGGTGCATTGTCGGCACCCGGGCAGCACTCACTAAATGGATCCAGAACAGCTCAAATACCTTCAAAGAAATCTTTGCTATAGTTTAGGAATTCACTTGTTTTGTAGCCAGCTTCACAACCATCCCCTTACAGGAGCTCTGCACCCAGCTCTGTAACTACTTCACCAGTAAAATCAACACCAACACCATCTTAAAAACCTTGTCCCCAAATCTGACCACTCCTCACTTGCCATCCTCCACCTGATGACTAGAACACCCCAGAAACCACACTAACTTGCTGGCCAGCTATGACCCAATGGGAAACTGCCAAAATCATGCACTCCATCCACTTGAGTCCATGTGGATCCTTACTCTCACTCCAAATTTACCTTAGCAATCAAGCCCATCTGCACATCTCTCGCACCATTTCTCAAAGACTCTCACCAATGCCACTCTCCTAGATGCTTATAAACATGCCATTATCTTACCCCTCCTGAAGAAACTCTCAGCAGACCCAAAGACTCTGGCAAACTACAGACCCATCTCCCGTCTCCCCTACATGGCCAAAGTATTAGAAAAGCTCTACGCCAGACTTTTTAACCACCTTAACACCACCACCTCCTGGACCCATCCTAATCTGGAATCAGACCGAACCATAGCATTAAGACCAACCTCATTGCTGCTACAGACGATATTTGCTTTATCATGGACAAGGCAGACATAGCGGCACCTATCATACTCGGTTTCTAGGCCGCTTTTGAGACCATCTTCCACCCCATCCATACCCAATGCCTAAATGAGAAGAGACCTGAATCCACAGACCAGCTCTCGCATGGGTGAGCTACTTCCTCTCAGGATGCTCCCAAACAGCCAGCTTGGCCCCCTACTCGTCCAATGCTTCTAACTTGATCTGCAGCATCAATCATATTCCTTGTAGGAATATTGGCCTCATTTCTTATTCATTTATTTACTGTCTCGAAAGGCAGGCATTCTAACCTCTTGTTGCCTGGTCTTCCACATCTATCAAACATACCTCATTAAGACACAGGAGAAGTCTGGGATTTAGCATCTTATTACCAACAACTTGTCTGCATGTCCAGCATTTAATTCTTCAGCACTGGTTCCCTCAATGGTTCTGAAAATGGAATTGCACTTCTTCTAAGAACTAAGTGATATCCCAGAAGTGAAACTAGCTGCCAGTAAGGCAACCATTTCCAGTGCTAGAGGGGGGGGAGGGGTTCATAAAGGGCTGCTCCCAAGCTCCCATATTAGTTTCACTTTATACTAATGGAGTGGACTAGTATGTCAAATCCTGTATATGAGATGCTCTAGGCTTGGCTAGGAGCCAAGTGGCAATATTCATGGTTGCAGACAATGCTCTCCTGGTCATAAAACCCCCTGCTTGTCTCCAGAACATATTTAACCAATTTTTAGAGAATTGTGTTCTTCTAAGGATCTTTTACTCAGTACTGAAAACACTAAGTCAATTATGCTTTGCCCACATAAGAGCATCAAGAACAACTTAATCTTAAAGTCTTTTCTTCTTGACCAGGTCTCCCATTTTCCGTACCTGGACACTTTTTGCATGATCTGAGGTGGAGGCAGTGTCTGATGAACCTACATAATTGAATGCCTAGTGAACAGGGAGCACTCTCTGTTTTTCCTGTAATAAAGATACCCACCTGATCTATCAAGTCTTGGAGGTACACAATACAAACGCTACAACACAAATGATCAAAGCGAAAACCTGTGTGGCGCTGAACTTTTTGGTTTCTCCAGCATCCTTGACCTATTGTGCAGTGAACTAAGATTTCTTAAACTATTGCTGAAATTGGTCTCTAGTACACCAACTGTACTTATGATTCTCAACCTTAGACTAAGGGCCATCAGGTCTACAGCCAGGTGGAGGCTGGGAGACACTGTGGCACACCTCAGAGCTGAGGATATTTACGGAGGCCCTGCACAATGTTCTATCCTTTGTCAACTGTGGATCTTTGAATTGGTTTAGTCACATTCAAATGGATCTGTCTTCACTGGGGCTGTCGAGCCTTCTAACAAGTTCCAAAGCACATACAAGACCCAGGTATGTAGCTTTGTCAGTAAGATGGGGGAGAAGAGTGAGCTTCAGATTTTCCAACTATCTGGCTGGCATATAATGTTAAAATAAATTATATACCACAATGGGTGCATGATGGGGGACTAAGGGACAGTGGAAATGGAGAGGAATGCGGTTTTGGTAGGAATACTAGGAGAAAAAACATAATATGTAAAATAACCAACATCTTTGTGCAATTTCAAAACAGAGAGGGAGAGCGTGTCCTTGTGTTTTTGTTTGTGTGTATGTAAAAATTCCTGGTGGAATCCAGCAAACATCTCCCCATACCCAACTGAAAGCACCTGCACCCAACTATTTATCAGGAAATACATTATTAGGGGGAGTGTAACACACCAAACACCCCGCCCCCTGAATCTACGCCCCAGGCGAGACCCATTTCTTGGAATCATTGATCACAAGATCTACCAGCGGTCCTCTAGCTAGAGCTTTTCTATAAGGAAATCAGCGTCCATCTATGAACATTGCTAGACTGACTCTATACAGCCAGGTCTAGATCCCTCTTCTTCACACTAAAATATGGAATCCTTCCTTTGACCTGCGCAAGCCATTGGTGGCGCAAAGCTATCACATCACTCAACACTGCCTGACTTGCAACACAGCCATCAAGTACAAGATGCACGTTCTCTTCTTTTGCTCCCACTTCGGCTCCCTTAGTTCACTGTGGCTCAAAGCCCTATAGAAGTCAGCGGGAGTGCGGATAACAGGGTCAGCACTATTCAACTCCATTACCTTTAGGGTGGTATCTCTGTAGACCTGATCTCTGCATGAGGCCTGGAGAAGCAGGTCTTACTTAGGGGAATTTCAACAAGGGGGCTTTAAAAAATTATCGCCGCTTTTGCGGCCATTTTAGGCCGAAAAGCGGCGATAATTTTAACGCCCTATTAGCAAGGACACGCTAACGCGTGAATCCATGCTTCTTCGCCCTTTCCCTCAACGCCCTGCTTTGCATCTCTAATGAGATGCAAAGTGGGCGTTCCTCCCCAGGATAACGGGAGAAATGTCGCTAAGCGACATTTCTCCTATTATCAAGCCTCACATAAAGCAGCATAGCGACAAGAAAAGTAGAGATAACCTCTGTTATCGCTACTTTCCTTACGCCTGCTTTGAAACTGACTTAGCCATGATATCCTATGGAAGACGGATATCATGGCTAAGTATGTGAGGCCCTATCAGCAAGCTATCGCCAAAAGTTGTGTGATTATCGCTGGATTTCCAGCGATAATTACACAGTTAGGCAGCATGCACTCTGAATTTTATCGCTGTGGAGATAAGCGTTGCTGATAGCACACTATCTCCGCGATAAAATTCATAGTTGGGTGGTGATAATTATCCTAGCTCTAATTGCGCTTTGCGATAATTATCGCCCCGTCTTGATGATCTGCCCCATAGTTCCTAATAGAAACTGGCAGAGTTCATTAGTGATTACTGTTCCACATAATGAGTGACCTCTTTGAAATGTTTTATTTAAATAAGCTAGTATGCTCAATTAACAATAAAATTGTCTAAATATCATCCATTGTAAGGTTGTCTTTTTAGTCTTTTTATTAGCTTACGTCTGGTGCGTGGAATTGTACTTTATTCATCTGTTTTTATGGGCTTTGTCCCAAAATAAACTATCTTTTGATTTGGTGATACGTCCTTAGTAATCTTTAAATTCTCTTAGACCTAGTAAGACCTTCACAACTGAAATTATCATTTGCAACAAATTTCCATTACTTGTAACCGCTCTTTGGGGTGCCACAGTGTTTAACAATGTCTCACAAGATTAATTGTTTCAGTGCCTTTTCAAAGCCTCATATGAACGCATGTAATGTACCGTACATACAAGATGACACAATAATCGAAAAAGAAATGCATTCTCAAGGCAGTCATCACATATTCATAAAACAGTCTTTGTGAATAAAGAACACATTCATAGAGAAAAGGCATCATGGCGATGCCATTGTGAGTCTTCTAGCGAGTGACCCTGAAGGAAAAATTACGAAAACAATGTCAGATCCGCGTATATTCTGGGGTGAGGAGTTCAGAAGAAACGCTGGAGCAATGGCAAGGATAGCAATTGACGTCAAACATCATTTTTGCATCCCAAAGACATTGTAACAGTACGGTAGTGTAATCAGTAATAATTGCTGAGGTGGGTGAACTTTGAGAGCGGCAAGGAGTGAGTAGTCAAGCATGGCAAAACAAGGATTTTTTTTGCAGTTAAATGTATGATATTTGAAGCCAGGGTGTATTTTTTTTAAGTCAAGGCAACATAGGTTTCATTCAAGTCACTATGTCGCAAAATGCAGATTATGAGCAGGAATAAGGGTAGGCGTAGCTGGGAGAGTACCACTACACGGAATTGTGCAAAATTGAAAATTGATCAAAAACTCCATGAATCCCGATCTTCAATTCCATTCCATCTCACCACAAAAAATGAATAAAGAAACCTCACATACCCTTGATAAAATAACAAGCAACTCTATTCTTTCATGCTAAAATGCATATAATCATCTCACAAAATTGAAAATGAAAATACAGCAAGCAGTGAGAGAGGTGATGATTTTGATGACCTCACTAACCTAGGGAGAGAACCAAGCAGATGCCTTGAACACAAAGAGCACATCATGCTGAACTATTGGTGGTGGTCCCATCCTCCTAGGACCACCCCGAGCACAGTTATGGGCAAAAAATACAATCCCAACCAAAGGTCCTGCAAAGAATTATGGGACAATATTCTAGGGTGCAGTAAATTTTATAGTATCCAATATCAAAACATTCCTCAAGGGGCAGGCTCTCTGGCTCAGCTGAGAGCTAATACTATAATATTCACTAAACTCTAGAACCTCGCTTTGCTGGGCCTTTGGTTGGCATTGTCTTTTTTACCCATAACTTTGCTTGGGGTGGTCCTATGAGGATGAGACCACAACACTCATTGAGATGATATGCTCTTTGTGTTTAAGGGGCCTGCTTAGTCCTCCTCCTAGGTTAGGGGGGACCCCAAAATCATCACCTTTCTCATTGACTGATATTTTTCAAAGCTCACTTTTGTGAATTGGTTACATGCTTTGTAGCATGTAAAGGTAAAATTGTTTTAGGAATGGAATGTGCGTGCAGTAGCCTATTCCAGAGCTTTTGTCATGTTTTAGTAAAGGTTTTAAACATAAATCTCACATACATTTAGAAGAAAAATAATTATCTTTGCATGCTAAAATACATATAGCCATCTCACAAAAATGAAATATTGCAAGCAGTGCCTTTAGTTTAACAATAAATAATTATATATTTTCCTGCTAAAATGCATAAAGTCTTCTCACAAAAGTGAAAATGAAAAATAGCACGCAGTCAGAGACGTGATGATTTTGGGGTCCTTCCTAATCTAGGGAGAGGACCAAGCAGATGCCTTGACCACAAAGAGCACATCACACTAAAATGATTCGGTGGTGGTCCCATCCTCCTAGGACCACCCCAAGCACAGTTATGGGCAAAAATTCTATTCCAACCAAAGGCCCTGCAAATTCAATGGTAGTTTGTTCAAGACCTTTCTGAATTCTAAATGCAATGACTGCAATAACTCTTACCTACACTGCTGTTTACTTGGTCCCCATTGTGTCTTTAGGCCAGTCACACACATGCTGGTGAGTGTGGAGATCTTCAGAGCACCAGCAGCTGAATGAATCATTAAGAATTAATAAAACAGGAAATAAACATGAGCAGATTAATTACTATATTTAAACTGAAAAGCGAAAGGGAGTATTCATGAAAAGAAACAATCCACTGCGCCCAAAATGTAATCTAAAAAATCTATACCGCATGAAGAACTGCCTCAGCCGCTGGCTATTCCCTATGGATAACCTAGACCGCATTCTAAAGATGTGCCCTGTCTAGCTCAAACAACTTGGAGGCCAAATGAAAAAGAATTATTCGAAAGTGCTAAAGGCAAATGGATTCGTGTGGTGTGCAAACTACGGAATCAATATCACAATTCTAAGAACCATGGATCAAATCTATCCTCATTCTTCAAAGGTTAAAATGTGTCTTTTTATTAGACTAGACGAGAACAAAAAAGTCTCACTTTAATAGCAGACCGCGGAATGAAGATGACTCTGTGAATGGGAGATGTTCCTAGACACACAGGGGCAGATTTATGTTGGGAATGCGCCACGTTTGCGTCACGCAACGGCGGCGTAAACGTGGCGCATCCCTACGACCCATTTACAACGTGACGCATCTAGGCAGATGCGTCACGTTGTAAAGCCCTGCGCCACTTGTGGGCGTTCCGGCGCAGGGTGGGCGTTCCGGGGCAGGTGCGCCTCGCAAAAGTGGCTGAGTGAAATCTATAAGATTGCACTCAGTCACTTTCAGGCCAATGCTGCGTCAAAACCCTGCGCCTGCTTGAAGCAGGCGTAGGTCTTGTCGCAGCATTGTAAAGATGGGGCACCCCCGAGCCTTTCTGGAGCTGCGTCGCCCTTGCGACGCAAGTCCAGCAATGCATCACTTTTACGGCACAGATGCGTCACACATCTGTGCCGTTTTTGCCCCATGGTGCACCGCATTGTAAATGCGGCGCACCATGGGTGGCGGAGCAGCGGCGCAAAATAACTGCCGCATCCCTGGGGATGCGCCAGTTATCATAAATCTGCCCCACAGTACCAGAAACATTCTATTGAGGAAAATGTATGACTTTGAATTGCTATCAGAAGCCTTCGATGCAAATTCAGAAACTAAGGACAAGTGTCTCTACCAATAAGTAAAATCAAAAAGAAAAATGTCATACGCATTGCAAAGAAAATAGCTTAATTGAACTTCAGGGATCTGAGATACCATTATATCAATGCAGTATGAAGAAATGAGAAGATGCATTGGAGCAACATGTGAGGAATTATTTATTAGACGAATAACTGCAACCACCATAGTGCATTGGGATCTTTAGGTTTAATATCTATAATTAGACTGTATCAGAACAGATGAACTGTGAAATATTCAACTACAAGGTCCACAATGCAATATGTGACCAGCAGGGGAAGAAGTGCAATTGAACGTGCCGTTATAACCATATTTAACATATATTTCTTTTCTCTTATCCCTCCACACTTTCTTTCATATGTTTGCATTATTTAAACAGGTAAGATATTAAAAATACATCTTTTAGTTCCTTGGCTTCTACCTTTGATGTTAAAATCAAAAAGTGGAAGTGATGCTGGAAATTGAGATGTACAAAAGGGGGTGGTGATGGACGGAGCATCTGAATCAATCAAACACTCACACCCAGTCAAAAGATCTGGGTTTAATCCATCACCGTTCTTTAGCCCACTCTGCCACCCCAGTTCAGACATGGCTATATGCAAATCAGTCTGACCTTGTGCCTCATGTGAACAGTCCTGCCCGAACTGCAAAGCCATGTCTTCCCTGGACCGGAAACAAGCTTCCGAGGACCGGTTTCTGGCATTCCAGCCATCTTCAGCCCGGCTTGCTTGAATCCAGTGGCAAAGTGAGCAAGGGACTCACGTCTGAGCATACCCTGCCACACATATGGCGGCCAATGGACGGAGCATCTGAATCAATCAAACATTCACACCCAGTCAAAAGATCTGGGTTTAATCCATCCTCGTTCTTTAGCCCACTCTGCCACCCCAGTTCAGACATGGCTATATGCAAATCAGTCTGACCCTGTGCCTCATGGGAACAGTCCAGCCCGAACTGCCAAGCCATGTCTTCACTGGACCGGAAACAAGCTTCCGAGGACCGGTTTCTGGCATTCCAGCCGTCTTCAGCCCGGCTTGCTTGAATCCAGTGGCAAAGTGAGCAAGGGACTCACGTCTGAGCATACCCTGCCACACATATGACGGCCAAAAGCGGTACAAAAGGGGGTGGTGATGGACGGAGCATCTGAATCAATCAAACACTCACACCCAGTCAAAAGATCTGGGTTTAATCCATCACCGTTCTTTAGCCCACTCTGCCACCCCAGTTCAGACATGGCTATATGCAAATCAGTCTGACCCTGTGCCTCATGGGAACAGTCCAATGTTTGCAATTTCTTTTGCAAGGAAATTGAGATGTGGCAGGTCCTGCAGCGCCCTAATAACCCTGAGGGATTTCCAAAAGAGATTGATTAATAAGAAGGCCCTTTACTTTGTTTTCTCCTGCACAGGTTGGTCGGATTTTAGTGGGTCAAAATTTAAGAGTAATTAAATCAGGATGAAAGCGTATTCAGTGTATGAAAAATGTGCTATTAGGAAGCACATCTAACTTTTGAATAGGTTTAAGAAGATTGGCAATTTAATAGCTCAAAGCTTAGTGACACTTGCTGGGATTGGAAGATGGAAGCAGAAAACACATGTCAAAGGTCTTTTAAACTTCAGAACTGCATGAAGTGTTTGCAGGAGTCCTTCTAATGTTTACAAATAATACACGGTGTTCCATAATGCTTATTGCTGGAATTATGGACGTTAATTCAATGACTCACTAGGGCTCTCTTGGCACTAGACAAGCAGTTCTGGTGCCTTGCTCACTAGGGACATCTAGGCGCAGCTTGCTGTTTTGCACCTACCACAGCTCATTTATATTAGACCTTCTATAAATTTCCCTTCATCACCTGCACATAGAGTACAACCTAATCTGGAATTAATATAATAATTATTTTGTCACATTTCAAAGCTACTAATTGTATACATGGACATAGCTAGTTCAATGTACTCGTGGAACTGTCTTGCATGCAATGCATTATGGGTAGGGTAGTTTTACCATATCTTCAAAGTTTATGATGCTCACCAGGGACCTCTAGACACAGCTTGTGGTACCGCACCTAGACAAGCAGTGCTGGTGCCTTGCTCACTAGGGAGCTCTAGAGACAGCTTGCTGTACTGCACCTACCACATCTCATTTATATTAGACCTTCTATAAATTTCCCTTCATCAGTTCCACATAGAGTACAATCTAATCTGGAATTTATATGATAAATATTTTGTCACATTTCAAAGCGACTAATTGTATTTGTACTTTGTATTTATAGTTGTTACTTATGAGAAGCAAGGCTGGCAGTAACTGTGCCTCTTTTACTGCCAGCCTTGCTTTTCATTAGCAAGGACTATAAGCAGAAAGTGCGTGTTTAGGCGCCGCTTGCAGGTTTTCAAACACATCAATAAAAGACAGTGTCATTTACAATGGCAATAGCTTAAATTCTCAAAATGTGAGACCTAATGCATTGCAAATGCTTGTTTGTCATAGGCGAACACACATATTGCATGTGCGCCATGACATAGGCTTGCCTCATGGGTGGCATACATGTTGGACAGAAAGGGGCGGCCAAGGATTTACCCTCATAGTGATGGAAGGCAACCACCTTCACCAGGAGTTAAGCAGCCCAAGCACAGTGGTGACAGGGCACTGTGTAGTGATCAGTAGAAGTGAACAGGACCTTTTTATCCTCTGTTAGTGTAGTGAGGGCTAAAGGCGCACTCACCTTTTTAAATGTTCTGCTGCTGTGCTCTTAACTCACCCTTGAACTTTATCAGGTAGATGTGGAGTGCTGCGTAGAGCAGGAGTGGTGACTCTGCATTTGTTGTGTGTGTGCCTGGGAAGAGTACAGTACAAGGATGGTGAAGTACTGCACTTTACATTTGTGGGCAGTACATGAGCGGCGTGTTTTTATACCTAAGAGGAATACAGTACATGAGAAATATAGTGAAGTGCTGTGCATGTGCAGGACCGCAAGTGCTGGGTGTACGTGTGCTTGCGTGATGTACGATACATGATGAGTGAAGAGTTATGCAGCATGTACATAGTGAGTGTGTGTCCTGGTAGTGTGTATGTTTTAAAATAAGTATACCCAGGTGAAAGGTAAAAAAGCTTCAGTGCTAAACAGTGTGTGCAGATTTCGTGTGTGTACTGGATGCATGGGTACATGTACGGGTACAATGCATGGAGGAACAGTGTTGGACTGAAAGTGTGCTGTGAAAGTACCCTGAGTGTGTCTGCAGTGGTACTTTGATTGGAGGATCCTGGGTTCCAGTTTGGGAAACCCAGGACTGCCTGGTAAAGACATGAAGAGGATAGGAATCCCCTCAGGAAGATTTATGTATTGCTGCATCCCTGTGAGCTGGGCGGGGACATGCTGGAGGGAAGCAAGCTACTCCCTTTACATCTTAAAATACTGCTCATTGATTCGGATCACAAGGAAGGGGCTTGGACACATCTTAGGAAGAGTGATCGGGCTGATAAGAGAATCAAAAGGAGTAGGGCTGGGGGGAGGCTGGGATTAACCATTTGATGCATATACCACTTTGGCTGATATCAAGGTGTTAACTCTGGTCGCTCCCATGAACTATGTGTGGACAATCAACTTTGGAATCATGCCTACTGTAGCAGACCTCTTCTATAAAGGAAGATGAAAAAGAGAAGGGTCCGTGAATTAGCCCACGAGTCAGTCCTGCATACAGGACCAAAGGCACCAGAGGCTACTGCGGCAGGAGCCGCGTCACCGCATTGTGCCCGCCGGCGCTTAAAGCCAAGAAAGGGTTCCCTCAGTGCCGCAGTCTGTGAATCGCGGAGAAGTGTGACTCAATGGTTGGAGAAGTGTGGCTCAATGGTTAGAGCGGCAGACCCTGATGCAGAGGTCTAGCCCGGGACCAGGGTTCAATTCCCTGCCTCGGCGGGTCTTGGGCTCAAAAATTCCACGGACCTGACAATTCTCGCCTCGGTGCCTATTCCAATCATGGAGTCCCGCTCTGCAACTCTGGGCAATAGTTTGCTTAATCTCCAAAACGGCCCCCACAACGCTAAGGATGCCTGGCCTCCAACTTGGGGGTGCCCAGGAGTGGACGCCTCACAGGGAAAGCCAGGCTGGGTTCCACAGCGGTCTTCGTACAAGCGCCTTGAGACCCTTGCGGGTGAGTAGTGCGCTATACAAGTATCAATTTACAATTTTACAATTTACAATTAGCCCACGAGTCAGCCCTGCATACAGGACCACAAGCACCAGGGGCTACCGCGGCAGGAGCCTCCTCACGGCATCACGCCCACCGGCGCTTAAAGCCAAGCAAGGGCTCCCGCAACGAGGGAGGTGCCAGGGCAAAGCCTGGGCCAAGGGCGGGCCCGTCTGAGCCTGTCAGTGACCTGAGGAGGCCAGGCCGGCCCCCCCTCTAATTTCGACTACATTATAAGGTCAGTCTTGTCAACATTTCACCTTCTACTGCATAAACCCTCTCGTATATAGTTCACTTTTTGGGCTCTGATTGAAGCTTTGAAGATGAGCAAGCAAGAAGGGAGGAGGATGGGTGCATTCCAAGGCAGCAGTGTGGCAGGGACTCTGGACCAATTTATATTGAGAGAGAGCTCTGTCTTGGAAAAAGAGATAGCGATTAAGGAGCGTCGCCTATCCCTGGAGCCGCTATTGTCCAAAAGATCCTCCCTGGGTACTATGGCCACAGCTTGCTCCCCAGACCATTTTACTGCAAATATTACTACGGCAAAGAACATTAATGAGGTGAGAGGCCTTATATCTATTTCAACTGAGCCACAGGTGGAAATTGTAAAATCTCCTGTAGCCGTAAATGTGGCTGCCACCAGTGAGCTCAAATGAACTTCAACTAGGGCGGGGCTTAAAACTAAAAACAAAACCAACCAAGTAATCCCTGATCCCGCAGTAAAAAAGAAGAGGGGAGGAGGCCCGCAACTGCAAAAGCACCAAGGATAAAGCAAAATGGAGGACGCAACACTTTAAATGAATTTAATGTCACAGAAAATGCTCCTCCCATCTGCCCAGACTTTAACTTTGATTGTATAGGTGGAAAATGCCTCAAAGCCAACGAGGAAATGTGGAGAAGGCTTGAAATTCTTTTATCCACATTATTAACTCCCATTACCTGTAGACTGAGCCGGATTAAGGAGTGCCTAAATAACTTTGAATGGCAGGCCAAGTCAGATTTTTCTGCCCTAAAGGGCCTTCCTGTACAGCCTAAGCCCACCGCTGCGCATAGATCCAGTAAGCTCGGCAACACCGTCCCAGTCACGGTGACCGTTAACTCTAAGCCCCCCAGTTCACAAGAAATGGATTCAATTGCTTCTCATGTAGTCAATGCCTCACACAAAAGTTTAGTACATCCGAACGGAAGTCACATTGAAACGGGGAATATGTCTAGCGAATTTGCCCAGTCCCTTTTGAGCACTCCAGGGGATGAAAGTGTGGTAGCAGCGTCTGCAGCAAATAATGCCCCAAAGGAGATCAATTGCAAAAGTTGTGCTCCAGCAAGACAAGTTAGTTTACCACAAGGACCACATGGCCGTGGATGGCTGGAACACTCTGCATCACTAATTGACTATCGGCATCTACACCTCCCCCCTGCGGCTGCTCCTCTAGTGTTTTTTTGGAGGAATGTTCCAGTGTTGCGGGAAGGACATATTGAATCTACTGAACAATTATTATTTAAAGCCCTTCACTGGTTTAATACTCAACTGAAGGATGCCGGGATTTGGGAGGAGGGTATTATCAACCACATGATCATGGCTAGACGTTCACCGTGGATTGGTCCCTCTAGGAAGGAAGGGAATGGTGACTGTGTAGTTGTAAACTTTAATAACGAATATACAACTGGATTTTTGTTGGATAATTTGGGTAGGAACCAAGGTAGACACTCGGCCAAAATTTCTGTTCTCCCTCTAGGGTTCTTTTATAAACCCGGGCCCCATTCCATCACTGAGTTGAGTTGTCCAAGGGTGGTAAGACGATCATGGGCACCCCCTAGCATAGTATATAGACGAACAGAGGTCCCACTGTCTAACAGATTTGCCCCATTATCCAACCTAGATCTATGTGATTGATTACAGTCACATATCCCTACACTGGCAGAGAATATGAATAGCCGACCAGCTTCTTCCCTGGCACACATAGTGGGGTTGGATTAAACAGAGGCCATGCATCAGGCAAGCATGGAAATTTACCTACCCCCTGCAAACCTAGAGGGTTCACTCCCCTCCTCAATCTCCCTGTTATCATGGAATATTGCCGGCTTATCCTCTAAAACTATGTCATCCGACTGGTCAAATTACATTAAGGGGCATGATTTTATAGCCAGGAGACATGGTCCGTGAATAGGATTTATCGTCCAAGCTATCTGGCCTTTGATAAAACGGCACTCGCAAATAGTAAGGGGAGACCTAGTGGGGTTTGATAACATGGGTTAGGCAACAGATATCATTTCAAATAGAAGAGCTACCAATCGATAGCCCAGATATCCTTGCCATTAAGGTTAGCTCAGGGGATGAGCTAGATTTTATATTATTCAATGTGTGTGCGAGAGGGATTGCGGGTGGGAAAGTATCACCAACCATCTCCCTCCTAGACACCTTCATATGTGACTTAGTTAGCCCAAATTTATTGGTGATTGCAGGCGATCTAAACTGCACATTTGAGCCCCTTGGTCTTGATGACCATTGTCTTAGCATGGAGGAAAACTCAAACTGGGGGATACCATCTCTGTCGCTGCCGTCTATTAATAAATGGACAGAGGCGGTGTTACAGTTAAAAAGTTTATCTCTTGGGAGGGGGCTCAGGGCAGTTAATGGTAGATCTCCTTCAGATATGGAAGGCACCAACACCTTCAGCAATCGGTTAAGAAGTAGCAGAATAGGCTACTTTCTTATTAGCTTGGAGCTTTGGCCAAGACTTGTGGACATGCTTGTGGAAAGACCGGAGAGTGACCATGACCCCTTATTACTAACTTTGATAAGGAAGGGACTGGATCCCCGGGGGCTAGCACTGAAAACAGTTATAGGAGAAGTAATCATGTTGCAAGACCGGCGACGGCTGAAATGGACAGTGGTGTCAGAAGATGAAAGCACCCTAAACCAGATGAAGTCAACCATTGAAGAAACATTATTATTACTTTCCTCCATAGATACCCATGATGATTCCTTTCTAGGTCTCATGAAGGCACATGAGGACCTTTTTGCAAACCTGAAGACCTTGTTTACAAAAAATAGGAGCGCACCCAGGAATACAATAAAAAATTAGCCAAATGGTATGATGATGCATGTGGGACTGCATTTAGACATCTCTCTAACACAATCAAGATGGGAGTCCCACAAGAGGTCAAACATGCAAGGGTAAACTATAAGAAAAAGCCGAATTTAGGGCCAAGAAGAACTTTGACTATAGTAGATGGAAAGAATTAACTAATTCTATCAATGGTAAGAACTGGACAAAATTCTAGCACTTAGTCAAATGAGGCTGCGGAAACCTAGGGCCGACACCAGTTAACAATGTGCCGGCTGAACTTTGGGTCGCACACTATCAAGCACAATTTGCCTCACCGCCAGGTACTCTAACTGAATACCCTGAGTTTACCTCTGAGGTTGTTCTAACATTTCATACAGGGGAGATAGAAAGAGTTCTGGACGGTGTTCCATCAGGAAGGGCTCCTAGATCAGACTGTATCCCGGCCGATATATATAAACTAGATAGGAAGAACTGGATCAAATATATCCATATCATAATAAATGGCTTGGCCAGAGGTGCCCCAATACCTGATACATGGCGTAGGGCTAAAATGATTGCAATATACAAAAAAGGGGATCGGGCCAGTCC
The DNA here is from genome assembly GCF_964263255.1 of Lissotriton vulgaris. Lineage (NCBI taxonomy): Eukaryota > Metazoa > Chordata > Amphibia > Caudata > Salamandridae > Lissotriton > Lissotriton vulgaris. The sequence continues at coordinate 314,472,992 of NC_141689.1, read as the reverse complement.
AAGCAACTATAGGCGTATAAGCCTAATCGACACACTGCAAATTGGTAGAGTTAACAAATTTGTAATTGATCAGGACGTGTCATCTACCTACCAAGCGGGATTTCGACTACATGTCAGCACCATTGACCAGGTTTTTAGGTTTATGATGATTTATTGGTGCACAGTGATCCTAGCAGGGGGGGACCCTCTATGCAGCCTTTGTTGATTTAAAATACGCATTTGATTTAGTGCCCTGCCAAAAGCTATGGGATTCTCTAAAGGAGGCCAGGATGCCAACAGAGCTCCTAAGTTTTATCATCAAGTTACATGAGGCAAACTACGCCCAGGTAAGGTGGGGACAACAGGGCAAACTAACAGACCGCTTCCCAGTGTGGCAAGGTGTGTTCTTGCACCTACCCTTTCTCCCTGTTTATAAATAAGGTTATCTTATACTGCACCAATTTTCCAACTGATGCTCTATCTCTTGCTGGATCAAGGGTTCCTCTTCTAATGTTTGCAGACAACACTTTAATTTTGTCCAAAACTCAATCTGGTCTGCAACGAGCCCTTGATAGATTTACTGATTTCTGCAACAACCATGAACTTGTAGTCAATGGTGACAAGACCAAGTTCATGGTGTTGCACAAACATAAATCTATAAAAGGCAGAGTAGAAATGAACAGTACATTTTTGGAACAAACAGATACCTTTACCTGCCTGGGAGAAACTATGGGTAGGAGGATGAACTGTAATTCCCAGATAGATCTCTTAGTTTTAAGTCACAATCAGTTAGCAGGAGCCCAACTCAAAGAATATCGACTTTCACACACTAAACCGGTGGGGCCGGCACTAATGATTTATAATAGGAAAATCAGAGCATCTATAATTCATGGAGCTGAGCTCTGGGGATTCGAAAACGTATCCCCATTAGTCTTTGAACAAAACAAGTTCCTGAGATCTGGAACCGCCCTGCCCCAATCAACCCCCATTAAGCCTTTGCTGCTAGATCTAGGATGTACTTCATTTGAAGAGGCTTCAGGATTTAAACCCCTTGCCTACTGGAGGAGGCTATGGGCGACTCCAGAGCTAACATCATATGCTGATGCAGTAATGCGCATTAGAAAAGCAGACTTGTCTTTAAATATTAAGTGGTTGCAAAAGATCAAACGCACTTTGTTTGACATGGGGCTGAGCCACTTGTGGGAAGACTCTTTAGGGAATCTTTTTCCCAATAAGAAGGAGTATAAAGCATTATACAGGGACATGATCAGTAGGAAGACCATGTCAAGGGTGAGTAGCAGTTCTCTAACAGGCATTTTTATGGAGCATAAGCTCGTAATGAGAGCAGAAGCCTACTGGAACTTTATCACGAGACCAGGTGATAGGAAATTATATCACCAATTTAGAGTGGGCACCCTTCTGTTAAGATCTTTTACGGCAAAGTGGAATATCACCTTAGATACCAACTGCCCTACAGGCCAAACCTTGGTAGAATCAATAGCCTATGTACTGTTCATGTGCCAAGCATATAAGGGCCCACGACACAGGTGGCTTAAGCCGGTGTACACTAATCTTGGCACAAGATTATGCAAGACAGCACTGCGCATTCTGATAACAAATACCCGCGAAGATGTAGTTATTGCCTTGGTGAAAATCCTTAGCTGGACTTGGACACTGCGAAGAATACATTTGGAGGCTGCTTGAGTAACCCCATCTTCTACTTAATTATGCGTATCCAGCCAAGTGGACTGCACGTAGTTACAGGAAATCTTGATAATGATGTTATTAAATTTTGTAATGAATTGTTGATTCTAGGGCATGACACGGAAATACACCTTTTCATACTTATAATTTATATTTTATTTGCTAACTAAAATGGTGTATGCTTTCATACTCTTTTTCTATGCTTTTATTGGATTTTATGACACTGTTATTTCTGTACTGTGTCTTTCATTATTGAAATTATCGAATAAAGACTAACTAAACTGAACTGAACTGAACTGAACTGTACTGGAGAAGTGCCCACTTCAAAAGAAGCAGAAAACCAACATAAATCTTCAGAGACCCAGACCCTAAATGAGGGTAAATCTGGTAGTCCGATCAGGAAACTGACTATACGAACGGAGTCCCCCGAAAAATGTAATCTGTAAGCAGCCAGACAAGCTGTGTGAGAGGGGAAAGCTCTGCAAGGCTTCTGCCTGTGACCTGGAATGAGGGCCAAGGCCTATTTTTCTCCCTGCTGGGTGAGGGGACATCACCCAGGAAAGCAAGGCCACCTGCCCTGGAGCACCAGTGTCTGCCTGATTGCCAAGACCAGTGTGCCCTATAAGGAAGAGGAGAGCATTGGAGGGAGCAAGGTCCTATGGGGAGCCCTACCATAAGGACTCCCTTTGTGAGGTGTGCGTTTTCTGCTGAGCAGTGTTTGGGCATTTTTCTATGTGCAAAACTGTTTTCGGTCACACCTGTATTCCAGGAGAGGGCCACCGTAGACTGAGTCATGTGTTTAGTTCCATTTGGGTCTTGCTATGCCCATACCACCAGGCTGAGGTGACCCTTTATGTCAGAGGGGACCACCAGTAAAGTATTTCCAGGAGTACCAAGATTTGTGTCTTTCCCGGTCAAGGCCCTGCGGCTCCAAGAGCCTCTGCCCATATCATCACATATTGCTGCAACCTCATGTGCCAATAGGGGCTGCCGGAACCAATGTTGCCAAAGGATTCAGGCCACCACCAGAAGGAGAGACTGAGGCTACAACTTGTGGGTTGGAACTGCACTACAAAGGAATTGCCCTCTACTTCCCACAGAGGACTGCTGGAGACACAGTGGGCAATGTCTCATCCTCGCTGGCTCCAGTCGGGGGCTGAAGGACTCGCAGGTGCACTTTCGAAGGATAACACAGCGTTGCCAAACTCTTCTGTGCTGAAAGAGCGGGTAAGACGAGAACTGGACCATAGGCCACAGTGGAACTCGCTACTAACGGTGCTGCGACACCATAGACACTTTTGACTAACTTCCTAAAAGGGAAGAATTGAGAAATCCAGAGTATGGCCTAATAGCTTGCATTCCCCGATGCAGCCATCAGTGAATGGGGAAAAAGCCCTAAGCACATTAAACGGGTGGGACAGGATTTTGTCTGACAATACTAGCTGTCTGACCTCAAGGAGGTCCGTGTTGTGGCATTCGAATGTCACATTTTATTTCTAACTCTACACAGGCAAATAAATATTACTTTTTCTTATAAAAGTAAGTATTTGACTGGACATTTATTTATTGTTTGTACTGATTGCACTTTGAGTTATGAATTGTGTTCACCGATGTGTACCTACATTCCTAAGATGTATCCTTCACTGCTCAACAAAACTAAGACTGCTACTACTGAGTCGAGTGCAGAAGTGGTACTTGGCCCAGTTGAGCAGGATCAATAGTTGGTCTAGCCCTAGGACATCAGGAGTAAAAGCCCCCAACCACCACAGTACGGCCCAGTAGCCCCTTAATGTGCTGTGGCCTTTTGAAAGGGATTCTGACAATTGGCAGCAACTGGTGGGGAGCCTACCATTTAGGAGCCAAAGATACAGTTGTGGCATTGTCCATTTCCGATTTGCATCAGTACTGCATTAAGCCCAATTATTTTCTTCCATGCGCAAAGATGATGCCTATATGCAATGGGAAACACAAGTTTGGGAATTGACCTCAGCATCAGGTCCATAGATCAGATGTAGAATTTATGTAGGGACGGAGGCTGGAGGATTCTCAGGAGTAGGGACAGAGAGGTCCTTGCTAATTTCTTTAAAGACCAGTTTGAGATACTGGTGAAGGGGAGGGAGCTGTAGCTGACTCTGGGGAAGGAACCATGGTAGGAACTCAGCAAGAGAGAACTGTGGACTCACGGTTTAGGATCCCCTTAGCACAGGCACATCCTAGACACATGCTGAGTGTATCCTAAATGCATTTTCCAGAGTTTTCAACCAAGGCACCAAGACACTCACCACTTTTAGTTTCTAGAATATCTCAGGTGTGCACACTACCTCAAATTTCTACCACAGTCTCCAGTTCTAGGACTAAACAACTTGAGTTGGTTGAGTCTAGTGGAGACGCTAAGACCAGCTCGCCTGGAGTAAGAAGTGAGGGGGAGGGAGAACAGGAGGAATGAACGCAGGAAGAGAAATTGCAAGAGTGGGAGGAGAAACAAAAGGAAAAGTAAAAGAGCGCTGAAAAGAGAAAGGATAGCCCTTGAGAGAGAGAGAAACTTAGGATGGCAGCAATGACAACTCAATTTTGGATAAGTGACTGTAGTTCCAAAATATCTTTTGCATGTGTCTGTGGAAGGTCAGGATTTTTTGGAACGGGTTGTGAGCTTTGAGGTTGCTTGTAAAGCTCAGGCCTTAAATGAGGCGTCTACGGCAGCTGCCATTGTCAGAGACAGCCGTAATTGGGAAGATGCCTATGGCAGAGCAGAATGAAGGAAGCTCTCATTAGGAGGTTTGGTCTGAAGCAAGCTCAATACCTCCAGAGACTCTTTGACTGCAAGAGCAGTTTGTGTTCTGTTTGAGACTTGCATTCATGGTGTATTGAGTGATTAGAATGAGTAGGTACGAGGGATGGAAGCCAAGGATTTTCAATCCCTTAACCAGTTGATGGAGACAGAGTGACTCAAGCAGGAGTGCCCTACCCTACTTAGGCAGAGCCTGTCTGATCTGACAAAGAGATGCAACAAAGGTTGCAGTGTTAGCTGCTAAGTGGTTGGCTAACAGCATTCACAAAGGGCTGGAACAGCATGGCTCTAAACCAAATGGCCAGAGAGGAACTCTCCACAGACAGGGACAAATATTTTAAGCTGAGTAAAAAAACAAGCATGAGACATTAAACATGTATTTTACTTTATGTGATGAGAGCAAGGCATTTTAATACCATCTTTTTCAATTAAAAAATGCACGATTGCATACCCACAAATCAGTAAATCAAATTATTTTATGACGCAAGATGGCCTTATCATATGTTGCGCAACATTACCAGATTTCAGTTTAGGACTTCATATTGTACACTGAGGCTTTCTTGGGCATGTTGTGGTAAATAAAAAACTAGTTATTTACGCCGTTCGGAATTTCTATAATTACCCAAGAAAATGGTAATGCATAAAATGAGGAGCAGAGTCCGTGGTCTTCGAGTTGAAAGGGTTTTATTCCAGAACTCGAGTTAAGGGAGAGCTCCTTCACCAAGCGGGTTCAGGAGTAGTCTACTTTACTTGAAACATATCAGCACTTTTATACAATACGAGTACAATCAGAAAAGAAGGAGTTTCCCTTAGACTTGATTCAATCATTTCATGATGTAGTCATACAGAAGACATAGCATACTTTTTCTCGTTTAAAGAATATCCTGAATAGCATTTACACATGGACAAACATATTGCATCGAGGTGATTGAGGTAACAAGTTACAGAGTTGCTAGTATCTGAGGACAGAGAATCGAGGCATTGTCACAGGGTCATTTCTGTCAGAAAGGTAAAGAGGATGAGGCATTGTGCTTTCTTTACTTCGCACACAAGGGCGGTGATGTCTCACAATGGTGTGTGTGTGCAGCGGGGAAAAGGAAGAATGGACTGTAGTAAACTATTCTTCTTCGTGGCTGTCTCGTGTGCTTGATTAGGTTTTCCCTTGGTTGTTAACCCAACCCGTGGCTGTCCTCGCAAACTAGGAAATCATTGATGAGCGAGAGCTGCTCGTTCGGTGACAGAGTTAGGGAGGGGGGGTTTTCCGAGTCAACCATCCGACTGACTCCGTTCTTGTCTAAGGGAAAATATTGAACGGGGACGGAAACCCGTAGGATACATGGTAGCTGGTCATTATTCTTTGCATGTGTCAGTTTTATGAGAAAGAGAGCAGGCAAGAGGGGGTACAACAGGATTTGTGCTTGAAGTAGGAGAATCGGCTTGCCTGGTCGATGTTAGGGTGGATAGGGTGCATGATGGGACACCACGGAAAAAAAAGGGAGCTTTTTAGTCAAATTCCACATTCCCTCCCTGTCCCATAGAAACCCTATTACAGAAATTCTTAGTCAATTTCTATATTCATCATGTTGTATACTTGCTCCTGTAACATGATCATTTCATTTCTCTTTCCTCTGTTTCGTGGACGAGGAGTAGTGGCACACAGTCCACAAAGGGCGGGGCCGCACTGGACACAGAGGCAACAGGTGAAGATAGTGGCAAATACGAGTCCCAGGACTGTTAGTGCCTTCCACCCCCAGGTGGACAGGAGGTCCCACAACCAGCCGGTCAGGGACCATGTGCCAGTGTCCATATCCAATTTATCGGATAGTACATGGAGGCGGGAGATAGCAGAATAAACTGATGGGGCGTTGTCTGGAATAAATACACAACAACTGGACCCTATTACCTTACACACACCACCACGGTCGGCTAACAGGACATCTAAAACTATACGGTGCTGTAGTGTCATGAGCCTGTCTGCAGCGACCTCAGCTGTAATGTTATTTAAGGCGCCAGTTGTTTCGTCTATGGCGGCCTGAACTACACGGGTTAGTTGCCGGACGTGGCAACTATTTGCCATAGGTCCCCAGAAAAGGAGAAAACCTTTAAAGAAGTCTCCTACTTCTTGTCCTGTAGTATCTTCTGCATCTATGACCCCCTTCGTTGTCTTCTAACTTGGGTCAGAGGGTCAATCAGGTGGTAATTGGCGGGGGCTGTGTAAGTCGGTGGTAATAGGAATGCGATGTAGCACTTTCCAGACCAGCCTTGGGGCAACCAGGTGCGCGCATGGGGTCCACAAATGAAATAGGTGTTTGGGGCAGTTACTATGGTCGGAAAATCGGGAGCGGGCAGTGTGTATGTCCTATCACACTCGCTGTTCCCCATTACTTCCCCTTTTCCTTTCCCCCTTATGCAAAACCGGCCGTTTTGCGGTACTACCCAACCTCCTTGATCTGTCCGTCTTTGATCGACGGAAAACATTTCCCTGAAGGAAGCAATGTCATGGAACTGGGAGTAACTGATATTTTCGTGATCTTCGGCCCTCCCCCAGGTAACAGTGAGATCCACCATTTTAGAAACAGCCTTTACTATTTTGGTCTTTACCTCGTTCCAATTACTCTCGTTTTTCAATTTGGTCGGGGGAATGTTTCTGACTGAGGCAGAGAATATCATGGCTAAGGCATAGGTGGATCCTGAATAACCAAACGGGAGGGAGAAAAAGGGCATTCCCTTATGCACGGAATGTGGCATCAAGCCACAAACCCAACAGTTTGTCTTGTTGACTATGAGCTGGAGTTTATGGAGGGTGGAAATGAATGTATTATTTATAAATTCCTTTCTTCTGTCCTCGAGGTGTGGGGGAAGATCAACATAGGAATGCATAGTGGTATTCTTTACAAACATGGAAGAATGTGGAGGGAAAACTGTACATAAGATCCATCCCAGGCAGGCTGCTACACAGCAAACAAGTAACATTGTAAACAGAAAGATCGAGAACCTGCTGTGCAGTAATTTTACATAATTAGTCTTTTTCCATTGACGCACCGCGTCATTTCTCCTCATAATGTCTATGAATTTAATATCAAGATGTCTCTGGACACGAGATCAAAACGTCTCCCAGCAGCCGCTTCACCAAGAGCTTGTTCCTGGGCTTAATTAGCCACCGGTGCGTTATGATCAGGTGCAATGTCTTTAGTCTGTTTTTTGGTGAGATCGCAGCCGCGATCGGTATTCCTGTTGGGGAGTGAGTTCTGGAATTGGTGAAATTATATCCGGGGCGTTTGTAGCTGTTGAACAAGGCACAGTGTCTGTGGGTGTAGGTCCAAAAAACTTCCGACAGTGGCTAGCTTGGAGCCATCCTTTGCGTCCTTCTACTTTGACGGCCGTCCTCGTGGTCAGGAGGACCAGCTTAGGAGCTGTCCATCTCTTCTCCAGGGGGCTGGTACGATCGAAATTTCGCACCAAAATCCAGTCGCCGGGCCTGATGGTGTGTTCTCCAGGCGTGGTGTGGACTGGAAATGCTGCTGTAACCTGTGAACGACAAGATTGGAGTGCAGACATCAAGGAAGCCAGGTAATCTGTCAGCATATTAGAATCAATGTCAGTCAGTTTTCTAGGATAAGGGACACCCCAGATGTTAGGAGGTCTCCCGAATGTTATTTCGAAAGGGGACAGTCCCATCCGGGAATGTGCCACAATTCGCATATAAAAGAGAGCGACCGGGAGGGCAGTGACCCAGTCTATCCCTTTTTCTGCACATACTTTGGCTAGTTTTGTTTTCAAGGTCTGGTTGTGCCTTTCTACCAAGCCAGCTGCCTGAGGGTGTCTGACACAATGGAATCTCCAGGAATATCCCAATAAAAGAGAAACAGCCTCCATTAATTTGGAGGAGAAAGGCTGTCCATTGTCTGAATAAATGACCCTTGGTAACCCATACCTGGGGAAGAATTCTCTCACTAATTGCTTAGCGGTTGTCTGGGCACCATAGTCTGGGACGGGGTATGCTTCAGTCCATCGTGTCAGTGTACACACTACCACTAGCACATATTTGTACCCTCTGCATCTGTCCATTTGGATATAATCCATTTGGAGGACTTCGAAAGGATGATCAGGAGGCTGGAATCCACCTTGTTCTACTGGTACACCTTTACCAGGATTAAATTGCCAACATATCATGCAAGTTTTTACTTTTTGTTTGGCTGCAGCTCTCAGATGTTTGTTAAACCAGATATTCCGTAAACTATCCAGCATACCTTTCTCGCCTAGGTGGGCGGGGCTATGGGCCGTGTCAATTATGATTTGTACCATGGAATCAGGGAGAAACCACACTGTTCGGTCTTTGGTCATCCAACCTCGATCTGTCTGGACCCCTCCTTGTTCAGTCCATTTCTTTATTTCCTCTGTGGTGGCATGTGTCTGTATGTCTAGCACATCTTTCAAGGGGTCTCCCACTACCATAGTGACAGTCTGTGTTGGAACCTGTGAGTCTGATGTGTTCGCTGGACTCTGGGCTGTCTGTTTAGCAGTCCGGTCCGCTAAGTTATTTCCTTTGGATATGGTGTCTGTAGCTTTGGTATGTACTTTGCATTTCAGAATAGCTATGGCTGTAGGAAGGTGTATGGCATCTAGTAGGGCTTGAATCAGGGGACCATGTTGTATCTTGGCCTCATGTGAGGTAAGGAAACCTCTTTCCTGCCACAACACTCCAAAATTGTGAACTACACCGAATGCGTATTGGGAATCGGTATAGATGTTCACTTTCAATTGTTTTGCCCATATGCAGGCCTGTGTCAGAGCGATGAGCTCTGCTGCTTGGGCTGACAGAATTTCAATTCTTCGGGCCTCTATAACTTTACAGTCCGTTGTTACGGCATAGGCTGCCACTAACTCTCCAGCACTTGTCCTCATGCACGACCCATCCACATAGAGTGTTACATCAGGATCTGGGAGTGCAACATCTGTTAGGTCTTGTCTTGGTTTTGTCACTACGTCAATCATTTCCACACAGTCATGTTGTGTCGTGTCATCTGATCTTGAGGGCAAAAGGGTAGCAGGATTCAATACGTTGCATCGTCTGATCTCTATGTGTGGCTGAAAGAGCGTTAGTTCGTATCCTGTCAGTCTTGCTACAGTCAGGTGTTGGGCCTGTGTTCTGTTCAGAAGGACTTCCACAGCATGTGGTACTTGTACTATCAGGGGATGTCCTAACACTATTGAATCACTTTGTCTTATGGCCAGGGCTGTAGCCGCAACGGATTTCAGACATGCAGGCAAAGCTTGTGCTACGGGGTCCAATGTGCTAGAAAAATAAGCACAGGGTCTGTTTCTTCCTGCTTGGTCTTGTGTGAGGACAGATAGTGTGGTTCCGTCACGTTCTGTCACAAACAGGGTAAAAGGCTTGCTATAGTTTGGGGTGGCCAGAACTGGTGCTTGACACAGAGCTAGTTTCAGAGCTTCAAATGCTTGGGAGTGTTCCGATGTCCAAGGGAGAGTTGTATGAGTGGCTGCTTCCACTGTGGTTAACTGTATGAGTGGCTTGACTATGTGGGCATACTGAGGGATCCATTGTCTGCAATATGAAGTGGGACCAATGAATGGGCGAACTTCTTTCTGTGACTTTGGCTGTGAAATTGTTGAAATTAGTTGGATTCGTTCTTGTGTTAGTTGCCTACCCTCTTTCGACAGCAAATGTCCTAAGTAAGCTACTTGCTGTGCGCAGAACTGTAATTTTGAGGGAGATACCTTGTGACCTTTGTCTGTCAGGAAATGTAGGACTGTGAGAGATGCTTTTTCACATTCTGGTTCTGTCCTTGCTGTGACGAGGATGTCATATACATACTGTATCAATGCTGTGTTGGCAGGCATATTGATACTGTCAAGTTGTCTTTTTAGTGCTTGGCTGTAGATGCTTGGACTTTCTGTAAAGCCTTGGGGAGCTCTAGTGAACCTGAAGCTTCGTCCTTTTAAACTGAATCCGAAAAGATATTGACTGTCGGGATGTATAGGAATGCTGAAAAACGCATTCTTCAAGTCAATGACTGTGAAAAATGCAGCTTCGGGATCTATGGCAGTCAATAGTGAAGAAATATCTGGGACCACCGGATATTGTGGGATCACACATTTGTTCAGTTCTCAGAGATCAACCACCAGTCGGTAGACCGGGGGTGCCTGAGGGTCAGTCATTTGAGGACCGGAAGAACTGGAGAAATGCAAATATTTGAATCAGTCTCGACCACCACACCATGCTCTATGAGTTCTTGGATTATTTTTAGTAAGGCTTGTTCAGCCTCGGGTGGAATCTTATATTGTCGTATACGGGGTAAGACTACACCCTCCTTGAGTGTGAGTTGATGTGGGGTGATGTCCATGTAACCGACATCAGTCGAGCTTTTTGCCCACAAATGTTGTGGGATGTCTTTTAGTCTGGGGTCGAATTCTTTGACTGTGAAATGTCCTTTGAAATCTCGTAGGAACAATTTAACTCCTTCCGGTGAACAGCATATTACTGCTCCTAGTTCTTTAAGTGTCTTGATTCCTAGTAAATTCTCTGGGCACGTTTCTGTAAAGACCAAATCAGTAGTACGTGTCAGAGGGCCTACTCCTAAAGAGACTTGTTCAGATACTTTGTTTATGATCGGTTTTCCTGAAAAGCCCAGAGATATGTTATGTGAGCCAGAGAGAGGAACCTCTGGGGCTTCCTTATGACTTATGGTAGTCCTACTCGCCCCCGTGTCTATGAGGAATTTTCTGTCTTGTCCCAGTAAGTGATTATTCAGAAAAGGGGGTGGTGATGAACAGAGTGTCTGAATTAAGCAGACCACTCTTACCCAGTCCAAAGATCAGGGCTTGACCCATCACCGTTTTTTAGCTCACTGCACCATCCCAGCTCAGAACTTGGCTATATGCAAATTAGTCTGACCCTGGCCCAGTGCATCATGGGAACAGGGCAGACCAAACTACCAAGCCAATTCTTATACTGGGAAGGAAACAAGCTACCGGGGACCGGTTTCTGGCATTTCAGCCGTCTTCGGCCCGGCTTGCTTGAATCCTGATGGTGCAATGAGCAAGGGACTCACATCTGAGTATACCCTTCCACGCTTATGGTGGACAAAAATTATTCGGAAAAGGGGGTGGTGATGAACAGAGTGTCTGAATTAAGCAGACCACTCTTACCCAGTCCAAAGATCAGGGCTTGATCCATCACCGTTTTTTAGCTCACTGCACCATCCCAGCTCAGAACTTGGCTATATGCAAATTAGTCTGACCCTGGCCCAGTGCATCATGGGAACAGGGCAGACCAAACTACCAAGCCAATTCTTATACTGGGAAGGAAACAAGCTACCGGGGACCGGTTTCTGGCATTTCAGCCGTCTTCGGCCCGGCTTGCTTGGATCCTGATGGTGCAATGAGCAAGGGACTCACATCTGAGTATACCCTTCCACGCTTATGGTGGACAAAAATTTTTCTGAATCGTTTGTGGCCACTATAGGTGTGGCAGGGTATACTCAGACATGAGTCCCTTTCTCACTGCACCATCAGGATTCAAGCAAGCCGGGCCGAAGAAGGCTGAAATGCCAGAAACCGGTCCCCGGTAGCTTGTCTCCTTTCTGGTGAAGAATTGGCTTGGTAATTTAGTCTGCCCTGTTCCCATGATGCACTGGGCCAGGGACAGACTGATTTGCATATAGCCAGGTTCTGAGCTGGGATGGTGCAGTGAGATAAATAACGGTGATGGATCAAGCCCTGATCTTTGGACTGGGTAAGAGTGGTCTGCGTAATTCAGACACTCTGTTCATCACCACCCCCTTTTCTGAATCGTTTTTGGCCACTATAGGTGTGGCAGGGTATACTCAGACATGAGTCCCTTTCTCACTGCACCATCAGGATTCAAGCAAGCCGGGCCGAAGAAGGCTGAAATGCCAGAAACCGGTCCCCGGTAGCTTGTCTCCTTTCTGGTGAAGAATTGGCTTGGTAGTTTAGTCTGCCCTGTTCCCATGATGCACTGGGCCAGGGACAGACTGATTTGCATATAGCCAGGTTTTGAGCTGGGATGGTGCAGTGAGATAAATAACGGTGATGGATCAAGCCCTGATCTTTGGACTGGGTAAGAGTGGTCTGCTTAATTCAGACACTCTGTTCATCACCACCCCCTTTTCTGAATCGTTTTTGGCCACTATAGGTGTGGCAGGGTATACTCAGACATGAGTCCCTTTCTCACTGCACCATCAGGATTCAAGCAAGCCGGGCCAAAGAAGGCTGAAATGCCAGAAACCGGTCCCCGGTAGCTTGTCTCCTTTCTGGTGAAGAATTGGCTTGGTAGTTTAGTCTGCCCTGTTCCCATGATGCACTGGGCCAGAGACAGACTGATTTGCATATAGCCAGGTTCTGAGCTGGGATGGTGCGGTGAGATAAATAACGGTGATGGATCAAGCCCCGATCTTTGGACTGGGTAAGAGTGGTCTGCTTAATTCAGACACTCTGTTCATCACCACCCCCTTTTCTGAATCGTTTTTGGCCACTATAGGTGTGGCAGGGTATACTCAGACATGAGTCCCTTTCTCACTGCACCATCAGGATTCAAGCAAGCCGGGCCAAAGAAGGCTGAAATGCCAGAAACCGGTCCCCGGTAGCTTGTCTCCTTTCTGGTGAAGAATTGGCTTGGTAGTTTAGTCTGCCCTGTTCCCATGATGCACTGGGCCAGGGACAGACTGATTTGCATATAGCCAGGTTCTGAGCTGGGATGGTGCGGTGAGATAAATAACGGTGATGGATCAAGCCCCGATCTTTGGACTGGGTAAGAGTGGTCTGCTTAATTCAGACACTCTGTTCATCACCACCCCCTTTTCTGAATCGTTTTTGGCCACTATAGGTGTGGCAGGGTATACTCAGACATGAGTCCCTTTCTCACTGCACCATCAGGATTCAAGCAAGCCGGGCCGAAGAAGGCTGAAATGCCAGAAACCGGTCCCCGGTAGCTTGTCTCCTTTCTGGTGAAGAATTGGCTTGGTAGTTTAGTCTGCCCTGTTCCTATGATGCACTGGGCCAGGGACAGACTGATTTGCATATAGCCAGGTTCTGAGCTGGGATGGTGCAGTGAGATAAATAACGGTGATGGATCAAGCCCTGATCTTTGGACTGGGTAAGAGTGGTCTGCTTAATTCAGACACTCTGTTCATCACCACCCCCTTTTCTGAATCGTTGTCCCAGTAAGTGAGCTTGTACATATGGACCTTTCTGATCCACTGGAACTGGGATAAGGGGCAAGTCACTTTCTCTCTCAAGGCTGTCTCATGCACATGGTTCAAACTCGGGGTAATCTGACTGTGCGTACTGGTACATCTGTGTGGCAGCAGTAGCGGGTGTCTGAACCTGTGGCGGCGTAATGGTTTGAGGCTGCTGAGTGTTACCTGGTCTAGGAGTGTGAGGGCGTTCTTTCGTCTTTCCTGTCGCTATGTTATGTTTCAGAACTGGACATTCCCTTACAAAATGGCCCTGCTGCTTACAGTAGTTGCAAGTACCTTTATTGGCCCCCACATTACCTTTGGGGCCCGTATTTACTGGTGCCGTCTGTGCAACCAGTACCTTCATTTTTGTGTCTTTTACTCTTTTCTTTTCCTGTTCCTGTTCCTCCCTTATTCTGTTGTGGTAGTACTGTAACATCTGTAACATTGTGAAGGACTATTTGCTTGCCAGGTACTCTCAATTTTCAACACTCTATTTCTGATGGGGGGTAAGGCGTTGTACACCAATTTGGACACAAAAAGATGAGGATATGCCTTGCTGCTATGTGCGAGTCCACTATTTATAGAGAAACATTTCTCTAATCTGGTGTAGTAATCACCTGTATCCTCGTCTGGCTTTTGTTTACAGGCAGAAATGGCATCCCAATCTTCCTTTTTCGTTGTCAATAACAGAGGCAAGACCTGTATGAGGAGACTGGGCAGTTCTCTTACGCACTCACCTAGACCTTCACCTGGTTTTCTGTCTGTCTCTTCTTGTTCTAGGGCAGTCCACGTGATCTTTTTACCACCCACCTCCCAATCCTTTTCTTTCAATTTGTCAAATATGCCTGTAGGTAGAATTACTTTAAGTAGTATTATTATATCTGGATATGTAAAACTACCCATTTGGAGGATATCTTTCAACTCTCTATGGAATCCTCCGGGATCTTTTTCGTGAGAGGGCACCATCTTTTTCATTTCCAATATCTCTAATTTGGTGAGGGGAGTATACACATGTATTCGTTGCAGTGTACCATCTGGCTGGGGTATGGGGTGGACTTCTCATAAAGGATATTGGCCTATACTGTAAGGTTCATGATCTGATGAGGCTAAGGTAAGTTGGAGGAAACAGAGGCACAGATCCAGAATGGTGTTGATCAATTCCGATCCCCGAGACCTCCATCTATCTGTCACTACTTCTTGTAACGATTTGTATAGCTTATCTGGTCGGTGGAAGTTATTCTCGTATAAGGTAGCCAGGTGTTGGATCATATAAATACCTGCTAGTCGTTGTTCTGCTCGGGGAAGAGCCAGAAACATTTGCTCTACTATATCTGGGCCGTATACCCGGTGCTGTGATATCCAATGGGTGGCAGACCGGGCCAATTCTTTTTCTTGCTGGGTAAGGGGAGGCTCATTGTCCATCCATTCATCTAGGGCTCTTTCCGTGGACTGAAAAAGATCTTCCAAAGAAGGATCTAATCCTTTCGACATTCGCGGAGTTCGCCATTTGGAGCCAGGACAATGTCGCGCTACACCCAGGAAATTCATTCTATCTAGTGTCGGACTCTCATCTTCCTCTGAGTCGTCCTCCTGTGTGACTTTCTCAGAGTGTATAGTGACAATTTTCTTAACCAGTCTTTTAGTTATTTTGTTGATCTGATGTCCCAGATCGTGTGCTCCTCTGTGTATCTGATTGCTAAGATCTATTAAATCAGAGTCTACGCTTCCATTACCCGGGTCTAGTTCCCGGATCTAACAATTTATGATGGACCGCAGGAGCAGTCCTCTGATGGGAACTTTTCTGTTTTTCATGACCTGGACCAGAGTATCCGGACCTTCACCTGTCCGTGTGAATTCGTAAACTCTAACCAAATGCTTCATTATATCAGGGACCTTTTGGAGTTGACCCAGGGCTTGTCTTAATCTCTCTGATATCGTGGTCATTGGGCCACTACCGGGTTCGGGGTCGTAAGGACACTCAAGAGGCGGGACATCGTCTTTATCCTCAGCCCCGTTCCCGGACACTCCTAAATCAGAGGTAGAACCACCGGCTACTAGTTCAGGAGCACGTGTAGACGGGCGTGTCCTAGGCATGTTTACATAAGCGGGGGGTGGTTCGGACAGGTAGGCAGGGAGGAAATTTTCGGGAGCAGTGAGAATTACTTTCACTGGGGACTTGGGGTGTTCTACTTCAATTTCTTCAGACAAAACGGGATAAATACCGGAAACAAAAGCGTTTCTCTCTCTCTCTACCTGTTCAGCTAAGACTTTCTCACCTTCTTCCTGTAGTTGCTTTTCTTTAGCCTGTTCCGACATTCTCTTACTTTTCTCGACTTTCCCTAGTTCTTTCTGGGCCCTCCTTTGCGCTTCCTTACGCCATAACTCAATGGCTTCTGTCTGTGAGGGCCTCGCCTTTCTTTTCCATAACTCTTCCCCCACTCTCATAATGCATTCTATATCCCATGTACCCGCGGCAGGCCATCTATACGCCATTTCTGATTTCTCGGTATAGTCTACCCAAAGGTCTAAAAATAATATGGCACTCAATCCATGTTTGTTGTACATGAAATATCCAGGCGTATCTCTAAGGCGGGACTTTAACTGGTTTCTCTAACAGATTCCTTTTGGTGCCAATTGTACGTAATTTGGAAAACAGAGGCATTCTTAAACTCAACAAATTACGATTTAAAAGACTTGGAATATACAAAAACTAACACTTTATACACTAGAATATAGTGCAACCATACCGGTCTCACGAATGAGACTCGTCTTTACCGTTTTCAAAAATGGAACCCGTCTTTATACTATCTCAGTGGTACTCACCAAGAAGCAAAACTTGAAGACCTGGCCATCGGACTCTTGACGCTTGCGCAGGAATTCGGGGCTCCAAAGACCTCGGACTCGGCGTTCTCACTGGTCGGGCTCTGGGTTGGGACGCTCCGCTATCTTCTTCACCGCCTTGTGTGGATGATCAGTCGCAGTCTGCCTCCTCCTCGTCTCGAGGGAGTTAGCGGGAACACCCCGCTGTTGTGCACTTGAAGTCCGTCGAAAATATGGAAGGGACAAGGACCCGACTTACATTGCCGGCGCGTAGGGAAGAGGGATCGTACCTGTTCAGGTGCCAATTAATGTGGTAAATAAAAAACTAGTTATTTACGCCGTTCGGAATTTCTATAATTACCCAAGAAAATGGTAATGCATAAAATGAGGAGCAGAGTCGTGGTCTTCGAGTTGAAAGGGTTTTATTCCAGAACTCGAGTTAAGGGAGAGCTCCTTCACCAAGCGGGTTCAGGAGTAGTCTACTTTACTTGAAACATATCAGCACTTTTATACAATACGAGTACAATCAGAAAAGAAGGAGTTTCCCTTAGACTTGATTCAATCATTTCATGATGTAGTCATACAGAAGACATAGCATACTTGTTCTCGTTTAAAGAATAACCTGATTAGCATTTACACATGGACAAACATATTGCATCGAGGTGATTGAGGTAACAAGTTACAGAGTTGCTAGTATCTGAGGACAGAGAATCGAGGCATTGTCACAGGGTCATTTCTGTCAGAAAGGTAAAGAGGACGAGGCATTGTGCGTTCTTTACTTCGTACACAAGGGCGGTGATGTCTCACAATGGTGTGTGTGTGCAGCGGGGAAAAGGTAGAATGGACTGTAGTAAACTATTCTTCTTCGTGGCTGTCTCGTGTGCTTGATTAGGTTTTCCCTTGGTTGTTAACCCAACCCGTGGCTGTCCTCGCAAACTAGGAAATCATTGATGAGCGAGAGCTGCTCGTTCGGTGACAGAGTTAGGGAGGGGGTTTTTCCGAGTCAACCATCCGACTGACTCCGTTCTTGTCTAAGGGAAAATATCGAACGGGGACGGAAACCCGTAGGATACATGGTAGCTGGTCATTATTCATTGCATGTGTCAGTTTTATGAGAAAGAGAGCAGGCAAGAGGGGTACAACGGGATTTGTGCTTGAAGTAGTTGAATCAGCTTGCCTGGTTGATGTTAGGGTGGATAGGGTGCATGATGGGACACCAGGAGAAAAAAAGGGAGCTTTTTAGTCAAATTCCACAATGTATGTCTGGAGCACAAACCTGTGAAAACAGTAAGCTGTCATACTAAATAAATGCTGATCAGAATTGTGCAGTTGGAGGAGGAGCCAAGCCGGCGACCGCAATGGCCGCCTAGTCCCTCGGCTCCGATCACCGTCTCCTCCCGGGACCGCATCCTGCGTGAACTACCGCGGCAAGACGGAGTGTACGGGGACATGAAAGCGCCCGATCACCGAGGGCGCAATCCCGAGGTTCGTGCCTGCTTGTGGAGGCGAGATATGGTCGGCAACGTTTGCGGCCTGCAGCAGCCCTGAGACCGGGGACTCGGCCAGCTTGTGAGGCTGATCCCCGAGTGAACAACAGCGGCCGCCGTTGGCCTGGAGGGACCGGTCAGCTCTGAGGTGGCGTGTGGCGGCGGTTTTTCTGGCAGGCTTATATTGGCAGACTGTTACTACGTGTGAGGACCGAGACTCTCACTGTGCCCCCGTGTAAACGGATAGTGCGACACGATTTTCACTTGCTCTCCGCCGAGAGGTGTTTTCCTAACCATCCCGCTTCTGGCGGGAGGCTCCCGAATTTCCTGCGAGCCGCCCTTCAGCTGCACAGACTCCAGCGGTGCCTTTTGATTGATCTTGGTGGCCCTGCCGGGGGAGCTACACTGCTCGCTGCCTTGCTGCCTGTGCCACGGCCCCACACCGGACCTGCTCTGACCCGTGCACGGAACTGGTTTGCACCTTGACGCTTTGCTGGCCTCTCTAGCTGCCCTTCATGACACCTTGGTGCAGGGCGCCCTATTATTGGGGGGCAAGTTGGATAACATGACCCTCGCGGTGGAGCGAATGAGATCGGCTGACCCGTTCGTGCACAGTGAGACGCCGTCTTCGGCGCCCGGATGCTTCAAGATGGCGCCTACTACTGCAGCTGGAGGTTCGGAAACACTCTGCCTTGGGACTTTCCATACGTGTACTATTGGATGCACTGGACAGTCCGGAGATGCTAGCCTGGACCTGGCTGCTATATCCTTTTCCAACGACCTGTTGCTTGAGATCCTGGTGCTGTTCCTGCCGTATTTGGACATTGAATTGTGGTTCTCCTGTGTTGCTTCGTTGCATGGAGTGTGGAAGGTCTGTCTCACTGCCAGGTCTTGCCCGTCGCACTTGCTGGAGATTGGTACTGTCGCTGGTTCTGGTACTTTAAGCAAGACTGGACAAGGATAAATGTCTCCCCTCTGGGTCATCGTCCTTTGTGCTGGGGCTGTGAGGGCTGCGCGATACGTTGTCTTATTTGATGCTGCGCCAAGGTGACTCTGTCCCTTGCGACATGTTACTTTGATCTGATTCTTGCTGCTCTAGTTCACATTCTGTGCTGATATAATATCATGTATGGGAGAGGCCGAGGGACTGCTATAGGTTGGCTTTCATTTTTGTTTGTGACTTTGGTTGCAAGGGGTACCGCTTTCACGACGTTGTTACTACAGTGGGTATGGATGCTTTGGGGAGCGAACTGTACTGTTTTGTGATCAATCCTGTTTCCGGCGTGCTACTGCCTACGCTCCGCTTGTAGTAGTCCCGACTGTGTATACCCTGCTCAATGATGACCCCTTGTACCTACATGTTTTAATTGCCGGCGAGGGGCACCGGGTGCCCGGAAGCGGGTCTGCTTCTCTCCTCCTCCATTCTCTATATTTTCCCTACTGTGGGACAGTTCCGGGGCGACAGGCACGCTGTTAGTGGGTCAGGCCGTAGCCATTACAGGGGTGCAGGGTGGCGGGTGCGGGGGTGTTTGTTGTTTTAGTTTGTTTTGTTCTATGGTCCCTATCGCTCTTTTCCGGCTTTGGGAGGGTCTTCCTCTTTAGTGGGGCTGGCTGTCTCTGGGTCTCGCACCTTTTTTTTCTATTTCCGGCATTTCAATACGCCTTTGTTTCCTGTTTTTGGGGGTGGGCTCTCGGGGATCGGACTTGGTAAAGTTGCTTTCTGTACCGTTGCTATTGTCTAGTCTTGTCGCTGCGGCTGCTTTGATTGTATAGTTGCTGTAGTCATAGCCTATCTCCGATTGTAACTGGGGTACGTCCCCCCTGTTTCTTTTTTGTCCTTTATGTAAGGTGTGCAGTCCTTGTTGTTGTAGCCCCCTCTCTTCTTCTAAACTTAAAAACGAAAACCTCATATTCTATATCGCGCACCCCGCAGTCCTTATAGTGTACTTTGAAATATCCTGTTTGTATATTGACCTATTGCCCACGATTCTCCTGTTTTTAATGACTGTCTTTGCGGCCGGCCATAATGGTTGTGGGCTTGCGCATGTATCTCCTTAATTTTCCAATAAAGGTTTAAAAAAAAAAAAAAAAAGAATTGTGCAGTTGATAGTGCAGTAGGGACTACGTTCATTTATACGCCTTACACTTAACATATTGCCTGTGATTTCTAAGTAGCTCAGAGTAAGCTCATCTGATGTCAAATTTAGCGCTTTGGGTTACATTATGAATGATCAAAAAAATAGTTATTTATGGCTTTTGGAATTACATGGGACATTGCTCTGAGAGACTCAGTGCTTTTTTGGCAAGACCAGAACTTTAACTAAATTCCATGAGGTTACAAGGATGGTCAATTAAGATTAATGTTGCAAAAATGATCTTTATTGTTTTCATAATTATGAAAAGGGTGTAATTGCACAAACAATATTCTAAAACCAGAGTCTATGACCAAGTACTGTTTGGGCAGGATCTATGCACAATATTTGGAGAAACGTTGGTCGACAGCAGAGTCGGCTATATTAATTATTAATTAACAAAATCATTAAATACCAGTGATCACCTGTCGCTATCTCACTCACCTGTATGTACAAAGGGAAACCCCAAAGTATATATTTTAGTTTCGGAAAAGGGGTACAAAACCATGCATATATCACAAAATGTTCAGCTTAACCTGCATTGCTTTTTAATAGTGAATCCTTACAGCAATGATCCATGTAGTCATCAGTTAATCCTTGATTGATCTCTTGAACGAAAAAATATATAAATCATTACAAAGTTCATCACATTCATTTATTTCTCTAACATATCATTGGAGGCCCCAAATCCTAATCTGACATACCTCCCACACACCCATTAATTCTCATAAAAAGTACCGGAACCTCTTTTTGTCAACAATTCAGGAGAGTACATATATCTTTCTCTTCCAAAGACTGAGTTGGAGTCCTTGGATGACATTAAAATCAGCAGTTGATGCATGTTTCCACCAGAATAAACCTGCCAAGCAAATCTGAGCCTGCGTTGGATTTGAGCAGAAGATTCCAGTTTCTCCTGCTCTGTGTTTTTTTGTGACTGCAAAAGTCAGCGGCAGGACCTCGCAGAAATAAAATTCAGCCTACTAGAGCCCTTTTTGCCAATAGCCTGCATGCAGCCTTTTCCTAATTGAGGAATACAAGTTCCAAAAAAGTGACTGTGTGTGAGCAAAGAAATCTTGACCGAGTGAAGTGCCACAAGCATCCGGCGGGAGGGAAACCTTCCAAGGGCATAAAATTCAAATTTCTCCCCTGAGCTTTCCAGCCTATAGCCAATGGCTTTATCAGGACTGGGTCCAATTGGTATTCAACCTCATAGAGACCTCTTTGGTTCGAGGCTGCTCCCTTCGTCCTCTGAAGATTTTGGACTTAAGTTTTTGAGTCCTGAGTTAAAACGTCTTACAGTGTCGAACCCGCACTCTATCGCTATTGGCATCAAGTAATGCCTAGGCCCTGGTCTACCACTACCAACTGATCGTGGTGGGCGCTTACATTAGGTTTTGTGTTTTTTTATGGCACATAATTACAGCCACCCTGAAACCATCTCCAACTTCAACATCTGGAACACCGCCTGCAGATAACCTAAATCCTCTCAAAGCCCCCAAAGCCATGAGAACCAGACTGCAAGCATGCTGGTACTCACAGGAGCTCAGGGTCACCAAACAACTTGCCCCCTCACACCATGGAAGATGTCAACCTCATCTGTGGAGTTCCACAAACTCCTCACTCATCTCCACTCTGGTCAATAGTTACCAGACCCTAGGATCAGGGGGTGACAACATTTTCAGTGGTGCTACTGAAGTCGGTGCGTGGTCAGGGTAGGTGGTAGACGAGGGTACCGCTCAGGGTGTAGTTCATGGTGATTAGGTTTTGGAAAGTCAATTGTTCCATGGTATAGGGGGGATTTCCAAGGTGGTGGAGCATTGGATGGATTCTTTGAAGATGATAGCAATTCCACCTCCTGGTCTGTTTGTCCTGCCCTTTTTTGCTTTCTTATATGGGCTGGGGGTGAATGATGAGGCCAGACGAGGGAGTCATCCAAGTTTCGATTGGGAAGAGCATCCGGTAACCCTCTGTGTAGCACATCCCATATTTCAGTAGTGTACTTAGGTTTTAATACTTTTTGGTGCAATTAACTTAAATAACTTCAAAAATTAATGTCTCCATTTCCTCTTATTGGAATAAAATGAACTCTATTTTTTTTTCTTTGGTTTGCGATTTTTCTTGTATTGTGTTTTGCCTGTATTACTGTTTTGGTATTGCATACATGCTTTACACATTGTCTTAAGTTAAGCCTGTCTGCTCTGTGCCATAGCTTAGGTTTATTTAGTGACTTTGAGGGTTCACCTTCACAAGCACTGTAATTATCACTCAAGATGGTTAGTTACCCCCTTGACTAATACACAATTTGTTACAATAGAATATATATTTCACCAGATTATAAGACACAGTAATATGTTGAGTTTTGGAAAGACTGGTCCCACATACAGTATTAGACTGAAATGGACATACCAAGCCTTCTTCCAGGCAAATATCAAGATGCTTTGCAGTATACCATTGTTGGTTGTGGTGTTCTGGTGCCATTCTCCTTATGTTGGTATAGGATTGAGCTGGCAGAATGACATGAGGAGACATCATTGAAGGCCAGCTACATAGTCTCCTAAAATATGAATAAAAGATAGCTTAGTGAGTTGGAAGTACAGTGGGCTCAGCACAGGTTTATTATTGGTGGTTAACCCCTTGCCTGCTGGGGTAATTCCCCCACGGTGCAGGGGGCGGGGGCATCCGCGGCCAAGCTGTGCTCATGACGAGCTGAGCTCGTCATGACTCACAGCGGAGCTGTGCTCATAACGAGCTGAACTCGTCACAGACCCGCCCAATCATTAATTCTCCTGCACAGGCGTGGAATTAGCCGCCTGTGGGCAGGCCGCAGTCGTTATGATGAGCTCAGTTCATCATGAGCACAGCTCCACTGTGCCTTATGAGGAGCTGAGCTCGTCATGAGCATGGGAGGTGTTAAAAGATGGAAGCTGTAAGGGTGACAGATGAAAGTGGGTAAAGCGAGATTGTTCAGGGCTAGGAAATCAGACGGCTGTCGCAAGGACTGTGAGTGATACTTTAAGAGACACGGTATAAGGCAGAAAGAGCTTAGTTTAGCAGTGGTGGAAAGAAGTTAGTGTTCAATAAAGAGATGTGCCAAAAAAGAACATGCATTAATTTTGTAGTTACTGAGCAATACGGCGGAGATTAAAACAATTTGCCTCCCAACACAAAACGATCCATATCATTGCTATTCTTCAAAGTTCTTCAGCGTTCAAATTGATACAGTGTCTATCAAACACCTTGTATCATTTATTAAGAATTAAGAATCTAAATCTGTCTATACTTTGTGAAGTGAGGATATGTAATACGGCTCTTTCCATAGAAGTGAATTGCTGTAATTGATGTGGATGTTGTATATTCAAATTATAGCACATTTTGAGATTTCAGACTATATACAAAGTGTTATGCTTAGCATAAGGGTCCAAGAAATCTGTAAACAAAATCTTTTATTCAATTCAGTTCATAAACTTTATTTCGATTTATGAAAATCACAAAAGTTAAAACATATAAAATATGGGAGGCCAAAAGAGCAATACATCATATTTTTAACACAAAATCTTATAGACCATTATAGTTAAAAAATGTGAACTTGTCAAAACAATAAATACAATATGAGGACTCTAAAACATACCCAGGATATACGGCCTGGACAAACAACCAACATACAATATTAGTTTTTACAGGATCATCAAAACTATACAATAAAGTGCATCATGCTTTGTATAGAGACAGTAATATCAAACTGAGAGGGACTTTTACCTATGCCTCTTTTCAGTCCATCAGATAACCCAAACCCAGCCCAAGAACTTTGCTATTGCAATCACAGTAGGGCCTTCCAATGATGTTTTAAGTATTCTGAAGGCCGCGCTGCGGGACCTAGTACCCAAACTACCACAAATGGGTTTCACCCAGCAACGCCTATGTTTACTGTATGTTGGCCAACCAAAGAAAATATGTTCAAGGGTTACAGACCTGTCTGGACAAAAGTGGCAGTTACTCGAGTTTGCATTGGAGTTACACCACATAGAGGTGAAAACATTAGTCGGTAAAGTGTCCACCCTGAACTGTTGGAATAGTTTCCTGTCTCATTCTATTGTAATTAGATCCCAGTACATCTCATATTTAGGTTCATGTTTATTATCAAAAAAACTCTAGACAGAGTTGAGCTGGAAGAAGCTGCAAGCCGTCTTGTGTAAATCATTTTCCAATAGGCTGCCTTAAGCTCAAGTTTGCTTGGAAATATACTTCCGGCTGGGAAGGTCCATAAGTGGCTTCTGCCCAGCTCGTAGAGTGTGCTTTTGACATGACTAAACCACACAATTTGCCTGTTAACATCTAAGTCCCTGACTTCTAATAGAGCCAGGGCATAATGTGCTAGCTCCGGAGTCACCCAGAGTCTCCTCCAAAAAGCTACTGACCTATATTGTGCCACGTTCCTGATGGGGTTGCATCCCAGGTCCAGAAACAGGGGCGCCAATGGGGCGGATTGAGGAAGGCCAATTAGGGGATCTTAGAAATTTGTTCTGGCCCACCACTAAAGAATCCAAGTTAGCGTGGCCCAGAGCTCAGCCCCATACAGGGTTGAGGCACCAATTTTAGTATTGTAGATTTGTAGCACGGAAGCTATGGGTTTAGTGTAAGAACACCTATGCTCCTTAAGCAAAGCCCCTGAAAGTTGAGAATGTCTAGCAGTGAGGCAGTCTATTTGTGGCTTCTAGCTTTGTTTTCTATCTATAGTTACCCCCAAATAGGAGAAAGTCTCAGTTTGTTCCAGAGCCCCATCCTTCATTCTAACCTCACCAATGACTTTGTTGGAGTTTTGTAGGACCATGCACTTTGTTTTATCAACATTGATTATAAGGTCGTGGTCCACATAGAACTCCTCAAATCTAGAGAGCGCACGCTGGAGGCCCTGTCTCGTTTTTGATAGAATAAGAGTGTCATCGGAAAACATTAGTAATGGGATCTTCGTCCCTACTAGGGTTTGGGCATCCGTAGGGAAATCTTCAAAGTATTTCACTACCCCATTGATATATAGTGAGAAGAGGGTGGGTGCTACAATGCACCCTGCCTTACCCCCCTCTCGACCGCAAACTTTTCTGTGATGCCACCCTCCATATCCCATCTGACCTGTGCATAACTAGCCATATGCAGTTTAACAACAAAAGCCAGGATTTCCAACGGCATACCCATCTTTAGGAGAGTGTGCCACGACTTGGGTCTCGGGACCAAGTCAAAAGCTGACTTCAGGTCCACAAAAGCAGCATAGATAGTACCTCTCCCCAGGGTTACATTACGCCAGTAAATGAGAATAAACCTTAGCACCTGGTCGACAGTACTAATACATTGCCGAGACTCTGCCTGTAAGTCAGAGAGAATGTGGCATTCCTCCATCCATGCTTGCATTCTGCCGAACACCACCCTAGCCGATACCTTTTGAATGCAGTCGATCAGGCTAATCGGCCTGTAATTTCCGGGCTTGGAACGATCCATTTTTTCAAAGATGAGAAGAATTAATGCTCCAGCCCAAGTACTGGGTATCGCTGCTCCATTAGCAATTGCATCAGTGAGGAGCTGGATATACGATGCCCAGGAATAAAGATCTTGAAGGAACAGATATCCGGGGATACAGTCAAGTCCGGGAGCCCTGCCTTTAGGGACCTGGAGAAGGGCATTTTCCACTTCTTGCTTAGTTATGCATAAAGCTGGGATATATGGCGGCATTATAAAAATATCTTGGACAACTGGATCGCAGGAGAACTATCTTTTATAGTGACCAACCCACTGATCTGGTTCCACATAGTTAATGCGAACTTTCCTGGTGTCCCCGCTCCCCCAGTTCACCAGATGCCAAAAGACCGTCATATCTCTCCCAGAGCATGCATTAAGTAGATCAGTCCAGCGGCCTTCATCCCAGTCCCTTTTGGCCTGGGATTGCGCTACCTTGTATACATACCTCTTCTCTCTTATTATGTCCTGATCTTTGGTCCTGATTGCTGCCGCAAGGGGTCTATAGGCCGCATGACATGAGGAGTTATATCAAGCTGCAGCCTTAGGGTTTGTGCACTTTTTTGTTCCTAGCAACAAAAAAACTGTTAAGCCCATTAAAAAGATGATCATGCGCCAGACCGACACTATCTGGATATGTCTCATGCGTAACATAACCCTGGAGGGTGGCTAGAGCCTTATCTACTAATTTGCTCATTTGATTCATCTTCTCTGCATTGGTGGCCACTTTAGCCCATATTAAACGTTGTGTGTCATTTGATAATTGAACTTCTACGAAGTCTACACATGATGTGGGCCCATCTACAAGGTTTGAATACAAATGCCGCAGAGAGAGGAGCAAAGGGTTGTGATCACTTTCTAGGCGGTCATAGACCAACATGTCTAGTAGATAGGGCCAGAGCTCCTTGTTGATAATAAAATTGTCAATACGACTGGAGCGTTGCCCACCACTAAATGTCGGCTTCCCAATCTTGTCTGATCTCGAGTGCCCATTGGCTGCTCTCAACCCGTGTTCCAGGCAAAATACTTGTAGTTGTAATGCTGCACTAGTCCACTTTTTTATTGGAGGAAGGTCCGGGGGGGGGATAGACCACTGTTCGTCCTCCTCAACACTAAAATTCATATCCTGGAAATCCAGGGGCTAATACGTACAATTAAAATCTCCAGCTATTAATATGTTGTTCCGTCCTCTTTGGGTTATTAAAAAGTCATCAAGAAGGGCTACAATATTTGAGGCCTTCCCTCCTTGCAAACCCCTAGAGTAAACATTGACAAGTAGAAGGTCTGAGAAGCTACCCAGATATAACCTAACAATGAGAATATCCCTAGTATCAATATAGATCTCCTGAAGCTTATATTGTTGGTGCTGACTGACCCATATGATCAATCCCCCTTTGGATCTACCCCGGTCTCCCTCTTCAGCGATTTTAGTAAAGTTAATATAACCTGGGCGAAAAACCTGATTCACTGCCCATGTCTCCTGAAAAAATATAATATCTTGTTCCTCGATAAAAGAGGACCATTCTGTAGAGGCGGTTTTATTTGTGACCCCTGCAATGTTCCATGAGGCTAATTTAAGGCCAGCTCCATCATCATTAGGGGCAATAGTTCTTGGATGTAGACATGAACCACACCTTGTCCCCTGTAAACCAATGAATTTGGTACAGTCGTTTTGAAGGACTGGGTTCTTTAAGACCCAGCGGTGCCAGGGCACAACACCTGAAACCTTCGTGGGTAACCTGCTCCGGCGTACAAGTCACAGAGACACGGGACACTTCCTTCGGCGTCAAAGATTCAAGGTTTATTTGCTGCAGGGAACACAGAGATCACGACAAGTACACCACGTGCAACTTGGGGAGACTGCTTCAAATTGGTTCTGTGGATCGCTCCTTTTATACAGTTTTTACCCATAGGATTACATTGAGCACAAAAGTTTACAACCCGGTTCCCACAATTATCCCCCAGAGGGGTCACTTTGGTCACTTTGAAACACATCAGGTCCGGAACATAAGTGCGGAAACATTTGGCGGTTCCCAACTGTAAAAACCATCTTCCCACCATTAGCAAATTCCAATCAGCAGTAAAATAGATCGAAAATAGGAACAAAGACAGGTGCAGAGGAAGACGGAGACAGTGGGGAGATCGGAAAGGGTGTAAAAGGGGAGGTATCGGGAAACACGAGATACAGGCATCAAAGGGACGTGCCTAATGAGATGCACGGCTGAGACAATAAGTCCGTGCGGCAAGATGAGCCTCGAGCGGCGCCATCTGCCTTACAGTAGCATCCCCCTCGTCATAAAGACACTTACAAAGAACATGTGTCTTCCGCAAATATCTTGGGAGTCCCAGGGTCGCGAAGCGGACAACGTCCGTTCGCTGGCTACTTGAGGGCAAGAGACAAAATGGATGCCGTATCTAAGATGGAACCTGTGGGTACAGATGAAAAACCCACATAACAAACGAACGGTTTAAGTTAGCACAGCGAAACTGCGCACACTTACTAAACTCATCATTTGCGGTTCATAGATACCAGACTCGACCATATTCGTGCGAGTTAAAAAACACCACTTACAATCGTCACGGAACCTCAGACGCTCCTTTTGCCCTCATGTAGGCAAGCACTAGTCGGAATCATATTCGATATTCATCAGACCATCGAGATGTTGCTGTAGCATAGCTCTGTCCAACCGAGTCCCCTTGGTAGCAGATGGTTGTCTCATACACGTCGTAGCACAGAGGCCACATAAGGCAGGACCACACTGCACGCAAAGGCAACACGTGAACAGGAACACTATCACAACTCCAATGATCATCAGAATTTTCCAACCCCAAGTCGACATCAGGCCCCAAAACCATCCAAGTAGCGTCCAATCCCCTACATCCACGTGTATGGATTCGGAGATCTTATGCAACCTCGAGATGGCTTGGTAGACAGTAGGAGCATTATCTGGAATGAAAATGCAGCAGCTCGAATGGATCACCTTACATACCCCACCGCGATCTGCTAAAATGACATCTAAAACCATACGGTTTTGTAACGTCATAAGTCTCTCCGCCTGAAGTTCTGTGGTGATATTACCAAGGGCACTGGCAGTAATATTAGCCGTCGATTCTACCACTCGAGTCAACTGTCTCAGGTTCCTACTATTGACCATAGGTCCCCAAAACGGGAGGAAACCCTTGAAAAAGTCTCCTGCCTCTTGACCGGCAGTATCCTCTTCACTAATTACGCCTCGCACAACTCTAGTCTTATGATAATCGGCATCTACAGTGAACGTCGGAGGCAACAAATTTGCAATAAAACATGAGCCCATGAAGTCTGCGGGCAACCATGTGTATGCACGATCATAACAGATAAAGTATGTACCCTTGGCAGCCAGAAACACAGGGGACGAGGACATCGGCAGAATGTAATTTTCAGTGCAAGCACTCGCTCCAAGTCGGGCTTGCGATCTTCGGCCACGACCCATAAGACAAAAATTACCAGGGTGGGGTACGACCCATATAGGAGGCGAGCTTTTAAGCTGCTTCTCGCTAGTGAACACACTATATTCACCTCTACTTAGGACTCTATAGGCCTGTACCTCTTCTTCGGGAATAAGCGAAGGATCATAGATCTCACTATCTAAATCCTCTATTGCTATCGACAAAGGTTTTTGGTACGAGGTAGGACCAGAGTAGGGGGAACGTGGTTCTCGAATGGGGTGGAAACCCAGTGCGCTTCGAAACATTGTTTGAAATGCTCGAGCTGACCCTTGGGAACTATACGGTAACACCAGATATGGAATTCCCTTATCCGTAGTATGTGGCATCAACCCACACACCCAACAATTAGTAGTGTTAACCACTAACTGATGCTGATGAAGGAGCTGAATAAAGGAATTGTTGCGGAATTCTACACGTCTAGCCTGCTCGTGTTCCGGTAACATGTGAAAGGAATGGGGAGAAGCAGTAGAGGTAAGGTTAGGGTAAGGAGTAGGAGTAGGTGTAGCAGGTAAGAAATAAGACATCGTGTAATACACCCCACCCGCCAATAATGCAGAAGCAGTCAGAAACAATACAAACAGTTGGAATATGAAGCATTTGGTACGACTGAGTTGCTGCAGCTTGAATCTATGGACTTGAGCTCCCTCCAAATCATTCAGCTTCGAGAATGCCATTCCCTACGACCGTCCGCAACGTTTCTTGACGCACTTCGTTCTGTGTAGCAATAGTCAATCCCTAGGAGTTCCTAGGAACCGACGGCCTTTAACCTAGCGTCAAGACCTACTATCCAGAAGGAAGTACGCGCGCGGCCCTACGGCCTTCTATACACAATATGTATATACAAGCACAAAGTCTCTCGGCTGTGGAAGTAAAAAGATACAAGGGAGGAAACTCAATATCTATATGTACACAAATAATTACAGTGATACGAAAGTTCAAAACTGATCACGGGAAACGAGGATAATGCAGTTGTCAATTTCAGCAAAGCAAGAAAAAATTTTATTTGTCCTTAGTGCGAGGTCGCAAAGAATATCGGTGTTTCCCGGGACGTGTCTGCTCGTCGAACAAAGGGTCCGTCGAAGGGACAGCGTCCTGCTGATCAGTTGATTGTTCCGGTCTTGAGTCTTTTGCTGACAATTTTTCAACAGTGGCTTTCTGCTGCGCTGAGGATTCTCCAACAGGCTGTGCGTCGCTGAAAGGCACAAACGCCGGCAATGTTTCTGTTTCTGTTGATGCAATGCCTTTCCTTACCCACGGGTCTGCCGGCAAAGGGATAGGGACTCGCTTAGTATGGGTGGCATGCACCCAGTTTTTACGCCCCTCAAGACGAACGGCAGTCCTCGTGGCCAGGAGCACCTGGTAAGGTCCGGTGAACCTCGGGTCCAGATTATTCTTGCGTGAAAAGTTTCGTGTTACCACCCAGTCTCCGGGCTGGAGCTGGTGGCCTGGACCCTCCGTCTGCGTCGGCAATGCGTCGTAAACCTGTTGGTGAATTAACCTCAGTTTAGCAGTCAAGTCATGTAAATAGTCAATCAACATTGGATACTCAAGATCAGAAAACATTCCTGGCCTAGGAACCCCCCACACATTCGCAGGACGGCCGAACACTATTTCATAGGGACTAAGCCCTACTCGGGAGTGTACAGTCGCCCTAGTTGACAGTAATGCTAGAGGTAAAGCGTCAGGCCACGAAAGACCAGTCGTAGCCTGAATCTTTGCTAGCTTTAGTTTGAGGGTGCCATTGTACCCCTCAACTAATCCAGCGGACTGGGGATGATTGGCGCTGTGGAATTTTTGATTTATTCCAAGGCCCTTACACACACTCTTCATCACACTTCCAACAAACTCACTTCCGTTATCTGACCACACGACTCTAGGCATTCCATACCGAGGAAAATATTCCTTCAGTAGGATTTTCGCAGTAGACAAAGCAGTATTGTCTTTGAGGGGATAAGCCTCGATCCATCGGGAGAATGCGCAAACCACAACTAAAACGTATTTCAGGTTATTGCATCGCTCCATATGGATGAAGTCCAATTGAATCACCTCAAAGGGATACGAAGGAGGAGCAAAACTGCCAGGGGGAGTTGGGGTTCCTTTGCCAGGATTGTACATTATACACACCATACAATTCTTCACCAGACGTTCAGCACATTTCGTAATACCATCATTCTTCCACACAGCAGCCAGCAACTTGCAAATACCTTTCGCGCTAATATGTGCTAACCCATGTGCCATTGTCACAACGGCCAGCACATACGCATCAGGCAACATCCATCTTTTCTGATCCGACAAATCAATCCAACAACCATTCGCATCCAACTTTCCCGTACTTTCTCTCCACTTCGTCTTTTCAATCTCAGTGGCCTCATTCTGAATTGCTTTCACGCTCTCGATAGTATCTTCACACATACTCGATTCTGTAGGCCACCTAACCGAACTCGTCACATACATTCGAGTGCTAAGGTTCCGGGCAGTCTCCTTAGCAGTCTCGTCCGCAAACGCATTACCACGACCAACATCATCCGTCACTTTACGATGCGCACTACACTTAACAATCGCAACTTGCGTAGGCAAAGTCAATGCATCCAAAAGATCGTTCACAAGCTGGCCATGCTGTATCTTCGTACCGTGCGACGTCAAGAAACCTCTCTCTCGCCACAATCGTCCAAAACTATGCGCTACACCAAACGCGTATTGACTGTCGGTAAAAACATTCACACGTTTCCCTTTCGCTAACACACATGCTCTAGTGAGAGCAATCAGCTCCGCAGCTTGGGCAGAATTCTGATTCAACCTTGCAGTCTCAACAACAGTATTCAATGTTACAACAGCATAAGCGGTAGTCACATCGCCATTCGGTAACTTAAAACATGACCCATCCACGTACAGAGTGCCATCCGGATCTTCCAATGGGGTGTTTTTAAGGTCCACTCGACCTTTCGTTTCCTCTTCAGTCCTCAAGTAGCAGTCATGTTCTGCTACTTCATCTGACTCTGCACTAATTGGTAACAAAGTTGCCGGATTTAGGACATTACAACGTTTTATCTGAATGTGGCTTGCCAAGAGCGTCAATTCGTACCCAGACAACCTCGCACTCGTCAAGTGCTGAGTTTTCGTTCGATTCAAAAGAGTATCGACTGCATGCAGAACCATCACCGTAAGCATATTATCCATGACCAATCCTGCTGATTGTCGGATGGAGACCGCAGCTGCCGCTGTTGCTCGTAAACAACTCGGCAATGCTCTAGCTACTGGGTCTAAGGTCGAGGAAAAATATGCACATGGACGTTGCTTACCACCAAAAGGTTGCGTTAAAACACTCAAAGCACAACCTTCCCTCTCGTGAACATATAACGTGAACGGCTTACCGTAGTCAGGGGTACCTAACACAGGAGCCGAACACAATGAATCACGCAGTTCAGAAAAACTTTTCTGACATTCTTCCGTCCATGGTAAAGGAGTTGAAACATCCTTGCACGTAAGAGCCACCAATGGTTTCGCTAGCAATGAAAAATTAGGAATCCATTGCCTGCAGTACGACGTGATACCTAGAAAGGCACGCACATCTCTTTGGGTTTTTGGCACAGCCATTCGCGCAATCGCTGCAATTCTCTCTGGGGTCAATCTCCTTCCCTCCTTTGACAATAAGTGACCTAGATAGGTTACTTCTTGACAACAATATTGGAGTTTAGAAAGTGACACCTTGTGATTTAACTCACAGAGATGTTGCAGCAACGACACCGTAGCAATTGTACAAATGTCCTGAGTATCAGCAGCCACCAATAAGTCGTCGACGTATTGGATTAAGGCCGCACCAACCGGCAACCGAAACGCATCCAGTTGACCCTTCAAGGCTTGACTGTAAATAGATGGACTTTCACAGTAGCCCTGAGGAGCGCGTTTAAACCGGAAGCTACGTCCACCGAGAGAGAAACCGAAAAGGTCCCTGCTCTCTTCGGCAATCGGGATGCTGAAAAACGCATTTTTCAAATCAATCACCGAAAACCATGATGCAGTAGCTGGAATCAGAGTCAGTAGCGCCGTGATGTCAGGCACAACAGGAAATTGAGGAACCACAATTTTATTTACCTCCCGTAAATCGATAACAAAACGATAAACAGGCGGTTTTGAAGGATCAGTACGTTTAAGAATGGGCAGCACAGGGCTGTTGCACACGTTTCCCCGAGTCTCTTCAATTACATCTTTCTCGATCAAATCATAAATGATCGCTAACAAAGCTCGTTCACCATCAAGGGAGATACGATACTGGGGAATACGCGGCAATCGCACATTAGCTTTCAACTGAACAACATAAGGGGAGATATCAAGCAGGCCCACGTCATTTGGACCTGTTGCCCACAAAGACGCAGGAAGAGAACTCAATTCCGGTGGGAGCTTATCGAGAGACAAATACATGGGAGAGACTACCCTCTCTCCTAACGTAAGCTTTACACCCGCAGGAGAACAATACAAAGTTGCGTACAAACGTTTAAGCAAATCCAGGCCCAAAAGATTTTCGCCACAACCTGTGGTTAAAATCAACGGAGCTTGGAGCTCACGTGGCCCAATTTGAAGGGGCAAAGGGCGCGAAACTGGATTGCTAACGGGGGCGCCAGAGAATCCAACGGAAACATTTGTTAAGCCAGACAAAGGTGCGCCAGGGAGTTTCGAATGCATGATAGAACTTTTCGCTGCACCAGTGTCCAACAGAAAAGGCTCAACGACGCCCGATGTAGCAACTGCGACGTAAGGCCCTCTCTGATCAACCGGAACTGATACCACTCCCTCTCCTTGTCTTTGGCTGTCCTAGTAATTACTGTCGTCAGTTCCCTGATCGACGTAATAATCGTCCACATTGTACTGCGCAGATCGCCCTTGCGACGATCCGCGTTGATCAAAACAGTTATTAGAATTAGATGAGTTGTCTGAGCGATCGTTTTGAGCACCACGACCTCTACCACGCGATGCCTGCTGTGAACCACCACGACCTCCTTTGGACGAATTACCACTATTACGTTCATTTAAAACAGGGCAATTGAATTTAATGTGTCCTTCCTGTCTACAATAAGCACATTGATTGTACCCTAACGAGGATCTTTGGGAGGAGGAGTCATTACGCGACTGCGATCGATTCGATTGCGACTGCGATCTATTCTGTTGGGGCGCATTCTGATTAGAACGCGGCGGATACGCTTGTTGCAACAACACTTTAGTTTTCAGTTCTTTCGTCTTCTTGTCAGCACGGTCATTCTCCTCTTTCTCCCTATTCTCATAATATTGTGCCGTAGCCAATATCTGAGCTGAGGTAGAAACGGCCCATGCACTCTCTGAATTCTTTAATTTATTGCTCAAATCGGGCAACAAATTTGACACAAATTTATCCACAAACAACCTTTGTCCACCCTCAGTACCCATATCCTGTCCACTGTGGTCAATGAACGCTTCCTCAAACCTCGTAAAGAAGTCGGAAACACTCTCGTCTTTCTTTTGTTTGCAAGCTGACAATTTGTCCCAATTTACCCTCATAGCTGGCATAAGAGTCTTCATTAATGTTATTATTCGCTGAGGAAGAGCAGTAATCAATTGGTCGGGTTTAGTAGCAGCCACTTGTCCAGCATCTGCTGCTATAATGGCAGCCCAATCACCGCCTAATTCATTTGCGTGATCTTGCTGGCGAATCTTAGCCCATACCGGTTGCGGTACGACGTTGCCAAACAACATGTCGATATCGGCAAGATTCATTACCGTAGCATCTACGAGCTGCGATAATTCCTTGTAATACCCAGTAGGATTTTTGCGAGGATCGGGCAAAGATTGCTTCACCTGTAGCACTTCCGATCGTTTCCATGGGAGATGTATCCACACTTGCTGGAAATGCGCCAATACCGGGGGTTGAGCATTAGGATCAGCTGGTATCCAAACCGGCGGAACTTCACGCATAGGATATTGGCCAGACTCGTCTGGTTGGTGTTCAATATCCTCGACAAACAATGCATGAGGTATTGGAGCGGGACGGAAAGATAATAACCGCTCAATAGCACGTCGGACGTTAGTATCTACTATCAGTCCAGTTGCGAACTGAAGTCGAAGCTCGGACAGGGCGGTCAGCACCTCGTCAGGCGCATCGGCCGCTATCTGATCATGAAGGAACTTGCACATTTCATCAAACACGTATCTCTGGGTTGGTATATTAAATTGACAAAACGTTTCGAGGACAACACGGGGTGGATTACTAAGAGGGTTTACCATCCAACCCATCGCCATATTATATAACGCAACGCGTTCTCTGTTTCCAGGAAGCTGACTACGTCTCTGAGGACCATCAGAACCAGCGGACCCATGAACAGGTCCGAGCGAATGAAAGAAGCTAGCCGCAAGAGGAGAATTGCGACTACGAACAGAAGGAGAAGCATACGATACAGGACTAACAAGAGAAGGAGTAGAAACAGTAGCAACAGCAGGGGTTAACAAAACAGGAGCAGTAGCAGGAGCAGTAGCGGGAACAGGAGTATGTGGAAGCGGAGGAGCAGTAGGAATAGCAACAGACAAAGGAGCAGGAACAGTCGGAAGAACAGGTGCAGGTTGAGGAACAGGCGGAGGAACAATAGGTGGAAGAACAGGTACGGCAGGGACCACAGGAACTGCGGTACCCTGTACGTACGGAGGTGGCAACTTCATAAGATAGGACATTAAAGGATCCTCAACTGCCTCTTCCTTCTTATCCGACTCCGTAGGCAAAGCAGGATAACATTTATCTATGGTCATACGCTGTAGTCTTTCAAACACTTCCTTATCCTTGTTCTCCTTATCACGCTGGAACTGCTCAGCTTTCTTCACTATGGTAGCAACATTATCTCGCTGACTACTTTTATTCTGTCTGATCTCTTTCTGTCGGGCTTCTTTGCGCCACAACCGAAAGGCATCAAACATGGCCGGCCTTGATTTACGTTCGAACAACTTCATTTCTAGATTATCTAAGATCGACGCCTCGAAGCTACCGTGAGGTGGCCAACGAAGGTCGCCGTCTTTCTTTGTATATTTAATCCAATAATCATTAAAGGTAATCGGGCCTAGCCCATGTTTACTATACAAGTCATAAGTAGGAGTTCCAACCGGAGGAATCGGACACGAATCCTCCAGTCGGGAATCCGCACCACAAGGTCTAAAACAACTGAACAAAGTACTGCGACCAGGCATCTTGCACACTAGCCGAGTTTCACAAACTTCAAGGGTTACGGGATTTACCAAGTCCCAGCAAAGAACAAAACCCTCGGTTTTTGGCGGCTGCAGTCGTCAAACAACACAACAAAGTACCAAGAACCACAAATGCAATGGAACCATGCAACCACTAAGTAACCACAACCAAGAACTCTGGGAGCGACCCACAAATACTTAACTCAAAGATCGATGGCGTCACCAGGAAGGCCCGTCAATCGTCTCGCTATACCAAGGTCTACGCCAGGCGCCAAAACAGGTCTACAGTCAGGGCAGCAGTCCGTCGCAGCCGTCAGGAGGCGGGAATCTTCGCGGGAAAAGTCTTCGGGCCACTTATTTCGACAACAGGATCGATGAAGCGGAGTGCACCTTCCCTCGGAGATTTCACACGAAGTTCCTCACGATCGTCGGGCTTGGACCGGTACCACTGATGCAGCCCCACGTTGGGCGCCAACTGAAGGACTGGGTTCTTTAAGACCCAGCGGTGCCAGGGCACAACACCTGAAACCTTCGTGGGTAACCTGCTCCGGCGTACAAGTCACAGAGACACGGGACACTTCCTTCGGCGTCAAAGATTCAAGGTTCATTTGCTGCAGGGAACACAGAGATCACGACAAGTACACCACGTGCAACTTGGGGAGACTGCTTCAAATTGGTTCTGTGGATCGCTCCTTTTATACAGTTTTTACCCATAGGATTACATTGAGCACAAAAGTTTACAACCCGGTTCCCACAATTATCCCCCAGAGGGGTCACTTTGGTCACTTTGAAACACATCAGGTCCGGAACATAAGTGCGGAAACATTTGGCGGTTCCCAACTGTAAAAACCATCTTCCCACCATTAGCAAATTCCAATCAGCAGTAAAATAGATCGAAAATAGGAACAAAGACAGGTGCAGAGGAAGACGGAGACAGTGGGGAGATCGGAAAGGGTGTAAAAGGGGAGGTATCGGGAAACACGAGATACAGGCATCAAAGGGACGTGCCTAATGAGATGCACGGCTGAGACAATAAGTCCGTGCGGCAAGATGAGCCTCGAGCGGCGCCATCTGCCTTACAGTAGCATCCCCCTCGTCATAAAGACACTTACAAAGAACATGTGTCTTCCGCAAATATCTTGGGAGTCCCAGGGTCGCGAAGCGGACAACGTCCGTTCGCTGGCTACTTGAGGGCAAGAGACAAAATGGATGCCGTATCTAAGATGGAACCTGTGGGTACAGATGAAAAACCCACATAACAAACGAACGGTTTAAGTTAGCACAGCGAAAACTGCGCACACTTACTAAACTCATCATTTGCGGTTCATAGATACCAGACTCGACCATATTCGTGCGAGTTAAAAAACACCACTTACAATCGTCACGGAACCTCAGTTTCCTTTTGTAAAACCAAACCGGGTTCGAGTGCCCAAGTGCTTTCCGCGGAGTCTGGATTTATACTCTGCAATAACCCATGTGTTGCATAGAATGATAGACCGTGGCTACTAGGGTAACCTAACACTTAATCATCCAAACCTAAGTCGACCAGTGGAGAGATAGACTTCTCAGATAATAATGAAGAGTTCAGTCAGTCAATATCCTCCAGATTTGTGAATGACTCAAATCGATTGTAGGTCGGCACGTTGTAATCATACATCCCCTGAACTTGAGTTGTAGCCCTATAATCGGATCTTACCGCTGTTGATGTAGGAACATTACGATAAAAAAATCCCAAAGGTAAGATATTAATACCTTCCCTACTCAGATTCCTTGTACCAGCCCTGACAAGAATCGTTTTCACTAAATGAGGGGACCCAAAATTCAACACTATACAGTCACCTATACTAGTTGTAGTTGATTTCCCTATCCAAGGAGTCCTACAAATCATTTTAAATTCCTGGAACAGGTGACTACCCAATCCTGTTTTGGTGTTTAGTAGGTGAAGGCCCCTGTTCCTAAGCGTGGCCCAATGTTCCTCAGTGCCGGGTAATAAGGGAGGGACATTAGAGAGAACAATAGTGTATGGCATGGCGTCCGGTGGTAAATTGAGGTAACCTTTACTATTATCACTAACCGGGCGACCCCAATTCGTCCCCTTATGATTCCCCCCAGATGGTTCACCCCTGGGGCCAGACTTTGATTGTAAAAGAAGCAAAGTACCTGTATTTACTGAGGGAACCTGTGTGACTGCGTTTGTGCCAGCATCAACAACAGCAGGGGGCAAAATTGGTACAGGGGCTGTTGATGTACAAAGATCTTTCGGGCCAGTAGATGTTCCAATTAAAAGAGAGGGTATTGAAGAGGAAAGCTGATGCTCAATATTACTCAGTCTAGAATCAATATCTGATAATTTAGTTAATAGAAGTTTTAACAATACCAATAGCTTTTCCTCCAATTTAACTAAAATACGATCTTCCAGATCACCTAAGACCTGCCTTGAGCATGCCTTTGAACTAATATCTCTTGGGCTAGATATGCTTGTAACAGCGACCTCCTGCATACAACCTTTCTTACCACGAATCGTCCCTCTGGTTTTGGCCACTTTGTTAGCTCGGTGTGTAGTAAGAGGTAAACCACCCGCCTTCCTTTCCTTGGCTGTAACAGTGACAGTGCCCTGCCTTTCCTTTGCCTGAGTTTGCCGTTGCTGTCGGGTGAAAATCTTGGGTGGGGGTGAATGTGTGGGAGAAGGAACGCTAACAGTAAGTGAATCTTCAGGTAATGCTACTAAAAGCATAGAAGTGGGTTGTGAAGTACATTCAACAGATGAATCAGGAATTAGTAAGGGGCCAGCTAAGGGAGCTTCAGATGAAACTCGCCGTGGGTCCAGAGAGAGTCTCCGTTGAGTGAGCTCGATTTCATGATTAAATACAGATTCTGCCCTTGTGAGAAAGGCATCAAGAGTTCCCACAACCCCTGGACCCCCAGCCCACTTACGATTGCCCTTACTCATAATTGGCAGCAAACAGTGTAAACAAATACTAAGGGCATATAAAGCAATCAATAATTAAAATTAAACGGGCGCAGAAGGGCCCGCCTTTGGCTCAGGCTTCGCCTGGGCAGCGCCCGGGCACTCCTGTGCATGTCCCGTGCTGCGGGAGGCGCAGAGCGTTTTTAAGCGCCTCCTGGCGTTTTTCGGTGACGCCAATGCAATGCGCCGGGAAATGTAGTTCAAGACCGCCCACGTCCACACCAGCGGGACGGTCTCCCAAGTAGAAATGTTATAGTCAGCGTTTTAGTTCTCAGGAGTCGGAGCCCGGTTAATAAAGTCCAGGGAAGAGAAATAGCCAACAGTTTTTCCACAGGAACCCGCGCTGCGGGAGGCGCAGAGCGTTTTTAAGCGCCTCCCGGCGCTTTTGGGTGACGCTGATGCAATGCACCTTCTGTGAATGCTGGGAAATGTAGTTCAAGACCGCCCTCGTCCACACCAGCGGGACGGTCTACCCAGCAGAAATGGTAAAGTCAACATTTTGGTTCTCAGGAATCGGAGCCCGGTAAATAAAGTCCAGGGAAGGAAAATGGCCAACAGTTTTTCCAAAGGATACAAATGTGCATGCATGTACTGTTTCAAATAGGTGTTGCCGGCCACACTCAAGAAATGAGCCTACTTTTCTTCTTCATTCCTTTCTTTCTGAATTCTCTTGCTACCTGCTCAGAGATGCATCTTTCTTGGGATTCCACCTCTCATCTGACCCATCCCTGCCATCGCTCTCAGATAGTCCTTTTTTAAAATTGTTTATCATATTGGTTAAAAAAAAATACTCTTTACGATCC
Source organism: Lissotriton vulgaris (assembly GCF_964263255.1). NCBI lineage: Eukaryota > Metazoa > Chordata > Amphibia > Caudata > Salamandridae > Lissotriton > Lissotriton vulgaris. Next base: position 314,432,902 of record NC_141689.1, on the reverse strand, counting down.
CTTTATATTTCAGTGGTTTAGCAATATTATATTTTGCACGAGCTGGTGTAGCTGTTACTTGCTAAAATTTGCCTTCATTTTCTCCTGCTCATCCGTAGAATCGCTAGGTTGTACATCAACAATTTTTTTTCTAACACACACTAATTTATGCATTTATCTATTTATTTATTTATACTTTTATTGATTTATTTGTGTATTTATATTTATTTATTTATTTGGCACGTTATAAACATTTAAGCTGTATCTTTGAGGTTGCTCCAAAGAGTAGAGGTGAGTAGGTGCATGGCCTACAGTTTGCGCAAAAGACTACGTTGTTGCTTGGTTGCCACACATTTCCATGGGCTGTGTCCATTTCTAGAAATATCCTGTGTCCATTCATGCTAGTCTGTATCAACCAGATATCTCATTCTGCTTAAATTTCCTCTCTGACTATCGCCAAAAATAACCAGACCCGGACACATGTTTATCAAATAGCAGAAAAGGCCACCTTTATTTTAGATCAGGTAACTCCAAATTCAGGCAGTTGTGTTTATAAAATCAACAATTTAGTAAAACCTGCCAAAACCTTAAAATTTTACCTGTGCATAAAATATTAGCATTTTCATACCGAAACCTTCAAATATTGTGTTATCATATTCCTTCCAAACCTTGTGTTTCATTTGTTACCTTTACTCCTTTTTCCTTTCTTTTCCTAAAAATTCCAAGGTGGGCAAAACCCGCTCCAGGCTTACCCACCCCGCTACAACGCCACACTTATCTTGAGCCTGGGAACTACCTATCTAAAAGTGGCAATCGAACTGCAACAAAAAGTTTGCTTGTTTGGTTTTTTTTGTTGTTTTTTTGGGGGGGATTGGAGGGTGGGACTCACAGAAATTCCAGCCTCCAGCCAACCAGCTGCCGCCTCTCAACCTCCCTCAGCACGCACTGTGACGTTTTCACAGCGTGCGCTCCTGTCTAACCTGCCTACCTGCCGCTGTCCTTGGGCCGACCATCTGGGCGAAAGACCCCAGGGGGAGACCGCTCGCGCTCTGCTCCCCCTGGGGCCCTCAGTTTACTTTCGCCCACATCCTTTCTTTCAATTTCCCTTTTGCCGTCCAGCTGATATTACCCACAGCATATAAATAAAAGTGCTCAGAAGTAATGCATTGAAATATGGTCACCACTGTCTGTGAGATGAGGGGAAGGGAATTGCCTTTCTGTAATGACTCCCCCCCCCCCCCGCACCCCCTATCCCCCACCTCCCCCCTCTCATCCTTGGAAGACACGTTCTGCCATTGCAAGGGTGCTTTTCGGGCTGAACTTTAAATCGAAAACATTTAATTTTCTCAGGAATTGCGAGTCCTTTACAGAATGTTATCTCTGTGTTTTTTACTGGGCTAGTGTGTAGTTCCATAAGAGGCATCATCCTATCAGTAAGGTGACAGCCCTGCTGTGCCCACATCAATTGAAAGCCACAAGACTCCCCTGTGCCCAGAGGCAGGAGTGCAATGCAGCACTTTCCTGCCACACTTCCCCGCGGCCTGCCTTAGACTGGAGCCGCAGTAGGCTTTCATGCAGGCATCAAGCAGTGCCAGCCTTCCAAGCCGCACACAGTGCTTCATGCTGTTCTAACAAGATGGCGTCGTTAGCCGCCTGAATGGGATCCTGCGGGTGTCGAGCTATTACATCTGAGAGGAAAGCAGACACTTATCATCACTGCCTGAGACGGCATCGCACACAAAGGCACCACCCAGCGATGATCATTCTCTGTGTCGGGGTTGGAACGCTAAAATAATATAATACCGCCTAAAACAGCGGCAATTGTCTGTCAAATCTTTCTCCTGAGCTTAATTTTAGGGCGAAAACTAGGCTGTTTTGTCTCACTGGAAAGCCAGATGTTTGCTTCGTGAGATGAGCAGCAGTGGTATATTGCTGTTGATCAACAGCGAGGTCGCTTCGTATATTCATGAAATGCCGAATATATATGGGATAAAATACCTCGAACTGTAAGTACATTATAAAGATATTGTAAGTCACCAAGGAATGCCATAGTGAGAGGAGCAAGAGCTGGCATTCAACAGCCAGGGCCAGTTTGCAGCAGTTTTTAGGTCGAGCATTCGAGACCTCTTGTTAGGCTGAGCATTCGAGGTCTCTTGTATATACTTTAGTATATGCTTATATACTTTAGTATATACTTATGTATATGTAGTTTGTGGGCTCAAGAGATCATCCCTAGGACTTGTCTTCTTCTGCTTAGGGACTTTTCTTTCTGTTCAATTGCCTCTATTTAACTATCTTGATAGAACACGACCAGCAGAGGTCAGTAAAATACCAGAATTGCTTTCTGCTGAGGGACTTTCTTTTTTCTATTTTTCTGGCAACTGCCTCTATTTAACTTTCTTGATAGAAAACGACCAGCAGAGGTCAGTAAAATGCCAGAATCACTTTAGCATTCTCTAGATTCCAGTCCAACAAAATTGTCTTCCACGAGCACCCATAGACAATAATATTTTTTTCAAATATTGTATTTTCAGTGATATGACCATCGAAGGCCCTATTTGCATTGCAAATGCTTATTTCTTAGGCAACCTCACACCATAATGCAACAGGCTGTGGACTAAAACAACATGAATGGCTACTGATTTTACACTTGAAATGGGTCTTAACAGCTTTGAAAGTGGAGCTTCAAACAAAAGCAAACCACATTTACTTTGCCATAATCGGATTCATGCCTGAAAAAGATGTCACTAAAGCATGGTAAAATGAACTGTATCTGTAAACCTGGCTTCCATAAAAAGAAAACCTAAACAACATTTTACAGAAGGATCTCACGGCTGCCAATTACAACCACACTGATCATTTTATATTTTTTCTTTCTTAACTGTCTCTCATGGCGAATATAGGGTGGCACAAATGTAACTATTTTATTTCTTTCAGGTGCAGTTTAGCTCAATTGGCTTAAGTTTCTTCTTATTCCTGCTTTAACTTTCGGCTTAGTGAGTTTACAATGGGGTATACCCTAAGAACTCGCTGACCTCGGTCAGTTAACAAAGGTACGTGTATAGTGGTCAGGATCTGTAGATTCTAGTCACGAATTAATCATGGAGAAAATTTTTTTACACTGTTTAACAAAAATTACCAATATGTAGTACACAAAAGCATTTATTTCAACATTTCTGTGATATTGTGATTCACACTACTAAAATAGAAACCACAAGCATTGAAAAGAGAAAAACCAATTACTTCATTGGATCAACTGAGGACTAAAGGACATAGGTCTCAGATACTTGCTTATATAACAACGCTCTTGTGGAGACAGTTCTTAAGAATTCGCTACATATTACATATTTATACATGCCCTCGGAGTGACAAAGAAAGGGAGACAGTTAGGTGGGTTGGGTGTGGTTGGGTGTAGGTGAGGACTGGGTAAAGGGTGTTGTGACCTTATTACAATCACAGTGATTAAAGATGCAACCTTTACAGACTAATTTAGTTCATTAGTTCCGTTATATTCTTTAACATAGGATCTGTATTATTCAATGGGTTGCTTCCTATGTTAAGAGAGTCAGATGCAATCCGGTCTACGTTTCGACCCCTGGATTAAGGGTTGATTGAAGCCTCAAGCTGGGGTCTTCTTCAGGACATAAAGGTACAGGAGCGCCTAAAGATAACATAATTGTAGTGAGGACTGTATCAGGACTGTAGTTAAAAAAGTACTATGTTACTACAGTTGGCTCAATTGCAAAATGGGCTTCTTACTTATTATAGGGCCGTCCAGTGGCCTATTTGGGTTGGACCATCGTCGGTTCCATAGTGATATATAGAAGCCTAAAAGGGTTTAAAATGAAGGTATAAGTACTGAATAACTCTTGGTGAATTTGTGAGCATGAGTGCTCAGAGAGATAGCAGAGGGGGGCACTTACTGGGACTTCCGTGGTTTTCCACTCAAATCGTGTATAATCTCATATCTTAGTCCATCCAGAAATAACAGGTGAATCTGAAGGTTAAAGAGAAAGGTTGTGTGGGTTTTAGTACATGGACAAGTAGTCTAATATTAAAAGACAGAGACAGGCATAGGCAGTCTAAGTCGATTCAATCTGACATCGTAATGTAAGTTTCAGATGTCGTTATATTGTTAAAAAATGCCTTTTCTAGGTAATACCCATCAATCAGGATTAAATTGAGTCATGGCGTGTCAAATATCTTGTTTCTAAAGTTGATGCAATCCGACCTCGTAATGTAGATTTTAGATGTCGTTATATTCAAAAGACTATTCCAGATAATACCCCATGTCACAAGGAGTCATGGCGTGTAAAATACCTTGTTTCAAAGTTTTAACTGCATGTCCTCAGGACTGAATCAGGTACGGTGCTTTCATCAGCGCTGCCCGGTCGCGAATGAGCCGCGAGGTGCAGGCGCTGGATACTTGCTGGAGGCTCGTCGTGCACCACCAATCCGGTGGCGGCGTGCGCCTCAGCTGCAGGGAGTATCTAAAAAGTACGGAGAGGGAGCGTGCTAAGGGGTCGCCTTCGTTTGGGTGCACCACAAAGGATTGGAATCGTTATTGAGCAGATTATTACTAGAAGGAAATAATAGCCATCGTAAAATTGTTTTAAGCGTGTGGATGCGTTATTATAAGGATGGCTGCTCAAAAGGGAGAGACACCAGTTTGACGTCTAATTAACTAAACATGTGGCATATTTACACACACTAGCCTCTGTGTGCGTCTAGCAGTCATAGATCCAAGAACTATAGAACAGATTGTAACAAACATATGATAACCTTTACAAAGGGTTATTCTTCCATAGGTACTGAATAGTTGTATTGTCAGCTGAGCACCAATAATGTATATTAATCTTTCAGCCACAATAGGCCCATAGGTGTATGCAATACAACAGTGTACATATGAGTCCACATTATGAGTTAGGGTCATTGGATTATTCACAGTTAATCAGTGCCATTTGGGAGAAGGTTACATCAATTTCATTTAGTCCGTTTTGTACGGAGTCAAATCGCTGCATCCATTTACACTCTCGTGTATTCAGAACAGAGTCTAAATCCCCACCCCTGGGTCCCAACGTGATTTTTTCAATGACCACCCATTTGAGGGATTCGGGTGTGTGATTCTTGGCCTGGAAGTGTTCCACTAGGGGCGCTCCCGAGGTTTGACATCTTATTCTACTACAATGTTGTAGTATCCTGTTTTTGGTCTTCTGCTTCGTTTGGCCAATGTAGATAAGGCCACATGGGCACAGAATAGCATATATCACACAGTTGGTATTGCAGTTCGTCAATGATTTTAAATCGATGGTGATGTTATTGTGTGTGAAAGTCTTGGTTTCAATGCATAGTGCACAGGCCTTGCAGTTACCGCATTTATAGTTCCCAATGATCTCAGGGAGATTCCACATTGTTTGTATAGTTGGTGCTGGTGGGGTATCTAACATAGACCGGACCACCACATCTCTGATACTTTTGGCTTTTTTAAAAGCATGCATGGGAAGTTCTGGGACTTCAATCTCATCTGATATAATGCTCCAATGGTTGTTGATTATCTTACGGATCTGATTGCTCTTGCTACAGAAGGTTGTGACACAGATCATTCTGTTGGCTGGGTTTTGACGATTTCTTGGTACAAGCAGTGTTTCCCTATTGTTAAACCAAGCTCTTTTGCGTGCTCTTTTGACCAGTCTCCTGGGGTATCCTCTGTCCGGCAATCTGCTGATAAGTTCATCCGATTCAGCAAAATAATCATCTTTCATGGTGCAGTTCCTCTGGATGCGGAGGAACTGCCCAAAAGGCAGATTGTCTCTAAGGACCCTGGTGTGGTGGCTCGTGTATCTGAGTAGGGTGTTCCTTTCGCTGGGTTTCCTGTATAAGGTGGTGATTAACGCACCCTCCCGTTCTTTGATGGTGATATCTAGAAAGTCAATGGATTCATTACTGTACTTCGAAGTGAATTTAATGTCTTCCGATTGGGTATTGAGCCATTGAGTGAATGCATCAAGGTCTTGGTCCTGTCCCGTCCAGATCATAAAGATGTCATCTATATATCTGTGGTATTCTGATATACTGTTGACAAAGGGATTGTTTGATGATAAGATGTTATGCTGTTCAAAGTCACTCATGTATAGGATTGCCAGATCCGGAGCAAATGCTGGGTCGAATCCAGGGGTCGAAACGTAGACCGGATTGCATCTGACTCTCTTAACATAGGAAGCAACCCATTGAATAATACAGATCCTATGTTAAAGAATATAACGGAACTAATGAACTAAATTAGTCTGTAAAGGTTGCATCTTTAATCACTGTGATTGTAATAAGGTCACAACACCCTTTACCCAGTCCTCACCTACACCCAACCACACCCAACCCACCTAACTGTCTCCCTTTCTTTGTCACTCCGAGCGCATGTGTAAATATGTAATATGTAGCGAATTCTTAAGAACTGTCTCCACAAGAGCGCTGTTATATAAGAAAGTATCTGAGACCTATGTCCTTTAGTCCTCAGTTGATCCAATGAAGTAATTGGTTTTTCTCTTTTCAATGCTTGTGGTTTCTATTTTAGTAGTGTGAATCACAATATCACAGAAATGTTGAAATAAATGCTTTTGTGTACTACATATTGGTAATTTTCGTTAAACAGTGTAAAAAAATTTTCTCCATGATTAACTTTCGGCTTGGCTGTGAAACTCCTCAGCACAACTGGATTTTCTTGGGAGATCCTAATGCATCTTGGGTACCGTAGTCTTGTTTTGATTCAATTGAACTAAATAGATTAACACACTTGAAGGCAACGATTAGTAGCTGAAAAGGTCAGGGTTGATGACTGTGTCCTTAACCACATGGCTGCTAGGCGTTTTCCCGTCCTGTGCTGCAAATTGTTGTTTTACTTTATTTCATGACGAGCTGGCCTTGTCATCAGCGCACGGCAGGTAAGCGCCATGACGAGCCCAGCTCGTCATTAGCCTCGAAGGGGTTAATAATATGGAGTGCTGTTGTCGCTCTATGCAGCAGGCAACCGAAAATAACCCTGTCGAGTAAAGAGGCAGCAGTTTGTGTTTTCTCCATACTTTCCAACAATAGAGAGGGTGCTTCAGTGGCGCTGCACCACCAAAGTTGAGAGAAGACAGCTGCCTGGACTCTGCTGCCAAGAGGATGGGACACTGAAAATCACTACTTGCTTCTAATAAACGATTACACGCGAGTAGTGATGTAGAGTTGTTTTATTACGTGTGCTTTGTATCATAAGAATCCAACTGTAATGAGAAAATAAATCGGTGAGTTTACAAATTTATAATATAATTCCATATATTATAGATATATAATAAATGGTAATCCATTGGGTTAAGGCCTAAATGTACTCAGGCATGTATCTATGTTTACACTCGTATTATATCACTATGTGTGGAAGGCTCCCTGATGCCTGCAAATCCTAGAATTGTGTAAACGGCATGCACTACTAATACCTTTATTAGTCAAGTGGAGTAGTAGCCGGTACTGGCGTGTTTTGGTAATCATGATCCCAGGAAATTTTGAAACTTTAGAACCTCTTCTAGAAGTGATGATCCCGGCAGAACACAAGCTCCACGCCCTGAGCAATGTGAAAGAATATAGAATCATCGACCAAACCCAGCTCACAAAAAGATACAATAAGAGTATTGACCACCATTTTTAGGATGCAGAGTTAGTGCTGGAAGAAACATAACATTTCCATTTTATAACTCAATTGAGGGAAGATTAGACCTCTTGATCATTGTTGAATGTCATGGGATATTCAATCATTGTTGAGCACATGTTATAGCATGCTTAGCTTAGGATCAAAAATTATTTATTTTGTATAGGCTACAAGACAAACCTCTTAGTGCCCCAATACCCGCTGTCATTTCAATGTTACAGCAGGCAGTAATTCCTAATTTGGAAATTGCTTCCTTTTATGTCTCATGATACTCATGAATGGCATGGTGGCCTACATAAAATCCTAGAGCTAGTCTTAGTTTTTCTTTTGATCTTGTGAAAGACCTTATTTATATTACAATGAATATCTTCAAGATGAAGAGCAAAGACTAGTAATCATTGTGGGAAAAGTTTTTCTAGCAGTGTATCATACTATTGTTCACACAACTGATGTTGGTAGTCAAGTTTACATCGTGTGCCATCCATTTCCATTTGTACATTGGTGTGCCCATGGATGTAGTTTCACACAGACAATAAAAAAGAAACTCCTTCTAGGCCGAATCATATTTCATGTACGTAACAAAAAATAGAGGCTGGAAATAGGGTATTGTTTGGAAGAGGTGTGATCCTGTCTCAAGCAACATCCACAATCCTTGTCAGGGTGAACCACAAACATCTCTACATTAACCTGCGCATAACCCATTGGTACCATGGCACGAAAGCAGTCAGGTGTAACTAAAAGGTAATGTTTAAAGTATATATGCAGCACTTAAAAAGTACTAAAATGAAAACATGAAAGCACAGCAAAAAAAAATATCTCTCCAATTTAGAAAAATAGAGTCACTTTTAATAAATTATTTACCAGCAAAACAACAAAATTCCAATCAGCTGAACTGGAGATAAGAATTTTTAAAGTTTAAAGTGGAAAATAGCATCTAATAGATCACAGCGGGAGCTGTGTACATGTAGTCGGGCGAGACCGGGGCAAAGTTCAAAGTTATCGCTGACCATGATGGAGAATAGGTGAGGCACACAAAGTGGATTGGGACGGGTCTCTGCTTACCTTCGAACTTAGAAGAAATTTTGCAAGAAAATGTCTGAGAAGGAAAAGCTCAGTGGGCAAGGCATCTGGTGATGTCTGAGTAGAAGGCTTTGTCATCAGGGAGTTGCGGTGAAGATTCCTTTATTCAGGCTTAGTTTCTATTCTGGAGGTGGAAAATCTCCAGCAGAACAGAGCTGCAGGCTGTAGTCGATGAGGGCTCCATGATGTCGGATACCTCTAGTGCAAAGAGCCACAGAACAGTATTTTCTGCTGTGGAGAAGATTGTCGTGTGAGCTGCCGCAAAGTCAGGCCAACCAGCGATGCACGGGCCAGGCATGTAGGTCTCCTCTCGGTTCTCAGAGCTTTTTTTGGGCAAATGCTTTAAAGTCCCACGTTTTGGATTTCGGCTATCTCGGCACCTTTATCACGACTTCCAAGGGTTGAGGACCGGAGAGGCACCAGTTGGAGGTTAAGAACTCACTCAGGCATGGTCCAGTGCAGGTTCAGGATAGTTGGGGCCATTTCTGTCACTGAGGCTCTGAGCAGGAGACAGTCACCTAGCCCTTGGAGTCGCTCAGGAAGTCATACATTTAAGGAGACTATCAGAGCTCATGCCGGAGGGCAGACCTGTGGGGGCCCGAGAAGGCTTCAGGGAGCAGAGTAGTTCTTCTTGGTGCAGCAGAGCAGTCCTTCTGAAATACACATCAGACCACTACAGCAGGCAGTCCTCTGAGGGTCATTCCACAGGTCCACGAGTGAACTGAAGAGTGGGTCTAAGGGTCCTATTTTTATACCTGAGGCCTCCTTTGAAGTGGGGGAAACTTCTGAATGCTTCACTTCTATTTCACCATCTGTGACCCTAACTGCAAGCATGGAGTTTAACCTCAACAACCTAGAGAGCTACTCTGTGGCTGAACTCAAGGCATTCTACAGTGAGTGGGGGCTTTTGGCAAAGAAGTGCTCCAAGACGCAGGAGTTCCAAAAGGCTCTCATGGCCTGTTGGGAGGCCTGCCAGTTACAGGTTACAGAGGAGGAGGAGGAGGTGGTGGATGCTAAGGAGGAGCGGGACGAGGAGATTGGAGAAGGAGATAACAACCCCCTGCTTGTGGCCCCAGAGGAGAGAGGGGGCCTCGCCAGATCCAAGGCCAGCATCTCAGCCCACAACCTGACTCCAGAGGAACTGGTGAACAGGAAAGCAGAAAGGGAGATTAGGCTTCACAAGGCCAAACACAGGATAAAAAAGGTAGCTCCAAAGTGGAAGAATGCCAATATGGATGCAGCTTTCCAGAGGGCTGCAGAGAAATAAAAGGCTAATGCAGATAGAGCGTTAGAAGAAAAAATATCTTGTTAGTTCATGATGTGAGTATTATGGAGCTGGATCTGAAACCAATCAATGCACAGGGCCCAGCAACAATAGTGGCAGGAAACAGCAGTGTCTAATGGGACCAAAGAGTCAACATTCCTAAACACCTGTTACCTAGTTATGTGGTGGGGGATGACATTGATAAATGTTTTCCAGCTTATGATGTAGCCCTAAAGATGCATTGGGTCCCATAAAAGTATTAGGGGATCAGTCTCTGGAAACACCTGCCCATGGTGGGGAGGTATATCCAGCCCACACCAGAGGTAGTTGACAGATGATGTATAACCATATTAAAGCTATTCTTGTTACCAAGTTTGGGGCCACCCCAGAAAAATACCACATGAGGTTTACGGACAGCTGCAAGCTGTCGAACCAGTCTTGGGGGGACTACATTGATTACTCCAGTAAGGCTCCGAATGGGTGAGCAAAGTGCAGCAAAGACAGTGATTAATAGGGCACTATATGAACTGATTTTGAGATCGTACATGTTCAATACTTGCTACTTACAGAGCAGTGCCAACACCTGATTGATAGCAAGTTTACTTATCCCCTGGGGCTTGCAAAGCAGGCAGACCGCTGGATCAGCACCAGGGTGTCTAAGAAGGCACATGGACCACCCACTAAAAGGGTGGGCGTGTTCCCCACCAGAAGAATGTGGGAGGAGACAAAGATAAAACATTTGAGTTCTCAAAAGGCCCCCAAAAGAGTTCCCAGTAGAAGGATTGCCAGCCCAATTCTGACCAGAAGAATGGAGGTACTAAGAAGTGTAGGCAGTGGATTACCGTCAATGGGCAGGGGGTGGAGGCTCTGAGAGAGACATACGGGTCAGAATAACTATTGTCAGGTGCCATCTGATGTCCTCTGAGCAGATTCTTCTCGTTCTAGCTCACCAGGTGGTTCCTGCTAACAACCACACAAGTCACTAGCCAGTGGCTCTGAGTACCTTTGAATGGGGAGGTTCTCAGGTTCCTTGAAGTTAACTGTGAGTCCAGCCATGGCAGTGGATTGTTAATTGGGTAATGATATGGAGCACACCAGCTGGAAGGAGACGGATCTCCAGTCACACTTGGAGAGGCAGATTTGCCCGAGTGGGTGTGCCTCACAACACAGTCCATGGTGTTCCAAGAAGAAAACCCCTGAAGTTCGGGAGCCTACATCAATGTCCCTGGCCCCTGTCCAGAAAAGTAGGGGCAGTGGTGCAGGAAAACTGCCCAGAGATTACTACTGTCTGGAAGGAAGCACAACCTGAGGGGATCCTCTGGAACCTACAAGGGAAGACATTGCTGCCCTAGGATAGCTATGTGAGCTGGCTGGTTGGCAAGACGAAGGAGGCCCGTTCTGGGAAGAATTCTACCAAGCGCAGAAGGAGAGTCCTACTCTCAAGGGTGTTCAGTGCCAGGTCAAAGACCAGGCAAAGGAGACCCCTCTGTTGATCACCTAATCTACTGGTAGAATGATCTCCTGTACAGCAAGCCTAAGTCTCCTGAACCTGAGGCAACCCATATATCGGTCGTCCCCTGGTGCTACTGTGATTTCCTCCTGGTACTGGCTCATTCTCTGTCCCTGGTAGGACATGATGGACAGTCCAATACCACTGAAAAGCTGATCACCCACTTTTATTGGCTCCAGAGGAAGACAACATCTGATGTGTTCTATAGGTCCTGTCCTACCTATCAGGCCAGTGGGAAGACAGCCTTTTCTTCCCTAACCTTGGCATCAGATTAATCCTGGTCTTTGTGGACCATCCGACCCGGTACCCGGAAGCCATCCCTCTGAGAACAGTGGCCCAGGAACCGATGGGAATTTCCCCAAGGTGGTGGTGTCCGACTGAGGCACCAACGTCTTTCCTGCATATATGAAGTCAATGTGGGATGAGAGTAGAGTAACATTCAAGATCTCCACACCCAATCATCCCCAAACCAATGGGCTTGTTGAGAGGTTCAGCAAGACTACTCAAATGCAGACTAATGGCCCTTTCAGATCCCTAGAGGCAGAAGTGAGATGTCCTCTTGCCATGCCTGTTGTTTACTTATATCGTGGTGCCTCAGAACGGAGTTGAGTTCAGCCCCTTCAATCTTCTGTATGGCCACCATGTCAGAAGGCCTCTCGGCCTCGTAAAAGAGGTGGGAGCAAGCTCCCAAGTAACGCCGTCAGGATATAGGCCCTAAGAGCTCAGATGACATGGTCAGAAAGACATGAAACTCTGGTATGGCCAGAAGGACACCCTGGTTTCAACCTGGTCAGAAGGTGTTGGTGTGTGAGCCAGTGGAGCCCCGGGACTTGTAGGGCCTGTGGACTAGCCCATATGAGGGAAAGAATGCAAGGGCAATTTTACTTTATCTCAGGGGTCTTCAAAGTGTGGGGCGCGACCCCCAGGGGGGCCGTGAAGTGATGGAAAGGGGGTTGCACATTCCCGATCACACTTCTGCCCGGGCCCATCTGACTACAGGGATTCAGCCCCCCTCCTCCCCCGTAGTGTGTCTCAGCTCGAGCTGCTGTGAGCCCTGCTGGGCTGTGTCTGCAGTCTTATCTCCAGCACAGCGGCACCCCTGAGTTTTTCACAGGTCGTTAACGACCATTTGCATATTTACATACCTTCTGAAAACTGGTTACTGAGGCTTAGTTTTTTTTTTATAGTTCCAGTACCCCTTGGGCCCCAACTCAGCCTTTTCCTTACATTTGTATTTTACATTTACTGCAATAGTGTGAGAATGCATTTCATGAAAAGAAAGAAACAGTAGGGTTGCCAGAAGAAAAAAATACCAGCCATTTCTTTTGTAACACACTGTTTGCTACCTCTCACATTTTGTTTGCTTTATATACTTGCACAAGTGACACCATTGCCTACGTAACGTTTTTTCTTGTGTTTGAGTGTCTTCCATTTATTGCAGTATTATACCTCTATTTGTACTCTGTACGCTTTTGTAACCTGCACACATATCACTTTTTCCTCCTGTAATGTACCATTTGCTACCTCTTGTATTTTGGTTGCTCACTATTGTGACTATTGCCTCATGTGACTTAACGTTTGCTTTTGTAATTTGTTCACTTGTAATTTTCTCCTCATGTAACATTACTGTTCCTATTGTGAAGCGCTCTGACACCTTTGGGTAAAGTCCGCGCTATATAAAAACGCCTAAATAAATACATTTCTTAATGGACTTTTCTGTCTTTGTTCCCTTTAATTATCAGTCATGGATCATTGAGGCAGCCCTAGAACACAATTAAAAGTGCTTTCTCTTTAGATTTGCTGTTCCAAGTATGCACAGATGAGTGCTAAAATATACAGCTTTAGGTGACTGCTTATTTTTGTACCGTCTGGGACATCAAAATAATGAGCAGGCAACCCTAACCATAGGACTGGAAGTATGTTGCAAGATCAGCATATTATTTATTTCCTCCACCCTCGATCCCTGATTAATGTCATAACAGCAATAGTTTAACTTATATCTTAAACCCCACGCCGCCGTCATTAAAATGCTGAGTTACTTCAAGTGTCTGAAAATGCACCCTGCATTTAGAGAACTCACTTCTAATTCTTGCACTTCACTTTCATGCTCACCCTGCACTCACAGCGATCACAATGCACTCACACTGATCACCATGCACTCACACCATTCACCCTCTCACCCTGCACTCACAGCAATCACAATGCACTTGCGTTGTTCACCCTGTTCCTCAGCCTGCAGTCACACTACTCATCTGCACTCATCCTGTACTCATGTGACACCTCATTCACCTGTCCCCCTCACTGCTCAATTTGCTACTCACAAGCCCATCATTAACCATGCATTCATTCATCCCACTCTGCACTTATATCCACACCCAAATTCATATGGCAGTCACTCTTTCCCTACTCTCATACTGTTGCATCGCTCACCGTGCACTCACATGGGCACTCTCCTCATCCACAGAGTGCAGAGGGTTAATGTGCCTGATACAAAGAATATGTACTATGTAGATCACAGAACTGAGTGTGAGTAAACTATGCTTAGCACTATAAAAATGTTTGTCAGAAAGGTGCTATAGAGAGATGAGGTGCATTGTTGGTGCCACTGCAACTTTAACCACCCACCCATTGCCTTGCCTGTGCGGCCAATGACAATACCTATGCAACTACCAACCATAACACTGTACAAGTGTGACTATTTCAAGCCCCCAAAGCTATAAGAATGGCATGGATGTCAGGAGTTTATCGTTTTTAATGTATATTGAATAAAAAAAAAAGAGCTGTTCTGCTCATCTCTAAATTACACAGACAGAGCCACCATGTGGCAGCCGGTCGTAGTGCCTATGGGCACAATTAGGTGCCAGTGCAGAGCACCGGAAACAACCTGCTCTAATTAAGCACTGGTGCTGAGGTAACAGGGGAGAGGGACATTGGTTCAAGCAGGTGTGGAAGAACAAAGGAGAGATGTGAAGGATGAATGGGGGACTGGAGAGGTGTAAGATACAAACAGATAACAATTTGAATGGAGAGACTAAATGAGAAGTGCAGATGGACACGTGAGGTGACGGGGCCAGCGAGGCCATGAGATAAATGCGAGAAACTGTTAGAGATGAGGGCAGTGAAAATACAGAATGCCAAGAGGTGATTAAGGGTGAAGTAAGAAGTTGAATGGGGAGAGTTCAGAAGTTGTAAAAAGGGGTGAAATAAAATGCCGGCAATATGAGAGAGGGATACGGGGTTGAGAGAGGGATGAAAGGGAGGGGGTGAGAGGAAAGCGGCATGGGTAAATTGCTTACCTCTGCACAAGACCGCCAGGGTTTTAGGGACCCCTGCTGCTCCCGACCAGGGCCAGGTGAGCTTCTAATGTGGCAGCACGTATTCCTGCGGAGTGGAAGGCCCATCACAAAGGTTGACTAGACATCTTTATCATGTTAATTGCTGTATTTTGGTTATAAAGTGGTACTGCTGGGGTGAAATCTTTCCTCTGTGTTATTGTGTGCAAAAAATGGCAAAATAATGAAGCAATTCTATCCCAAAATAATGTGGCATCACATAACATTATTTACATTTTCCTCTCACACAATTTAGTCAAGACTTTCGTGTAATTTGGTCCTTACCTGCCTCGTAATTCCAGAAGCCCTGCCTACAGGTTTAGAAATGTTTGTCAGGAGGGGGTCCTTACGACTGAAAATGTTGACAGGGGGGTCTCGGCAACCAGAAGTTTGAAGACCTTTGCTCTATCTGGTGGACCTTTAAACCCCGAGGAACCTTCAAGGGTCCTGCATGTTAACAGCCTCAAGCCACATTGGAAGCCCGAGGTCACTATGCTGTTGGTGACAGACAAATGTGAGGAGAGAGAGTGTGAAGCTCTCCTACATCTCCTTTCCTCAAAAGAGTATGATGGATCAGCAGAGGGAGTGAATCTCTACCCCTTTCTGACCCCCAACAGGAGAGAAACAGCCACCAGCTGTTGGAGGAATTTTCTGCCCTGTTCTCACTTACCCCTGAGGTCACATTTACCCACAACATTAACACAGTGGCCATATGCCCGTGAAATTAAGGGCCAGCATCAAGAAAGAAGTGTCCAAGATGCTGGAGCTAGGGGTGATTGAGCAGCTGTACTGTACCTGCAACTGGATCTGCCTCAGGCGTGATGGCCTCTGCTGGAGTGATTTCTTGATCCCTAATATGTGTCTCTCAGGTCCTGGACCCTTGATGTGGCATCAGATAAACTCCTCCTGGAAGATAAGGAGAAATCATGAAGTTTTAGGCATTGCCAACCTCAAAAGGTATTGCCGATAGCTCCGACTTCCAAAGCAAAGCTTCAGTAAACCTGGCTATTCATGCTATAGCAACGGGCAGCAACATGAGACTTACACTTTGCGTTGCAGCATAGACAGCCGTGGTGACTGCCAACACAGTACTCCAACAGGCACCATCTATGATGCTTGACAGAATCTTCTTGCTACAGCGATGACCGTCTATGACGCCCGGCCTGCTCTTCGAGCTACAGTAACAACCATATACAATGCTCTCCCTGCTCCTGTTAGTCTCCTCTTCTGCAAACTAGACTCTTTGCACCAGACTTTGAGAAGGTAGCTTTTTCAGCAATACTATCCTGGTCCCTGTATCCAGCCTTCACTCCTTCACAATCGGCCTGAACTTGTAACTTGTACTCACCTACACAACCAGATAACTGCTAGAGACGCTTTGTGCTTTTAGACACTACATCTACCTTAAATCTTCAAAACTGCATATCTCAGTTTCTACTGATGGAATATTTTTCATGTGTGTCAAATCATTTATTACATTTGACTTAATTTTTCCACATTTATATGGAATTTTTCTTGTATTGTATTTTTACTGTATCACTGTGTTGGTGCTGTGTACATGCTTTGCACATTTTTTCTAAGTTAAGCCTCACTGCTTTTGCACCAAGCTTCCAGGGGGTAAGCGCAAGTTTATTTAGTGGCTTTTGTGGTTCATCTTGGCAAGCATTATTATAATTATTTGAGTGGGGCTTGTCACCTTTCAACTAATAAACACAGTTCTCTCAGCAGGAAAATCAACAGTAAAAATTGGCCCGCAGGACCATGAAACATGCCCACAAACAGCCAAAAAACACGGAGATTGACCCGTCCGGCCAGCCTGCTTGGCACTGCCATAAAACCATATAGAGTAGTCTGACCCTGGGATAATACCCTAGATGATGCAGGCAAAGCAGACATCCTATCTCTGCTGTGCCAGCAGTGCAAATATGATTTTAAAACGAATGCTGGGTCTGGTGGCTTAGTCAACTAATGTGTCCACTGTAGGGGCCTGTGTTTGATCTCATGGCCACAGGTTCAAATGCCAGCGAGTCCACTCAGCCTTTTATCCTTCTGAGGTCGATAAAATGAGTACCATTGGGTAACACTAAATATATGTCATTTGGTGCCAAGATACCCTTAGGTGAACGCGTGCTTTATAAATACTTATGTTAAGTGGAGGCTCCTCCGCTAAGACAGAGGAGCATTGCCCCACTTTCAGGTGCAACATAGAAAGGAAAAAATAAAATGTTGCAAACACAATGATATTATCATTTTATTTTTTCTGCCTGCTGCGGAAGTGCTTGAGTGGGCAGGGTGGAGCCGCAGGGGAGGAGTGATAGATACTGCAGTGCGCAATGAATGGCTGAGCGCTGTGTCACGGCGATAAGACAAATCAAAATGCTCCATTGGAGCGTTGTGATCGGCTACCTGCTTCCTGTTCCGACCTGCAGTCTGGCACAGGCGAGCAGGAGAGAAGATGCAAAACCCCGTGGCAGCAGCAAGGTACGTTTTATTTTGTTTTAATTTCTTTTTAAAACAGCCCCTTCCCCAACCTCTCCCACCGCGAGCCATTCCAGCCACCCCTGCTTATTTCATGTTGGTCTCATATTCAAATTCTATCAGTCAAATCCAGCCTTTCATCATTCCAAAGCCGATAACTGATAACATGAGCACGGTCTTTTTGGTAACATTTTTGAGGAGATGCCTAAAAATAATGTGTCACAGTTACCAACTCATAGTGTATTTACAACTGCAAACAGGGTCAAATTTCTTGGAATGTTATGACGTGTACACAAAAATATAAAATTTTATTAAAACATATTATATAGAAAATCAAAAGACCTGCTTTTTCATTACATAATTATGAATTCCTTATGGACTTATTTGCAGGAATCTAGGTATCTTTCTGTCATTCTTTGAGAAATACGGCAGGGCCACGAGTGTTCCTGTCCACTGTCCAATAGCGTTGGCGGGAATGGCTACTTGTTAAGAATGACTCCACTGCGGATAAGCAATTTTAACATCAAAGTGTTTATTTATCTGTTACTGGTTCTTCGTACATAGAGAGCAATGCCAGCAAGCTTCAGCACAACCAATTCTCCGTGCCAACTGCAACCGCCCAACGTTCGTATTTTAATACACGATCATGTCCCTGCATACCACACTCAGGACCTTTATGTGAGCTAACCCCTTTGCACACACTCACATTGCGTGAATTCTGCACTCTGCAATCTTCAAGTTTCACTGCACCTTCCAACATCTTTAAAATCCTCAACGGATCAGACCCACGAGTTGCTCCTTTTTAGGTCTTGCCTGCGTTGCAGCGCATGCGCTGCTTCGCCTTGACGAGATCTATAGTCATTAGTTTTGTGTCCCGCTTCTTTAGAAGCAGGGTTGGTATCTGCCCTGTCTCTCTTAGGCTCCACCCACTCGCCTAGCGTTGCGCGCATTCTCACTGCATCTCTTCACGTTTTGTCCACGTGCATATTCGAGACAGAAAGTGCTGTACTGCGCATGCCTGCCGATAGCAAGTGAAGGATTGGGTTGATAAAACATAGGTATCCAATAGCAGAGGCTACTAGTTCAGATGTGCCATTCCGTAGCGCTGCGTGGAATTCATGTTGGTATGTCAAAGTGGGTTGAAAATAAACAGTACAATAGGCCAGCCAAAATACATATTTTTAAAAGTGTTCATTAAGATATTACTTTATCACACGACTCAGCGCTAAACATTACTTTTTGCCACCACATATTCATAAATGTAATTTACGTCACGCAGCTTGGATTACTTTGGCCTCTTTTGCTCTTTCTTTTGTGTCCAAGACGCACCGAACCTAGTATTGTTGTCCGTTGTTTATGTCTACGGACTGCCTTCCAGTGTCTTCAGAAGTGGAGGATGCGGTCAGGGCAGAGAGCTTGCCTCTGGTGATGTAGGCTAAAGTGTGGCAAACTTCAACTGCAGTCTTAGATCCCCTTGTCTTACTGCTGGTTCCTTATTCCTGCACTCACTGTGATCGCCCGGGTAGCATGCAGGTCACTGTTAATTACGAGGAGCGCTTGAAGGACTCTCCCCGTTTCCATTACAAAAGGGCCCTGCTGTCCTTTGTATTTCTCGCTCTTCTCACCTGTACACCATTGATGGCAATTTTTGTGTACCTGGGCTAATGGACAGTACTGCAGTAAGCTGGCATGCATCATGCACAAGGCCCTACACTCAAACTCCCCTGCGTATCTTGCACGGAAACTTGTGATATCCGGAGGAAGCAGAAACTCACTATTGGCCAGTGCCCTCCTAATCCAGCCTGCACGCTTTCGGAAAAAAACAACCTATAATCGTGCGTTCGCTGGGGCTGCACCAAGAATATGGAACTCCTTCCCACCCGCCATCAGAAGAATCCCGTCTCTTGCACACTTCATAAAGGAGGCTAAATCCTTCGTCATGGGTAAATTCCTCGGCTAATCCCCGGCCCACAACCACCACAGAGACTATTGCCTTCCTTCTTCGACCTCGCCCTACCAAGAAACCGGGGGCCTGTCTTCAGCAACTGTAATATTGACTATTCGGTATACTCCCATCCTTCTTGTATTCAGCCCCCACCCTAATTTACAGTATATTCTTATGATACCATGCCTCTTGCACGACTCTTTGACTCTGTAAAGCCCTCTGATACCCTAACGGGTCAAGTTCGCGCTCTATAAAACACTAAAATAAATCGATAAAACACTAGCAGATGTCTTTATGACATTGCTCAGACATGCAAAGCACTCATCTACTGAACCAATTAAAAACATTTTGTCAGGAAGTGCACATTATCATATTAATAAATCATCTCTCATTACCACTAGAAGCAAGTCTTGTGATGTTAATGAACCCCTGTGGCTCAAGAACGTTAGTAAAATGTATTTGGTTTATGGCAAATCAAGTTATTGATGTAGTCTGGTGCCGGTTGAAAAGTAGCCCTTATTTAAATTAATGGTTTGAACCAAACGTGTTTTACTTGCCAGTAATGCACTTTTGAATATGCAAATACCTACTTATAAATAAGGCCTCCTTCTTTGCGCATTTAATCACCTAATAAACTAATTATCAAAATAAACAAATCTAATATTTCGATCTAACAATATGACCTTAAGTGTAATTAAATTGTAGCAGACGTCAATAATGTATTAATACAATATGCCAACAGGCTCTGCAAAAATATTTTTAAAACCAATGTGCCTCCATTCTTCATTCTCAATAAAAATGTCTCTGATCCTGAACTAAAGTTCTGTACAAAGGAAGAGGATGATAGTTTACATTTTGAAAATGAGAAGTTTCAAGATGTTGAGGTGAATGTGGGTTGTGACAATTTGGGTAAACATAAGGAGGTAGACGGGGAGGCCGTGGGCAGTAAGTGTCTAGATGCATATGTAGAGGATGGTGATGTCTCTAGTGGACATAAGAAAGGCAAGGCAATACCCATAGCTAAACCCAAGAGCATAAGCCCAGGGGAAGGTTTAAATAATTGCCCTCCGAAAAGGCTGCGGAAAGAGTGGAATAAGGCCAGAAGTGCAGTTGCGTTAGCAGCTATTGCAGTAAAGTCCAGGGATTATCCCATATTTAAACCAGCTGGTAAGAAATGTCCACCACAGGTCACAGTTGTAGTAGATGAGGATTCTTCTGTTGCTTTGCCATCCCCTATGAGGGTCTGCGATCAGGGACCAATAAATGGTAAAAATATTGATGTTCCTAAACCAAATGATATAATAAAATCAGATTTGGACAATACAGAATGTGTGACAAAATTGGTTAATGAACCGCAGGGGTAAGTTCCTTTGCCTAATGATCATGCTGTGGATATTCAGAATCGATCAAATGAGGTAGAAACGCTAGAACCTATTATTGGCCAGTGTCAACCCCAGTACAATTATTTCCTGAATCTATTGCATCTAAAGAAATTAACTCAGGTTTACTAAGCACCCCATGTGGCAGACAGGCCCATAGTAGTAATAATGGGTTCACCAAACTAGTAATGCACCCGTTGTATGAATCTCAGAGATCCTATGATGGCCTTAACTGAGGTTTAATATTGAAAATCAATTCAACTATGCCTGATTTAGCATTTATTGAATCCTCTGATTTGGTGTCAGTCCAATTTAGACAGGTTCAGCTCAATACTCCTCGTGAGTCCACTATTACCACTTGGTCATCAAGTGATACTGTTACTAAGATTCTGGGATCCAGGTTGAATTTTATGGACTGTGGAATCAAGATCGAGATTTAGAACTATGTACAATATCCTCCGATCTTGAAGATATTGGCCCTTAAGATGGATATGGGTTGTAAAATTACTGAAGGTACTAAGTTAAATCCGATGCTTAGAGGTGCAGTAGATTCAACAAATAACCAATCTTGCAGTTCTCGTTTGTTGATCACCAATCCTCAGTCAGGGGGTCATATTTGCGAGTGGTTACCCAAAAACAATATGCAAATGGAGGATTGGTCCTGGTTGCCAGCATCACTGGCAAAGGTGCCCCGTATCGACAGCAATTGAGCAACTGGTGTTACTGAAGATAATATAAATGAAATTTGTTTTTTCTCCTGGAATGTCCACAGTTTGCATCATTTATTGTCTGATCCAGATTCAATATTTTTTTTTAACTCATTTCAATTGTTATTATTCCAAGGAAAATCCTTTGTCCGGACTTAATGAATATAGTATTCCGGCAGTAAAATCCAATAAATTTGGCAGTGCAAAATGTGGACTGTCGTGTTATATCGCAGCTAATTTAAATCTAACTGTGGAAGTGGTAGATATTTATATGGGTTGGTTGCAATGCCTTGTGGTTAATACCTCTGATCTAAGGTTAGTTTTTCCTAACATATATCTGAGTGCAAGTAAAAATAAGTCTGCTCAGCTGTATATTTTTCGGAATATACTGAGTGTTTTAATACTATCGGGTGATTTTAATTTGCAATTATTTTGGTACTCAGAATCTAACTTTAAATCAGGAGGTTTAGCTAAGGATTGCTGTGATATTATGTCTAAGGCTGGAACCAGCCAGTTAAAAGAAAAATCTGGATCAATTCCCACATTCAAAAACTCTAAGCAATGTTCAATCATCGATTATACATTTATTTCGGACAATATGAGATCTCATGTGTCTGAATATAAGGCAATCAGCCAGCCAGAAAGTGATCATAACCCCCAGGTTGTAAAATTTAATTTTTTGGTAGAAAGTCTTCTAAAATCTAAGGATCTTCCCAACTCTGCATGTTCGGTATACAAGCTGAGGAGGCTGGTTTGGAATCTAGCCAAAAAGGATATTATGCAAATGGCTGAGGCATTGATTAAGGAAAGTGATCAGGGCACCCAGGGTGATATGAATATGATTATTAAATGGAATTTTATCATAGAGTCTATCATGGGGAGATTTTCTACTTGTAAGATCGGGGAATTGAATACCAATTTGAATATACATCAAATATGGTTTCCCCCAAAATTATTAAGGTTAAAGAAAGCACTCAATAGAGCTGTTTGTGAGGCATACGCCCGTAGATTGTGTCCGACCTACTCAGTGTATAAAGAAAACATGAAGGAACTTAAGCAGATCTACATACAAGAAATATGGAAAGCAAAGCTTAAATATCAAACGGGGATTTGGAATAGCTTATTATCCGCCACTAAGCAAAAAAACGCCAAAAAACTTTGGGGGGTTTTTAATAACCTCGAAAGGGGTGGCTGTAGGGCTTTTTCTGTAAATATACCCAAACCCAGGTGGGTAATGTTTATAACCAATTTCTATGGTGTAACTGCTGGGGTGGGAAAACACTCAGATAGGTTGGCCTCAGGTGAGGTAAATAATATATCATTAATTTATGTGGGGAATGAAGATTGTCTCGATCAGAACTCTAATGATCATGCTATAGATTCTAGTCCTGATCCAAATCTTGATTTAGAATTTCCAAGCTGTACTCAACTATTGACCCTGCTACTAGGGCTGCGAGCCAATGGTGCCCCAGGACCTAATGGATTACCGAATGCCCCTTTTTTGTGTTGATAGTAATCTGTGGGCAGGCTTTTTGCATAATCTATTTAGGGATGTTCTGAAATTGGGGGTTGTTCCAGAGTTGTGGCAAGGTAGCATAGTGCAACCAATTTATAACAGCGGTACGGTTTCAAACCCCGCTAATTATCGTTTAATTTCATTGACTGATTTTGATGCAAAGGTGTTTGCTTCCTGTCTTCTAATAAATCTGGAAGACTGGGCTACGAAGGAGAATATTATTCCATTTAATCAGACTGGTTTTCAGAAAGGTCAATCCACTATCACCAATTTGTTGGCTCTAACATTGCTAGCGGAGAAGGCTGTCTTGAATAAGCAAAATCTATATATTGCTTTTATAGATCTTAATGCAGCCTTTGACTCTGTGCCTCAAACCTTATTATGGAAAAAACTGTCAGATCTGGGAATTCCAATGAAATTGTTGAAAGCTATTATGCTTCTGTATACTAACACTTGGGTTCAAGTTAAGATTGGGGAGGGTACCTGCTTATCAAGGAGGATCAGAACATATGGCTTAAAGCAGGGCTGTGTTCTTGCCCCCTGCTTATTTAATTTATTCCTATCAGATCTTTCGCAGCACTTGGAGGTTGTTAATGGGCATGTTCCTAGGATTGGGGGAGTGCCAATTAGCTACCTCCAGTATGCTGATGATACGATTCTTGTGAGCCATACCCCCATCGGCCTACAAAGACTTATTACTGCCTTTGATGATTATATACAGCAGAATGGGCTTGAACTGAACGTCAAAAAAATGAAAGTGATGACAATTGGGGTAGTTAAACAGAAGTTTAATTCCTGGAAAGCCAGAGTAGGCACAATTGATATGGTTAAGACGTATAGATACCTAGGGGTAATATTTGAAAATCATATGTCTTTTAAATTTCATCTTAAAGATCTGAGGGCCAAGACTGTGAAGTTGATCCATGCTTTTAAATGTTTAAAGAAATCACTGAACTGTCAATCGTATGAGTTTATTCTAAAAGTAATTAAATCCAAGTTACAACCTAGCCTCATTTATGGTTCTCCGATTACTAGAGGAAAAAATGTGATGTTGCTTGATTACTGATTGTTAAGGTTTTTAAAGCAACCTTTGGAATTGCCAGGTCAGTGTGTCAAGCAGCAATTAGATTGGAATGTGGTCTCCAAAGACAGGGCCTTGTAACAAAAGGATCCTTCCTAAAATGAATGGCTGTATTATCAACTTCAGCCCAGGAATCTTTAGGGAATATTTGTTGGCAAGAAATTGATAAATCTGCTTACACTGCAAAATGGAGAGATTATATTTTAGGATCCTTACGAGATATTGGCCTAGAAATTTAACTGTCAGCTCTGAAAATGCCCAACTATAAATTAATTTAAAAAAAGCATATCAAAGTGGAATCGTTTCAATTGGATATAATTGCTTTGGCTGAGAAAAAAATTTGCATGGTACGCGATCAATTCCTATCAATCCCCATGTGTCCAGCCATATTTAAATGTCTTCTTTTCTGTAAAGTTTAAAAAAATGTTTCTAAGGCTACGTCTGGGTATAAACCCAACAAAGGAGGGAACTTGTTCGTAGATCAAACAGTGGCCGGACTTTAATTGAAGACTCTGTGGATGACCACAGGAAACTCTTTTACATATAATATGTGTGTGCACAAAGCTGACTAATCTTAGTCGTTTGTTTCTGAGACCTTATTTCCTTATGAGTGGTGTGGGATCTGCACGACAGGCGTTGATCATGTCATTGTCTGGTGAATCGATTCCACTACTATGTCAATTGGTAACATTTTTATTGGCAGTTGAAAAATGTTTAATGAGGGGCAGATCCCATTCAATTTTATGACCTTGGTGCTATTGATTTTAAGAGTTTATAATTTTGACTACTTAAATATTTTTGTTGAGATGGTAGTAATTTGAAATGTTATAACAGCAGGGTTAACATCGCAGCAGACTGATGCACTTTTTGCACATTAGCACTTTCGAAAGGATGGGAATTGAACGTTTATCGGTCGATAATATTTCTTTGTGATATGCATGGAAAAGTATGTAAAGCACACCGTCACTTTAAACTGTATTATGTAATTAAAGATGTAAGGTGGCTAGATTTGGGCTAATTAATAAGGTTTTAAATTGTATTTATGGGATGTTTTTTGAATTATGTGAAGAGAAGTTCTCTTGTTTTAAATGTAATTGTGTTTTTCTTGGTGAATTAAGATGTTGTGATTGCAATGATTTTAATTATTCAAGCAATAAAGATTGTAAATTCAGTGTCCATGGTTTCATTTTTGGAACTAAAATTTACTTTACATCATCGGACTACAGCAAGAGAACCACAAGCATTGACAAAACCAAACGTCTCACTTTTGCTGTGCAGCATAAAAACGACTAAAGCTTTTCACGCTACCCCTGGGTCATTTTGTAAACCCACACACCTCAAATGCGCACACCTTCACAATTAGGCTGGTGATATATTTTTTTTCTTTTTAGTTACTGGTTCGAGTAGAATCATTAAATTAAAAGAATGTAAAACAAGCAAAAGTGTTAGTTAATTATTTTGTTTTCTTTTGAAAGTGATGGAGCTAAGAATCGGAAGCAACTTGATTGGGGATGTGGGAAAGCAAAGCAAAACATGGGTGGGCGGGGGTGCATGATGAAGCAATACAGAGAGAAGGAGGATGCTAAAGCAACACAGGACGAGATAGACAATCAACCATGGGAGGAGGGCTGGAGTTGAAAACAACACAGGAGTTGGTGTAAATCAACATGGGGGGCTTGGGTGGGGCATTGTACACAAGCGAGTGCAAGAGGGAGGGAACAGAGAGAAGCAGTCGGACAACAGAGACCAACACAGAGTCCAGGGGGAGAGATATACATGAGGGAGATGGCCCAACACACACCTTCTTAAGAAAAGCTTCACACAAAAGAAACAAGCATTTGCAATGCAATAGGTCTTGCATTTATGCGAGTATAAGCTATTGACATTGTAAATGACAAAGGGCCCGATGTAGGTAAATCTAATTTACCACTTCTAAAATACCTAATCATACCGATTCGGTATTTAAGAAGTGGTAAATTAGAGGGGGGGAAATGTAGGTAATTCTGAATCGGTAAATAAGATTCGGTATTTACCGATTCTCTAAATAACGAATCATTATCCCTTATGGATTCCTATGGGCCTTGAAGCCCATAGGAATCAATGTGGAATACCGAATCGGTATTTACCGATTCGGAAATTACCTATTCTTGCAAGGGTGCAGAAGGTGTCACTTTGACACCCTCTAGCACCCCAATTACAGGCTTGTGTGCAATGTGGCACACAGACATGCCCTATGGGCATGTCTGTGTGTCACATGGCACAGATGTGCATGCACACATGTGCATGCACACCTGGATTCAGTATTTTACCACCCAATTGGATTGGGTGGTAAAATACCGATTCTTAAAGCCCTGTGGCACTCTGACATGTGCCAGCTACATCTGCATTTACAGAATCGGTATTTTACTGAGTCTGTATTTACCGATTCAGTAATTTTACCGAATCGGTAAATACAGATTCGGTAAAATACCGATTCTGTAAATGCATGCCCTACATCTGAAAACCGTAATACCGGTCGGAAACGGCCGAATTCGGCCATTTCCGACGGGTATTAGGGCACCTACATCAGGCCCAAAGCCTTTTATTAATGTTTTAAAAATAAAAAACAAAAATAAAAGGCATTGTTATTTGCAATGTCAATAGCTCAAATTTGCATAAATGCGAGACCACTTGCATTGCAAATACTTGTTCTAACTGTAGCCGCCCGCTCACTATTTGTGCCGCAGCGTCGTGAAGGTGATGTCATTAATCGTGCTGCAGCGCAGCACGTGTCAGGTGAATATCTGTTACTTTGTAGCAGCTTATCACCACAGACTCGCCCCAAGCCTGCTGGAAGCAGCGCGCACTGCCCACTGCCAATCCAGACAGACAAATCCGTTTTCGTTTCAAGTCGGTAAGGTGCATGATAACTTAGTGCTGCTGACGAGGCGCTATCATGAGTGACTGCGCATTTCAGAGCGGTGATACGGACCACCACACTGAAATGCGTTAGTCTAACCAGTGATGCGTGGTACTAGGCAGGGCTGCAAACTGCCACATTTTGCAATCCATAACACCTCCTCCCCTCCTCTTCAGCAAGAGCTATTTTCCTCACACCGACATCGCTCACCCATCCCGTCACCATTGTTGAGAACAACTCCACCCCAGATAAGCAATATTAACTTAAATGTGTCTATTCATCTGTTCCTGGATTCTCATGAATAGAGAGTGATGCCAACAAGCCCTAGCACAACCACTACTCTTGGCCAACTGCTCCACCGAACGTTTGTATTCTAATACTTGATCATGTCCCTCACCAACCTTCCACTCCCAACATTCCAATGTCCCACACTAGTGCATGGGCGGGAAACCTAACAGGCCTCAATTAAATGAATCTAGAATTAAAGGGCTACAGAATGTAGAGAAATAAAAATATCTCTTTAGCCATTCCTGCATTTATAACCATCACCAACATCAGGGATTCTAGTCATGATTCACTGGAAGGCTCCTTTAATGTCCTTTGTAACAGAATGTTATGACACCTTTATTCGTCCTTGTTGTTCATCGATACAAGGCTGCTGCCCAAAAATTGATCACTCAAAACGGGCAAACTGTAGATTTGTGTGCTGTTACAATTGGTTATTACCATAGCTTACTAAAGATATTGATGTCAGGATCTTCTGTTAAATTTAATTCATTTCGAGAGTGGCAACGTAAGAATCAAATACCAATTAGTGTGATTTAGACAGACGTTTGAGCTCTGTCTTAACAAAAACACCTCAAAGAGTTTGGTTTATAACCCAGTATTGTTCTATTTATCTATCTATCTATCTATCTATCTATCTATCTATCTATCTATCTATCTATCTATCTATCTATCTATCTATCTATCTATCTATCTATCTATCTATCTATCTATCTATCTATCTATCTATCTATCTCTATATATCTATCTGTCTACCTATCTATCTATCTCTCTCTATATATATATATATATATATTTTCACAGAAAAAACATAGGTTTCAGGCCTTATATAGTTAGGAATTAGCTTTTAAAAAACCTTTGAAATTCACTCAAAAAACTATAAGTTTTAGGGGCTTTATAGTTAGCTGGACATTTCACTCATACAAAACCATTGAAATTGCTCCTATATAGTTAGTTGTACTAACTGTATTTCGCGCACCCACAATCCACTGCTGATGATGTCACTTATTACATTATTCATGACATGGTCAGTGACATCACTGATGACATCTTAAATGACATCAATGATGACATCATCCACGTGACAATCACATACACCTTTTCATACACTAGTAAAATCTTTCATCACTCTTTGTAAAATACAGAGCATCATATTTGAATCCATTGACACAGCAATACAAGCATCTAAAAACCCACTCATTGATTCCTAGAGGTATACACACATCTAATCACTTACCTGTAGATTCACTCATGCATGCTGTCAATGAACAATAGAACACTATCAAAAATACTTATACACCTATATCGACATTACAGACCAGCACACAACCTATTCACATATGAAGTTATCCTACTCACTTATGCAAACAATGGATCATACTTACATACTTACTTAGCTACACACTTATACAAACACCACTTCATCTATTCATTTAGATAGAAAGTCATATTTAGTATATTATAAAATCATTATTACAAGTATACAGTTATCCATACAGTCACTCACACAATCATTGAGTCTTATGTATACTTATTTATATAAAACAACTGACACATACACTGCCTTTTATTTTTCTAGTTTGTTGGACATGTACCATTGAGAAATATATTTGCTCATCACCACACCTATAAAGATATTCACTCACTCAAACAACTGTTAGAACGTGTAGTTTTAACTTCATATATCTACTGAATCAACTAGTCACACATCTTTGGGCAGTCACACACCCTCCACCGAACCACACACACATTCACTCTCCCATACAAATACTCAATTAACTAATCAATAACTGATATAGACTTTCACATAGCTAGTAACCAACTGGAGAACCAGCCTCAATTTGCAGTGCATGTTGGCAAATTCCTTTAAAAACTGTGCAAAACAGCTGCTTTAAACGCAGTTCGCGTAGTGCTACGCGTAGCTCACGAAGTACTCTTTGCGTAGCTACACGTAGCGCTACTTCGTGAACTACGCCCAGGCTTACTCACAAGACTGGAGAAAGTATGTAGAAGTAGGTACTTTCCAACAAGCCAAGATTCGATTTAAAAAAATAACAGAATCACTTTTGTGTAGGGTGGCAATGTTATGGCAACACTTTTATTGACTATGAACAGTCTTGAGAATTTCTATGAATGAGAATTGGATTCAAGAGAAATGAGAGCACCACATAAATAGACAGAGAAACAAACTTGTACTTGTCTATGGTTATTTGAGCAAAAAAGTATCTATTGATTACTCCCAATAATCCAAAGCATAAAGGGCAAAAAATATATACAAAAAACGTCAACATTTTAGAAATTTTAATCATCAGGGTAAAGACTTCACAAACTGTTTAGATTTTGCTGATGTGTTAGCATCTATAAAATAGTAAAAACAATCATACCAACACCACTAATACTAATGTTATCTGTATACAGCGCTTAATACTGTACCTCTGTTGTTTCTAGGCACTGGTGTTACTGAATTTAATGGCACTCTTTTTAGCACCGCAAGAAAACCCTTGCCTGTATTCTACCTGTCAACCTAAAGGTCTTCGAAGATGCCTTCAGCAAGCATAAACTCAAGAGGCTACTAATTTATGCAACGTGGCTCAAATGCCATAATTTTCTAAAAATGAAATCTAGATGCTGTTTCTTGAGAGAAAGCCAGGCTCAGTGAAATAATCCTGCCATGGATATTCCGAGGAGGAGCATGTGGAAGCGGAGGACAGTGCGTCAGTATGTGAGAAGAACGTGTTCTCAGCCTGAAGGAGAAACTTGGAGCTGTCATGCACAACCATGTGTCATGATAGATTTCTGCAATTGTCAGCTGAGGACATCACTTAATACCCACTTTAAGCAGTCACAGCAACCTGTCCTGACTTATTATGCAGGGTGAGAGCGGCTCCTGATTGCCTTTGAAAAGCAGACTCTAGTCAAACGATTGATGTGAGTTACTCCTCTCCAGTCCTTTGAGAAAAATAGTCAAATAGTCCTACTACGTTTGTACAAAGTTGTGCAGAACTGCCATCAGTCACGGAACAGGAGTGCCTAATTGACCCCCCCCCCCACCCGTCATGACCTCACCCGCCTCAGGCCAGCACAGTTCACCTAATATTTGACCTCCCCACAAAGCGAACCTCTCCTCCACCATGGGCATGCACGAGCCAGGCCAAAATATTCTCAATGAATATATCATTACCAATCTTTGAAAGGGGCAAACCGTTCTCCATGAAAAAACCCTATCCTTTAAAGAGTCCATGAGGGATAGACACTAACCTAGGTACTCTGAATAGTGTACTAGCTTTGTTATTTACTCGCGTTAAGGGGTGTTTCAGGGCGCTTATCGATTTACCACTTCTCCACTCCATCCTTAGGATAATGTGTGGCCATGCCAGGACCACTTGCTGGAACTTTCATGCCAGACAACGCATTTTACTCAATAACATCTCCAACAGCTGCTGATAACCAACATGCGCTAAGTTGTTGCCACCCAAATGCAGTAAGGTGACCCTGGGGAGCGTGACCCCCGTAGGTACCATCGTGTCCAAAGCAGTCTTCAGCAGGGCCAGCTGCAATCCCCCATGGCTGGCCAATTGCAGACGGTAACCTGCTTGCCACGCTCTGTTGCAAAGTCACTTGAAAGATAATTCCCCTTAGCATGCTCGACATGGGAATGACCTAGGACCAAAACCTTTGTAATCCCAGTCACCTCCAGCTGTTTGTTCTACTCACAATACCTACCACCTGAACATCTGGGAAAGAAGGAAACAGGGATCAGGAATCTGGCACCACCATCATAAAATATGCAGCCTCACATAATGCGTGTAACAATCTGAAAACCATCTACCAATCCTCCGCACTGCTGTGCCAGGGAGCCCCATTGATGCCGCCGTTGTGGCCGCCCCAAACCTAAAGGAGTGAGACCCAATTTACGCCATGCGCAGGGCCCTGTTAAAGATTCTGCTAAATTGGTACCTGGTTAGGGGGTCCCATCAAGATGGACCAGTAAGAGCTCCCCCACACACTGACAGACAAAAACAACTTCGGATTCTCAACTAGGGTTGGAATTCTGGTTGACTGGGATGTGAGCCCTGGTCAAGCGTTAACCACAATCTTAGTCAGGGTAAGGCACCAGCAATCCTCAAATTATCCTGTGCTCCCCCTCTGGCAGCTTGTCACAAAGCAGTCAGGCTTAACTTGAAGGCAATGTATAAAGTATTTGTGCAACACTTCAAACAGTAAAAACTGTGAAACACCACACAAAAAGAGCCCATACCAGTTTAGAAAAAAAGAATATATGTTAGTAAATAAAACAAGACTAAAACAATAAAAATCCAATCTGGGAAACCAGAGATATTAGGCTACAATAGCAGCAAAAAGCACAAAGGGCCAACAAGAGCTGTCTGGTTGCACCGGTTGGGGACAAAGTCACAAGTTCAGGCCAGCTGCGATGGAATGCAGGCCGACTACAGGGACCAGGTTAGGCTCACTGAAAAAAGTATCTTAAATCCTGGTTGCAGAGTGTTGTGTGGATCCAAGACAAGAAGCATTGGCCAGATGAAGTGAAGCATGGGTTCCGAGATGCACTGAGGCTGGAGAGCGAGGTTGGATGCGCTGTTTCTTAAGATCCCATCGACATGGTTTGCGGTGTGAAGTTCGGGCATCGAGGATGAGGTGCACAGCTGAGGCATTACGTTGATTCCTAGGAGATGTGAGGCTTCGATGTGGAGGCCAGCATCGGTGTGAAGTTCTTGTCAATGAGGAATGTGGTGACCTAGTCAGAGATGCACTAGCATTTAGCAATGCCCTGTTCCGGAGACTGCAAGGGCGATGCAGAACATCGGCACCAGGCCCAATCCACTTAGCAGCAGCAAGGAGAATGGTTCTGCTCGAGGATCCACTGCTCAGCTGAGAAGATGCATCATTTCGTTTTGAGGCTGGGCAACTCAGCAGAGACAATTTGTTGGGTCCGCTGTTAAGCATCTTAGGTCCACTTCCAAAGGTCCTGGTCAGGGCTGGCACAACTAGGCAGAGTAGACTCACAGATGGCAGAGTCCAGGTACAGGTGCAAGGTTAGTTGGAAGTCTTTTATGTCCCTGAGACTTCAGATCAAGAGGCCAGCCAACTAGCCCTTGCAGTAACTCTGGGTTCAAGTGAATCAGTTCCAGTCCTTCTCACCCAGGCAAGGAGGGCAGCAGCCAGCAGGTCCGCACAGCATGGCAGCAGGTCTTCCAGAGCAGCAGTCCATCAGAGTGGCAACACAGCAGTCCTGCTTTCTGGCACAATATTCACAGGTGTATAAATATACTGATGTGGTGGTGTCTGAGGTCCAGTACTTGTACACAGTGGTGCTATTGAAATGAGGAAATTTCCTAGAGATACATCTGAAGTGCACATATGCCCTTCTTTCCTGCCCCGACTCCAGACTCACTACATGGGGGTATGCAGCCCTTTGTGTGTGGCAGGACACAGCCTATTCAGGTGTAAGTGAGGCTGTCCCAAGATCCTCTATCTAATCCTGCCAGGATGCCCATCAGGTCAAACCTAAGCTCCCATTATGTGTGGCTGTCTAGGTGGAATACACAAAGCCTAGCTGTAACCCACCCAAGACATGTGATCAGAGACAGTCTGCAGGCACCAAATAGCTCAGGCAAAAAAATGCCCACATTCTAAAAGTGGCATTGTTAGAACTGTAATTTAAAATCTGACTTCACCATAACTTAGGCTCTTAGGATTCCAGAGACACCAAACTTGATCCAGTCATATCTTCCCTTTTGGAGATTACTCTTATAAAATATAACAAGGTAATCCCAATGTTATCCTATGGGAGAGATAGGCCTTGAAGTAGTGAAAAATGACTTTGTGAGATTTTCAATACCAGGACATGTAAAAATTAAATGTAAATGTAAATACACCGAACCCTGTCCTTGGGGCTGTCTAGGGATTACCTGAAAGGTGAACCTTATGTACCTAAAAGGAAGGATTGGGCCTGGCAAGAGGTTTTTCTTGCCAGGTCCACATGGCAGGTTAAGTGCACACGTTGGCTCTACAATGGCAGGCCTGACACATGTTCAAAGGGCTACTTAAGTGGGTGGTACAACCAGTGCTGCAGGACCACTAGTAGCATTTCATTTGCATGCCATGGGCACAGGTAGCACATGTAATTAGGGAATTATAAGTAAATTAAATATGCAAATTGTGGATATCCCAGGGTTTCCACATTTTAGGGAAAGAGCTCAAGTACTTTAGCACTGGTCAACAGTGGTAAAGTGCGCAGAATACTAAGACCAACAAAAACGAAGCCAGCAAAAACAGGAGGCCTAAAGGCAAAATGTTATGGTAAACCGCACCTAGAATGGCAGGTCTAACAGTGACCCACTGTCAGCATACCTCGTTACAGCAATAAACAAATATCTCTTTTGACAATGCATAAAATGAGCGCATAACATGTGTTCCTATGTGGTCTGTATTGCAGTAGAGACTACTTAAGTGTCTGAGGTGCAAAATCAGGTGCAGATACCCTTTGCAGCCCTTGGCCACTTCTGTAAAATGATCTCAATTTAATTAAAAGATAGCTTATTTATTTGTTAAATAAAGATTTTTAAGAAACTAAAAATTATCCATCTCAATTAAATGTCCCTGTTCATCTTCAATCCTAAATACCTAAATGCCATACCTTGTTCTAAAAACATGAACTATTAGGGAGTTTTGCAAGAATCAATTTATGGTGCTGCAAATAACCCTTGTAGGCCAAAACGAACGTGTAACACAAGGGTTATAAGATCTGTAGATATAACAAGCAGTTGCAATGCAATAGGTCTCGCATTCACGTGAGTTTGAGCTATTGGCATTGCATAGGACAATGCCTTTTATTTATGTTTAGGTTTTTAAAACATAAATAAAAGACATTGTCATTTACAATACTAATAGCTTTAACTCTTGCAAATGTGAAACCTAAAGAATTGCAATAAAGGGCCTTCTCAGCTGCTTGTTAGATTGTAAATATCAGAGGAAGAGACCGGCCTGCAACATCTTCAAAGTAGTGATAAATAGTGCAGTGAAGAGGATTGTAAATTACACAGGCACAAAGGGTGTAGTGAAAGTTACAAATGATCCAATCTATAAACACTAACAAAGCGCTCCAACACCGTTCGCTCTGTAATTACACTGTTGTGGCTCAGGAGGAAGAGCTGGAGGGGGGCTAGTTCCTGCCTTCTCTGTGATTTAAGTTATTATTATTATTATTATTATTATTATTATTTATTTTTGTAGAGCGCGTAGTCACCCGGAGGTATCCCAGCGCTAAAAAAATCCTATCTCCTGAGTGCAGTGGACCAAGGGAGGGGAAAAGGAGAGGAGGGGCAAGAAAGAGAACAGGGAGGGCGGAACAAAGGAACGAGATAAGGGCCAGGAATGATTCACTGTGGGAAAAGGTGGGTTTTAAGCAGTTTCCTAAACCGGAGGTATTGAGGTTCGAGACGCAGGACTCGGGGGAGGGTGTTCCAAAGTCGTGCAGTCTGGACTGAGAAACGCCTTCCTCCCGATCGGGCTCTCTTAAATTTGGGGGCAACAATGAGGTTTTCGGTGTCGGAACGGAGAGGTCTTGAGGATTTATAAGGGGCGATGAATTTCTTGAGAGCAGGGGGGCCTTGATTTCGTCGTAGTTTGTAGGCCAGACACAGGGCCTTAAATTTGACCCGCTCTCTTATAGGGAGCCAGTGGAGGAATTTTAAGGCCGGTTTGGCCGACAATCTGGCAGGAGTATTCGTGAGGATACGGGCCGCGGTATTCTGAATTCTTTGCAGTTTATTCAGAGTCATCTCCGGGGCGCCCAGGTATATCACGTTGCTATAATCAAGCCTCGAGATTATTAGGCCTTGAATACGCAACTTTTGGGAGTTGGGGGGTAGGATGGGTAGGACTTTCCTCAATGACTTCAAGAGACCAAAGTTAGCAGTGTGGCATTGTGTAATGTCATTACTATCTTTGGCCTAATAAAAATACTCCAGCTGTAGTAGTGCCCTGGCTTCACCTCCTGGTGCAGGAAGGGTTGTGCTTTATGGCAGGCATGGAGGGAGGGAGGGATGGTCTCTGCTGCTGCTCCAACCTTGTAGAGTGCCCCTACTCTATTACTAGTGAGTGAGAGGCAATGGGGGGTGGTATTGGTGGTGGTGGTAGTGGTATTAGTGGTGGTGGTATTGGTGGTGCTGGTGTTGGTTGTTGGGGTGGCATTGGTGGTATTGGTGATGGTGGTATTGGTGGAGGTGGTGGTATTGGTGGTGGTACTGGTATTGGTGGTGGTGGTACTAGTATTGGTGGTGGTATTGGTATTGGTGGTGGTGGTACTGGTATTGGTGGTGGTATTGGTGGTGGTGATGGTATTGGTAGTGGTATTGGTACTGGTGGTGGCGGCAATGGTGGTATTGGTGGTGGTATTGGTGGAGTGATTGGTGGCCCTATTGGTGGTGGTGGTATCAGTGGTGGTGGTATTAACGGTGGTATTGGTGGTGATGGTGGTGGTGGTATTGGTGGTGGTATTTGTGGTGGTATTGGTGATGGTGGTATTGGTATTGGTGGTGGTGGTATTGGTGGTGGCATTCTTGGTGGTGGTGGTGGTGGTATTGGTGGGTGGTGGTATTAGTGGTGGTATTGATGGTGGTATTGGTGTTGGTGTGTTGGTTGTGGTGTGTTGGTTGTGGTATTGCTGGTGGTGGTATTGGTGGAGGGATTGATGGTGGTGGTGTATTGGTGTTTGTGGTATTGGTATTGGTGGTGGTAGTATTGGTGGTGGTGTAGGTGGTGGTATTGATGTGGTGGTGGTTTTGGTGATGGTGCTGGTATTGGTGGTGGTGGTGGCAGTGATATTGGTGGTGGAACTGGTGGTGGTGGTATTTGTGGATGTGGTAATGGTGGCATTAGCAGTATTGGTGGCAGTGATATTGCTGGTGGTGGTGGTATTGGTGGTGTTGGTATTGGTGGTGGTATTGTGTTGGTAGTATTGGCATTGATGGTAGTGCATTGGTGTTGGTGGTGGTATTGGTGTTGGTGGTATTGGTGGTGGTGATATTGGTGGTGGTGGTATTGGTGGTAGTATTGGTGGTGGTGGTATTGGTGGTGGTATTAGTGGTGGTGGTGGTGGTATTGGTTTGGTGGTGGTGGTATTGGTGGTGCAATTGGTATTTGTGGTGGTGGTATTGGTGGTGGAGGAGGTGGTGGTATTGATGGTGGTGGTGGTTTTGGTGGTGGTGCTGGTATTGGTGGTTGGTGGTGGTATTGGTGGTATTGGTGGTGGTGGTAGTGGGGGTTGTGGTATTGGTGGTAGTGGAGGTGGTGGTATTGATGGTGGTGGTGGTGTTGGTGGTGGTGGTATTGCTGGTGGTGGTATTGGTGGTGATGGTATTTGTGGTATTGGTGGTGGTGGAGATATTGGTGGTGGTGGTGTGGTATTGGAATTGGTGGTGGTGGCTTTGGTGTTGGTATTAATGGTGGTGGTGGATTGGATTGGTGGTGGGGTATTGGTTGTGGTGGTGGTATTAGTGGTAGTGGTATTAGGTGTGATATTGGTGGTGGTATTGGTGGTGGTGTTGGTGATGGTATTGGTGGTTTTGGTATTGGTGGTGGTGGTGGTATTGATGGTATTGGTGGTGGTATTGGTCGTGGTGGTATTGCTGCTGGTGGTATTCGTGGTGGTATTGATGGTGGTGGTGGTATTGATGTTGGTGTAGGTGGTATTGGTGGTGGTGGTATTGGAATTGGTGGTGGTTGCTGTGGTGCTGGTATTGGTGGTGATGGATTGGATTGGTGGTGGTGGTATTGGGGGTGGTGGTGGTATTAGGTGTGATATTGGTGGTGGTGGTATTGGTGGTGGTGTTGGTGATGGTATTGGTGATGGTGGTGGTAGTATTGATGGTATTGGTGGTGGTGGTATTGGTGGTGGGATTGATGGTGGCAGTGGTATTGATGTTGGTGTTGGTGGTATTGGTGGTGGTGGTATTGGGGGTAGTGTTATTGGTGATGGTGGAGGTGGTGGTATTGATGGTGCTGGTGGTTTTGGTGGTGGTGCTGGAATTGGTGGTGGTAGTGGTGGTACTAATATTGGTGGTGTTAGTGGTGGTTCTGATATTGGTGGCGGTATTGGTGGTGGTGGTGGTGGAATTGGTGGTGGTGGTATTGGTGGTGATGGTATTTGTGGTATTGGTGGTGGTGGAGATACTAGTGATGGTGTTGGAATGGTGGTGGTGGTATTGGTGGTGGTATTGGTGGTAGTAGTGGTATTGGTGGTGGTGGTATTGGAATTGGTGGTGGTGACCTTGGTGTTGGTGGTGGTGGTCTTGGTGGGGGTGGTATTGGTGGTGGTGGTATTGGGTGTGGTGGTGGTGGTATTAGTGGTGATGTTGGTGGTGGTGGTATTGGTGGTGGCATGGGTGGTGTTGGTATTGGTGGCGGTGTTGGTGGTGGTATTTGTGGTTGTGGTATTGGTGGTGGTGGGCGTGGTGGTATTGATGGTGGTGGTGGTATTGGTGGTGTTATTGGTGGAGGTATTCGTGGTGGAAGTATTGGTGTTGGTATTGGCGGTGGTGGTAGAGGTAGTGGTGGAATTGGTGTTGGTGTTGGTGGTATTGATGTTGGTGGTATTGATATTGGTGGTATTGATGGTGGTGGGATTGTTGGTGGTATTGGTGGTGGTATTAGTGGTATTGATGGTGGTATTGGTGATGGGGGTGGTATTGGTGGTGGTGGTGTTGGTGCTATAGGTGGTGGTGATATTTATATTGGTGGTAGTGTTATTGTTGGAGGTGGTGGTATTGATGGTTTTGTTGGTGGTGGTGGAGGTGGTGGTATTGATGGTGTTGGTGGTATTGGTGGTGGTGGTATTCATGGTGGTATTGGTAGTGGTGGTAGTATTGGTGGGGGTGGCATTGGTGGTGGTGGTGGTTTTGGTGGTGGTAGTGATATTGATGGTGATATTGGTGATGTTGATATTGGTGGTGTGGATGGTGGTATTGGTAGTGGTGGTACTGGTGGTGGTACTGGTGGTGGTATTGGTGGTGGTGGTGGTGGTTTTGGTATTGGTGGTGGTGGTGTATTGGCATTGGTTCTGATGGTATTGGTGCTGGTGATAGTGGTATTGGTGGTGGTGGTAGTCGTATTGATGGTGGGTGAGGTGGTGTTATTGATGGTGGTGGTTGTGGTATTGGTATTGTTGGTGCTGTTATTGGTGGTGGTATTGGTCGTGGTGGTATTGGTGGTGGTGGTATTGGTGGAGGTGGTAATTTTTTGGTGGTGGGGGTATTGGTGGTGGTGGTGGTATTGGTGGTGTGGTGGTAGTGGTATTGTTGGTGTTGATGGTGTTTGTGGTGGTATTGGTGTTGTGGTATTGGCGGTGGTAGTGGTATTGGTGGTGGCATTGGTGGTGGTGGTATTGGTGGAGAGGGTGGTATTGATGGTGGTGGAATTGGCGGTGGTGGTATTGGTGGTGTATTGGTGGTGATGGCATTGGTGGGTGTGGTGGTGGTGGTGGTAGTGGTATTGGTGGTGATGATGATGATGGTGTTGGTGGTGGTATTGGTGGTGGTGCTAGTGTATTGGCAGTGATGGTGGTATTGGTGGTGGTGGTGATATTGGTGGTGGTGGTATTGGTGGAGGTGGTGGTATTGATGGTGGTGGTACTGGTGGTGGTGGGGGTATTGATGGTGGTGGTATTGGTGGTGGTGGTGTTGTTAATAACGCAGACTTTTGAAAACAACCGATCAGGTGGCTTTAGTACAGATGACATGTAACACATGTGCTGTTCGCTTCAGCCAATGAGCACATGATTATGTGCTACCTGGAATTCACATGACTTAATTCACTAATAATTTCTAAATCCATTTTACTTTGGGAGGATTGAAACAGACACAAGATAATGCCGGGTTAAAGTGATTAAAAGCGGGTGTCAGTGTTACGGGGGGGGAGGGACCTCCGTGATGCTTAAAAAAACACAAGCGGTGTTAGCTGAAGCAGAGCATGCCGACCTGCAGTAAGAGAAACTAAATCAAGTAAATAGTGCTTAGAGACTAAATAACATGCCCCATGTACCAACTAAAGTAAAAGGGTAAGTTACCATAGGAGGGTACAAATGAAGACACAGCTGTACTAAGGAGGATCTAACAAGCCTATTAACGAAACCGAAGGCAGCATTTACGAAAGAGAATGACACAAGTCAATGAAAAATGTGGGAGGAGAGTGGGTGCAGCTTCTCTCCCATACTCTACTACAGCAGTCTTGCTGAGCGAGCAGCGCATGTGCGCTGCCACTATGCTGGACCTTAAAACTGGCAGTATATATTTGGACTACCAGTTTGCCGTAGTGTTGCAGGGTAATG
Source organism: Lissotriton vulgaris (assembly GCF_964263255.1). Taxonomy (NCBI): domain Eukaryota; kingdom Metazoa; phylum Chordata; class Amphibia; order Caudata; family Salamandridae; genus Lissotriton; species Lissotriton vulgaris. The sequence goes on along the minus strand of NC_141689.1, from coordinate 314,393,423 downwards.
TAGTTAGTTTATATGGCTGCTGCCTAAAGGAAAGAAAGTTCAAGTAGATTATTCATTTTGTGAATCTATACCTTTGTATGTTTCTTTTAAAACGATACATAGCATAGCATAGCATAAACAAAGTTTGTTAGCATTTTCAAAAGAAGTTGGAAATGCTAACTAAAGAGTCTTTTCTTCAGGGAGACGTTAGGAATAAGTGAATCAGTTAAAACGAAGTGTTTAGTAATTGACTGTTAAATTACATGATGCTGTCCGTGTCATTTGTTCGAATTTTGTAATTTACCTAACAGTTTGCACCTTTGTTATCGAATTTTTCAAAAATGTAATTGTTAGTTCGAACAACCATAAAAGATAAGATAAAAATGTCTAAAGGTTGGAACGTTTAGTTAAAAAGATATACAATTTGTTTTAAGCTGAAAAATATTTAGGAGTCAATTTAAAGAGTTGTACTGTACTTTCATTGACATTATTTTGTGAGATGCAAGGGAAGATTCTTTACTGCAAGCAAGTTGCAGAGACCTACAGATTATAAGGACTGTTTTTTTTTTATCACTGAGGAATGAATGGATTTGAAGGAATGTAACCTAAACTTTTTGGGATTAAGGCTTTTTAGATAACCACACGAGAGGAAGGCAAAATTAACCATTTTATAGAATGAAAGAGTTATCAAGTAGATGACGTACCATTCATTTTTATTGTAGTAGTAGGGATGATGGCCAAGGGGAAAAAAAAACAAAAGATGGGTTTAGTTTCTGATAAGCAAAAGACAGATGGCCCTAATACACTCTACGTTATTCTTCCATCATTTTGGAGTCATTTGCACTGTTTTCTGTTTGAAACCCACTCATAAACAGCTCACTAACCAGTGGTTAGTGGGCTGTTTATGAAATGTCTGTGGGTTAGTGTTTTGTTAAATCCTGTAAAACGCTGCATTGAAGTTTAAGGACTGGCCTTAGGGGTCAGTTTTTTTATGTTCTTTAGTATTGAAGGGCCACATGCATCAACCTATTTAGGAAGTGCAAACGGTGCGAATCGGTAAATTCGTCCGTTTGCGATTCCTAAATAAGTGTTTGGGATGCATCATACATTTTTGTGAAATTCGCTATTTTTAGCGATTTCCAAAAATGCCATTGCTTTTAAGGAATCGCAAATTTGCGATTCCTTAAAAGCAATGTATGATTGTTTTTCAAATTGCGAATTAGCAATTTAGGGGTGCAGATTACCACGAGGTTGAACCTCGTGGTAATTTGCGAAAAGTTATGAAAATGCTCAAAAATGCATTTTTTAAACTTTCATGTTACAGACACACATGTCCTTAGGACATGTGTGTGTGAAACATGCACTTTAAAATACATTTCAGGGGTGCAGGGGGGGGGGTCCTTTGGACCCCCCTCTGCACCCTTGGAATGCATTAATAAATTGCGAATCGCATTTTCAAATTCGCAATTTGTAAATGCCTTCCCATTGACTCCTATGGGCCTTTTGGCCCATAGGAATCAATGGGATTTGCGAAACCGCAATTAGGAATTCGCATAATATTTGCGATTCGGTAAAAATTGCGATCTTTACCGAATCGCAAATATTATGCGCATAAAATCACGCATCCCATTTTGCGATTCATTATTTGCGATTCCCTACAAATCGCAAATATGGAATCGCAAAACCTTACAATGATGCATGTAGCCGCAAGTGTTTGTAGGGTGGGCTCCCAGGAGCTCGGTTAGTTGACATACTTGTGTGCAATCCATTGAAGAAGAAATGTGTGCCTATGAAATAGTTTGAGATCTTAATGTTTGGATTATAGTTACATTCGCCAGTAATATGTAATGCTGGAGGGTTTCATGTGTGGGTAAATTGGGCGCAACTGAGAGTGGCAAGTGTTAAAATGAGGCTTGAGTCTTGACATGATTCTGGGCAATGTATTTCGATGAAATGGTAGCGCAGGAGCTTTTTTTAATGGGCGTGCATGGTGTTGATGGGCAAAACAAGGTGATTTTGTATAATACGGTTTAAAAGGTGTGCACAAGTTGAATAAATATCTTTTTAATCTTCTGTTGGAATATTATTTCAGTATTGTAGAACTTCTCCTATGGTTGTTTTTCTGAAATGTACAAATAATACATTCCCTTGCCAGGCTGCATTAGCATAATGCATTTTCTTTGTTATATATGTATTGTAGTTATACAGATTGGGATTTTGAAGCTTAAAAATAATATTACTTATTTCCTGCACAGAAGAGACCAAATACCCTCCAGCTAGTCATTGGAATATTAAATGTAACACAGACTGAGAGCAAGAAATATTAAGGGCACTCGAGGGATCAAATGAACCTGAGAACAGATTGACAAAGTCTGGCAAGGTTACTTACTGTTGCTTCACGCTTCATTGATGTCACTAATTCCTTTTTTAATGCCCACTGCACAGCCTGCTCTTTTCAAGGTTGCTTTTTTCTCTAATGGCAGGCACAAATATTTGATGCCCAGAAATGTGGAATAGTTTGTCGCTTCCATACGCCAGTCACTGTTGCAAGCGCAATACTTTTATGTCTACAAGGCTAGATAAAGAGTGAAAAATGCAAATACTTTTGTAACGTTTCCTCATAACCACCTGATTAAATGCCATGGAGACGGCAGTGTGGATTTTGCAAAAATGTATCAGGCAATTATCAAAGTGGTGCTGCAAGAAAATGTAATGACACAAATCTATCGATGGGAAAAATCCATGGAAGATTGTCCCTCGTGGTGCAGGGATGTTTATGCAGATGGACTCATTACTTCATCAAGGCTTTTTTAGATGCTCTGCCTATTTTTGATGCTCTGACCTGTCAGTCAGTATAGCATGAAAGGCTGTTCCAGGGGGTGGAAAGTTACGGAAATAATAGGCCTTCAGGGGAGGGGGCACGCGAGGAAAGGTAAGTAGGATCTCTCTTGAAGCAGCAGCAGACATCCAAACAGGGCTGACGGTGCTAGTGATGTTAACTGAAGATTCAGCTTCAAGGGGGTGGAAGGAATAAGAATGTGATTTGCTTCAACACCCAGATATGTAATACGAATATGTAACGAGTCAAAACACTTGGAAAGTTGAGACAAACTGTGTTGTGTGCCATCAGCTAAGACATCTGGTCCAATATTTACCTCCTGCTCAGGGGGAGCATTTTTAAACTTCTCACAGAATGTCATTTGCAATCTTTTCTCATATGGTGCAGCAGTAATTCCACAGGGCCTTATGGATTTCATGTTCATGCTGGTTCAAACCGTACATGTTTAATGGGTTTTGACATGTATTGTTTTCGATATTTTTGTACTAACCTTTTTAAGTATAGACAGTCAATATTTTTGTATCCTATATTTTTGACTCGATAATTTTTTATATCTATATTTTATTGGTTGATATTCTGTCAGTGAACCAATTACGATTTAACATATTTTAACCAGGGGAGTTTCAATCCACGATCACATGCAAGCAATCCAAGATAATCTCCAGCACCAGAAGGCAAGGGCGGCAATTTAATACTGTTCTCCACATACTCAGCCCCAAGCTCTTGATGGACAATGGAGGTTGCACAAGCGGGTGGAACTCCCAGAAACTGCCTTAAGACTCTATTTTGTTCACCCTGGAGGGGCTTGATATTAGAGTATCCCCAAATGCCCACGTCATAGGTAAGAATCGGAAGGCATTTACTCCGGGTTATAGTTCCAGTAAGGGGCTAGTGGTTTTCTTCCAATACCGGAGGCTAAATTATGTGTATACCCAGCAGCAAAAATAACGTACAAATCTGTGGCATATCTTTGTGGTGCAGTTTCCCTAGTTCCCCCTAGTGTCCAAAACAGTGGCCCGATTTGAATAATCCTGCGTAGAGACCACAGGATGGCCCTACACATATATATTATGTATATTATGATGCCTGGGTCCACAGGCCATAGTGAATGTCTTGGTTAGATTGGTCGCAAGGCCAAGTGTCTCCATGAAGGTGATAAACTCCTGGAACGAGCATGTTAAGGCCATTAAAGGCCACGGTGACTAAAACAGCATCATCGGCATACAACAACACTGGGACCTTTTTGTTACTGATAAGAGGGATATCCCAGGTTACATTTGAAAGGGCCGTGCCTAGGCCATTAATTTACAAAAGGAACAAAATCGGGGACAAGGCACAGCCCTGACACCCCCCCTTCCCAAGCTTAAAACTATAAGGGCACTCACCCGCTGGACCAAACGCTACTGAGGCTGAAAGATCAAAGTGTAGGGCTCACAGGAAATCCCTAGGCCTCCATCTACCCTCAGATTAGTTAATATTTTCTACAGTTTTGATCTTACCACACTGTCAGGAGAGATCCCTGAAGGCCAGGCAGATGGAGCCCTGCTTAGTGAGGGTATATTTGCTAATCAATAAATGGAGGTTCAAACATTGCTCCACCATGCCGAGTCCCTCACGGTATACATACTGGACCTCCGTCAAAGTGTCCGACTCCCTTACCCATGTTTAAAAGAGCTCAAGGACAACTATCCCTACAATCTTCACAGCTGAATCCAGCATTGATATCAGCCGGTAAAAGCTAGGTATTTGGGGATTGCTTTTTTTAAAAGACAAGAGTCAGTGTGGAAGGCATGTGGCGCTGAGATGATGCAATAGCTAGAAGCAGCAGCTCTGCAGAATTCAGGTGCCAGGAACCGGACTTCTGGTAGTGTAGGGTATCGTCCGAACAGAAAATGGTACCGCTGTCAAGGATCGACAGTGCACCGACACTCTGTGGAGCTCTTCTCTGCAGTGGGAACAGTTTTAGGCTACCTGCTTTTTGGGACCATTATAAACTTTGTTTATCTCTAATCTTGTGAGTTTTAAAAACAATCACACTGTTGCAAGCTGGGAGACTGCAAGTCTTGTTTGAGCCGTTCTGGTTGCATACACACCTGAACTTATTTTAAGGAGGATTGAGTCTAATGCGTGACACATTTAACACATGGTAAAATATTCTTCATTATTGGTGATCTGAAGTCCCACTGAAAACAACTGCTATTGAAGGTATCTTCTTAAACATTATTTTTTGCTACATTGAATTTCACTGAACATTGCGAATGGCTCTTTTGTAATACTGATTGGTTGTAGGTCTGAAAGTAAATAGAGTATGAAGCTTTATAGCAATTATAGTTCCAAGTGAACTTGATATTTTTCCTCCTCCTATTTTAATGCATAATAAGATAATCAGTCTTGGATGGATTTGATGAAAATCAGTGCTGGGAGATCTTCAATACAATGGTACTGGGGCAGTGCCTCGGTCCATGATGTTGTGAATACATGACATTGGGTACGCACATTTACTGATGATATGAGTAGAATCAGCCTCTATATTGTGAGGTTTTGTTGACCTAATACACAGTCCTACTAATTTTATAGGAACATCCCCAGTATATTAGTGAATGGAAATTTAAAGGATGTCCTCAAGGGCAGCCAACAGCTCCTCTTAAAGATAGAGAACTTGTTGGCCATGAACCTTATGGCAGACCAATAGCAGCTGGCTCATGGTCTGGTGTGGCCATGTCCACGCTAACTCGGGTAAAGCAATTGTAGAAAGAAGAGGAGAACTATGTAGGATCCTTTCCACCAAAACACCCATGTCCCTTCCTGTTAATGCAGGACCATGGTCAATTACATCAGTAGTCACTGAGAGGTTCAACAGGACTGGCGAACAGGAAATGCCATCAGCTGCTTAGGGATATGTGTCATCCAGCACTTGTAATGTAAGACTCTCTGTGCTACGGCCTGTGCAAAATCTAGGTTAGTAAGACATCTTATTAGAAATGTTCTTCGTGAGTTGGGCTGTCATGCATGCCTTCATAACCTTGCTCAAAAATGATAGGTCATTAGTTGGACAATACATTTAAATAGTGGTGAAACATACAAAAGCTTAACCCCTTCGCTGCAGGGGTAATTCCCCCGCTGTGCTGGGGGGCAAGTGGGACGCGCACAGCACCCCCATGGTCATGACGAGCTCAGCTCGTCATGAGCTACAGTGCTCCTGTGCTCATGACGAGCTGAGCTCATCACAGGTGCAGTGGCTCCCGTGGAACGCTCAGCACAACAGGGGAGTTCTCCCCGCACCAGAGCGTTTCACGGCTCATGACGAGCTGAGCTCGTCATGAGCACTGGAGCACCGTGCCACATGACGAGCTCAGCTCGTCATGAGCATGGAAAAGGTTAAGACAGTCGCAAAACAAAACCAGAGAAGAAGAGCTGTCAGTCAGCTATGTCTCACTGAGGCATATGGCAAACAGTTTTTCTGACACAGGACGGAATACAATCTGCTAGGGGTGGGGAGGTGTCTATGTAAACATTGTGAGATTTTAGTGTCAGCATACTCAAAGCCATCTCAGTATGCCTCTGATTCATGCAGCCGCAAAAAGCAAAGATTTTCTTTGAACACTACTTAGGAAATTCACATCACAAGATCAATGCAGTGCAAGGCTGATGAACAGTATCTTTTAGCACACAGAAAAATGCCCCACATCTAACGTTTGCTTTAAATATTGCCTACTGAAGATAATGTGCTTTTGCCTTAGTCAACTAGGGCACTATTTATCAAATAAGTAGAGTAAAGAGTTGACTCGATGAGCCACCTTGCTGTGCTACATGACAGGGAAAAAGCAGGTATGTTTAGTATTTAACATTATACGGTGTATCCCTGTCTTTTCTCAATGCTGGCACCCGATGTGCTACCTATCACTAATGCAGGCACCCTTGCACCATGATGCAAGGGTGCCTGCATTGTAAGCAGGATTGTTTTTGTGCAGGGAGGCACACCTTCCTGCACAAAAACATTCACCTGCAGCATTTTCCTCTTTCTATGTGTGAGAATGCAGTATTCCTAGAAAGAGGAAAAACAAAGAGAAACAAACATATGCCTTCTCATTATGCTACGCCTATGGATGTGTAGCATTTTGGAGCATTCCCAGGTCTACCAGTAATGATAAATCTGGCAATGCTCAAAAATCCATGAGTGTTGCATGGAATCACCCACACACCACCTATGAAATGTCTCACTGGGACAGAGTAACGCAATGCAGCAATTTGCACTGTGTTGGGTCACTCCAGATTAATAAAGCCACTCAGGTCCATGCAAGGTGGCTTGATAATCGCACTTCAGGGCTGTGCCGCTTTTGCAATCCTTTGCGTGGTGCAAAAGCAACGCAACCCTATGATAAATATGCCCTCTCATTTTATACTTCACCCCAGCTTGTGTCAATAAAATTACAGGGCCTTCTATTCCAAGGCATAGCCAAGAATGCTACTGTAATCTTGCCATTTTATCCTCATCACCTGAGTGTTAATGCTGAGGGATTTTACTTAGTCACCATTTTAGTTTTTCTTTTTAACTTTACTATCTTTGCACATGTTTTTCACTAGCACATGAATATGCAATGCATTCAATTGATTTTAGTTGACATTGTTGTTCATAGTATGCACTGTTAGTTCCAGGGACACATGCTAGAACGCGATGATCTAGCTTAGTTAGTTAGTTAGTCAGCTTAGTTACGTTGTTATTCTGCATCTTTAGCAGAATGCGATAAGGCCAGTGTTTTATTATTTAAAATGTGCCCACGTTGAAAGTCAGTGAGAGGCACTTCACACCAGAGTTATCATGAATGCTGCAGGGAGATGTGAATGGGACCCCACAGACTCTGTCATACATCCTAAGACGGAAGATAGCAGCGCAAGCCCAGATGTGTGCATGCTTGCACACTGGGACAGGGTGCGATCCTTAATGCACTGTGACCGGTTTCCTGAGACATGACACCAAGGTAAGGGGTTGGATCTTTCCAACTGGGTCAGGCAGAGAAGGGTACTCCCATAACACTCTCACTGGTGTAGGACTAATAATGATAGAGAGGAGTCATATTAAGAACAAGTGACATGTTAACATTGCTTGTGTTTCTCACCATTCTAATAATGTTTATAACAATGATGTGTTTCATCAGTTTAATAATCACAGCTCATGTTTTATTTTCAAGGCATAGATCTTTTCAATGAACATTTGAAAATGTATTACCTTTTCTTTTTTTTGTAGTCACTTTAGGCATGCAAAAGTGAAAACAACGAAAGGGTTCGATTTGTTTCCAAGAATTCCTTGGAAATAGGAGTGGCCATGTTCGAGCCACCGACAGCATCTATGACTCTGAAGGTTTAGGAGTTTAGATGTGGTACTGTGAGCTAGGCGAATCAACATTTACTCATGACACGAGTAGAATTAGTCTATATACTATGAAGCTTTGTTGACCTAATAAGCTCTCCTACTAATTTCGAGGGAACTTATAACATAGGTAGTATTTAACCACAAGTATCTTTTTCAGATGCTTGGGAGCAATTTATCAACATAGTTCATTAGCTGACCAGAACGATCCACTTGCTCTTATTCAAGTCCTGTCTAAAATTGAGAAAGACATTCTCTTCTGTATATTTTTTATCAACAAACTGTTTTTTGTAGGTATATACTTAGTGTAGAGAGTTGACTGGTAGAGTCAGTGGAGCAGAGATGAAGGCAGAGAAGTTGTATTTTAAGTCTGAAGTATGTCATTAACAGCTGTGCTGCCCGTACTTTACTTTATTGATATGTTTCAACATCAGTTACTCCCAGAGCTGCTTCTTGCTGTATGTTTAGCCCTCTGTGTCCTCATTAGTCCTATGTGCACAGATCCCAGCTTCTTACAGCACCACTGGCAACCTTGGCCTTTTTGAAATCCTTCCTCAAAATCCATGTGGTCATGGGTTGTTTTTCACACAAAGGGAACTTGATTCTCATAGTTCCTGCGCTCACTGGAACTTCATAATTTATACTTACATTCCTGAGCTGAATTCACAAACGTGAAGAAGTTTAAGTTACCCTTTATATTGGGAATTTTAATGTGTATGTCAGGGTTTCTTAAGTTTGCAACTATAAGCTGTGAATGAGCACTAAAATATAGGGGTACTCAATTGTCACACATGGAATCACTGAATTGTTCTATGTTATGTGATAATGAAGTGGCCAAAACCAGGCATTGAGAATATTTGCCCACACCCAACATGGCAATTACAACTGTGGTGATTCTCAACCACGAGTTATGGGCATTTCCACCTGCTGTAACGTAATCCAATCAATGACAGTTGTCATGTATGGCAGCTTTAGGATGCTATGAACAAAGGGGCATATTACCAAGCAATAGCGATAATTAGCGCTATTGCTTGGTTAGGGTGAAAAAATTATCGCCGAGCTGTGGCGATTTTTATCGCAGATAAACCTTGGTATTACCAAGGTTTATCGCAAATGCGATAAAAATAGGCCGCAATGCATGAATATCGCTGAAAAGTCCGCGATATTCATGCATTAGCGAGCTAATGCTCCTAGCTATGTTATCCACCTCCCATTGGATAACATGGCTAAGAACTGCTCAGGGCAGGAGTTAGCTTTTGGAGATATTCGCGCTTAGCGCGAATATCTACAAAAGTTGGTAATAGGAGATAGAGATCTTAGCGACTGTTTCCAGTCGCTAACATCTTGGCACGCCAACTTTGCATGTCATTAGTGGTAAATATCACTGACATGCAAAGTGTGGCCCAAGATGGTCGCTATCGCCTACTAGCTGTCGCTAACTGGTGTTAGTGACAGCTAGGTAATAGGGAGATAAATATATCTCCGCTTTCTTGGCTTTTAAAGCCAAAAAAGCAGAGATAAACACCCTTGATAATATGCCCCAAAGTTCCAAAAGATGGGACACAGTGATATGTTTCTGCTGTCTAGAGGTCTAGACAAGAGAAGGCAATGCACACATACTTTAACATTACAGAAAAATAGGTGCTTCAGAGGTTACGCATCCACCATATATGATGATTGAATGAGCGCGCCTGCCGTGTGATCTCTGCTCTTGTCATGAACGTTATGGTATTTTTGATTAACAACATTTTGGGGCAAGTTTACACATTTTTCATGCAACACAATATGGCAGCCATATTTGCTGCGCTGAACAGGGGGGGGGGGTTGGTTATAGTGCAGAGCCATAGCTACAAAGAATGGTCCGCTGCTGCTCTCATTTCCTGTGTAGGTGCTCTAATTAGGCTTCCTTGTACGATAAGCAGCTTCACACCATGAACACATAACCTTCCAGTGCAACTTTCAATGGCTAGGCACACTCAGAAGTATCCCATGAAATGGACGAGTGCTGCCCCCTTCAGCACACATCTAACGCATGGGGTTTTGACAAAATATAACATTTCTACTTGTTATTGCTGCTTCATGGAGGTGGTCATTTTTTGGGCAATGCCTAGTCTGTCTCTATTAATAGATCAGGCTTTGCAGTAGAACCTGTGGGTGCTTGCACTGATTCCCTTGTATAAGTCCCCAGTAATGCCCTCATAACACAAAGCTACATAAAGATGATCAATGCAATTTTTTCGCTGAATCAAGAGCATCTATTCAATTCAGAATACATTTGACCTGGAACATAAATACCCATGCTTCCCCTTACTTCACTTTGCAAGAGTGTGAAGCCATTGTAAATCTGGGCCCTGTATCATAGCAAGAGTTTCCTACTTTTCCTACTTGTAATGCATGATATAGCTGTTGCCAGCTGCATGCAGCAGAGCATTACAATCCTATTCCAGTCAGGACAAGGAATACATACCCCAGTATTTCCTAAAAATGTTTGATGCACTGCATGCTTCTACACACTTCGCATGCACCGCAAGATCTTCAAGAGGACCATCATAAAGGCCCTCATCAACAGCAGACTGGACTACAGAAACAGACTCTACATAGAAATCATTGCTTGCCTCATGAATAGAGACTCAGGACAATACAAAACTCAGCGGCAAGACTCATCATCGACCTCCCCAGACGGACCCACATCACTCCCCACCTCAAAAAACTACACTGGCTCCCTATCCAGAAAAGATGCTAGTTGAAGTTGCAGACCCACGCTTACAAAGTCTTGCACAACGAAGGACTAACATACATCAATAAATGCCTGACCTTCCAGCAACCAACCAGAAACCCTCAATCCGCTTACCTCTTTGCCTCGTACACACGCCACGGATCCACCGATCCAACAGCGGAGGATGCTCCTTCTGGCACCTGGCGGCCAAGGCATGGAAAAGCCTTCCCCTACACCTTTAGGACCGCACCATCGCCCCAGCAATTTAGGAAGGAGTTCAAGACCTGGATGCTTGAGTGACCAGACCAAAATGCAGCATCTGCCATCTCAAGAGCCTCTAGACCCTCGCTGGTGATTTGCTTCACTTTATAAATGTTGATTGATTGACTGATTGGTTGATGCACTGGGCTGTACACATTTATTTTAACCACTATAGCATTTAAATCCTCCATTTATATCCTAATTTCCCTTGTTAGACCTCTAACATTTAGATCCTCCAGCAGTCAGTAATAGCTGCTTTGTTACAGGCCTGAGACTACAGCAATGTGTGATCGCTTGCTAAAATGCCTACAACTCTTTTTCGCCAGTTCGACTTTTGCATGAACTTAGGTAGTTGGATATGTTGTATGTACATGCCCCTTTAGTGCCTGAATGAACACTGTCTCCTTTATAGTAATGAATGTGAAGGTTACATGCAAATGTGCCTGCAATGACAACAGACACCATATCAAAAATTAGCCTAACCCTTTTCAGTACTGAAGCTAGTGCATAGCTCTCCATCTCTGTCTATTAATGACCTTCCATCCCACCACCATCTCACCTGGGCAGAGTTATAATGTAAAACACATGACCCCTAGATGTAAATGTATGAACTCTTTTGGAATATTGAAAAATTGCTGTAGATTCATCGAAATATGGTGCTTCAAGAAACCTCAAACATTGTTTAAACTATCAATGTCTCCTGTTGTGCTTTTACAGTATTAGTATTTCCAGTGCGTGCTGTACTGACCAGCTTCCAGGGTTCCATGACTTATGCTGATCTAAATGTTGTTCTCATCATGTTGACTACATCATTGTTTCACCTTTCAATATTGAGACATACAATGACTTATGGCCCGATGTAGGTGGCGAAATACCGGTCGGTAACAGTGAAATTAGGTAAATGTCAGCGTTAACAACCGGTAATTAGCCAATTGCAATGTACGTAATACCGAATGGATTCGGTAATAAGGAATTGGTAAAATAGGGAAAACCAGTTACCGATTCCTTATTACTGAATCGGAGATACCGAAACCCCCACATACTGATTCAATAAATAAGAATCGGTAAAAGGGATGTGCCAAAAATCGGTAATACCGAATCTCATGAAATTCGGAATTTAAGATTTGGTAATTGCCACTGACTCAAAGCAGGTGGTAATCATGTGCACAGCATTTAAACAGCCTCAAAATGCAACACACTCAACACAATGGCCGCCCTCTACATTATTGCAAGGTGGCTACGACTACAGGCAGCAGGAATGAGGATCTGGATAAGGAGAAGGGAGGAGCGCATTTACAGACAGCACATCACACTATTTCAACTCACAGAGGTAGAAATTCATGAAAGGTACAGGCTACACCCCCAAACTATCCTGGACCTGATACGGGACCTGCACCCACTCCTGGAGCATCCTACACCAAGGGCGCACGCTATACCACCACATGTCCAGGTGCTCTGTAGCCTCCACCTATTAGCATCAGGAAGTTACCAGGGGGTGATAGCCGCGGTAGGTGGTGTGTCGCATAGCTGCCTGTCTCGGTTCTTCAACAATTTCCTGGATGCCATGATGCAAAGGATGCATCACTACATAATCTTCTCCACTACACAGGCCAAACTGCTGAAAACAGAAACAGACTTCTACCAAAAGGCACAGTTCCTGCATGTTATAGGGTGCATTTATGGGACACAGATACCCATCTGCCCACCTGCAGCCAACGAGTACATCTACCGCAGCAGAAAATCCACCCACTCCATCAACGTGCAGGTAATCTGTGATGCGGCCAACATCATCAACGACATTGTGGCAAAACTTCCTGGGAGCACCCATGACTCCTACATATTCCTCAACAGTGGGATATACACACGTCTGGCTTGGGGCGAATTTGCAGAAGGATACCTGCTAGGTAAATCACTGTGACACACCCTGATGTATACTGCTGATGAATTTGTTGGTGTTTGTTATTTATGGCATTTTCTTTCTCACCTAGGTGATAGCGCATATGCCGTGCCGGCATTCATCCTCACCCCTTACCTGAACCCATCAACCCCAAGTGAGAGACGATATAATGCTGCGCACAAATCAGCACGCAACATGGTGGAGCAGACGTTTGGACTGTTGAAGAGCAGGTTCCGCTGCCTCCACAAAAGCAGAGGCGCCCATCAGTACCGACCTATCATCTGATGCAAGATCATCGCTACATGTGCTATGCTGCATAACCTATATATCAACAAGGAGAGAGGTAGGGAGAGTCAGACAACTCTCTAAATGTCAAACAACAAAAGAAGAGAGGTCTAGTCTGGTCAAGCACAAGGCTACCAGAAATATGGAGCAAAAAAATAAGTGGATAGTGTTGATCACAGTCACTCTATTGGAGTGGGATCACAGTCACTCTATTTGAGTAGGAAAGCCCTCACACACCGACCTGGTCAGTGTCATGCTTCATCATCGGGCCCCACCGAAGAGACCGAGTGTCTCTTCGGTGTGCTGCGACGCCAGAAAGACTGCGGAGCTGGTCGTGTGGGGAGGACGTGTTGTGGAAATTATAAATTTAAAAGTGACTAACAGGGTATCAAAAAAACTTTAATGAGTGATCCCTAAGACACGTGTAAGTGTCGGGGTCCGGTTCAGAGGGTTCTTGCAGGTTGACAAGCGGGTTTTGAGCGCTGAGGGCGATGTGCCAAGCGCGCTCCAACCCCCCTCCCGAGACCCATGGTGCAAGTAGCGCCCAGTTTTAAAGTGCTGATACACCCCTGAATTTGGGGCTTTTTTGGATTGAGCAATTTGCTCTCCCCATTTTTAAGCACTTTTTCACTTTTTCTTTTTCACTTTCACGTCCCCAGGTTAGGGTGGACTATTAGAGTGTCCATACCGCCGGGGTTTTAGTCCTGAAGAATGCCATGGTGAATATATACCACATTAAAGGCAGAAACATGTTGACTGATTAATTTTAATAAACTCGTGGTATTTAGCTGAATTTAAACAAAATCCTAATAACCTTGGCTTTTAAATTCAGACACATATGCCACTTACACGTGTCTTAGGGATCACTCATTAAAGTTTTTTTGATACCCTGTTAGTCACTTTTAAATTTATAATTTCCACAACACGTCCTCCCCACACGACCAGCTCCGCAGTCTTTCTGGCGTCGCAGCACACCGAAGAGACACTCGGTCTCTTCAGTGGGGCCCGATGATGAAGCATGACACTGACCAGGTCGGTGTGTGAGGGCTTTCCTACTCAAATAGAGTGACTGTGATCCCACTCCAATAGAGTGACTGTGATCAACACTATACACTTATTTTTTTGCTCCATATTTCTGGTAGCCTTGTGCTTGACCAGACTAGACCTCTCTTCTTTTGATGCTGCATAACCTGCCAACTAAGAAAGGGCAGCAGTTGATTTGACCGACTCTGAGGACGATGACGATGACTGTCCACAGCCAGAGTCCAGCGCAGCAGGAGCGACACCAGCAGCAGATGGGAGACAAAGACGGGCTGAGATTACACAGAACTATTTCTAGGTAAGTAAGGAGACACAGCCAGTAATTGTGTGTGAGTGAGTTAGTTTAATAGCATGCCACTACGCCATATCATGAAGGGCTTAACATAGCAGTCCCAATTCCAAACAGCCTACAAAGCTGTCATAGGTTAATTCACCCATGTATCAAACATAAGTGTGCCTGGCATTACCTCCTGCACCCACGCACTACATGGCTTCTTCCTCTGTGGACACTGTCCTTACTGGCAATCTGTCCTGTGTCACCACTTTGCCATCCACTGCGCCTCCTGGACTCTTTAACAAGGGGCGTTTCACTACTGCGGCTATTTGTCTCCTCACTGTCCGCCACATCACCTGCACCAATATTGGCAGTATGATTATTCTGTAGCACTTCAAGTGCAGTGGTGACTGTCACTAGCCCCCTTGCCACATCCCGGCTGCAGTGTGCCATCTCTTCCTGCATGGTCACCGAGCGCCTGCAGAGCAGAGAAGTGGCAGTGGAGAGGCGGTTCACTGCCTTGGTATAGTTCTCCATTTTGTGCCTCTCCCTGCGCCTTGCCATTCTGTCATCGTCCATCTTGCTGCACAGCAGCCTCACTGAGTCGGACATGTCCCTCATGCCCTCATCCATGTCCCTCATTCCCTCAGCCAGTGTTTGTTCATTGTGCAGATGCCCTTATCTATGCACTGCAAATGTGCTGTCATGTGCCCCATTTGCCGCTGAACTGATTGGTTTGCCTTTCCTTGCAGGCACTGCACCTTTAACATGTTCACCTCCAGACCTGCTTAGACAATCTCCTCACCCTCCGAAGGTGGACTGTGTGCCCTAGCCCTGTGGCGTCTGGCACCTGTGTGTGGTCGCTCTGTGGGGGACTGTGTACCAGCATTATTGCCATCGTTTGGCACCGTTGGCTGATCTTCTCCCCTGCAGTCCTCGTTGGACAACTCCATCTGTTGGAGGCTGGCAACTG
Organism: Lissotriton vulgaris; assembly: GCF_964263255.1. Classification (NCBI taxonomy): domain Eukaryota; kingdom Metazoa; phylum Chordata; class Amphibia; order Caudata; family Salamandridae; genus Lissotriton; species Lissotriton vulgaris. Next base: position 314,377,790 of record NC_141689.1, on the reverse strand, counting down.
CATGCCTCCTGGGTCTTGGAGGTGATGGTGTTGGTGACGCTGCTGGTGATGCCGGTCGTGATGCCGGTGTTGATGGTGGTGGTGTTAATGGTGGTGGTGTTAACGGTGGGGGTGCTGTGGTGTGTCCTGCAGGCGTAATGACATCCTCCTCCTTCGCTCTATCTCTCCGGGGTGCCTTTCCTGCCTTGCCTGGCACAGCCCTGTGCGATGTCTTGCCTGTGGAGACAGATTGTATATTAGTTCACTTGTCTGGCAGCATTTGCATACAAATAAATTTAATGTCTGGCAATGTATCTGCTGTCCTCTGCTTGCTTATCGTTGATGTGCGTCACATGCCTTTGGGTTCAGTGGGCTGACTGTTATGATAGGCGTTACACTGACTACATCTCCCATAATGCATTGCTGGTGTTAAGTAAAACCTGTACTGGAGTGGGCTTCACACTGCCTCATTGGGGAATGGGGATAGGGAGGGGGGTCGCAGCTTGGTGTGCATGCATTCTTACCTTGTTTGGTTGCAGCTCTGGCAGAGCTGTCTTCATCCCCGATGCCGCTGACGCTCTCAGGCTCAATGGTGGACTCCACAAGCAGTTCCAGGGCAGTCAATGCAGTTGCTCTATTTCTTCCTCCACCTGTCAGGTTTGCTTGCTTTTTCCTTTCTGACATTCTCTTCTTCGCAATACTCCTGAGTTCATACCACCTCTTTTTTAGGTCGTCCACGTCACGGTGGGTCACACCTATGGCATTGATGAGGTCCTGGATTCCAATCCATATTTTTCTCTTTTGTGACTCTGGCACTTGTAGTGATTGTTTACCAAAAAGCTTGGTGTGTTTCTTTGCCATCTCCTTAATTAAGATCTCCAACTCCCTCTAACTAAATTTAATTTTTCTTTTCCTTACTGCACCATCAGTTTCCCTGTCCTGGCTGACCATTCTGGTGTTTGTTGTCAGGTAGTAAAGTTGCTCCTGTTTGTCTTTTCCTCCTGCCTGCCTCTCCAACAGCTTCTGGTTCAGTGCAGCTACTGGGGTGTGGCCACTTCCTTTTTGGGAGTAAATAGGATGCACAGGATTGGCTGAATCCTCAATTGCAGGAATTTTGAATTACTGATTCGGTATTTACCGATTTGGTAATTCAGATTCGGTAATACCGATCGGTATTAAGGATTCGGTATTTTTTTTCCGAATATTACCGATTTGGTAAAAATTACCTAATTTTTACCTACATAGGAAATTCCGATTTCTTAATACCGAATCGGTAAAATTCGGTATTAAGAAATCGGTTTTTCACATTTACCTACATCTGCCCCTTAAACTTTTGTAATAAAAACAGTAAATATGTAAATACAAAGTAAAATCGAGACATAATTTTCAGACTCATTCTTTGCATGGTTTCAGAACCATACCCATTTTATGAAATAGGTTGTCTCCATATAGCTACAAACATGATGTAAAAAAGCTCGGGATTTAGAAATAGTTTAAATATGTTAAATAACAAAGAACAGGAGACAATGAGCATCAGACATTCGCAAATGATACGATCAATAGATTCAATGCAATCAGCTGCCCGCAGAGGACATATCATGACCCCAGGCCCTATCCACTGCTAAATATGAATTTTATCAAATAGCAATGAGGTTGCAAGACAAGGCATTGAGGAAAATCTCAAATTGTGAGATCCTTGAAATAAGCAATTTCACCTTCCTAAGTCAAAATTTAAGATAAATTTATGGTCAGTAGGGAAATAACTCATGCTTTAAAATGGTTATTAGTCATGGAGGGTACCATGAAGTGGCCTAGGTGACATATAGGGCCAGATGTAGGTAGGCGTTTACCGGGTGGTAACGGCCGAATTCGGCCGTTACCGACCGGTAAGAGCAATTTGACATGTAGGTCCCTGTATTTTACAGACTCGGTAAATTTACCGATAGGTAAATTTACCGAGTATGTAAAATACCGAGTCGGTATCATTACGGATTCCGGTAAATTGGTATGTAGGTGGGACTCTTCTGAGTCCCACAAGCAGTACGAAATCGGTATTTTACCATCAAATACTACTTGATGGTAAAATACCGTTTCTGGTGTGCATGCACATGTGTGCATGCACACCTATGCCATATGACAGGCAGACCTGCCCTTAGGGCAGGTATGCCTGCCACATGGCACCCGAGCCTCTTTTGGGGGTGCCAGAGGGTGTCAAAGTGACACCCCCTGCACCCTTGTGACAGTCGGTATTTTCCGATGTGGTAAATACCGACCGGTAAATGCCCAATCAATCCTATGGGCTTCAAAGCCCATAGGAATGAATGGGCATTAACTGGTCGGTATTTCCCGCATCGGAAAATACCGACTGTTTCCGATTCGGTAATTGCACATCTGCATTTACCTACATCTCGGTACTTTTATTTTCCGACCTCTGAAATACCGAGTCGGTATGACTCGGTATTTAAGAGGTCGGAAAATAAAATTTACCTACATCTGGCCCATAGTGCTTTATAAACCATGAAAAAATGAATCAATAATGTTAACATGAGCAAACTGTCATAGTTCATTGGTTTCCTGGTGTATTCTACTCAGCAAACCAACCATCATGAGAAATTGAAATCTGAAAGAGATAGAAGTTGTCAGATAGAGACAATTGAAGAAAATAGGTAGGGCATAAAGCATCCATGCGAATGATAATCAGTTCCAATTTGATTTTGTTTCCGAATTCTCAGTCCTGGAACACGCTTACATAACTCCCTTGAAAAGTGTTGAAAGATCAGGGAATCAAATAAGGCCCAAATGATAAGACAGAAGAGTGTATTTTTCCTCTTTAAGCTTCAATGACTGTCCACCAAATTTATGTAGGAAATTCTTTGAATTTACCATGAATGATATGAGCTTTCCTTGATAGTGGTGTCTAGTATTTAATAGCAGTAGGGAGGCGGGTCATGTGGCCGGGGGGTGGGGGAGGGAATGACGGAAAAAAAACGTACATTTCTACCACCGCCTGCTCTCCCTGTTTGCTCGCTTCCAGGTCAGGAAGCTCCCGGCTCCCAACCTCCCAAAAGCCAATCACAACGCTGCAATGAAGTGTTGTGATTAGTCTGAGTGCCGTGGATCAGTGATCATCCAGAGAATAAGAGGTTGGGCATGTTCCCCATGCAGGCTTTAATGCAGCCTGCATGGAGAACATGCAAAGTGTGCATGAAAGATTGACCGTCTCGAGATGGCCAGCCAAAGTGTCCTGCACACTTGAAGTGGGGAAACCGCTCCTCCCCTGCCCTGCTTTGTGAGCACAGCAGCCCCGCCCCAACCCAGCTGAGCAAGGGGAAAAATAAAATGATAATAACAATGAGTAATTATCATTTAATTTTTTCTCCTTTGACCTGCTCATGGGTCGACGCTCCTCCACCTTAGCGAAGGAGCCACCACTGTTCCTTGACAACTGCAAGATGTGACAAGGATTTTTGTTTCTAAATAATATACCTGGACATGATCATCAAATGTTCCAAGGGTAACTCACCAAGGGCCTCAATTACAGTTTAGCAAATGGGATGCACTCTAACTACCTTGAAGGATGTTCTATCTGCCATATTACAAATACCTTATGATATAATGCACTTGTAATAATTTGGAGGAGATTTATTATGGAGTATCTCATCTGCCAAACTTTAAATCAAGCCGTAAGTCTTGAACGTTGCTAGTGTCTTTCGTGAAAATTGTGATGTTAATTTTTTTGGGTTAATTTCGATAAAGTAATTTAATTCAGTGGTTTTTAGTTTAAAGTATTATATTGTTACTGAATTTCACTGGTTTTGCACGAGTGAAATCTGAGACTAACTACAACGTCCCTGAAACCTTTGTTTTTTTCATCGACTTTTTAATGTTCATTTAATATTATTTCTAACTCTAATGTCCCTGTAACTTTTGTTTTGAGTGAACTTCTAAGATCTTTAACATTGTATTTCCTTACTATGACCTTTAACCTTTGAGAGTGAGTGTATGACTGGCTGTATAGGTCTGTGAGTGGGTGTGTGAGTGGCCGTATTGGTCTGTGAATTGGTGTGTGAGTAGCTGTATGGGTCAGTGAGTGGGTGTGTGAGTGGCTTTGTAGGTCTGTGAGTAGGTGCATCAGCAGCTGTGTGGGATTGTGAACAATTTTGGGAGTGGCTATATAGGTCCGTGAGTGGGTGAGTGTGTGATTGGCTGTATGGGTCTGTGAATGGGAGTGTGAGTGGCTATATGGCTCTGTAAGTGGGTGTGTGAGTGGCTGTATGGATCAGTAAGTGGGTGTGCGAGTGGGTGTATGGGTGTGTTAGTGGTTGTGTGGGTGTGTGAGTAGCTGTGTGGGTCTGTGAGTGTATGTGTCAGTGGCTCAATGGGTGCGTGAGTGGGTGTCTGGGTATCTCTCTGTGTGTGTGTCACTAGCTGTGTGATTGACTGGGCCAAAACGGAACCTCACCTGCCCCTTTATCCAACAAGAGTCCACAATTTTGCACAAATTGTCTACCCAATTGTAGTACTTTCTACTGCTTAAATATTAAGTGCTACTTCATTGTGTAATAACTAGCGCATATTCTGTACGGCAGCTGCATAATGGACCATGAGGAAATGTCTCCAGTGACCTTGTGTGCATGTATTTTCAAAAATGTGATTGTTCCTCGAGTGTCTTGATCCACAAATATTTACTAACATGAATCCTCATCTAGAAAACAGGACAAGACTACAAAGAGGGGAATCTCAACCAAATAAGGGTAATTCCTCATAACTTTATGAACTAAGTTTTCATCCATTTGCTGGAGATGTCCTCCAAATTACTCTGCACCAAAAACAAGTCACCAAAATAGGCGGGAAACATGTGCAGAAGCTTTTTGGTAAGCTGTCCATTAGTATGGGAAAAGGCAGGAAAACTATTGCATACTACCAAGAAAAACGGGGCAGGGCCAAATAGGCAGAACTTGCAGATGAATTTGGGCATTTGCATACTCAGGGTAATTTAAAGGGAGAACTATGGACTCTGCTCTCATGACAAGAAAGAAACCACTCATCACAGTCACTACAGGTCAGATTCTGCTCCAATAGATCCGCGATGCATTCAGCTCCATTAAGGATTTCAGATTGTTTTTCAACGTGGAAAACAAGAGGAATCACACTTGCTCTGCCTTCACCAAGCCCAAGAAGTTAGGATCATTTGTGGAGTTTCAACTTTGGCACCTGAAATGTTTATATTTGTAAGTGCTTCCAGTTGAAGTTTAATATCTGTGAAATGAGCATCAGGGCCAGGATGGAAATACATTTTCTCCAAGAAGACTCCATAGTTTTGCCAAAAATGTCTACCCAACTGGAGTATTTTCTGCTGGTGTTTTAGTAAGTGCTGGTAAACAACCTTTACCCCAAAACTATTTCCCCGCAGGGAATTTCAACGCAGTCGTTACATTGACCGCATTGTGATTCCTCATACCATTACTCCGCAAGTCAGAACAACAACTTACGGAGGTGGGGGAGGTGTTGGATTTAAAATCCAACACCTTCCCTAGTGTCCGCACAGACTGGAGTTGGAATAGTAAATTATACTATTCCAACATCCAGCGCCCCCCCCCTCCGCAAGTCGTTTTTCCGACTTGCGGAGTAATGGTATGCGGAATCACAACGCAGTCGTTGTAACAACCGCTTTGTGATTCCCTGCGGGGGAAAAGGCTGCGGGATTTCAACATAGATTCGTAAGTGCTACCTCATTGGGTAAATGTATAGTGCATATTCTTCACTACAGCTGCGTAAAGAACCATGAGGTAATGTCTCTAGTGAACTTGTGTGCATTTAATTTTGGCAATGTGATTGTTCCTGCAGCGTCTTCATCCAAAAATCTGTGAAAACATGAACCCTCATCAAGAGAACATGACAAGACTACAAAGACGTACATCTCCACCAAACAGAGGGTTCCCTGAAGCCCATCCAGGTTACCCAGTGAGCAACGTCGGGGATCATATGGAGAGCCTCAATTCTCCTGCACTCCCAGTTTGCTCCCTGCCTCCAGTGGGAGCCAGCATTACTCCCACACATAGGTAGCAGCCAAAAATGCTCCTCCCTGCTAGTGGGAGCAATTTGTTCATCTGTTTTCCTGCTCACTTGGCAGCTGAAAAATCTGCTCCTAGCTAGCAGGAGCAGTTATCCTGCTGGGAGCTGTCAAAACTCTGCCAAGCAAAAGCAAACTGCTATCTCAATGGGGAGCTAGGGAGCAAGCCCTAGGGGCTGGTATTTTCCACAGCCAATAATGGTTCCACAAGGTGGGCCGCTTGGCCCCCATCCTCTACTTTGGACTGGGCCAGCTCCAGGGAGGTGGTGGTCCCCTGTGCCAAAAATGGCCCAGGAGGGGGGCCACATGGCTCCCTCCCACTTTCATTAAACCATGCTCCAGTGAGGTGGTGGTCCTCTGGGCCAAATATGGGCCGTTGGGGGCTGCATGGCCCACTGCATACTTGTTATGTCCCCCGGGGAGATGGCTATCCCGGGGCAATTTTTACCATGGGTGGGGGGTCCACACAGCCCCCTCTCTATTTGTCACTCCCATGCCACTGGGAGGTGGTGGTCCTTTAAAGGCCAAAGGAGGGGAGACCCTTCTCTTATTCTTTTAAAATAAACCACAGGTGGCGGTCCCCAGGGTTTAAACTGGTCTTGGGAGGGTGGCCACATGCGCCCCCTCCCCTTTTCTGTAATTCATACTTGCCCCCGGGACCTGACCCGCCCGAGGGGTGAAAGAAAATCAAGCGCAGGAGACACACATTTTTGCCATGAATCCGTCGCGATTTACACCAGTAAATGTTTTTAAAAAAATATTTTTGGCCTTAGCAGGGTCCATGAGGGACCCCATCACCAGGTCTAGGGTATCAGGGTATTCCTACCCTGCCTCCTACTTTTTTATGTTTTTGATTGGGACTCAGCTGAGTTTGAGTCCCATGATGCCTGTTAACCCATCCTGGTTGAAGTGTTGCCAGCCAATCAGATGTTTGCTTGAGATCAGCAAGATTCGCTGAGGGCTCACATTTCTTGATGTACAAATTTGGTTTTCCTCTAATATCTCCACAACTACTAAACAGATTTACACCAAAAAAAGGGCCACATACACACAGAGCCCCCCCACACACACAGAGCCTCACACACAGAGCCCCCCACACACTCACAGAGTCCCCCCACACACACAGAGCCCCCCCCACACACACAGAGCCCCACATACACACAGAGCCCCACATACACACACAGAGCCACACACACACAGAGAGCCACACACACACACACAGAGCCAAACACAAACACACAGAGCCAAACACAATCACACAGAGCCAAACACAAACACACAGAGCCAAACACAAACACACTGAGCAACACACAAAGTCACACACCAACACACAGAGCCACACACCAACAAACATACCCACACAGATTAAGGTGCTAGCTGCAAATCCCTTCATGTAGCTAACAGTCAGAGGTTTTAATTTCAATTTGATATCTCAGTAGGTTGGGTGAGGCAGTGTATGTTCGTGTTGTGTGACATAGCTTGAAGGATGGAATATTTTGAAAGCAAAAGGACAGTAGCTCTACTTTTCACTAGAAATCATTGCAGGACTGTTCTCAAAACTCCTTGTAAAAAAGTTTTTAAATCCTAAAATGTTGTGAGCAGATGACTGGACTTTGTTAACTAACGAGCACCATTTGCACGACATTACACACAGATTTCCGTGGTGGGGGAACTTCAATCCCTGTGTGCCGTGGCCTTCAAACTATACTGGTTTACGAAATATGACTTTGCTAATTTGCTTAGAATTGGAATATGTATCCTTATATTTGATACAAAATGGTATGCCATAGTCCCTAAAAAAATATTATGGTTTTATAGCGTTCAGCAGTACCGTTCTGGCATCTATAAGCCCATTTAACCAATTGTCATTGTATCCCATTTAATAGCTCTCTATTTATCAACCTTGGAAGAATGAAAACAACTGTTGACCCTGACCCTAGCAACCTGCAGGTCACAGATAGATAACTGCAGCCATCACTTATATTGCTGACCTATGTTGCCAGGTCTAAAATCCTTTGGTATTTCCTTTTATTCTCTCAGATATTTTCATGGTCCAGCCTGTTCTGTGGGAGTGTGGGTTTGAAAATAGAGAGGGGGGGAGGTAGACATAGCACGTTTTCTGCACGCAGCAAAAACCGTCTCAAGAGATGCCAAATATGTCCCTTACCAGGTCCCTGTTTTCCTGCGCTTACCTTGCGGCGGCGTTGCGGCGCAGCACAATAAACAAACCCCCAGCCTTCACTCACCTTCAGCACCGTTGTAATTATCATGAGCTAGGAGCTCTTAGTTTGAATGCGCGCCGCTTGTTTTTCTAAATAAACAACTCACGGATAAGCACGGCTTCTCGTCAGTACACCAAAACACTGGCACTGTGGGGCCGAGTAACCTGTCTCCCCAACAGCTGCTGAACATGCCTGCGGATTTCCCTATTCAATTATTGCCTAAGCACTGATGTTACCTCGCTGGAATGCGGTTTCACACAGAGGGGAGAGCTTTATGAAATGCATAATTTGAATTTTTCATTCCAAATTTCCCTGCTAGCTATTTTCGTGTACAAATTATTGGGCATGGTTAATGTATTTCAATTACTGGGATAAGGTTTGGTGTGCTTCGGTGCATCTTCAAAGCACCTTTGTTAAACATTGAACACGGAGAGCGGGGAGACGTACGGCGCCTGGACACATGGGGAGCACTGACGCCTTTGGGGTTCTCCACAGGGCTCCACTGGGAGTGGTGGCGAGCAGGGTCTATGCGGCGGGCGCAGCTGCGGCCGGGCGAGCATCGAGGGGCTGCTGGGCGGGCCTCCGGTTGCTGCTTTGCTGCTGGAACTGCTGGCGGTTGCCGGAGTGGTGAGTCCTGCGCCTGGATCTTCGCCAGGGACTCCGACTGAGAAACTACAAGGGAACCACGAGGTGAGGAGGGGTGAGGTGGAACCAGAGCAGCTGCAGAGCAGCGGGGAGGCCGTTTCCCGGCCAGGGCAGTCGCCTGGCATTGGCGCGAGACGAGGGAGGAGAGAGAGGAGGCCCCGGGGGAAGACGCACAGAGGAGACGCGGGCAGACGGGTAGGAGGAGTCCGTAAACCCCGTCCTTTTCGGATTGGGGGCGTGTTTTTCTTTAGAGAAAGAAACAAAAAAAACACGCCCCTCAAAAAGGACGGGGCTTAGAGCGAAAAGAGATCGTCAAAGAGACCTCTTCTCCAATGGCTGGATGCTGTTTAGAAGGCCAGCCAATGGAGAAGAGGGGCGGGTTTATGCCTCGCTACTCTGAGACATAAGATCTCGCCAGCGAGACTGCGCATGCGCAGCCTACGCTAAGCGAGACCTAAAAAGGGCTCTTTCTGGACCAACAGCTAGGTTTCTGCCAAATTTGGTGTAATTCCGTCAGTGTGGGCTGTAGTCGTGTTCGAAATCCCTATCGAAATTAACATGGGAAACCCACTTTCTTTTACCCTCTCCCCTTTTCTTGGCCCCTGCTTGATGGATCACCCCCACAACTTTCCATACACAACTAAATTCAGGTGGGTGCTTTTTGAAAAATGTCATGAAGATTCATCAAACTGCGGCAAAGTTATAAGCAAATCAAAAAACGATACTCCTATTAAACTAGTTCCTCACTATAACTACACACTGGCGACCACCAATAGGTGAAATATATATATATTTGACCATTCATCACTTACCACACTGGGCGCTGAGGAGGCTACACGCAGCCGAAATGCATACACCCGTCATGCTGCCTATTCAGAAATAAAGATGCTTTCTTGAATGATCCCTGTGATGGCCTATGTCCTTTCTTTTGGAGGGTGTCTGGTGATATTATTCATGCCTGCCAGCGGCATGTTACAGAGGCTCCTGCACGCAAGTTTTGGACTGATCTTACACTGGCAATTGCGTGTTGCCTCGGCGACAAGCCTTTTCTTCTTTCAAGTTATTGAAATTGATCAGACCCACCTTCGGCAAACAGGACATAACAGAGCAGTGTCGGAGTTATTAACCACGCCTTGGGAGAGACGCATTGCTAACTCACCCCCGTGGAGATGCGTCCTGCATGCCAAGGTTGTGTAGTTGGGGACTGGAGAAGGCTATTGTTTCGGCAAAAGTGGAAAAAAGAGGAGATGGGGTCAATAGCTACGTTCACAGAACACAAATCCATTTGGCCGCCCGTTCCCGGTAAAACTGTTGCATGCTGGGACATGCAGTGCTTCTCAGGACTGGGACGCTACTCATGCTGGCAATTGGCCATTAAAGAGGGCGGAGCGTTTCTGCAAACATTTCAACAGCTGAACATTCAGGTCAATCATTGGCACTTTGACCTTTCATCACTTACCACGCTCGGCGCTGAGGAGGCTACACGCAGCCGAAATGTATACGCCCGTCATGCTGCCTATTCAGAAATAAAGATGCTTTCGTGAATGATCCCCGTGATGGCCTCTGTCCTTTCGTTTGGAGAGTGTCTGGTGATATATATATCGTGTGATCAAGACACCTTGGTGTGTCGAAACGCGTAGCGATATCCGGTGAATAAAACTTTCACAACTGAATCTTCTTGAGTGCGCGACTTTGCTTATGGGCAGAACTTTGGATTTTCATTTAAACCATTCGGCTGAGGGTTTGCCGAATTTTCGCGCCACCTGACTACGGGAGGAGGTCCCGGAAGAACCCAGTGTGCTTTGGATATATATATATATATATTCACTGAAAAAACCAAAGGTTATACACTATATATAGTTAGGAATTAGCCTTTAAAAAACCAATGAAATTCACTAAAAAAACATAGGTTTTAGGCCTTATATAGTTAGGAATTAACATATAAAAAACCATTGAAATTCCTCCTATATAGTTAGCTGGATATTTTATTGACATAAAACCCAATGAAATTCCATATATAGTTAGTTGCAATAACTATATATCGCGCACCCGCAATCCACTGCTGATGATGTCACATATTACATCATTCATGACATGGTCAGTGACATCACTGATGACATCATCCAGTGACTGTGTGTTTCTATAAAGTTTAAATATGTTTTACATATTGAAGAATGAGTGGATGTATAAGTGTCTGGATGAAGGATTTAGTAGGTGCGTGACTGACTGAGCGAGTGAATGAATGTGTCTTACTGAATGCATGGGTTAATGACTAAACTGTCTGAAAGTGTGCATTAATATGTCTGTTGTTGTGCAAGCTGCTGCATGTGTTGATCAGTAGCTATATGAGTGGCTATATAGCTTATTGATTGGTTGCCCAAGTATTTGTATGGAAGACTGAGTGTGTGTGTAACTGGCTGGGAGGCGAGTGACTCTGTGCAGATCAATGTGTACTTGTATCAGTAATTGTATAAGAGAGTAAGTATGTGTTAGGATATGTTTGAAAAAGTAAGGTGTTCTGTGTTTAACTGTATAGATGAGGAAATCGAAGTGTGATTGATTCTTTACAGGACTGACTAGGTGTGTGAGTAACTCCATGGATGAGTGGCAGTGTGTGAGTGTCTGCATAGGTGTATGAGTGCATATGACAGTGTTGTAATAATGAGTGACTGTATGTACGAGTCATTGTATGGGTGAATGAGTGAATGTGTGCGTAGACGTAGGAATCAGTGAGTGCGTATGTAGTAAGTGGTATTGGTGTGTCATGATGTCATCAGTGATGTCATTTGAGATGTCATCAGTTATGTCATCAGTGATGTCATTTGAGATGTCATCAGTGATGTCATCAGTGATGTCACTGACCATGTCATGAATGATGTAATATGTGACATCATCAGCAGTGGATTGCGGGTGCGCGATATATGGAAAGGGGCGACCATTCGGTCCCCCCGAACGTATGGCGGAGTACCACGATCCCCCCGGGAAGCCATCTTGGGCGGGAGGCGTGTCTCGGCTGGTATGCCCGAAGCGGCGTAGCCGGGGCGCGCCTTTTTCCCGCCCTGGAGTGGGCTGGCCTAGACACTGACGCGGCCGGCCACGCCCCAGGGGCAGGCAGGGGCGGGTTTACGCCCGCCCTGAAGACGGATAAAAGGAGCAACAAGCCAAGGAAGCATCCTCTTGTTCCTGTGCTCTGAAGCTGCACCACCTCGCTGCACGTGAGCTCGAGACAGAACGAAGAGCCAATTTTGAGCGTTGTAATCTTTCTTGTTTGTTTTGCAGATACTCTGTCGGAGAATGCCCAAGAAGGCGGGAAAGCGAATGACTACCGACCAGATGCTGCGTGTTCTTATGAAAGAGGTGACCGACCTAAAGAGGCGAATGGCGGATAAAGACGAGGAAGGGGGGCCGAAACGTCCTTTGGCAGGAGCAGCTCCAGGAGGAAAAGGCAAGAGGCCCAGAAGGGGAGCAGCTGGGGGAGACATCCCGGTTCCCTGTACCCCACTCGAAGCACCAACTCCCGTGCCGGAGGAAGGGAATCCGATTCCCGTGGTGGTCACCCCCGTGTCCGGGGAGGATATGCCGCCCGAGCTGGCAGCACAATTAGCAGCGTGGTTGGGTAAAGGTAGCAAGGGCGCCACGGCTGACGACGCGCAGGTGTTGATGAAGCAACTGCGTGAAACAAGGGAAGCGGCGAAGGCACCATCGCCGGCTGCGGCAGTAGAGAAACCACCTGGGACAGGTCCAGTCGCAGATACAGCTTCCGGTTCAGGTAAGCGGCCATTGCCGATTGCGAGGGATGAGTCTGCACCCTCTCGAAGGGAAAAGTTGGGTCAACATGTCCCTCTGGCTATCAAAGAGAAGATATGGGCAGAGGAGTATATAAACATCTTCTCGTTGCTTACCGATCATTATGAGATGGAGCATGTTAAGAGCCAGAAGGAGCTCATGCATCCGAGTGTTTGGCGCGCAAAGATGGCCGCCTTTAAGGTAAATGAAAACATTGGCAATTGGGGCAAAGCATGGGGGATTTTTACATCCATCATGGGTGAACGTAGGCCCGAATTGCTGTCCGAATTGCCGATTTATCAGTCACGGATCATGGGGTATTCTGTATCACACGAGGGCAATCAATGGTTCTGTTACGATAATATTTTCAGAAAAGCGAAAGAACATGATAAAAACTTAACTTGGGATTGTTATGATTCTGTGTCTTGGTCCAAAATGGAAGATACTGGTATGTTGAAGTTGCCATTGGTAGGGAGTAGCGTGGGTGAATCCTCCCGCCAATATGCTGGGACGCCCTTTCGATCAGGTACGAGTAACGACAACCACTCGAGGCCAATCGGCAACGCAGGAAAAAGGGGGATTTGTTGGAACTTTAACAGGGGTAAATGTACCAGGCCCCAGGGGTCATGCAAATTTAGGCACGAATGTGGTGGGTGTGGGCAATCATCCCATCCTGAGTCCATGTGCAGAGCCAAAACGGGTGATAACGGGGGTAGAGGAGGCGCCAAACAGGTCTGACATAGTCCGAGGGGCGCCTTTACCTACTCCGATTGATACCATGGCAATGATTCCCTGGCTCAGCGAATACCCGGATCACGCTTCCGCTGGGGTGTTGCGGAACGGGTTTTCATATGGTTTCCGCATCCCAGTGGGGGAGTTTCAGGGTATAGCGAAATGTAAAAACCAGATATCAGTCTTGCAGCATACGACCGTGGTACAGGAAAAGATCGGGAAAGAGGTTACTCGAGGTCGAGTCGCCGGTCCATTTAATCTGCCACCAGTTGCTAACTTTGTTTGTTCCCCTTTAGGGGTGGTCCCCAAGAAGGACCCGGGTGAGTTTCGGCTGATACATAATTTATCAGCCCCACGTGGTCTTTCCGTAAACGATGCGATAGACCCGGAAGTGTGTTCGGTGCGGTACGCATCCTTCGATGAGGCCGTAGCCATATTGAATCGCCTGGGGCCCGGTGCGCTGATGGCAAAATCTGATATCGAGTCAGCGTTCCGGTTGCTCCCGGTACATCCAGACGATCAGCGTCTCCTTGGTTTCATGTTTCAGGGTCACTATTACATGGATAGGTGTATGCCGATGGGGTGCTCTATATCTTGTGCCTATTTTGAAAAGTTCAGTTGTTTCCTGCAATGGGTCTTCACAAAGAAGACGGGGTTTCAACATGTTATGCATTATCTCGATGACTTTTTGTTTCTGGGGGCAGCCGGGGATCCGGAATGTGGACCGGCTTTGACCGAATTTTGTGTCTTGATGAATCAGTTTGGCGTGCCATTGGCACCAGGTAAGACTGTGGGTCCCTCGACTTGCCTCGAGTTTCTGGGGATCGAGCTCAACTCCGAAGAAGGTTGTTTCCGTTTACCAGGTGACAAAGTGTTAAGATTCAGGGCATCCCTGCAAATGTGTATAAATGAGTCTAAGGTTAAGCTACATCAATTACAACAATTGGTGGGACAGTTGAATTTTGCCCTAAGAGTAATACCGATGGCCCGCCCCTTTTCCCGCTCGATCGCTCAAGCCATGGTCGGCCTGAAGGAGGGTCATCATCGCACAAGGCTCTCGGCAGAGGTTCGCCAGGACATGCGCATTTGGTTTGCATTTCTGGCGGATTTCAATGGTCGAATTGTCTGGAATAAACCGGCGGTGTCCTCTGAGGAGCTGGGGCTGTGGACAGATTCGGCAGGGAGCATTGGTTTTGGTGCCATATTCGGCACTCAGTGGTCGGCACAAAAATGGCCGTCATGGTGGCATGATAGTGGACTGACAAGTAACATTGCTTTCCTGGAACTTTTCCCCATTCTGGTGGCCCTGAGAACTTGGCCCGAGGGGTTCAGAGATCACTCTGTGGTATTCTGGTCTGATAACATGACCGTGGTTGAGTGTATCAATAGCCAGGCAGCACGATGCAAATGGATTCTGAGATTGCTCAAGGAAATTGTATTACTGTGTATGCAATTGAATGTGCTATTTAAGGCAAGACATGTCCCGGGGGTGATGAACCAGGCGGCTGATGCGCTTTCTCGTTTTTGTATGCAGGCCTTCTGGGGTTTTCTGCCCACAGCGGACCCGGTGGCGGCACCCTTTCCCGAAGCTCTCTGGTCTCTCGGTGCCCCGAACTTCGTAACCTCGTGGGAGAGAGTTTAACACCCAGGACGAGGAAGGCATATGAAGGGGCGTTCCGTTCCTATTGGGCCTTTTTGGGGGCTGCTAGAGGGGAGCTTTGGGGCCAGGAGGAGTGGGTAGTGAAATTCCTGCTGTCTTTACATCAGGCAGGCAAATCAGTGGCTACGGCCCAGAGGCATCGGGCCGCCATTTCCTTTGTTGCTAGGGCTCATGGGATCCAGGACCCGACAGCGTCTTTCGTTGTGCAAAAGGCGCTACGTGGGTGGCAACGCCTTGAGGGTCGCAGAGTAGATGAAAGGCGCCCAATAGGTTTGGATAGGTTGGCCCTGTTATTATCCGTACTCCCTGCAACGTGTTCATCCAAGTATGAAACAGTGTTATTCCGAGCCGCTTTTACGCTGGCATTCCATGGGGCTATGCGGGTAAGCGAATTAGTGGCAAGGAACAAGCAGGATGTGATGGGGGGACTGTGCCGAGAGCACGTTCAGGTCAGAGGGGGGACAATGACTGTCTCGTTTGCCAGGTCCAAGACCGATCAGGGTGCGATGGGTGATTGCATAATCATACAAAGGATTCCCGAGTCCTCCATGTGCCCGGTGAGTTGTGTAGAGGAATATTTAGCACAAAGGGTGGCATCATGGGGGGGCACCTTGTTGAGACACGCTGACGCCACCCCACTGACGAGGTTTCAGTTTCAGCGGGTGCTTGCGATGTCGATTGCCGCTGCGGGCTTGAACCCGGGCGAGTTTGGGACCCATTCCTTTCGGATAGGGGCTGCTACAGAGGCTACAGCCAGGGGTCTGAATGTCGAACAAGTTAAACGTGTGGGGCGTTGGTCCTCCAATTGTTATAAAAGGTATGTGCGGTTGCACATGTTGTGAAGCTGTATGATGTACTCACGCTTCTTGTTTTTGTTTGGTTTCAGTTGCGCAAGCCTGCGAGGCGGGGCGGACTATGCAGTCGACCCATCACCGGGCCAGCGGTCAGACATCACCGGCTGTGAAAAAGGAGGTGTGGGTCGTGGGCCACTCATACGTGAGGCGTGCCGCGGACGTATTCAAAGCAGGTGACATGATTCACGTGGCTGGGGAATACGGGTACAGTGTGTCCTTCTACGGAAGGGGCGGACTCTGTATTGACCAGTTTCAATCATTTTTTGAGGGTTTACTAGGGCGGACAAGGTCACCGCCGTCTATAGTCATAGTACATCTTGGGGGCAATGATTTGGTCACCACTGGTAGACGACTGCTTCTTGAGGCGATACTTTCCACTGTAAGTTGGTTAGCAGGAAGAGTTCCAGGGTGCACAATTGCATGGTCCCATATGATCCCACGAAAAGTATGGCGGGGGGCTATTTCTGTTTCTGCTCTGAATCATTTAGTAAGGAAAGTTAATAACAAAGTGAGTAGATTGTTCCGTTCCAATACACTGCATTCTATTTCGCATGGTTGTATTACTGGTGACAGTATGTATTTGGGGGATGGTGTTCATTTGTCCCGGGTGGGGAACGAGTTACTCATAGGAGACTTGATAGCTTGGCTAAAGACTTTAAGACATGACCTTTAGGTAGGAGTGTTGTGGGGGGTCCGGATAGCCGGTCAACTATCCGGCCTGTGGCGGTAAGGTCATGATCGGTGAGCACTAATTGGAAGATCCCTATGAGTGGGCGTCACCCATTACGGATGGGAGCGCTCGAGGGAGGTGGCCATTGGCCCCTCAACGGGGAGGCGGTCCCTTCTAAGGATGGGCCGCCGAAAAGGAGAAGAAAGGCGGTCAAGGCCCCTTCCTGGGTAGGAGGGGCTACAGCCCCCTCCTGGAGAATTTCCCGGGGCCAGGACTTCTGCGACGGCAGATGTGGTAAGTTGTGTGGGGTTTGGGGGGGGGGTCTACGCTACCTTCTAGATACCTCACACGAGTCCTCGGACGACCTTTAAGTGGCGTCGAGTTTATTGGGGCCCCCGTCAAGTCAAGGGAAATTGGTAGTTGCACTTGAGGTACACCTCTGTGCGGTCGCCCCTCACAAGTGAGGGGGATATTTCTGGTTTAGGGATCTTGACACCGGTTACGACCTTGCCGTTGGCCCTTAAACGTTAGGATGTACAATTTCAAAAATTTCAAGTTAAATGTTTTGTAGGATGTTAGTTCGGCTAGGAGAACCTTTGTATTAGAGAATATGTTAAGGTTAGCCAAACATCGCAATGTGGTAATGAAATTGTACATAATATGAAACTGTTATTTTAATGTTTTAATTTTGTTTCATATTTTAATAAATACGGCCGGGAGGGTCACTCCCTCCCGTCTTCCAAAAGTTCAGAACTGTTTCCGGTTTCCCATCCTTGGGGATTGTGTTGAGAGGGGGTGGCGGGTATCTCAGCCATATGGAAAGGGGCGACCATTCGGTCCCCCCGAACGTATGGCGGAGTACCACGATCCCCCCGGGAAGCCATCTTGGGCGGGAGGCGTGTCTCGGCTGGTATGCCCGAAGCGGCGTAGCCGGGGCGCGCCTTTTTCCCGCCCTGGAGTGGGCTGGCCTAGACACTGACGCGGCCGGCCACGCCCCAGGGGCAGGCAGGGGCGGGTTTACGCCCGCCCTGAAGACGGATAAAAGGAGCAACAAGCCAAGGAAGCATCCTCTTGTTCCTGTGCTCTGAAGCTGCACCACCTCGCTGCACGTGAGCTCGAGACAGAACGAAGAGCCAATTTTGACCCACCCACCAGCCCCTGAGGACAGCAAGTGGTTTTGAATAAAGTTTGATGTGGTAACTCTAATTTTGTTTACAGGTTCGGATTACTATCGTGATAACTTTGAATATGCAATAAAGAATGGTCAATTTGTGGTATGTTTTGCAAATAAAGTAATCCTGCTATAGTGTTGATCAGTAAGCATGCTTTTAATAAAGTTGTTGTGTTACTGTCTTTTAAGTAAATTAGTCATTTAGTTTAGAATTGTAGTATTTATTTTGGTCGGGCGGTAAGGTCATGATCGGTGAGCACTAATTGGAAGATCCCTATGAGTGGGCGTCACCCATTACGGATGGGAGCGCTCGAGGGAGGTGGCCATTGGCCCCTCAACGGGGAGGCGGTCCCTTCTAATGATGGGCCGCCGAAAAGGAAAGGAAAGGCGGTCAAGGCCCCTTCCTGGGTAGGAGGGGCTACAGCCCCCTCCTGGAGAATTTCCCGGGGCCAGGACATCTGCGACGGCAGATGTGGTAAGTTGTGTGGGGTTTGGGGGGGGGTCTACGCTACCTTCTAGATACCTCACACGAGTCCTCGGACGACCTTTAAGTGGCGTCGAGTTTATTGGGGCCCACGTCAAGTCAAGGGAAATTGGTAGTTGCACTTGAGGTACACCTCTGTGCGGTCGCCCCTCACAAGTGAGGGGGATATTTCTGGTTTAGGGATCTTGACACCGGTTACGACCTTGCCGTTGGCCCTTAAACGTTAGGATGTACAATTTCAAAAATTTCAAGTTAAATGTTTTGTAGGATGTTAGTTCGGCTAGGAGAACCTTTGTATTAGAGAATATGTTAAGGTTAGCCAAACATCGCAATGTGGTAATGAAATTGTACATAATATGAAACTGTTATTTTAATGTTTTAATTTTGTTTCATATTTTAATAAATACGGCCGGGAGGGTCACTCCCTCCCGTCTTCCAAAAATTTAGAACTGTTTCCGGTTTCCCATCCTTGGGGATTGTGTTGAGAGGGGGTGGCGGGTATCTCAGCCATATAGTTATTGCAACTAACTATATATGGAATTTCATTGGGTTTTATGTCAATAAAATGTCCAGCTAACTATATAGGAGGAATTTCAATGGTTTTTTATATGTTAATTCCTAACTATATAAGGCCTAAAACCTATGGTTTTTTTAGTGAATTTCATTGGTTTTTTAAAGGCTAATTCCTAACTATATATAGTGTATAACCTTTGGTTTTTTCAGTGAATTTCATTGGTTTTTTTAAATGCTAATATATATATATATATATATATAGGAGGAATTTCAATGGTTTTTTATATGTTAATTCCTAACTATATAAGGCCTAAAACCTATGTTTTGTTTAGTGAATATATATATATATCACCACAAACTCCAACTGTTGCAGCCTTTCCTTCACGGGATGCACACAGAGAGCAAAGACCACTAAGCAAATTTTAAATGCCTTTTAGTTTATTTGCATAGTAAGCAACAAACAAACGCTGGCAGCCATAAATATTTATTTGCTCAAGTTTTTCATTGTTTATGTTCATTTAATCAATTGGTAACGTTTTGTGACAGCACTGTGAAAGGAAATATGGAGTCTGCAAGATGTACAATTACTGTTATGACCATATAAGAGCCTAATGCAGACAAAATGCCATGATAATCCACTGTGCACTTATAAGCAGTTTCATCTACATAACATTTGTTACAGGGTGGGTTTGGAAATGTTACAATGAGTAATGACTTTGTTAGTCCCTATGTGGTACATTGCTACCTATTCTCCTTGACTTGCTATCCTCATTTACCAAAGTCCATTCTCTCAAATCGTCCAAGATTTTTATAAGTATCTTCAGATAGCCCCTCCCTTTACATTCCACCTTGTCGGCTGTCATACATCAGTTCATATTGCGACTCCATTCCTCATTGGTAGAGAAACCCAAGTGTTGCCTCCAGGGCTGCAGCCACGACCTCGAATGGCAGTGATCATAGGCAGTACAAGACCATCCCAAGTCTGCACCATTGCATCGCTTCAGATGCCCATGCTAAAGACTATAGTGCACAATTGAAACATCGGGGCTCTACTCCTCCCCCAACTGCCTTGCAGCAGTAGACCAAAAGACCCACGGCGTCCTTGGGCCCGATGTGTATCTCCTCCTTCATCGGACTAAAGTTGAGGGTCCTTGCCTGTCAGGGGAGCGCTCCTTATAAGCCCAAACAGAAAATTATTGTTATTAGCGCTGCTCGTGTTTAAATGCGGCAGCGCAATTGTTCTAGCGGGCTGTCCTGTAACACTACTCACCGGTACACGGACGGCGGGGCTCTTCTCATGTGGCTCGCCTTCTCCTCTCCGCCGGCACCTGCGGGGCTCTCCCAACACGACGGGGGCCCCACAGCGATACGGGCGGCATCTCTTCTTTTCCCGGGGCTCACGGGAGCCCCGCACCAGCCGCCAGCATCACCCGGTCTCCCCCTCGGCACGGGAGACCGGCCGGGCACATCGAAGGCTTCCCCCAGGCAGGGGGAAGCAGAAACAACGCCCTCCCGGCCCCGCCCACAACCAGGCGGCGGCCATTTTGAAGCAGCTCGGGCCGCGGCGGTGATCTCGGGGGTAAAACGAGGAGTGGGCACCCTCGAAATCAAAATAAATACATTACAATAAAAGAGAGAAGCCCCCCAAGCCCCCCCCAAGCCCCGCCCAAAAAAAAATCGCCAAAAATCGTGGGGTGCGCGCACGCGTTCGCGCTTATAGATATATAATTTATTTCTCTTATAATTTTCTCAGGAACCACTGGAGGGATTTACACAATTTTACCAAAAGCGTGATCTGCATACCAGACACTACCATTTTGACAAGTTTGGTGTAATTCCCTTCAGGGTTCAAGCTGTAGCTGAGTCTAAAGGTCCTATGGAAATTAACATGGGGAAAACACGTTTTGGGACCCCCCTTTTTTCTCAGCCCCCACTTGACGAATCCCCCCCAAACTTTCCGGGAAGGAGCGGAGCGGAGCGAGCCATCTTCTTTGAGAAATTTGCGAAGATTCATCAACCAGGGCCAAAGTTATTCCCAATAGAATGTTGGGGATTTCCTATGGTAAACCGTCCTAACTATAAATACCTACTGGCGACCGCCAGTAGGTAATATATATATATATATATATATATATATATATATATATATATATATATATATATATATATATATATATATATATATATATATATATATACATATATATATATATATATATATATACATACATATATATATATACTAGCAGCCCGTCCCGACGTTGTCCGTGTATGAATTGCTGCCGGCCAGGAGTATATTGTTTTGTAGGATTTCGTTTTGATAGCATTTCTTATCTGTGACAGGCCTGTGAAACTCTCCGGTTCACAGTGCACTGCTGATGCACTCAAGAGTGCGTGGTCAGTAGTGTGTGAACTCGAGTTTCCCTACTTTATTTTTCCTTGTAATATTATATAGCGCGAACTCGACACATGGCATGAGCACAATGTACGTTACAGAAGAACACATTTATTTGTGGCAGGCACAGGGAGACAAAGCGATTTGCCTGGAATCACAGGATGTTGAGCTGATGCTGAGATTCGAACGTAGCTCCCCAGCTCTAAACTTCGCAATTCTAGAACTTCTGGCAGGAGGTGTTGGCCATCAATGAGAGAGACCTGTGCATTTTTCAAATGGGTGGTGAAAAAATATGAGTATGCTGCTGGAGATGTGGGCCGCCGTGCCACAAATGTACTTACCGGGGGAGGGATAGTCCATTTCTTGCCATTTCCGTGGAGGCGGGCCTTGTGTCTGGATGTGCGTGGCGCGAGGCCTGTGCGCAACAGAAGTGGAAAATCTCCAGTGTGCGCTTCAGGCGTCACAGGAAGTTAAGGCAAGATTAGATTTCCTGCACAATGGCCCCTGTTTGCGCTCCTTCTGGCCCTTGGGAATAGCGCCATACCTGACCTCCATACAGTAAAGCAGGTGCACGTCACTGGGAGCGCAGGGCAAGCACACCCGGAGCTGGAATGTACTAACAATGAAATATTGGGCACAACGCTCGCTTTTTTTTCCGTAATCCCGCGCCCCGCACAAGCCCACGCCCCCAGCACACGCCCATAGCACACGATATGAGACATGGCATGCAGGGCGGAACGTACCACACGCCCCAGCGTTTGTCACGCCCCCAGCACAATGCAGACACGCCCACAAGGGACTACTTTGCTGGCACGGTTCTTTTACCTTTTAAATATATATGGTGGGCGTTTGCATAGCCTATGTCCTTCTGCTGCCACTGCCCTTTCCAACGCTGTATTGGGTGTTGTGATTGGTGCTGTGGTTCCTGAGATTACCCGCCTCAAAGGTTTGGGCTCTCTCTTTATTATATATGTATAGGAGGCAGAGGAAATGCAAGAACCTCCAGATGGACGAGCCGTCAGACGAACAAGAATCAGTGATTGTGGATCCTAAAGATAACATTGACCAAGCCAGCCTGACTGTAGTGAATCTAACATCCAAACAATTGACGGAAGCAGAAATGGAAGTTTTAAGTCTGGGTCTCACTTTCTGTCCCTCAAATGACCTCGAATACACACAAACTAGAATTGACTTGTTTCGATTCACCAGAAAGCTGAAGCTCCATAAACATTTTAAACTGCGCCCGCACTTAAAAAATACTAAGAAAGGCCCCAGAATGAATGAAATGGATATACTCAGCGCTAAAGACTTACCAGTTATCGAGGCATTGGAGGACTTACGACTAGATCAGGATTCCGATCAACAACAGGAAAACCTGACTATCGCACAACGGGCTGTCCTTCAAGGGGTCGAGCAAGAAAGAGAAGAAAGCTTGTTCAAACCCGCATCAACCTTTGTACCACAAACATCATGGGATGCAATAGATGTATTTACGGAGGCAATGAAAAGAGACCTGACATTATGTAGAAAATCGCAACCGTCAATTTCAACAAACAACATTACTGAATGCCAACGCCAAGCTCTGAAGGGTCTGATCAGTGACGAATCCATAGTGATCAAGCCCTCGGACAAGGGGGGTAACGTGGTCCTAATGAGTAGAGACCTATATAGAACTGAAGCCCTGAGGCAACTTGCAGACAGAAATTTCTACAAGGAATGCACGAATGCAGTGTACCAAACGAGCATCACTAGATACGATGCTCTAGTACAAAAATGGTACAATCACAACATGCTCGGGAAGGACGAAAATCTATTTCTAAGGAACCACACCCCCATGTTACCAACTTTTTACCATCTCCCCAAACTTCATAAAAACATGGAAAATCCCCCGGCCGCCCAATAATATCATCTATTGGCAGCTTGACTGAGAACATGTCACGTTTTGTTGACAACATCCTATTTCCCTTAGTGACCAAGCTGAAATCTTATATAAGGGATACGAAAGACTTCTTGACCAAGATCCAGGAACTAACATGGGACTCTGGGTACCTGCTAATGGTTTTAGACATTACTAGTCTTTACACCTGTATAGACCACAGGCAGGGTCTCGAAGCCATTAAACATGCTCTGGGTCAACGCCAAATGAAGTATGCACGCCACAATGAAATGATCACGGAGTTCACAGAATTTTGCCTAACCAACAATATTTTCCTCTTCGAGGACCAGCTGTATATACAAACATCAGGGACGGCGATGGGTACCTGCTTCGCTCCCAGCTATGCGAACTTGTTCGTTGGCTGGTGGGAGGAGCAGGTACCCAGGAGCTGCACAGCAGGCACAGACACAGGGCATGTAAAATGCTGGCATCATTACATTGACGATTTGTTTATTGTGTGGGATGGAGGAATGGACTCAGCAGAAGAATTTATTAAAATTCTTAACAGCAATGACCTCAATCTACATTTCTTGGGCTCGGTCAGTCCGGTGGCAGCGGAGTACCTAGACCTGAAGGTGTATATTGAGAGTAACCAACTGTATACCACCCTGTACAGAAAGGATACTGCTGGCAATTCGACACTCTTTGCCAGCAGTAGCCATCCCACCCAGCTAAAGAACAGCATTCCCTACGGAGAGCTATTAAGAATCCGCAGGAACTGCTCAAAGGACTCCGATTTTGAGGCGGCTGCTTCAGAATGTATAACAAGATTTTCCATGAGGGGTTATGGTAATACCTTACTAAAAGACACCTTGAAGAAGGTAAGGAAGATGCAAAGATCCCAACTCTTGGCAATTGACGATCCTATTGTGGGCAGGAGTAGAAAATCAAGCAAGAAAAACCGCAAATTCAGACTCATTACTCCATATTCCAAGGGAGCAAAAGATCTGAAAGCCATGCTTAATAAGAACTGGCACATCTTGAAAACGGACAGTGTACTCGCGGATGACCTACCTGCTCATCCCTTAATCACTTTCAGCAGGGCCAGGTCACTCAGTGACATGCTTGTCTCGAGTCATCTAGACAAACCAACACCTAAAACTAATTCCTTGAAGCGAATGGCGGGCTTCTTCCCTTGCGGCCACTGCAAGGCTTGTAGTGGTAGCAGACGGGTGTTATCATATGATATACCTGACACCGGTAACAAAGTGCCGATTAAACACTTTATCACGTGCAGCTCCCAGTTTGTAGTTTATTGTCTAGTCTGCCCGTGTGGCTTACGCTACATAGGCAGTACTATCAAGGAACTCAAACTGAGGATCCTGAAGCACCAACGGGCAATCGAGAAGGTAGACACCACATATTCGGTTGCCCGGCATTTTGCAGAGGAGCACAGTAAAGACCGCCAACTACTCCGATTTTTTTAGATTGGACATTGTTCCACCCAATATAAGAGGAGGTGACAGGTTAAGGAGACTCCGCAGACTTGAGTCCAGATATATTGTAGATCTTTCCACCAAACACCCTGGAGGACTAAATAGCGGTGAGGAATTAGCATGTCATCTGGGAAAATAAGACTATAGGAATAAGAAACTCTCTTAGGAGGTCTAGTACATTAACTGTCCAGCAATAATGTGTACATTTTGTCTATAGTACTTTAATCGGTTCACTGTAATACCGTATTTCCCTAGCCTTGATCTTGATTTTGATTTTGATTTTGAATTTGATTATGACTTTGACTGTGATACCCCTTTGCAGATTTTGACAAGCTACCAGAGGTATGTAAATATGTAGATATGTATATGATAATATGTGTACATATATGAATAGAATTAGCCAGTGTGAAAACATGACCTGATGTGAGAGGTCTCCTGTGATCATAACTCATCACCAGAGGTCATTTGATATCATAAGGGATTGTACTTCATATCAGTCGTATCATGATTTCCGATGTATATACTAGTATCCAGAATCAACTGAAATCTAAGTCCTTGGAGCTTCCCTTTGGCCAAACTAGTTTTATTGCTTATACATACATACCCCGGATGTTGCCTTTCTTTTCTTCTTTTTTCCTTTGTTAGCCTATGGTTTTGAATAAGTATTCTTCTGTTATATACTCTATGAAACGAATTATTTTTTTGTTATATCTTGATGAACTTCCTTGATGAACCTTGGACTAATTCCATATGAAGTATGCCATTACTCTTTCTATGTGCCTGATGATTTGCCTTATGAATTGCACTGTTTGTTTATTTGTAAATATGACATTTTACATTATATCATAGGACACTAGCCGATCCACGGCTTTATTTCAATGTGAGAACACACACGAATGAATCAGATAAGACCCCCATAAGGATAGAACACCTTTCCAACATGGCGCCCACAGAGGCAAAAGGGGTAAAGTCCTATGTCTATGTCAATGCTCATGAACTTGTTTATTTAATGGGATGTCTGAAATTGACGAGTGACACACTGACGAAGGCTCACGCCGAAACGCGTTTGTGCTTATCTGTTCCCTTTAATTAAAACTCTGGTTGACTCTTGGATTACGAGTGCTGCCTCTTTCTTGTGAGACGAAGAGGAGTCTTGAGCGACAATATATATATATAAATATATATATATATATATATATATATATATTAACCCTGGGCGTAGTTCGCGGAGTCGGACTCCGCGGAGCTACGCGAAGACGCACTTGCACTCCGCGAACTACGCGTAGCTCCACAGCCATGCGTAGTTGCTTGCTAGACCCTTTTGCGCGCCATTTTTCGTCTTCGGGAGCGCGGTGCGCGTGTTCGGGGCGTTGCCTGCATGCTCAGGATGGCTAGCGTGCTAAATTACCCAAGAGGTTTGTCCCGCCCGCTTGCGTTCCCTTATTTCCTGTTCCGGGTCACAAGTAACGTGTTCGGGTTGTGCAAGACATGTTCGGGAACTCATCTTCTCGTTCGCACTACAAAAGTGCATGATCGCGCTAAATATCGCGCGAACCTACCCACGCGGTCGCGATGGGCGCAGCCATCTTGGATCACACACTCTGGCTACTCGATCTTACCAACAAGCATCCTCGCGCGTCCTTATGACGCTATCGCGTTCGCACAGTCGCACGGAATTGTGCGGGAGGGTTTACAAACATGGTGGCACACGCGACCGCGAAAAAGCGAACGCAGAACCAAGGTAAGCCATTGCCGCGCACGCGATAATGTTATTCAGCGCGCGAGAACTACGCTACGCACCGGATCGCGGAGTAATCGACAGCTACGCTTTCTCCGCGGAACGCGGAGTTGCCGAATCTCCGCAAACTCCGCGAACGGAGCGTAGTTTTTCGCCCAGGGTTAATATATATATGCAGCTCAATATTCCTTAAGAATCCCTCAGGAAAACAGCACTCGTAGACTTGCTGATGCTCACACTCGTGTTTATTTTTCACAGAGTCTGTGAAAAATAAACACGAGTGTGAGCATCAGCAAGTCTACGAGTGCTGTTTTACTGAGGGATTCTTAAGGAATATTGAGCTGCATGTTATTGCGGGAGCCTACAACCGCAGACTGCACCCACCCGCGAGTGCCCCGACTGTTCAAGTGGGACCGGGAGCCTTAATATATATATTATATACCATAGGTTTCACACCAGTTATAGTTAGCTGGAAATTTTACTGACATAAAACCATTGAAATTCCCACGTTATAGTTAGTTGGACTCACTATAACTTGCGCGCCTGCAATGCACTGCTGATTGAATAGAATGAGGATTTGTAAAGCGCGTTGGCTACCCAGGGGCGTCCCAGCGCTGTGAAGAGATTGAGTTGAGCCGGAGAGGTTGGAATAGGAGAGGCTGAGTGAAGAATTTAAGCCGAAGTTTTGCTGAAGAGCCAAGTTTTAAGAAGTTTGCGGAAAGTGAGAAGGTTAGGTTCTGATCTGATAGGGAGGGGAAGGGAGTTCCAAATCTTGGCTAGGTTGTAAGAGAGCGAGCGGCCTCCACACCTGGCCTTCCTAATGCGTGGTACTGAGGCGAGGTGGGAGCTCGCGGTTGTGAGTGAACGAGAAGGCTGGTAGGCTTTCACCAGGGGGAGTTGATAGAGGGGACTGTTCCCCAGTAGGAGCGGTGTGCGATACACATGCTCTTAAATTCGATTCTGGATCTCACCGGGAGCCAGTGAAGGTCCCTCAGTCTGGCTCTGACTGAGGTTCGGCGAGGAATATCCAGGAGAATTCTTGCCGCGCAGTTTTGGATAACCTGGAGTCTGTTAAGGGTGGATTGTGGGGCCCCAAGATATAAGGCATTTCCACAGTCGAGACGGGAGAGGATCAGTCCTTGAACCATAATCCGTCTTGAATGGAACGGAAGGAGAGGGAGAATTTTACAGAGTAGTCTCATCAGCCCGAAGCAGGTGGCAGCAAGCTTGGTAGCTTGATAGTTGAAGGTTAGGGTATGGTCGAGCCAGATGCCTAGGCTCTTGATTTGCTCCTTGGGTTGCGGGGGACTTCCTAAACAGAGGGGCCAGATAGGATCAATGGATTTTGCGATGTTATTTCCAAGGAGAATTATCTCTGTTTTGTCCCCGTTGAGTTAAAGGCAAGAGCCAGACATCCAAGCAGCGACGGCTTCCAGGCATGTGTGTGTAAACTATGATGAGAGTTCAGGGGGGGTCCAGTGCTACCACTAGCTGCGTGTCGTCCGCATAAGTGACGATCTTCACACCGAATGGGCGGACGACATCAGCTAGGGGCGTAGGTAGACATTAAAAAGGGTAGGTCTCAGGGAGGAGCCCTGAGGTACTCCACAGTTGAGGGGTTTACTGGAAGAGGTGAAGTCCCTCTCAAAGTCTTGGAAGGATCTGTCTGTGAGAAAAGACCTCATCCAATTGAGTGCCGTGCCTGACACTCCTATTTTGTCAAGACGATGGAGTAGGATATTATGATTGACAGTGTCGAAGGCGGCACTTAGGTCGAGTAGGACGATGGCCGTAGATCCGCCATCGTCCAAGATCCTTCTTGCCTCCTCCGTGACCGCAACCAATGCAGTCTCTGTACCATGACGGGGCCTGAAGCCGGTCTGAGAGAGGTCCAGTATGTTATTGACTTCCAGGAAGTCAGTGAGAACGGTGTTAACATGCTTCTCAAGAAGTTTAGTAAGCCATGGCAGGAGGGAGATGGGTCGATAGTTAGTGGGGTTAGATTGATCGAGACCGGGCTTTTTTAATAAAGCTTTGACCATTGCTCTTTTCCATGGAGGTGGGACAATACCAGTATGGTGGGAGGAGTTGAGCAGGTCTTGGATAGTGGGCGAGATCAGATGGGTTATCTGGGTGAGAGTACTGGGAGGAGCTGGGTCGATAGGTGATCCTGATTTAACCTGTCCCAAGAGTTTTTCCAGGTTAATAAGTTCTAACGGGGGGAAGCTATCAAGAACACAAGGGGGAGCTGTCGTGCAGCCTATGTTAACGGAGTCTGTGGGCAAAGTGCCAGGGGGGGGGAAGAAGAGTTGATGGCTTCTATCTTCTGGTAGAAAAACTCAGCTATTTCCTCACAGTGGGTCTGAGTGTTGTTTTGATGCTTTGGGGCCTCGTGAAGTTGCAAAAGGGATTTGGCTATCTGATAGATTTCCCTGGGTTTGGACGCTGCCTTCTCGATCTTGAGTTCAAAGTATTTAGCCTGGGCTAGATGAATGTCTCCTTTGTAGTTTTTGATTGCCGTTCGATAGCTCGTTTTGTCTGCTGGGAGGTAACTGAGGCGCCATTTCCTCTCAAGTCGTTTACAGACACGTTTGGCCTCACGTAGATCACTCGTATACCACAGGGCTGTGGGAATGCCCCGTTTAGGATGGGAATTTTTTAGTGGTAATACTATATCTAGGGAGCTGGTGATCCATTTTTCATAGTTCTCGGTATCTTGAGTGGGGGTGGATGTGTTGATGGGTTTGGTGAAGGTTTTTGCAGTTGCTGAAGACAGGGTCTAAAAGATGTCCTTTTAGGTGGGTGGGCCCAGTAACACGTTGGTGTAATTCAAGGGCAATTAAGCTTGACGATAGTTCTCTGGCTGTCGAGTCGTTAGGGTCATCTATGTGGATGTTAAGGTCACCCAAGATTGTAAAATTGGCAGAGCTAACTGCGAGACTTGCCGTTATCGAGGCAAGATCCGGAAGAAACTGCCCTTGTGGTCCTGGCGGACGGTATATCAGCATACCCGAAAAGGTATGTGTGGCGCTGAATTTTATAAAAAAAGGAAGACATTCACAATCCGGGAAATTTACGGGGGTGCTAGTGACAACGTAATCTGATTTATGGATTACTGCCAGACCACCGCAAGGCGGAGTATTTGATAACCAGGTGGGAGTGCTTGTACCAGGTCAGGCTCAGAGTGTTCCTGTAACCATGTTTCTGTGGCGAAAAGAACGTCTGGGCTCATCTCCTCCAACAATAAGGAGATTTCCGTAGAGTGTTTGGGGAGTGAGCGGCAGTTAAGCAGCAGCATCAGAATTGATGTGGGTTTCTTTACACTGTGGGAGAAATGAAATCCACACTGATTCTAAGTGGGATGTTGGATAGAGAGGTCCCATGAGTGTAAACAGGGTGACCCAACTGTCTGGTTTAATTGGTGCAGGTGTGTCTAGAAAGAAAAATTCATTGTCACTAAAGACACCCTCTATTTATCTATATGAGACAATTATTCTGCAACCAAAGGTGCATACATGGACGAGGGCTTGCGCAATTCGATACATTGCTTGTTTGCCGATGTAGGATGTAGACACACCAAGATGGTGACGAAGCAATAGAAGTGGTCATAACTAAAACAACTTTTGCTTTGAATTTCCACGAAGGTAAATGTTCAAAAAATCTTTTTTAAAACATTAATAAGGGTATAAGACTAATATCTATCCCTTTTCTGCATCTTCCATTGGACCTCTTAAATTAAAAAAACTGGACATGCTAGATGTAGATATATATGAATTGATGTTGTGTATATATACCAAGTCAAAGTGACTGGATTGGCGCATATGTACTAGGGAATATGTAACAGGCATATGAATAGCCATATATTAATGTATACTATGAATATAATATATGTTTTGTATTTCCGCAGATATGTGTATGGTTTGTGATACTGTGTTTGATCAGGGAGCAATATTGTATTTCATGTTGTTGCATTTTGCAATTAGACAGTCAAAAGTTTGTATATCTTATTGTATGTATTTGTGTTTTCCAGACATTGTGGTTCAGTGGGATATTTTATTGTCATTTCCTGAAGAAGGTTTTTTGGCTTTTTTGAAGTGTTTTCTGCCATAAACCGAAACGCGTCGATGCTCTGCTCTGGTGGAGGAGCACTAGGCTACAAGGGATAAGAAACTCCTACAGACGTGTGGAATTAATAGATCTGGAGCTAATTAATCACGTGTTATCACAATACTAGTAGCTCTCTCTGCTTTTTAATTGGAATCATTTTCCTTATATACTGTCCCACATTTTTATTATGAATTTTATTCTGACAATGTACTGTGTTTTTTAATTTGTTTTTCATATAAATAAAATGTACAAGGTCTTTTGTATGTCTGATTCATGTTAATCATTTATTGCTCCTTATTGTATGTATATATGTGTGTCTGATAGAAAACTGCGGTTTATTTTCATACTTACCCAAAGGGGGTTATTTTTTGACAGACTTGTCTTGTGGTACCCTACTCCTTTGGGTCTCTGGGTCCCTCTCTGTTTTTACAGAAATTAGCGTACTGCGTCAGTGCTGGCTCCGCTGCTTCTGACAGCAAGTTTTACCAAAGAAGTAAGTGCTTATTTAAAAATTACACAAGTTATTCTGTGACAATAATACAAGTATTTTTAAAAAGTGATGCTCGCTCCCGGCTTCCGCCTCAGGAGCTCAACTCAATGCGTCTACTAGGCGCCCTAAATCGGCGTCTTAAGTAGGAGTCGGTGGGGCGTGGCCTAAAAAGGGGCGTGGCCTCTGCTAGTGGCGAGATGGCACCAAGGAGTGTTTGGCAATTAGCATGCTGCGTCAGCGCTGGCTCCGCTGCTTCTGACAGCAAGTTTTACCAAAGAAGTAAGTGCTTATTTAAAAATTACACAAGTTATTATGTGACAATAATACAAGTATTTTTAAAAAGTGATGCTCGCTCTCGGCTTCCGCCTCAGGAGCACAACTCAATGCGTCTACTAGGTGCCCTAAATCGGCGTCTTAAGTAGGAGTCGGCGGGGCGTGGCCTAAAAAGAGGCGTGGCCTCTGCTTGTGGCAAGATGGCGCCAAGGAGTGTTGGCAATTAGCGTGCTGCGTCAGCGCTGGCTCCGCTGCTTCTGACAGCAAGTTTTACCAAAGAAGTAAGTGCTTATTTAAAAATTACACAAGTTATTCTGTGACAATAATACAAGTATTTTTAAAAAGTGATGCTCGCTCCCGGCTTCCGCCTCAGGAGCACAACTCAATACGTCTACTATGCGCCCTAAATTGGCGTCTTAAGTAGGAGTTGGCGGGGCGTGGCATAAAAAGGGGCGTGGACTCTGCTCCTGGCGAGATGGCGCCAAGGAGTGTTTGGCAATTAGCGTGCTGCGTCAGTGCTGGCTCCGCTGCTTCTGACAGCAAGTTTTACCAAAGAAGTAAGTGCTTATTTAAAATTACACAAGTTATTCTGTGACAATAATTCAAGTATTTTTAAAAAGTGATGCTCGCTCCCGGCTTCCGCCTCAGGAGCACAACTCAATGCGTCTACTAAGCGCCCTAAATCGGCGTCTTAAGTAGGAGTCGACGGGGGGCGTGGCCTAAAAGGGGCGTGGCCTCTGCTCGTGGCGAGATGGCGCCAAGGAGTGTTTGGCAATTAGCGTGCTGCGTCAGCGCTGGCTCCGCTGCTTCTGACAGCAAGTTTTACCAAAGAAGTAAGTGCTTATTTAAAAATTACACAAGTTATTCTGTGACAATAATACAAGTATTTTTAAAAAGTGATGCTCGCTCCCGGCTTCCGCCTCAGGAGCGCAACTCAGTGCGTCTACTAGGCGCCCTAAATCGGCGTCTTAAGTAGGAGTCGGCGTGGCCTAAAAAGGGGCGTGGCCTCTGCTCGTGGCGAGATGGCGCCAAGGAGTGTTTGGCAATTAGCGTACTGCGTCAGCGCTGGCTCCGCTGCTTCTGTTAGCAAGTTTTACCAAAGAAGTAAGTGCTTATTTAAAAATTACACAAATTATTCTGTGACAATAATACAAGTATTTTTAAAAAGTGATGCTTGCTCCCGGCTTCTGCCTCAGGAGCACAACTCAATGCGTCTACTAGGCGCCCTAAATCGGCGTCTTAAGTTGGAGTCAGCGGGGGCCTGGCCTAAAAAGGGGCGTGGCCTCTGCTCGTGGCGAGATGGCGCCAAGGAGTGTTTGGCAATTAGCGTGCTGTGTCAGCGCTGACTCCGCTGCTTCTGACAGCAAGTTTTACGAAAGAAGTAAGTGCTTATTTAAAAATTATACAAGTTATTCTGTGACAATAATACACGTATTTTAAAAAAGTGATGCTCGCTCCCGGCTTCCGCCTCAGGAGCACAACTCAATGCGTTCTCCCTACTCTGCACTCTCTACTCTGCACATCTCCTGACGACGTCACATATTACATCGCTCATGACATGGTCAGTGACATCACTCATGACATCACTGATGACACCATCCACTGAATGTGTGTCTTTCTGAAAAATAAATATGTTTTATATATGTATATGTAAAAGTCAATGGAAGAATAATTGTGTAAATAAGTGTGTAAATTGATGTTTTTTAAAAAAAAATTGATTGGTTAACTGGCTTATTAAGTGTATCTTAGTGAATACATATATGAGTGAAAAATGTTTAAATATTTAAATATATGTATTAGTGTTTCACTTTGTGTATAATTGGTTGCATGGGTTTTTGAGTAGCTACATGTGTGTGTATATGGGTTATTAGATGTTGTTTTTAGTATCAGTATGAGTGTCTGTATGGTTTGGTGGGGGTATGACTTAGCACATAGATGCATCAATTACTGACTCTCTGTTTGTATGTGTTTTGAACTCAACATATGTGCAGGACTGTATGGGTGGATGAGCGTGTATATGTGTGTGTTATTAAGTGAATGATTGTCTCACTAGTGTCTTTATCAGTAACTACATATGTTTTAATCTAATATATGTGAATATTGATGTATATAAGTGAGTATATGTGAGAGTAAGAGATTGTAAGAGTTCCTGTTTAAATAAGTATGTGTTTCTATAAGTGATTGTTTAAGAGAATAAGTATGTGTAAGTTTCCTTAGAAGTAAGGTGGTAGTGTGTGTATAGCTGTATATGCAAATAAATGGATGTTCAAAAGTTTATTTGCATGTGTGAGTATGTGTGTGAGTAACTTTTGGATGACTGTCGGTGTGTAACAGGATGTATAGGTGTTTCACTACATATGTTGAGAGAATATATGTATGAGTGACTATATAGAACTGTTGGTGAATGAGTGGATATGTATATAGATGGTGGTATTACTGAATTGGTTGTTGTAACTGGTATGGGTATCTCCATTTTTTTGAAAATGTTATTTTCTATTTTTGAATATGTGTTTCAAGGGTTACATTACACTGAAAGGAGGTCTGTCACTCTGTCCCAAGGATGGTGTCATCAGTGATGTCATGAGTGATGTCACTGACCATGTCATGAGTGATATAATATATGACGTCATCAGTAGTGCATTGCAGGCGCGCAAGTTAAAGTGAGTCCAACTAACTATAACGTGGGAATTTCAATGGTTTTATGTCAGTAAAATTTCCAGCTAACTATAACTGGTGTGAAAATATGTTTTTTTCAGTGAATTTTATAGGTTTTTTAAATGCTAATTCCTAACTATAACTGGTGTGAAACCTGTGGTTTTTTCAGTGAATTTCAAAGGTTTTTTAAATGCTAATTCCTAACTATAACTGGTGTGAAACCTACGGTTTTTTCAGTGAATTTCATAGGTTTTTTAAATGCTAATTCCTAACTATAACTGATGTGAAACCTATGGTGTTTTCAGTTTATTTCATAGGTTTTTTAATAGCAAATTTCTATAGCTATGAAATATAATATTTTTTTAATGAATCCTATATTGTATATTTATGTAATACTATTTTTTATATGTAAATTCTTCATTTTTATTTTTTTTATTTTTTTGCCCTGGAGCGCTCCCGGTGCACATACTGGTGAGCGCACCGGTAAGCACGGTCTTGCGGCGCGCCCGAGGGCGCGTACTGGTGAGCGTCCCCTTAGCGCTATTGCCGCGAACGAGAACATCATCGTGACGTATCGCGTAGCCGCATCCGCGTGATACGCACAGCGTAAGCGCACCCGGAAGCATCCACGCGCATACGAACGCGCTACGTAAGCGCCGCCGAGCGCGCACGGGGCGGGTCGGGTCATGTGACCTGAAAATAACACTTTTCATTGGTTTAGAACAGTTTTGGTTTCCAAATGATGAAAGCACGGCTCATGTGACCTGAAAATAACACTTTTAATTGGTTCAGAACAGTTTTGTTTTCCAAATGATGAAAGCCCCCACCTTTTTTCCTCATTCTCACTTTATTCTTTGAGTGAGGAAGACCTACTTCTATTGATAGAGAAATGGCTACAGTAGAAGCAGCAGCTGGAGCATCTGCACCACCACCACCACCACCACAAGGACCACCACAACATCACATTGGGGGTGAAGAAGAAGAGGAGGAGGAGGAGGAGGAGGAGGAGGAGGAGGAGGAGAGAAGGCAGTTCATGAAAACAATCCCCCATATAAACCTATGGAGCACTTTATATGGGAGTTTTTTAAAATCCCAAGGGGTTTCCAAAAAGTTAATGCTGCAAAAGTGACCTGTCTCATCTGTGGCGCTGAACTTTCCAGGGGGAACCCTGAAAAAAAATATTCATTTGGGAATCACACAATGCTACACCACATGCAACGAAAGCACCCCAATACCTATTCTGCAGCAGAGGTCAGAGAACTGACCAAAAACCCTCCCCAATCTTCTCGGAGCACCTCTAAACAACCCACTCCATCGGATCCTGAAACTAGAGAGATGATCCCATGCATCCAACGCCAGTTTGGAGAATACAAGATTACTTGTATATTTTGTGGGACTACCATTCCTTATGGGGAGCAGAGCATCAAACTTATAAACCGTGCTGGAGACAACCACCGGTGCCGAAAGAAGCCTTAATTTTTTCCTGGTTTTTTTTTTGCTCCAGTTGAGCTGTTTACAATTCCCTGTTTTTTGTTTGTCCCAATAATATTAAAAAAAATATAAAACTGTTCATAAAAGCCAAAAAAAGTATAAAATGTTCCAAAAAACAAAAAAATATAAAACAACAAAAAGAAGAAAAAAAACAGTTCTTTTTAGAACTACCTCCAATTTATAAAAAAAATGCTAATTTTTTTTAAAACTCTGTCATTCTTTTTTCCCAATGGTACGCTCCCCGGTCCGCTCCCTGGTGCGCGTACCAGGCGATCCCCCCGCGCAAATCGACATTTTTTATTTTTTTTGTTTGCCCCGCTGGGCCCTTTTATGGCCCCCACATCAAACCTAGTGGATCAGGGGGGTCTATCCTGCCCCCTTTGGTCATTTCCCTCTTTGTTATTGCCACCTCTTGTGTCTCGATCCTACCGAGACACAAGATGGCGGCCGCTCCGGACTGTTTCGAATGTTTACAGACACCCGAGAGCCAATCAACTTTCCGTGCGCGAACTCGCGTAGCGAGCTGGTTAGCTCCCCGGTGCGCGTACCGGGGCGCGCTAATAGATATATATATGTTTTTTTAACCTAAATTACTCAAAATCAACTGGAGCACATATCTTGAGACATAGCAAAGGCACATCGGGCTACCAGTTCCTACAATTTTGCCAAGTTTCGTGGAAATCCATTCAGCCGTTCGGGCTAAAAGTGAGGTCGACCGCCCTATGGAAATTAACATGGGGAAAACACGTTTTGGGACCCCCCTTTTTTCTCGGCCCCCGCTTGACAAATCCCCCCCAAACTTTCAGGCAAGGACCGGAGCGTCGCAAGGCAAATTTGAGGAAATTTTCAAGCAGATTCCTCAACGGGCGCCAAAGTTATTCCCAATAGAATTTTGCGATTTCCCTATTGGAAATAATCCTAACTATAACTACCTACTGGCGACACACACATATATATATATATATATATATATATAGTCTCCTCGATTGCTTCATTCCAGCTTCTTGCAAATTCAGGCAGTTATGAATATTTAACAATCATTTGTCCTAGAATTCGTAATTCAATCAGCCTCATGTATGCCTGTTCGAGACTGATTACCTTGCACTTTTCTTAAGACAGATAGCTGTGAATCAGTGAAGTGCTCCAGGATCGACACTAGCCTTGAATGATCAAGTAAAAATGATTACTCATTTCGACCTTTCTAACCCGAGATAACTTCTTTTAACATTTTCTCCTGGATTTGAGGATTGGGATCACAAAATCAGCTCCAAACTGCAAGCTCAAAATGTGTCATTAATTATCAGGTAAAATATTATGGTTGCCCTGTGTTATTACAGTATAAATATATCTGGCGACCTTTGGACAATACAAACTTGCACGTGGCTTGATCCCTGAGGACACTACATTAAGCAAATCTTGGTGTACTAATATGTTTATGGTTAATCTATTTAGTGCATACAAATAAATATAATGAAGTGATGAGACTATCTTTTCTCTGGCTGTACACACAATCAACTCCATAATCAAGTCTTCAGTTTTGCAGTGGCTAGTTAACGTGAGCCTGGCCCCCATTTTTTACCTCTTCACCATAATCAGGGCTTTAATGGGAAATGTGATACAGATCGTCCCCGTTGCCAAATAAAGGAGAACATTTTTGTGCAAATTAGCTATTCAAAATTAAAAAGCAACAATGCCTAACGATTAAAAATAACTACATTTAATCAAACTGATGGTTTGATTAAATGCATATGATACTTTTTTTTATCTACTTTGAAATAAGCTATATTGTTTAATTGTGTTTTAACAACAGTTTACTGCTTAGATGAAGGCACATTTGTATCGTTCTTTTTAAAAACACTACCTTTCAGGTCGTGCTTGTCAAAATTGTCACCAAAGGCAGATGCAATTTGATGCTGTCTCCTTTACTAAAAGGGAAAATGACATTCATTATAATAATCTTTCTAAGTTCTTGCCTCCATCTGTAAAGCTGACTTGCTAATGCTATGGAGGAAACACTGCTATAAAACACTGTCATTATTGTAGGCTGAAGATTGATCAGAAATGAAGTGACAAAACCTTTCTGAATATTAGAAAGGACTTATATTTGGTCAACTTGAGTATCCACACATTTTGTTACAGGGAGGATCAGGCTCCAATAGGTGTCAGCTAAATGTGTATGTTGTAGCTACAGAAGTTACTTGAACTCATCTGAAAAGAACCATGATAAAGGTTGGGAGGAAACCTAAGCAAAGGAGGCTGAAACAGTTCTACACAGCCGAGGGCAGTTTCCAAAACCTGACAGTTTGCAAACCAGTCACTGCCTGGTATAATAGCGAACAGATATTAGTATTACACTAGAGAAGGTGCGTGGAGCAAACATGGATACGTTCCAAGTCTAGTCATGCACAAAAGTTTTTCAGTTCAGGAGATGAGACGGAGTAAAAGGAGGGGACATCTGTTACGAAGACTGAATAGGATAGTTTGGAATAAAAAAACCTTATTCATCACCGGTGAGCTGTTCAAAAACAAGCATCTGCGAACACTGTAGATCATGAAGAGCAATAGAGTCAAAGGAAGCTTAAGAGAACGTGTGCTCGAAGATTTTGGGGTAAATTCTGAGAATGATTTGGTTACAAATATCCTTTTGATGCAGTAAATATCCAGCTTGACCTCTTTCCACCTTACGTCAGAGAAATTGAGAGATTGTCCCGCCAGGGTCTTTCATTGTAAACCACAAATGAATAGCACGATGTGTTTTAAAGTGTGTGCCTATAACCACGAAGGCTTGGTGTTGTATTGTTTTTACCTGAGCAAGCTGTTTTTTTAAAAGGCTAAGCAAGGGAGGATATGGTATTTTAGCCTACAAAGTTGACATATTGGAGTTTGGTCAATCCTGTATAAGGCATGTGTTCTAGGAGGGAAAAAAAAACAAAATCAAATTTTAGAATTCTTCTGTAAAAGTATATTTTGAATGAAACTTTATTTGCTGCACATTTGTTCAAGGTATACATATATTTCAGATTCAAAATATTGGAAGGTAGCAATTTTAGCATAACTTTGAAAAGGCATGTGCTGCACTACCACCTACATCCACCACTTGTGAGACAGATCTAAATCAAACACTGTGAATACTGCATTTAACCTTCTTAAGATTGAGCTTCCTTGACCACATTGTTTTAAAAAAAATGTTTGTTTATTAAGTTGTTCAACAAAAACAATACAGAAAAACAATATAGCAGCACAGTTACAAGGATTCCATACAGTTACCTTCAGGTGTGTGTGTTGTGTATAGTCTCTGGGTAGGGGAGCCTGCTGCCAGCCCTCCACCTCACAATGGGTAGAAGAAAGGGGAACATACCCCCCCACTCCTCACCCCCCACCCCCCACCCCCCTTTATGTGTTGAGGTGCGGCTGACAGGAGTCGGGCAACCAGCCCCTACAACCAAACCCAGCTCTGGGGCTATTCAGATACACCACAATCAGAGCTGGTCTAAGCCACCAATATGCTGTCACCAGCCAACAGTGACAGATGACTCTCTCCGTTCAGAATCCTTGTTTGTACTGCTACCCCACCCATCACTACCATCTGAGTTTTCCCCTCCATACTGTTCCCTGATAGTTTCCTCTAGTTTGTCCAACATACTCGACCACAAGTCAAGGCCCTGCTCCATATGTTTATTCTGTGCACTCTCCAGAGTCTACACTCCTCGGCTACCGCCCACTCCAACAAATGAGCCCTACATTTCGCAATTGCCGGGGGCATAAAACTAACCCAGTGTATGGCTATCTGTCAGCGGGTCAATAACAGGCCCAACCGGGCAAATTTATATCACAACTTTTTCCACTACCAATCTTGTCACTCTGCACATTTCCTCACCCACCGGACTCCAGTACGAGCCGAGATGTGGGTAAATCAATGCCACGTGACTGTAGTCAGCCAGGATAGCCCACATCTACTACATCCTGGGGTCCTTGCTGGCCGGGTACACCCTGTGTAATCTAGCCGGAGTCAGATAGGCATGGTAGAGAAAATAAAAGTGCACTAATTTGAAAGGAGTATTACTATCACCTCTCGTACCTGTGTTGTCCCCCTACGCCACTCTATGTCCGTCAGTGGAGACTCCAAATCCTTGTCCCACATCCTCTTACATTCTTCTGTCGCCATCTTCCTATCCGCCATCATGGCCACATTCAGGCAAGATATGATACCTTTAAAGGAGCCCAGATCTAGGATCACTTCAAGTATGTGAGATGCTCTGGCTCCTCTGGGAAGGTTGGCTATATCTCATGTGTAGTACTTGAAATACTCGCATACTATTAATACTGTTGATCATCAGTTCCCTAGTTAGTTTCCATATCCCCCAGAGACATAATGGAGCTATTTAAGTACACGTTCCCCGCTGTCCGACAGCCTTCCGCTATCCAACTCAGAACTGGGGTAGCTTTGGACACATGTTGCTAGTATTGCATGAAGGATGGACTCCTGTTACATTCTTCTGCAAAATATCTCTAGTCCAGTCAGAAGCACTTAGCGTGTATGTCTGTAGAGAATATACATAGCCTTTGAGTGGTTGTAATCATAATTTCTTGGAATGTTATATACCAGTGGTGTTCAGAATAGGTGAAGCATGGCAGGATTTCTTTCAGATTTTCAGTTTAGGTTAATTCCATGTAATTTTAAATTGATGTCGTAAAAATTTGGCACTGATCTAGCCTTCCTTGACCTTCGTTGGCTTACAGCCACATAACTAGTATAAGGAATAATCTGAATTATCTCCTCATACCTAACTGAACACTTTTTATTGCCTAAAGAAGGAAGAAAGCTTAGTTTATCCTATCAGATTCTATCTTGTTACCATCATTTTGCATAGACTCTAAAAAAGTGGGATATACAGTGCTTTAATAATAACTTTTCTAACTGCAAGATCCCATTCCCAGGCCACTATAATAACGCAGAGAGAAGTATCTGATGGTACCCCCGCCACACATCAGTAACTTGGGGAGTTGCTCAGTCTCAACAGATCCTGACATCAAACCTGTTTCCCAATTAATGTCATCGTCACACCAAAACGCTGCATACTGTAAGAGGCCCATCAAATAATACAGCTTCAGATCGAGAAGATCCAGTCCACCCTCACTGAGATCCAACTTAAGTATTTCAAGTCGCAATCTACATCCTCTGCCTGACCACACCAATTCATCTGGGAGCCTATCTTTATGACGAAACATCACCCGGGGCAGTGTATAGAAGGAGTTTTGCATTGATTAGAGGCAGCAGGGTAAGAAAACCCTCCTACTCAGTGCCACCTTGCCCATCACCGACAGAGGGAATGTGGTCCAAAACCGAATTGATCGCTCAAGTCCATCCAAGATTCTTCCCATATTCAACTCATATTGAGGTGACTATCAAGCGTGATCTGGAGCCCAAGGTACCGTAAAGTGTGTGCAGACCCACACTTTGGAGATCCACATTCTCCCTACCCACCGAAGTGGCCAGAGGATAAAGGACCGCTTTGTGACAATTAACATGAAGCTGTGATGTTTCATCAAAGTACTCTAGCAACCGCAAGAGGAGGGGGACCGATTCTCTGGTTCCTTCACATGCACCAACGTGTCATTCACATACGATGACACAACTTGTCGTCCATTTCAAACCAGTATACTCCAGACCTGCATCCGACCTATAGGATATATAGCGAGTCACTCCATCGCAAAAGCAAACAACAGTAGCGATGGCGGGCATCCCTGTCGTGTGCCCCTCCCTATATCAGCCATGACTACAATGTTGGAATGATGTACGAGATCCAGATTTCTGTCAAAACATTTGCATGAGGAACCAACCTTGAAATTAATTCTGCTTGAAAAATCCAAACACCTGTTACTATAATGTGAAGAAGATGAAGAAAAATGGTGCTCTTCCTGTGTGTGTATCGTTGTGACACCCAGCACCGTGTTTTATTAGAGCACTTAGGGGCACATGCATCAAACCATTTTGTGATCACATCGAATCGCAAAATTCTGCCATTTGCGATTGCAAAAATGGCCTTTTGAGTTGCATGTACCTCTTTTGCAATTTGCAATTAAGGAAATTACATTTTTTTGCCATTCTCTTCATTGCGAATGCAGTTAGGGAATCGCAAATTGTGATCCCCTAAATGCGATGCATTATGCAATTGCAAATTGTGTTTTCGCAGTTAAGAATCGCAAATTATAATCAACTTGTGCTATTCCTAAATTGCGATTCCTTAAACATCGCAATTTAGGAATCGCAATTCCTTACCTTGATGCCTGTGGCCCTTAGTCAAGTAGACAGTGCCTTAGTAAGAAGTAACCCACACGCAGTTCAGTGTCATTTTTGTGTCACTGGATTGTTAGACCCATGATTTATTTGTATTTTGTACAGTGTTTCATGTGCAGTCCAAAGTGCATCCAGATGGAATGATCCTAGGTTTACCTTGTGGAGCATCAAGTACAGGCAAAATTAAGAATCTTAATTGTGCATCAACCGGTCTTGGTTCTTTAGGAAGGAGGTGAACTATCTGCGGACAGGGCCATTAACACCTATTAAGATCTTCAAACTGTTGCGTGGTGTCTGGTAATTCTCTGTACCAAATACTGCTTGAAGATACAATAGGACAGTGTGAAATTATATAGTTTTAAATGTGGAAAGGACATCAAGACCTGCAAGGCTGAGGTTTCAATGATTCACCCTTGTCTGGAGCCAGATAAGTAGTCATTCAACCGTTTTTTTCCGTAACCAGCTCAATTACATCTGACCTACTCAGGTTTATTAGTGTTTGACAGTAATAAGAGACCTGCAATGGGGCTGTAACTACT
Organism: Lissotriton vulgaris; assembly: GCF_964263255.1. NCBI lineage: Eukaryota > Metazoa > Chordata > Amphibia > Caudata > Salamandridae > Lissotriton > Lissotriton vulgaris. The sequence continues at coordinate 314,335,643 of NC_141689.1, read as the reverse complement.
GAGGTATGGTGTATATGTCTAGGGTGTAGGGTGTTTCTTGACAAATAAAACACCACACCTATTTCCAAGTGTTAGATTTGGGGGTCTCTAGTTGGCACTGGTTGGCACTTGTGACAAATAGGGACCCTTGCCTCTAGTCAGGGTAAGGGGGTGCACTCCTAAAATAACCCCTGCTCACCCCCTTGGTAGTTTGTCACAAGTAGACAGGCTTATCTCAGAGGCAGTGTGTACAGCATTTATGAACATATACTACTGTGACAACACTACAGTTGGACACCACAAGAAGTTTTATATTAAAAATAAGTATTCTTTATATAGATTTAACACAAGACCACAAGCAAAAAACACACAAGACAGTACTTAAAATGGTAGAATTAGCTTAGTTCTCTTTAGATCTTAAAGTGCAATACTTTGAGTGTGACTTTTAAGATGCGTAACGCTTCTACAACGAAAGTGTTGCAGGGATGGTGATGCAGCAGTCCCTTGCAGGCAAAGACGGTGATGCGTTTAAGATCCAATGCAAAGAAACAAAGATTGCGCTTCCTTCATGATGCAACACGCTTCTTCGATTCTCACCTCAATGCGACAGCTGCAGCGGCGACACCCTTGTCCAGTGATGCGATGACAACGGCTTTGCCGGTGACACTCTTCTCCGACGATGCAAGACGCTTCTGCTCAATGCAACAGCTGCAGCAGTGACACCCTTGTTCAGTGATGCGACGACAGCAGCTGCGACGGCGGCACGCTTCTCCGTGAATGCGAGGTGCTTCTGAGGTGCAATGTGACAGCTTCAGCGGCAACACCCTTGCTCAGAGATGCGACGGCAGCAGCTGCGACGGCGACGCGCTTATTCGGTGTTACGAGACGTTTCTCGTGATGCGGTGCAATGCGACAGCTACAGCGGCTTCATTTCAGGAATGCGACAGCAGCAGCTGCGACGGCGACACGCTTCTTCTTCGTGAGTCACACTTCCAGCTCCTTGTGACACACAGTCCCTCAGAAGGCCTCAAAACAGCTGCAGTCACTTCCAAAGAACTCTCGGGGAGCTGGTGGTTTAAGCCTGTTGTCTCTGAGAATTCAGCAGGAGGTAAGCTCTTCTCTCAAGCCCTTGGAGATCCTTCACAAGTTGAATAAAGCATACAGAGTTCCTTTCTCCTTTATTTGGCAGTCAGGCAACCACTGCAGGCCAATCCCCCAAGCTGTACTCCAGCTTAGGGATAATCTCTCCTCAGTTTCTGTGGTTCCACTCCTCAGCAAAGGTTTCTCCTTGTTGTCCAAAAGTGATCTAATCCTCTGGGGTTTGGGTCGCCTCTTTTATACACAGTTTCTCTTTGTTCTCTGAAGGCAGAGAGGCCTTTGCCAAGTCCAAACCAGTTCTGGACAATCCCGGAGCACTCTGTTGACGTGACTCCTTCTTTCCTTTCATAGTGCAGGGCAGAGACATCAGATGCACCACAGGAGGTGGAGCCAGCATTGTGGAGGGAAGGCACAGTCCTATTCAGGTCCCAGGTGCAACTCCTCCCTACCATCTAGATGCAGATCTCTCTATTCACCACTGGGCTGACTTTCTCTGTCTCCTGGAATCCCCCAGCCCCTGTCACTCAAACTCCATAGAAGGAATACGCAACCTAGCTGTGGCAGGCTTGGATAGTTAGACAAGAAAATACCTACTTCCTAAAAGTGGTATTTTCAAACACAGAATGCTAAAACCGACATCACTAACAAATGTAGTTTATCATTCTGAGTTCAGGCATACTAAACTCAAATTTCTACCTAGTTCCCTGAGTCAGTTAGGATTATAAGATGTAATAATCAAACCGCCCATTCTGGCCTATGGGGAATAGGTAGCCTTGCCATAGTGAAAAGCAAAAATGGCTGTAATTCACTGTTATCTAATATTAAGAAAAGGGATGGTTCAGGGACTGGCAAGTGGGTGCATTTGCCCAGTCAGCATGGCAGTACCAGACTGCACACAGGTTCTGCAATGGCAAGCCTTAGACACACTTTTACAGGCTGCTTCTGTGGGTGCAACAACCAGTGCTGCAAGTCCACCAACAGCATTAGGATTACCAGCCCTGCGTGCTCCTGGTGCACTGTACTAGGGTCTGGCAGGTAAACCAAACCTGCCAATCCTGGAATCACTTATCCATACATCAATTTTACAATACGGAGAGCATATGCACTTTAGCACTGATCAGCAGTGGTAAAGTTCCCAAAGTCATAAAACAGCCAACAACAGGTCAGAAAAAATACAGGAGGAAGGCAAAACGTTCAGGGATGACCCTGCAAAAAGGGCCATGCCCAACATCAAGCAATTGTGGAACTCTGTTAACAGTGAACATCAAGATCCCAGCAGTACAGGCCTTCTCTTTGGAACCCTTACATTATCATAGCAGATTTTGTGGATCTGATGGGTAGCTGTGTGTTGTGAGAGAAGAGCTGTTTTGTTGAGGTACTGTACAGGAAAGAAGGCTTACTGAATCTGCAGCCTGATTTAAGCACTCATTTATTTTCTTTATGTTCTGCCGGTGTGCCTCATGCCCAGTCCAGTGATGATATGAGGAAATATTGTGAAAGATGCATTGCTGAACATATGGTAGAGGAGCAGCAAGGAGGGCTCTGTCAGTATTACTTACTACATTGACTAGACACAAAGGGGAATATTTATGAAATAGTGCAGTGCAGGGCAGTAAGCCACCTTGCTGTGCTGCACTGTGTCACTGGGAACTGGCTAGCACTAATGCAGGCACCCTTGCGCCATGGGTCAAGGGTGCCTGCATTGCATGCAGGATTGTTTTTCTGCAGGAATGCGCACCTTCTTGCACAAAAACAATCCTGAGAGGTATTTTCCTCTTTCTATGTGTGCTGATGTAATTCAGCACAGAAAGAGGAAGTAACAAGGAGAAATAAAGATATCTCTCCGCATTATGCCTCTCCTGGGGATGAGTATCTTTGTAGCGCATTTCTAGGCTTACAAAGTCTTGCAAATCTAAAAATGTGTCATAAACCATGGCAGTTGAGTGGGAAAACCCACGTGACGCCTATGGAATGCCTACCCAGGGCAGAGTAACACAACTCAGCGATTTGAGCTGCCTTGCGTTACTCCAGATTTTTGGAGGCACTCAAAGCCACACAAAGAGCTTTTGCATGTCTTCCAAAACCTGACTTAAGGTTTGCATTTCTTTTGCATCACATTGCGTGGTGCAAGAGCGATGCATACCAGGTCATAAATATGGCCCAATGTGTCTATCTCCCTGCAGCAGGGTTTAAAATTGTTATGTATGCATGAGTTAAGAATATAGCCAGCCACAGAGAGCTCACCAACTACAGTCCGGTGGGGAACTTCCACTGTGACAGTCCAGCTTTGGACACATGTTGCTAGCATCAGCTCTTGCATGAAGGATGGATGTTCTGCTAAATGACTCTAGTCCAGTCAGTAGCACTTAGCGTGTATGTATACAGAGACTATACTTAGCCAATGGGTGCTCGTTATTATAAGGTGAAGAATGGTTGGATTTCTGTCAGATTTTCAGTGTAGATTAATTTCATGTAATTTTGAATTGATGTCAAGTCAATTCAAGTATATTTATTAAGAGCACATATCACCCAAGGGTCTCATGGTGCTAGCGTACGACTCCAGAACCTGCTAAGAGAAAGATCGGAAGGTACTAGGAATCAAGCAACCATGTTTTTAATTCTCTACAAAATCGGTTATGCTCTATAATGGAGAGCAGATGGGATGGAAGTTTGTTCCAGATAGTGGAAGCAAGAAAGGAAAATGATCTCCTGCCCTTTATTGAGGTACGCACTCTGAGTGAAGTGAGATAGGATTTAGTGCTAGATCTGTGCATCCTCGTTGGCTTATTCCAGCTACGTTTTTTTGTCAAATATCTGGGTCCTCTTCCATGCATAGTTTTATGTAATAGACAGAGGATTTTGAAACAAGTATGTTTCCTTATGGGAAGCCACTGAAGGTGTTTCAGGCTAGGGTCTGAAAGGAAGATTCAATACCAGCCTGGCCGCTGTGTTCTGCAGGATCCGAACCTGGAAAAGAGTTCTTCATTGATTGAGGACAGCAAGGCATTACCATAGTCAATACGACCTATGATCAAGCCATGAATCAGTGGCTTCCTTGATTAGATTGGGATCCACTGGAAGATTATTCTTAACCTACGGATAATTCCATAGCAAGTACCTATTAGGTGATCTATGTGATTTTTCATTGATCGTTGGTTATCAATCAACACACCCAGATTTTGCACCACTATTTTTGGAGATGGACAGGGACCTAGTTTGAGAGGCCACCAGTCCTCGGACCAAACTTCCTGTGCTTACAAAATTAATGACCTTGGTCTTGCTCACGTTCAGCTGTAGATGATTGGCACTCATCCAGTCATCTATATGGATCATGCAGTTTTTAAATCAGAGTTTTATCAATGGGATCAGGTCCTAGGGTGATCAGAATCTGAGTGCTATCAGCGTATGACACTACATCAAAACCATAGGTTCTGACCTCCTTTGCCAACGGTGCCACATAAAGATTAAAGAGCAGAGGGCTCAAAATAGAGCCCTGCAGAACTCCCATCTTTACTGGTCAGCTGTGAGAGACCATCTTTCCCATCTGAACAGTAGTGGTCCGGTCCGTCAGGTAGTCACAAAGCCAATTTAGAACCCTACCTCTGACAACCCACCTCCCAGAGCTGTTGTTTTAAAATGCTGTGGCAGATGGTGTCAAAGGCGGCTGACAAGTCCAGCAAGATGAGCATGGCTGACTGCCCGTTGTCCAGGGCTAGGCTGATGTTATCCATGACTTCTACCAGTGCTGTTTCGGTGCTATGTGCAGCCCTAAAGCCGGACTGTGAGGGATCCAGTAGTCCATGATTCTCTAGATGTACAGTAAGTTGCTGGTTAATCAGCGACACAAGCACGTTTCCAAAATAAGGGAGCAACAATATGGGCCGATAATTACTTGGCGTCTTGGGGTCAGCAGTCATTTTTTTTAGAACAGGCCTGACCCTAGCACCTTTCCATATGACTGGGACTGCTGCTTGTGCAAGTGACATGTTAAATAGGTCAGTAAGATTTCAAACAAGTAATGGGGCAATGGTGGGAAAGAAACGTGGTGGAACCGGGTCTACTACAGAACCTGATTTAATTTTAGCCAGGGCGGTTATCACTTCCTCTGAGGTAAACATGGAGAACTCTTGTAACAAAGGGAGAGCGTCTTCAGTATCGTTTTGAGGATTCTTTACTTTGTTAGTGTCATAATGTGGGAAGGAATTATAAATTGCAATGACCGTTTCCAAAAAAATGTAGAAAGGGAATCTTACCAGTCTTGTGTCATGAATATCTGTCATGGATCCACCCTTCCTTGGCCCACATTGGCATACATCCACATAAATAGTACAGGAAATATTCTGAATTATCTCTTCAGAACCAATTGAACACACGTCATTGAGTTCAGAAGGAAGAAAGCCTAATTTACCCTATCTGATTCTATCTTGTTACCAGCATATTACAAGCATACTTACAATAACAAGCACAAGACATCAGTGTACTTTCTCTCTTGCTAATTGCTATTATTGACTTGAAAGATGGATCCTGTGTTAAGATGAACCCCACACTGCATTGTCCAAACTGCACAACTCTACCCCCAGATGCAAACTTCTACAAATATGGCCAGACTGCTGATGAAAGGAGTGGGAGTAAATAGGAAAAAAGAAATTCTTATTATAAATATGTTTATAGAAAGGCCTGGGGATGTTAAATGAACCCTATTACCGACCTCAATAGGAACTCAGGTCAACTCACAATAAAGGCCTTGGTGTTAGAGAGGGTATTTTCTGTGCATGACAATTTAAACCATTACCAGACTGTGGTCGTTGCTTTTGCTCGATCAAATGCTTGTATTGTTTATGTAAGGGTTTCTGGCGTTTGTCTGTTTATCTGCAGGCAAGATGCTATGTGCAGCCTGTAGCAGAGTTTTCTTTTCTTCGTTGAACACTTTTAGAGAGTGGAGTTGTTTCATATGACCTACTGTAAAGAAACATCTGAACAAGGAGTGCCAGGAACATTCCGGGAACGCTTCCCTTCATATTTCTGAACGTGTGTTACATTTTAACAAGTGCCAGCCCACATAAGCTTGCACTCTGGGCAGACCTAGAAACACTGTCAAAATAGTTTTGGTTTCGCTCAGGGAGCTGTTTTCTAGTAGGATATGAGTAAATATGGATTTGTGAAATTGTTCAGTGTTTGACCACCCAGCTGCAGATGTTTACATACCCCACAATTCCTCACAACTAAATCAGAATCCAGTCTGCAATAGAAATGTTTGGAAATGGAAGCCCAGACTACCGAAAATTGTGGAACTTATATAATGAAAGAATGTGTTCAATACAAATGCTTACTAGCTATAACAATGAACATTATAAAGAACATAGTGCTAAATGTGTGTCAGTGCATGGAAACATGCATTACACCAAAAATGAAATATCATTGGATTAGGTAGTTAAAGAAGCAAAATGCGAATTCTTTCGATATGGCTTCTATTGGCACCAACCTGATAATAGGAATAAGAATAAACAATCTATATTCTGCAGTGAACACAGCCATAAAAGATACAATACATTAAAAAGACAGTAGCAAATCCATTAAAAACATATTTCATCATATAATAAATCTCACACATGTCCCTACCTTTCTCAGCCGTGTCTAAACTTTCTTAGTCTTAGTATTGCTTTCAAAAGTTCATAGCATCGGCTTTGTACAGTCATATAAATATCCTGTGGAATAGACCTGTCCATAAAAACATTACCAGTTCATTAAAGCCTTCTATTATCATAACACAGTTCACAAATGGCCCTCATTATCTCAATCATATCTGGATTTCCTTGATCTTATCATTGCTCTCAAAAGGTGCGTAACAACAAACAATATGCGATCATTCTGCAAAAGTTGCAAGTGCAAAAGTGCTATACGAGCCTGCCTGAATACCATTTCTTTTAAATAAGGTTTAAGATACTGTTGCATGGTGTGCGTAAAACATGAACGTAAAAAAACAAAATGTGAAATATCCTGTTGAGACCTATTGTCGCAGCCACAGGGCCCTCTATCCTCGGCTCGTACAGCAAAGCCAGGAGGAAAGGCCACTAAGTGATGAGACATATTTAATATAAAAAGGGTAATTAAAAAACGGTCATGGGCACTGGTTAAAATGGCAAGATAAGACTCCATTCCCGGCACTGATTTGACTAGAGTGTGTGCTCTTACCATAGGTTTATTGAGTTCCTTTCCTTCGCGCTCAGCACAAGCTGTTTTAAAGAAGCAAACCTTTAATTCATTTTTTATCCTCCCTCTTCACTGTATTATAATTCATAAAAATATCTGTTCTTCCGAGGGCACAGAGTGTTTCCTTAATATATCTTAACCAGGAATTTTTTTAAGGCAGTACAAAATTACTGCTTGGTTAAAAGATGACTCCATTTATTTTGCTTAATCTGTAATTTATCAGCTGCCTTGTAGCCCCAAATCTCTTTCCCGTACAAGGCCTTGGAAATACAAAATTACTAATCTAATTTTAAAATTAGATTGTGGAGTGGTGTGGCTCATTGGTTAGAGGCGGCAGACCCAGGAGCAGAGGACTGCCCAGGACCAGGGTTCAATTCCTGACTCGGCAGGGTCGTGGACCAGGGTCAGCGGACTTGATAATTCTCACCTCTGAGCCTATTCTAACCAGGGATCACACTTGGCAACTCTGGGCATTAGCTTGCCTCATCTCCACAACGGCCCCCACATACGCCGGGGATGCCTGGTTTCACCTTGGAGATACCCAGTAGGGACCATCTCACAGGGAAAGCCAGGACGGGTTCCCCGGCGGTCTATTGCGCAGAGATACTCCTTCAGGAGTCGATACTCCTTCAGGAGTCGATTCTAGCATTAGAAACCCACAATTAATTAAAATCACCCCTGTGAGCATAATTTGCAATAGCTCCCAGGGCTTTATTCATGTGTCCCTTACCTTCTCGTCCTTCAGATTATTCCAATTTGATTTGGCGTCAAATAGAACACCAAGATACGTTAAAACCGGGACTTTGGCTAAGCTAAAAGGGCGTACCTTATACGTTTTTGTACTAGTCCCGCAACACCCTATTTCCATCACAAATGACTTGGTGAAATTGGGGGACAAATCCAACCCATTCATGAAGGAGACAAACAGGCCAATTAGGGCTTGCAATGCTCTGACTGTACATGCTATAGGCACCAAAAAACAAAACAGGTATGTGGAGGGTCGAGGGGAATATTTAATGACCTGTCTGCTCATTCCCCTAATACAAGATACAGAAAACACAACAGAGCAGACCAGGTCTGGAAAAGTGTGTAGCTGTACTAGCCGAGGTACAACCGTGGATGCTATAGGCACAGCATTGTCCGCATACAACAGAACTGGTACTGGTTTGCTGTCTATTCTCAGAGTATCGGCCTGCAGTGTTAACAAGGCAGATTCTAGCCCATTAATATACAATGTAAATAAAAAAGAAGCAAGAATGCACCTTTGACGCACACCTCTTGAGCATTTAAAATTATCGGTGACTCCCCCTCTTGTGTAAATCGGACTGCAGCTGATGTATGGCCATATACAGTCATTAAAACATTTATTTTTGTGCGCTCAACCCCTAACTCATCTAGTAGTGAACAGTTTACTATGGTTCACTCTGTCGAACGCTGCCCTGAGATCCATAAATCCTAGATAGATAGAGCCTGCTTTGGCGAGTGTGTATTTTGATATCAACAGGCCAATTGTTGATTTACCTACTCTGAAGCCATATTGAACCTCCAAAATGATTTGATTGTTCTTTGCCCACTCAGATAGCCTATTTAGGTAGACCCAACCCATAACCCTAACAGTAGCGTCTATCAAGGATATGGGACGATAACAGTGAAGGTTGTCCCTATCACCCTTCTTGTAGATGGGGACAATAATGGGAGGACCATGACTGAGGTATGGATGATAGCGATGCTGCGTTTCATACCTTAGTCAGAACCGGGCCCACACACCTATATTATTCCGGAACAGGTCTGGGGGAATCCCACCTGGGGCCTTATTCCGGGACAGTCCCTCAATGGCAATTTTAACCTCATCAAGAAGAAAGTTAATATGCACATCACATGGGAAAAACACCAAATCATTAATACCTTGTTGTCCATTCCCATGATTATAAACCACCTGGAAACGATCCTTCCATTGGACCTGGGTTATACGATGGCCAAGGTTCAGTTTATCCGGTTCTGCGAAACAAGGTCTATTAATAACCTTCCAGAAAAGTGTGCTATCCTTTAGTTCACTAGCTTATACCATCTCCTCCCAGGCCTGTTTCTGTAATGAGGACCTCTGCTCTTTTAGCGCAATTTTATAGTATTTACGGCAGATAGCCACCATTGTCAAGCGGCCTGTGGAGGGAGTTGCGGTGGGGCAGAGAGGCGGGACGAGGAGGGGCAGGGTGGGGGGATGCTAAAACCCAGCAAATGGATAATTGGAGGTAAGTAAACAATTTAAATAATGAAACGAATTTCGTAGCGCGCACTGCATCGCATTTTGCAGAATATGAGCAGTTGTTGTTCACTGTGCTTTTTTACTATTATTTTAGCGTGAAATGCGTTTGTGTATTGAGTATTGCCACATCTGCATCAATAGAGCTCCATCTGTATGATTTAGTGTAGTAACAAGTCTCCAACTCATCGCCAAAAATAATGCAATAACGTAGTCCACGCTAGTATATGTTGTTTAAGTAGGTTTATTGAAGTAGACAACATGTAGCATAGATCCTGTACAGCAGCCCCACCAGCCTGCTAGCTGCTCAGCCCATCCACCAACTGTCACCACTCACACCAGTCACCCAAGCATTCCACACCGAACACTCACACTGGCTGAGCAGCTAGGAACAAGATAACATAGAACATTATAACACAACATGAAGATACTACATTTAGATATAGCAGTTTAATGGGCAAATGTTCGTCAACCATCTGCTGCATCCACCACCTTCCTGCATTGACAGAGTTATATACTATATATGACAGGTGGAGCAAAATAAAGCAACTACTCTCTTCACTGCCTTTAGAGTATATATTCTGTTGACATGGCAGTTCATCCTCAATGTCTTTGTTGGAGGGAAAAGAGAATAAATAGCTCAACCGTGCCCACTACAACCACCTACTCAAACAACAAGTCCCTGGTACTCCATCTCCAATCTGGCAAAAGAAGTTAGTAGAATATTTTTAAAGCATTTTAAAATGTGATTTGTAAGTATCAATGCCACTATTATTAACTTTATGAACACTAAACCGCATCTAACAGCAATAAATCCAGTCTCCCTGTCTGGCCACATGTCTCACTCTAGAGGACCAAATTAAATACTCACCTAGTACAATTTTACTCCCCCTTCACCTCAAGTTAGTAATTAAATGCACATTTGATTTGGTTTTATTGATTTGTATAGCGCTGAATCACCCCAAGGGGTATCTCTGCGCTTTGGAAGGAGGGTAACACCCAGAGCAAAGGGCTCAGAAAAGGTGGGTTTTCAGAAGCTTCCTGAACTGAGAAAGGTTCTGACAGTTACGGAGCGGAAGGGGTAGCTCATTCCAGAAGGCAGGGGCAAGGTAAGAGAAAGCCTTGCCGCCGATGCATGCCTTTTTAATTCTAGGGGTGCATAATAAAAGTTTAGAGCCTGATCTAAGAGGACGTGAAGGGGTGTAGTTGATCAGTTTGTTAAAGAGATAGGAAGGACCTTGTTCATTAAGGGCCTTAAAGATGGTGCCGCCTATTTTGAATTTTGCCCGCTTTCTCACGGGGAGCCAATGGAGTTTATTGAGGAGGACGGAACAGAGGCTGTTCTGGATGTGGCATCTGCTATGAGACGGGCGGCCGTGTTTTGCACCACTTGTAACTTATTAAGGGAGGCTTTGTTTGCCAAAAATAGAGGAGCGTTACAATAATCTAGTCTACTTAGTACCAGGGCTTGCATCAAGGTTTTTTTTAGTGGAAGAGGGTAGAAGGGGGAAGATCCTCCTAAGTGGACTAGGAATGTAGAAGCAAGTGCCAGCAGTGGTGTTGAGAGTCAAAAGTGAGGTTTTGATTGATCCTGATTCTTGACCACTTCCTTGGGGGACGGGGCATTTCCCAGCTCCTCAGGCCACCAACTGGGCGACCAGCATATAGCTGCTTCTCCAAACAGCATGATTTCAGATTTTTCGGCATTTAATTGGAGAAAATTAATCCGCTTTCAGGCAGCAATAGCTTTCATGCCTTCAGAGAAGATGAGCTGTATCTGGTCTGTTTTTACCAAATGTGAGGGGGAGCTGGGTGTCGTCTGCATATGATATGGGATTAAACCCTAAGGATCTCATGAGTTTAGCCAGGGGGTAACATAAATATTAAAAAGGGTGAGGCTCAGACACGAGCCCGGCGGGACCCCCTTGGTCACCTTGGTGGGTGTAGATTTGTAAGTCCCTAGAGTAACAGTACATTATTTATGAATGTACAAGATCACACTAACATATAATTATAACACTCTTTAGCTAAGCTGTTTAAAATGTTTTATGAAAAATAAATGTTTCCTAATACTATTTCACTTTTGGAGTGTTTATCTGAAAACACACAACTATTGAGAGCATACCTTTCATCCTACTTTACCCACTTACCGCACACTCGACAAACATATGAATCAGCTATATATCCCAAGGCACAGATTTTCACTACTGATATATCTGCCACATTATATCAAGGCCTGTACACATGTCACTAGGTGTAGGCATACACAATGTATGACATGCACTATATGTGAACCACAATATCTTAAACTTCTTTATTTTGTATTTATTTAGAGTTTTATATAGCGCTAGCTTGACCTGAAGGTATCAGTGCACTTTACAAATTATGTGCATAGGTTACTTCGAGATACATGTGAGGATACTTGTAGGTTAAATGCAGTCAGCAGGAAGTATATACTTAACATATTTAAAATAGTGAGATCCCACGAGCAAAGTACACAATAACATGATGATGTTACACAATAGAGCAAAAAGGTAATGATGTTAGTGTGAAAGTAGTCACTGACTGGGTCAGGAGACCACAGTGAGTCTGTAGAGCGGGGAAAGGTCTTTGGGAAACGTGTATAACTTGTATGAGAGTTGAAGCAGTTGTTAAGTAGCAGAGATTTGAGATCTCGTTTAAAGCAAGAAAAGAAATGGTTGCCTTGAAGATCTTTGGGGAGTGAGTTCCATATGCTGGGAGCATTTCCTGAGAACGTGCAGGCCTAGGTGGATTTCTTTTTCGTCTTAGGGGCTATGAGAAGAAGTGAGTTGTCAATTCTCACTGCCTGGCGTCTGCCTGCTCTGGAAAGTTTGGTTTCTACGCATTTGGATTTATTTTTGTATGAAGGGCTTTATGGGTGATGCAGGCAGTCATGAAGATGCATCTTCATTCAATAGGAAGCCAGTTGAGACTCTTAGAGGCAAGCGAGATGTCATCAAACCACTTGTATCCTGTGAGAAGTCTGGTTGCCGCATTGAGATTGGCTCTTAGGGGGTTTTGGAGTTCCAGTGATGATGGTATTACCATAGTCCAGTTTACAGAGAACACACAATTGCACTACAGTCTTAAGATCATTGGAGGGGGGGTTACAAAATTCACACATTTCTCGATTGGAGATAGTTGTGGTAATATAGGCGACCTAAGTTTGGGTGAGCCAGGTTTTATTTACAATGTGTCTTGCAGGAGGTCCCAGACTTCGATGGTGTGTCTGAAGAGTGAGCTGGTGTTAAGGAGGAGGCATGACAGGGTGGACAGAGAGCTGTGAGAGGAACTGATGTGAAGTGTGTGGGTGGGTGTATGCGTGTTTGGAGTAACCCCGGGTGGAGTCAGCGTAGCCACGCTATGCAGAACTCTGTGAAGTGAAAGACCTACTCCACAGCAATACGCGGTGTTCTGTTAACAGGCCAATTTACTGGCTCCTCCACTGACTAAGTGCTGAGGGGAAGATGCTAGCTCATTCCAGATCCATTAGGACTCTGGTGCGGGGGCTTAGAGGAGGCCGCCATAGGCCGGGGATCCTCCAGTCCTTACCTTTTTCTGTCCATCGACGATGGTCCCTCAGGTCAGGCTCAGACAGTGGCAGCCACAGGAAGCGGCTTGGTCATGTGCCCGCCCACGACAGTTCTCACATTTACTTTTTGCCACTCCAGCAGAAGCTCATCCTGATCCCTCCTGAGTCCTGCACTGGAGGTGACATGAGTCACGTGACATGGTGGGACCAAATGTGGTTGTCCCCTACTGGCGCCTGGTTACCACAACAGCGAGAAGCCACTGCATCTTCGAGCTTGAACAGAACCTGGTGAGTTTAACACTCACCCTTAGTAAAAAAATGTAAAACTCCACTACGTGGCGGAGTCAGAGTTTTCCCAAAACTCTGTGCCATAAACGGAGGCGCGGAGTGGTAAAACTATGCCAATTCCGTCCACGGAGTGGAGTTTGACGCTCACACTTAGTTGGGAGGTGAATGTGCAGTGGAGACTGCAGCAAGATGTGGGCAGGGGGCATGCAGGAGAACTGTCAGGTGGCACAGGAGTCAATCCATGAATGGATTGAAAATGTGTGGAAAGACGGTATATAAAATGAATAGTCCAGACACTCACATTAAAAGATTACTTTTTTAATATCTTTGTGATGTCTTGTTGAATATTGTTCTCAATCGAGCCAGATGAATGACACATCATAATGGCAACTAAGGTGGCCTTTGTGTTAACGCAGGGGGTGGTGACCGGTGGTTCAGTGGACAACAGGACCCACTTTCTCTGGAGCTGCCAGCTACTGAGGATATTCCATGTGAAGATTTTGTGCAGTAGACAAGTGATTCGAATAATGTTGGATAACAAGAGGGCTGCTGCGTGGAAGGCAGCAGCCTTTATAGTTTATAGTTTGAACAAGTGGTACCTCTTTTAACCTCGCTGTTCCCCTGCACCATTTGGAAATGAGGATGCACCAAGTTTACGGTGGATAGCCCTTATTTGACTCAATCGACAGAAACCTACTGTCCAATGGCTTGACTCACAGGCTTGCTTTGTTGTAAGAGAGATAGGGATCACCTGATATTATAGAAGGTACTCGACTAAAGAGAGGGAGGAGGTGGAAATCAGGTGCTGATGTCATGGGCTGGCAGGCCACCGCCCAGAACTAAATGAGGCTGTGAAACCCTTGCGCTCCTAAATATTATTTAGAGGAGAGAACTTTTGGATTTGAATTTCTAAGGTGAAACACTATGTATACACAAATAGCATTTTTGACAGCAAAAACCGCCTTGCCGATAAGGAAAAGTACATCTACTTGATCGATCTATCAGTATCAGCTGGTCTGTGCTGGGTGGAAAAGGAAACACCTCTGTACATGAATGGAATGCAGGGGAAGAGGTTTCTTAACAAAGACTCCCCCCTGCAGTGAATAAATGGAACATTCTCATGCAAATACTTGTCTGCCATACTTAAACAGACATGGACGGACGAGGACAACGTTTTTCAGAATAAGAATAATGTAGTAGTAAATATAAGCCATTACAGTACATTTTTGCGAATCCCATAATAGTGGGAAATCTACTGTTTAAAAAAAAACTTGAGGGGAGCAAATGTCTGTGATTCAATTCTTTTGTTTTATTACATCAAGAAAGCACAGAAAAATGGTGTGACAGGTAAGGACGTAATATGAGAGGAACCGGAAATGTTGTGTAGGATCTACACTTCATCTAAGCGAGGATGAAATGCGCCCATTTTCTAGGGTAAAGGGAGGTAAATATATTTTCAAACTCTCAAGTTAGTTACCTTTGCCCATTTGGCATTTCACAAATAACAGGCGATGGACAGAATACAGAACAATGTCATACATTCACCCCAGTACAGAGATCTGGGCATAAATCCATCGTTTTTTTGCTCACCATGCCTTCTGGGTTGGTGTGGAGTGCAAAAAAACGATAGATTTAGGCCCAGATCTCTGTACTGGGGTGAATGTATGACATTGTTCTTCATTCTGTCCATCAACTGTGGTTTTTGCATTTGTGACCCCGAGTGGGATGGGTATGCTCAGACGTGAGTCCCATTCTCTCCACACCACTGGATTCAAGCAAGCTGGGCTGAAGACGGCTGGAATGCCAGAAACCGGTTCTCGGAAGCTTGTTTCCGGTCCAGGGAAGGCATGGCTTGGCAGTTCGGGCTGGACTGTTCCCATGAGGCACAGGGTCAGACTGATTTGCATATGGCCATGTCTGAACTGGGGTGGCGTGGAGTGCAAAAAAAACGATGAATTTAGGACCAGATCTCTCTACTGGGGTGAATGTATGACATTGTTCTGCATTCTGTCCATCAACTGTGGTTTTTGCATTTGACATTTCACAGCATTAGCTAGTGAATTGCTCTTAAGAGTCCTTATTCTCATTCTCCTCAGACGCTGCATGCCACTTGAGTTATAGTTTATAATGTTCGGTTATTTGTATTACTATTGAAAATTCTAAAACAAAGCTTGACAAAAACTTGAGTGAAAATTGTTTTGGCAATTAATTTATGTTTTTTTTACAAAATTAGGTGACGCTCTGCAAAATAACATGACTACATAATCTGCACACAAAGTTGAAAATTGTTGAAATTAATATCAGTTAAATACATGCGCTAATATTTTTAAGCAGTAACTAATTTATTTAATATTTAAATCTTTTTTGGTGGGTCGAAAACCATAGAAACATTTATCAATGCAATGCCGAACAATGCAATTATTGAACAAAAGTAAAGTGCATATAATTTAAATAGAAAATGAACTTTCACTTTAGTAAGCATACAACTGTTTAAAATTGTTTATCACTGTTCTCTTGTGACAGATAAGGTAGCATGGTAATTTACATAATGAGTCAAGATGTAGCATACAAAGTCAACAAAGCATTTATGATAATTAATGCGTAACTGTGCTTAGGCTGATAATGAATTATTACATGCACTAATGCTTAAAGTTTCTGCCTGATTAGCCGCTTAAGGTATTTAAAAAGTGCTTTGCTGTGCCACTTGAAGATCTTATCAAGAGTTAAAAGTGGATTCAATTTTATACGTGTCAGAATGACTATTCTTTGTCAGATTGCAATGTAACGAATATCAATATTTCAAACTCCTACTGTAGAAATAAGCCTCACGTGAAAACCTTTAAATGCATGTTTATATCTAAACTTTTATTTGGGCCTATCAACATGTCCATTAAATGTTCAGATAATCCCACCTCATTAAAATAATCAAGATGTACAAAAGGAAAGAAATGCAGAAGAGTGGCCATTGAGTCATTGGGGCAAATTCGATGGAAACGATTATTCCACTGTATCAACTGTTAACCAGCAAATGGATTTCTTTTTAAAGTTTGCCTGTAACACAAGTGTCCAACTGGACAATATACCAGGTTCCAATCACATTGCTGTCAAGAAGACTGTTGAAAAGATAACAGACCAGGTCTGATTTAACTTCTCCTTTAATCACGGCCTCCACAGCGCCAGCAGAATATCAGGACACAACAGTTCATTCTTCCCTCACGAACAGTCTCCTACTGTCAACATTCTACAGCAGCCTCCAGGGGTCAGAACCTTCCAAGGGGTAGGAAAGGGAGGGGTGGAGGAAGATACCAAGTACAATGTAACCTTCAGGTATAAACCAAATACCTTACCCAGTGTAGGGCCAGCTAATAGCCCAATATTAATAATAGTAATTAAGCAATCTATAATAAGCATCTGAACACATTGTGGATAGGACTAATATAGCAACCTGTAACATGTAAATAAATACTATGGATTATAACAAAGACCTTTGCCTATTGGTAAGAAGTACTGTTGCCTATCATTACCTAGAACATTCTAAAATGTTTCTATGAATTTTTTTTAAATGTACAAACTTAAAACAGATTTGTAATAATTATTTTAAATTTGTAATTGCTCATTAAAATATCACAAAATGTATAAAATACAATGAATATATGAATAGTTTTAGGATTTTAAACATTACATTTGTTCAAGTAAACATTTTAAAACAATATAATATTTTAAATGTAGGGGTTATTTGAAAGGCTTTTAAGAACCTTTCTTTTTAATTTTTAATGAAATGTATTACTTTAGTACTAAATCGTAGGCAGAAGATGTGAGACGATCAACAGGAAGTTTTCATTTCTAGTGGGTGTTGGTGAGAGATGCGACTTTAATATATAGAGCTCTCTAAATCAGAGCAAGTGCGTAGCGTGGAGAACAGACATAACCATTGTCACGCTAGGTGCACTCAATACTTTCTCCTTATCCATTTCTAATGTTTTGTGAGTCAAATCAATATATTTGCTCTCAAACAGGTCATGCAATATCTAGACTAAATTATTGATCTTCATTTTACTCCAGCCCATGGGCCTCATTTATGAAAGCCTTGCCACCGGTGCGTCACTTTTAACATGGGAAAAAGTGACGCACCGGTGGCGCAAGGCCTTCATAAATAAGGCCCCATGTGTTCTAACCTATGGTCATCCTTTGGTGCATTCACCTCTTTGAGCTCCTCCACAATACTGGCCACAACCCTTTCTCAAAATGAATACTTCTTTATCAAATTATTGAATTTGAACTTCACAGAATAAACATTTTTTCACTGACCCCCTTTATTGAAACTCACTACTTAACAGCCCAAGGATTTTCCTTTTGCTTTTACATTTGAGAGGCGGGATTACATCCAGACACCTATTTGTGTCTTCTGGTATTTTAATAGTGTATACATTTTGTATTTCTGTGTTACCCACAGGGGGCTTAGGTAACATATATCTCAATTTATATTTACCTAGGATATAAACAATTTCATTATTTGTCTTTCGACATTTGATAGAAATGGATTGTTATACCCAGTTGTGCCTTTGAAGTGGAGGGGCATCAAATACATGCCTTTGGATGTGCACAGAGTTTCTCCCTTTCTGCTCAGGCTGCAAACGCACTACAGGGAGTTATGCAGCCCTTTGTGTGGGGATAGGAAACAGCCCATTCAGTTTTAAGTGAGGCTCGGTCCAGGATGGCCCATCAGGTCATACCTAAGCTTCAATTGTGTCTGGCTGTCAATGGAGAATACACAATGCCCAGGTGTCACCCGCTCAATGCCCAGCTGTCACCCGATCAGAGACAGGCAGCAGGTCCCATATGGCTATGGTAAGAAAATGCCAGCTTTCAATAAGTGACATTTTAGGAATTGCAATTTAAAATCCGACTTCACTGTAAATTAGATTTTAAATTTTGATTCCAGAGACACCAAACTTGAAAAGTCTACCTATTCATAATTGGGCATTACACTCATAAAGTGTAATGAAGAAATCCTAGTGTTATCCTATGGGAAAGATAGGCCTTCCTGTAGAGAAAAACTAATTTGAGGGTTTTCCACTGCCAGGACATGTAAAACTTAAAAGTATATGTCCTGCCTTTTATGTGGGATGTTTACGTGTGCTAGCAGCTTCATGAAAGTTAAAAGACTTGCATGATGAGATCATAAAAGATCAGTTCATCAACAGGACTAGTAATTGAGCATAAATGGCCCTACTTTTGAAAAAGCAATTGCAATTGCCAAAAAGATGGCAGACACTTCCATCTATTAATCTGTTTTGAAGTCTGAAGACAAAGTTACTTCACATATAGATTGTTGTGAAGTAAACTTGCAGGAAGTGAATGTTGCGACCAAAACAATGTTCATGCAAGTTGAAATCATCTGATAATTATACAGAAAGAACAAAACTCAGTGTTTTAGCTGTGGAAGTTTTTGACAAGTAGATACACATGAGAATTGTCTGGCTGTGAAAGCAAAATGTTATCGGTGTAAATGCTTTTCAAGTTATAAATAAGGTTATTTACATAGTTAGGTTCACCTTACATGTGCCCATACCGTAGGGAATCAGGTGTGACCAGATTGTTTTCTACTGGTTCGACAGTTGTTATTAGTTGGAGTAAATACAAATAAAATGAAAAAAGATGTTTGCAGCTTAGAAAGAGAAGGAAACTTTTTGTTACCGATCTGGCATAGGAAAGAGACCTAGGGATATTTTACAAGCCCCTATTGCCACAACAGCATCACTTTTCATGATGTTGTGGTGGCCTTAGGGGATTCGCCTTATTTACAAGGAAACTTTAAGCCACTTAACGTGGCTTAACACTGCCTTGTAAATAAGGCACCCTTTCGCGCCACACTTAGCGTGAAAGGGAAGGGCAATGGGTGTTGCGGTGGGCGTTCCACCACAACACCCATTGATTTTGATGCTGGCCCATATTTAAAAGGGTGGTGTAAGTCTCCCCAAATACCTTAGGGAAATCCCATTGTGTACTTAATTTAGGAAGCACCTAAAAGCCTTTTTGTACTAAACTGCAACCCAGCTCAGCTGACCTGTCAGCGATGTGCCACTCTAGGCAGCGCCAAGATGCCCCAGGGTGATTTGAGTGCTATATAAGAGTGAATAACATAACATAACATAACAGTATGGGGCAGCGCCAAAATTAAGACTAGCAAAAACTTCATCTTATCCTGGCACAGTGAGAAGACATGTTTAATTTCTCCTTGTTTTTGCTGTTTCCATGTGTGCTGCGTTGTGCAACACACATGGAAACAGCAAAACACCATTGATTGTTTATGTGCAGGAAGGTGTCCCTTCCTGCACATAAACAATCATTTAAAAGATGATGTTGTGCAACTTCTATGTGTGCTGCATTAAGCAGCACACATAGAAATGACAAAACACTATTTTGCAATGCAACGCAGGCACCCTTGCACTATTTTGCAAGGGTGCCTGCGTGAGCGCTACGTAGCTAAATGTATTGCCAGATCGAAGGAAACGCAGGTCTGTGCCATATTTTTGTGCATTTGGTTCACCCCTGCGTTTCTGAAGTGGCGGTGTGCAGGGTTAAGCGAAGGAGGCTAACGCAGCACTCCGTCTCTTCTATTGTAAATGCCCCCTTGAAACCTGCAACTTAGGAGCAGTGAAAAAAGGCTAGAAAAGGAAAAGGCCACCTCCCATTGCCCCTTGCGAGCTAGACTCATGCCTGTGATTATCATGAAGTGAGCGTAATCTCCAAAGTTAAACTTGATGGGCAGTGTTGAAATACTATCGAGTTTCTGAAGAAAACAAACCAAAATGCCACCTCCTACCTAGAAGCAGAATACCATAGCCATGCCGCACTCATTAAAACAAATCTGTGAGGTGTGAAGGTGTACAGCTAGTCATTCTGATGCTTTACTGCACTGATGCCCCCAATCTTTCCTCACAAGATGAGTTTTTATTGGTTCGCAACCTGGATTGATTGGCTTTTCGAGTGCACTTGACAAAATGTTAGGGTTAGTGGCACAAGACGGTCAAAGAGGCAATCAGACATCCTGCTAAATCTGAGAATAGCGGATTGCACATTCTACTGCAGGTCACGCGCATTTCTTTAAAAGGCAGATGGTTTTTCCATATTTGTTTAAATAAATATGATAGGACCAGTCTGAATATACACATTCGTTTCGTGTAATTGTTAGTTCTAAATTAAAATATTGATGTAATTAAAAGCTACTCAAAAACAGAGTTTTTTTTAAATTGACATGTAAAAAATCATTTAACAAAAGCTGCTAATATCATTAAATTAATTCCGAATAACATTTGTGAGAAGTTAGCCTGGCATATGATGTCCACTAGTTCCAGTGGGCACCTTGCACCAGTCTAATCGACCCTTATTGATGGTGGTTGTAAAGTTAACCTTATAGAAAGCTATCCTAGTGGTAGCATGGACCAGCAGTCATCAGGCTAGGACTTCAGGGAGCGTATTAAGCAAGTTGTTTTACCAATTATAATCCTTTGAGTACCAAATGGAAGGACACCACACAAGGTATATATCAAATATATATGTATTTATTCTAAACACAACCCCTTTGCACTCTTTATGAGGTCAGAGGTAAAAGTACAATACAAGTTACTCAATTACTATACGATAAGTTGCACAGTATACGTTATGCCCTAGGGGCCTCACAAACCATATACTAAAATAGTGGTATAAGAACCATGAGAGAATTAGAAAGCAGGCCTGGGGCCTGTGGAATCGCTGGGGCTACTCTAAACAACCAAAGGTTAGGAAGTAGGAGGCCCACGGGAGACGCGTGCAGTGTCTAAACACAGCCACGGGTTACTATTGAATTTCTATGGGAAACAAAAAAGTTGCAAATATACAAGTTAAGGGCACTTCCGGATGGACTAGGATGGAACCCTTTTAAACGAGGACACTTCGAGAGTCAAGACCCACGGGATCACCGGAGTACTCGTGTTACCTCACCCAGGGAAGCCGGGTGCATAGGTTTCTTTTCGTGTCGGGTTTCATTGTCGTTTTCAATGGAGAGCTGCAAAGAAGTGCTGCTGGCAATCCAAGGAAAAGTGTCCGGGTGGATCCAAGGGTGGATCGAAGATCTGTAGAACCTGAAAGCAGAAGGGACAGAGTCTGGGTCACTTGCCAGTGACCAGGGCGGCGATAGGAAGATGCCACCAGATGTCGGGTGATTCCAGGTGAAGATGTGAAGTTTGTCTCTTCAGCCAGGAGGCGTCGACGACAACCAGGAGCGGGATTTTAGCTGTCCCACAAAGGATCTAGTTGACTGCGGTGTTGGTATCCAGACTGGACCCAAGCCTTGGCAAACGCAACCCATGCACAATGTCAAGATTGACTTCAGAGCAGACCAGCAAGGTCTGAGGAATTTCTCCTTTGTAGGGAAGTTGAAGCAAGCCTAGAGCAACCAGGAAAGCAAGTAAGATGTAAAGGAAATTTTTCGGGGGGCTCACTAGCCAACAGTCTAGGAACCGCAAAGACGCATCAATTTGAAATGCAAAAGTGGGGCCCACGGGTCACCCGTGGAGTGGGGGTCTCTGAGCTTCGGTGCAAATAGTGCTCGGGTCTGGGGCTTCAAGCAACCCAATGCACAACTTCGAGTTGCCTCGTGAAGTGAGTACACCTTGCAAAATGCCTTTTGTCCAGGAGTTCCGGCCCACATCTCTCGTGTCCGCTATGGGTCTCAGGTTTGCTGTGAGCGAAGGTCAGGGTCAGAGATGTCTGGAAGTCTGTGTCCTGTGTCACAGATTCTTCAGGATCTGGCAGGAGCCTCAAAAATGCAGAATGGCAAAGTTGCTGTTGGTGCCTGTTTGGACAGGGTGGTCACTCCTTGACCACAAGGGAGATGTCTTCCGTCTTCCAGTCGATATGGAATGTCAGAGGTCCAGGATTTATGTTTCAGATTTTCGTCCAGGGTAATCTAAAGTCCTAGTGACTGGGCTCCTATACTTATACTAAGTTTAGGGGCTGGACTACCCTTATGGTCCCTCCTATGGGTGGACCTGGGAAGGGGGTGGTTCCACCCCTTTCCCTTTGTCCATGTTCACGCCAGAGTTGGGCCAGAGTGCCCCAGCAACTAGTTTGAACTGGGAAATGCATGGAGTGTCTGGAAAGCATTCACTGAATGCAGCCCTCCCTGCCCCAATACACAAAAGCCTGTCTGGGGAGATGCTGGCACCTCGCTGGACAGGAAACCTAATGTCCAAGCCTCCCCTGCCGGAGTTTCGTCCAGCAACAGGAGGTCAGACTCGTGTCTGTGGTAGCAGCATCCATTTTGTGATGCTGAGGCTCTGTTTAACTTTAACCGGGTAAACCAGTAACTACATGTCTTCTCCCTCTAGAAGGGTGGGATACTACCCCCGCCGCCAGGACTGGCGTGGGGTGGGGGAGAGTGGGTAGTATTCCAAAATGTTTGACACCTTACACAACATGTTTTGATAAAGCCAAACCAAAGTTAGCATTAACCGCGAGGATTATAATGCATTTAAGAGTATATGGTATGGCTATATCATAGAACAGCTATAAGGAGATGATTCAGAAAGCTGGAGAGGGTCTCAGCTCATGCTATTGCACCCTCTCACATAAAACCAAGCACTCTGCTTCTAGGATTGTTAAGGCCTGGCATAGGAGTGACTTATAGGTGTATATGTGTCTATATGTATATATAGATATAGGTATACTATATCTAAGTAAGGGGTGATTACACCACCTTACCCAGGTTGTGTGAACAGACCTGTGGTGTCAGTTTGGAAGGAGACCAGGGGTGGCACAATACATGCTGCAGCCCCTGGTAGGCCTAGGGTGCACCTATGCCCTGGGTACCTATGGTGCACTATACAAGGGCTCACAAGGGTGACCCAGTAACCAATCTGGTATGTACCTAAAGTACGTTGGGACCATTTTATAGAGAAAGCAGATAGACTGGGGCCCTGAATAGCAGAGTCCCAGGCCAACTAAGTCGAAAACCAGCAAAACACCAGGAAGAAAGTGGGAGTAACCATATAGTCAGATATCCACCTTCCTACACAACTCCCTCCCCAAAATGAAAGACGATAAGGCTATCCTTGTCCAGGTAAGCCTATATTGACTAAGTGGCTGGTGCTGGGACGGAGTACTGAAGTGAGGCCCTACTGACGTTGGGCTCAGCTTTCTCCAATCACTATCCACCATGCATGCCTTTCTTTCGATGACTGAGTTGCACTGTGCTCTCAGGGTCAACCTCTGGCTGCCTACAGCTGGAGGCTGGGTCCCTTTGGTTGGACCACTGGAGGGACAGGTCAGGTTTGGGGCCACTGGGTCCCAGGTTTGCCTGTGCCCAACAGAGTCCATCAGGGGGAGGTTCCTACACAAGGGTAAGGGAGATGCCTCAGAGGGTTGAGGAATTTTCACCTGGCTAGGGCTACTAGACTGGGTGCCCCTAATCTGCTGATGGGGGGTTCCTCTGTACAGGGGGCCCTTTGGGGTCCACTGGCCTCCCTGACCTCTACAGCCCTGGGCTGGCTGAGGCAGGGTAGAGAGGGGCAGGTTACCTGCTCAAGACTGGGTATCACCTTGGAAGGGTCCACTGTCATCAGGGGCTCTGCCAGGCTAGTCCTGACTACCTCTGGGGCAGTTCCTTCACAACGGGTAGGGTCAGTTGCCTGAGGAGGCTGACCCTCACTTAAAGTCTGTTGGTAGGGATACTTTTCTTCCTCCCCAATGCTTTCTGTCTGAGTGGAGTGATCCATAGTTTAAGGCTGTGGCCATCACAGCCCTACCAACCTTTCCAGGAAGGCCTACCATTTTGGAATGGGTTTCTTTTTCTATCTCAGCCCAGGCTGAGATCTCCAGATCATTGCCCAGTAAACAATCTACAGGCAAGTTTGTAGACACTGCCACTCTCTTTGGACCAGTGACACATCCCCAGCTGAGATTTATTACTGCCATGGCATGGTCTGACCTGACTCCATCAATATTGGTCACCTGGTATGTGAACCCAGGTAAAAGCTGTTCTGGGGGCACTAGTTTCTCTGTCACCATGGTGATACTAGCCCCTGTGTCCCTATAGGCCACAGCTGTCTGACCATTGATGTGGGGCTCCTGTCTGTACTTGCCCAAGGTATTGGGACAAGCAGTGAAGTTGGCTAACCCCATGCCACCATTACAGACTGGAGTTGCTGTAAAAAGTAATCAAGGGTGATGGGAAGACTTTAGAATGGAAAAACATGAAAGGAAACATTTACTTTATAAGAATATAAGAAGATGACTTTTCAATTAAGTACAAATAAAGTTCTTAAGTTAACAATTTATTTTTTGCAAAATTCCTATACATTTAAGGAGCTTTATTATATGCTTCCTTTGCTTGATTTGCGGCCATGAACCTCTGCCTTGAGTGGACTATCATGCAGGTTTCTGTCCAATTTTTCATTTTCTTTGTGGTCTCAGTAATCATGTAAATCATAGTTTTGTGATAAAAGACGATGTAGCTTGATACTGTAATGTGCTGTTACCCAGACAATGTGCTGTCACCCAGAGGCGCCATCTGTGGTCTGTAGAGAGTAAGCATGGGCTAATTTTGCGAATCTCCTGTTCGCAAATTTTGCGGATTTGCGAACTCGCAATCCGCAAAATCCGCGAATTCTAGCGAATTTGCGGATTTTTTTTGTGTTCGCAAGGATTTCTGCCAGTTCGCGAGGGTTTCGTACCAGTTCGCAATTGCGAACTTACATTTCGGCACGCAGCGGTCGCGATTATGTTGTTTCTACGTCTGGTTCATCATCACAGGTTCCCAGCACCCTCTGTTTCACCACTGCAACCCTCTGTTACATCAATGCCACCCTCTGGTTCATCATCACTGTAGATTATGGGGGGCAAAAGCAAGCACACCAGCCCTGCTTCAACTGACATGAATTAATTTGGGGTTAGTTTATTAATGTGCACTGTTTTAAAATTCCAGTCTGGCACCTGCTTCCTTATCTGTAATTTGCTTTCTGTTGCAGTGCATTTTTTTTTCCCAGGACCTTTGTGGCCTACTTGTAGCTATTCTATGAGCCTGCTGTGAGGGTCAGAGCAAGGTCATACAATTGTTGCAACTAGCAACTGAATTCTGGAGGGGCCCCAGTCAGGAAGCACTACAGGGAATTGTTTCTAATGATGAGTTTGAACTCTTGCCCCTGCCGAGTGCTTTCAGTTTTGAAAAATTCGTTTTTCTGCAATTTCGCGGGATTCGCGGGGCGCGAACACGCGCGAGAACGGATTCGGAAGCCGCAAATTCGTGCGAATATGCAATTTGTTTTTTTGCGGCGTGTTCGTTGTCAAGGTTATGTGCGTTTTTGCAAGCCGCTCGTAGCGCAAGGCGCGAAGTTACCCTCGCGGTCGTGCAAGGGCACGGCCATCTTGTTTGCCTGACGTATTTCCGTTTCCGGGCGCGAAGTGTAATCTCGCAAAGTCTGCGGCTTGCCAGTACAGTTTCGCGCATGTTCGCAAGGAAAATCTCGCGCGAACTTACCCGCGCGGTCGTGAACGGGCGCGGCCATCTTGTTTCTCATTCATTGCTATGGTTCTGGGCATGGTCTTTGTATCCTCTGTCAATCTCTGCCATCCTTTGCTTGTTTGAAGTTTTTTTTGATCTATTTTACTTATTATCTATCCCTCTATTTTTCTAGCCCTATATTTTTGTGTTTACTGCTACTTTTGGTTAATTTTAAACTACTTTTTTAAACTCTTTTCTTTTCTTCTCTTCCCTATTCTATTTTCTTTATTCCTTTCCGCCCAGACCATGGTGAAGGGAGCCGGGAAGCATCCCGAGAAGGGGAAGGGTCCCGCACCCCGTGTCCGGCTCCCATGCGGGCGTTTGAGGGGGGAGGAGGTCGTACCCAGGGAGATCTTTAACCCGGAGGAGGTGGGCCAACTCATTTTTTAGGTTCAGCGCCGCCTCCCCAGGACCATCATGGGAGGCGGCAAGATCAGTGCCGGGTACGGGGTCAGGGAGCGCCGGAAGCGGTAGGAGAAGGTGTGCCAGGCCATTTACCACCACTCTCGGGTCTGGCGCATCTACAACCAGGCCACCCACCGCTGGACAGATGTCCTGACCCGTGAGCGAGATCTGCTCGACCTCCTTGGCCTTGAGATCCCCGGGCTTGGTGAGTAGTAGTAGCTATTTCTTTACTACTATGTTTTCTCCTGCTGTGTTATTATATTGCACATTTTTGTTTTTTACCAAGAGCAATAATGCTGCTCATTACATTGTAGGTAAATTATATTTCAAAATCTTCTGTGCATTTCAGGTACACTGCTCTCCTTCTTGTCAGTAGTGTTGCTACTATGCTTATTTGTTTTAGATTTTGTGTTCATTTAATTGGCCTGTGAAATTATGTATGAGTGTAGTTTAAAGAACTGCGTAATGCTACACACTAAGGTTCTGATTTTTAATTACCGGCGCATCCCTGCAAAGTAGCAGGGATGCGCCAGTAATTGTGCGTCACGCCACCATTACCCATGGTGCGCCGTATTTACAATGCGGAGCACCATGGGCCCAAAACGTGAACAAAGCGTTACGCATCTGTGCCGTAAATGCGGCTCATTGCTGGAGTTGCGCCGCAACGATGGTGCAGCTCCATCAATGCTCTGGGGTGCCCTATGTCCCCAATGCTGCGTCAAGCCGTACGTCTGCTTCAAGCAGGCGCAGGGTTTGAGTCACGCATCATTGTCCTCAAAGGGACTGATTGAAATCTTGTAGATTTCCCTCAGCCACTTTTAGGATGCGTTCCTGCGCAGGAACGCCCTCCCTTGTGCCGGAACGCCCCCTATTGGCGCAGGGCTTTACAACGTGATGAATCTCCCATATGCGTCACGTTTTTAATATATGCCGCACCATTGCGCCTCTTTTGTGCTGTCACTGCGTCACAAAAGTCACGCAACAATGGAGCAAAAGAGCCGCAAGGGGCTTCTAAATCAGCCCCTACAGACTCAAGTCCAGTCCTTCCTTTGTACACATGGCGATAAGAAGAAATAGTGGTGGTGGATTAATAGTTTGAGTATTTTAATGACTGGTTAATGTAGTAGGAAACTTTAGTGTTGTCGCTGATCTTCAATCACGATGGACTTTGGCTGTCACTTTGCGTGCTGCGGACTGCTGCCTACCAATCCTAGGCAAACCTTTTTAGTACTTTGTTTAGTGAGTTACATAGGGTAGTTTCCAATTCGACGGTCCGGAAATCAAGCAATACTAAAGTAATAACGTAGTCGACCACATGAGATTGGTCAATAATATATCCCGTGGAGTCGTTCCCTATTTGCTATTTCGCAAAAATATTTTGTTAGTTCTTTTGAAATGTTTGATTTGGTTGAGAAATATCATCCATGTTTTCTGTTTTTCTTTCTTTCATGTTGTACATCAGCTTCCCCCAGGGGCAAGAGGAGGACACAGGAGGAGGAGGAGGAGGGTGCTGTTGACGAGGCAGGCCAGGACCGGGCAGGCGATGGCTCCTTTGCTGGCCCCAGTAAGTTTTAATTTTAATATAGAGTACTTATTTTTTCCTAGCGTTCCTCATTCGATTTTTTCTAAATCGTCTTTGATCTTCTTGTAGACAGGATCTAAATTCTTATCCTGCCTCGACTATGACTCTGTGTGGTATTACTAGATTATTCTTATTAGTCTGTCTGTGTAGCTAACTAAGATTGCACATTTGGCATTTCCATTGGACTCCCATTCTAGTCAGCAATAGCTCTATGCACTGAGTGCAGTCCTCTGGGATTGTCCATAATGTCTTTTCAAGTATTCTAAATGTTTATGCTTTGACCATTGCCAACAATAAAAAGGTGAATGACCACCAAGAAAGAATAAGATACTACTTTAGTTTTGGTTTGGATAGGAGGACAATCCATTCTACTACTGTTGCAGGGACAAATCTGCACAAATAGAACTATGGACACTAAATAATGCATTGCTTAGCTTATCAATTATAATAGGTGCTGTTAGACTTTCCACATACCTCAGTGATAACAGACTTTGTAGTTGAACCCCCAATCTCCTTACTGACTAGATAGTGTGGCAGAGTCATTTAGCTCCCAAAGTCACCGATGGCAGAGGCACGGACTCATGCTTGCAAAAATTCCAAAACCTTTAGCTCATCCACTCTAGTCTGGAGGACCAAAAACCACAGAGTCTATTTAAGTTTAAAAGCTTTAGTAAAAGTAAACACATTTATTAAAATCAAGTTTGTCATAAAAGTGAACGTGTAACTGAAAATGGAAAAGTGCTTAGTGCTGACGATTAATTGGACACATTGAACTTGATCCCGCTCGTGTTCTTAGAAGTCAAGCTTCTGTCTGTTAGGAGAAAAAGTGTTGCGTGTTAAAAAGTAAAAAGCAAACATTCATCAGTTGTGCCAAAAAGTGCAGCAAGACAACAGCCTTCCCTGGAAAAAGGGACATTTTTACTTTAGAGTACACAGTCATAAATTATTAAATTGTAAACTGTTTTTTTCACATTTCTTTCTTCCTCCTAGACCAAATATTATATAGTAGTGAGTGGTGTATTCTAACATTATTAAATGTACTTTGTAGGTGGAACATCTGGAGACGGGGCCAGCGCGGAGGTGGTGGTGGCATTGGACGAGGAGGACAACTCTGGGGAGGAGGCGGTGCAAGTGCCGGACAAGGACATGCCTGTGAGGGTTCACACGGTGGTGGCGGGCAGAGGTAAGCTATACATTCCTTAGTCATTGAGATTAAAGACTGCAGAGTGTGCTTTCTGCACGGGTGTATTATAAATAAACCAGGTAGTAGCCTCCTCTAAATGTACTTCGACTTAGCTGTGAAGTTTTTGGCGAGAAGAATCCCAATCAGATCTGAGGTGAACTTGATGGATGGGATGAACGAAAAGCGAAAGAAGGGTGTAAGTAAGTGTGGAAGGACGAGAAATGTAATGATGACTGACAAAGAAGAATGATATGTGTTTGCTTGGTCCCCGAGGTGGCTGGGAAGGAAAGAATATGGTATGGTGCATGGCTGGGTGAATGATGAAGCAAGGATGGGTGGAAGGAGAACAGCCTGGGTGGGTGAGACAGAAACTGTATGTGTGCATATACTTTGAATGGATGGATGCCTGGATCATTCATGGTGCTATCTGACTCTTAGATAGCATATGTGTATCTAGAGAGAGTAGACGGTCACTGGATGAACTAAGTGTTACTTTGAAGAGCATGTAACACCGCACCCGCACGTCCGTTCCAGTGTAGGAAAGGCAAGGAAAAGAAGTTGTAACGTTGTCCAAATACTACCATGAATAGTAGCAGTAGTTTGTATTGCAACTGCAAGCACAGCATATATCCGGTTATTACGGTGGACACTCCCTACCTCTCTTAATAATTTTAGTTTAGTAGTAGTACGTCATTCATGTGTGGGGGTATCACTGTTCACTCAATAATAAGCAAAGCACCTAAAGTCATCCCATATGTCATCAAATACATCCCATGTGAAGTGATAGATAATCAGATAATTTAGCTTCTTCATTTTCCTTTTCTAATACTCATTTGCACTGTAGGGTGAAAGCTAAATTAATTAAGCAGTAGCCCTTTTAACAGAGTTTTCTCAGTGCCACCCGTAATAGAAAAGTAAGAGCTTCACCACCTGCATGTACTGGACCGGTACAGTAACGCAAGTCTGTCTCACTCACCATGGTGTGCGTCTGTTTTTCTCGGGTGCAAGTTCACTGCGCTGGCATTATGCCGGCTTGCATAAGATAACGTACCAATTTTCCTAAACAAGAGAGAAGAAGAAGAATAAGAGTGGTGTACTGTCATAGTCGACTGTAATGGAAGTCCATAGTGCTCGTAGAATTTGTTCCTTAAACTCCCACTAATGTTAAAGCAAGGATGAAGAAGTCGGAGGTTACATAGATACTGTCCTCAATAGTTATGTACTGTGCTTTCAATTTGCTACGTGTACTGTGACAACTTTCTGCTCAATCATTTTGTGTTAATCTTAAGGAGCATTGGTTACAGACTATGTCTTTCTTTCTTCATGTAGTTGCTCCTTCCAAATCAAAGACACCATCAAGGAGGAAGGAGCTGGCTCGAATGGCCCGGCAACGGAGGCTGGATGCCACTGTCGCTGAATATCGGCGGCTGGTGGCCTTGGAGGAGGAGGAGGCGCAGTCTGGTACAACAACAACGTCCACTGGGACAGCTGCATCCTCCTCCGTGCGGGCTGCCAGCCAGCGCAGTGCTCCAGCGGTACGGAGCCGGGCTACCAAAGCCAAACACCACCGCCGAGCAGCAAAGAAAGCAGCTGCCCCTCACAAGATTTGCAAGGCACACCGGCGCCGCTTATCCCTCAGACTGTCCTACCTGGAGCAGGAGGTCCATAACTGTAAGAACTCGGTGGAGGGCCTCCGCTTCAAACTTGCCACCCTCCTCAAAGGAGCATGATGCCCTGGCTGCTAAATCCAACAGCACCCTGCATAGTGTCCCTTGCCCCTTTTTTAGAGACTTTTGGGGGGTGGGAATTGGGAGTTGGGTTTTTTGGGGACTTTTGAAGGACAATCGTTGCGGTTAGGGAGGGTCTTGCGGGAGATTATTTTGTTAGGGCTATAAAAATATAATTTTTGAAACTTTATCTGACCATACCTGTTTTTTACTGCTTTTGAGTCTGGTGGGTGGGGGTTTAACAGTAAGTTTGTTTTCCTGAATAGTCCTAGGACTTTAGTAGTACTACTGTCAATCCAATCTCTCGTCTCTCCTAATACTCCATTATACTACCTCCAACCAAACGCCTATCTTACCTGTAATTTCTGTTTGCAAGTAGGGCTAGGCCCAGGGCTGGCTCCACGGGAAACAGCGAATAAGGTTGGCAATCCTGGGCGGATAGAATTTCCTCATAGCGGTGCTACTAGAGGTGTGACACAGTGGCAGTTGCATGCGTATGAAAAAAAGGAAATGAAATCTGGTTTGTCCTCCTGAGCAATACAACGG
Source organism: Lissotriton vulgaris (assembly GCF_964263255.1). Taxonomy (NCBI): domain Eukaryota; kingdom Metazoa; phylum Chordata; class Amphibia; order Caudata; family Salamandridae; genus Lissotriton; species Lissotriton vulgaris. Next base: position 314,304,271 of record NC_141689.1, on the reverse strand, counting down.
TACAATAGAGAATATAGCAGGTGACAGAAGTACACTAGAACAGTGCCACATTGTAGCCTAACAAATGGTAAAGTATGACTAATTCGGTTGAAGTTCTTTGACATTAGCCATGGGTCTTTGTCAAGCAGAGTAAGAATATATCCTCGGATTTCTTCACCAGCCTGTTGCTATCACCTTATCCTCCCCAGCAAGTGTGTGGATTTATTGCTGTAATTTAGTCACACATCAATCAAAACCACACAGCCCGGGGGAAGAGGGTTAGGGTTTGAAAAATGGATGGGTACGGGGGTTTTTGGGAAAGGTTTTGGGAGACAAGAAAAAATAGCACAGCATGGACAAACAATTGTGAACATAAACAAATCTTTGGGTACAAACCTATCCATCAATCTTTGAAAGTGCATGCACTACTGCATGCATGTCAGTGAAAAGTAAGTAGTACTTTCGACAACTGTGTAAGAAAGAATGTGACAGTACAGGGCGTGTGTGGAATAATTGATAACTATATTCAACATAAGGTCTCTGTTGCCAGATACCTGAGAGCCTTGCTGGTCACTATAAATCCATTCACAACACTCAATGGGGTTGGTCTGGAAGGTATAGTAGATAGAAAAGGAGAAATTGCTCTTTTTCTAGGTGTCCCCTCACTCACCAGGGTTGCCCCTTGGTGACATGCTTCATCATTGGGGCCATCCCAGTCCTCTACGGGCTGGGGCGTGCTGCGACTTGAGAATTACGTAGGAGCACTTACAAATGGCTATGTGTGGTGCAGATGTGATTGTGGAGTGGACTAAGTGATGTGTTAAGGGATCAATTTAGAAGCAGAGAGAGATCCAAGAAATGCAGTCACAGTCAGAGAAAAAGACAAAGGAAACTGTATCTGTATGTTGTTGTAGTTGTCCTGTTGAATTTGGTAAGTAAGTTGCATGCAGAAAAAAATTCCTCTCATTAGCGGCACTCCTCCATTGCAGCTGACGCTTCGTCCATCAATGTTGGTCACCAGAAGACACCCTGTAAAAAAAGCACAGCATGGACAAACAATTGAACATAAACAAATCTTTGGGTACAAACCTATCCATCAATCTTTGAAAGTGCATGCACTACTGCATGCATGTCAGTGAAAAGTAAGTAGTACTTTCGACAACTGTGGAAGAAAGAATGCAACAGTACAGGGCGTGTGTGGAATTATTGATAACTATATTCAACATAAGGTCTCTGTTGCCAGATACCTGAGAGCCTTGCTGGTCACTATAAATCAATTCACAACACTCAATGGGGTTGGTCTGGAACGTATAGTAGATAGAAAAGGAGAAATTGCTCATTTTCTAGGTGTCCCCTCACTCACCAGGGTTGCCCCTTGGTGACATGCTTCATCATTGGGGCCATCCCAGTCCTCTACGGGCTGGGGCGTGCTGCGACTTGAGAATTACGTAGGAGCACTTACAAATGGCTATGTGTGGTGCAGATGTGATTGTGGAGTGGACTAAGTGATGTGTTAAGGGATCAATTTAGAAGCAGAGAGAGATCCAAGAAATGCAGTCACAGTCAGAGAAAAAGACAAAGGAAACTGTATCTGTATGTTGTTGTAGTTGTCCTGTTGAATTTGGTAAGTAAGTTGCATGCAGAAAAAAATTCCTCTCATTAGCGGCACTCCTCCATTGCAGCTGACGCTTCGTCCATCAATGTTGGTGACCAGAAGACACCCTGTCCACTGCCTGCCTGATGCTGAATTGTGGCTCGCTAATGTGAAGCCTGACTCCATCCTTTTTTCCCCATTGCACAGACTGAAACCCGGCCTGTAATTATTCAACGAAAAACAGGAAGTGATATAATATTACAACACCACTGATAAATAAATATAAGGTATGTAGGCTGTGGAGTGCAAAAAGTCACACTTTGATTTTCCTAGTAGACAGTACCTTATTTTTGAAAGTGCGTACTCTGTCTGAGTCACCTTTTGAAGGATAAATAAGTATGGGCAAATTAATGTAGCGGATCTTTCCCCTCAAGCTAGGTGTACTGTAAACTGTGTTTTAGAACAAAATTAGATCTTCCCAGCAGTGCTCCCACCCAGACCCTTACTAAAGCCAGTCGCAAAAATGTAGAAGACCCCCAATCAAATCTCAAAAAACGAGGCCTAGCAGAAAATTGGTGACAAAACGTACTTTGAAAGTAAAAGTAGGCCCAAGTACCCCCTTACCCACCGTGGATTACATTCAAACCACTTGCAAGCAACCAAGCAAAAGTATCCATAGCCAGCATCGCTCCAAGACTCGAAAACCCCCCCACATGCAATAGAAATACTGCTAACCCTAACGAACCCTAAGTTAAGAATAGTGGCAAAGGCTTTCTTTAACTATGCCAAATCCCCCCTTTCCCACCATGGATTTTCTTCAAATGACTTGCCACCAAAATTACACATTCTCACGAGTGCTCTAAGACCCCAGAACTCAGTTGCAAAAATCTAGAACACCCCGAAACACATGCAATCCTGCTGCTAGGGTTAACCCTAACGAACCCTAAGTTACAAAAAGTGCCAAAAGGCTTTTCCGCGAGGATTTTGTCCCAACCACTTCTACCCGGTATTAGACCTTCCCAGGAATGCCCCAAGACCCGCCAACCCACCCGCCAAAAAGCATAACACCCCCAAACAGGCCAAAAGCAAAATCTCATACTTGCAATATTTCTCGGCCTTCGGTCCAAACGCGCTGCGTAGCTAGGCCATAGGTCCGGTTTGCCACCACGGATTTCCTGAAAAGCAAATGCAATCAAGATTAGAGTGTCCCAGCAGTGCTCCCAGACCCCAAAACTCACCCACAAACACCAGGAAGCCCCCCAAACAGGCCCCCGAAAACGCTACATTGAGCAAAATGTCAGAAATAGCAACAACAAAAAATCGGCGTGGATTTTGTCCCAACCACTTCTACCCGGTATTAGACCTTCCCAGGAATGCCCCAAGACCCGCCAACCCACCCGCCAAAAAGCACAACACCCCCAAACAGGCCAAAAGCAACATCTCCTACTTACAATATTTCTCGGCCTTTGGTCCAAACGCGGTGCGTAGCTAGGCCATAAGTCGGGGTTGCCACCACGGATTTCCTGAAAAGCAAATGCAATCAAGATTAGAGTGTCCCAGCAGTGCTCCCAGACCCCAAAACTCACCCACAAACACCAGGAAGCCCCCCAAACAGGCCCCCGAAAACGCTACATTGAGCAAAATGTCAGAAATAGCAAAAAAAAATCGGCGTGGATTTTGTCCCAACCACTTCTACCCGGTATTAGACCTTCCCAGGAATGCCCCAAGACCCGCCAACCCACCCGCCAAAAAGCACAACACCCCCAAACAGGCCAAAAGCAACATCTCCTACTTACAATATTTCTCGGCCTTTGGTCCAAACGCGGTGCGTAGCTAGGCCATAAGTCGGGGTTGCCACCACGGATTTCCTGAAAAGCAAATGCAATCAAGATTAGAGTGTCCCAGCAGTGCTGACAGACCCCGAAACTCACCCACAAACAGACGGAACCCCCCCTAAGAGCACCTCAAAGGCAAGCAAGTCAGCAAAAACACTAAAAAATTTGCACCTCGGATTTGGTCCAAACCACTTTTATCCGGTATTAGAGCTTCCCAACAATGGTCCCAGAGCCGTCAACTCACCTGCAAAGAGGTAGAACAACACCCCCACAAGTGCTGAGTCTTTCTTCATTGGGCGTAAACCAGCCCTCTGCTTTGATGGAAATAGGAGTCTGGAGGAGGAGGATAGAGGAGCATGTTCTTCTGAACTTGTGAACCTGAGGAATGCAGACTGCGGCACCTTCAAATCAATTAGCAAACCAGTGAAGACAGTTCTGCTGATGGGCTTGTTTTTGTAATTATCTGATTGAAATATATTAACTGTGCACAACAAAGAAAGACAGACACACAGGAATAAAAGTGAATAAGGACGAAAAAGAAAGTTATTGATTCGTTGTCTCATTTTCAGGGCTCGGTATCACGGTCCAGGAATAAGAATAAGGCTTCGTCATCATACTCTGCGAATTCAGGCAGGGTGAGCTCAGTGTCACCCGACAGAGTAGAAATTCCCTCATCTATGTTGCTGGCCACCTCGTCTTCATCCGGCGCACTTTCTCGTACTCTGAAATCTGGTGGTATGAGGTGCTGATTCATCTTGATCATTGTTAACCTCTCCACATTTTTGGGCGAGAGGCGGCTCCGTTTGGAAGTTACAATGCCACCAGCAGCACTGAAAACACGTTCAGAAGACACGCTTGCGAGTGGGCAAGACAAGTAGTTTAAAGCCAGGTTGGTGAGCTGTTGCCACAATTCTTTTTTCCCATGCCAATACGCCAATGGGTCAGCATTAACATAGACCTCTGTTGAATCATTCAGATAGTCCTTCACCATCGACTCAAGGTCCTCATCCAAGGTTCCTCCACTTTGCTTAGCTGTTGCTGTGCCTCTGACCTTTTGAGAACCAAACCCAAGCCGAGCTAGCCAATCCTCTTCAGCCTCCAATGTTTCTGTTGTGTCTGGTGCAGATGATCCGGTTGCCAGTGTCTTTAACGGCTGAGAGGTCACTTGTGCCACAGCCACAGGTGCAGAAGTGGATTGTTTTGACTGGGGATGGCCTGCTGATGTACTGCCATTTCCTTCAATTTTCTGCCGTTCTCTTTCAAACTTCTTGGCTGACAAGACTAGCCAACGTTTGTACTTTGGAACATGTTCATCATCAAAAGGAAAGAATGCTTGGCCTGCCAGCGCCTTTTTGTAGCGTGGATCCAGAATAGTAGCACAAATGTAATGCTCTTCTGAGTGGATCATTTTAAGACGTTCATCACCTTGTAGGAGCTCTAATAATTTCTCAGCCAGAACAAAAGAGTCTTGGTTTTTTACATCTTTTTCAAACACAGAACACACCTCCTTCAGTTGGTGCTCCAGCATGTACAACAATGGGATAGCTTTTCCCAAATGACAGTCCTCCTTGCTGACTGCACGCGTGAAGAACTCAAAAGGACGAAGCATGCGTGTCAGGCTTTGAACTATGTTCCATTGCGCCGCACCCATCCTCAGGTCCTCCTGAGCTGTACCCTCTGTTAAGAAATATAGATCGAGTACCGTATACTGCTCATACAGACGCTCAAGCATGTAGAAGGTTGAGTTCCAACGTGTTACCACCTCCTGGATGAGTGCTTTCACTGGCATTTGGCGTTGATATAGCAGGCTCCTCAGCTGCTTCCGGGCCTTAAAAGAATGGCTGAAATGGTTGCACATTTTTCGGCAGGTGTCCAATACTCTGTACGCTGCACTGGCTTTATTACCCAAGAATTTTTGGACAACCAGGTTTATACAATGCGCCAAACACGGCACTGAAATAGTCACCCAGCCTCATGGCCTTAACTATATTGGCGCCATTGTCCGTGAAAACATAACCAACCTGGCGTTTTCTTGGGGTCAGCCAGTTAAGGACCTTTGTGTTAAAGACATCCAAAATGTTTTCTGCTGTGTGACGTTTCTCCAAACCAAACATGGCTAGTGTTGCATGTTTCCGAGCAGCTTTAAAAACAATGTCCGCGTCAACACCTGCGTTTAGCTTTGCTTTAGCCCCTGAAAAAGAGACCCAGTGTGCAGTGATGCACATGTAAGCAGCGCCTGCGCCACTGGTCCACATGTCTGTTGTCAGATGTATAGTGTGAACAGCACTCTTCTGCAAAGCTGCCCCAATCACCTTCAGAACATCTTCATGTAGTGCTGGAACTGCAACTCGGGCAAAATAGAACCGGCTAGGAACCTTCCATTTAGGGCAGAGCGCTGCCACTAATTCTAGAAAACCAACCCCTTCTACAAAAGAAAAAGGGAGAAGGTCCAGAGCTAGCATTTTAGCCAGCTTAGTGTTATACAGACGCGTCAGTGGGTTGTTGCGTTCATATTGCGCTTCTGTAAACAACATCTTTTTAATGTTGCCCTGGACCAAGGATTTACGGGATGATGATGATATCTTCGACCCAGTTACGCTCGCTGATGAACTTTTCCGCATTGATGTCTCACTCTCTCCCACACTCTTAGTGTGGCCCACATGGGGTGTGCTGCTGACAGGGGTACTGGGTGTAAGTGAAGTGTTTGAATCGTCTTCTTCCTCCTCGTCATCATCAGATGAAAAATCAATGTTTTCATTACGTGCAATTCGGGCTTCCTTGACCGCCTCTAGGTGCGCAAACCATTGGACAGGGTGCGCTCTCCTAAGATGACCTCTCTGGCCTCCGGTACCATAGTTGATACCAAACTTACCACGACTAACTCGAAGCTTACACATGCCACAAATGGCTACGTTTTCCATTCTTGGGCAAACACTAAAGAAGTCCCAAACTGGAGACTTGAAATGACTTTGGGGGCCGGAGGAGGCGGCGATACTGGTGGTGGTGGTCCTGCTGCTAATGCCAGATAAAGTGGAGGATGTGGATTGCCGAACTTCAGTACGTTTTGCACTTTCACCCCCACTAATTGTGATCGAGGTGGATGGAAGTCCCTTCTTGCGAGGAAGAAATATGGAAGCGGTAGGTGTTGGTGTACTAGTTAACTCCAAATCCAATGATTGTTGTGTTTCCATTGACTCCTCGTCGACATCATCATCACGCTCAGCAGCTTCTCGGGATAGGGTCAAAATGTCTCTTTGCTGCATGCCCGCTGGGGCTGCAGTGACCATTATGATGACTGGATCGTCGTCGTGAAGGGCTTCATCAGCAGCAGTATGCGTCACTTCTTGTTGAGCCTCATCACACTCCATAGCTATGAGTTTTTCGACGACCTTCCTTTTACGCTTAGGTATCTTTGTCAGATCATGGTGTGCCTCACTCTCAGGCTGCCGTGGTGGTACCCAATCGTCATCCAGATCATCAGTAGGAGGTGGGTTGAAGAAGATGTAGACACCTCCCTTGATCTTTTCCTTGCTAGGGATGTGGAAGACAATGAATGATCATCAGGAGGAGTGGCTTCCTCAAATGATACCTCGGTCTGATTGTCAATTTCCTGATGCGCCCCTACTTCGGGAGGAACAACTATTGTGGGCACTTGTGACCCTCCATGCACCTCTGCTTGCGCATCTCCTTACGCTGCCTCTCCTTCCACATGTACTTGGGCTTGTACTACTTGCACATGTTGTTGTTGAGGCTGTGGTTGTTCAACACTTGTCAGATGAGTTACAACAACCTGTGTTGATTCAGGGACATTGCTGCTACTTTCTTGCGATGAGCCAACATCACTGGTCGATGGTGATTGGAGAAGTACACTGACTGCCTCTGACGCACTCAAGGGCTTTGACTTAAGTTGGCGTGGTGGTGGAGGCACTGAACCCAATGGAGCGAGGGTGCTGCTCCCAGCTTGGTCCCCAGCAGATCCTGCTGCTGCAGGCGTACTTTTTATTTTGCTCCCAGAAAACGTGGCGGTTGGCACACCAGCCTCCTTGGTAACTTGCTTCTTCTGCTCCTTACTAGCAACTTTCTTGCTAGAGGAGCTACGGAGACCTTTTTTTAGGGCCATCTTCTTCAGAGCAGGTCAGACAGCAGGCCGCAGTTGCACGAATTGTAGAGTTGTCTGAGGCCAGACGTGACGTCGCGTGACGTTATGCTGCACACACACACCGCTGCAGGACTTCTTCCTGGCACTGGTGGTTCTCTTGAGTCTTGTGCACCTAAAAACAATGGAAGACAGAGGAACATCAGTTCAGTTATACACCCCAAAAAAATCGAAACAAAAACCCAGAAAAATCAGCACAATCCCATTCCATCCATGCCCTCCATGATGTTTAAGTTCAAGACACCCCACAGAAAGACTAGGCCAATGCTAGACTCAAATACCCCTGGTGAAAAGGCCACAAGTACAGCCCCCAAAAACGAAAATAACTGAAAAATCAGCACAATCCCATTCCATCCATGCCCTCCATGATGTTTAAATTCAAGACAACCCACAGAAAGACTAGGCCCATGCAAGACTCACTACCCCTGGGCATAAAGGTTGAAAAGTAGGCAAAATGGTTGCAGGCCTAACAACAATGCCTACATTCAAAATGGCCACTTGCCTCCCAGCACATGGCCAGGGCCTGTAGCAGCACTCAAAATGGCCCCCAGCCACATGGCCTGTCCCTCCCCATGAACACCCCCAAAAATCGAAAATCACTGAACAATCAGCACAATCCCATTCCATCCATGCCCTCCATGATGTTTAAGTTCAAGACACCCCACAGAAAGACTAGGCCCATGCAAGACTCAATACCCCTGGTGAAAAGGCCACAAGTACAGCCCTAAAAAACGAAAATCACTGAAAAATCAGCACAATCCCATTCCATCCATGCCCTCCATGATGTTTAAGTTCAAGACACCCCACAGAAAGACTAGGCCCATGCTAGACTCAAATACCCCTAGTGAAAAGGCCACAAGTACAGCCCCCAAAAACGAAAATCACTGAAAAATCTGCACAATCCCATTCCATCCATGCCCTCCATGATGTTTAAATTCAAGACACCCCACCGGAAGACTAGCCCATGCAAGACTCACTACCCCTGGGCATAAAGGTTGAAAAGTAGGCAAAATGGTTGCAGGCCTAACAACAATGCCTACATTCAAAATGGCCACTTGCCTCCCAGCACATGGCCAGGGCCTGTAGCAATACTCAAAATGGCCCCCAGCCACATGGCCTGTCCCTCCCCATGAACACCCCCAAAAATCGAAAAACACTGCTAAATCAGCACAATCCAATTCCATCCATGCCATCCATGATGTTTAAGTTCAAGACACCCAACAAAAAGACTAGGCCCATGCTAGACTCAATACCCCTGGTGAAAAGGCCACAAGTACAGCCCCCAAAAACGAAAATCACTGAAAAATCAGCACAATCCCATTCCATCCATGCCCTCCATGATGTTTAAATTCAAGACAACCCACAGAAAGACTAGGCCCATGCAAGACTCACTACCCCTGGGCATAAAGGTTGAAAAATAGGCAAAATGGTTGCAGGCCTAACAACAATGCCTACATTCAAAATGGCCACTTGCCTCCCTGCACATGGCCAGGGCCTGTAGCAGCACTCAAAATGGCCCCCAGCCACATGGCCTGTCCCTCCCCATGAACACCCCCAAAAAACGAAAATCACTGAAAAATCAGCACAATCCCATTCCATCCATGCCCTCCATGATGTTTAAGTTCAAGACACCCCACAAAAAGACTAGGCCCATGCTAGACTTAATACCCCTGGTGAAAAGGCCACAAGTACAGCCCCAAAAAACGAAAATAACTGAAAAATCAGCACAATCCCATTCCATCCATGCCCTCCGTGATGTTTAAGTTCAAGACACCCCACAGAAAGACTAGGCCCATGCTAGACTCAAATACCCCTGGTGAAAAGGCCACAAGTACAGCCACAAAAAACGAAAATCACTGAAAAATCAGCACAATCCCAATCCATCCATGCCCTCCATGATGTTTAAGTTCAAGACACCCCACAGAAAGACTCAGTCCACCCACCACTGAGTACCCCTGGGCAAAAGGCCCCAAAAGCAAACAGCCCAAAAATCAAAAATTCCAAAATTGTAGTTGCAGCAACTGTAATGCCCCAAACAAACTTACTTGTAAAATTTCTAATCCAACAGTGATCCAAAGAAAGTCAAAAAGGCCTCAAATCCAAATATCCAGCAGCATCCACAAAAAGTAATCCTTCCAGCTCCAGATCCAAATGAAAAGTGACCAGGAGATGGACAAAGCACTGGGAGGAGCCTGCTGGACAGGAACAGGAAGTTGAAGACTGTGGGGCACTTCCTTCCTCCCACCCTCCTCCCCCCGTCCCCAAAATGGACTCCTCGCTAAAAAAGTGCAGGCACATGTCAACCTAAGGAGTTATTCAGATAAAAATCATCATTTCAAGAAGGTTTATGCTGCTTGCTGGTGGATTTCTTGTGCAGAATTGCAAATTTTATATTTTCGCGTGTGCGAGATTATTGCTGCTCGACGCATCTCAAATCTCGCAATTGCGAAGTACCGCGAGACGTGATCTCGGCGAACTCGCGTTGACAAACGCTCGCTGCAAAAGTTGGCAAGCCGCGATTACGTAATCGCGCTTGCCAAATTCCCGCGGGATCCCGCAGCAAGATCCAAAATGGCGCAGCACTCGCAAAATATCGAGAAAAACAACTCGGCAAACGATGATAAACGCCGCGCGCCGCAAAATTGTATCACCAAGAAAAAAAAAATCCGCTGCGTGCGAATTTGCGGATTTGCGGGAAATTCGCAAATCTCGCGGATTGGAAATTTACCGAAAATCCGCAAAATCCGCGAGCGTAACGGATTTTCCGCCCATACTTAGTAGAGAGTCAACCTACTTCCCCTTCACTGGTTTGTAGGATACTTAAAGTGATAGAAGCATGTATTGTTAATAGTAGGGTAGGTCTTTTTCATGATTCTTATAGTTGAATGGCCTCGCAGTCTTGCTGCGTAAATTGTTAGGTTCATTCACTATAACTCTGTGTGCGTGAGTGTATGTGTTTGCACTCAGGCATACCTGCCTTGAATGGCTGAAGGGTGCAAGGAGTATGTGTTGCATGATAGCCTAGCAACTGTGTTGAATTAATTTTGATTCGATTAGGTTGGTAATGTTCACAAAAAGAAGGGTCGATGTCACCTTCCAGGCAAACAAATAGAATTTCAGAACCCTGACCCAATCTTAGCTATTCAGTAGTTAATTAAATCACTGGCTGTGGGATGACATGAGCTAGCTCTGTTTTTGAAGTGCAAATGTTTCCCTGAGCATGACCTGCTTTTCCTTTCGACAGACTTTGTCACAGACAAAAGTTAGTTGATTGGCAAGTGTGAATGCTGTCCTCTCTTTGTGTGCCAGTGTTTTGGATAGCTTAAAAAAAGAGCTTTCCAGAGCCTCCTTCCTTCCAGCTAATGTCTGAGGAAAAAAGGCTGTGGCTTCCTAAGCTGTAGCCAGTAAACCTAGCTGTGAAACTCTCTTGAAATCTTTTGTGGTCAGAGACTCAGAATCAATAAAGTATGTTTTAAAGGACTACACAATCTACCATTGGGAGTGAAGTGCTAAAGGGGTGTACTTGGTACTTGATTTGTAGGTCATAGTAGATACGACTGGCCACTTTCCACAGCTGGTTTCACTAGACTTCTTCTTGCCACTCAAAATTACACTTTAAATGTTAATCTTATGCCTGGGTTTGTTCACACAAGAGTTTATAGCTTACCCAACAATTTGGACACTTTCTGCAAAAGAAAAAAAGTGGTAGCCCATGTTCGTTGAGAGCTCGCGACACTCAAATTCGGTTTGACAGACGTCTCGATCTTTAGTCATTGTGAAGTCTTCTCGTCACACAGGGTTATCAGTTTAACTTTTACCGCAATCCTAGCACCAATAATCTTAACGCAGTACATTACAGAATTCTGTCTTTGCTCATCCTCTAATGGGAACTAATACTTGTCCAACATCTCTCAAGGTGAATCATTAAAATGACATGTCAAAGTCTGTAAAGGTGCGCCTAAGGCAAGCTCGTCTGCGCCCGACCGCGACCCGACAGCGTCCAGCGCCAGAACCCTGGCTCTCCGAGGCCGCTCCTCTACCACCCCGCCAGCCTCCATACACTCATGCCTGGCAGAACACCGACTGCGTAAGATCCGCGCCGAACACCACCGAAGGACAGTTCTCTTTCAGAACCTGCCACAGATCCTTCACAATCGACAACACCCCCACTACCACCGAAGGCCCACCTGACACACACACCACAAATCCCCAGACATGCATTCTCCTCAACATGCGCTCCCTGCACCAACACGCTGTAGAGATCTGGGACCTGATCGACACCCTCTCGCCGAACGTCCCCTTCTTCACAGAAACATGGACCAATGCCACACCCGGCCCGACATCGCCACTGCCATCCTTGACAGCTACAAGATCCAGAGAAAGGACCGCCCCCATTCCACACAAGACCCCCCGCGACTCTCCACATCCAGCACAAGCAACCCCCACTCCAAAAATAACACCTCAACTTCCAGATCCAGACTAGCCCCAGGACCACGCTATGAGGGACCCTCATCTACAGACCGCTGGGGCCTCACACCCAGGCAGCAACCCCCATCGCCAAGCTCGCTGCACCCCACGCAATCACCTTCATGGACTACATTCCATTTGGGGACCTGAACTTCCACCTCGACAACAGCAACAACCCCAACTCCATCACTCTTCTCGACAACTTCGCCAACCTCGGACTGAAGCAGGTGGTCAAACTGCCCACCCACTAAGCCGGACACACCCTCGACCCAGTCTTCATGGGTGGAACAAACATCTGTTTCACCACACCACCTAGCCCCTCTGGATGGACCACCACTGCGTCTACTTCACCTTCAATACCACCACCACACCCAAGCCCGCCCCTTGACCATCACGAAGGAGCTGGAGTAAGGTCACAGAGGTACTCCTCATCTCCTCCGAAGACCCCTCCAGGGCCTTGCCCGAAACCAACTCCGCAGTCACAGAACTTCACCACTGGATCTCCTGCTGCGCCGACAAACTCGCACCCCTCTGCCACCCTACCAAACTCCCTCTGAAGGCCGCCTGGTTCACCACAGAACTACATGAAGCCAGACGCTCTTGCAGATATCTTGAGAAAACCTGGTGAAACCAGAAAACCACGGAAGCACGGAACAACCACAGGAGCGCCCTGAAGGCATACCACCAGCACATTAGAGAAACCAAATGGACCTTCATAAAAGACAAAGTCCAGACCAACGAGAACAATGCCAAGGAACTGTCAACGTCATACAGCAGTTCACAAACCCTCCAGTGAAGCCACAGATGTTACACCTTCCCAGGAACTCTGCGACAAGCTAAGTTCATACTTCTATCTGAAGATAAAGGTCCTCTACGATAACTTCAATGAACAGACACAGGACACCACCCCCCCTCACGCCACCGATAAGCCAACCATCACGACCTGGAATCCCGCCACCATCGAATGCATCGCTGCTACCATGAAGAAAACCCACTCAGGAGCCCTGACGGACCCCTGCCCACCGCACATATTCCACAGGACCGCCGCCGCCATCTCACCCGAATTTGGTCTGACCATCAACGCCTCCTTCATGTCGGGCATCTTCCCTGATGACTGGAAGAGGGCGGAGGTTAAACCACTCCTCAAGAATCCCACGGCAGACCCAACGGACCTGAAAAACTACCAGCCCATCTCTCTCCTCCCTTTCATGGGCAAAGTCACCGACAGACTCGTGAACGCCCAGCTGATCGAAGAGCACTCAATCCTAGATGCTTCCCAGTCTGAATTCCGCTGCAAACACAGCACCGCCTTGCTGCCACTGATGGCAACTGCACCCTACTTGACCAGGGTCACACCATGGCCCTCATCCTCCTAGACCTCTCCGCAGCCTTGGAGACTGTGTCTCACCGCACTCTCACAGCCAGACTTCATGATGCAAGGATACAAGGAACCGCCGTTGACTGGATCCGATCTTTTCTCGCCTGCAGAACACAAGTCAAGTCAATACATTTGTATAGCGCGCTACATACCCAGAGGGTCTCAAGGCGCTTGAAGAAGGGTGGGGAATTACTTGTCAAATATCCACGTTTTAAGTTGCTTTCTGAATTCTAGGTGGTTCTGAGTAAGGCGAAGGTGAGTGGGAAGTGAGTTCCAGGTTTTAGCTGCCAGGTAGGAGAAGGATCTACCTCCCATGGTGGTTTTGTTGATGCGAGGTACAGTGGCAAGGGCTTGGTTGGAGGATCGTAGCTGGCGGGAGGGGGTGTAGAAGGACAGTCGTGTGTTGAGGCATTCGGGTCCGATTTCGTAGAGTGCTTTGTGTGCGTGGGTTAGGAGCCGGAAAGTAATCCTCTTATTGACGGGGAGCCAGTGGAGGTTTTTCAGGTGGCCAGAGATGTGTTCTTTACGCGGGATGTCTAATATGAGCCTGGCTGAAGCGTTCTGGATGCGTTGGAGTTTTTTCTGGATTTTTGCGGTGGTACCGACGTAGAGGGTGTTTCCGTAGTCCAGTCGGCTCGTGACCAGAGCGTGAGTGACTGTTTTTCTAGTTTCGGTGGGGATCCAGCGAAATGTTTTTTTGAGCAAGCGAAGAATGTTGAAGCAAGATGAAGAAACGGCGTTGACCTGTCTGTTCATCGAGAGTGAGGAATCCAGGATGACGCCCAGGTTCCGTGCGTGGTCCGTCGGGATAGGTGCTTTTCCAAGGGCCTCTGGCCACCAAGAGTCATCCCAGGCGGAGGGGGAGGTGCCTAGGATGAGGACTTCTGTTTTGTCTGAGTTCAGTTTCAGACGGCTGTGCTTCATCCATTCGGCTACTTCTTTCATTCCTTCATGCAGGTTGGTTTTGGCAGTGTTAGGGTCTCTGGTGAGTGATAGGATCAGTTGAGTGTCATCGGCGTAGGATATGATGTTGAGGTTGTGTTGGCGTGCGCTGACCGTGAGGGGGCTCATGTATACGTTGAAGAGGGTGGGGCTGAGTGAAGATCCTTGTGGTACGCCGCAGATGACTTCAGTGGGCTCTGACTTGAATGGTGGGAGGTGGACTCTCTGGGGTCTTCCGGTGAGGAACGAGGTGATCCATTCCAGTGCTTTTCCATAGATTCCGACGTTTCTGAGGCGTTGTAAAAGTGTGCTATGACAGACCGTGTCGAAGGCTGCGGAGAGGTCGAGGAGGATGAGGGCGACTGTGTCTCCATTGTCCAGTAGAGTTCGAATGTCGCCTGTTGCTGCGATGAGGGCGGTTTCAGTGCTGTGCTTGGCTCGGAAGCCGGATTGTGAGGAGTCGAGGGATTTGTTGGTTTCGAGGAATGCGGCGAGCTGGTTGTTGACCGCTTTCTCGATGACTTTGGCCGGGAATGGAAGGAGTGAGATAGGGCGGTAGTTTTTTAGTTCGGTGGGGTCAGCTGTGGGTTTCTTCAGGAGGGCGCTGAGTTCGGCATGTTTCCAGCTTTCCGGGAAGGTTGCGGAGTTGAGGGAGCAGTTGATGACGTCTCGGAGGTGCGGTGCTATAATGGAGTCTGCTTTGTTAAAGATGTGGTGAGGGCATGGGTCTGTGGTGGATCCTGAGTGGATAGAGTTCATCAGACGGATGGTGTCCTCAGTGGAGATTGGCTTCCAGTCATTGAGGATGTTCAGGGGGGCTGGGGGTCCTGCAGGGGGTTGGGTGGGTTGGTCTTCGGGTCGGTTGTCGAAGCTGTTGTGGATGTCTGCAATTTTGTTGTGGAAGAATGAGACTAGGGAGTGGCAGAGGGCTTGAGAGGGGGTGATGTCGTTGGAGTTGGCTGAGGGGTTGGTAAATTCCTTGACGATGTTGAATAATTCCTTGCTGTTGTGGGCGTTGTTATCTTGTCGGTCCTTGAAAGCGGCTTTCTTGGCATTCCGGATCAGTTGGTGGTGTATGCGGGTGGCGTTTTTGAAGGCGTCCTTGGTGCTGGTGGTTGGGTCTTTTTTCCAGGCCTTCTCAAGGGAGCGGCAGAGTTTCTTGGATTTCTTAAGATAATCATTGAACCAGGAGGCCTTCTTGCTGCCTAGTTTGATTTGTCGTTTTTTCAGTGGTGCTAAGATGTCGGCGCTGTTGGATAACCATTGGGTGAGGTTGGTGGCTGCTTGGTCTGGGTTTGAGGAGTGGGCTGGGGGGTTTTGAAGAAGCGATGAGGAGATCTGGTCGATGGTGATTTTGTTCCAGTTTCTTTGCAGAGTGGGTTGGGGGTGGTTGTTGGAAGTGGGCTTGTTGTAGGTGAAGTGAACACAGCTGTGGTCAGTCCAAAGGAGAGCTGTGGTGTGGCTGAAGGAGACATGTTTGCTGGAGGTGAAGATAGGGTTGAGTGTGTGACCTGCGATGTGGGTGGGGGTAGTGACAAGTTGTTCAAGTCCGAGGTTGGCGAGGTTGTCCAAAAGGGTGGTGGTGTTGCGGTCGGTGTTCTTTTCAAGGTGAAAGTTGAGGTCTCCCAAAAGGATGTAATCCTCGGAGGGGAGTGCGTGTGGAGTGATGAAGTCCGTGATGTCTTCACTAAACTGTGCGCGGGGTCCTGGTGGCCTGTAAAGGAGGGTGCCTCTGAGTGTGGTCTTGGGGTCGATGTGGATCTGGAAGTGAAGGTGTTCAGAGTTGGCGAGATTGACGTCTGAGCTGGTTGAGATGCGGATGGATTTCTTATGGACGATAGCGATACCTCCTCCTGTGTGGCCGGTGCGGTCCTTGCGTATGATCTTATAGTCTTCCGGGATGGCAATGGTGATGTCTGGGGCTGATGTGGCGTTCATCCATGTTTCTGTTAGGAAGGCGACGTCCGGAGACATTGTGTCTAGTAGATTCCAGAGGTCAATGGCGTGTCTGTGGACCGATCGGGTGTTGAGCAGGATGCATTGTAGGTGGTTGGGGTTGGATATCTGTTGTGTGTTCGTAGATGAGGAGTTGTTCTTGGTACCGTCGAACTTGCAGGAGTTGCAGGAAAAGGGTCCATGGGTGTGTCCAGGAGCGGCTTGGACGCAGTTGAGGGAGCGGCCGGGGTTGAGGGCTAGGAGCGTGGTGGCATCGTAAGTAATGCGGGAGGGGTGGACATTACGAGGACCAGGGGCTCTGGCGCTGGGCGCGGTCCAGGCGCGGACGGGCGTAGACGGGCTTACCTTTGGCGCACCTTCGGCGCGGATGGGGCGCGATCGCTGCGCGTGAACGCTGCGCGCAAGTGCGACGGTCATATATGGGTAGTGGAAAGGGGGAGGGGCGAGGGCGGCTCAGCTGGGAGGCGGGGCGGGCTCAAGGGAACGCACATGGAGCACAACAACAACAAAAACAAAATGGAGGGGGGAGCAGAGCAGGGCGCCGGGGGATATCGCGTAATGAAACTGCAAGTCAGATATAGAGCAAGCCAGCTAAGCAGCAACCAAGCAAGGTTAACGCAATTAAATTCCTGGCGCAAATATTATAAAGTTATACACAAAGCAGCACAGTGCAACGATACCGCGTCTCGGCAGAGAGACAGGGGAGCGACCACTCAGGGCAGGAGCGATGAGGGGATCACAGCGCTTCTAGGTCCGGGAGCGCTGTAAATAGTTAGTGGGAGGGCGGCTCAGCTGGGAGGCGGGGCGGGCTCAAGGGAACGCACACGGGCACAACAACAACAAAAACAAAATGGAGGGGGGAGCAGAGCAGGGCGCCGGGGGATATCGCGTAATGAAACTGCAAGTCAGATATAGAGCAAGCCAGCTAAGCAGCAACCAAGCAAGGTTAACGCAATTAAATTCCTGGCGCAAATATTATAAAGTTATACACAAAGCAGCACAGTGCAACGATACCGCGTCTCGGCAGAGAGACAGGGGAGCGACCACTCAGGGCAGGAGCGATGAGGGGATCACAGCGCTTCTAGGTCCGGGAGCACTGTAAATAGTTAGTGGGAGGGCGGCTCAGCTGGGAGGCGGGGCGGGCTCAAGGGAACGCACACGGAGCACAACAACAACAAAAACAAAATGGAGGGGGGAGAAGAGCAGGGCGCCCGGGGATATCGCGTAATGAAACTGCAAGTCAGATATAGAGCAAGCCAGCTAAGCAGCAACCAAGCAAGGTTAACGCAATTAAATTCCTGGCGCAAATATTATAAAGTTATACACAAAGCAGCACAGTGCAACGATACCGCGTCTCGGCAGAGAGACAGGGGAGCGACCACTCAGGGCAGGAGCGATGAGGATCAGAGAGGAACACAGAGGATCAGACTCCCTCCCGTCATCTCCAAACCCACCGACATCAACTGCGGGGGCTCTTCAACATTTACATGGCCCCACTCACCTCCATCATAAGACAGCATGGGCTTAGCATTGTATCTACGCCTCTCACTCACGAAGAATCCCGAATACACCAGACTCTGCTTCCAGGAAGGAATGAAGAACGTGGCAGACTGGTTGAAAGACAGCTGCTTAAAGCTCAACTCAAATAAAACTGAGGTCCTTATCCTTGGACCCTGCACCTCCACCTGGAGGTGGCCCTTCACCCTCGGTAATCTACCCACTCCCACGGAACACGCTCGAAACCTCAGCCTCATCCTTGACTCTTCCCTCTCCATGAACCGCCAGCTCAACGCCGTCACTTACACCAGCTTCAACTGCCTGCGCATCCTCCGCAAGACCTTCAAATAGATCCCCCCTGACTTCAGAAAAACCATCACCCACGCGCTCATAACCAGCAGATTAGACTTCGGCAACACCCTATATGCCGAAATCAACAGAGCCCTACTATGCAGATTCTAGACGCTGCCAGACTCATCCTCGGGACCCCGCGATATGAACACATGTCCCAACACCTGCGAGACTTCCACTGGCTCCCCATCAAGAAGAGGGTCACCTTCAAGCTCCTCACGCACGCCTACAAATTCCTCAACAACATCAGACCCAAATACCTCAACTAGAGAGTATCCTTCCACATACCCAAGAAGAACCTCCGCTCCTCCAACTATGCTCTGGCAAAGGTCCCCCATCTGCATAAGCAGAACAGGTGGAAGAGCCTTCTACATCGCAGCCAAGACCTGGAACGAGCTCCCCGTGATCATCAGATGGTCCCCAGCCCTGCAAATATTCAGGAAGGACCTAAAGACCTCGCTCTTCAACTGATCCATAGCTATGACTGATCTGGAGCTTTGCCACCCCTCCTAGCGCCTTAAGACTCTCATGGGTGAGTAGTGCACTTTACAAACCATTGATTGATTGATTGAGTGTGTGTTCTTTGTCTTTGTCACCATAGGACATGTTAATTCTTGACATTTTAATAAACCTCGTCTATCGCTACTTGCACTTTTGTTGCATGAACCTTAAAGTTGTGCAATAGTTCTTTACAGTATCATCATAGGAGTATGGGTTTAAGTGAGTAATTTATTTTCATTCTAGTCTTTTGACAGATTTATTGAAGCATATTTGAATCGTTTAGTTGAACAAACTTCACAACTTTTGTTGTTGATAATTTAAAGTTAGTATTTTTTTAACTATTGGTGTTTTGGTTGACTACAAACAGACCAATGCAGACATGCCAGACTTTCATACTTGATTTTGGTCGAGTTAAATTTCGAGGTGGAGAAGTCATTATGAAAACATTTTTACTTCATAATGTTATTCATTTAGATCCTTATTAATTTTGAGGTGGATTATGGCCAGATGCTCCACCTATCAGAGTTACCAATAAGTGTGGGTGTTTTAGGGAAACAACATGCAGGAAGTTTTGTTTTCAAACTGATTCCTTATTAGTTTCCCTCAGAGTTTCACCCGGGGATTTGGTCCTGTCAAAGTCTCTGAGTGAAAGACCACAACTCATGATTCCGATTCCACAGCATTTTCCACTACAGCCCCCACTGGAATTACTGAGGCCACTCATATTTAGACCCTCAGTGTTGAGTTGATTCTGTGCCTGGGCTCTTTCACACAATATGTTATGCTATGTTATGTTATATCAACTTATTAAGCATGCAAATACCCTGAGGTGTCTTGGAGCTGATGTTCAATGTAAACACAACTAGGTCAGGACCTAACTCTGAAAACAACTGTTTTTAAAACTCTTCCTAAAAAGTGTTAATGATTTTGCTGATCTAATATGTATAGGGAGCGAATTCCAGAGTTTGGCGGTTCCTTAACTAAGGCTTCCGCCACCCCAATTGGAAGTGCACCTGGCATCAATGGAGCAAAGCTGTCTACACAGTTGGTACCTTTTAAAAATACTTCTTAGGAAGGTGGGCCCTGAATTATTCAACATTTTATAAGCCAGGCACAGTGCTTTGAACTTGATGCGGCTCGCTACAGGTAGCCAGTGAAATTTCCGAAGTTCTTAGGAGACTGATTGGCATTTGGGAAGATTCAGTAGGATTCTTCCGGTTGCATTTTGTATCATCTGTAACTTTTTTAGATGTTGACTTTGCATGTTCTGATGAGCCCATTGCAATAATCCAACTTCAATAATACAAGTGCAGTCACAACCGTCCTCCTGGAGCCAATTGGTACATAAAGAATGATTTTCTTAAGTTTCCTGATAAGAATAAAGGAAGCTGAGACAATGGCATTTATTTGATGAACATAGGAGAGCTTATCATCAAAGAAACACCTACATTTTTAGCTTTGGCTCCGGTTTATGCAATTCCCCTAACTCTGCATGCCACCAAGAAGCATCCCATGCTGGTTGGAGATTGCCATAGATCATTATCTCGGTTTTGTCTGATTTAAGTTTCAGACAGTGCTGACTCATCCAGCTGTTAATTTCCAGCATGCAACTTTGAAACCGGGCTGGGGGAAAGGATTCATTTCTATAGGCAGCCACCACAATGTATGTGTTGTCTGCATAAAATGTCAGATTAAAACCAAATTGCTGTTTCAGAGGGGCGAGTTTGGACACATAAATATTAAAAAGTGACTGACTCAACGGTGAACCCTGTGAAACCCCACAAGGTAACGCATAAGGAGTCGATTTAAAATGGTCCAGGGTGACTGATTGTCTTCTGTTCGTCAAGAAGGAAGATAATAGGGAGAGGGAAAAATCTTTACACCCAATTTTTAAGAGGCGTAATTTCAGCAGCTTATGGTCAACGGTATTGAACGCTGCTGATAAATCAAGGAGAATTAGGGCAGCTGACCCCACCTGTGTCCAACACTGCCCTAATCTCCTCTGTAGCCTTGATTAGTGAAGTCTCCATGCTATGTTCCAGACGGAATCCAAATTGGAATGGATCAAGCAATTCATTCTCTTGAATATATTGAACTACCTGTTGATTCATGAATTGTTCAGCTAGTTTGGCAAGTAAAGGCAAACTGGAGATTGGACGATAATTACTTGGATTGGAGGTGTCCAAATTAGTTTTTTATGAGCGGGAGAACAGTATTGTCCTTCCATATGGAAGGAAAAATTCCAGATTTAAACATGGAATAACATTTTTTTGCCAGAGAGGTACATACTTTGCTGGCTATACTTCTCAGAGCTGAAGTGGGGCAGGGAACCATTGGGGATCCTGACTTAGCTTCCATCATACGTTTTTCTACCTGCTCGCTTGATATCGGGGTGAAGTGTAAAATCTATTTTGATCTGGACTAGAATTGTGAGGTTCCTCACTTGGCTCGTCATAGGTAGAGACCTCAAATGGATCTTAGATGTTATGAACTTTGTCCCTAAAGGTGTTGGCGATAATGTCACAGAAGCTTTGACTACTTTCTTCAATGGATTTACTAGGCAAGGAAGCAATTTTATGGACTACCTGAAAAAGTTTATTGGTTACCCAACAATATGGACACTTTCTGCAAAACAAAATACTACAACTATTAACTTGATAGACCTGCAACATACATATCTACAATAATGTCATCAAGTGGCCCTGCAGCCCAAGTATACACTGTTTTCACATCAGCCACCACTTACTATTTAAAATGACATACAATTAAGAAATCCTTCAATGCCTTTCTAACTTTGAGTATTTTATATCCTTGCAACTCTGACAGAGGCATGAGTCAAAAATGTCCATGGGGGTAAAAATGTAGAAACATTTACATTCATATGCTTTGCTTAAGATTGTAATACATGTGAACATTTCTGCATTCCAAAATTTAAAGAAAATGGGCTGCATCAAAAAAAGATTGTTTTTATTCAAAATCAGTCACAGACAATGTGCTCTGCTGTCCCCAGTAGGCCACCATCCCTGCAATGCCAACAAGGCGTAGAGGGGCACAATTCGCAACCTTCCTTATTAATACTAATGAGGTAGGTCAAATTATAGCCGACTAAGATTCGATATTTTGCATCCCAACTATTAGTACATTTGTTGGTTCACAAAAGACCATTAGATTATCTAAAATTCGATGTCCAAATTGAGACCACCTTTATCTAATGTTTGTACATCTGACCTCCAGATCCTACAAGGAGCAGTCAAGAGGGCATAAAGAGAATTTTCATTCCAAAGAGTGCAGGATGGTGCTAACCCACAGGGAAATTACTAAACAAACACAATTCTCACAGAGGCACAAGTGTTATTAAAACAAATCCAAAGGATATTCCATGATCAATCTTAAACACAAAGGCAAGTCTTTTGACCGAAAAGCAGCAAGTGGCAAAAGAGCAAGCACAATCCAGAATGATTTCAAAGAGGAGAAAATTCAGTCCAGGGTTTATGTAATTTTGAATATATTGATCAGGACACGAGAGCACCAACCAGTTGCACGTGTGGCAGAATAGGTTATTGAAGGGGCGTTATGCTTGATTTGGGAGCACAGACACGACTTCCTGTCATGCTCAGTGTATATGTTAGATTTTTTGGGCCCACTGGTTGGAGCTGGAATGTTTCCATCTGCAAACATTTGATAACATATATATTTTGGTGTCCCAATTACTTGTTCTCTTTCAGAGTAAGGAAAGGAACTTGTAGCTGGTGAGCTTCCATCAGTAGCTTCCCCCAGAACATCAGGGCTAAAGAGAAACTGGTACATGGACCACACTTGTGAACTTAATGCCATCAAGCGATGCCCCCTATGCAGACCCCATTCCCAAGAAACAGGGAGCTGTTGCTCCTTTGCTGATGTCAGCAATGATCCAGGAGATCATCACTCGAACTATGAAAAATTTACTCAGATTTATGTAGTTTCCACAATAACAGGTGAAGTTATTTTTCTGGCTGTGGACCAAGTTGATATTGTCACAATATTACCCATTACCTTGATGCATGGGAACCACTGCTTCAGTGTCTGACTAGTGTTAGATTTGGGGGTCTCTAGTTGGTACAGGTAGGTACTTGTGACAAATAGGGACCCTCGTCTCTAGTCAGGATAAGGGGATTACCCTTCTAAAATAACCCCTGCTCACCCCCTTGGTAGCTTGGCACGAGCAGACAAACTTTATCTCAGAGGCGTTGTGTGGTAAGCATTTGTGACCACATACAGTAACCCAGTGACACACTACAACTGGACACCACAAAAATAAGTATACTTTATATAGAGTTACCACAAGACCATCGTAGATAATATATGAATTCAGTTATACGGTTGGCTCAACAAAGAGACATTGTGTGCTATTTTTAAAAAAGTGGAAAGTTTGTTACGGTGTGGTAGGTTATGTGCAGGGTAGGCATTTGAAAGGCATGCACCCAGGAATCAATGAATATGGGCAGCTGCACACAATTCAATCTGATATATCAAAGGTGTAGGGGCTTTTGGGAAAACGTAGGGAAGAGTATCAAAGAGAATACTAATTATGGCAATTCCAAGTGGAGAGTAAGAGTTTGCTGTACGGAATACTTTTATATAAATAAAAAATACAGTAATGTGGACAGATGAATCCAGCAATAAAACAGTGCGATATTCACACTGTACATTGCAATATATTTTTTTCTGAGGAGGGTGCACAAAGTAATTGTCTTTTAAGTCATCACACATACGATCTCCCTTTGTTTGCATACATTTTTAGATCTAGTGTCAAATATTAATTAAACTGCATACCAAAGATAGGAGGCTGTACTGCCCAATGTAACTAACTTCAAACTGTTTTTTAGTTAATCACCATAAGGTGCTTCTAAAAAAAAGGTTCCCTCGCAGACTCATAAAGGTGCTTACCTCACCCTTCATGTAACTGTATTTTTCTTGAATGCTTCATGTAGTATTTTTTTTCTTTCTTTGTTATTTCCTTCACGTCACATGATCTGCAACACAATGAAAAGTATTACATTAACAGATAGAAATTAGTTCATTATTTGTATATATTTGCAAAAATGTATTTGTCAAAGAGCCTCACAATACAACGTTATTTAAAAGAGGCAATGAATACAACTGCAACCTATCAATGAACTGATGTACTGGGGTAAATTGGAAACATCTTTAATTTCATTTAATGTACAAGGAACAGCTCCCCCACTTCTACGGAAGTGACAACGTTGAGGCACAACCCAACACATCGGCAAACTCTGATACCATATCCAGTAATTGTTCCTGTTCTGCATAAGGAGCATAGGCATTGGAATTAGCCAATGTAGCAGACATCACACTCATGTTTGCTTTGTTAATGGCAAATCAACGGTGGGAATGTGTGGATGTCTGAACTATAGTGTGCGTCGAACTGTTACTAACCATGATAGAAACTCCTCTCACTTAAGTCACTTCGACTCAAACCTGCGCTTGGAATTGCCTGCCACTGAGATACACTCCAAACTAGTCCTGTTTCAACAGGTGGGTATCTTGCATATATACTAATAGTGGGCTGAGGTAGTCAATTTTTGCTAAAATGGCATTCATTCTATGGACAAATGTAGCCCCCTCACTTTCTGACATGTTAGATGAATCATAGTGCTGTACGTTCAGAATCTCTGTGTGATGCTTCACTTCTGTAGATCACCCCTTGTACAAGTGAAAGTGTAAGCCTCCCAAACAAATGATTCAGCAAGTGATAAAAAATATTTCTAGCAATACTGATGAATTTAATCTGCAATCCCTCAAATTTTGTTAGCGCAGGTAACAAGGGAACTCCATGGAGGTGTATAAAGGAAACCTTCTGATATGGGTGTACCTAGTTTATAAGGCAAGTAAAAAGCGAACATAATGTAAGGCAGTAAAATGGATTAGATAAGCCTAGTTCACTCCAGCTGTGAGTCACTCAGTCAGTGGAAGCATGATCAATATTTAGCGTTTCCAATTGGAAGCCAACTAAATGGCTTACCATATGGGAGTAAGGCTTGATTTCACACAAGAGTTTCTTGCCCATGGCTGTACTCATATATCCCCTCTCACCCTTTGGGATGTCCCTTGACCCCTCCTCTTCAAGGTAAACTCTCTGTTTGTTTCAGGGAAAACGTCCTCCTCCTTAGAATGTTGATCCCTGGTTCTTCTATCTTTCTGGTGTTCCTGAGTCCTCTTCTTTCTTCCTGCATCCCATTTGTGCTCCTCCTGCTTTAGGCAACCATTGTCATCTTCTTCTAGACAAAGGATTTTCCCCCTGTCCTCCACACTGACAGTGGCCACTTCTCTATTGGGAATTGACCATTGGGAACATCCATCAGTAGCTGTTTCTTACCACTCACATTTTAAAAACTGTATGGAATTGCAGGATCTTGAGCAGAGTCACCACTGACATTTTGGAATAGAGAGGTGGCGATGCTCAAAAACTGACCCTGCCCTATTGCTCTTGCATTTATAATCAGCTGCTTCAAAGGGTAGCAGAATATTGTGATTAAAATGTGAAAGGGAATATTGTCATTAATATTTCCCTGTTTTTTTTTGGGAATTCCTTGCACTTCTTCTCCCTACTTGTTGCATAGATATTAGATAGGAGGAGTCCTCTTGTAATGGACCTTGAAGAGCTTGGTGATATATTGATATAGACCTCTCGTTTTGCTTTCCTTCTTTCCTAATTTCAAATTTGCACCTTATCCATGTGAGACCACTATTACAGGCCCTTACAATTTGTAAACTGCTATACCTGCAGTTCTGCCATGGCTTTGGGGAAAATCTCCAGATGTTCCAATTGGGCCATGGATTTTATATGCTACTAATTTGCTTTATCTTTCCCTTGAAGGATTTGCATATGTTCAGGTCTAGGCATTTAGCTGTAATCCAGGACCAGATTTTTCACTGTTTTTGGATGTACAAATGACTGTTTTCGCAAGCCATGATGTCACCACACACTGGAATATGTGATAGCAAAGTGTGCTAAAGAACCTTCCACTTTCTCGGGAGGAAGAAGCCAGAGGCATAAAAAACCTCCTTGCTGGATGAAGACTTCAGAG
This sequence comes from Lissotriton vulgaris, assembly GCF_964263255.1. Taxonomy (NCBI): domain Eukaryota; kingdom Metazoa; phylum Chordata; class Amphibia; order Caudata; family Salamandridae; genus Lissotriton; species Lissotriton vulgaris. The sequence goes on along the minus strand of NC_141689.1, from coordinate 314,278,527 downwards.
GATTGGAGTAAATCAGGAACCAAGCATTTGCTTGTAAAATTCTTCAGAAGCAAGGAGTCAGGATCTCAAGTAGAGGGTGTGAGGAAATAAACAAAGGATCTGGGCTTAGTTGCGACATACTTTCCAACCCTACTAAATACTTTATATAGTAAAATAACTGTATGGTATCTTCATCTTTGCCATGGATTCTCCTCTTAGCGTTATGTCCCCTGCTGCTCAACCAAAGTGACTTTGATATAATTAGAATGCTGGTGCATCCATGGTTTGAGAGAGTGTTAGTTGAATGCGTGGGCTGAGCTGCAAAAATGCTGCTCCCGGTGGGGCTTTCTTCACACTTACTTTACCTGTAACCTGCAACTTCTAACTGATGAATAAACCTGATCCTGTTTCACCTCACTACTGGCTACCCAGACTCTTCATTTACAACAATGGCGACGAGGACGGGATCCGCACCCACACATGCAAAGCACTATGGATTAGCATCCATTATGGATGATGTTTATTACTGTCTTACTTGCATTTATATTGTCTATTTTTTCCATAAAAAAGAGAGGTGTGTGGCATCTTCATCTTTGCCATGCATTGTCCCCTAAGTGCTATGTCCTCTGCTGCTCAGCCAGAGTGACTGTGGTGTACTTAGAATGCTGGAGTGTGCATGGTTTAGGAGAGTGTCAACTGAAAGCGTGGGCTGAATAGCAAGGATGCTGCTCACAGTGGGGCTTCTTTCATACCTATTTTACCTGTAACCCGAGACCTCTTCCTAATGAATAAACCTGATCCTGTTTCACCTTACTAGTGGCTATCTTCTTCTTTATTTACCACATTGGCGACAAGTGGAGAAAGGACCAGGGTGAATACTGCAGGAACAGGAGAAGAGAAGATATTGTAATTGAAGGACAATTGAACCATTAGAAGAAACTAAGGGAACCTTCTACTTTTCAGAAAATAATTGCAACCTCAAGGATTTGAAATGCCCCAAGGCCCCACCAGTATCTCTCAACTACTGGCAGCCTGCAGTCTGGGGTGTTCAACCTTCTTTTCAGCTAATAAAGTACCAAGTAATGGGCCTGCTGAACTTCTGATTTATGTGACACTGCCAAGGAATCTAAGCTGTTTTTGAGCAGTGAGTCAGCCCCTGCAGGGCTTCACCACGTGAATTACTATTCATTACATTTCTGCTGACTCTGTCCATTACCCCTCAGCGCAGTGTGACAGACGAGCAGATACAGCCGACTTCCAACAAAATCCTGAGCGTTTGTTTTGATTCATCTTGAACTGTATGCTGTGTTGCTGTGACTGGTACTAACATTTACAGCGTTTGATCGTGTTGAAAAATATGCTGGTGAGGTTCGAACCGGCCACATGTAAACATGGTGGATGCATTTGCAGCGTCAACCTGGGATTACCCTTCTGTGGAGTATGTGACTGGTTGTCCCCCATTGTAGGGATGTGACTGGTGAGCTGCACCATTATTTATTTCATTGCTGCTTTTGAAAAGAATGCCATGTGAGTTGTCATGTAAGGCACTTACCTCTGTCAGTGGCTTTTGAAATGCTGATCAAGCTCTCTCTTCTCTATTCTCTTCTCGTGGAGCCAGAACAAGAAGACCGGGAGTCCGCCAAAGGTGATCTGCCTGCATCGTGTCCTTGGGAACCAACTATGCAGCCTGTGTTGGAGGCATTTATTTCTAGGGCTGTGCCCTGTTTGCTTTGTATTACTATTACACGGTGCTAAGTACACCTTGAAGTATTCTAGTTAGTTCATTTCCAACTGGGCTACTGTCAGCAGTAGTGACATTCTATGCCATTCTGAGTTTGTGTGTGAATCCATTTTGGCATTGTTTGGAGTGCTATTCTACATGTATTGTCTATTAATTTATGCTAAGCTATCTGCATGAGTTTGAAAGTCCAACTAATCATTTTTGTTTTGCTATGCTGACTGGATGTGTTTGAAATGCCTAGTTAGCATATATATTTTGCTATTCAGTATTGCTGCTTGCATGTGTGAGTAATGCTAAGTTAGCCTATTTTTGATTATTGGATTCATACTGTATAGGGAGGTGTGTGGCACCTTGTGCAAATTATACTTTCTTTTACTTGTTGTGGGGGTTATGCTTTTCGCCTGTCCTTTTGTTTGAGCTGGGTCATGTTTATTGCATCCCAATCAATTCTTACAGTTTTGGTGATAGGGCAGGAATCTTGCAACCCAAACCGTACGTATATATACGATTCATGGTGGTGGAGCAGGGATCTTGCAACCCAAGCAGTACTTATAGCTACATTTCATGGTGGTTGGGGCAGGAACCTTACATTCCAAGCTGTACTTATATATACGTTACATGGTGGTTGGCAAGGATCTTGCGACTCAAGCCATACTTACATTTATGTTTCATGGTGGTGGGCATTTGCATTACGCTCAAACCATTTTTATGTTTACCTGTTGTGGGGTATATTGGGTAAACCCCAAACAGTACTTATATTTAATGGTTTGGGGAGAGGAGTTGGCCAAAGACTAGGGTGGTCGACCTCGAATCTGGGGAACTGGGTTTGAGTCTCGGCAATGACGCTGAACATCCTGTGATTTTGGGCAAATCGCTTAATCTCCCTGTGCCTAACAAAAATGAATCTGTCCTCAAGTAATGCAACTGGTGCCATGTAAAGCGCTCTGATACCCGATTCGGGTCAAGTTTGCGCTATATAAAACTCTGTAAAAAAAAAAAAAATGGTGGTGAGCATCTATGTTAAACTCAAACCATTCTCACATTTACTTGTTGTGGGATATGTTAATTATAACCACAAATTGTACTTACATATCATGGTGGTGGGCATTTGCAATACACTCAAACCATTCTTACAGTTACATTTTGGGGCATATGAGTTGCAGCCACAGGGGCATATACTCCGCACTTTAATACTGAGCAATCGTATGGGATCTGTAGTGGCACGTGTATCGCACCCTTGTGTATGGGGCTTAAGTGTTGCCCCCACAGGGCCATGTATTTATTGGGCAAGTGTATGGCAACCTCAAGGGCACACACAATTGCACCCATGTACTATCTCGGTGATTCTATTTTTAGGTGTCACCTTTGTTGCTCCTCCATATTTTATTGTCTGTGAAAGGGGGAGAGTGTGGGTGCTTCTCCTGAGTGATATTTATATATGTTAGTCTTATCCTTGTATAATTGTTCTCGTCTTTGGTCCTTTTGTTTTTATGCTTTGGTCGATTAAATGTCTACTTCCTTTCTTCGTTTTAATTTTTATGGATCATGTGTATTACTATCTTATTTGTAGTTATATTGTCTATTTTTTCCATAAAGAAGGGAGGAGTGTGGTATTGTCACCTTTGCCATGCATTCTCCTCTTAGTGCTATATCCACTGCTGCTCAGCCTGATTGGCTGTGATGTAATTAGAATACTGGTGGGTGCATGGTTTGAGAGAGTGTCCATTAAATGCGTGTTCTGAGCAGCAATGATGCTGGTCCCAGTGGGGCTTTCTTCATACCTACTTTACCTGTAGCCTGGGACTCCTACCTATGATTGAACCTGATTCTGTTTCACTTTACTACTGGCTACCCGGCATCTTCATTTACCACAAACAGGAAATGGAAATGACAGGAAACACAAAGGATTGGGAAAGCCAAAAGGGAATATGGGATGAAACACCCATGGTGGAAAATAGAAAGCTAGAGGAATGAATTCCTGGACTGGCTCCAGTGGAACTTCCAGAGGCAGCTGTAAACTCTCAGGCAGGTGATTGCCTTTTTGGAGTAGGGAGAAAAAGGAGCAGCCACTAGAAGCCCAGGAGCATAAGGGCAGGCAGTGCTGCGTGTGTGAAACTCACTAAATGTAGCTGCAAGCTTCATGCTGTGTTTTCCTAGATTGAGGAACTACAGGATTTCTCATGGTATTGTGGTTCTCTGGTGTCCAGACAGCTGAGACGCTTTGGTCGCAACACCTTATCACCCAACAATGTCTTAACTGATATCAGTTTTGCACTTTTTCAGACCTGCTAACAGTGCTGTTATTTTAATTTTTACTTTCTTAACTGTGCAGTTCTATTGTAGTGTTTTATGTGTTTTATGAAGTAAGCAAAACACTTCAGCAAGTCTTCCTAGGTGAGGTGTGGGATCTGCCTAGTGACCATGTGATCTTTGCTTTGCTCTGCACTCAGCTAAGTATGTGTTGTCTGCTGTTGATATCTGTGGAGCAAGCTCTGTTCATCATCATTGATGCTTTGCAGAAAACAATCAGTTGTAGTCCCTGGTAAGTTTTAGGCTACCCAGTACCAAAGTAGTTTATACCTAGTCTAGCACCTCATTGAGTAAAGACAGCTCACTGTTCTTTTAAATGGTGGGCTTCTCTTCAAACACTAAAGATTGTGTTGCACATTAACTCCTTGCATGCTGCCGCGATTCTGCGCCTTTGCAGCACATTCCGATCGCGGGTGCGGTCATGACGGCCGGGAGCCGTCATCAGCACATGAGCACTGTGTGCCATGACGGCTCCCGGCCGTCATCAGCATGTAAGGGGTTAAGCGTCTTACTGTTAGAATTTAAGTTTCTGGCTGGCAGAGGTAAGTTACCCTCTCCAAGTAGTAACCACAATCCTAGTCAGTGTAAGTCACATCACACCCTACATAATCCTGTGCTCACCCTCTGGTAGCTTAGCACAGAGCAGTCAGGCTTAACTTAAGAAGACATCTGTAAAGTGTCTGTGCAACACTTTAGACAGTAACACACAAGATTAGAAAAGTAGAGAATATATTTATAAATAGACCCAGACCAAAACAACAAAAATCCAATAAGTAGAAGTCGAGATATGAATTTCTAAGAATAAACTGAAAAATAGCGCTTACAAGCAATAAGCGCTTAAGTGGGATATCTGGTCGCGCCGCATTGGGACTGTATCAAAAGTTCAGGCCGACTGCGATAGAGCACGGGCCAGATACAGGGACCCAGTTAGGCTCAGGTGAATAAAAATACCTTGCTCTGTACTGCGTCAGCAACGACAAAGATACGAGGTGCAGCTGAAACGATGTGTCGGTGTCGAGCCACGCAGTGGATGAGATGCATTGATATTCTCCAAGCAACGGCGCCGATGCGTTATGTCTGAGTGCAGTGCGCTAATTCTGAATGCATTGTCCTGCCCCCCAGCAGAGGATGTGTTGGATCCGAGGGTGATGCCTAGCTCCAAAAACTATACACCAGGTCCGCTCCACATTCCGACAAGAATATGCTAGTTCCAATCCACACAAAGGCGAAGATGCATCAGTTCCAAGCCACGTAAAGGTGACAATACGCTGGTTCCGATGAGAATGCATGGGTTGGTTTGGAGAAGCACCTTAGGCCTCACTTCCAAGGGTCCAGGACTGGGAAGGCACAACTTTGCAGGGTCCAGATGCAGATGAAGGTAAGGTTGAAGCATTTTAAGTCCACAGACTTAAAATCTGGAGACAAGCCAGCAAGCGCCTGAAGGCACTTTGAGTTCAAGTAATGAAGGTCCAGTCTTTCTCATCCAGGCAGGGGAACAGCATGCAGCAGGGCAGCACAGTAAGACAGATGTCCAGCAATGCAGCAGTCCAGCAGAGTGGCAGTCTTTTCAGCAGCATAGCATTTCTTCTTCCTGGAAGAGTGGTCACAGGCCCAGTAGAGTAGAGAGTTGGTGGTGTCCCATACCCAGTTGTGCCTTTGAAGTGGGAGAGACTTTAAAGGAGGATTTTTGAAGAGCACAGAGGTCCTCTTCCTGCCCTGGTTCAATACAAGGGGATATTCAGCCCTATTTCAGGTGTAAATGGGAGGCTGTGCCCAGCTCCTCCCTCCCATCCTCCCATAAGTTGTGTTTTGAAATTGTGATTCCAGAGACAACTGGCTGGACAGTCTAATGTGCAAAACATGATTATTTTATGCTGTCTGCAAGCTCAGGAAGGGGAATGGCCCAGAAATTATTTAACAATCCTCTAAGCTCTAACCCAGACAAACAGCAAGACACCATCGCCTCCAAACCGGTCTCCTGCATGTGGCCTGGTCTTCCGAGAGATTGCACTGATCACTGTTTTGCCTGACCTACAACTGGATGGGTTGGAGCTAGAACTGCAAACTACTCCATTACTACAATCGTAAAATGAGCAGTGGGCCTTGCCTCTGCTCAGTTGCTGCTCCAGATCACGTTCTATGAAAAATGAGGCAGATAGCCTTCACATTTTGAGTCCATATAAAATTAGTAATACATGTTAAATCAAATGGCACAGAATCCCATTACGGTGGTAATGTGTTTTTAATGTAGTTTTGTGCAATTTCATGGAGCCGTATGTAAAACAAAAGAAGAATGCCTGTCAATCCAGGACAACAAAATGTGGCAAACCAGACCGCCACCTTCCTAATTATATAAATGAGCATAAAGGACAGAGGGGATTGTTCATTAAGGGTTGGCAGGCACTCACACCTGAAGGCTTTTAAAATGGGAAGTAAATTGACACAATGCCCTGTCACTTTTCATCGTTTTGCCCTACACAAGTGCCCACGCAGAACCTTGGTAAGTAACCCTGAAAGAGTTCAATATAAAAAAAATGAAATTAGTTTTACTTAACTAAACCTCAAAAGCCATTAAGTGCAGACAACAGGTTCAGCTCACAGTAAGACCGCTGAGTTGTTTGGTTCAGCTGCTGTTAAAATCCCTATGTAACCTGATATCAACATGTCTCATTAAAATTGCTCAAGAGGAAACGTACCTGTTGCAGTAATGTGTGTACAAAGAGTACAACCTACTGTGACCTAACTCGGTTGAAAACGTGCAGACATCACAGGTTTTTGTCCCACTGACCAATTGCATTTGTTTTTATGTTATGTTATGTTAAAAGTATTTCTTGATCACCAGACGGTTTCTTGGCGCTAGGCGGGCGCACATGCAAACAGACACAGCGGATACTTTAATTGAAGGCCTGAGCAAACAACCAAGTTTTGAGCGCTTTCTTAAAAGAGAAGTAGGAAGTGGAAAGACGAAGGTCCAGAGGGAGTGAATTCCAAAATTGGGGGGGGCTAAGGACGAGAATCTAAGACCGCCATGTTTCTTACGATTAAATGGACAAGGACTCAAGAGGTTCATATTGGATGAACGTAATTCACGAATGGGGACATAACGCTGTATTTTGGTTAAGATGAAACTAGGACCCTGATCTAGGAGGGCCTTGAAAGTGATACAACCAAGTTTGAAAAGACAACGTTGAGTCATAGGGAGCCAATGAAGGCTCTTAAGTTATGGTTGAACATGGAGAGATTTAGGCTGGCCGTAAACAAGCCTAGCGGCTTGATTCTGCACCAGTTGAAGCTTTCGAGATTGGTATGCTGGGATTCCTACATATAAAGAATTGGCGTAGTCAATGCGCGACATGACAAGAGCCAAAATGACTTGAATCAAAGCCTCAGTGCTTAAAAATCTACTTATTTTATGAATTCTTTGCAAGTGGAAGAAGCTAGCAGAGACCGCAGAATTTATCTGGGCTTTCATAGTAAGGTCACTGCTAATAATGATACCTAGGCTTTTAACCGAAGTGGCAGGAGAAGGTGGGCAACCCAGTGATTGAGGCCAAAAATTAGAATTCCAAGGGTTGGTCAGACCCCCAGTAAAAACTAGCTCAGTCTTATCAGGATTCAATTTAAGTTGGTTTGCATTCATCCAATTACTGATAAAAGTCAAGGTAGTTTGAAAATTCTCCATAGAGGCGGTGAGGAATCGATATTAAAAACTAGCTGGAGGTCGTCGGCGTAATTAAAAATAATGACCTCCATCTTGCGTAGGTCCAGGATCAGAGGAAGGATATGCAGATTGAAGAGAAGAGGCGAGAGGAATGACCCCTGAGGCACCCCACAAGTTACTCTTTTCTTCTCAGATGAGAAATTTTTTGGGCAAACGTACTGAGGTACTGGGCAGCTCCCAACCGATCCACAAGCTCATCAGCTCTGGGGATGGGGTGTGCGTCAGTCTTCGTGACTACATTGAGCCCACGGCAGTCCATGCAAAAAATGGAGTGGCACCGGCCGCAGCAGCTTTTGGCACTAAGACCACTGGGCTAGCCCAGGGGCTGCTGGAGGGCTCAATCAACCCTAGCACTAACATCTTGGAAACCTCCTCCTTGATCCTGGCCCTGACCTTGTCAGCTACCCTGTAAAAATTTTGTTTCACAGGTAAACTATCTCCAGTGTCCACATCATGGACGCACCAATTGGTGATACCTGGAGTCAGGGAGAACAGGGGGGCAAACTGACCCAGCACTTGGCGACAGTCCCTCTGCTGTTCTGGGGTCAGGGTGGGCGAGAGGACCACACCATGCACTGAGCCGTCTTGCTCCTTAGCTGCCAGGAGGTCAGGGAGAGGATCACTATCCTCTTCCCCTCCAGCATCTGTAGCCATGAGCATTGTCACTTCAGACCTTTCAAAGTGTGGCTTGAGGCGGTTCACATGCAGGACCCTCAGGGGCTGCCTGGGGGTCATCAAGTTAACCAGGTATGTTACTTCACTTTTCCTTTCCACCACCTCATATGGCCCAGCCCACTTGTCATGGAGCGCACAAGGCTCCACTGGCGCCATCACCCACACTTTCTGCCCAGGTTGAAATTCGACCAGAGTGGTATTCTGGTCATACCATCTTTTCATTTCTTCCTGGCTACCTTCCAGGTTCTCCTGAGCGAACTTCCTGAAGCGTTGTGTCTGGTTGTGGATGGCCAACACATAGCTGAACACATCCTGGGGGTTTTCCCACGGGATTTCTCCCACCCCTCTTTCACCAGTGCGAGAGGTCCTCTAACATTGTGGCCATACAGGAGTTCAAAGGGGCTGAACCCTAAGGACTTGTGAGGCACCTCCCTGTAGCCAAACAACAGGCAGGGTAACAAGACGTCCCACTCCCATCTCATGGGCTCTTCAAGCCCCATAATCATACCCTTCAGGGTGCGGTTGAACCTTTCAACCACCCTATTTCCTTGAGGGTGGTAAGGAGTGGTGAACTTATAAGTTACCCCACACTCCTCCCACAGAGACTTCATGTACCTAGAGATGAAGTTGGTACCCCGGTCGGAGACGACCTCTCTGGGGAACCCCACACGGGAAAAGATCCCCATCAATGCACGGCCCACCACGGGGCTGTGATTATCCTGAGAGGGACTTCTTCCGGGTACCGGGTGGCATGGTCCACCAAGACCAGGATGAACCTGTTGCCTAGGGCTGTCTTGGGGTCCAGGGGCCCCATGATGTCGATACCCACCCGCTCGAAAGGGGTGCTCACCACAGGGAAGGTTTGGAGGGGTGCCTTGCACCTCACTCCAGTCTTGCCACTGGCCTGACATGTTTGGCAAGACCTACAAAAGGAACCAACGTGCTTCCTCATCTGGGGCCAGTGGAAGTGGGTGACAACCCTGTTTAGGGTCTTGTCTTTCCCCAGATGTCCTGGGAGAGGCACGTCATGAGCCAGACCCAGTAGGAAGTTCCTGAATCGCGCGGGTACCATCAGCACACGGGCCCCACCGGGCTGAGCAAACTTAGGCTCGCTGTATATTAAGTCATCTTCCCAGTAGATGAAGTGATCGCTGGCCGCTCCACCTGCTGCCTGGTCTGCAGCCTGTTGCCGCATACCCACGAGAGACAGGCACTCTTTCTGCTCCTTGCAGAATTCCTCCCTGGAGGGCCCACCTTCTTGCTGCCAATGTGTCAGCTCAGGTAGGTCACCCAGTTTGGCTACGTGCTACCCTGTAGGTTCCAGGGCATCCCCCTCAGGGTCTGCTTCCTCCTGGACCGTGGGAACGGCTGGGTCTGGTTTCCCGCGCCCTCTGCCATGTCCTCTCCTGACAGGTCTCTGGGCCACTGTTTCAGGCTCCAGTTCTGCTGAATCACCCCTACTGTCTGCCATAGCACGCGTGGTCACACAGATCCATGCAGGCAACCCCAATATCTCCAAATGAGTTTGGTTTTCTACATCCTTCCATGGAGAACTCTCCAGGTCATTACCTAGCAGACAGTCTACAGGCAAGGCATCACTGACAACAACTTCCAAAAGGCCAGAGACTCCCCCCCCCACTCAAAGGGAACACGGGCCACTTTGCAGAGGCGCACTGAACTGTCAGCTGCTACTACCGGGTGGAATACATTAGGGATACACTGCTCTTCAGACACCCACTGACACCTCACGGATGTCACGCTGGCCCCTATGTCTTTCACAGCCTCTATCTCCCTCCCTTTGATGGTCACCTTCTGCCCATATTTCTTAGTGTTCAGGGGCAGTAAGGTTTCCTGGACCATCTCTTGGTCTCCTAAAGAGACAAGGGACATAACTGCTAGCCCCACCTCCCCACTAGAAACCAAATCCCTGCCCAAAGCTACACTTGCTAACCCTGGGGCTGGAGCACCACTGGGTGCTGGGGGTCTTTTGGGGCACCGGTTGATAACATGTCCCACCTCACTGCAGTGAAAGCAGGTAGGTGGACCTCTGTTGTCCCTGGGATCTCTGTAGTCCCGCCTGCCCCTAGGGGGCCTTGGCTGTCTACGTCTGGGGGTTGGGATTCCTTCTCAAGGGAACTATTTTGTGGCCCTTGCGAGGACTCCTTTTGGTTACCCTTGTCCCCCCACTCTTCTGCTTGGGACCCTGCTCACCTTTGGCTGTGGTACCCACAATTCCTCTGTGGACCCTGGTACTGGTCCAGTGGTCCGCCTCCTTAGCAAACTCAATGGGGTCTGTCAGCTTGCTGTCTAAAAGATGCTGGTGCAGCTCTGGAACACAAAGACTACTCAAGTGCTCCCAACTAATCAAATGTAACAACCCCTTGTAATCAGTTACTTTGCTGCCCTTCATCCAACCTTCCAGTGCAAACAAGTACACATTCACACACTCCATCCAAGTCTCAGATTCTTTCTTCTTAGAATTTCTAAACTGCAGTCTGCACTGCTCTGGAGTAAGTCCATACCTGAGACATAGGGCCTCCTTCATATTGGGGTAGGTCATGGCACCTGCTAATTCTAAGGGCTCTAGAGCACTCCTCCCAGAAGCCTCAAAATGTTTTCACAGGCCCGCCCCCTATGCTGTTCAGGCACACCATTCATTCTCAATGCAATCTCATAGGAAGTAAATCAGGCATAAATATCCTCACTCCTATTGTAATTCGGTACCAGATCCTTGGGAATATATACTTTACCCCCATGCACTGGCTGCGCGCTGCCACCATTTGAACTGGCATTCACCTCCTTGGCTTTAAGATCCAGTTCTCTCATGCTCAACTCATGAGCCAAAAGCAATTTCTTCTCCCCTGGTGCACGGGCATCTTTCTTGTCTTCCGCCACCCTATCTTTCTCCATTTCCAATTGCTTCATTTTCTCTCACTCTTTGATTCTCCTCTAACTCTTCTTGGGTGAAACCCCTACCGGAACTGTCACTGCCAGCCCTTGAGCCTATTCTGATCACTGGCAGATCTGTGATTTGAAAACCATCCACTGCATTCACATCATTTCCCTCTTGTGCCTCCCAATGGGCCAAGATTTTCTGCAACTCCTCTTCCCTGAAGGTACTCTTTACGGGGCATTCAAACTCTTGGCAGAATCTCTTAAGATGCTTTGCTCTGTAGGAATACAAGACCTCAATTACAAACTCCAATTCTACTTCTGCCCCCTCACTGAGTGCCTTTCCTTTTGTAGACATGATGCTTTGAAGAGTTACTCAAAAATAGAACCAGAAATCAACAACCAGTAGTATGCGGTGGCATAGTGGTCTGCACTCACTAGTGATGTACAACAATCACTGTGGGTCTAGCACAAATACAAGTTCAAATCCCCACCACTGACCAACAATGTTAGATCTGGGGGTCTCTAGTTGGCAGAGGGAGGTACCACTGTCCAAATAAGGACCCTGACTTCTAGTCAGGGTAAGGAGGAAACCCTCTGAGATAACCCCTGCTCACCCTCTAGGTAGCTTGGCACGAGCAGTCAAGGCTAATCAGAAGGCAATGTGTAAAGTAGTTGTACCAACACTCACAGTGACACAGTGAAAACACCACAAACTGACTCCACAACAGTTTCGAAAAATAAAGGTATTTAATCTAAACTACACACGACCAAAACAACAAAAATCCAACATACACAGTTCAAGAATATGGTTGCAAAAGAGTTCTTAAGGTTGCAATAAAAATAATCCACAGTTGCGTGAAAACTTCACAGTTGCGTCACGCTTTAGTCGACAGTACCTTTAGTTGCGACAAAGTTCCAAAAGCAGAAGCTGGTGCGGTGGAAAACAAGCGATGCGTTGCTCCTGAGACCTTGGCGAGGCGTTTGCGACAGCCCCGCTGCAGCAGCGGGCGTGTTGCGACGAATCCAGTCTGTATGGGGAGAAAGGCCACTTGTATGGATCTGGTGCGTAGGTTTCATAGAAAGTTTGTTATCACAAAGGCACGATGCGAAGATCTTGTAGGGGCTGCCCACATCACCTTCCCCTTAACCCCACAGCAGTTGAACTGCACCAAACTGGACTTCTACCTGGTCAATTTCCCCATGTCATAGGATGCGTTGACTGCACGCATGTCCCCATCTGTCCCCCCTCAGCCAACGAATACATATTCCGCAACCGGAAGTCCTATCACTCCATTAATGTGCAGGTCGTGTGCAACGCCAAGCACATCAGAACAGACATTGTAGCACAATTTCCTATGAAGCACACACGACGCATACATATTCTGACACAGTGACATCCACAGGCCTCTGCTCAACGGTGAATTTGGAGAGGGACACCTACTAGGCACATACTTATGCCTCATAATTAACTCCATCCTCACATATGTAATTGTATTCATGCCGCTAACCCTTTGCTCCCCACCCTGCAGGTGACAGCGCATACGCCTTGCGTGAATTTATCCTCACTCCCTACCTCAACCCAGCAACACCTCAGGAGCAGCGCTACAACGCAGCATATATCAGTACCAGGAATGTGGTAGAGCGAACCTTTGGCATCCTCAAGAGTCGCTTCCGGATCACACACAAGACAGGAGGTGCCTTGCAGTATGACCCGGTAACCTGCTGCCGGATAATAGCGGTGTGTGCCATTCTGCACAACATTGCCACAATAAAGGGGATGGGGGTGTTACGTTAGTGTGTGCAGCCAGGGCCAGGGCACGGCAGACATCAGACATAGATTGAGAGTACTGGGGGCGAGAACAGCACTCTCCTAGCTGTAGATAAGTTCCCATGACATATGGTTGGCGATCACCAGCTACCTCGCTATCTGTTTGGGGCTGCTTAGGATTTTTTCTCCAGTGAACAAGGAGAGCTGTGACTGAATACACATGCCGCTGCGTGTAAGGACATCGCACTGAATTCAGCAAGCTTGGGGACACTCTCCTCCGATAAGGCAGATAAGAGATTAGTTTGCCTAATTTTATCAATGGGAGAGTTCACAGGTGTGGGAATGCTTCAAATTTGGAGCATTTGTTTTACCTCCTTTACGGAATGTGATGGTGTTACCCCTCATGATGTGTAACGTATAATCATATTAATAGCAAAGGGAGGTTAAATCCCCTTTGCTATCAGTATAATTATTTTACCTGTTATCGCCTCATTGCACATTTAAACTCTGATGTAAAAGTTTTACCAATAGACTGGACATGGTGGTCAAATCTTTGGTAGGGGCCGAACTGGTGGGTTTTATACTGCGCAGGTTGGGCTCTGATAACATTCGAAGAGTGGGGCATCTGATTGAGAAGGTGAAACAGAAAGGGGCGGGGGTCCTGCTGTTATTGGGGACACTTGGCGCTGATAAAAGTGTTTGTTAGAGTGCATTGGGGCTTTGTGACAGACATCCTATCAAGGATTCAAATGTGGAGTATAATGAGAGGGTGAGTTCTGGCAAACTATTGTGCACCAACTGCCAGGGTGAGGGTCAGTTTTTCGGCTCTGAAAAAATTCAAAGGTGAAGAGGCACTGACAGGGTTGTCCCTTGTTCCGCATCTTGTTTGCACTAGCAATAGAGCCTCTCGCCTGTGCTATGAACCCCAGAATTAGGGGCCTGAAATCTGACAGGGTTGAACATAAACTGTATCTGTTATCAGACAATATTCTACTCATCCTTACAGAACCCGAGGCTAGTCTTCCAGTCCTGATGTCAATACTTGCTGAATTTAATACGCCTCCAGCTTCCTAATCTGTTTGGGTAACAGCAGCTCATATTTTATCTGCACTTCATGTGCGTGCAAACACCTACATATATATCTTTAGCTCTATATATACATATATATATTACCTACTGGCGGTCGCCAGTAGGTAGTTATAGTTAGGATTTTTTTCAATGTTAAATCTCAAAATTCTATTCGGAATAACTTTGGCGCCGGTTGACGAATCTGCCTGAAAATTTCCTCAAAATGGCCTCGCGGCATTCCGATCCTTCCCTGAAAGTTTGGGGGGGATTCGTCAAGCGGAGGCCGAGATAAAAGGGGGGTCCCAAATCGCGTTTTCCCCATGTTAATTTCCATAGGGGGTCGATTTCACTTTTAGCCCGAACGGCTGAATGGATTTCCACCAAACTTGGCAAAATTGTAGGGACTGGTAGCCCGATGTGCCTTTGCTATGTCTCAAGGTATGTGCTCCAGTGGATTTTGAGTAATTTAGGTTAAAAAAAATAATATATATCTGTAGGCGCGCTCCGGTGCGCGCACCCGGGAGCGCACAGGGCGCGCCACGCGACTTGCGCACGGAAAGCTGATTGGCTCTCGGTTGCCTGTAAACATTCGAAACAATCCGGAGCGGCCGCCATCTTGTCTGTCGGTAAAATCGAGTCACAAGAGGTGGCAAAAACAAAGGGGGGAATTGACCAATAGGGGGCAGGGTAGATCCCCCCTGACCTCCTAGGTTTGATGTGGGGGCCATAAAAGGGCCCCGCGGGGTCAAATATATATATATTTTTTTCGATTTTTGCGGGGGGGCGCACCGGGGAGCGTACTATGGGAAAAAAGAATCACTTTTAAAAATTGTATGTTTATTAATTGTTCTTTTTGTTGTTTTTATTTTTTTTTATTTAAGTACCAACATGTAGGTACCAATGCAGAGTCTATAATTTAATATACACCATTTCCTTTGTAGATATCTTGCATGTTGTTACAGAAGTTATTGTGGTATATGGAATTCATAGCGTAGTCTGTCAGGAAAGCAGAAACAACATGGAGGCAGGAGATGATAAAGAGATGTTAAATACACATTGAGATAATATAGTGGGAGAAAGGAAGTAACTATGAGCAAACTTACTATGTAACACAAAAAAGTTGCAAGGTATATTTTAAGTCTCACTTTATATTATATCTTTTTGGGTACTATTTCATAATTTTCATATAAAAAAGAATAATGTCTCAAACAATTTTAATTTTAAGAGATCTATTAAACAGTATCTCTGTGTTACTCCCTCTAGCTGTCTTTCTTTTAACATTACTCTCTGTTTCCTTCCCTTATACTCACTCTTCCTTTTTTTAAAAAAATTCTTTTGTTTCGCTTCCGGTTCGCGTACCGGCGCGCGAACCGGGAAGCGAATCAAAAGAAAAAGAGGTTGCCAGAGTGCGAAACATTCTAGCAATTCTTTATAAATGGGAGGTAGTTCTGAAAATAACTTTTTTTTTATTGATTTTGTTGTTTTACATTTTTTTTATTATTTTCATGAACATTTTTTTACTTTTTTTGTATTTTAAGAATGGTTTTATATTTTTTTTTATTTTTTTGGGGGGGGGGAAACGAAAATCAGTCATTATAAAGGGCTCAACAGGAGCAACAAAAAAAAAAGATAATTTACTTTCTGGGGCGTTTTGTACATTTATGATTTTCATAAGCTATGTTGATTACACGTATACTTTTCTCCCCATAGCAAATTAATTTGCAGCAAAAAATGCAGGTATGCTTCATGTCCCTGAAGTTCATCTGATTGTTTGGGACCATCTCCCTCGCCTCGGGTCCCGTCACTGCCTGTTCGGTTGATGTACTGGCCACAGGAGGGGGGTTTTCCTGCATGTCACGTACCTGCGCAGCACTATAAATAATAGGGTGCCACCTCTCCATGTGGCGATGCATGGTGTAATTGCTGAAGCTGTACTTTTTTTCTGTCCCTCGGGACAGTTCTTTGTCACAGATGAGACATGTGACGTAACGGGCATTTACTTTATTTTGGCCCCGAGGAAATGTGAAGAATTGCCAGATATAATTAATTTTCACATGGGACCTCCTTGGCTATTCAGGCAAAAACAGCCTGCTCACTCGCTCCTCTTCCTCTTCTTCCTCCTCTTGATTAAGGAGGACCTGAGGAGGTGGTCCATCCTTTTTTGGTGGTGGTGGTGGTGGTGGTGGAGTGGCTCCAGCAGCTGCAGCTACAACACTTGCCATTTTACAAAAAATGGAAAGTAGGTCTTCCTCTCACAAAGATGAAAGTCAGAGTGAGGAAAAAAGGTGGGTGCTTTCATCATTTGTGAAAAAAAATGTAATGAACCAATGAAAAGTGTTATTTTCAGATCACATGACCTAGCCTTACATCATTAGGAAACCAAAAGTAAAATGAACCAAAAAAAAGTTTTATGAACAATTCACATGACCTGTTACGCTTACGTTACGCATCCCGCTACGCACCCGGAGCGCTTCTGGGGTGCTGCGCTTCGCGCCTCGGTTCGCGCTCCGGAGCACTTCCGGGTGTGCTAAGGCGGCGCGTCATAAGACGCATTACGCGGCAACGCGATACGTCGCGTTTACGCGACACGTCACGATGTTGTTTTCTAGCGCGGCTGTTGCGCTAACGGAACGTTTCCCGGTTTGCGGACAGGGTCGCGGCACCAAATTGAGCTAACGGGAAGCTACCCGGTGCGCGGACCGGTAGCGAAACAAAAAAAAAAAATATATATATATATATACATAAAAAATTATATTAAAAACATATAAAATATATTTTTCCATTAAAATAAGAATACATTTTACAGCTTTTGATATTTGCTATTAAAAAACCATTGAAATTCACTGAAAAAACCATAGGTTATAAACCATATATAGTTAGGAATTAGCATTTACAAAACCTTGAAAATTCACTGAAAAAACCATAGGTTATAGACCATATATAGTTAGGAATTAGCATTTACAAAACCTTATTTTACTCACACAAAACCATTGAAATTCCCATATATAGTTAGTTGCACTAACTATATATCGCGCACCCGCAATCCACTGCTGATGATGTCACATATTACATCATTCATGACATGGTCAGTGACATCACTGATGACATCACTGATGACAACTCAAATGACATCACTGACAACATCACTGATGACATCATTCATGTGATAATACGATGAACCTCTTCAGACTCTAATATAACCTTAGATACACTCAGTGTAAACAGACACTCACAGATTGTCACTCATCCATGGAGTTACTCATACACCTAGTCAGTCATGCAAAGAATCAATCACACCTCCATTTCCTCAACTATACAGTTATACACACCTTACTTATTCAAACATATTCTAACACATATTTACTCACTTTTACAATCACTGATACAAGTTTTCAATAATCCATGCAGCCACTCACACATTCACTAGCTCTTATGCACAGTAATTTATATATGTCAACTCTCACATGTACTGTGTTTTACATATGTACTTACTTTGACATGTAGCACTGAGATATCCATTCACTCACCAATACACTCATGCACACAGTCAACCACCCCTACAGCTGTTTCCACATGCAGTTTTGAACCCATACATCTAGTGAATCAACTGTTCACACATCTATGCACAGAGTCACACACCTCCCAGCCACCGACACACACACACTCACTCTCCCATACAAATACTTGGGCAACCAATCAATAACCCATATAGTTACTCATATAGGTACTGATCAACACATGCAGCACTTTACAGAACAACAGATATAATGATGCACAAATTAAGCCAGTTTAATCACTAACCCATGCACTCAGTGAGACACATTTAATCACTCTCTCATACAGTCAGTCATGCACCTACTAAATCCTTCATCCAGACACTTATACATCCACTCATTCTTCAATATGTAAGACATATTTTAACTTTACAGAAACTTACAGTCACTGGATGATGTCATCAGTGATGTCATTTGAGTTGTCATCAGTGATGTCATCAGTGATGTCACTGACCATGTCATGAATGATGTAATATGGGACATCATCAGCAGTGGATTGCAGGAGCGCACCAGAGTGAAATATAAAAAAAAAAGAAAATACTATTTTAAAACAAAAATATTATCTTAATATACAATATAGGGTTCATTTTTAGAAAAACATACCTTTCTCAGCTAAAGACATTTGCGAAAAAATAACCTTAGAAATTCACTAAAAAGTACATAGGTATGAAGCCCTATAAAAAGTTAAAAATTAGCAGATAAAAAACCTATGAAATTCACAGAAAAAACCAAAGGTTTCACACCAGTTATAGTTAGGAATTAGCATTAAAAAAAGCTATGAAATTCAGTGAAAAAAACAGAGGTTTCAGACCAGTTATAGTTAGGAATTAGCATTTAAAAAACCTATTAAATTCACTGAAAAAAACATAGGTTTCACACCAGTTATAGTTAGCTGGAAATTTTACTGACATAAAACCATTGAAATTCCCACGTTATAGTTAGTTGGGCTCACTATAACTTGCGCGCCTGCAATGCACTGCAGATGACGTCACATATTACATCACTCATGACATGGTCAGTGACATCACTCATGACATCACTGATGACACCATCCGGTGAATGTGTGTCTTTCTGAAAAATAAATATGTTTTATATATGTATATGTAAAGGTCGATGGAAGAATAAATGTTTAAATAAGTGTCTTAATGTATGTTTTTAAAAAAAGAATTGATTGGTTAACTGGCTTATTAAGTGTATCTTAGTGAATACATATATTAGTGAGAAATGTTTAAATATTTAAATATATGTATTAGTGTTTCACTTTGTGTATAAGTGGCTGCATGGGTTTGTGAGTACCTACATGTGTGTGTGTATAGGTTATTAGATGTTTTTTATAGTATCAGTATGAGTGTCTGTATGGTTTGGTGGGGGTGTTACTTAGCACATAGATGCATCAATGACTGACTCTCTGTTTGTATGTGTTTTGAAGACAGCATATGTGCAGGATTGTATAGGTGGATGAGTGTGTATATGTGTGTGTTAGTGAGTGAATGACTGTCTCACTAGTGTCTTTATCAGTAACTACATATGTTTTAATCTAGTATATGTGAGTATTGATGTGTATAAGTGAGTATATGTGAGAGTGAGAGATTGTAAGAGTTCCTGTTTAAATACGTATGTGTTTCTATAAGTGATTGTTTAAGAGAGTAAGTATGTGTAAGTTTCCTTAGAAGTAAGGTGGTAGTGTGTGTATAGCTGTATATGCAAATAAATGGATGTTCAATATTTTATTTGCATGTGTGAGTATGTGTGTGAGTAACTTGTTGATGACTGTCGGTGTGTAACAGGATGTATAGGTGTTTCACTACATATGATGAGTGAATATATGTATGAGTGACTATATAGAATTGTTGGTGAATGAGTGGATGTGTATATAGATGGTGGTATTACTGAATTGGTTGTTGTAACTTGTATGTGTATCTCCATTTTTTTGAAAATGTTATTTTCTATTTTAGAATATGTGTTTCAAGTGTTACATTACACTGAAAGGAGGTCTGTCAGTCTGTCACAAGGATGGTGTCATGAGTGATGTCATGAGTGATGTCACTGACCATGTCATGAGTGATGTAATATGTGACGTCATCTGCAGTGCATTGCAGGCGCGCAAGTTATAGTGAGTCCAACTAACTATAACGTGGGAATTTCAATGGTTTTATGTCAGTAAAATTTCCAGCTAACTATAACTGGTGTGAAACCTATGGTTTTTTCAGTGAATTTAATAGGTTTTTTAAATGCTAATTCCTAACTATAATTGGTCTGAAACCTATGGTTTTTTCAGTGAATTTCATAGGTTTTTTAAATGCTAATTCCTAACTATAACTGGTGTGAAACCTATTGTTTTTTCAGTGAATTTCATAGGTTTTTTAAATGCTAATTCCTAACTATAACTTGTGTCAAACCTATGGGTTTTTCTTTGAATTTCATAGGTTTTTTAAATGCTAATTCCTTACTATATATAAGGCCCCAAACCTATGTTTTTTTCAGTGAATTTCAATTTTTTTTTTAATTGCAAATGTCTATAGCTATAAAATGTAATATTTTTGAAAACTGAATCCTATATTATATATTTATGTAAAACAATGATTTTTATGTATATTGTTATTTTTTTGGGGGTTTTTTTTGCCCTGGAGCGCTCCCGGTGCGCACCCTGGTGAGCGCCCCAGAAAGCGTAGTCTTTTGAAGCGCCCCGGTGCGCGCACCGGGGAGTGTCCCGTTAGCGCCAATGCCGTGGCCGAAAGCATCTTGTGACGTACCGCGTAGCCGCGTCCGCGTGATACGCACTGCGTAAACGCACCCGGAAGCACTCGAGCGCATACGATCGCGCTACGTAAGCATCCGGCGCGCTTACGGGACGCGCCCCGGGGCGCGTAGCGTAAGCGCCTCGGGTCATGTGACCTGAAAATAACACTTTTCATTGGTTCATAACAGTTTTGGTTTCATAATGATGAAGCCCCTGGTCTTGTGACCTGAAAATAACACTTTTCATTGGTTCAGGACAGTTTTTTTTCCAAATGATGAAAGCCCCCACCTTTTTTCCTTATTCTGACTTTGTCCTTTGACTGAGGAAGAGCTGTTTGTACCTCTCTGTACCTTTTTGAAATATAAAATGGCTTCAGTAATAGCAGCAGCAGGAGCATCTCAGCCACCACCACACCCTCCACCACCAAGAGGCCCACCACAACACTACAGTTGTGGAAATGAAGAAGAGGAGGAGGAGGAGGAAGAAGAGGAGGGGAGGAGGAGGAGGTGGCTGCCAGAAACCAATACCCCATACCAACCCAAGCCACATATTGTATGGGAGTTTTTTTCCATCCCTGAGGGAAAAAAGAAAGTCAATGCAGCAAAGGTGACTTGCCTTATCTGTGGCATGGAACTCTCAAGGGGTAACCCAAATAAAAAATATTCATTTGGGAACAATACCATGATAAGGCACATGCAGCGCAAGCATCCTATCAACTATTCTGCCGCAGAAATGAGAGAACTGGCCAGCAACCTTCCCCAATCTACATCCAGCACCTCCAAACAAAAACAACCCACTCCATCGGGACCAGAAACAAGGGAGACAATCCCTTGCATTCAACCACGGTTTGGAGAATTTAGGGTCACCTGTATTTTTTGTGGAAAGACCATCTCATATGGTGAACAGAACATAAAGCTGATCCTCCTTTCTGGTGACAACTACAATTGTCCCAAAAAACCCTAATTTTTTCCTGATTTTTTTGCTCCTTTTGAGCCATTTTGAATTCCCTGTTGTTTGTTTCTCCCCATAAAAAAATACCAAAAAAAATACAAAATAGTTCATAAAAGCCAAAAAAATTACAAAATGTTCAAAAAACATTAAAAAAATATAAAACAACAAAAAGAAGAAAAAATACAGGGGCATATTATCAAGGGGGTTTATCTCCGCTTTTTTGGCTTTAAAAGCCAAGAAGGCAGAGATAAAATTATCTCCCTATTACCTAGCTATCGCTAACACCAGTTAGCGACAGCTAGTAGGAGATAGCGACCATCTTGGGCCCCACTTTGCATGTCAGTGATATTTATCACTAATGACATGCAAAGTGGGCGTGCCAAGATGTTAGCGACTGGAAACAGTCGCTAACATCGCTATCTCCTATTACATACTTTTGGAGATATTCGCTCTAAGCGCGAATATCTCCAAAAGCTAACACCTGCCCTGAGCAGTTCTTAGCCATGTTATCCAATGGGAGGTGGATAACATGGCTAAGAGTATTAGCTCGGTAATGCATGAATATCGCTGACTTTTCAGCGACATTCATGCATTGTGGCCGAATTTTATCGCATTTGCGATAAACCTTGGTAATACCAAAGTTTATTTGCGATAAAATTCGCCGCAGCTTAGCGGTAAATTTTTATCTCTAACCAAGCAATAGCGATAATTATCGCTATTGCTTGGTAATATGCCCCACAGTTCTTTTTAGAACTACCTCCAATTTCTAAAAAAAGGCTAAATTTTTTAAAAACTCTATCATTCTTTTTTCCCCATGGGACGCTCCCCGGTGCGCTCTCCGGTGCGCGTACCGGGCGCTCCCCCCGCGCCAATCAAAAAAAAAAATTGTTAGCACCCGTGGGGCCCTTTTATAGACCCCACATCAAACCTAGGGTGTCTACTCTTCCCCCTTATGGTCATTTCTCCCTTTGTTTTTCCCACCTCTTATGTCTCGATTCTACAGAGACACAAGATGGCGGCCGCTCCGGACTGTTTCGAAAGTTTACAGACACCCAATAGCCAATCAGCTTTCCGTGCGCAAGTCGCGTGGCGCGCCTGGTGCGCTCCCCGGTGCGCGTACCGGGGCGCTGCCATAGATATATATTTTTTTGAACCTAAATTACTCAAAAACCACTGGAGCACATATCTTGAGACATAGCAAAGGCACATCGGGCTACCAGTCCCTACAATTTTGCCAAGTTTGGTGGAAATCCATTCAGCCGTTCGGGCTAAAAGTGAGTTCGACCTCCCTATGGAAATTAACACGGGGCAAACACGTTTTGGGACCCCCCTTTTATCTCGGCCCCCGCTTGACGAATCCCCCCCAAACTTCCAGGGAAGGAGCGGAGTGTAGTTTAGCAAATTTGAGGACATTTTCAGGCAGATTCGTCAACTGGCGCCCAAGTTATCCACAATAGAATTTTGAGAATTTGCATTGAAAATAATCCTAACTATGACTACCTACTGGCGACCGCCAGTAGGTAATATATAGAAACACACACACATATATATATAAATACACACACAAGGAAATGCTGGGTCTAGCACAATAAAATATAGCACCTTTAAGTCTGGGCCCGCTGTCGTCTTTTGGATGAATGCCTGACGAATTCTACTGCCATACATATATATATATATATACATATATATATATATATATATATATATTATTTTTTTTTTTTTGAAGAAATGTGCTGCACTATCAGCCAGATTCATCATTGTCCCGTTTTGCGAGTCCTTAATAGCGATTATTAAGGAATCGCTATTAAGGACTTGCACAACGGGATTCATGTAGGAATCGCAAAATAAATTGCGATTCCTACAGCTTCCTTATTTGCGATTAGCAAATTGCTAATAGCAAATAAGGAATAACTCCCCATTCATTCCTATGGGCCTTAGGCCCATAGGAATGAATGGGGAGTTATTCCTTAATTGCTATTAGCAATTTGCTAATCGCAAATAAGGATGCGATTTCAAGGGTGCAGGGGTGTCCAAAGGACACCCTGTAGCACCCCTGAAATTTGAATTTACACTGATGTTGTGCACACACACATGTCCAAAGGACATGTGTGTGTGTGTGTAACATGCAACTTAGAAAAATGCATTTAAATGCATTTTTCTAAGTTTTCGCTATTTACCACGAGGTTTGACTTCGTGTTAAATAGCGGTCCTAAATTGCGAATTCACAATTTTTAAATGTTTCATGAATAGCATTTAAGGAATCTCTAATAGAGATTCCTTAAATGCTAATCCTCGCAAATTTGCGAATTCTTTATTAGCGATTTTTGCATTTGGGATGATGAATCCCAAATGCAAAAATTGCACTCGCAAAGGGCCAGATTCTCAGAATCTGGCCCTTTTGCGAGCGCATTTCGCTTGATGAATCTGGCTGTATATGAGTTAAGTATTCAAAGTATTTAGTCACGCCACCAACACAAACGTGTTTCGACTGGAAAGTCTTGATCACAGTTGGGTGAGTCATACTTTCAGTTCATTTTTTACAAGCATGCCCATTTTGCTCTTAATGAAGCATTGTGGGATATGTAGTTAACAAACAACAATTTAAAAACATGTTATCTTTCATTCAACATCTTTTGGTTAATTTGTTGTCATTGGTCAAATTCATTGTACCCCCATTCACATTCAACAAATTAGTTACGAATTTCAGGTACATAATTCAGTAGCAGTCAGCCTTAATATGTGTGTTACTATTTTAAAGTACTTTCGGCTAAGTGTATTATCATCAATTTTGTGTCACTTAATTTTGGGTGCCGGCACTAATTTTTCCTCATCATCGGCCAGATTCATCAAGCCGAAAACGGCTCGCAAAGGGCCAGATTCTGAGAATCTGGCCCTTTGCGAGCGCTATTTTTGCATTTGGGATTCATCATCCCAAATGCAAAAATCGCATTTTTAGAAATTGCATCTTTGCGAATAATTGCATTTAAGGAATCTCAATTAGAGATTCCTTAAATGCAATTCAAGAAGCATTTAAAAATTGCGAAATTGCTATTTTTGGCCGCTATTTACCGCAAAGTCTGACTTCGTGGTAAATAGCGAAAACTTAGAAAAATGCACTTTACTGCATTTTTCTAAGTTGTATGTTACACACACACATGTCCTTTGGACATGTGTGTGCGCAACATCAGTCTAAAATTACATTTCAGGGGTGCTACAGGGTGTCCTTTGGACACCCCTGGCACCCTTGAAATCGCAGCCTTATTTGCGATTAGCAAATTGCTAATCGCAAATAAGGAATGACTCCCCATTCATTCCTATGGGCCGGCCCATAGGAATGAATGGGGAGTCATTCCTTATTTGCGATTAGCAATTTGCTAATCGCAAATAAGGAAGCTGTAGGAATCACAATTTTTTTTGCGATTTCTACATGAATCCCGTTTTGCAAGTCCTTAATAGCGATTCCTTAATAATCTCTATTAAGGACTCGCAAAACGGGACAATGATGAATCTAGCTGCATGTGTTAACCGAGAGCCAGAAAGGGAAAAACATACAAAGGGGAAAGAGGAAAGGAAGACAAAGATGGAAAAACCGTCACAAAGTGAGAAAGCAGGAAACTGCAAGAGTGTGAGATCAAAGGGTAGGGGGTGTTTGGTAGTGGATCAAAGAGGCGAGAGGTGCATTTAACTCCTTCGACGCTACTGACGGAACCGTTCCGTCACGCCCCTCGGGTGGGATGTGCTGGTGACGGAACGGTTCCGTCACGGCCCAGCCGCCGCGCCTGCACGGCGGGTTTAATTAAGCGGGCGGGGCCATGACGGAACCGTTCCGTCACAAGCACAGCTCACCCGCGAGCCGTGACGGAACGGTTCTGTCACCAGCACGGGTGAGCCGCGCGCCCGCCCGCAACCGTTAGCACTGCGGCGGAATAGCCGCCGCAGCGAAGGAGTTAAGACTACCAGCCTTGATATTCGGCACGCCACCGTTTAATTGCACTGGCCGTGGACTTCTAAGTGCAGCTGCGGGCTCCTGCATAGCTTTCATTCGCAAAATAGGCACTGGCGACAGGCATGTTGCCGTCACAGGAGTGGTAAGATTTACAAAATCGTTCTGCATCTATTGCTAAATATGGCAAAACTTTATGAAACAGCCAACCTTTTACAACATTTTTGAGGATTTTTCGAGTGTGCAAACCCTCAGACAAAATGGTGCTAATCATGCCGTAGTTAGTTATTACATCTTGCCACTGCCCAACACATTTTAAAATGCCATTTTATTTTGATGCATTATTCAAAAGTCATTTCTTCCTGCTAAGAAATATGCACAACTGAAAATCAGGCAGTGTGAACAGGGGAAACCATAATTTTCAATCAATTTAAAAGAACCCGATTCTGCATAAATGCCAACTACTCTATAGTTCAAACCTTTTTAAATCTTGCTAGAATGAAAATGAAGATTGACTTGAATCGATGTGTTTTCCCACGCAATCCGTTTGTGACTTTTAAATTAAACTCTAGAGAGTAATCATTTCATTCCCTATCCTAATTGTTTAAATATCTGTAAATGGCGAAATCCATATCTACGGGGTCCGTTTCATGTATAACTGAGACAGAGCACACTGATATTTCATTTCCTCCATGAACCTTCATTTGACTTCCTGTCTCCACTGATATTTAATGGCTTGTAATAATATGTAAATAATATGCAACACATGCAAATGCTTTTTCTTCTTTCTTTGACATTTTCAGTTGGAAAGATTGGTTCTGGGCAGCGCTGGTGGTTTTCTCCTACAAAAACCTGATCTATTTTTGGGAATATACAATAGGAACAATGGCTTTAAATATTCTCCCACACGCCTCACTAATCAAACCAGGAGCCGTCACAAACCAGTTGCACTACTCTGAGCCAAGTTCAACCTCTTCTAAATAAACAAGTCAGTTCCAAAGTAAGAAGGGCTTTTTTTAAAGGGAATAAAAAACGTTTGGAGGGGGGAGAACGGGGCAGCTGTTAGGATTTGGTAATTAGACCTGAATTCTTTGAATCAATTTTAACGGAGAATAAGCTAGAATGATCAACAGATGGTAATGTATTTTGCTTTGATAATACTTTGATATTGCCTCCTCTCCAGTAGAAGGCAGTAGACAACAGTAACTACTTGACTGCATTCAAAGGTAAAATTATCAGTGCTCAACCTATGCACGTCTTAAAATTATATTAAAAGTTAGCACAATTGAAAGGCAATTTGTAAAGAGTAACAATAAGCTAAGAATGGGTATCCAGCTGCTAGAGGAAGTCAACAGGTAGTCAGATTATTAGGGGTGTGCAAGAGAGAAAGCAAGGAAATGCACACTATTTGCGATCAGATAAGTCAATCATGTACCGCCCCTTTCGTATGTCTGATTTCTGAGAACCAAGCAAGACAGGCCGGCTTGGGTAGATTTAGGATTCGTTGTTAGGAAGGACCATGAAAAATAAGACTGCAAAAAAGGGTGCCATAGAGACCCAGAGCCTGGTATTAAATAGAAAGCGCTTTAAAATGACGTATGTGAATGGGAATTCAATTAAACTAGTTAAGATTACTGGAAATGTGTGCACGATGAGGAATCCCTAGAATACGCCTAGTAGCACCATTGCTGTTTGATCTGTGGATCCTGACCAGCATAACTACAGCCTAAGTGACATTATTGCCCTACTCTATGCACGATGAATTTACTGCTTTATTTGAGATTTTCTAGCCAAAAAAAATATCATTTGAAAAATCTTTCTTAAAGTTTGGTGCAAAAGAAAGTAGAATGAGTTAACTTTGGACATCTGACGTTGAAAAGTTAAAATATGGTCATACATTTCACACTTGTTGAAAAGGGTTAGCAAGGTTGCCTTTTTATCTAGTCATGAAGATTCATTCCAAGGGGTGGAATTTCCCAACATAACATTGTTACCCTGTGGATGTCTTGTTGCCATCCATATGGCAATGGCGAGAAGCAGTCTCTTCACCTAGACTGTGCTGCAGAAGAGGGTTCATAATTTGATGAGTTAGCCAGAGGAACCATCTCTATATTAAATCGTGTCCTATCTATTTGTTAAATAAGGAGAAGCTGTAGCTGTGGGAAGCAGGAAGGAAAATCCAGACGCAGGTAGGTTGATTTAGAAGGAATGTTTATTCCTGCAGATGAAGACCCACGACGGAGAGCTCCCATTCAGTCCACGTAGGCAGGCAACTGAAGGGTCACAAAGGAAACACAGAATGCAAAGGCAATTTCAAAGAAAAACAGTGCACGAGCAGGTAGCCTCAAGGCTCGAGCTGGTGCCTTTGTAACCTGGGGATCCAGGTTAGAATCCCAGCCTCAGTGATAGACTCAACAGCGTGGGATTCTGTGCAGATCGCTTAAACTCTGTGGGCCTTATTTATGAGGCCTTGCGTCAGTTTTGCGCTGCTGATGCGTCACTTTTTGTGACGCATCGGCGGCGTAAAACATGCGCCTTGTTGCACCATATTTAAAAAGTGACGCATCTAGGTAGATGCGTCACTTTTTAAACCCCTGCGCCACATTATAACTGCGTCAGGTATAATGTATGCAGAGGGGGCGTTCCCACGCAAAAATCCTCGTAATAGTGACGCAGTGAAATCTATGAGATTTCACGGCGTCACTTTTAGGACGCTGTTGCGTCAAAACCGTGCGCCTGCCTCACAGCAGGCGTAAGACTGACGCAAACCCTTTCACATGGGGCTTTCCCCATGTGAAAGGACGCATTGCTGGAGTTCTATTCTATTCTATTCTATTCTGGGTTTGGTAAAGCGCAACAGCTGCCCCAGCAATGGGGCGTCCCGGCGCTGAGAGAAGTCACACACCCTACCGGAGGAGAACGGGGGAAGGGGGGGGGGGAAGGGAGCTGCACTAGTCGGGAGGAAATAGAAGGGTCTTGATTGCCTTACGGAAGGCAGAAAGGCAGTCTATGGAACGTATGTGAAGAGGAAGAGCGTTCCACAACTTGGGTCCCAAGACCTTGAAGGAGCGACCTCCAGTGCGACAGAGCTTTATTCGGGGTACTTTCAGAAGGAGTTGGTTGGAGGAGCGCAGCTCACGGCTAGGAGCATAGGGGCAGGTGAGGTTTTGTAGCAGAGGAGGGTTTCCCTGTTTGAAGATTTTAAAGATCGTAATGAGAGCTTTGAATTTTACTCTGTTTTCAACGGGCAGCCAGTGAAGTTTGCGGATGGTGGCTCTGGCTGAGCATCTGCGGGGAAGACCGACCAGCGTTCTTGCCGCCGCGTTTTGGACTCGTTGAAACCTAGCAGTTTCTGCTTTGTTTGCACCTAGGAGGAGGACGTTCGCGTAGTCCAGGCGTGATAAGATGGTTGCCTGGACAATCAGCTGGTGAACCTTCGAATCGAAAAAGCCGAGTATGGGCCTAAGATTTCTCAGAAGACCTATACAGGTGGCTGCCACCTTTTTGGTGTGTGTCTGGAAGCTGAGGGTGGCATCCATCCAGACTCCCAGGTTTTTGACGCTGGATTTAGGGTGTGGGGTGGTACCAAGGGATGACGGCCACCAGTGCTCGTGCCAATGGCTGGTGTTTCTGCCAAGAAGGAGCACCTCGGTTTTCCCGGCGTTCAGTTGGAGATAGTTGTCCGTCATCCATTGTGCCACTGCTGCCAGGCCATTTCTGAACCTGGACGCCGCGATGGAAGGGCTTTCAGTGAGGGTGACGACCAACTGGGTGTCGTCGGTGTACGATACCAGCGTGAGCCCCCACTCTTTGGCCACTTCCGCAAGAGGCTGAACATATAAGTTGAAAAGGGAGGGGCTCAGCGCTGAGCCCTGGGGAACTACCTGTGCTATTGGATAAGGTTTTGAGAGGAAAGGGGGAGCTGATACCCAAAAGGATCTGTCCTTAAGAAAGGAGCGGAACCAGGTTAAAGCAAGACCAGACACACCGGCCATCTCCAGACGCTTCAGAAGAATGTCGTGTGATACCGTATCAAAGGCTGCGCTGAGATCGAGAAGAATCAGCGCAGCACTTTGACCGGAGTCTAAAATCGTCCAGAGATATTCGGTGGTGGCCAATAAGGCGGATTCCGTGCTGTGGCCCGGTCTGAAGCCATTTTGTGATGGGTCCAGGATGCCATTTAGGTCCACATGTTTGGAGAGAATGCCGTTGACGTGGGCTTCTGCTATCTTAGACATCCAGGGGAGAAGGGATATAGGTCGGAAGTTTTCTGGCTTCGAGGGATCCAGGGTGGGTTTTTTGATAATGGGTGACACCCAAGCCTGTTTCCAGGCTGTAGGAACAGTGGCGGATGTGAAGGAAAGATTGAGAATTCCGATCATGGGGGGTAGGAAGAAGTCAAGCGAGTCCAGAAAATGAGAAGGGCTCATAGGATCCCCAGGGGAGCCAGATTTCACTTTTTTGCAGAGTTTAATCAGGTCGGTAGCAGTGATAGCAGGGATTTGGGTGAGAGGGGTGATAATGGAGGTTAGGTTGTTGGGTTCACCAGGGTGAAGAGGGTTCTGCGAAAAAGTTTTGTAGATGTTCTGGACTTTCTCTATGAAGTATGTGGCAAGCTGTTCACATTGTTCATTGGATGCAATTTTGGGAGAGGGTGACCTGGGACTCTGAAGTTCTTTGACAAGTTTGAAAATCATTTTAGATGGGTTTGGGTTGGAACTGATTTTGTCAGGATAGAAAGCTGCGCGGGCGGTACGGATGGCTTTATGATATATTTTAAGTTTGGATAGATAGTTAGCTTTATCCTGACAGTCAAAGTCTTTTCTCCATTGACGCTCGGCTCTTTTGCAATCCTTGCGCATGGCTTTAAGTGTGTCATCATACCAAGTTGCGTCACTTTTGTGACACACTCCAGCAATGCGTCACTTTGTCGCTTACAGATACGTCAGAAATACTGACGTATCTGTAACTCCTTGCGACATGATGCGTCATACATTAAATATGACGCATCAGGAATGTCGTAAGGAGTGCGCAGTGAAAAGTGACGCCTCGCTGTTTTCACTCAGCGATGCGTCACTTTTCATAAATGAGGCCCTGTGTAACTAAAATGAGTGGAAAATGTATTGTGTAATCTTCTTCAAATGTATATGATCTTGTAAAGCATTTCCTGACCCTTACTTAATGTACACCAATCTGTGGCTTCTTAGCTAGGTCTGTGCTAACTTAATACCAATGCAGACACACAAATAGTGCCTGGCTAAAAAAAGAATACATCAGGAAATCAAAAGGAAGCAAATACAATCTTGAGCCAAAAGGTACAAAGAAGGGAGCTCGCTCACAATCCATCAGGAAAGAAAAACTTCAGTTAGGAGCGGGGCAGCCCATTCTATTGCTCTAATGCCTTGTATATATTATGGTGTATGAGACCAGGTCAGACACTACTGGGAAATCAAAAAGGATCTATACAGTAATGTTGCCTGCCTCACGCATCATCCTGATGTGCAATCACAAGAAGTGACTCAGTTTCGTCAGTTGGCCAGCCACCTTGAGGCCTAGTTCAAGTAAAGAATGAACCTCCAGATGAGTACTTTCCACACAAAAATGACTTGGTCACTTTCAGACAGCACAGGAAGTGGGCCTTCCTTAACTCTCTCAGCGACAACTAAAAGATGGCGCACAACTGTTATTCTTCAAAGACCCACTCTAAGTGATTTCTTTAAAGAGGAAAGTACTGCTCACCCATAATATGTTTCATGCTTCATCATTGGGTTCATCCTTATAACAGCTAAGTTGATTTTTGGTGCACAGTGGGATTCAAATGGCCTCTCTGTCAGTAGGGGCTTCATTTGGCGTGATAGCAATATCATATTAACACCACTTTATCAAAGCTACCATTGGAACCTCAACAAAGTATTGATAAAAATGCCATTAAGAGGTTGGAGTAAGGACTTTATTAAAAATGTATTAAGCATATTTAAGCCTTCTTTTTTTTCACAACAAGTTTATTGACAAAGATGAGCATATGTAATATGATGGACCCCCACAATCGGGATGGCACCATCAAGCATTCCGGTACAATCAAGAAAATAGAATTGAGTACTGAGTAGTTAGTCGAGGATCATTGCAACACAAGGATACAAGAAAAGATCATCTCTGTCTTTATCATCAAATTACCCACTCTCCCCCAACTCCCAGAGCCCACCCCGGATCCCACCCTAACCCTATGCATGTGTGTATATACGGTGTCGATGAAAATTCTTAGAGTGGCAAGTGTATGTGTGGGGGAACGGGGCCATCTGGCCACAAGGAGTTAAAGATCTTCCTCTGGTTCTGCCGGGGGGTCCAGCGACAAGCCCCTATAGTCCGCCCATCTCTTCCATATCTTAAAGTGATTTAAGCCTTCTTAGCTTTTATTATCAACCCCCTTCCACATGGTTGAAAATAATCTAGCCATACTATAGTGAATGGGTCAATTCATCAGATATTTTAGAAGAGCCGGAGGACCTTCGTGTCTTACATTTTAGGAGACTCAGCATCGCTTCTAGCTCACTTACCCCCTTGTGGATGTTGATTCTACATTTTTCCAACTACAAGTCTTTGAAATGTGTGCATCTCTTATTTTCTGCCTATAAGCAATCGTTGAATTTACACTATTTCAGTTTAACATTAGGCAATCCAGTTCACAATTCTTAGTTGGCTGCTTGTAATTTATAAACAATATTATGTGATATCAATATGTGTACTTTATACTATTTCGGGTGCTTGTATTTACTTGCAAGTTGCAACTAGTGGAAAATCTGATAGGTCTGGAAGAAAAGCTAACAAGCCCCACACATCTGAGGGGTCATAACACAGATGACATCCACTCTTTGAATTACACTTTAAGGGGCAGATTTACAAGTCCCTTGCGCCTCTTTTGCGCCGCCGTTGCGTCACTTTTGTGACGCAGCGGCAGTGCAAAAGATGCGCCATGGTGCGGGGTGTTAACAATGTGACGCATCTGGGAGATGCGTCACGTTGTAAAGCCCTGTGCCATAAGGAGGTGTAGTGTAGTTCCTATTTTCCCTATAGGCCCTGCGGATTGGAATAACATAAACAGCAGTGTAGACGTAGGACTGTGGTCTTCTAGGTCTCTACTGACTATGTTAGACTTAATTTAGGTTTGCGCCAGCTAGCTCAGAGGTCACTGGAAACTTTTTTGACTGAATAGGAAGTGATCAGCTTCCCTGGCTCAGACTAGAAGGGATTCAGCTTCGACAACCGCATAAACATGACAACTTTGCTCCCCAGAATAAGAGTAAATCTCTAGAGTCGTGTGAAAACAATAGACAATTATTTCACTCAGTCAGACGTACGTTCTTAGTTTCACCAGAGTGCAGAGAAGAGAGAGAGATGGGCGTTTTCAATAAAGGGTATGATTTATTGAACAGTCTTCCTTCTCATGCAAGAGAAATGGATTGCCACAATTGCAATACTTAATATGAAGTAAATTACGTACAGTAAAAGGAGTATTATGAAATAATACTGTAAAAGCATTGATATGGTTTCTTAGCCATAAGATAGTTAAAATGAATAAAATATATAAAATATGTACATTCAGATATACATTGGCTAACGACCTCAACTGGTGCTTCTAACTACGCCTACCCCGGTGTACCTGACCTAAGCCTAATACGTGGGAGGGAGTAAGTAAGTAGCAGTTTAAGTTAAGTTGGTTTTGCCAAGAGTCTGATCCAAGAATTCTATCTAAGGGTTTAGTCAGCACCGTACCTAAGGAAAAGAATGTAGGAGGTCTGGTATCTCCCTCTCAGGACCCGATATCCCAGTCACCCGCAAGGGTAGGCTGGAAACGCCAGAGCCGGATTTTCTCGGCAGGAGAAAAGACAGCGTCTTTCTCAGCGCGCCAAAGAGGAGGGGCAGCGTCCGTGGGCTTCTTGCATCTGCTGGGCTTTCTGCAAGGGGACAGCTGTTCTGCTCCAGAATTCACCACCACCGTGTGTTTGCTTAAGGCAGCGTTAGCATATTTATACCTGAAATATATATATATTATGTCCAACCATACAGGTTTGACGTATGGTTGGACATAAGACGTCAATAAAGATGTCACTAGGAACTGGTCGTTCTTACAGTGCTCGCAGGAGTTCTATTACAAATCAAAACAAAGCAAGCGGGGCTTTCCCAGGTTGCTGGGGGTTTGGTGTGTCGAAAAAACTCTGTGTGCTTTCTAGGAATCTTAAGGAAGTAGCTTCTGCCATGTCATGGACTGCAGAGGCGAGTTACTAAAATATGGCTCTGATTATTATGCCATTATAGGGATATTTATTGATTATAGCCGTATAGGGGCATAAGGTCACACTATTGATCGGGTTCCTAGATAAAACACATCAGAGGCGTTCCTGCGCAGGGGGGCGTTCCTGTGCAGGAACGCCTCCTAAAAGTGGCTGAGTGAAATCTACAAGATTTCACTCAGTCACTTTTAGGCCAATGCTGCGTCAAAACCCTGCGCCTGCTTGAAGCAGGCGTAAGGATTGATGCAGCATTGAAAGAATAGGCCCCCCCAGAGCATTGCTGGAGCTGCGTCGTGCTTGCGACGCAACTCCAGCAATGCGCCGCTTTTACGGCACAGATGCGTGACGCATCTGTGCCGTTTTGGCCCCATGGTGCGCCGCATTGTAAATGCGGCGCATCATGGGTGGCGGAGCTGCGGCGCACAATTACTGGCGCATCCCTGCTAATTTGCAGGGATGCGCCAGTAATTGTAAACCTGCCCCCAAGTATGCAACTTGACGTTAAAAAAATAGGTTGACAGCTCTAGGGTAAATTAAATAGTTAAACTGTATTAACACTAAAGAGACAGAAAGGAAATGGGTAAGACATATTGTTCCGATTCATTAGCTCTTTTTATTCTGTCAGTAATTTTATCAGGAAAGCTTGTGGAGTTTACCTTCACTTAAGGAGCTGTTTTACTCAGTGAAAGACATTTTGAAAATCACAGGAGTTAGATATCCTGATTGCAGCACAAGCACTTATAAGGATTCTTCCAAAACTGATAGTGTTCATTCTTCTTTTACATTCTTCTATTCTTCTTCCGGCCTCTTCTAATGGCTTCATAGACAGGAACCTGGTGCCTGATGTATTATTCAAATTCACAAAGTCGAGGTGTACAATTAGCACACTCACAAACATTTAAATAGGAAGGCAGCATTGTGTTACGCAACCTCGGTGCTAATAGGTGTCATCATAAATTGTACACTTGACAAGGGCCATAAGACGACGCGCCTAATTTGTATCTATAAGGTATAGCAGAGCTCTGTTCTTGCATTTGGATATCTTATATAAAACATGCTTCTTACTTTGGAGGCAGGGAAAGGGAGGAGGAGGTAGAGGGAGAGGAGAGCTGGCAACTGATCAGTGATTTTCAACAATTGAAGTCACAAACCATTAATTCACACCTTTGTACCTGTAAATAGGAGGGAAAACCACTTCCCTGCTCTCCCTTATTTGCGGTTAGGAAAGGGATGGAAAAGCCCTTTTGTGGTCGCAAACCCTGTGAATTTTCAAATTGCAGTTTGTGACAACAACAAAAAACGGCTTTGTTAACCAGGCCCTCAGTAGCATAGTCTGAGTAAAATATATGAACTGAAGAAGAAAAACAAGGCTGTCATTTGGGCGCTATAAGAAGTTGATTTTTCCCTTCCATTTATAAAGAATGTGTATCTTCATGGTGCCATAGAAACAGAACAAACTGGTACAACATATACAAAGGTGAAAACAAAAGAATTTTAATCAAAATATTAGTTAGAAACGGAGTGCTAAGCTGTTTTATAAAAAATGACAGATTGGCATCAGCATGAAGAAGTTAAAAAAGTGCATTTTAGTATTCAGTATAAGCTATTTAAATTGCTCTGTATTCATATATTACTATTCTAGGGTTAAGGACATCTAGCGGAGTAGTGATAGCAGATCGTAGAAAGCACCCGAGGTACACCACCTGCCTTTTCTCCCCAAGAATTAAGGGCATGTGTTTTTTGTGTGCAGTTTTATACAGCGTGAACTCAACCAAAGGTATTTTTGACCCCTTACATGAGAACCAGAATGATGTTACATTTTTTTTTAACATACTTTATTGGTGACTTTGACATTCCATCATATGCATTGAATATCATATAGAGGCAGTCTTTTATATTTGTAATAAGTCCATATATATAATGCAAGCAAATTTCCTACATGCTGTTTGATGCAATAGAAATAGAAGATAAAGTGCAATGTTTTCCAATACCATCGTTGGCACTGACACAGTAAAGTCCCAGCTAAAAACCTGACAGTATAAGGCCATTACATTTTGATTAACAATACAAACTTGTTCAACCGTGTCCCCACCCTCTCTAGCCCACCCTAGCGCGACTCCTGGACTGTCTGAATGTAGCTTCTATGATACTCAGTGTAGTATGCTAGAAATGTATCTCTGGGAAGGGTTTAGCACCCTTGGGTATATTGCATGTGTCTGGGTCGCAGAACCTAAAGTGAAAAAGTCCAAGGGCAACATTGTGTGTTATAGGGTTGGAGTACCACATAGGGTTAATAGATCAAGTGATTCCAGTGCGATTAGCATAGTCTCCCAGTCCATCGAGATGGGTTGCTTTCTCAGCCCCCTCTCTTCTTCCCTACGAAGAGCTGAACCCTCTGCCTTCCCCCACTGAAGCATGTCGGCTTGCCAAATAGATACTGTCCGACATCTAGCATGATGTTACAAAAGGTCACATTAATTTTTATGTCTTGCCTAGGCAGCGCATGCGCTGTCTCTCAAGACATGCTTTATCTACTTTATGGGCATTCAGCACACCCATCGCTTTTGATTGGTTCCTTCATGTGATTTTCCAAATTCCTCTGTTTTAATTATATATTAGCTTATAAGTGTCCCTCCTTTTGCTGTTTTGGTCATGCCCTGGATATTGTCCCTTTTGCATGGATTATTTCACAATCAGCCATATAAGTTAGTGTCACACATTGCATTTCTTTTGCCTCGACTTGCTTTGCTAATTTCCTGCTCATGTTCCTCGTAGCTCTGAGCATGCCTCATCTCCCGCTTTTCATTCACCAGTTGTCCATGTTGGCTTTAGCCCCTCCCTCTCCTCCTCATACTGTCAAAGTTGTAAAATCCCCACTCACGCTCCCCTCCCATTGTCCATCTTGAACTTCTCCGTCGTCCTTTCTCCTCTCCCCTATCTGGGTGCGTGCTGATTTTTACATTCTTTACTAAGTGCCATTTTACATTTTTGAAACGCTGGGAGATGGGCCAACACTCTCGCAGATCTCCACGGTTTGCTAGCGAGAAGACGGCAGCTGCCGTATATCTCACGCCACTACTGATGCAGAGCACACGCTAAGGTTAAGAGCCTTAACATCAGTGGCATATGTACCCACAGAGGGTCCCTCACATACACAATCCGCTCTAGCCCTAGCAGCAAAGCCAGCCACTCTAGCCTACACAACACATCCTCTGCTGACATCAGCATTTAAAATGGCTGGTACTCTTTTGGAACATCTGTTAGAAATGGTGGTCTCTAGTTGGCAGAGGTGGGTATCTTAGTCCAGATAGGGACCCCTGCTTCTAGTCAGGGTAAAGGGGACACACACTTTAGATAACCCCTGCTCACCCCCTTGTTAACTTGGCACGAGCAGGCAGGCTTATCTCAACGGCAATGTGTAAAGAATTTGTACCAACACTTACAGTAACACAGTGAAAACACCACAAATGGACACCACACCAGTTTAGAAAAATAAAATGTCTTTATCTAAACTAAACAAGACTAAAATCACAAAAGTCCAACATACAGCCACTCAGTAGAATGACTTTAAAAAAGGTTGTTGCAAAAATAAACTTGTAGATGGTAAATGCGACACATTTCTCTCAAACTACCTTAGATGCATAACGCAGAACAAGCAAAAGGGTCCCAGAGAAGGCGATGCGTCGGTTTTTCCTGCGCTCGGTTGCGATGTGACAAGATGGTGCCTTGATGCATTGCAACGATCCGGTGAAATGCCACAAAGTGGCGTCTTTAATGCGATGCGTCAACGTGGATTCGATGTGTGCACGCCCAACGGCCATTCAGCAAAATCTGTGGTCTTCTGAGCTGCGACAGGCCCTGCGACACGGTTCTCAGGTGATGCAATGGCGAACAGCGGTGGCGGCAGCATGCTTCCTTAGCGATGCGACGGCCCTGCAACACACTTCTCCGGTGATGCAGCGGCGAACAGAGGCAGCGGAAACACGCTTCCTCAGTGATGCGACAGAACCTGCTGCTGCGACGTCACACTTCTCCCTCGTTGCGTGGTGTTTACAGCTCCCAACAGCAAGGGCCTCACACCGAGTTACAGGTACCTCTTGGCAGGTTAGAACTTCCAGCAAGGAAGTCAGGGAAGCTGGGGGTGAAGCACTTTTGTGCCTGGGACCTCAGAAACAGGAGACAAGCTTTTCTCAGGCCCTTGGAGACTTTTTCTCAGATGGACGTAGCACACAGCAAAGTCCTTCTTCAAGCAGGGGACACAGCACACGCAAAGTCCCTTTGTCCTCTCCATTCGCTGAAACAGCAAACCGCAGATCAGCCCCAGACACACAGCTAGGGCAGTTCTTCTACTCAGTCTATTCAGCTGTCCTCTTAGACAACAGGTTCCTCGTGATCATGAAGTAGTCTAAAATTCAGGGGTTTCAGCTCTCATATTTATATCCTAAACGTCTTTGTTCTCTATGTGTGAGGGGTCCTGGACCCACTACAAACCAGTTCTGGGTGCACTCTGCCAGTGCATAACTTCTTTCTTTGAGTATGTGGGCCAGGGTCTTCAGATGCACTGCAGGAGGTGAAGCCAGCATTGTGGAAGGCAGGCACAGCTCTGTCCAGGCCCAGGTGCTGCTCCTCCCACCACTCCAAATGCAGATTTGTCTATTCTTTTTTTTTTTTTTTTTTTTTATTGGAACACGTCAAAAAAGAAAAAAAAACCATGAACATACAAGATACACAAGATAACCGTCACAGAATACATAATTCATAATTCAAAATGAATTTTCCAACCTTGGAGAAATGAAAAACACAAGCGCACATACTCAAATACAACTTTCAAATAAGAAAAGGGTAAGGCTACACAATAGGAGATACACATAACTATAGCCACATCATTATTAATACTTAAGTCTCATAAAAATCAGAAAAAGCCCCCCAAATTTTCAATCCCAATCTTTTTTTCCTTCTTGATTCAGATAACGAAAACAGACTCCACTCTAACTTATACAATTTATATAATCGAGCTTGCCATTGTTGGAATAATGGAGGTTTTTCTTGAAGCCATTCTGCCGCAATACATAATCTAGCGACCGTCATTATAACAAAAATAAACTGTCGACAACCAATGATTTCCTTATTTTGGCCATCCTCAGGAATCTTTCCTAAAATCATCATTGAAGGAGTAATTTTTAGATTAACCTTTAGGATAATAGATACAAACTTTTCAATATCTTGGATGAATCTCCCTAATATAGGGCAAGAGAAAAAAATATGTATACAGTCTGCATTGTCCATTTTACAGCGAAAGCATTTGCCATCATGACCTCTTCCCCACTTTAGCATTCGAACCGGTGTATAATATAAATCAAAGAGGCTTTTAAAAAACTGCGCTTTTAAGTTAGCGGACATCAGTACATCTTTAGACATCAAAATCAAATTTCCCACTTCAATATCATTGTCTCCCAGTAGTTCCCTCCATTTTCCTTGTACTTTATCCAAATCATCAGTTTTTTCTTCCAAAAACATGCGATAGAGAATCCCTATCTTAACTTGTAGTGTTATACCTTCTATGATTTTATGCTCCCTTAAAGAAATGTTGTGTCTATTAAAATAATCTCGTATCTGTAAGAACTTAAAGAAAAAATCCCTGGTCAACCCAAATTCTTCACTCATTTCTGAGAACGATTTGCACTCTCCTGCACTCGAAAAAAAATCTCCCAGCCTGTATACCCCTTTTTTTTGCATTTCCCATGCCACTCCATCCGAGAATATCATGGGTAGAAAACTAACCAAACAATATGGAGTATAGTATGAGACTTTCCGTACATCAATGAGCCGGGCCACCCATTTCCAGACTTTATGAGCACCTATAAGAACCTTGAATCGTGTCCTCTTGTAATAATTGCCATCTATTTCATTAAAAAACACTTGTTTGGTTTGTGACCCCATCAATATCTCAAATATAGAGGGATAGTTATGCATGTCCTCCTTAGCATCTCTTAATAACAAAAATCTCATTTTTAACAAAAAACATACTACATAATACAAGAAAAAATCAGGTACCCCCATTCCGCCCCTTTCAATTGGTAAGGTAAGATGTTTCATTGCCCGCCTGGGTTTTCCGGGACTCCAAATGAATTTACCGCAAAGAGATTGTAACGCCTGTAATTTAGGTTTCGGAAAATCCAGGGGTATTGATCGGAATAAATAAAGAATTTTCGGGAGAACATTCATTTTGATGACATTAGTCCTACCAATAATAGTCAAATATAGCCGCTCCCATTTCTCCAAGGAGGTTTTGATTTTATGGAAAACATTACTCCAGTTAGCATTAACCAACTCATCCATGTCCGTTTTTATACGTATTCCTAAGTATGTAACTTCATCAACCACCCTTTCATCCCCCCAAGTTATGGCACTGGAACAAAGTATTTGTGTTTTAGAAGCATTAAGTTTATATCCTGTTATCCTACCGAATTCTTTGGCTAGCTTCTCAATTTCCAAGCTGGCAGATTCCGGGTTATCCGTCACAACTGCTATGTCGTCCGCATATGCGAATACAGAAAAAGAAAACTCAGCAACTATAAAGGGGGGGATCAACCTATTCTGGCTTAGTAACTCAATAAAAGGATTAATATATAATGCAAATAAAAGGGGGGAGCATGGGCAGCCTTGACGGGTCCCTCTTGTAATATTAATCACATCGGAGAGTCCGCCCAAAGTGGATATCCTAGCTTTGGGTTGGAGATACAGTGTTTTGATGGCCTTAACATATCTCTGACCAAAACCCATTTTTTCCATTAGGGTCCATAAATACTCCCATGCCACCCGATCAAACGCTTTTTCCGCGTCTAATAGAAAAAGCGCTAATTTTTTTTTGTTAACCGCAGCCAAATCAAACAGGGTAATAACTTTGTTGATGTGTTCAGTAGTGCTCCTTTTAGGAATAAACCCGTGTTGATATCTGGACACTAAAGATGACACTACCCCGGACAGTCGAATAGCCAATATCTTTGAGTAGATCTTATTGTCCACATTCAACAGGGATATAGGTCTGTAAGACCCTACCCTATCAGTAGGTTTATCTTTTTTACAGAATACTACAATTGTTGCTTCGGCCCATGTAGCAGGGGGATTACCACCTTGAGCAGCTAAAATTACCCGGTGTAGCTCATCCTTAATATTGTGCATAAAGCGTTTATACATTTCAGCGGGCAACCTATCGGGCCCTGCAGCTTTACTCAATGCTAAACTATTCACTGCAATTTCCACTTCCCCCAAAGTTATTGGTTGATCAAGTTCATCGGCTATGCCAGGGTCTAATATTTTCAAATCTGTGAACATCCTATCATACCATTGATCGTCAGGCGCTATAATATCTTCCCTCGCATACAATTGTGCATAATAAGTTTGGAAAATTCCCAATATGCTTTCTTGATCATAATATATATTGCCATGAGAGTCTTCCATTGCCTTTATGTATTCAGCGGAATGTTTCATTCGGATTTTTGTCGCCAAAATCCGGCCTATTCTTTCACCGAATTCATGGCTTGTCATTTTGGAGGTTAAAAACTTTCTAGCAATTTCTTTATCCCAAAATCCCAAGATATTAGACCTAGCTTTAATAACCCCATTCTCCTCTTCCGCCAAATCAACATTACCCAAAGCAATTTTTCTGGTTAAAGAAATCTCAGCATTTCTCAGCACTTCATATAACATATCCAGTTCCCTTTTTAATTTCTTGCGCTGGCCAAATGCAAAATTAATACATTCTCCCCTAAACCCTGCTTTAAATGTGTCCCATACCACAGGGATGCTAGCCGTGCCACGATTTTCATTGAAAAAGGTTTGGATCCAGCCCTGCATGTGTGTAATAAATTCAATATTTACGCCCAGTTTGCGATCATATGAGAAACTAGCTTGTATCTTCCTTTTGGGTAAATGATGTATATCTACCACTAATGGGGAATGGTCCGAAGAGATTCGGGGGTAAGTTCTAATATTCGTGCCTTCCATCAAGTTTCGGGGTAGAAAAAAATAATCTAATCTTACTAATTTCTTGTGTGGATAAGAATAAAATGTATATCCAGAATCCTTATTTCTTAGCACCCCCCAAGTATCCACCAACCCATGATCTTGTAATAAATTCTTAAGGGCAATATAAACCTTAGGCTTGCGACCCTTATATATTATTTGTGGATCTCCTAATACGCTAGTGTTCAGATTAATATTGATATCTCCACAGATCACTATCGGGTGTTGAAAGTTAACAAGTTCCAGATTGATCTCTATCAAAGGCTCGGGGTCATCCAGATTTGCCCCATATACCGAAACTAACGTGACCTGTCTATTTCCAAACTTTAACTCAGCAATGACCCAGCGCCCTTTCTTGTCTTCCAACTTGCGCCCAACCGTAACTGAGGTGTCTCTAACCAAAATAGCCACCCCACGTATCATATTCGATTGTTTGGAGACGGATACAACTCTATAGCCTAGATCCTTCAAGAGGTCCCTCTTACTCCATGGAATATGCGTCTCATGTATACAAGCCACATCAGGTTGTATATATTTTAACTCCGCTGCCACTTTATGTCTTTTTGTTACGTTATTCAAACCGGACACATTCAGAGAGCAAATCCTTAAGCAGATTCCCGCCATATTAACTTCAAGCGTCTTGTCCAAGGTGGTTTAACCAAACTTTGTACAAAAGAAAAATTATATAATAACATGTTTAAGTCCAATTTCTGTTCATTGTATCTTGTGTTTATTTTTACAGCACTCACTAGTCGTGTTCCAAATTTTTTCCCCCTTTTAATCACACCCACCCGTGCCTTTACCCCCCCCCCAAGAGAGCCCCCCCCTCTCTTGCCCCCCCACCCCTCCGTCCCACCCCCCCTTCACTGAGGCTTTAGGACCAATGGTCCTGTGATGAAAAGTTTGTCCCCCTCCCCTGCCGCCCCCAAACAGAGTTTTCACAAACCTATGATTAAACTGCAAGTCAATACTGCCGGCGAGAAAACCCCCAAAAGATCCAAATTATTTATACATTTGTCTAGTAAGCTACAAATCAATACTGCCAGTAATACTGCCAACAGAATAACCCAAAACTACCAAAGTTATTTAGACACTTTGCATCTCACAGCCCAACATCAAATTGAAAGCAAGAATTCTTTGGCGGCAGACTCAGTGGTAAAAAATCTGGTGCGCTCTTTGTGTATAACCTTGAGTTTTGCAGGAAACATCAAATACACCTGCGCACCTTTGCCTTGAAACTGAGCTATAAGTTGTCTGAACTGCCATCGTAATTCAACAGACTGCTTGCACAAATCAGGCCTAACAAAGAATTCACAATCGAGACCTTTACATTTTTTATCAGGGCGAGCCCTTAAAAAAATCTCCTCCCTAGCTTGAAAACTATTAAACGCCACTAGAATTGCCCGAGGTTTTTTATCTCTAAGATTCGCCCTGAATGGAAATCGATGGGCCCTTTCAACCTCCCTGTCCCATTCCCATCTCTCAGTCTGTGGCATAGCAGCTTTTAACAGTGAAACTATAAATCCTCGTGTGTCAGAGCCTTCTTTTCCTTCTTCAATTTGCAAAAATCTTAGATTGTTTCTGCGGGCTCTATTTTCAATGTCTGTGAGTTTCCAATTGATATCTTCTTTGGTCGCTAGATGTGTTTCAATAGTTTTCCGCTGTTGGCCCATCTCATCTTCCAATGAGGATATACGCGCTTCAGCTTCAGTTGCTCTAGTAACAAACTCATTGTGTGACTTAGCCAGCCTCCTGACCGAATTTTGTAGTTTCTTACAAGAGTTTTGAACCTTCATACTGTCTTCTCGATTCTCTTCCCTATGTAGCATCATGGTTTCATATATCAGACCTAATGAAATATCCTCAGAGCATTCCCCATCTTTATTTCTGTTAACTGCGCCTTCTAAATAAAGCTCTTTATCATTTTTGTCCAATCTGAGCCTCCGAACAGTGCTTGCGCCAGTGGACTCTTTATCCATATTCTCCTCCGGGCTACTGTGAAGACTACGACCAGGTTCTTCTTCTTCTTCTATCTCATCGTCCGGGCCGTCATCCTCCATACTCATGCGAGTTGCATACAGTTCAACCAGGCTTTCAGATGAAGACATCGAATGCTCTGATAGAGAAAAAAAATCTGCAGAATCAGTGT
This sequence comes from Lissotriton vulgaris, assembly GCF_964263255.1. NCBI lineage: Eukaryota > Metazoa > Chordata > Amphibia > Caudata > Salamandridae > Lissotriton > Lissotriton vulgaris. The sequence goes on along the minus strand of NC_141689.1, from coordinate 314,234,720 downwards.
CTCCAGCCATTGGACCAGACCCCTCAACACTGCCTGCTTTCTCATGTATCACTTCACATAGGAGCCCTTTATTCATTTGTACTTGTCCTTGTAATTGAGCCTGTATTTGTGCGGCCGTTTCTGTTACGTTCATGTCTGCACCAGCGCTAACAAGTGTAGTAGAATCTGTATTAGAATCTGTCACAGGCCCTTTCTCGCTTCCCAAAGCTGTTAAACTCTGAGCCTGGCTGAAGTCAGATGCTTTTTCCCCAGACACGATCGTCGGATCCTCCGCTTCTACAACAGCTGTTTGTGGAACATTAGAGTCATTTAAGTCTTTTGAAACAATTGTATCCACCGCTTTCATTTTCAAAGCGGCGAACATTCCTGGTATCTTTCTCTGCACACTTGACTCCCCCTCTCTCGCCTTTGATTTCTCTAGCGCTGCACTGCTCGTACTCACTGTGGGAGGCGGGGGGGGGGTTACTCCAGCAATGTCATTTTCAGCCGTATTCACCGCCATGGCTTCTGGCGTTTTCCCCGCCACTTCAGCTCCGTTAACCACTTCAGCTGTGGCGCCCTGTCCTCGCGCTCTCCTTCCCTTCAGCCGCATCTCAGCCAGTCTAACGGCAGCACCTCTCTCTGCACTTAACGCTGCAACCCCGAGCACCGTGATATCGACAGCCGCTCTGTCCTGCTTCAAGCGGGAAACAACCTTCCACCAGGTGCGCAGAGTTTGATATCCGATCAGGGGCAGTAGCCGAGCGCCGTGTACTCGCTGTCCAAGCTGCTGAAAAAACCGCTGCCACGCCCAGGTAAATACTGTTCCCTGTATCATCCTTAGTATCCAGTGCAGCAGTAACGGAGGTTTTTTAACTAAGTTTTAAGAAAATTTCAGACTTTCAGTTTTCAGTCTTCTCGCCGCATTGCCTTATCTCTATGGGGTCCGGCAGGAGCAACAAACTCACACGTCCGACTCGGACGCCATCTTGCCTCTATCTTTGACCCTTGCCTCTATCTTTGACCCTGAATAGACTATCTTTGTCTATTCAGCCGAGTGCTGACTCACCCAGACTCCTGGAGCCACCCCAGGCCCGTTCACTCTCAAACCAGACAGTCAATCCACAAACAGGCAGAGGCACACAGAAAGGTTGAACAAGAAAATAGTCATTTTTTAAAAGGGCTATTTTCAAACACAGATTTTAAAAACCATCCTTCCTAAAAGATGTGTTATTAAATTCTGAGTTCCGGAATACCAGACTCCAAGTTTCTATCTTACTCCTATGGGACGATATGCAGGTAAACATGTTACACAGCATTCCTCATTCTGTCCTATGAGCGAGATAGCCTTTCAATACTGAAAAACAAAATTGGCAGTATTTCACCTATCAGGACATGTTACACACAAGTACATATCTTACCTTTTACATACACTGCACCCTGCCCAAGGGGGTACCTTGGACCTACAATAGGGGTGTCCTACTCGTAAGAAAAAGGGAAGGGTAAGGCCAGGAAGTTGGTACACTGGCCAGGTCGACAGGGCAGTTAGCAAACTGCGCACAGGCACTGGGGTGGCAGGCCTGAGACATCTCTTTGGGGCTACTCATGTGGGTAGCTCAATCAGTGCTGCAGGCCCACTAGTAGCATTTAAATTACCAGCCCTGGCACACTCAGTGCACTTTACTAGGGACCTACTGGTAAAAGAAATATACCAATCATGGATCACCAATCACAATAACAATTTACACAGAGAGCATATGCACTTTAGCACTGATCAGCAGTGGTAAATTGCCCAGAGTCATATAGCCAACAACCAAAGGTCAGGAAAAACAAAGGAGGAAGAAGTAAAAAGTTTGGGGATAACCCTGCAAAAAGGGCCATTTCCAACAACACACAATTGATATTTGTTCCTAAACTGCAACGGCCATCTTCTTTTCAGCACTGCTACAAACTCTTCCCTGGTGGCACTTCTTACTGCAGGACTGGCAGCATGATCCACCTGACAGCATCTGGTGCATCAGCACGGCTGCATACTCTTCCTGGGAGCACTCCTTACTGCAGTACTTGTGGCATGCTCAGCATACACTTTGGCAGCACCTACTTTAAAAGTATTCTTTGCATTAGCCCCAGATCACAAGCTGTTTACCAGTGTCATTTGTTTTAACATGTATTGGAGCAGGTTTGAAGTGGGACTTTGTGTATTTTCCTTTACTTTTGTTGTTTTCATTGCTTGTTTAATGTTTACTATAGAAACTGAAGTGTGAGGCCTGAGAAAGTTGGGATGGCAGAATGTGCTTCTCTTGACAGAGACTGGGTCTGCTCTGGCTGCAGGAAGTGGTGGCTGGTGTGACGGGGAAGCAGCATGCTCTGGCTGTGTGCATTGTGCCCTTAGCAAAGGGTTCATAAACACAAGCCAAATAAGCTCTGTGACTGGAACCAAAGGACATTGGCATAGTCACTGTACACAAAATAAATGAATACATTAATTATACGGATTACATTGCCCGCTGCATCGCCGATTTGGCAGTGCAGCGCGCGCAATGTAATTTGTTTTATTTATTTACTCAACTCTGTTCCCCCTGTATTCAGGCGGTTACTACCCCCACAATGCCCCTTCCCCGCCCTGCCTCACAGCACTCCCTGGAGGAGACGCCACTGCTTGTTTTTCATGAGTGTCCAGTGACTGTGCCATAGTCCTTTAGTTCCAGCCACAGAGCTTATTTGGCTTGTGTCGCGACTGTTCCTGTGACTATATTGTTTGAACTGCATTATGCTGCAAGACTAACCAACCTGTACATATGGTTGAGCCCTTCCCTTAGATGTGCCTTTTTCAAACTGTTGACATCAAAATATATAGGTTGTTTTTACTATCCGTGCATTTCATAACAGGATGCGGCAGGGCCAGTGATGGAAGCGAGTGCGCTCTTTCATCTAACATGCAGTAGAGTAGCCTGTCACTTTGTTTACTGCCAATTTTTAATCAGAGAAGGGTGACGCGTTGTTACACTGTGGAAGGAAAGCCTGGCCAACTCTTGGGCTTGGCAGCCACACGAGCACGGCTTGTGAAGCTTGACAGACGTGTAATCACATCCAGCTGATATTCGCTGTTGCTGTCTGTACTCTGTAATGGTCTAGTTCTCTTCCTTTTGTGCGCAGACATTCTTTGTCTTCGGTTCCTTTTTCCTATCCTTCTTTGCTTGCAAACTTTCTCTCATTGACTGGTGTTAGACCTACACCATCAATGAGTTGGGATACAAAAGTTATATTGATCCATAGTGATGGATTTTACACACAGCTTCTCTCTTTTTGCTTTTTGCTTTTTGCTTCTCCTTGCTCAAGCAATACTATGTACTAGATTTTCTCTGAAATACAGTACGTCTTGTGTAGATTTTCCGAAGATTAAAGGACTCCCTGGTATTCCCGGCGTGCCTGAGTGATTTCATGCAATCTCTGTTGGTTTGAGCAGAATGTTTCTGATAGATATATTACCACAAATATCGCAGTTATGCTGCTATAGCAGACATGACTGTTTCCCCCCAGCCTATCAGCCGCCAGTTTGTTATTAACATTTCACACACGTTTAGCTATCCTTGCAAAGACGGTGACATACGGCTTGCAACACTGGCTGCTTCACGCTAAGTGGTTGTTTTTAACTACCAGACTTATTTATAAGTAACCAAATCAATCACAGCATTACCAGCCCTTTCTGAGCGAAAACACGTTCTGCCGACAGGAGGTTTATATTATTTACCCTCAGTTACTGGTGAGAGTGTAAAAGCCTTACAGCTTTCCTTTGTTTTTCATGTGTTTTAGATTTTCATTTTATCGGAAATAAAATACCCCATGTTTGTACTATCACAATGATCAAAGCGCTCTCAGGTAACACCAGTGCGCACAGGTGATTTCACGCAATCTGTTAAATCTCCGCAGGGGGTTTTCATTAGGTATATTTCCACAAATAACACACTTATGCTGCAACAGGTATGACTACCTCCCCCTAAGCAAACCTATCAGCCACCAGTCTTCTGTTAACATTGAACACATGTTTCACCATCTTTACAAAAATTATAACGTGCGGCTGCTTTTTTATAACTGGTTATCCATAAGTATCAAACAATTTTAGAAGTAACTGACTGAGCCCCAGCCCTACCAGCACTTTCACACCAAAATGCGTTCTGACAACTGGAGTTTTAAACTAAATTTGGTATTATAATTACCTTTATTTTGAAACTTTATAGAAATATTTAGAGTAATTGTACTTTTATATGCAAGTCTGCTAGGCAGAATATGACGTATTATTGTTATATTTTTAATGTTTTATTGATGCATCATTGAATTACAATTTCATACTTTGAGTCAGTGAGCAAAAGCTTTTAAAGTCTGGCTATGTTTTGTGTGTGTACTGTACTTTTACCTTATTTTCATTATTATAATTACCTTTGTATTTTCAGTTACTGTGTATGGGCTTTCACATTTTGATTAATTGTTTTAATACGTTGTTTGAGCTACATAGTTGACAGGTGCTTTTTTAAAAAAAAATGTCAATATTCTGACAACATTTTGATATCAAATCAGTAAAGCTTTAAAGGTTTGTTTTGTTTATTTTTTGGGAGCAATATGTTACATCTTGGGGTATTTGGTGAGGGATATTAGCATTCTTCTGTAATGTTATCACTTGTTTACAATACAATATAGCATTCTTCTGTAATGTTATCACTTGTTTACAATACAATATAGCATTCTTCTGTAATGTTGTCACTTGTTTACAATACATTACATCTTTCTCTTGCACTTCCACCAACCCTGGCATCTCTCCCCTACACACCCACTGCCCATTTTATCTCTCTCTCACACTCCTGCAACCCTGTATCATCAAGCTCCCCCACTGCCCCCTCTCCACCCTCGCTCACACTCCTTATCACCTCTTTGTACTGTGTGCACATACATGCTACCTTCCTGTACCTCCTCACATTGTGCACTGGTACAGCTCTTGCCTCTGGGTGCCCCTGACTCGTCCCTCTATCTCTCTCTCTCTCTTGTACTCACTCTCACCCCTCTTTCTCACTCACTCACGCACTGTTCCCGCCTCTCTCATGATTCACTTCAGAGCTTCAAGCACAGTTTAATTTTCGTGCATTATCAAGGATTCCATCCCTCAAACCCACGCTCTCCACCCACTCTTAGGCTGTCTTCTGCATACACAGGTGCTCCCTCTTCATAGGTCTGTAGCCTGCTCTCCCCTTCTTTCTCTCTTTCTCACACACTTTCTGCTCCTGTCTCAGGTTCATTCACCACTTCCTGAACCAACTACCTAACTCTCTCTATGTTCTCTTCTAACCACTCTATGCAGCTCTCGCCCCTATCTATTCACCATACCACATTATTCCACTAGCCAAATATACTACACACCATACAATTCCACCCCACACAATTCCACAACTAACAATTCCAATACAAACCATATAATTCCACTCCAGACAACATACATCCGCTCCACTCCAAACCAAAACACATAGGTAAAAGACATTGTCATTTACAATACCAATAGATTTACCTCCCACAAATGCAAGACCTATTGCATTGCAAATGCTTGTTGACTCTAGATACATGGCACCGCATCAGGGATGTACATCAGCGTGACAAAAAACCGTTGGCAAACCTAATAGGTCACAAGGCAAGACCTATTGGCTTTGCCAATGTTTGTTTTTTAGGCACAGAAGATTAAGTGCACTGGATGCTGAGTCAAGACTCGTATCTGTTTCCCCAGTTCCACGGTCAGCATCTCTGACCATAATGCAGCATCCTCCCCCTTAAAAGGGAGATTTTCTGTGGCGACTAAATGTACATGTATGGAGTCAGTTGACATTGGTTCTAATTCTAAGCTGCCTAACTCTATAGACATTGTATATCTTATCTACAAAAAAATTGGATCTTCTCAGAAATAAACCTGCCTACTAGTATAATGAAACATTGAATTTCATTGTTCAGCATTTCCTAAACAAGTGACGCACTCCTTGTCCAATCGTTTTAGGGAACCCGCAGTATAATCAGCACTTAGCACTACTAGGCGTTGTGCAATGTACTCCTCCTTTGGCTTACTAAGGCCACGGAAAATACAGTTAGGTCCAAAGGAAATGGCAAACTACATTATATTTTCACACGTGAGAACAGAAGATAGGTTAGAAAACATACAATTCGCATTTCCATTTAGAAGTTCGGTAGAGTTATGGAACAGAAAATGTCTGGTCAGCAGTTTTCATAGGTTTATCGTCAATATTTGTCAGAATAACTACATTTTTGTAATACTGTAACTATCAGTGGAAGACCTTTGATCTAGGATGTTGCAGAATTCAAAGTCATACAGCGCTGCGAGGGGCGCCTTCTGTTCTGTTGAGGTATTTATTCTCTAAAGTCGCTTACCTTGCCTCTTCTGCAGCAAGACAAGGGACTTTTAGTGCTATCATTTGAAAGAAAACCCCTGAAAATAAAACTTACATTTTACCATATGGGAATCTGCAAATGTAAAAGTGTTTCACAAGTGAGTAACAGTGTGTTCACGTTCTAAAATACTTATTAGCGATTTATAACCTGTACATGCAATAAGAGTAATCACACCGCGGTGAGGCTCAGTGAAATTATGCACCAAACGTTCTAAATGACATGTGTCCACTAATTCTAAACTATAGTAAAGATATTTGAAGTAAGTCCCTGGGAGTGGGGGAGGGGCAGAGGTGGAAGCCACGGGGCACCGCTCCCACTTTTCTTACAGGGGGCCAATACAGCAGAACTGCAGCAAAAACAGCCCCCTGTAAGGAAAGCCACAAAACCTGCCATTGCTCCAGGGCTTTAAGCGGGCCGGGTCTCACTGGTGCTGAGCACAGGACGTTTTTTAAAGAGGGCCTCGAAACGGGTCTCTATTGGGCTCTGTTTTGTGCCCTGGCACAGGCGGTCAGTTTTTGTCAGGACTGCAGTGACAGCCGGTGCATGGATGTGCGCATGCTCACACTGCTCACTTCTCACTAGTAGAGAATGACATGGTGAGCGTTGTAGGGGAAGGGAAATCCTTTAAAGAGACTCATTCTCTCTCTGGATTTCCCTTCTCTTTTTGAAATTCAGGAGCAGCAACATTGTTGTGGTGTCACCAGGCCTTTAACTCAAAGCTTTTTCAATATTATATACAAGCCATATTTGCTGCGTATTTATTTTATACAACTAACAACCATTGGCAAAGCCAATATTCCTAGATTGTTGTAGGTATGATGTTACTTGTTGTATTATATCTCTGGATGCAATGACATAAACAGCAAAATATGTCAGGCGGCACACTATGCTAGGCACAGATTTTTAGCTTACGTGTTTTTAAGCCATGCCCTTAATTCTATTGGCCACGCCCCTTTCAAAAATCCCCACCCCACCCCCCAGTTGTATGTCAAAAGGTTAAGGCCAAGCTGGAGGAGCAGATGGAGGTGCACCCTCAGACCCAGCTTTAGTGGTGATGATGAAAATCTTTGTTCACGCCCCCCAATGAACTCCTTCATGGATTCTCCCACTACCACTCTCCAATGGCGGCCTTCATCTCTTCATAGCCCCTTTCTCCTATGCATTTAATTTATTTTAAAGTGTTGATCATCCTAAAGTAGGGCGTCAGTGCACTTTAAATCACGTGCAAACATTATACAGAGACACAAGTGTAAATCAATGTACAGGAAAAGTTACATAAGACATTTGGGAGGCATTGTGTTAAGAGTGCTTGGTCTGGAGAAACAGACCAAGTCAGGATGTAATGCAGTGATTGGTATTGTCTGCTCTAATTAAAATGTGCTACTATCCAAATAACCCATTTTAGCAACCTTTCAAGAAGTAAAAATTGAAGAAAAACACAGTAACGTTCTAAACCTAGACCTTGCAGTTTGCAAGCAGCTCCTTGATGCCAGTTCATAGGTAGCTGTGCTATATTGGAATACAGGCCCGGCTCCAGGAATTATTATTTGGGTGGGCCAAGGGTGAATTTGGGTGGGCCACTGCAGCCCAATTTGTCGCTTCTTGTGGTAGCCTACAAGCCCTAGATTGCAACATATCTACTTGCATACTGTCATCATGATACAGCGATTCGATTCTGTGTGTGTACAAAGCATGTGGAGAGTTATTTGAAAGTAAGAGCAATGTCTGGACCAAAGTGCATGCTCTCAAATTCCAACAGGCCGGGCCAGAATATTCACTTTTCCACCTTCCCTCTCCTGTGCACCTTATCTCACAGCTGACCTTGGGTCCCAGCCCCATATCAGCCACCATCAAAATCTACTTTCATTATTCATGTAAAAACCATTAGTAAAATCACCTTCAAACTAAAAACTTTGAATATAGCAGTAAATATAATTAGCACACAGTTTAAAATATGTTCCACAGTTTCCTTAATGACCTGACTGGTAATTAAATAAAACCGAAAGTCCATGACAGGGCCGACTTTAGCGCTAGTGCAAAACTCATTTTTGGCGACCCACCAATGACCTCTTTCTCCGCAATACCATTACTACCACCCTCCAACAGTGCCCTTCATCTCTCCTTATCCACTCTCTCATATGCATTTCATTTGATGTATATCGCTGCTCATATCAGTGTAGGATGTCACAGTGCTTTGCCTCACACACATATTATACAGAGACAATGAATCATACAAGTATATAAATCAGTCTATAGGGAATGTCACATAAGCCAATGAGCATTACAAGGTGTAGGAATCACATGTCATCCATTCTGGTGGGCAGTATATTTTAAGAGGGTTTGGGCTGGGGAAGCACAAATTCAGGATTAAAAGCATACCCCAGTGGTTGGTGGTAGGAATTAATAATAACAATGTATATTGGCCCAAACTCTTTTTAGCAACATTAAAATAATGAAATACTGGGGAAGTTCTAACTATATAGACAGACACTGTTTATTTTCATGTCTGGCAGCCAGGAGCTAGACATCCGCTAAATGCGCAGGCTCCTGGCTGCCTGAGCTGAAGTTTGCCAGTTGATGTCTCAACTCCTTTGGGCGTGACCTATTCACCCTGATAAAGCACCTCAAGGCTCTCCCCCCTGTGGTGAGGGGGAACATCATTGATTGCCTCGTACCTGGGCGCTTCAGTTTTAATACCCTGAAGAGCCTAGGGTCAATCACTGATACCTCGTCACAGAGTAGGGTGGGGCCAGCAACTCTCACTGAGCCTATTCCACTCTGTGACAAGGTAGGGACAGATGCCTCCCCTGCAGCCAAAGAGAGAAGGCAGCAGTCCAAACTCTCCCGAGACCTCCCAAGAAGATCTGCACAGGTAAGTGTGACTTTTTGTAATGCTAGGTGTGTGCATGTATGGATGAATATTTGGGAGTCAGTGTTGCAAATCTATGTGTGTTTGCACGCTTGCCTGAAGCATAGGTGTGAGTGAGTGAGTGTGTATATATGTGTGTGTATGTGTATGTCCCATCCACCCCAGTTCCTTCTAAAATTACTGACCACCACTGGTTGTAAGCAAAATTGTTCTATACTTGAGTGTTTTACTTTAGTCGGATTCATGATGGTTCTCACCTTAACTACAAGTGCCTCACCCTTAGAATTACTGTTACCAGTCTTTGTGATAATCCCAGGGTGTGAATAACAGCAATTAGGAGATTGTTGGGAATAAAATGCAGAAATTGTATTTACTATGCCAGATTCCACATGTAATCCATCCTACTACACCCAATGTCGTTTCCTGCTTGCAGAACTTGAAATCTGGGTGCATCCCTGACCTACAGTGTTTCCACATAACCTGATCATTCCAATGGGGCTGGTAACTCTCATTACTGGCCTTTTGGCATTAACAGGCCACTTGAAATAAGGATGTATGCGCCAGATTAGGCAATTTTATGCAGCACAGTGCAGTAGCCCAAAATGCTGCTCTGCGTGAGAAGGAGAGAAGAGGAGAGCGCCAGATTTACGGACATATGGCGCTCTCCTCCCCTCTTCCTAGCGCTGACACTGAAATGAGCTGGGGTGCGCCACAGAGACACCGTTGTGTCATAGTGCAACGGTGTCTCCTTAAGTCAAGCATGGGTTTTGTACTGAAAGGGTACCCTTCTAGTATACTATGGTTAGGCTCATTTTAAACATGTTCCCACTTTGTATGTGTGTTGTACAGTGCAGCACATATATGAAGTCGGAAAATAAAGCGGAAAAAAGCATTTCTTCTTCAGAGTGCCTGGTTGAAGGCTGGGCTATTTTCGGATGCTAAACTCCGTCTCATTTATTTAGTAAATTAGGTTTAGAGTTAGAAACTTTGACCCACGCTCCACCAATGGTACGCCCCCTTGGTGCTATGTAATGCATAGCAGTGCTACGTGCTGCATTTCCTTACTTTACACGTTATTTCCAGCACTAAACAAGTTTAGCTCTGGGAACAAATCGGACAAAAAGACTTTTGTGACGCAAACACGACATAACATTGTAGCAAATCTTCCCCTATGTCGTTATCAATTTTGGAATATTTTAAATAGTTTATGTGTGCGTCATTCATGAAGATATATAGACGAGCGTGTACATTTAAAAAATGATTTATAATATAATGTGTTAGCTGTATTTTATTATATTTGAATGGCTCGAAAGTGAATTAAATAAACTATTACTCAAAGCATCTGAAATTACCATGATAGGGTGAAAGGGCCAGGAGTACTGATGGAAGCTTGAACTGACATCAACGGATGTATTGAGTGAAGCAAAAGACACGAACAACTGCATTATCTGTGTCACAAATGATACCAGGTACTTCAGAGGGACTCAAACAGGATACAGCAGTTTTACTCTGTCATCGCAGACTCTCAAGGGCAAAGTATACTTTGATAATCATTTTGACATTGCAGCGGCAAAAATGAACTCCTGGGCGAAAGACAGAAAATTGTCATTTTAAATCCAACACTGTGTGGAAGAGTAAAAGCCGGAAATAAAGGTGGGCGCTTCGCTGGGTGCTGCATCAAAGAATAAAATGCGTGTGGGTGCCCTTTGATTCGTTTCTGTTCAGACATGCCCTTGTAATTCCATCACACCTCGGTTGAAAGTTCTCACTTCTTGAGAAGAAAGTTTGCGATCGATATTGGCTTGCTTAAATTGCGCAGCATTCGCCAGTGAATCGATCCATTTCGTATGTTGCATTTCAAAGTGTGGATAGGCCTGTGCTTGGGACCTTCAAATAAACCTGGTTGAAAGACTACTGTTTAAAAAAAATGGGATTAGGTTTGGAACTCAGAGGGGCCCGGCCCCCCGGGATACTGAGAGGTAGAGGATCGCTTGTTATTTTGATCTCTGTGAAGACTCTTCTAATGAACCTTCTTTGATGTACTGTGCCCCTATTCAACAATGCTTCCCAGCTCAGGCCTGCAAAGAGATGCTACAGAAAGGAAGCTTAATTGCTTTCTATAATAACTTATTTTTAATTCCGTTTTTCAATGTACCCTGTGCCCTGCCTGTGACTGCTTCTTTATTGCTGCCCAACTACCTGTTTGTGGGCACATACATTTTTGGGTCCTCTGCAAATGGCTTACAGTAACTGCATAGACAGCGTGTGTATGTCTTCACAAAACTTTCCCAAAAAGTGCTCTTTTTTGCCTAGTTTGTGCATGGAAAGTTTCAACATGATCTGTCAAGCGTTGGCTGAGAAAAAAGGTGGGTCTCAAAATGCAAAATCCCCATGCGTTTTCCATAGATATTTAAGGACATCGCTACCACAAAAACTGTGGAACGGCATTACACCAAATCTGGCAGGATGCTAGATCTTGGTCCAGCAAACATGCTCTTAATACTTTGAGGTAAATCCATTCAGTAGTTTTTGAGATATTAAGGTTTAAAAATATTTGTATGTCTGGGCAGTTGGGTTCAAGGGACTCTTGCAAGAGTCCCTTCAACCCAGTTTAAACAAGCATTTACAATGCAATGGTTTCGCCTTTTGAAAAGTTTGAGCTTTTGGCATTGTAAATGACAATTTTTTTTATTTAAGTGTTGGTTTTGAAAATAAATAAATGGCATTGTCATTTACAATGCCAATACCGTAGTCTCTCGCAAATGCGAGACCTATAGCATTTGCAATGCAATAGGTCGCGTATTTACGCAAGTTTGAGCGAATGATATTGCAGATAATGCGTTTGATTTAAGTTTCAAAAACCAAAACATAAATAAAAGGTCTCACTGCTGCCTCCCACACACCATGCTCTCCCTAGAAGACACACAGCCCCACACACCCCCACACCGAGCGCGCCCCACACACACAGCCCCCCACACACACACACAGCCCCACACACACACAGCCCCACACACACACAGCCCCACACACATAGTTTTCAGTAAGCTTTGATCCTTTTGAGTTAGAAACAATTTATCTACAGATTATGCGCCAGATGAGGGATAATTATGCAAAATAAAGCAGAAGCAGCAAACACAGGATCGCATAATTCCAGTGGCCCTCCCCATGACCTACTATTATATTTGAACTCAAACTTTTTGATGGTCACACTGGACCCTCTCCATACCTCTTCACTGGGCGCAATGTGATGAATCTATTGTGACCCCCCAGCCTTCAGCACGTTTTTGCAAAAGTAAATATGAAAAAAGGGACAAAAATCCTGTCAAGCTGGTGCCAAGTTGCTATTGGACATTTTTTTTAAAGCTTGCCAAGTTACACCCGATGGAGCACTACACAGATGCACGCATTAGAAACTTATCATCAAGGAAATGTAAATAAACAAATAATGTTTCTGTTCATTTGAACGTGTAAAGCAATCTTGCGCATACCAAGCATTCGGCAGCTTTGCAAGGCGCAGAACAGAGCATAAGGGCTGACTTCGAGAGGGCACCATGGCAACATTAACAAGCTAACACTACCGCTGTACACAGCGAAGGTAATGTAACACTACCGTGCCACTCTACACCTACCCTAGCTGATCCCTACTTATGTTTTCACCTCCACCTTTATCTAATGAACTTACCAGATTCACAGGTTCTTATTACAGGATGACAATGCATCTAAGAGCAGACAATGAGGGAGGCGACACTTGCAAAGTGAACACTTGCAAAGCCAACAATGACGCATGCTGGCAATCCTACTGAGTAAATCAAGCTCCACCCAAAATAAGAAAAGACTGCAACGTTAAAATATGTAAAAAAAATATTTTCAGAGCAGTTAAGCAAGAATTATTTAAAATATAGTGAAACAGGAGTTTCTGCAGCACTTTGTATCACACACTAGTGTCACAAAAGAAAACATGGCTTCAGGTCTACCAATGTAGCCTGACTTTTGCAGTATAAAACCTGGAATGCTATTGGTTAAAATAACGCTTTTTGACACGTCAAAAACACCATTTTAAATATCAGTAATACACCCCTATATGGGCCTGGCAACCCACAAGGTAGGGTGTATTGTATTTAAAAGTGGGAAAATTACTATTACCGTGTCCCTACAGTGACAAGGCCCAAAAAGCTATTTTTACTGGGCAGTATTAGCGGTCTCATGTAGAAAACCTAAGTAAAGATTAAAAAATCAACACTGTATCTCAGAAACAGGACCAGCAACAAAAAATAATTAAACCACCATGTTTTAATCGCTATTAGAAATCCAATTCAGTGGTGAAGTTGGATTTTAATAAATATTAAAGATAAGTGAATGGTGGGTACCTCATCCTGAAATTTAGTACAGTGATTGTCACTAGACAAAAGGTGAAACTCAAGAGCACACGTAGTAACACCCCCAGGAAGGGCAAGCAGCACTAGAACATTAAAGGTGGGGAAGAAAAGGAGAGTTTGAAATGTCAGGATCCCAACCCCACTCAGGCGGTGCCAACTGCAGATCTTAAGAAGTTTGGCCTTCAGCAATGTTGAGGTAGCATGCAACAGGTTCAGGAGGAAAATAGAGATAGCCTACCAGTGACTGAGCCAATATGACAACATGTAGATATATAGATGAAGGTAAAAATAAATTTTAAAAAACACGATGAGATTTCTGGCACCTAGAGAAGATGACAACTGGGCAACAAAGGATATTGAAGCTGCGGAGTAAATAAAATTTTAAACTACATACCTTGCCTCATACGCACTCTGCGGATGTACTTCTCCCCCAAGAAATTACGGATTTCTACTAGCGAGCCAGTTTCCTGAATTACTACGTTAATAGGGAAATGAGCGTACACAGACCTCATCTTGTAACGAAAGCCCTGCAAATGAAAAAGTGGCTCGCATCAAAAAAAGTTACCTTATGAACAGTTCAAATTGCTCACAAATAAATAAAAAAAAACTTTAATGTTCAGTAAAACAGGATAAGAACGCAGCATTTACAGTACACCCTAGAAGTGAGTACAAATCTAGGTTGCACAAGCAGTAGGATGGGAGATTGAAGTGCCTGGGGCCGATCTGTGACAACAGAGGGTGTGATAAGTAGTCAAATCACTAAAATGCAGAGTGGATAAATTTCAAAAGTCCAAGGCACAAAATCCAACACTAAGTTAACCATATTTCAGACAAACCATTAACAGGATACTGTAAACTAAACTAATCAAGACCCTCTGATCTATAGCAAGCACAGTCCACACACGCAAGCCACATTCAGCACTTAGTCTGGAAGACCATTCCTATGAATGCTGCTATAACAAGAAAAATATACCTTTCACCAATTCTCTTCAACTAGCCATAACGGCAACCATTACAGAATAGGGATACTGAAAGCTTAAGCCAAAAGCAAGGGAAAAAATGCTGAACATTTAGTCTCAATGGTTTAGGGTATAGTTTGGAGGAAACCGTTTGAAGTGTATCTGGATTGCAAGAAGCCCTAGAAATACTCAACTGTCAGTCTACAGTCCAAGGATACCCTCCAGCTTTACAAATGCACATAACAGCCAACTGCATGCGACTATAGGAACATGATTTTAGCCATTAGATGATTTACAATGCTTAATACAAGACAGAACCACTGACAAACATTTCTTTAACAGACCACACAAAAAATTTAAAAAGAGCATTTACCAATGTGACACCCTTAATCATGTTTTGCACATGGCTGCAGATTGTGCGCACTGTGGCCAGCTCTTTGCGATTACCCCACCATTTGTCAACACGAAGCTGTAAATAAAAAATTGTTATTAAAGTCTTCGAAACCGCAAGTCTAAGCAGTATAACACAGCATTTTAAGTCTCAGTGCAGACACTGCTGAAGAGATTTTTCCAGAGCAAAAAAATAAATTAAAGCATATAGTCAAAATGTACGGACCAGGGAAGGAGATCAGATTTGAAATCACTGTATTTTCTGTAAAACCCTTGTGTTTAAAGGTTTGGCAAAAGCAGCAGATTAGCTATAAAACTGCACATACATTACTTTGCGATTAGCAACACTTGGATTGGGCGGGTGTGGGCCGAAGCTAAACATGGGGTGGGTGGGGTGTAACAGAGGGTGAAGCATGTAGGGCGGAGTCCAGCACCAACGGAGGAAGGGAACTCTAGGGAGACGGCTGAGAGAGACATGAACTCTAGTCAAGTGCTTAAACAAAAAGAACCAGCATTGGCAAACCCAACTGGTCTTGCCATTTAGAGCTATAGGCAATTGTTTGCAGCTGTGATATACTGAAGCAAGAAGAGGCTACGGTGGCCAGCCGTTCCTGATTGATGCTTTCCGCCCCTTGCAGGACACCGCTTCTCTCTCTGGGCTGCCGGGGGAGGGGGGGACTCGAGCTGGCGCTGCCGTCCGCTTGCTCCGTTGTATGGAGCAGAGTTCCTTCTCTTTTCTGCGGGTGGGGTCCGAAAGTACACTGCACCTGAGGCAGTCCCCACAGTCTGCTCCTCTCCTTCGTTGCTCTCCCCACCCGCCACAGTCTTTCATTACACGCGCTGCGCGAGGCGGGGAGGGGCGGCGTTATACTGCGGGTGGGCTTCGCTTGCTCTCTTGGGTGTCCAGAAGCTTCCCCTCAGGCTGCGGGGAGCTCCTTTTGAAGTTCACCCCACCACTGCAGCCTCACGTCAGATTAGGACACTACAGCGACGACCTGCGGAGCCACGCAACACCCGAGCAACACAGCACTCACCGTGGGCGGAGGCGCGGGGCTGCAGCTGTCCTACTCGGCAACACCTGCCCGGCAACGTCCTCCGCTTCTTCCGGGGCTCCCTCCAGGCAGGCCACGGGAGCCCCGCGTGGGCCGCCATACTTCTTGTGGGCCGCCGTCTTCCTTCTTCCCCTGGGCGGCGGGGGGGCGGGCACTTCCGGCCGGCCGGCCGCGCTAGGATTGGCCGGCCGGCCGGCTGGCTGAAGAAACCTCGGAGAGGACGAGGGGGGCGGGCGGGAGAGGACGAGGGGGGCGGGAAAGGTCACGGACGTCGGGAGGGGGGCGGGAGAGGACGAGGGAGGCGGGAGAGGGGCAGCTAGGAACAAATAAGGAGACCCGAGCAGCAAGGGAGGTGCCGGCAATGCCGGAACAGACTCGGGGGCGTTCCCGGCGTCGCGTGACGTCGGCAAAAGCCAAAGAATCTCGGGAACGCCCCCGTGTCTGGTCCGGCATTGACTGACGCCTCTCTGTTCCAATGGCTAGCCTCCATTTATGGAGCTAGCCAATGAAGCAGAGAGGCGGGTTAAAGTCACCCATACTAGAAACTACAGATTTCGCTGGAGGAGGAGCCTAACGGCTCCGCCCCCCAGCGAAACCTAAAAAGTGGAGCATTCTGATTGGCCCAGGAAGGTTTGGTTTTCCCTTGTGTCAATTCGCGCTCCCCAGGAATCAGACTTCCACAGGAGCGAGCGATCAGATTGGCTTAATCATCTAACCTGAAGTTTAAAAAAACAATAAGGGGGTAGGGTACGGATAACTTGCCCCTTAGGCCCTGTGTGGGGGGGAGGAGGGAGACAGAGGGAGCCCCTGGGGCTTAAATAAAAAAAGCAGCATTTTTGGCAAATCCTGCTAGACTCCAGCAGGATTGCAGCAACAAAACAAGCATTAGGAACGCAATAGGTCTCGATATTTACAAGACTTGGAGCTATTTGCTTTGTAAATATAAAATCGGGCGCTGTGCTGAAACATAACGCGTGGCGCCAGTGTGCATCAAAGTTATGCACATGGCGGCCCGGGAAACGGGCATTACAGTTTAGAAGGCAATATACAGGGCCAGAGACTACCCAATTAAATATACCAGAGGACTTAGTCTACAAAGGTACAGCAGGAATATGCCTGGTGTCTCTGTAGCAGAGGCAGAGGGGGTGGGCAAGATGTTGGAGGATTGCCTTGTAGGGATCCATTTGTGCTTTGCGATGGGGGAGGGGTCGTTAGTGAAAAAGAATACAATGAACACCTATTGCAAGTGTTGTTATTGAAGTGTACACATAGTGCTGAAATATTACAAGCAGGAAATAAAAGAAATAGTGCCTAAACAAATACACATTAAAACCTACTGCATAAGTAAACCGTAGTTGGCCAGTGCTCCTCAGAAGAAAAATGGAAGTGATGTGTCGGAGGGGCAACCAATAAGGCGCCAGGAAAGGGGAGAAACATGGGAGCGAACCAATGGCAATGGTATTGTGTTTTCAGCATGTCTTCCAGACAGCGCATGCGCTGCCTAGGCTCGACCTAAAAAAAAGAAAATACGGTAGCCACTATCTTTATTTTAAATATATATATAATTGTGGGAATCGTGTTCTTGAATACTGATAAAGTTATTTGAATTGTCCATTTGGCCTCTGTACCAATTTGCTGTAACAAATACTAGCTAAATTTGAAAAATAGAAGATTAAAAATTAGATGGTAAGAGTACTAGATCAAAATGATATTTAATGGATCAGTATATACCATATACTGGTGATGCAATACATGATATTTATTCACATATGCACTTTATAATTTAGGCATCCAGCACTTTTTTGTTTTGAATACACCAATAGGGTGGATTAATAGGTATTCCTTTGTGGAAGCACTACACTAGAGTTTTTAAAGAGAATAAAACACATGTACTCGGGTAATATGTTAGTGATTTCAATACTAGGAAAAAATGGCAGTGGGGAGGTATACATATACATAAAAAATAAGTATATGGTACATTTCGTTAGGCTAATAATATGATTGCGCATTTAAGCAGAATATTGTTGAATAGAAAAATTGTATTTTACAGGCATTATCATATACATATCAATTTTTTAGCTACGTAATGTTTTTTATTGTATTTTACAACTCTTTGCTGCTCATGTATTTTACCAATATTATCTACATAAAATGTATAATGTATTAAACATTTAATGTTCACTACCTAAAAAGTTAAATTAACCAGAGAAAGAGAAAACTGAAAGAGAGAAAAAAACAGACTGTAATACATGTGAATATTTCTTTTATGTTAATTACTGCACTTGCACTTTAAAAAGGTAGGTGCTCCACGACCATGTTGTCATGTGATCAAGGCAGGGATCTGCTGAAACGCGTCGTGAGGGCTGTTGGTGGCGTTGTAAGAAAATAAACTAAATTGCACCAAGTTGGGTCTGCCTCGTCTTCCTATGCGAATCCGGTTGGAGTTTGTGGTTGGAGCGAGCGCATTTTGGAAAATTACACTGGACAACTTTCCCCAGTGAAGCAGACCCCTTTCTCGCAAGTTTGGCTCCGTGAAAGAAGGAGAGTTAAAGGTACCTGATTTCCGGAGATATTGCTTTCTGGAAGGGTACCGGTTGGAGAAACGAACCGGGAACGGAGCATTCACGGAGCCCCCTGCCGCATTTGGAAAACCAAGTCCAGCTGAGCAAACGGAAAGTGACACGCCCGTGGCTACTGAGTGCAGTTCGGAAGAGCTGAGACGAGGCAGCTGCAGTGAGCGTGGAAATCCGACCGCGTTGGCCGAGGGACGATTCCAAGATAAACGGCAGGTGAGGAAGAGTGCAGTGCCAAGTTCCGCAGTGATTTCAACATCTTTCAAACACAAGGCTGTGTATACATCATTGCGGATAACAGACAAATAAGAACTTTTACAACAAACAAGCCACCATGTCCGCGACAACATTGAGGAATAGAGAGAGTGCGGCGGTAGATGTGTTCTCGGATGAGACGCCGCAGCCGACAATCACCAGTAAAACGGCTGGTACGAGTAACACCAATATGGGAACAGGCTTAAAGGACAAGTACAAGGCATTGGAGAAACTCATTCGTAGGGAGACAGCAAAATGGTGGGAGTCGAAATCACTAAGAAGGTACCTGGACGTAGGACGTATTCCAAGAGGGCTGAGAATAATGATTGCCCCCAGCTACGATACACCAAACCCCAGGTTCATAGCGGAATGGGCACAATGTAATCTGGATTCCTCTCGCAAACTGGTAGAGTTGCTGGTTAAATATGCGGAGAGTGACAGAGAGGAGCTACTACCCCAAATTGAAAAGTTGAGGAATGAGATTCAAGCCATGAATGAACCACAAGAGCAAAAAACGAAATTGAATGACGAAATGGAACAAAGACTAGAAAAGGAAGACGAGAAAATAAAGGCACGAAAAACGTATAAGTTTAGGCGGGATAAACAAGACTATGAAGACGGCAAGATTTTCACCTTCGCCAGAAAGTTTGATACAATGCGGAAGGCAGCTGCAAAGAAGAATCAACAAGGTATTAACAAATTACCGGTGCCAGCAGAAGACTCCGAACCGGAAACCTCCTCGATGTCGGAAGCTAGTGTAACAACGGAAAGTGGCTCGGATTCCGAGGGTGGCCAAGGAATTGATAAGGCAGTAAAACTGACCATGGCCGAGGAATTGGAATACGTGAGGCAGAGCCGCCGGGAAACTCTTCGTCCCAGTACAGTGCAGTCGGCAAAAAACGGCGCACAAAGAGGAGGAGGGCAAGGAGGACTGCCAACAAACAACGTGACAAAACGAGGAGGCAGGGGCAGGGGGTCGTGGATAAACAACAAGAAAACCAAGTAAGTGAAATAACAACCTCACCTAATAATGCAAACACGATCATAAACCTGGCAAAAATAGATTTAACAGCAGCCGAGACTCAACTTTTATCGTTAGGTCTATCATACTGTCCAGAATCAAACTTTCACTATACCAAAACCAGGGCCGATGTATATCAATATATAAGAAAATTGAAAGTATGTAAATACCATAAACAGTTGAATGCTAAAACTAAAATGAATGTGCCAGCTACTGATACAACCGCTATGCCAAACTTAGCTGCAGGTGACCATAAACTTTTAATGGATTTACAATCAATTGTGAACTTGCCGTCCAGCCCGAACAGTACTACTCTTTCCCAGGGGATGCAGAACAGTCAGCGGGAGTTTCCTTACCTAAGTACTCAAGATACTAATAACATCGGAAACAAGAAACCTCACACCCCTTTTAAAAGGAAATCCAAGTTCGTGCCTATAATGGCAAAAGATGCCATCGATGTGTTTAATGACATTATAATATCACAGATCAAAAAATTGAACATTAAAACATTGAGCACTAAAAGGAGATTAACAACTCAAGAAAGGAATTATGGGGCACTAATGGAGAAATTAAAAAAACAACATAACATCGTAATAAGAAACTCAGACAAAGGGGGGGAATATTGTTTTGTGGCCCCTAAAATACTATCTAACCGAGGCAGAAAGACAACTTAACGATGCTCAGTGCTACCATCATAGTACGCCCCTCAGGTACAAACAGATGCAGGATGAATTAAGCAGCAAATTATTAGCCTGGAAGAGCAAGGGACTCCTAAGTCTGGATGAGTTTAAATTCTTGAAAAAGGAGTTCCCCAAAACACCTGTAATCTATTTTATACCAAAAATTCACAAAAACAGGGAAGAACCTCTGGGTCGTCCAATTATAGCTGCCTGTGATGGGCCCCTTGAAAACATGTCCAGATCCATAGACTTTTTTCTTCAAGAACACATACAAAATCTGGAATCCTATGTAAAAGACACTGGGGATTTTCTGTTGAAAATTGAAAAAGTAGAGTGGCAGGAGGGGTACAAATTAATTACTCTTGATGTAACATCTCTATACACGTGCATAAGAAACATAGAAGGCATCAAAGCAGTGAAACATTTCCTAGCAAGGAGACCGATAGAGTTTACTTTCCACAATAAGATGCTTATGGACATGTTGGTCTTCTGTCTGGAACACAACTTCTTTCTTTTCAGGAAACAAATGTTCCGCCAAGTACAGGGTGTTGCAATGGGGGCCAGCTTCTCCCCCAGCTATGCCTGTTTATTCATGGGCTGGTGGGAGGAGCTGGTTCTCCAGAGACAACACGGTGACACATATAAGGACAAGGTTATATTGTGGCTACGATATATATACGATCTGATGATTGTTTGGAATGGGACGGAAGAGGAAGCAGAGGAGTTTATAACTAATTTGAACCACAATGATATGAATTTGCATTTTACATCGCATATCAGTAGAGAGCAAATCCCTTTCCTAGATGTCCTAATCAAAATAGAGGATTTAAAGATCAGTACTACATTATTCAGGAAAGAAACTTCAGGGAACACATTACTACAAGCGCACATCCAGCACACCTCATACATAGTATCCCTTATGGGGAAATGCTTAGATTGCGCAGAATCTGTAGCAGTGAGACTGAACTAGTCAAACATCAACAGGAAAGCAAATTGAGATTTATGGATCGAGGGTACAGTGCCAAAACTATCAAAAGCGCAATTCAGAAATCCCGGACGAAGGTCAGGGGGGATTTATTGGTACAAACCAGTACATTGATAAAATCCCAAAGACAAGTAACAACAACGGTAGATGAGAGCCCCAGACTTATATTAACATATAACCGTCAGCACAAATCTTTGCGCGATATAATTCAAAACAATTGGCACATAGCAAAGGAGGACCCTGTCATAGGCAATGCACTTCCTGAATATCCGGCCATAACGTTTAAAAAGTCTACTTCAATGGCCGATATTTTAGTAACCAGTAGCCCTGAATGTAAGACTAGCACAGACTGGCTGAAGGCAAGAAAGGGGTTTTTCAAATGTACCAGCTGCAAAGCATGTACATTTGGTATAAATAAAACAACATACATGACGGCCTTTGGCTCAAAACGTCAAATGATCAAGCAGCATCTGACATGCAGAAGCGAATATGTAGTATATATCCTTGAGTGTAGTTGCAATCTCAGATATGTTGGAAGCACAAAACTGCCTGGGCACCAACGGTTATTACAGCACATTAGGGCTATAACCAATAATGACCCTAGCTACCCGGTAGCACGCCACTTCAAGGAACAGCATGGAGGAAAAACGAAAGATCTAAAATACTATCTGATAGATAGCGTCCCCATTCAAAGAAGGGGTGGCAACAGGGAAGGGATGCTACGCCGTTTGGAAACCCATTACATTTTATTAATGGACAGTAAACAGCCCAATGGGTTAAATATGGGTGAAGACCTATACACATATCTAGACTAATGGGCAGTATATGATTAAATGGGTGCATATACCAACATAATTCCACATCCCAAATATCAATTAGTCCCCAATATGATCTCCTTATTTATGGGAAATGTATATAAATGACGTCTTCAACAATGGTTTATTTGCACAACTGTAAAAAATAGTTGGAAATGTACAATATTTGATATGAATTTTAGCTGATAGAAATATTAACTAATGAATTTATGAGAATGATTTTAATTAGTTATTTATATTATCTACAGTTTAGTTTATGTTTTTTAGGACAAATGGATATTTATAAGCTTAGCTGGGACATGAATTAGTTTTTTTAAAACATTTTTTTAATTCAAGTAATGTTTTTAACTAATTGTGGGAATCGTGTTCTTGAATACTGAGAAAGTTATTTGAATTGTCCATTTGGCCTGTGTACCAATTTGCTGTAACAAATACCAGCTAAATTTGAAAAATAGAAGATTAAAAATTAGATGGTAAGAGTACTAGATCAAAATGATATTTAATGGATCAGTATATACCATATACTGGTGATGCAATACATGATATTTATTCACATATGCACTTTATAATTTAGGCATCCAGCACTTTTTTGTTTTGAATACACCAATAGGGTGGATTAATGGGTATTCCTTTGTGGAAGCACTACACTAGAGTTTTTAAAGAGAATAAAACACATGTACTCGGCTAATATGTTAGTGATTTCAATACTAGGAAAAAATGGCAGTGGGGAGGTATACATATACATAAAAAATAAGTATATGGTACATTTCGTTAGGCTAATAATATGATTGCGCATTTAAGCAGAATATTGTTGAATAGAAAAATTGTATTTTACAGGCATTATCATATACATATCCATTTTTCAGCTACGTAATGTTTTTTATTGTATTTTACAACTCTTTGCTGCTCATGTATTTTACCAATATTATCTACATAAAATGTATAATGTATTAAACATTTAATGTTCACTACCTAAAAAGTTAAATTAACCCGAGAAAGAGAAAACTGAAAGAGCGAAAAAAACAGACTGTAATACATGTGAATATTTCTTTTATGTTAATTACTGCACTTGCTCTTTAAAAAGGTAGGTGCTCCACGACCATGTTGTCATGTGATCAAGGCAGGGATCTGCCGAAACGCGTCGTGAGGGCTGTTGGTGGCGTTGTAAGAAAATAAACTAAATTGCACCAAGTTGGGTCTGCCTCGTCTTCTTATGCGAATCCGGTTGGAGTTTGTGGTTGGAGCGAGCGCATTTTGGAGAAAAAAAATTATATATATATATATAGATATATATATAGATATATATATCTATATATATATCTATATATATATATATATACTACTATTATAAAGAGAGAACTTGCAACTTTTGGCCAGGTAAACTCGGGAACCACAGCGCCAATCTACACACCCGATATCTATGAAAATGTCAGGGTGTGTAGATGGACATAGGCTATATAAATAAAAAAAAAAAGTAAATTAAAAAAATTAAGTTTCTAAACAAAGTAGTCCCCTGAAAGTAGCGCCGGCCGGGACCTAGTGCTGGCCGCGATGCGATGTGCGTGATGACGACGAAGGAGGAGCGGCGGCTGTGCAGTGAGGAGCGGCGACACAGGTAAGGAAAGGGAAACTTCAGTGCGAGACTGTGTGATGCAGGGGGAGGCAAGAAGGAGGCAGCAGTAAAGGAAAATGTCAGAGCGCGAGTGAGTCGGGGCGGGAGGGGGGCGCGAGTGAGTCGGGGCGGGAGGGGGGCGCGAGTGAGTCGGGCGGGAGGGGGGGCGGGAGTGAGTCGGGGCGGGAGGGAGTCGGTGCGGGAGGGGGTCGGGGCGGGAGCGGGTGTACTGCCCCCTGCCCCTTTCTGCCCCAGGCAACGCTGGGGCGGGCTGCTAGTATATATATATATATATATATATTCCTGGAAGTTCGTTTTACATATCCAATGTCACCAGACACAAAAAATGAACCGGACCCATTCAGGTGAATTTGCAGAGTTTTATTTAGTGCATCCCTCTGTTCGCCATGACGCGTTTCGGGCCCTGAAGCCCTTGATCACATGACATGGTCAACCTATCCTCGTGATTTAAGGTGCATACATGGGTCATCTGACCATGGACCTGTGGACATAAACAACAGACTTCCGCCTAATCCACAATAATTGAACATATCGGCGAGATGATGCATATATATGGCAATCACCAACAATGTTGTAAAAATATGTACATTACATCATTCTCACCTTATTATTTCACCCCTTAAAAATCCTCGGACTACAGTTGTGCTTTTTAGTCCTCCATATTGTCCTTCATTCTTGTGCAAATTTCGCAAATAAATACATAAATAAATACATACATGAATATCACATATAACCCAAAAAGATTTATAATACGTCAAATGTAAAATCACGGTTCGATATTTCATTATATATATAAAAAATGAATATAAATAAACATTCTATATTTATTTGTGCAAATATGCTGAATATGTGCAACATCCGCTGAAATCTGTGCAAAATACGCATTTGTTCTACAAAAATGGGTTCAAAATAGGGGTGAATTTAGATAGAGCCCAAGTGGGCTTGATTCATTTTGGGATAACTGCGACTACACTGCCCACGTAGTCTTATCTACCCATTGCACACATTTGTAGGAGTTTTGTGATTTCACCCTGTGAATAAAGTGTAAAAATAAATTCTTAAAAACAGTCTTCTGTTTTGATGACTCCCCCAGCAAATTTTTATCATTGTTCTACCCCTTGGCATTTCTGCTGCAGATATGCTCAACATCATATTTTATTTTATAATATTTATATCTATATATTTTCACTAAAAAAAACGTAGGTTTTAGGGGTGTTATACTTAGTTGGACATTTCACTCGTACAAAACCATTTAAATTCCTGCGTTATAGTTAGTTGTACTGACTATAACTCGCGCACCCGCAATCCACTGCTGATGATGTCACATATTACATCCTTCATGACATGGTCAGTGAGGTACCTGGTAGGCTAGTTGGCCCCCAGGGACCCTCAGTATTGACAAGGAATTAAATCTCCAACAGGGCATGTTTGCACACATGTGAACTCAGGCAAGCCCCCCTCCCATCACCACTGTGCAAACACACCCTGTGGCGTGTTCTAAGTTGGGGGATTAAGTCCCCTTAAATACTGAGGGTCCCTGGTGTGCAGCTAGCCCACCAGCTACCTCCAGTAAGCGCCACAGAGCTACGTTGCAGAGAGGTGTAAAAAGGGGCATGGCCTCAGAACACCTCTCTGCAACGGAGCTCCTTGGGGCATTCTGGAGGTACCTGGTGGGCTAGTTGGCCCCCAGGGACTCCCAGTATTCAAGGGGAATTTGTTCCCCCTCTGCAAATGCGCCAGGGGTGCGCGTTTGCAGAGTGGTGCAATGAGGCGGCGTGTCCTCCTGCCGCGATCCCTTTTTTAAAAATGTATTTATTTTTAAGTAGGGGGGCTGTGTAGCCCACCTTCTTTTTCTAATTTTTTTAGCCCTGGGGACCCCATCCCACTGGGCCTGCCCCAATTTTTTTTAATAATAAAAGTATTGGGAAGGGGGCCGCATGGCCCCCATCTTAAGGCCATAATCTGCCCGGGGACCCCATCCACAGGAGCATGGGCCTTTTAAAAAAATATATATATTCGGAGAGGGGCTGCCTTGCCCCCCTCTTGTGGCCACTTATGGGCCCGGGGACCCCATTCCCCGGAGCCGGCCCTTTTGAAAAAAAATATTTTTTAAAATTTCATTTTGGGGAGGGGGGCCACGTGGCCTCCCTTCCGGGCCACTAATAGCCCCGGGACCCCATGCCCCGGGGCTGGCCCACTCCGTTGGGGACTGTGAGGGGTCCCCAATCCCCCCACGGTCCCAGCCAGCATTACTTTTCCACATGGGGAGCAGCTAATATGCTGCTCCCCATGTGGAAAAGCAATCTGCTTTGCTTGAAAGAGAGAGCAGGTTTCCTGCAATGGCTGGGTGGGAGCCTCGAGGCTCCTGCCCTGTCATTGCAAACAGCAGTGTCCCGGGGGTGGGCACTCCTGGACACTGCAGGAGCCGGCACTGCTGGCGGTCCCCAGGGCCATCAAGGGCTCCAAGAGGGGGCGTGGCCCCCTCCCATCATTTAAAAAAACGGGGGTGGTGGTCCCCGTGGCATGGGTGTCCATAGTGGATCCCCAAATAAAAAATTTAATGCCCTGGGGAGGTGGCGGTCCCCAGGGCGTGTGGGGGGCTCAAGCCCTCCCCACACAGGTTTTTTTATTTAAAAAAAGCCCCGGGGTGGCTGTCCCTGGGGCTTTGGGGGGCCTTTCAACCCCCCACCTACTTATAATTAAAGCCCCAGAGGGTGGTGGTCCCTGGGGCTGGGGGGCCTTTGAGCCCCCCACCCACTTATCATTAAAGCCCCGGGTGGTGGCGGTCCCCGGGGCTGCGGAGGGGCCCTGTGAGACCCCCGCATACATTAAATTAGAGCCCCAGGGGTGGCTGTCCCCGGGGGCCTGGGGGGCATGAGAGCCCCCCACTCATTTAAAAAAGCCCCGGGGTGGCGGTCCCGGGGGCTGTGGGGGGCCTTGAGCCCCCCGCATACATTAAGTTAGAGCCCCGGGGGTGGCTGTCCCAGGGGCTGGGGGCATGAGAGCCCCCCACCCATTTAAAAAAAGCCCCAGGGTGGCAGTCCCCAGGGCTGAGGGGGGCCCCATGAGCTCCCCCAAATACACTGAATTAGAACCCCAGGGGGTGGGGGTCCCCACGGCTTGGGGGGCTCAGAGTCCGCCCAGCTAAAATTTTAAAGCCCCGGGGGGGGGGGGGCGGGATTGGGACCCCTCACAATTTTTTTTTAATAATGCCCCCGGGATTTGGCCCTCCCGGGAGCAAATTTCCATATTTACCGGGAGACTGTGTTTCTTTTTTTTTTTTTTATCGCTAGGATGCGCAGATCCTACGCGCATCCCGCGATTTAAAACAAATAATAATTTTATGGGCCCTGGGGGTCCTTGTGGGACCCCCTGAGCAGGCCTAGGGGGTCAGGGAGTGTCTACTCTGCCCCCTTTTCGCGTTGTGCAGCGTTTTTTGAGGGTTTTCTATGCCTCGGTTCTACCGAGGCACAAGATGGCTGCCAACACTTCCTGATTTTGACTGTTGTCAGCCAATTAGCATACAGCTCATGCACGGCAGGCTGAGTGCAGGCTGCGTTCATGGTACGCGGATAGGTACGCGGATCCACCGCGCCCATTGATATATAAATGACTTTAACTGTCATTTTCTCAGGAACTACTGAACGGATTTACACCAAATAAGCAAAAGGCATGAGACTAAACCAAGGACTATATATATATACAGAAGGAGAGAGAAAGAGAGAGAGAGAAAGAGAGAGAGAGGGGAGCAAAAGTAGGGTTCCACTCCCTGATCCAATTTTTTGCCTGCCCTGGGCACCCCATCTCCCTGGTCGGGTACATTGCTTAACGGGAGGAGGGATGCTCCGCTCCCCTCCATAGGCTGATGGTGGCCCCAGGGACCCCACCAGGCCATAATGCGCAGAATTAGGTGAGGGGTATGCACAGCCCCTCTCTGAGCCTTTGAAGGCCCAGGGGACCCCATCCCCCAGGGTCAATATTTTTTTAAAAAGGGAGGGGGTTGCACTGCCCTCCACCTGGAAGCATGTGAAGACCTCGCGGACCCCATCAACAAGGGTCTAAATTGTGAAAATGGAGAGAGGGGCCACATGGCCCCTCTTCCCTGAACCTTGAAAGGTCCCGGGGACCTCATTTCCCAGGGCCAATTTCATTCAAAAGAGGGAGGGCGCCAAGCAGCTCCATTAATGCGCCTGTGCAAGCCCTGGGACACCATCCGCCAGGCCATTAATAATGTAAAATGGAGGGGGCATGCAGCCCCCTCCCTGAATCTTTAAAGATCCAGTGACCCTATCCCCCAAGGACGGCTCACTTACTGTGTCTTGGATAACCCACCTCCGGGACATAGTCGTTAAATAAATGTTTGCCTACTCCTGGCAAGAGCATTTTTTAATCTCCCGCCAAATGAGAATAAACATGGAAGTCTGCTCAAAGCTGGTGGGAAAATTCAAAATGCTCCCGCTGGCTGGGAGCAGCCTTTTGTTCTGTTTCCCTACCTGCGCTGCTGCAGGCAGGGAAACAAATCACATATTGCTCCCGCCCAGAGGGAGCAGGCAGAAAAGAGATGCTCCCTCTGGTGCAGGAGCATTGATGGCTCCCGCACCATGCAGGGAACAGCTGGGGCCACAGGGGACCTTAGGCCGCCTCTGTGGCCCCCAGCATGTTACTTGATGGATGGTTCAGGTGGGCATGAGGCCACCCACCTATAATTGATACATATCCCACCGGTTTGGTCTCCGGGGCCAAAATAGGCTTGAGGAGGGGGGGCTGCGTTGCCCCCCTCCTTTTTTGTTAAATTTGCTCCCATAATGGGATCCCCGGGGCAAGAAGGCTTGGGCAGAGGGTCCGCACAGCCCCCTTCCCTTTATAGTAACATTTGGCCCCTGGGTTGGGGACCCTGGGGCCTAATAAAGCTCGGGGAGGGTGCCTCACATCCCTTCCCCCTTTTTATTATATATGTAATTCTAATTGTATTTTTTAGCACATACTACCCCTGACATATTGTTGAAGAGGTTTACAGTGAATAGCACACAACTCCGGAATCCTAGGTTAGCAGTTAATCTATTGGTTATTGTGATTAGTCATGTGCTCTCAAGAAGAAAACAGTTTGCATGCATTTACTCCAGAGTGATGGATTATATTAATACAAGTGGTGTGTGATCATTAGTGGAAGCTAAGTGGATTCAGGTGAATGGTTTTGTGAGAAAGATAGACTGGTGGAGATTAGGTAATGTTAGTTTATAGGGATAGGGTTTTAAAGAGGAGAGGATGTGATGTATGATATATCAACCAATTGCAGAATTACAATAAGGAGGAATAAGGGAGACTGGCATGAGACGGAGATGAGGCTATACTCAGGAATAGAAGGCATGCAGAGGATAAGAAGTAAGAAGAGGGTCAACCCTGAAAAAGAAAGGGTGGAAATCAAGCGGAAGCAGGTCAATGTCAATTTTTCAACCATGGTTTTAGGAGTATAGTGGGAGAAGGCTTTCTGAGATTGGGGCAATCGGAGGATATATCCTGTAGATAGAAACAACATTATACATATTGCTCCATTTTTGGGGCAGACAACTTAACATGAAACCACAAATTGTATTTAGACACATAATTTACTCATTATGAACCCAAACCTGCTGTGTGCCAAGCCTAATGCAGCCCTTTTAAGCATAGTCTGGAGAATTCCAACCTTGGTATAGAGTCTGTACGATGCATAAGCAGAGTTGGCACCAAAAACGAGAAGGCTTCATTTAAACATTTACCTTCACTACTTGATTAAAGTTTTTTTCACTCACTCACAAAAATGAGTTATTTGGCACTGGCTAAGTGCGTCTTGCCAATGTAATCATATTTATACCCTGCCACCCTATCCTATCCAACTGTTTATTGTGAGTGTTTGTGTATGTGGCCATTGTAGTATACATAATTTATGTATCAATGAACCAGAGTGATGAAGGCCTATAGGTTCTGCAGTGTATTTTCTATATTCCCAATAGGTTCTGCGCATTGGAATAATATATCCTATAGATTAGACGTAGGACTGAGGAAAACTAGGTCTCTATCGAATATACTAAACTTAATTGTGTGTGTGCCAGCTAACTCAGAGGTCACTAGAACCCTTCTCGAATACAAAAGAAGGGATTCGTTTCTGACAACCGCATAAACATGACAACTTTGTTTCCCAAGAATAAGAATATATTTCTCAGATTAGTGGAAACAATAGATAAGTATTTCACTCAGTCAATCGTGCATGCTTCGTTTCTACAGAGCTTCAGAGAAACAGAGAGACGGGCGTTTTCAATAAAAGGTTTATTGAACAGTCTTCTTTCTCATGCAAGAGAAGTGAACTGCTACAATCGTTATGCAGACTGCAAAGTATAATGCGTACATCGAGAATAGTATTATAAAATAATACTGTAAAAGCATTGTATGGTTTCTAAGCCATATAAAAAGACATACATAAATAACATTGACTAAAATACTCAATTGGTGCTTCTAAAATACGCCTACCCCAATGTACCTAACCTAAGTCTAGTACGAGGGAAGAAGTAAGTATTGTGTAGCATAGGTTTCATTTTTTAGTCAAGAATCTACCAAAGGTTTCTCTAGGTTCTAATCAGCTCCATACCTTGGTCAGAATGAAGGAGGTCTGGTATCCCTGTGTCAGGACTCGATTTCCGAACACCCCGCAAGGAGAGCTTGGAAACACTGGAGCTGAATTCTCGGCAGGAGAAGAGCAGTTTCTTGATCAGTGCGTCAGCTGGAGAGTTGGCTACCTTCGGCACTTGCTGTAGCGAGCTGCGTCGGGCAAAGAAATAGTCGATCTGTTCCGAACCACCGTAGTGTGCTATAGCAAGTGAAGGTATATTTATACCTTGAAGGTGTTTAGGAATGCCATAGTTTGACGTAAAGTCGGGCATATGCACATCATAATGAACCCCTTGCGAATAGTTGTTCATTGTAAAACTAACTGAGCTCTTGTAGAAATCAATATTCAAGCAAGGGGAAGTCCCAGACTGCTTAAGCTGGTTTTCCAAGAAATCATTGTGATGTTTGGTACGGGTTGAAGTAGCCATGCCTGTATTTCGGTAGCATGGGCTATGCCTAAATAAGGGCTTGATTTGTATGCCTATATAAGAGCAATGTGAATTGTACCTATATAAGGGCATGAATTAGGAAAATTCACTCGGAGCCTAAAACGCCACACAACAGTTCCATTTTGAAATACCCTGGCCAGTTCCTGCACACAAAACTGGGGTGATGTTCCCAGACAGTGGAATGTATCGGGAAAGATGCAGGAGGGAGGAGTACCAGACAGTGAGTGGAGTGAGGACAAAGGAGCCTAGGCTCCTATAGGAATTTGATTAGGTCCTTTTGTTGGGAGGGGCTGCTGATAAGTCTTCCTGTGGCACTGTCACTTGGTTAATGGTGGAAGTGAAGAGGAATGCAGTCTGTTCAGAATGAGAAGGATCTTTTAAGTAAACCACCCTTTTGTCTCCTTTCGGATCATTTTCTTTGTGGCTATTAATATCGAGGTTCGGATAGTTCACGTCTCTTTGTACCTCTGTTGTGGGTGCTCCAGGCTGGAGACTACCATGCAGCCATTCAATCTTGCTACGAATAGCCGACAGTCCCCCTGCCACACAAAAACTACTAGGGAAAGGTGTCATGTGTAGGGCTTACAATAAGTGAAAAACGAAAATAACTAAAGTCTGAATGGTTGGAAGACTGTACCTTAGACAGTTGTAGCACTGCTAGGCTAGAGCAGGTTCAGGCGGCTCAACACACAGGGAATCATCTATAATCACAGCTGCACAATCCTACGAAGGAAGCCGAAGGAGCAGACAGGTCAGGCATTTTATGCCAGATACTCATTGAATTACTATGTGCAGGGGCTACAAATTAATCAATAGTCAAGTCACCTAACGACATGCAGATGCTCTATGTCATGTCTTCCAACACATCTATCCTACACTGGCACACCGATCCCCGGGGTGTAGCAAGCAATAAAAGTCCTTTTTGCCATGTTGCAACTTAATGGAGAGAAGTTGAAAAACCTTACCTACACCTAGAATCAAAAGACAGATATATAAGTAAATAATTTAAGATTCATGGACAAGGTTGAAATACAGTGCTTCAGTGTAGTGCTGAACGCAGTTCTGTACAAATAAACCATATCCTGGGCAGCTCGCCCAATGCTTTATGCACTCATCTACACTCAAAAACGTCAGCCTTAATCATGCCTCACTTTTGCTGTGTGGTTTGTTGTGGAACAGAAAACTGCGGCAATCTGTATTCCTCTGTAACAGTGGAAGAGTAGCTCATACACCATCTTGTCCACGTGTTGTACAACAGGAATGGATTGAAATGGTGTTGCCACTGCCTGGTGCTATTTTGGGCAAAATGGTAGGTTGTCCTCTATAGATAGTAATGACTGCCGAAGGACCTCTGGCAGGATTGTCCTTTTATCCGTAGGAGATGAACTTGCACCCTTAGCTTTAGAGCCACACTTCAACCCGTGAACTGAGTGCATGACTTTAGACTTGTGGGCTTGATGAACCACCTGCAAGAGGCTTCAGGAGATTGACATTGGAGTTCCTCCATTCTGGTACGAGTAGGAGAAAGGCATGAGCTAAATTAAACGAAAATGTATTTGGAAAAGTCAGTAGAGAGTATAGAATGAAAAAAATGTAGGGTGCTCAGCCGCACCTCCTAACATAGGTAAGTTTGGGTCATGGAAATTAGATTATTCTGGGCTGACACCACCTAGTCATTCTGCAATCAAACATGAGGAAGGAGCAGGAAGATTAATTTTAGGTTGTAGATGTGGGTGAAAACAACCCTTAGTACAGGGGCAAAATCTTCTCAGGGGAAGAACAACCCCCAAACCTCCCTTAAGATGTTCGTGCTCACTCGCTGCGCTCCCTCGTCGAGGTGTACTCCAACAGAAAGTTTATGCCCACCACTTTCAAATGTCACCAGCCGCCACTGTCTACCTCAATTATGCATTATCAGCAAGGCTAGGATCACACACAGAAACTATGGTAGACTCACCTCTAGAGATAATACTACTGGAAGAATGTGCCACCTAAAAAAGCAGTATCTCTAACATGCACTATGTTAATGGTCAACACGCAGATGGGATTCAATAATCTCCAAAGTAAATGAGAGTGTGCTACTGAGACCCTAGAACACAATATGTGAGACAAAGATCTCAGGGAGGTATCAATAAAAGCCAGCTATGGGATGATACAATCTAAAAATCAAAAATACCCCATATATTCTATTACACAAAGGAACAGATTCACAAGTTTGGAAGCACACTCAATGACATGCTTGAGGGGAAAAAGGCATTCCTACACAAAAGCTCTAAATGACTATTGGTGGAGGATAGATAGGATGCCGGAAAGCACAGTGGGACAGCCAACTAAAATTACAGTACCGCCTGCACTATTAGGAGTACATAAGGCATCAGAAACTTCTGGTGAATCACGTCTTTATTGTGGCCTAAAAGGACGTAGCGAAGAAATGAGGATGCCCGGTAACACTATCAATCTCAGAGTGGGCATGATACATTGGCTAGTGCAGTGAATGAAATATAAATAATGGGGTTGCCCACAGCAATACTTGAAAGTTTAGGAATAGCTGGAGAAGCAGGCAAACTCTGACTACCGTGATGTGGTTCGCTTGGCAACAATTGAAAAGATTTCTCTACATCTAGCAATTATCATTACAGGGAGAAGAGACCTGGCAAATATACCCTATCATTTTTATGGGGTCTATACCATACTGGTAGGCACGAAGGAAAGAGCATAAATGATAGCACATGTATGTACCTCTTCTTGAAATCAATTTTTACAAATGGCAATTGTTTTATTTAGGACCTCAATGCCTTACAGTATAGTTATTCCATTTAAGGTGTTAAGCAAAACTCATTAAAAAGATTTTCAAATGAAACCATACTTTTACTGCTTTCCAGTCTTGGCCCTGCT
Source organism: Lissotriton vulgaris (assembly GCF_964263255.1). Taxonomy (NCBI): domain Eukaryota; kingdom Metazoa; phylum Chordata; class Amphibia; order Caudata; family Salamandridae; genus Lissotriton; species Lissotriton vulgaris. The sequence goes on along the minus strand of NC_141689.1, from coordinate 314,200,706 downwards.
CCATATGGGAACATATACAAAAATGGGTGGCAGTGGTCAATAGAATGAACTGGCACATCACAAGTTCAGGGTAAGTAGAGGAATAAAATCAAAAGGAAATATGTGCTATACAAGGACTGATTACACTATGCCATCCACCTAGTGTTAACTAGTATCAGAAAAACTCCTGATACAGGACCAGTCCAGCCTGAAGTGCCAGGCCTTGTACTCCCTGGACTGCAAAACAAGTACACTGGGACTCGTTTTGGGGATTCATCCTTCATCAGCCAGGCTAGCAAATAGCTATATAGGTATTATGCTGCTCCCTCCGGGCTGGAGCAATCTGTTTTTCTGCTTCCCAGCCTACATCAGAATGGGCAGGGAAACAGAATACAAGTCTGCTCCCTGCTGGCTGGAGCATTTTCAAAGCTCCCATCACCACCCCCTTTTGCATCGCTTTGTTCGCCATAAGTTAGCATGGTATGCTCAGACGTGAGTCCCTTGCTCACTTTGCCACTGGATTCAAGCAAGCCTGGCTGAAGACTGCTGTAATGCCAGAACCAGCACTAGGAAGCTTGTTTCCTGTCCAGGGAAGGCATGGCTTGACAGTTCAGGCTGGACTGTTCCCATGAGGCACAGGGTCAGACTGATTTGCATATAGTCATGTCTGAACTGGGGTGACAGAGTGGGCTAAAGAACGGTGATGGATTAAACTCAGATCTGTTGACTGGGTGTGAGTGTTTGATTGGTACAGATGCTCCGTCCATCACCACCCCCTTTTGTCCCACTCACTGGGCCCGATTCACAGAAGGAACTTGTGACTCAATCCTAAACTTACTACTGTTTTGGTATTCATTAACTGTAGGACTCCTAAAGGCCTTCTGTGAATACCGAAAGTCTTAAAATTACGATTTTTCTCAATTTAGTAGTAGTAAAGTTAGGACTCCTAACTTTAGTACTACTACATTGAGAAGAATCCTAATTTTAAGACTTTTGGTATTCACAGAAGGCATTTAGGCGTCCTAAAGCTAGTAGTCCTAACTTTACTACTACTAAATTGAGAAAAATCGTAATTTTAGGACTTTCGGTATTCACAGAAGGTATTTAGGAGTCCTAAAGTTAGGAGTCCTAACTTTACTACTACTAAATTGAGAATAATCCTAATTTTAAGACTTTCGGTATTCACAGAAGGCATTTAGGAGTCCTAAAGTTAGGAGTCCTAACTTCTGTGAATACCGAAATGAGTAAGTTCATTCTGTGAATACCAAAAGTAGTAAGTGCATTCTGTGAATGCCAAAAGTAGTAAGTTCATTCTGTGAATATCAAAACAGTAGTAAGTTTAGGATTGAGTCTTAAGTTCATTCTGTGAATCGGGCCCACTGGGAGCAGACTTTGTTTGTGATCCAATTTAGTGGAAGATTTGAAAATGCTCCCTCAAGATGGAAGCAAACACATTTCCCTGCCTGTGCCAGTGGAGACTAGGAAACCACTGCATACCAGTGGTGGGCCCCCCGGGGCACAGCAAGGGTCAGTAAAGGCCCACGGAGGGAGTTTATCAGCCCCCCTCCCTTGTTTTTTCTAGTCACAGCCCTGAGGAATGGAATCCCCAGGACCTTTTAATGGCTTGGGAAGGGGGGCCTCTCAAATCAATACTTTATGGCCTGACGGATGGGGCTCCTGTGTCTGAATATGGCTTTGATGTAATTAAACAATCTATTCCCGGGCAACCCTTGTTGTTTTTGCTGTGATCAAACAGGAATCCCACAGTATTGTGACAACATTTGCCAATTGTAATATTTTTCAATTTTGGCTCAAGTGGTGTCTCTCTGAGTCCCCCCTCACAGGGACTAGGGTAGCAGGTTAGGCATCCTTACCCTGTTCACTTATATCATTCATAAGTCCACGAGTCCTGTAATGGTTTCCAGGAACATTTTTCTCATGTTGCTGATGGCCAATCTAAGCGCTCGCTCCCGCGGGAATCTGACTCCCGCAGGAGAGCGATGTCCTAAGGGAAAAAAAGCTCCCTGGGCCTGGGCCAATCAGAAGACACTATTTTTAAATTGGGGCTGTTGTGAGACTCTTGTGGATCCAACCATTCACATGTACAATTATTTTTAAACCTTCATTTCTCACAATTATTTTTAAACCTTCGTTTCTCAAAAGCGACTGAAGTGATTTAATCTAAATCACAAAAATCACACTTTCTGGACCATGATCTAGCTTCCTGTAAATCTGGTGTAATTCCATTCAGCAAGTTTGCAGTAGCAAAATCTAAAAAAAGTAAATGGAAAATTAATAGTTTTTTTGCATTTTGGGAGCCCATTTTTCACAGACCCCACTTGAATGATCACCCCCAAACTTTCCATCGGCAAGCTAGGCAAAATAGAGCATTTTTTGGAAAGCTATGTTAAGAGTCATAAAACGGTACAAACTTATCAGCAACACATGGAAATGCACATCTAGCAATAAGAAACCAGTGGCGACACGTAGTATATATGTATATAGGAAAACTATGGTCTGTAATCCAGTCCAAGCATTCTCCAGTGGCTCAGATTTATTCAAACATTTCACCCATCCCTTTGTTGTTTATTGTAGCTCGGGCCACAAAGATGCCAGATACAAGTTATTAACTCACTGAAACGTTTTCAAAAAGCATTGACATTTCACAACTACATGAGGAAAAATGAAAGTGTAAAAAATAACGTTGTAATGAACTGTAAATCACGTTTACTTTTTACAGATGAAAAGCAAGAAAGCCAAAATAATATAGTTGTATTTCACATTATTGTTCTGATGTGTTCTTCATATAAATCGCACTGTCCCTTCTCACAAAGGTGGTTCACAAAAATGTCAATGTCATAATTAAATGGAAGTTGTCTAGGACCTTTGCGGTTTTTGCTCGCCTTCATTCCCTGCTGCAGGTATGTTTTACAGACAGATTAGGGGAAGTTGCGCAATAGCATAAAAGTAAATAGACAACCACTTAAGTACAAGTCAAAATAAGTTGATATTAGGTTGAGACAATCGTGCACTTTGTGGTTTTTTGGTATGCACGCAGCTTTGAGCAACTGTGCAGGTCTTTTTGTGGTACTTCATAGGATAATAATCCATTTATATGGTTACTGCACTTCCTTGTCCAGTTTGATATTTTGTTTACAACTCATAGTCCTGAGCAGGCATATTTGGTGAGAGAAGTGGTCAGGAAGATCTGCTCAGATAGACTTTGTTAGTAGCATCTCATATCTGATTGCAATTGTGAGATGTAAAACAACACGCATAGGTGAACTAAAGGGAGGATTGCTGTGATGAACCCACTATAAGGAACGTATTATGGTTGTTTCAGCAAGTGGAACTTAAAATATAGAGTCTGACTCTGCTTATGGGGGCTTCGCAGAGAGTTGCACTAGCTGATGGAAGTCACAAAGGTGCTTTTCCCTGCAGCTTTCTTAAAGAAGGCACTATTGATACACTATTACATAGTTTATTTTTGATGCCTTGCATATTGCTAAAAAACAATATTCATCTCAACCACAGCTCATGGCACTATGAGGCTCTCCCTAAAACCTTACACCTGAAACAAAACATGCATACATTTACAATTACTAGTGTAACATTCAAGTAGCAGTTGGGTGTCAATCAAAATGTCATACGCATAAGCACACAGCAAATACATGTAAAATGAGGGGCAAAAAGAACCCTAACTGGCAGGTAACTTTAAAGCCCCCATGGACCTCAGTGTCTTTGTTCATCTTTTCCAGCATGGTATCATCAGCTGCACCGAAAAGATGCTCTTTGTCAAAGGGTTGGTTAAGTATGGAGGTTTGCACCTCTGGCTTAAATCCAAAGATTCTGAGCCAAGCATGTCTGCGTAATAATATACTGTTGTTAATTGCACAATATGCTACGTCTGCTGTCATCCTTTTACTGATCCATCCACCCTATTACCCATCCATCTACCCTTCCACCCATACATCCATCTATTTACCCTCATCCATCCTTCCACTCATGCATCCATCCATCTTTTCTCTCATTATCCATCCATTCACCCTTTCACTCATCTATTCATCCTTTCATTAATCCATCCAGCCATTTACCCATTCCTTCATATATTCACTAGCCCACCTTTTCACATTAATCATCTACTGGTTACTGATTTGCAGACAGAAGAGTCCCATAAAGAACTTCACCCTCGCTGAATTTCCTAAAGCAAGGTGTGGGGTGAGGTGGGCTGGGGGAGGGTACACTATGCCCCTGCACATGGGCAATCTGAAAACGTGGAAGTCATGAGCCATTCATGATGCACAGTGCCAGGACGTGAGGTTACTGTGATATGGTGTTGTTTCCAGGGCTTTAAGTGGGATAAAAAAAACTGTGGGTCTCTTAAAGGGCCGTGACTGATATAATTAAGGGCTTGGCTTAAAACACCTAAGCTAAAAATATGTGCTGAGCATAATGTGCCACCCAAGTGGTATTTTGCTGTTTCTATCATCGCATCCAGTAACATTAGACCTACAACAAGCAATGAATATTGGCTTTGCCAATGGATGTTTGGTGCATTAAATAAAAAAGCGGCAACTGGGGGGCGTGGCCAAGATGGCGTCGGAGTAGGACGCACTTTCTACCCTCTCCGGCGCCGCTCCTACAAAGCAGCGTATAGCGGGGTCCCAGGAGTGCTGCCCGGCGCCCTACGAAGTGTAGTGACTGGCGGAGTGCTCCGGTGCCACCGGAGAGGAGTTCTGAGGCCAGCGACGCCTCTGGGGGCCGACCCAAGTTGCGGCCTGTGAAGCCGCGTCCTCGCGTGCTAGAGGGCCCGGCCTCGACTCGAGCGGCGTCTCGCCCCTGGCGGGCCCGGCTGCTACTGGTGACCCCCCGGCGTGGATCGGACGCAGTGCGGGGTGTGTCCCTGCGGAGTGCAGCGAGGAGGAGCGCATCGGCGGTCCCGGCGAGGCGGGCTCATAGACGGCAGCCCTACCCCCGACGGAGGTGGCCGGCCAGGGCGCCTTTACTTCCCTCACCACCAGAGCACGGCGGGGGACACACCGGAGCGGCGGAGGTGCGCAAGGTACTGGCGCAGACGCGCAGAGCATTGCAGCTGAAGGGGACCTGAGCCGGGGGCGGATCGAGAGCGGCGCCCCGGCCCTAGAGGAGCGAGGACTTGACCGACGGCACCGGGGGAGTCCTTTCGGCTTTCCGGCGCTCTGAGCTCCTCTACGCTATTGCAACTGCCTGCTAGAGCGCCGCGTTATTGTGGAGCCCTCGACCTGGGGAAGGTCTGTGCAAACTTTGGGGGCTGCCTTCGAAGACGCTCCTCGTCCCATAGGTGCTGCCACGTGTGAGCTTGGAGGGACATTTCATTAGCTGCCCTGAGAGCCCCTCGCATATCACAGCCTCTGCGAGGCGAAGGTACTTCCTCTGCGTTGCTTGGTCCTGCCCGAAGGAGCACTCTACCCTCATCAGCGGTTGGGACGATTAACTGCCTGAGGTGGGCGACTCACAGTGCGGACCGGCGCCGCCATCTTGGTGTGCCCCTGTTTGGTGCTCGTCCTCGCTGTGCTGCTAACTGGAGGCGCCCACCGCGTTTTCCCCACACCTGCAACCAGCTGACCGCTAGCGCTGTGAAGCTGACTCGTGCACCCTGAAGTAGAGGGGGGGACGCGGCTGGAGGACACGGAGACCTGTTGGAGGCGAGCTGCATTCACTGACCACCGGAGGGGGTCTCTATTCCCGCGACGGCCCGCGTGGTCCTGCAGGCGCTGAAGGTGGGTGCCTAACCCGGGCATCGGCGTGCAGTCAGCGCCCCGAGAGGAGGAAGCCGCCTTGCCGACTGGGCACGCCTGTTTGAACACGGGATACGGTGTACTGCGCCGCCGACGGGAGGCCCGACGCTGTGGGTCCCCTGCTGGTGACTGGTCCTCCCAACTGCGTCTGCCTAGAGTTTGGTGGTGGGCACGAGACGGAGATCGCGGCCATGTCCAATTCACAGCGCAGAGGAGGGAATAAGGGGAAGGAGGGGGCCTCCAAACCATCGCAGCAACCTGCGTCGCCGGGAGCCAGCGGTTCCTCTAAACAGTCGGATGATGAAGCACCGGCAACCAAGGCCTTTATGAAGGAACTCTTCGCTACCATCAAGGAGGACATTACCGAACTTCGCACACAGCTGGCCTCGGACCTCAGGGAGGTGCGGAGGGATGTCGATGGGATCGGCGAGAGGGTGGCGACGCTGGAGGACCATGACCTTAGCATGGCTAATGATGTGCACCAACTCCAGCAGGACATCCTACGTCTCACAGAGCAGAATCTGAGTTTGCAGACCCACACAGAGGACTTGGAAAACCGCTCCAGAAGGAACAACATCCGTATTAAGGCGGTCCCGTGGGATGGCGAAGCGGGGGACCTGCGTGGGTACGTCCAAGCCTTGTTCCTTCAGATCCTAGAGGATGAAGATGTGCGGGAGGTCCTGATGGACAGAGTGCACAGGGTGGGGCTGCCCAGGAGAGGGGGGGGGCCACCGCCGGACATCCTTGTCTGTGTGCATGACTTTCAGTTGAAGGAGAGGATATTGAGAAAGGCTAGAACCATTTCTTCATTACAATTCAGGGGCCATCACCCCCAGCTTTATCAGGATCTGGCGGCGACGACCTTGCAGAAGCGGAGGGACTTCCGACCTGTGACCGCCTTCCTCCGGGAGCGCGGGGTGTCCTACTCCTGGGGTCACCCCTTCCGGATCGTCTTTCGGTGGGAGAATAGACTGAGACAGATCAACTCCCTGCAGGTGGCGAAGGAGCTGCTGGGCATCGAAGAGTCGACACCATCACAGGAGGCGCGTGGCTCGCCCTTCCGTAGGCGACGGCGCTCTTCCTCGTGGCACAGGGTGGGCCCATCTCCGGAGCGGCGACGACCAGATTCGGCGGCTAGCGCACAAGAGAGGGATGCAGCGGTGGCATCGGTGGCCTCCGCCACTGTGGCGGACTCCCAGCTGGGCTCTGGTGCAGCTTGACCCCACTTCAGCGAGGTGGCGTCGGGGAGGGCTCTTGGCCTGAGGTCCTCGGGGTTCTGAAGTACTTTTGGAGAAGACACCCCGGATTTCGGACCTGGGGGTCCCAAGGAAGACTCCCCTGCCCCTACTACAGTCCAGTGGGGGACTCTTGAACCGTGACCTGCTGGAACTGAGGACTGCGAGGTTCAGGTTCAGTGCCCTGGGTGGCATTTTGTTGTTCTTGGTTCTTGGAGGGGTGCTGGGGGGGTTTGTTGGCGCTCTGATTATGGGTGTCATAGCGGGGGGTTTTGGGTTGGGGTTGGGAGTTCGAGGGGTGGCGGCGACACTGTGTGGTGAATGTGTGATGACAGGTTCATTTTCGTTGTTTTCACTTGTGTTTTACGTAGGGTTCTGGAAACTGCCCTTGTTGATCCTTATGTGCCTTGGGATTGTGGTTGCCTCATGGGACTCGCGAGGTGCACGGGAGGGCCTCCTGGGTGGGTTGTGGCTGGGTTTCTTCCCTAGAGAACCCGTGGTTGTCCATTTCCTTTGGGTTTGGCTTGTGGGGCGAGTACGAGTCTGGAGCGGGCCTCGTGGCTGCTTGAAGGTGAGCTTGGAGTGGTATCTGTGTGAATCCTTATGCCTGTTAACGTAGGGACTTGGAATGTCAAGGGCCTTAACTCCCCACAGAAGAGGCAGAAACTCTGGAAGTACATCATAGATCACCATCTGGATATAGTGGCCCTCCAGGAAACCCACCTGGCTAGGAAAGACGAACTGAGGCTTCGTCACCGGCAGTTCCCCCTTATCTACAGGGCCTCTGCGGCCACGAAGCACAGAGGGGTGGCCCTACTCTTTCGGGCTTCCCTTCATTTTCAACCCGTGGGTGTGAGGGCGGATAGAGACGGCCGTTGGCTCCTGGTGAAAGGTCTGTTGCGGGACCGCCTGTGTACCCTTGCTGTTTTGTATGCCCCTAATGCGGGTCAGAATGGCTTTCTACAGGACTTGCTGGATAAAATGGGGGACTTTGTGGAGGGTCACTTGATAATGCTAGGCGATTTCAATATGGTGTGGGACAGAGGTCAGGATAGCTCTGGGGGCCGCAGAGCGGACACAGGCGTCTTCTCGGACAAAACTAAGCAGCAATTGGGAGATCTGGGGTTGTTTGACAGTTGGCGCTTTCTTCACACACAGGCCAGAGACTACACCTTCTTCTCCAGCGTGCACCACACGTACTCCCGTATTGATTATATCTTACTCAACCAGGCCCTTCGGGGAGATGTACAACTGGCGAATATTTTTCCACTCTCGCTATCGGATCACAGCCTTGTTGTTCTGGGATTGCGCTGGACCGCTGGGGGGGATGGTTGGCGCAAGTGGTACTTTCCGGCGGCTCTAGTCCGGGATGAGACGTCGTGTAAGGCGCTGCGCAAGGCAATTAGTGATTTCTTCCTCCTTAACCCGCCCTCGGACACGTCGGTGTATACCACGTGGGACGCGTGCAAGGCCTCCCTGCGGGGCACATGCCTCGCTCTCAACGCAAACCTGAATAAGCTGCGGCGCGAGGAGAGGGAGGCTTTGGAATTGGAATTGGCTACCTTGGAGCAGGCCCACAAGGCGAACCCATCCAGGGTGACCCTACGCCCCCTGACAGCGGTCCGAGGGAAACTGAGGGCCCATTACAATAACAGGGCGGAATTCACCCTTCTGCGACTCAGGCGTACCTCCTACTCCCAGGGCAACAAGATCGGGCGTCATCTGGCCCGACAACTGCGGGACAAACACGAGAAGGACTATATCGGGGGTATTCGCGATCAGGCGGGCTCTGTCCAGCATAGTGACGCGAACAAAGCAGCCATCTTCGGGCGCTTTTACGCGGCACTTTATTCGAGTGACACTCTCGATCCCGACGCCCAGTCCAAATTCCTGGAGGGACTATCTCTCCCGAAGGTTTCTAGAGAATGGAACGAATCGCTATCCTCCCCCGTCACCCGCGAGGAGATCCTGGAGGCCATTAAAAACCTGAAATTACACAAGGCCCCCGGACCTGATGGCTACACGGCCCTCTTTTACAAAACATTTGCTTCTGAGATATGCGACTACCTGGTTTCCCTCTTCAACGCGATGGCGACTGATGGCAGAACCACAGATTCTATGGCTGAAGCGCTAATTAGCATTATTCCCAAGTCGGGGAAGGATCCTACCCTTTGTTCATCCTACCGCCCGATAGCGCTCCTCAATATAGACGCCAAACTGTACTCCTCTATCTTGGCGACTAGGCTGCAGGACCTGATGCCGGCCCTGATCCATCCTGACCAATCGGGATTTATCAGGGGCAGACAGACCCATGATAACCTGCGCCGCGTCATACACCTCATCGAGAAGGCGGAGCGCCTCCACATACCCGCGGTGCTCGTGGGGCTCGACGCGGAGAAGGCTTTCGATCGTGTCGACTGGGGCTTTTTGCATCGGACTCTGGTGGCATTCGGCTTCTCACCCGCGTTCGTAAGGATGGTTGAGGCTAATTACAGTGGGCCCACGTCCCGTGTATTGGTCAATGGCCATCGATCCACGATCTTTCGCCATTCCCGAGGGACGCGACAGGGTTGTCCCCTCTCACCCCTTCTCTTTGCTCTGAGTATTGAGCCCCTAGCGTTAGCAATCCGGGATAATGAGGGGATTTTGGGTCTTCCCTTTACGGGCGAACAGCACAAGATCTCGCTCTTCGCGGACGATGTTCTGCTGTCCATCAAAGATCCGGCGCGGTCACTGCCACATGTCCACTCAGTGCTCGCGGCCTACGAGGGAGTGGCGGGCTTTAGGGTGAATTTTGATAAGTCCTACATCCTCAACCTGACTCTCTCGGCGGGGGAGGTACGCGCGGCCGAGCAGCTCACTCCACTTGCCTGGGCTTCAGAGTCCTTGCTCTACTTGGGAGTACGACTGACCTCTACCGTGAATGCCCTGTTCCACGCTAATTTCCCTCCGATGCTGTCCTCCGTTAGGGCTGAGCTGGAACGCTGGAAGCCTAAATACATATCGTGGCTAGGCAGGGTGCACGCCCTTAAAATGGTGCTCCTTCCCAAATTGTTATACCTGTTTCAGGCGTTACCTATTCCGATAGGGCTGGCCTACTTCCGCCAATTGAAGACCGTGATGCTCCGGTATGTCTGGCAGGGTGGCCGAGCGAGGCTCCCATTCCACGTCCTGAGGCGCCCACGCTTGGAGGGAGGGGTGGGTTTTCCGGACATGCACTTATACTACAAAGCTGCCCAACTGAGGGTCATAGTAGAGTGGTCCCAGCAACAGTCGGAGAAGCACTGGCTCCACATGGACCGTAGCGTGGCGGGCCGCTCCGTTTGGGACTTAGCCTGGAAACCTAAGGCGGACCGCCCCAGGAATGCCTACATTAGCACCCCCACGAGCACGGTGCTGAAGGTATGGGACACGGTGAGCGGTGACGACCGCTGGACCACGTTCCCGTCCCCCTTCACCCCAATTCATTTCAATCCGGCTTTTCCACCGGCTCTGGAGGAGGGACCGTTTGACGGATGGAGGGAGGGTGGCTGCAGAGCACTCACCCACTTGTTCCATGGCGCCGAACCCCTCACTTTCCACAACTGTATGAGGGACTATGGCGTCCTCCCGACGGAGCGCTACAGGCATCTCCAACTCCTGCATTGGGCTACATCGCCTGCAGTGGTGGACGCGGCTACCAGGCCCTTGTCGAAATTTGAGTCCTTCCTCCTTCACACTACTACCATGAAGGGTGCGGTTTCCTTCCTGTACAAACTGTTATTAGACTCTGCCGTGTCACCACGCCCACGATATCAAGATCACTGGGAATCCACGCTGGGGAAGGACATATCTGCTGTCGAATGGCGGGCCCTATGGAGAGACGTGACAGCGCACAATCACTCTGCTGATCTCAGAGAAGCACATATGAAAGTCATCTTTGATTGGTACCTATATCCCTCCAAGTTGCACCGCATCTTCCCAGCTACTTCAGATAGGTGTTGGCGGGGCTGTGGAATGCTAGGAGACTTTAAACATATTTGGTGGGACTGCCCTACCATCCAGCCGTACTGGGCTGAGATACTATCCCACATTAGAGACATCCTGGGTTACCCGATACCACACTCCATGGACTTTGTCCTACTGGGACTCAGAGACCCGCTGCTTGAACACCAGACTAGGGCGGATAAGAGGGTGATGTGGTTGTGTTTGGGAGCGGCCAAAAAGACTCTAGCGGCAGCGTGGAAATCCTCCTCTGCCCCGGCTATTTCCTTGTGGCATGCCCGACTGTGGCGTCTGTTAAGCATGGAACGCCTTTCTGACATCTTCCTGGGGCGCTTTAAGAACTTCATGTATAATTGGGGCCCACTTGTGCGATTTCTGTCCCGAGGTTTGCCCTCAGCTGTGTGCCCGCCAACGCTGCGATCTCTTCATCTCTTCCAGATTTGATTTTAAGAATGCCTGTGTTGAGTGCTATGAGTGCTAGTCGCCGTCACGGGGGGGAGGGTGATGTTGGGGAGGGTTGTGGGTGGGGGATAGTTGGGGTGTTCGTCTCCTGTTCTCCCTTCCCCTTTTTCTCTCGCTGCAACTAACTATGCCTGGGGAGGGCTACAGAGCCACGGGCGGACTCTGAGCGCTGCCTCGCTCTACCACTTCCTATGTTGGACTAGAATCCCTATTATGGATGGACTATGGAGCTCTATCGCCCTTCCCCTTTAGATGAGTCCCTCCCCCTTCTTTGCGCCCCCTGTGTGGGGTTTCGTGGCGGTATGTCGCCTTTTCTTTTTATTTTTCCCTTTTTTCTTATACTGCAAAATAAAGTTTTTAAAAAAAAAAAAAAAAGCGGCAACTATGGCTTTGTTGTATATAATCTAAAAAATGCCTCAGCTCTGAAATGATGCTACTGTGTAAGAACTATAACCTCTTCTTTTTAACTTCATTCGCCAGCTTCTTTTCATGAACTGGCACATACTAACATGGGCGTTTTTGTACATTTGTTTTGTACATTTCTTCCATCTAACCCTAACAGAATGACTGCGGCAGGAGGAGGCCACCACATGCTGTAACAGCTCAAACTGGCCCATTGTCATTCTGAATGTGACAATCAGCCTCATACAGAATGAAAATGGGCGGGTTGGGGCTGCTCTTGTGCTCCGAGAATGAGTGTGAGGCGGCCTCATAAGGCAGCTGAGGCCTTTTACGAGGGAACAGCTCTGCTCCATGAAAGACAAAATTACGGACAAAAGGTGTCCATATAAAACGGATCCTCATGGACAATGGACATGAGGTGCAAATATCGGAGGTCCATGAAAGTTACAGTGCGTGTGTCACCCAACTCATCAAGATGAGAGCAGCACCAGGATTGGATGGACTTTCCTAGCTTAACGCTCCTTGAGGCCCTTTAGGCTTGCGCTTGGTCTCCACCCAGCTGCCTAAGACAAATATATGATTTTACCATGATTACAAGTTCCACGCATGGCATTACCACGCAAATTTTAGTTCGCAAGTGGCTTTACCACGCTGGAATTTACAACAAAGGATTATACCACGCGTAGAAACGTCCACTAAGCACAAATGACGCTGTAATAAACATAATGAAACTGATAGGCAAAAAAAGTATGTCTAGAGTTTGTAGTAACTGCTTAACAACCCAATCGATCGTTTTTTTCAACATTCAAAAACTACAAATTACCTTAGATTTATAAATTCTTTTATTTTACTGTGCGCTTAAATATATATATATTTTTAATAAAGATTATTTTCTTACCTTACACCTTCCCGTCTTTCACCAGCAGCCCTTACTTCCATCCACCATGGAAACAAGCGTCAAAACACGCCAGCCCCTCCTCAGCCCCCCCCCCCCAAGCCCACACAGAACGACTGGAAGGAATACCATGTCTCCCCCCCAACCCACGTAGAACGTACTTGGCACTTTCCTTTTACTTCAGTGGTACTGAAGTGCATTTTTTTTTATTTAAGTAACCAGCTCCTTTGTTTTTTGGTTTTTTTTTGGGGGGGAGACCCCCCAAACCCCCCCCCCCCGAGCCCCGCCAGCCCCTCCCCAGCCCCCCCAAGCCCACACAGAACGACTGGAAGGAATACCACGTCTCCCCCCCAGCCCACGCAGAAAGTACTTGCGTGGTAAAGTCGGTCGTGGAAGGCACCCGCGTTGAAAAGACGTTTGCGTGGTAAGTGACCCGTGGTAAACGTTATTAGTGGTAATGCCTTCGTAGTAAATGATGTTTCCCCCTAAGACAGCTGAATGGAGAGCTGCAAAGTGTGCATGTCACTTTGGCCGGATCAAGAGAGCTGGACAAACTGACATACGTACTTTGGAGAGTTCGCCTTGCTCCCTCAGTCACCTATGCTGCCAATCGGCAGCAGAGGAGGCCGTGTCCCCATTTATCCCCTGCTGGAGATGCCAATATTTATCCCGGCTGGAGGGTGCTGCGCGCTAAATGTGAAAAATCAAATGGCAATGAAATAATTTAATTGCCATTTTATTTTTCACGTTTAGTGCTGCTGCAGTGGGCAGTGAGGTAACGCCCCCTTGCCTTTACGAAGAAACCACCCTGTGTTTGCATCAATTCTTCACTTTCCTTTACGTGACTCCATTTTTACCCTAATTCAACAAAAGGGGTGCTGCACTGTTCCTAAAAGGAGGGGAAAGTTAGGTAAAGCTGACGTGACCGAAGGTGTGGGTATTACACCTTTGGGCATCCATTTTGTTGGATGTATTTGCCTCACACACCCAAAAGGGTGTCATGCTTCATCATTGGCGGATGCTCCTCGTCGGGGGGGCGGTGCAATCCCCGACGGGCTCACCTCTAGGAGGGGCTCTTTAGCGGAGATCTTTTGTATCCAACTGCCCTATGGTGAAGTGCGGGTGTGTGGGCAGGAAAGCAGGTAAGCCTGGTGTAGTGATTAAAATGCAGCAGGGGGTGCCGGAAACAACTTTATTCTGGAGGTCCCCCTACTACAATTAAAAACCGTGAAAAATGGCTCGCTAGGTGTCACCACGTTAGGTAGAGTGACCCTAGAAAAGCCTTGAAGAACAATTGGTCAACATGTTTCTCGCAATTAGGTTAATCACCTGCGATTCATCAGGACCTTATTGGAGTGAAAAAATAATATAAAAGAACTCAACAACATGCCAGTGTCATGTATGTGGTGTAGGTATATTTTACCTTAGTGGAAAGTCCTATGCCTAATGGTCAGGGTCTAAGAGCCACATGAGTGGTCGGCGGGTCAGTTCATCGGGGTTAAGCCTTCAGATGTAGCTTAATCAGCCCGTGACCGCGTGGATACACCTACCCATCTCCGCCGAACTCGGATAGATATCCATTTTTACCCTAAAACGCTCTCCTTTAGGGGAATGCAAATTTGCAAACTAGCATAACTTCTAAAATCTAAAATATGTAATGCTCCACAAACTTCACAAAGTAAGTAAGTAATATGCTTATAGAGCGCACAAATGCCGAGGCGTCTTGGCGCTATAGCAGGAGAGCTGTTTAGCACAGGGAGAGTACCTCACTTCTACCTAATAAATAGCCACGTCTTCAGCAGATTCCTGAATCGTGGTCTGCACTGTCGAAGTCTGATCTCGTCTGGTAATTCATTCCATAATCTGGACTCACGATATTACAGGCTCCTATACCCCATCTTGCTCTTTCTATTCTAGGTACCTGGACTAGGCCTTGGTTAGCTGACCTAAGATAGCGCCTAGGAGTGTACTGCTGAAATAGTTTCTGTAAATCAGTTGCTCCTCCACCAAAGTGGGTTTTATGTACCAAACACAAAGTTTTAAACTCGATTCGCAGTGAAGAGTTTTAATGCTGCCAGATATATGATAAAACTTTGGAATGTTTAACAACATTCTCGCTGCAGCATTTTTTATGGATTGTAGTTTGGACATTTGGTGTTTGTTTTGACCATATAAAGGGCATTACAATAATCAATCTTTGAGAGAATCAAAGCGGCCACAACCGATATCCGTAGTTCTGGGGGATAAAAGGAAAGATATTCTGTAGTGCTTTTAGCTGCAAGAAGCAAGCAGATGTGACCTGGTTAATTTGGGTTAGGAAACTAAGTTGGTTGTCCAGCAGGATTCCTAGGTTCCTGACTTTTCCTGTGGTTAGAGGACAGTTCCCTGCCTCTGCCGGCCACCATTTGAAAAAAAATATCTTTATTGAAGTTTCATTTTTTTACATTTACAAACATACAATTTCGCATTTGCCATTCAATGTAAAAGCGCTGCATTCACATAGCCATTGGTGCTGAAGTAGAGATACCCTTCATCTAGTTGTAACTATGTATACATTAATGGCATGTATATCATCATAGCACTATAGGCATTTGCTTACTCTATCTCCATAGGTCTATCGTCTCCTCTTTGTGGTGTAAATGGCTTTCATGCCTTAAAGTTGCCTGCTTGTGCCTGTGTATATGATTTTCGGAGGACATCGACTATCCTGTAAGCGTGCGTTGTTTAAATATTCTGTATCGAACCCTTCCCGAAGTATGGGTTCTCCTCTTATCTAGGAACAATTGTAATATTAATCGATATTTTGTCTTTTATTGATAATTACTAACTGGGGTGAAAACACGACCTAGAGGGAAGTGATCAAAAAATGGAAATAATAAGAGGAGGGAGGGAGGATGAAAACACAAATTGGGGGGCTAGAGATGAAGCTTACTAGTTTTGATCTGGGTTATACGTGTGTTGTGTGTGTTGTATCTAACCTCATGTGTCTTACCAAGTAAAGATTCGAGAGGGTGTTATGGAGGCCTTTACTGCGGAGGTGTACCTAAATATGTAAGTATAGGTCAGGTATCGACACAGGAGCCGGTTAGTGCATACTCATATGGTAGGGGGAGGGTCACTAGGTGGGAGCGCCAGTGCCATCGTCATCTGTCTGCGTGGATGTCGTGTGTGCCACATCGTCAGGGTGTGTGAGCGATTTGAGGATGACATTCCATGACTGCGCCAGTGGGTACTTACGCAATCCCGCCGTTTCCTCCCTGTGTAGGATTGTGCTCTCCGCTTGCGTCCAGATAGATAGGGACGTCATCCAACTAGTTACCGTTGGGGGGTCATTATGTTTCCACCACCTGGTGAGCAGTCTCTTTGCAGTTATGAGGCCCTGATTTCTAAATCTGGATACTACTTTGTTTTTCTTCCTGCGGGAGTACACCCCCAAAATACAGATTTCCCAAGTGCAGGGCATCGGTAATTTGGTGCAGTTTGTGAGCGTCTCCACAACTGTGTTCCACTAAGGCCGAAGCATGGTGCAGGAACACAACATGTAGAGGAGCTTTAGTGTATATGTAAACAGAACCTCTACTAACCAGTGTATCACATGCGAGCCTTCACCCATAACATGCAGGTATTGTATGAGTAGGTGCGTTGGAGGCTCCGTTGTGATGTCTGCCCATGCTGTGGTTAAGGTGTGTGTCACGGCAGCGTGTAGAAGGAATTGGCCAGTTGGAATACTACTGTCAGCTGCCAGATTGTCAAAGGTTAGTAAAGCGCCTTCAGCATACAGACCTCCCAGTGTTTCTATACCTGCCTCTCGTCAGGTCGTTGTGCTGCCACAGTCACTTTATCTCTACCTCTGGGTGTTTCTGCTAGTGGTAACGTCGGGGCATATGGATTGTGTCTTTGGTAAGTTGTAGACTTCGCTGATAACATTTGTTTGGCAGTTCTATATACATTTGAGTCGGAGGTGGTTCTTCGCGGATGGATGGAATAGATTGTATAGCTGAGATTGTGTCCACGGGAGCGCCATGGTTGCTGTGTCTGCCAAGTTCTTACCACTGATCCATTTTGTGACCCACTGTATTTGGGCTGCTAGGTAATAGAGTTCCATATTTGGAACTGCCCATCCGCATTTGTTTGTGGGCGCATACAATTTCCATAGCGCTACTCTAGGCCTCCCTTTGTTCCAGATTAGATCTCGAAATAAACCTTCCAGGCTGCGGAGTAACCTGACTGGGACATATACCGGGAAATTCGAGAAGAAATACAGGCATCACTGTAAGATTATCATTTTAATTCATGTGATGCAACTCATTACGTTCAATGGGAGAGTTTTCCAGAACGGTGCCTGTGCTTTAACAGAGGAGATGGCCCGCACTAGGTTCCCATCGAGTATATCTGGTGTGGACCTGTAGATGTATATACCTAAGTATCTAAATGTAGTTGGATACCAGGGTAGAGTGGTCTGGCTTATTATTATGTCTGTTTCTTCCACCTCACTGTTAAAGGAATAAACGCCGGATTTGGTTTAGTTTTCCCGGAGTCTGGAAATTTTTTCAAACCTTTGAAAGATGACTGAAAGGGCTGGGGGGATGTTTTGCAAGTCTTATACATACAAGAGTAGGTAATCTGCATACAGAGGGACCACATGTAGTTCCTCCCCAATGGTATTCCCAGTGCTCGCCACTCTCATGAAGAAGCGCAGCCAGTGGTTCCATTGAGAGTGAGAAAAGAAGCAGGGACATGGGCATCCCTGCCTAGTCCCTCTCTTTACCTGTAGTGTATCGGATATTAACTTACCCATTCGAACCCGGACTGTGGGGGGTTGGTAAAGTAGCTGTATCATTCGCATGTATCCATCCCCAAGGTCATATTTACGCAGTGTTGCCGCGAGATAAGGCCATTCTAGAGAATCAAAACAAAAGCTTTCTCTAAGTCTAGCACTAGGCATCCAGACGTGGCCAATGCTCCAATGTGTATTTTTGTACTCTAAATAGTCGGTGTATGTTTGAAGAGGTGTTTCTAGTCGGAGCAAACCCATTTTGATCACGGTGTATTAAGGTTTTGACTAATGGAGCAATGCTCTTGGCTAGAATGGAGGCAAATACTTTATAATCTGTGTTGAGTAGTGCTAATGGGCGGAGCCTAGGAATTCATGGTCCCTGCCGGGTTTCAAGAGGGAGACCAGCAGTGCTTCATTCTGCGTGGTTGCAAGAGATAAGTCATCTATCGCAGCTCCGTATACCTGTAGTAACTGTGGTACCAATAGCTCCGCGCATGCTTTATAAAATTCGACCGTCAGGTCCAGGGGACTTACCATTTGACAATGAGAAAATGTTCTCTCTAATTTCCTCTGGTAGAATAGAGTCGTTGAGCTCCGCTTGTTGTTCCTGTGTGAGTTGTTGTAGTGTGATCCCGGTAAGGTAGGCCTGTATATCTGTGTACTCGACCTGTAATTGTGATCTGTACAGCTGGGTGTAGTGTGCTGTAGGTCCAGGCGACTTAACATTTGACAATGAGAAAGTGTTCTTTCTAATTTCCTTTGGTAGAATAGATTCGTTGAGCTCCGCTTGTTGTTCCTGTGTGAGTTTTTGTAGTGTGATCCCGGTAAGGTAGGCCTGTATATCTGTGTGTTTGACCTGTAATTGTGATCTGTAGAGCTGGGTGTAGTGTGCTGTAAACGCGTCATGTATGTCTCTTTTGGTGTAAACAGTGTCCCCTCGTGGTGTACGTATGGATGTTACTGGTGCAGTCAATTCAATTCAATTCAAAGACCTTTATTCGGTTTAAATTTTTAAAAAACCATAAGAGCTCGTCAATACAGACATGAATAAAAACTTTAAATTAGATAAAAATACATTTAAAACAATGTGCTAAGACAAATATACAATACAGTATAAATTCCAGTAAGAGACACAGTTGAATTGTTCAGTTAGTAAAATGAATTAATTATATAAACAGGCTTAAAGTTTAACTTAAATTTGCTTGATGCCTCAGGCAAAATTTGAGAAAACAAGCGACCATTTTTGTACATGACTCTTCTTCCAAAAGTTGAAGGGCTAAAAAAGCTGGACGACAAGTGCGTGTGCCCATCTTTTTTGAAATTGGGGTTATCCATGTTCTCCTTGGCTCAATGTAAAATTTACAAAGCAGCATGATATGTATCACAGACCGGGAGGAAACGTCATCGCAAGGGCACACCAAGAGGCTCTTGCTCCAATCGTTGATATGGGGGAATGAGACCATTCTGTGGAAAATATTGAGCCTAAATCAGGTCAACAACAGTTTCTCAAAGTTGCTCAAGTTAAATGTCAAGTAAGGCTGAATAGCAAAGGTAGACTAAGTGGTTAAAATATGCTGCACTGAGCTTTTTGCGACCTGTGTCATTAATCTGAGATCTTTCAAATGGGACATAGAGATCTTTTTTAGGGAGCTTCTTGATAATTCTGAGATGGTTTCTGGGAATAGATAGTATTTTTCCAAGCCCAAATCATGAAAAAAGTTTTTTATATATGCAAGCCAACTAATTTTATGCCTATTTTCTAAAAGTAGATAGTCTCGGAGGAGGTTTCGAGTTAATTCGCCTTTCTCGGAGGTCCAAATCCGGTGCCACAGTAGAATGATTTGGAGTTTGATGGTATCCGAGATGTATGCCATACCCAATTCTACGTGGCAACAGTAGGACGAGGAGCTCTTTGGTAGTGCTAGCAAATACCTCAGAAAGCTGTTCTCAATTTTCTGAAGAGCTTCAACCCTCACATGCCCCCACACCCCTGCTCCGTAACAGGCTACGCTAATGCATTTGGCTTGAAATATTTTAATCAATTCTCGAGCTGGCCTTTTGCCCAAACTTTGCGCAAAAACAATCAGGGTGTTTGTTGCCCTGAGAAACAGTAATTTTCTGGCCTCTATTGCCTGCTTCCATGCAGCCTTATTATCTATTAAAATCCCCAAGTATGGATAGGTGGGCGTTCTTTCTAGCTTTGTGCTGTCAATAAAGATATCCATTGTTTTCTTTGTGCCCATGCCAGAGTACATTACAAAGGTTTTCTTTATGTTAATTTTTAGATCTAACCCCTTCATAAATTTCTGATAGCTTGCTACGCTGCGCTGCAACTCCAAGGGGGTTCTAGCTATGATCATGGCGTCATCGGTATAGAGAAATGCCGGTACTGGTCGTGATCCAATGCGAGGCAGGTCTCTACTCCCCTCCAGCATTGCCCTCTCCAGCCTGTTAGTATAGAGGGTAAACAAGAAGGGGGCCAGGATACAAACCTGCCTGACCCCCCTCTCAACCCCGAATGATTAAGCCCAAACCTAACTCTAGCGGTTGCATTAGAGTAAAGTTCGCAGAGGAAATTAACTAAAGGCAATTCAACTCCCATTTCCAGAGTTTTGAATGACTTACACAGTAAGGTCAACATATGCCATGTATAATTAGCCTCCTTTTGCAGCTACGTATTTACCCATCATTAAGGACAAGTTCAATACTTGCTCAACCGTCCCCAGTCCCTCCCTGAAACCATACTGTAAGTCGGAAACAATATTACCGTTATCTGCCCAAAGTTGGAGTCTTTCTAAAAGGATTCGGCCCACAACCTTACCAGTGGAGTCAAGAAGTGAGATGGGGCGGTAACATGAGGGATTATTACGGTCACCTTTTTTAAAAATTGGGACCACAATTGAGGCTGACCATGACTCAATTAGATTCTATCAAGAAAAGTGCAAGTGTTTATTTTTAAGGATTTTATTATATATATTTTTGAAAGGGAGGTTGGCTCTTCATCGGACCAGTGGGATGAAGGCACTATGTGCTTTTAAAATACCCCTCACACACTAAGAGTCCCTTAGTGTCATGCTTCATCATGGGGTCTTCCCCCATGATGAAGCATGACACTAAGGGACTCTTAGTGTGTGAGGGGTATTTTAAAAGCACATAGTGCCTTCATCCCACTGGTCCGATGAAGAGCCAACCTCCCTTTCAAAAATATATATAATAAAATCCTTAAAAATAAACACTTGCACTTTTCTTGATAGAATCTCTTTGTTTATATGAATCTACCAGGAGGGTGATTCTATCGCTTCCTCTACACTCCCTTTTTTGATTCAACATGACTCAATTAGCCAAACTGCACAAATAGCTTCAAATACTCTAAACAATATCGGGGACCATAATACCATAGTGTGTATAAAAAGGTCTACCGGGACCCCGTCCGGGCCTGGTGCCTTCCCTCCTTTACTTACTAGTAGGGCATGTTCAACTTCTTGTAAGGTAAACGTAAGAGGGATTGGGAAGGTCTCTCATTGTAAACAAGATGCCTCTTCCTCTGGTTCGGGTGGGTCAGTACAATCACTCGAAGTTAGCCCAAAGATCGCGGAGTAGTGATTTGTCCATGCGGTTGCTTCAACAGCAGCCTCTAGTTTAGAATGATCTCTTACTGGTGCAGTCATGGCGTCCTGGCATATCAGCCATGATAATAATTTACCGGTTTTATCCCCTTTGTGATGCATCTGCGCTGTGTGTGCTGCTCAATTGAGGTGACGAAGTCTGTCTAGCAACTGAGAATGCACCTCCCTGTCCCTCTCCAACGCCACTGTGACACCCCTTATCACCTCTCCCTCTCCTGCGGCAAGATTTTTCTCAATCTCTGTTAGCTCTGACTCTAGTTGTCTTCTCCTACCTGCTCGCGTGCCCATGCAGTGACCTCTCATTACCACCTTGAATGCATCCCACTGTATTTCTGGTGTCGTGGCTGTGCCTGTATTTTCATCAAATTACTGCGCGATATCGGATGCTATTGAGTTGTGAAATGATGCATCTAATAACGTGTTGGGTTGTAGTCGCCAAGATGGAATAGGCGGCCTAGTGTGTTCCCATTCCACATCGAGCACATGCGGGTTGTGGTCTGAGTGTGTCCTACCTAGATAATATGTTGTGGGGGTGAACAGCAGCAGGTCTTCTCAGAGCATGTATCGGTCTAGGCGTACATGCAGCCCATGTGCCCCTGAGTTTTAAGAGTACACGCTGTCATTACGCTGTCATTAAGATAGCGGTGCCTTTATACATCTGTCAAGCGCCATTGTGTAGCCCAGTTGTTCAGTGCTTTCATGGAGTTGTGTGTGCACGTTCCTGGGAGAGGCGGAAAGTAGCGTCTAGTGAAACATCTAGTACACTGCTATAATCACCTCCCACTATCATTGGAGTGTCATGCCAGGGCGCTAATACCCACGATAAGTGGTCTAGGAACGTGCCCTGCTCTGTGTTAGGCACATATATTGATGCAATGACGATCTGCCTGCCATTCAGTGTGCCCTTCACTATCACATACCTGCATTCCACATCCACTATTGAATCCATGACCTGAAATGGGATACCCAGCCTTATCCATATTAGAACTCCCCCAGCAAATGCAGAGTATCCTGTGGCATACAGCTGGCCACTCCAGCGTTGGTGTAAATGCGCAATTTCAGATTTGGGTAAGTGTGTTTCCTGGAGAAGTGCAATCTGTATTTGGTGTCGTTTAAGATATGAGTATATTAGGTACCTGCGGGATGGGGAATGTATGCCTCTCACGTTCCATGTACCTGTCTTAATCGGAGCCATAGCGCTGAGGTGTAGTAGATGGCAAATGAATGCGTGGCTGCTCAGCAGACTCAATGGGTACTATTGACATGACCGATAACAACATTGCTGACTGTGGACCTAGCTTTGCGCTGCATTCTGTATCCCAGTAGACAGGTGATGGCATCTCGAATAACATTAAACTTTTTAGAATATTCCAAAAGGACGGTTATGCAACAAGTAATTGTCCAAACCAAGTTAAGAGGTGACATTTAAACTATGTCTAGGGGGGTGTGCTTTACACTGTTCCATGCAAAGTGGCAAAGTTTGTGTGCCATTGGCATGGAAGCCCCCCAGTTACCAGTTGGGTCTACACATACAGAGGCCGCGTATCATGGCCCCACAGCAACCAACAAATCATAGGTGCTTCAAAATATATTAAAATTGTCAGCAGGTTGTGCTGACAGCCCCATTCCTACCTCCCAGTCCACAACCATAGTCTGAGTTTGTGATTGTGCGCGGGTACTTGCCATTTTCTGCCTTATAGAACTGCCTGATCAGGGTCTAGTTATGCCTGGGCATATGTGTAAGTGTCTCCAGCCATGCAGTGCTCAGGGAGCTACGCTGTGTTCTTCAGGCTATGTCATCGGCTGTTTGCGGGGTGACATATGAAATGTCACATGAACCTTATGAGGTCTGGAGATCATAAGACCGGTCGTCGTCACTGGCCTGTTCATCATGACTGGAGTTCGAGGCATTTTCTTCTATTAAGGAGCCACTGAGTTCAGCTACCGTTTGGAGGGCTCCACGCTGTCCACTGAGTGTCAACTCTGGATTCGGATCTTTGATTAGGGCCAGTTGTGCTTGTTTCCGCCTGCGTTCTGTCCGTGTCAGCGGAGGGAGCAAATGGCATTGGCACCTTTAGTCCAGCCGTTGATGTGTTAGGTCCCTCTGCCGGCCACCATGCCTGGTTCCAGAGCGATGCCCCAGCCCCAAACTCCATCACTTCAGTTTTTCCTGTATTTAGCTTGAGATTGTTCTAGTGCATCCAGTCCATGATATGTTTTAAACAGCCATTGAATTCCCCAGCAATGGTGTCCGCATTTGAGGAGATAGAAATGTCAAGTTGTGTGTCATCAGCATATGACACCAACGAAAACCCATGTCCTCTGGCAAGCTCAGCCATAGGTGCCACATAGATGTTGAAAAGTGTTGGGGACAGAGTTGACGCCGTGGAACTCCACAGGGGAGGGAAAACCTATCTGAATGATGGTTGTCCCAGTACACCCTTTGTTCCCTATCCATGAGGAATGAGGCCAGGAAGGCTAAGGGCCACCTTATTAATACCTATTGCCATCAGCCTTTGAATCAGTACCCGATAGTTCATGGTATCGAATGCGGCTGAAAGTCAAGTAGGATTAGGATGGTCTTTCCTCCACTATCTACTTGCCTGCGTATTTCCTATATGGCCATAATTAAGGCTGATTCAGTAGAGTGGTGTTTTCTAAAACCATGTTGAGAGTGGTCTAAGATGTTATTAGGCTCTAGAGAGCCCATTAAGTCTAGATTCATAGATTTTTCCAATATTTTTGCTGCCAGTGGTAGAAAAAAAAATGGGTCGATAGTTTTCAACCAAATGAGGGTCCAGGGATGGTTTCTTTAAGATTGTCCTGATACATGCCTACTTCCACGTAGTAGGGAAGATTGCTGAACTCATGATATTGTTTATGAGTGGGGCAAGTTGGATACTAATGTTATTCAAGACCAAATGTATCGTAGCTGGTGGGCAAGGGTCTGTTGGGGACCCGGATTCTGCTGCTAGCAACAGATCATTTGTTTTCACCATAGATAGAGGGGTGAACCTGCTCAGCTATTTTGACGTGGCAGGACTAGCTAGACTGGTTGACTCCAGTGTGCTAGTACTGCAAGCGCTCTGAGGTTTTCATACCAGTTCGTCATAAATTAGTTGTATTTTTGTCTGGAAGAAGCTAGCCATCTTGTCACAAAAACTCTGGTCCGGGACAAATTGATTTTCTTGGTTTAGTTTATATAGAGCCGTGACTGTCTCAATAAGCTCTTTTGAGGAGTTTTTTGCCCCATCGATTTTACAAGTGAAGTACATCTTTTTCGCATTCATGATTGCTCGCTTATACTCCTCTAAAACAAGTTTGTAAGGCAGTTTATTCTGTTCGCTGTAGTCAACTCTTCATCCCCTCTCTAAGTGCCTACAGCTGATTTTTATGGCTTTACGGTCTGGATTATACCATGGGGCAGATGCCCTTTTTCACCGTTGTTTATTTAATCTTAACGGGGCTAACTGATCAATTGCTGATCGGATCCATCCATCCATATGATCAGCTGCCTCATTAACATTCGCCCCTAGAGATGGTGGACTTGTAGCCAACAGCTCTGTTAACTCTTCTTTACTGATTTTATGCAAGGGCCTGGATTTGACCGGGGGCAGGATCTTTGGCTGGAGCCTATTGCTCTCCTTATAGGTGAGGTTGAAGAAAAATGGCCTTGTGGTCTGACCATGTTACTGGAAGTACTGTTTCGACTGAGATATTTGGGTTGTTGGTAAAAATATCATTAAAAGAGTGTTGAGCCTTATGTGTGGGTTGCGGGACTAACCTTGTAAGCCCAAAACCTTCTAATTTGTCAACCAGTATGGCTGAGTCTGAATTTTTTTCAACTTCTAAGTGAAAATTAAAATTTGCCAAAATAGTAAATGTTGGGAAGTCAAGACATGATTCCATAAACCCTATAAAATGTTTTATTTTGGGCCTGGGGGCCAGTATAGAAGCAATCCAGGGAAGGATGCAGTATTAGAGAATTAAATATTAAAGTCCATAGCTTTTGCTCTAGATAGCTGACTAGCTGACTAGACGCGAAAGTGGCCTTGAAGGTGGATAGGTAGATTATGGCTATGCAACCCCCTTTTTTTCCCTGATCTTTCTATACTGGCCAGGGAGTAGCCTCATGGAATTATAATAGCGCAGTCAGGCTCTGAGGTGTTCGTAGCCCAGGTTTGGGTAAGGAAGACCAAAACAGGATCTGAGGTCCGCAGTAAAAGTTCTAGTTCATATTTGTGCTTAATAGTCAATCTTGAGTGCAGCAGTATGGCATTTAGACTACCCACCTCAATATTGTGGATAATCTTGTTAATATTTTCTAACTTGTGTGGGAAGTGCTGAGCTGGGGTAGCCTTAGTACTATCCTTCCCCGAGAATGGTAAATTCTTGTCTCTTGTCAACTCGCCGGGGTTTGGGGAGGAGGTATGTCTGATGGTGTCATTGAATGAAAAGCAGAACACATTACACTGATAGCCGTGATTATCATTTCCCCCAGGCCACGTGGCTGAGTGGCAATGTTAACCATTATTAAGTGTTTGTAACTGTAATGAAGAGTAGCTAATATTTAAAAAAACTTTGAGGGTTGGACAGTGCCAGATGGGCTTCCCTTTGGTGCGCCTGTAGCGTGCTCGGACTCCTTTGTGAAGATATGCCCCCGGCGCCGGAACCAGAAGTGAGGAACCGGAAATGCTTGGACGAGCTGGACTGCCAACTGCTATGTTGGTGGCCCCGTTGAAAAAAGAGAGCAGGGCAAGATAGAGCCCTTTCCGCACAATCGAGGAAAGACCTTGTCGTGGACCCAAGGAGAGAGCTAAGAATGCCTACCCAACAACACCACAGGGTCATAAAATTTGGTTTAAAGTTAAAACCAGCTCAAACTTAGACCTTGTAAAAACAACATGCATTGATAAAATGGTACTTCAGTGCAAAAGAGCAAGTATTCAGCATCAGTATTTTCATGCGCCTTGCTTCCCCATGCATCCGCAAAGTATAAAACTCACAAAGTTTGAAAAAAATAATTGGGTTCAGTGGTCATTTGCAGCAGTGGGAAATGTTTCTTCAGCCAGTAGTCATGGCTCAAGTCGATGATTGAACAGGCGTCTCTTGGTAGCTGTCCATCCTGTGATCCTTTCTCCTATTGTAGAGCTTCAACTCCTCTCAACTCCACATGGCTGTGTGAACCTCCAGGCCAGGCCCTTCTCATTCAGTCTCTTCAGCACCATGCAGCCATCCTCACCAAGGAGGGCTGCAGATGTTAGGACTTCCTACTCCAGGATGTTCAATCTCTAGAAAATCGACGAGCAGGAGGTCCCTTGTCAATGCCATATGTTGCCCTCATTTATAACATAACATGGGGGTGACCTAATACCACGTTGATTTTGACACTGAGAACTGAAAAGTAGACAAATGAGTGACTCCTCAGTAATTCTTCATTTCTTATTGGACCCTCAGGATCCAGTTCTCAATTGGCAGGATTTTCCCAACTTCCTGAATTGACGGCAACCCGACCACTCTACTGGTAACTGTTAGGGAGAGGAAATACTGGCCCATGTAATGATTGCCTTAGTAATTCATTTGTGCTGGTTGTTGCGGGGATGGGAACTGGCACTCACGCTTGGGGACCAGGGCTTGTTATTCATCCTCAGACTTTTGACCCTGATCAAGTGAGTAAAAAGCAGAAGCAGTAGAAAGAAGGATTAAGAGATTCTTAGAAAACGTGTGAATTTGAAAGTAGGGATGAGAAAGAAACTGCAGGCCTTAGATAAAGAAACAAAAAGTGTAGGGCGGTGGAAAACTAAAAAGAACACAGATCAAGGACAGAAATCCCTGGTTCAGCGGATCCCTCAACAAGGAGAGGAGATCCCTTCGACAGACCGAACGAATCTGGAAACAACACCCATCTGCAGCACATCTAAAACTTCTTCGACAGGCCAGAAATGCCTACAATAAGAAAATCCTTAGCACTAAAACAGAATTTTTCAGAACTGAGCTGGAGAACGCCAAAAATTGACCTCGCAAACTGTTTGACTTGGTCAAACACCAATCCAACAAACTAGCTAAAAACCGCCAAAGAATCACCTAAACCCCTAATTTCAAGCGAGGAATTCTCCTCTTTCTTCTGTGACAAAATCTCTGCCCTAGGAAATGAACTTAAACCCGCAACCCTCCACCAAAATCTAAATCAACCAGCTCCACCTTATCCCTCCACGTTGCCCTCCCTAACCTCACCCAAAAACCTAGCGCACTGGTCCAACTTTGAAACCTTTGACGATCACGCTATCTCGAGAATTCTTGCCTCTTTAAAACCGAACAATCACTTTAACGATCCTCTCCACTCAAACTGCCTAGCTGCCGCTTCTCAGGCTATCATCCCCTCCTGGACCGCAATAATCAACGCCTCCCTCCTACAGGGCTCAATTCCTGATTCGCTTAAGACTGGCCAAGTTGTCCCCATCCTAAAAAAAACATGCTGGACCCTGCCTCCGCTGTGAACTACAGACCCATATCCAACATTCCACTCCTTGCTAAAGTCCTGGAAAAATGTGCACAACAGCAGCTAAGCCTACACATCAACAACTTTCACCTGCTAGATGACTTCCAATCTGGCTTCAGACCTGGGCACAGCACGGAAACCACCCTCCTCCACATTGTGGATGACATCCTCCAAGTCCTAGACCTAGGCAAAACCTGTCTCCTATTCCTTCTAGATCTCTCCTCCGCCTTTGATACGGTGAACCACGAAATTCTCCTAGAACGCCTCAAACTCAGGATGGGATTGAATGGCACTGTCCTTGAATGGCTTAGATCCTTCCTCCAAAACTGCTCTCAGAGAGTCCTCATCAACGGTGATCTATCTGCCCCCTCTCCGGTTTTTGTTGTAGTCTCCCAAGGATCAACCCTCTCCCCCACCCTCTTAAACCTTTACCTTGAACCTCTCACTGAGGTTCTACGTGCCGCCAACATCTCCTACCATATGTATGCCGATGATACTCAGTTCTACATAAAAATCTCTTCCCCTGAGGACATTCTCACCCTCAATGAGGCCCTGAGACTGACAGTCCATTGGCTCACTGCCAACCAGCTGAAACTCAACGCAAATAAAAACCGAATTTCTTCTGATCTCCCCTCCCAAACCCAATCCAGACATCCAGGAATGGAGCAAGACCATCACGGCACTAAACTGTCCTCCTACCTTTGTGGACTCAGCAAAATCCCTTGGTATAACCCTTGACGGCAGCCTGAATATGCAAGGCCATATAAACTCTATGGCCAAAACGGCTAGATTCCACCTGAGCTACCTAAGAAACATAAAACTCTTCCTCGATGCCTCTGACCTTAAAACGGCAACCCAGGCCCTAGTCATTTGCAGACTTGAATATGGATGCTCGTCTGTCGCATGGCTGCCCAAAAACTCTCTGACTCCATTGAAAGCCTGCCTCAACACTGCCGCCAGACTCTTAACGGGCTCAAGAAAATTTGACAACATCTCTCCCCACCTCAAAGCTCTGAACTGGCTTCCCCTAGCGGACAGAATACGATTTAAACTAGCCTGCATCACTCACAAAGCTCTATACCTGGATTCCCCCACATGTCTCGCACAAAAACTCCTGATATCCGAAGGAGCCAGAAATTCCCGTTCCGCCAAAAACCTGCTGCTGCAACCAGCATGCTTCCGTAAGAAAAAAACCTACAATCTGGCCTTCTCTGGGGCCGAACCAAGGATCTGGAACTTCCTTCCTCCCTCCATCAGAAGACTTCCGTCCCTGGCATACTTTAAGAAGGAGACCAAAACCTTCTTAATGGGAAAATACCTCACCTAAAGAATATCTTTCAATCACCTCATCGACTTGTTCCACCCTCCTCCTTGGCATTATCCACGACCTCCACCGATGACACATTTTTCTGCACTCCGGGTCATCCCCCCATGAGATGAGACAGCGTGTATACTATACCTACCTGCTTTAATTTTTATCTGCTTTACATTTTTTATCCCACATGTAGATTGGACCTTTGACGGCGTGCACCTGCCGTATATTCTGCTTTAATTTTATCCCACATGTAGCTTGGACTTAAGACTGTGTGCTCCCCCCTTACAATGTATGCATGGCTCTCCCAATGTGATCCATCACATCCTCACGACTTGTATTCCTCCCCCTCAAGCTTGAAAAGCGCTCTGATACCCTCACTGGCCTGGTTCGCGGTCTATAAAACTATAAAAATAAATAAATAAATAATAAAAGGCATAAGGTGGAATCAGGAGGCAGCCTTTGTATTCAGCAGCTCTGCCATGTAACAATGCTGCCAGCAAGCTTTTAAGAACAATTTTGGGCCTCAAGTTGTATTTAATTTACAAATTAAGCACCGACTATTGCAAAAGGATCACTGGAGCGGACAGTTCCACTTCATTCCATCTTGCAATTTTTCTATCTTTTTAAATCCCAGAGAATTCTCTCTTTATCAAATTGTTTCCATTCTTTCCTCGTTCTCGTTGCGTTTCCCTTGGGCTGTTGGACAATCCATTAATCTGCTGTCAGGATCTCCTCTTTGGGAGATGTATTTATCCTGATGCCAAACAGCGCGTGCAGACACTGATATTGCTTTTACCATTTCTAGCAGACTGTTCCGCTCCGTGCTGTAATCTCCCAGGGATCAGCCACAGACATGAAAGGACAATCACAGATGTGCAGTGGTCATTTAATGAGATCTGTCAAGCTAAACACTGAACTATTATCTCTCATCAGAATACTCAATCATAGGTGCATCTTCCCTTTGTGCATTAATAGTTTGTTGCTTGTTAGAATGCCGTAGTTTTGTGCCGAATTGCTGTGTTTGATTTGCATATGGCTGTCTATATTCAGTGCCTTGTGGTCTGCTTTAGCTGTCACCAAAACTTGAACATATCCTAAGATTGGGTTTAGGGTCTTTCCCTTGTTCGTAATTGGATGGCTTTCTTTTCCATTTCAATTGCCCACTCCTTACGCACATGTTTTTGTTTCCATTATTTTTTGTCGGCCCTGGAGCTTTTAGGTTTCACCTTAATTAGGTTGAGCATTAGGGACCTCTTGTATATACTTTAGAATATACTTATATGTGGATGCACTTTGTGGACTCTGGAGATCAGCCATAGGGCTTGTCTGCTTCCGCGTAGGAACTTTTTCAGTTCAACTGCCTCCAATTAACTGTCTTGATAGAAAACGACCAGTAGAGGTCAGTAAAGTACCAGAATTGCTTTCTGCTTAGGGACTTTCTTTTTTTATTTTTCTGGCAACTGCCACTATTTAACTTTCTTGATAGAGAACGACCAACAGAGGTCAGTAAAATACCAGAATCACTTTAGCATTCTCTAGATTCCAGTCCATAGAAATTGTCTTCCACGAGCATCCAAAGACAATAATATTTTTTTCAAAGCTTGTATTTTTAGTGATATGTCCACCGGAGGCCCTGATTTTATATTAACCGCATCCGCGCTCAGAGAATTCTCCTCCTGTGCTCAGATTTTCAAAATCCCATGCTTCATGACGAGCTGGGCTCGGCATCAGCGTGCGAGGAGGCTACGCCATGACGAGCCCAGCTCGTCATGAGCTTTGAAGGGGTTAAACACAGAGCTTTGGACTACACCATTTCCTGCTAAAAGGCAAAACTTCTCTCCATTTGTTCCCATACCTGGTGTGTGTCACGCAGTTTGGTGTTTACCTCGCCTCCATGTTAAAGAACAGTAGATGTTTCAGCACCCAGGGTAATGTGCCGCATAGCTAAATACATGTAAGGTCCAAAATGTGAGACCGATTGCATAGCAAATGCTTGTTCTTTTATTGCTTTGAGTGTATCACTCCCCTGTTGATGTCAGGGAACTATTTTTCGTTTAGTCTGTCTTGAGCACTTGCACTTTAACACTCAATAGGGGTGCATGGCCTGCTGCTTCTTCTCGCACTTCCCAGTCATTCATAGTGCCACCCTACCCACCACTCCCTACTCATCTCTTTACTGACACCGAGATCTGCTATCTCTTGGTGTCTTTCTTTCCCAAAATGTTGCAAAGACTGTTCAAGGCATGGGGTGCACAGGTACCAAGACAGTGCACATGTGGTGTCAGCTGTTCCTCAGCCTACATTCGTGCTCTTCAGTAGACTGCCACCTCTACAAGTTGCCAGGGAAGGCAGCTTCTCAGCAGAGTCTTCCAGCTGTAGGAGGGAGACAACAGCATTTCCTGAAGGGCTTTGGGACAGCTCACACTTTGAAACACATTGATGCACTTTTTCAATGGAGAACATTTGATCAATTTAGATTTTGAATTATGGTAGAAGAAGGCCACTACTTGCAAGTTCCCTTTTTATGTGAACAGCATCCTGCCATCCATGATTTACACATTGGATGTTTCACACAATACAGTCAGTGTCATGTATGTAGCAAACACATGGAAAGAATATATTTTAATTTTGGAATAATCATAATATTAGTGATTGTGAATGCCTTCATGTTGTATGAACCTTTCTCCAAGTAGGTGGTGCAATGTGCATATGCAGGGCTTCACTTTAGGCAGCTCTTTAATAGTACTGGTCAGAGGTGATGGTACTCATGAAATTCAGCAGCACTGATTTAAATTGTCCTCGAGTGCTCATCACTGAAGTCTGGTGTGCCCAAGGTTTCCTGTCACTCATTGCTATTAGCCTATTCCAGGGGGTCTCCAGCCTCTTCTACAATGAGATCCATTTTTGATCAATGAAATCATCCAGAGCTACTAACAACGATAACTGTGATACTAGTTACCACATTATGCTCATTGGATTATGTTCTTTTATCACACACTTCCACTTTGACACATGCACTTCATGCTTGAGCTACTCTGGTGTTCCTTCCTACATCAGATCTGGCACACGAAGTGTGAACAACAGCAAATTCACCGAGTGGCTTTGCTTCATGGCAACTGGTTATATTGCAGGCTGCATCCTGTTCGTAACATTGAGTTGAGCATGGGATTTTGGGATTGATTTGCTGGCTAACACTTCTAGGTTCCACAACCCATATAGGAGGCAACACCGCTAAACAACAGATAATCTATGTAGGAGGCAAGACCGCAAAACTCCAGACAATCTGTATCATGTACAAGGCTGGGCTCCATGGCCAAGAGCTACCTTATGGCAGCTGGTGAGCTAGTGTGGCTCCTGACCTACCCGTTGGAGACCCATGGCCTATTCTTTCCCAATCATCTCAGGGGTCAGTGAATCATGTGCAATGCAGTATGGAGTTCATTTAATTGGAGTGACTCACTTTCATTTTACCCCTTGTATTGGAAATACTGTACACAGTTTTGTAGAATGTTTCGGTCACTGTCCTGCAGAGACCCAGATCTAAAAATGCATAATTTTGAACTTTCATTCCAGTCCTTGTAATGAGAAGTTAGATTAGCGGGCAACCTCAGAATGCATTCTGGTTGCATTTGGAGATGCATTGGGGGGTGAGTCAAACTACAGAATATCTATTGCAAACTTTATTATTTTACAGGCTAGTCTTCTGTGCCAGCCAGGCACTCGGGCATATATACAGAAGAATGATCTGTCTTCTGTGCAGACTCGTGATTCTACAAGATTCTTTTATGATTCATTTTGCATGGTCGCAACGTCTACTTATACTGAGAAGTCAATATCAACGAGTAGAACTCTTTAGAATAGAAGAGTGATCAAGTTCAGAAGTTGTGTAAGCAACTAATTCATCAATTCCATGTTTTTAGGTCAAGCCTAGGCCCTGCATGCGCTGTCTCTCGACATGTTATATCTCCTTCTGTCAGTGCTTAATTTTAGCCAGTGGTTTCCGGTTCTCAGCACCAACACTTCATTGGTTTGTGGTGATCAGCACTGGCACTTAATTGTTGTCACCACACTCATGACTCTGCCACATGGTGGCGCTGCTCAACTAATTTAGAGATGAGCAGAACATCTGCTGTTTATGAATATAATATACATGAAAAAAAAACTAATACCTGCCTCTCCAGCCATTCCTTTGGCTCTGGGGACCTGGAATAATCTAAACTGTCCCACTTGCAGGCGAGAGAGATGGTTAGTAGTTGTTTTGTTGCCGTCATTGGCAGCGATGACGGGGCAATGGGTGATGCAAACTGCAGTGGCCTCCTGGTCAGGGGCCTATCTCTTGTTATTTTACAAAGGAAGCACTGCCTTCTGTGGGCTTTCGCCACATCCATCACCTGCCCATCACGTTCATTTGTTCCTTAGCCTGGCTTTCAAAATGCCTTTGGTTTGTTTGGTAAATGCTTTGCTTTGTCCTACCTTATGGCTGCATTGTACCTGCCTGCAGACCGACCCTGTTACATGAATTATTTCACGATCGGCCACGTATAGTGTCAGCGCAGTACTCTTTCATTTGCCTCGGCTTGTTTTCTTAGTTTCCTGCTTGTGTTCCAGCTCTGCTCCTATCTCAGATAGCAGCCTGTTGTCCGTATCTCCTTTGATGTCGCCCCCTCTCGCTGCCGATGTTCTCCGTTTTTTGGGCGAGTGTTTTTTTTGTTGTTGACTAAATGTTTACTTTTTCGTGGTAGGGCAGTAGGTGATCGCGCGTCCACTTAGAAAGATCGTTTTGTTTCTCGACCAATCTCCTTCAGTAAGGTGTTTATGGATGGCTACAGTACATTTATAGGCAGAGGCCATCTTAATGCGGGAGTCCAACAGAAGAGGAAAGACAACAGAGTGACGCATCCACTGACCTGTAAAGTTATTGGAACCGGACAATAGCATGGATGTCAGTGAGGGATACGCCTTATGAGGAAAAGAAAGTGGTTAATAGAAGTGTTCTCATCAAGTGTTGCTATGTGAGTCTGTCTCCATGGTCGCGATGCTGAAGACTGAGCAACTAATAAAGACTATCATTTCAGAATGTATTGTTTTAAAAAAAAAAAAGAAAAACCCAATCTACCTTGCTGTTCCTTTGGAACATGCAGTCTTCTTGTAACCAATGTTTAGTCTCATGATTAATTAACCATGGCAACTGGAGAAGCTGCAGAGTAGCAGGCGTCTTGCAGGTTTACTGTACAGGAAACATACCAAACATCGCTAGGAGTAGTTAATCCTATATAAATACAATTTCAAGTTTACTACGTGCTTTGCACCTGCGGTCTCTGATGATATGACAAGCCTTCCTTGTTGCTGGATGTGTGACAAATACCAAGAAGTGAGATCTGCCCATCACAAGCCTCTGACCATTGCTCCTGGAAGAAAAGGGTGAAAGGTGAGGCGCACGCCTCCTCTCTCTGGCCCCTGCTGGCTCGTAGAAGCCAGCGCTTTGTTGCTGCACTGTCCAGACAGAAGGCTCTTTAGGGAATAGCTTGGGAGGGGCTCGGAAGGAGCGCCGTTTGGCGGAGGGGGAGGGTATACCCAGGGCCAGTCCTAGGACTTTTGGGGCTCTGGGCGAAAGGGAAGAGGTGAGGTCCCTCTAATTTGAATGCGACATCACAAGAATTTACATCATAGAAAAACAACATAACAGGACTATTGATCTTCTTTGTCATTGCTGAAGAGACCTATGGGCACATGTACAAAAGAATTGAGGAGTATAGCTTCAAGCAAACATCGCTACCACCACGCTTCTGCATTCTGAAAACGCAGGGCTGCACCATATTTTCAAGAATATGATGCAGCCCTGCGTTTCCCCTGCACTGGCGCTAAATTGAGCTGCCTAACGCCAATGCAGGCACCCTTGCACCATAATGGAAAGGGTGCCTGTGTTGAAGGGAATCTTGAAATGATGTTTTGTAACTTCTATGTGTGCTTCTTAATGCAGCACACATTAAAGTAGAGTGCCATAGACTGGATTTGTTGGAGTAGAGTGTGGTTGAGTGGAGTAGGTGGAGTAGAGTGTCATATAGTTGAGTAGAGGGGAGTAGAGTTCAGTAGTTCAGTGGCACAGAGTGTTGTATAGTGCAGAGTCGTGGAGCAGAGTGCCGTAGAGTGGAATCGGGTGGAGTGGGTTGGAGTGGATTGAGATAGTGAGTGAACTGGATTGGAGTAGATTGCGTGGAGTGAGGTGGATTAATTTGATTGGAGTGAGTGCATTGAAATGGGGTGAGGTGGATTGGATTGAGGTGGATTGGAGTAGGGTGAATTAAAGAAGGGTGTTTTAGATTAGTTAGGGGTGGATTGGATTGGGGTGTTTTGGAGTAGGGTGAATTGTTTTGGATTGGAGTGGGGCAGACTAGATTGGTGCAGATTGGAGCAGATTGTTTTGAATTGGAGCTGATTGGAGTTGGGCAGATTGAAGTGGAGCTGATTGGAGTGGGCACATTGATTTTGTACTTGAGTGTGGCAGATAGCTTTGAGTTGAAGTGTGGCAGAATGTTTTGGGTTGGAGTGGGGCAACATGTTTTGGATTGAGTGAGGCAGATTGTTGTGGGGAAGATATTTTGGGATTGGAGTGGGGTCGATTGTATTTCAGTGGGATGGATTGGGGAGAAGGTTGATTGGATTGGGTTGAGGTGAGGTGGATTGGATTGGAGTAGATTGCATTGGGGTGGGTTTGATTTGATTGGAGTAGGGTGGATTGGAGTGAAGTGAATTAGGATTGAATGGGTGGACTGGGGGGAGACAGATTGGAGTGAGGTGGATTGGAGTGGGGCAGATTAGAATGGGGCGGATTGTAATGGGGCCCATTGTAGTGGGACGGATTGTAGTGGGATGGATTGGAGTGGGACAGATTAGAGTGGGACAGATTGTTTTGGGTGGAGTGGGGACAATTAGAGAGGCACAGATTGTTTGGATTGGATGGGGCAAACTAGAGTTGTGCAGATTGGAGTGGGCCACATTGTTTTGGACTGGAGTGTGGCAGATAGCTTTGAGTTGAAGTGGGGCAGATTGCTTTGGGTTGGAGTGGGGCAAATTGTTTTTGATTGAGTGAATCAGATTGTTGTGGGGAAGATTTTTTGGGATTGGAGTGGGGTGGATTGGATTGCAGTGCGATGAATTGGGAAGGAGGTGGATTCGATTGGATAGAGGTGAGGTGGATTGGAGTGGGCTGGGTTGCATTGGTGTGGGGTGGGGTGGGGTGGATTGGATTGGAGTAGGGTGGATTAAGGTGCATTGGAGTGAAGTGAATTAGGATTGAATGGGTGGACTGGGGTGAGGCAGATTGGAGTGGGACGAATTGGAGTGGGGCGGATTGGAGTGGGGTGGATTGGAGTAGGGAGGATTGGAGTAGAGCGGATTGTTTTGCATGGAGTGGGGCAGATTGGAGTAGCGCAGTTTGTTTAGGATTGAATGGGGCAGACTAGAGTTGTGCAGATTGAAGTGGGGCAGATTGTTTTGGAGTGGGGCAGATTGTTTTGGATTGGATGGGGCAGACTAGAGTTGGGCAGATTGGAGTGGGGCAGATTGGAGTGAGGCAGATTGGAGTGGAGCTGATAGGAGTGAGGCACATTGTTTTGGACTTGAGTAGGGCAGATTGTTTTGGATTGGGGTGGGGCAAATTGTTTTGGATTGAGTGGGGCATATTGTTGTGGTGAACATATTCCGGGATTGGAGTGGGGTAGATTGGATTGCAGTGGGATGGATTGGGGAGGGGTGGATTGGATTGGATTGGGTTGACGTGAGGTGGATTTTATTTGGAGTGGGGTAGATTAGCTTAGAGTGGGTTGGATTGCTGTGGTGTAGATTAGATTTGAATGTGGTGGATTGTTGTAAATTGGAGTATAGTGACTTAGGATCGAATGGGTGGACTGGGGTGTGGCAGATTGGAGTGTGGCAGATTGGAGTGTTGCGGATTTGAGTGTGGCGGATTGGAGTGTGGCGGATTGTTTTGGATTGGATGAGTCAGATTGTTTTGGATTGGATGGGGCAGATTGTTTTGGATTAAGTGGGGCAGATTGTTGTGGGGAAGATTTTTTGGGATTGCAGTGGGATGGATTGGGGAGGTGGTGGATTGGATTGGGTTGAGGTGAGGTGGATTGGATTGGATTGGGGTGGGTTGGATTGGAGTCAGGTGGAGTGTGGTGGATTGGAGGGGTGAATTAGGCTGGAGTGGGGGAACTGGAGTGAGGCAGATTGGAGTGGGGCAACTTGTTTTGGAAAAGAGTGGGAGGATTGGAGTGTGGTGGAGTGGAGGTGTTTGGATTGGTCTGGGGTGGATTGGATTAAGTGGGGCGGATTTGTGTGTGGTGAGGTGGATTGCGTGGATTAGCGTGGATTGGAGTAGTGCGAATTGCAGTGGTGTGCATTGGGGTGTAGTGCATGATTATGTGTTAAAACATCATTTCAGAATATTCACATAAGAAAGAAACAATGTAGCTTTGCAATCCAATAATCCTCATATTTTGAGAACAGCCCCTACAAGCAAAAACAAAAGAAAACTTGAGTGCAAAGTAATCAAAGACTTGGCACAATAAAAGAAACTTAACTAACAGCTTTTCCGCACCTAGCTGCATTTACTAGATAGCCCTCTAAATTTATCACTGGGGACCTGGGCTGGGAAGCAAACATACTAGTCCTTCTGTGTAAGAAAATCTAGTGATCCAACAGTATAGTGCTGGGAGGCCAAGGAAAGGCCCCCCCTGCCCTGGGCTTCCTAGCACACCTGGCTACAAATCCTTGCCAGATTTTCCAGCCTGATGGAGGGCTGCGAGGCCCACCTGCCCTGGACTTCGCAGAACTGGATATTAGCCCAATTACCAGTGAATGGGGCCCCACACCTAACCTTGCAGCCTGAGCTGGTGCTTCCAGGGGATGAGGATCACCTCCCCTGTGCCTCGAAGCAGTAGTGGGATACGCTGCTAAACACTGCTCTATTGTTCCAGTCATCAAACTGTCCTTACCTGTTAATGTCCGGCTCCTTTTGGAAACAAAAGAGTCTTCTGGTGCCTGGAAATGGAATACACAAAGGGCAGACAAAACTTCTCCACAGGCTTTTACCAGCGGTGCTGCCCGCCCTCATCCCTGAGAGGCCACTTTGCTGCTGTCACGTCCCCTACCTAGTCTTTCCACTACCCCACCATTGCAGCCCCAGGAATACTAAAATGCCCTGACCAGATAGGTCAAGACACCTCGCTTTACATTGGCAATGTGATCGCGTTGTGGAGGGGCCCTAAAGGAGCAGGTGGGCTGACTATGCAAGTGTAGCATTTCAGACAGAAGCGGGCCCCATGTTTTGAACTGAGAGCGGGGCACTGGGCAGCTGCCCACACTGCCCACGCCTAGCACCGGCCCTGGGTATACCTCCATGATGTTTGGCAGTCCAGACTGTGAACTTAAACCAGCCCAGGCAATTAAGATGAACCGGCTGCAGGGGGAGGTAAATGTGCGTGGAAAACACTGCAGCTGCTTTTGTTACAGGGGATCGATATTGCGGCTGTGCTGCAAAATCGGCCCGGTACCAGAAATGCCCCCCAGGGGTTCAATACTGGCCCCCCACCCTGGCAGCCCGCCAGGGAAACGCCCGATGCTCACTACGGCCAGTCCGGCTCTGATGTTTGGAGGAAATGGCTTATCCCCTTCTAACCGGGAGCATTCAATCAATCAATCAATCAATCACAGACATTTATAGAGCGCACTACTTACCCGGAGGGTCTCAAGGCGCTTGGGGGGGGGGGGGTGCTGCTACTGCTCGAATAGCCAGGTCTTGGGCTTCTTCCTGAAGGAGAGGTGGTCTTGGGTCAGGCGCAGGTCGGTCGGGAGGGAGTTCCAGGTCTTGGCGGCTAGGTAGGAGAAGGACCTTCCTCCTGTTGTCGTTCTTCGGATGCGGGGGACGGCGGCGAGGGCGTGGCTTGCTGATCGGAGATGTCGTTTGGGAGCGTAGAAGTTGATGCGGTTGTTGAGGTAGCTCGGGCCTTGATCGTGTAGGGCTTTGTGTGCGTGGGTGAGGAGGCGGAAGGTGATTCTTTTGTTGACGGGGAGCCAATGCAGGTCTCTCAGATGTCCGGAGATGTGGCTGTGTCGTGGGATGTCGAGGATGAGTCTGGCTGAGGCGTTCTGGATCCACTGGAGTCTCTTCTGGAGCTTGGCGGTGGTTCCGGCGTAGAGGGCGTTGCCGTAGTCCAGTCGGCTGGTGACGAGGGCCTGGGTGACCGTCTTCCTGGTCTCGGTGGGGATCCACCGGAAGATCTTCCGTAGCATGCGCAGGATGTTGAAGCATGATGAGGAGATGGCGTTGACTTGTCTGGTCATGGTGAGGGAGGAGTCCAAGATGAAGCCCAGGTTTGCGTGCGTGGTCTGTCGGTTTGGGTGCGCTGCCCAGGGCGGGGGGCCACCAGGAGTCGTCCCAGGCGGAGGGCGAGGAACCCAGGATGAGGACTTCCGTCTTGTCTGAGTTCAGTTTCAGGCGGCTGGTCGTCATCCACTCAGACCCAAATGCTATCGGCATCTCACAATGCCTCCTCCGCCAGATGGTTGTGTAGTTGGAACATTCATCTTTTCTGGTCTTCTCTCCATTTTGCATCACCTCATTTCCAGTCAGGACACAGCAAGTCTTCATGTATTGCTTTGACCCCAGTTATCTAGTGGTTTCATTGGCCAGGTAGGACGGCGTGTTCAAAGTTTTTGCTTTGAAGATGGCAAGATAGTTTTGACAGGTAAGGCTAGTGTCGATCCTTTAACACCTGCTGCTCTCTTCTCAAGTGTATTATTTTCATTCTGTGAGCACGATCTTTTATTTTCAGACTAAATCATATTACACTGATAAGAGTTCACTCTCCATTACACATAGTGAGAAGTCCACCCCAACACGGGAACACTGTCTCTATGTCATGCATTGCCATGTCTTATCCCCTATTGTTTGCTGTAGTGTTATGGTATGTGCTATTGTCATTATTGTATATATTTCCCACAGGTGGACCCAAATCATAGCAGAAGATTTTTTTATTGTAGCAGGCGATAAATATTATGACATAGGGTCTGGTAAAGATCAGATTACAGATAAGTATGGGCGAATTTTGCGGATCTGCAGTCTGCGAATTCGCGCAAAAAGGCAAACAAATCCGCAAATTTGCGGATTTTCCCGCAGATTTCCCACAGATTTTTTTGCGATTTGCACTCTACTCAACAGGAGTACTTTCTACTGGCTAATCAGTAAGTGGTGCCTTGTTGGGTA
Organism: Lissotriton vulgaris; assembly: GCF_964263255.1. Lineage (NCBI taxonomy): Eukaryota > Metazoa > Chordata > Amphibia > Caudata > Salamandridae > Lissotriton > Lissotriton vulgaris. Next base: position 314,160,486 of record NC_141689.1, on the reverse strand, counting down.
AACGTATAGTGCTTTTCCTACACTGCAGCTGTGTAAAGGGCCAGATTTGTCTTCACTGACCATGTGTGCCTCTAACTTTGCCACCGCGCCAAAAGGCGCCAAGGTCCCTTGAGAAACCTGTCCATCATTGTTGGAAAAGGGCGGGAAGAGGTTTGATACCGCTAGTGTTTGGTGCGGGGCCAAACGAGCGGGGCTTCTATGCGTGTCAACATGCCTCTTGTGAATAAAGGGTCAGAGAGTGAGCAGGGCAGCAGGTGAGGAGAAAGCAGCCTCCTGGTCACAGGAAATACGCGGGGGTTGCGCTCGAGAAACTCAGGGATTCAAAGACCTCCCTCGAGTATTACAGCTAATTTCCGATGGCAGATATGGGGTTTAAGCACACTTGCCCATCCTAGACTGTGCATACTAATGTTTTGGGCTGATTAAAATGTTACTGAATTTGAGCTTCAACTCGGACACATGCTTTATTTATATCTGTAAGTGCTTCTTGTTGAGGTTTAATTTTTGGCCCACAGGAAGCACTTACAGAGTAAAGGCAGGTGCCCGAGTTGAAGCTAACTTTGTATCCATTTTAGAATAGCGCCGGCAAGCTGCCAGAGTTGAAGTTGCAACTTGCAAGTAAGCAAGATAATGTATCGCCCTTTCTTGATAATATGGCCCCCAGTGTTTCTGCTCCTATTCCTGCAGAGTTGGGTTTGGGATGTCATACCATTCAGAGTACTTCACTTATTTTTCCATTGCCAAATCTGCTAGCCTAGTTAGTCTCCGCTCTAATCCTGCACAGCTGTGAAGGAATCTGGGACAAGAAGCCGGGGGAAATGGGCACTGTCAAGGTAGGGTACTGTCTGCAGATGCTGGCTGCTGGGACTTACTACCCAATGGGCTCATAGCCTTCCTCATAGCCTGAAGAACGATGCAAACGGAGACGCCTGGGTGGAATCACCCTGTATGCCTCCTCCTGGTAAAGAACCTGGGTGCACATCAATTGAACATCCCTGTCCCTGTAAAAAGTAGTGTAACTAGTATACATTCTCCTGGTGGTACAAACATGCCAGTTAGCTTTTGTCATCAGGGACATTTTTATCCATTTTTAGGCCGAGGTTGCTAATGCTTGCTGAAAGGTCTATTGTGGGCTTTTCAAGAACACAAAGAGACTTGGAGCCTGCCTGTCCATTTCTTACCATTGGTTGGCTTTTTTGTCACTCTCATTTTCCTGCTTCTTATTGGAAGTTTTTCCTGCCAAACTTCTCTTTGTCTCACTTATCGAGCCTTGCCTCTTTAGAATGTGTTTCATTGACTGGAATCATGCTTGCTTTTTTTTCTTTTTGTGTAAGCACTCTATGAGAGTATATGTGTTTTCCATCTCTCTTCCTCCAATGATTCCCTTTCCTTTAACTTCAATCGCCCTTTTCCTCTTCTCCCCACTCCTGCCCTCCATATTGCCTATCTTGCCTGCACCCTCCTCTCTCCCCCTTTGCTTCTCCCACTACCCCAACACAAACTCATCACCTGCCCCCTGTTGCTTGCTATCATGTGCGCTTCTCCCCCTCCGGCTCTACATTGCTCTCTGGCTCATTGCCCCTTCTCTCCACCCTGCCCTCTGTGTTGCTTCCCCCAACCCACACCCTCTTTCTGTTGTCCGTACCTTCTCCTCCCCCACCCCCTCTATGTTGCTTTGCATCCCTGCTGAATGCACCCTGTTACCTTTCCATCACTCAGGCCCTCCAAAAAAAACCTTGCTCACCTAATTTTGTAGGCACATACTTAAAAAAATTTGCAAACATCCTGTCACTGTGGCTTTTTTCACTCTTCAGAATTGTTGCACAGTCGTGGACACTGTAAAGTATGGCTACCAACCATCCCAAAGGGGTGACCAGTTGGCATTGCCAATGCTTGTTAAACTTTTTAGGCAACATCACATTCTGGGACTTGCAGACCCGTGATAACAGCAAGAAAATTGAAACTGCATGTCCCAGGTTGCAAAGTGAAGACTAAAAAGTCAAACATGATGAAGGCTCCCCATGTCAGAAGGCTCCATTTGGAATTCTGGTTGTGGTGGGGTTCTTGTTTATGTAGGGAGCTCTCCTCACCCTAAAATACCCCTCCCACTACTCCCTTCCTCTCGCTCACTCTTTCTTATACACTCTCTTACACCACACTCTCGCTCGGTCATGCAGTAATCCAGCATTTCTCATATTAATTCACCTCAGTTCTTTCAGGACAGTTTCTTTACCATAACTTTTTTTAAAAATCTAATAAGCAAACACACTCTCCTCCTCTTCTTTTGATCTCTTCTGTGTACACAAATGCAGCCTCTTTATACATCTATAACCTTCTCTCACCGTCTTTCTCTCTTTCTCACACAGTATTTCTGGTACTCTATCTAAACTTCATTCACCACTTCACACACAAACTACCTATCCCTCTCAATCTTACTTTCTATCTATTTTATACATCTCGCATAAATCCACTACACACACCACACAATTCCATCACACACATTTCCACACTAACAATTCCAATTCGAATCACATAATTCCTTTACAAACAAGTTACATCCACTACTCTCCAAAAAATAAAATAAACGAATATCATTTACAACGCTAAGAGCTCTAACATTCACAAATGTGAGACGGATTGCATAGTGAATGCTTATTTTCTTTGCATTCTGTTATTTGGATTCCTGATTTTATGGTGGGATAAGCAAGATTACTAGTACGATAACGTAAAGTAAAAAAAAACGTGGATTGGACATGCCTATGGGGCATCTGAGATATCTGGGACAGAAGGACTCTCAAACATTCAAGCTTCTTAGTAGCATTTGAAGGTGTTTATTAGCAAACAGTTGTAGTTTGTGTTGAATCCCTGATATCTACAGCATAACCTACTAGCACGTCTGTTCATGTGGGAATGATCCCAACATTTTTCAGCACACTCTATTTGTATCAGGTGTGTCTAATTATTTAAGTGGTATTATTTTATAGATTTGTAATGAAAATGTTCATTTTTAGTTCCTTTAATAATTCTTGGGTTTTTATAATAAATATATATAAGGAGTGCTCCGTAGAACCTGTATGCAAAATAACTTTCCTAAATGGGTGTAAACTGCTATTGGCTTTGCCAATTATTTGCTCCACACTTCTGTGAGTATTGGTAAAGTAAATTCTGGTATTGACAGTGAACAAGCAATGGCAACGCAGAACCGACTGGCTTTGCCAAGGCTTTTTTCCTGTGCGCTCTTGCTTTTCAGTGTAAAAAGTTTTATGTCATATAGGGAATGTAAGTCTCTTTGTGGTTCCATAGGAAAAAATAGACCATTTCAATATACAGACTATAATGTAATCTGAAGTATCGGAGTATCAGAACACCCACAATTTCTAAAATTGATACAAAACAAAAGGACACAGGCTCTAACTCTTAAGTGATCCACTGCTCTCTCTTTCTCACGCAGAGCCCACTTAAAATGATCAAAAATGCTGATATAGACTTTCCATTTTGATGAACTCCCCTCTTCAGGGGGCATTGTAGCACAGGCCCCATTATCTTGAAGACCAGCTGCATCTTCTACAAGTCCATCTGTAATGACACAGCTCTATACTCAACTGAAAAACTAACCACCCCGAACAGACAGAACACCAGCATCCAGGACATATCCATATAGGGAAGAGGGAGATTGGGCTCAGTTCTTAATGGTCATTTGGTGGTCTCGCTATTGGACTTTGGGAGCCACACTCCAAGTATGCTAGGGTGCTAAGATTATTATGTTAGTGGACCCACTACATGTCTGTGCACTTGCTGAATGTAAATTGTGCGCAGCCTTAATTGTGATTAGCTTTTAGTTTGGGGATCGTGATTAGATAGGAACTGTTTCTGTTAAAAGCTTTTCTTTATTTTTCCATTGTTTTCGGCACCATGCGGTTGTTGCAAGAAGGCGGTAAACTGGGCTCTCCATTTTTGGCAGGTGTGTAGAGGCAAAGCTATTTGATTTGGAACCTACACTCTGCACATACTTGGGGTACAAGCAAGCTGTTTTACCAGGCCCATTGGGTAGCCATGCAGAGGGCATGTACCAGTGGTGCACAAAAGGTCTGCATGGAAGTTTGCAGTATGTCCTACCTTTTTTCACCTCTCCTGGGTCTTCAGAGACCCAGGTAAAGCAGAAGAATATGGTAAGCACCGTGCCTGCTCCAACTGTCACATTCCCGAGTAAGCAAAGGATTCCATAGATCCACATTGACAAAGAAGGACAAGCAGCGCTGAGGAGGGGCACATTTCAGCCCCTGCAGCCACTGTCAGCATAACGCCGTCTCTCCAAGAGCAGAGAGCAAGACTTTGGGATGGGAGGGGGAGGTGCAGGGTGTTAGAGGTGTGGTTGACAGAAGCCAGAGGCAGTATCACGATGGTCTTCACTGCTCAACGTAGAAAAGAGTGCCTGTTTTTTCAAGCAAGGCAGTAGCGGCTAGTATAATATGTACCTTCCTGGCGCAACGTCTTTGTCGCTCGAGTCTTCTAGGGGCAGACTCCAATGCTGGACCAAAGAAACTGCACTAACCAATCCTGATACTGCTCTCATGCAGCACCAGGATTAGAGATAGTGGCCTCCTTAAGCGCTCCTGAGGACCCTGGAGCCCTATGCTTTCTCTAACCTAGCTGTCTCAGACAGCTAGGTTAGAGTGGTTTAAAATGTGCATGTCTGGCTGGCCATCGCAAGTTGGCTGGCCAAAGTGCCTTGCCAATCACTGCTCTCTGCTGCTGCCAGTCAGCAGCCGCCCACCCTGTCCTGATGCTCGGTTAAGGATGAGTTATTAAAAAATTAAATGGTAACAATTTAATTTTATTACCATTTCATTTCTCATCTCTGGGGCCAATTTAGTTAGCGGGACAGCGCTCCTCTGCCTTAACGGAGGAGCCTCCTTTGATGCAAGGTGTTCAAAGTACAAACATCTAACTCAGAATGACTCTATGTTCATACCTGAACTCTGAACAAAACAGCTCAGAAACAATGAGCAGAGATTGCCTCTATTTCCGACTTGTCTGTCTAAAGTTCATAGTGCAGTCCATCATGATACTGCCCAAGAACAATTCTGTTTTAGTTTGGGTATGGAGGGTAGATGCAGATGGTGGCGGAGGTGTGTGGGTGACAGCATACCAGGTATTTTCTTTTTTATTTAGGTCGGGGGTAAACTTAGAGGGTGGATTGGGTGGGTATCAGGAAACTATTTTTTTTGTCTTTGGGAGGGTAGGGCATATTATGCATGGCTCCCTCATTAGCCTTGTGTAGACATTGCTAGCAGAGGCAGATGAATTGGGTGTCCATACATAACACAACATTACATTTTAATGTAATTAAAGAGGGTAAAAAGTGAATAAAAGTGATGTTTATCACCCTGGGGAGCTGAAGAAAATCATCGACAGCTGAGCTTCTAATCCCTTCCACGTTATTCATGCAGGTCTAAAATAACAGAGTTCTGGTCCGTCATACTCACCAAGAACAATGCCTCCAAAATATGTATGTGCTGTCTACCATACATGCCAACATTTTAGAAGAGGAAAGTGGGGGATTTAAAAAAAATAGCGGGAAAATGCATTTTCCCAATTTACCTCTATTGAATCAGAGGCAATTTTAGTGGGGAGACAACCACAATGTAGCCATTTTTGGCTTTAAATATTGGAAGGCTCCCGCTTGAATCAGGTCTATGATATGTATGTGCCTACGTACTGACAAGGCGTTCTCAGGTAATGGACCTACCTTTATAACAGCCGCACTGTGCCCATTCCAGGAACCGTACCATACTTGTGCATCTGCATTACTAAACACAGCCAACAGTCAGTGTATTTGGTGGTCGTTGTTGGCCGCAGTTTTATTACTTATTACACATGTCATACCTTTACAACTCCCCTAGACACCTCCTTGGGGCCAGGGTCATAAATCATTGTCACACATTACTACACATTGGATGACCCACATTGTCAGTTGGGCATCATAAATCATGGGTCATAAATCATCATGTATCATAAATTATTCTGCCACAATTGGTCATTATTGGCATAAAACACTCTGCCTGATCATCATAAATCATCAGCCATAAATCATGGGTCATAAATCATCAGTATGTCATAAATCATTCTGTCACAATCTGTCATCATTTCATTGTCATAAATCATTCTGCATGAGCATCATAAATCATCGGCCATAAATCATCGGCTGGCCATACATCACTGGTTTGTCTTTTGCTCATTTGCAACTCCTTTGGTCATAAATCACCGACAGCTTGTAGATTGTTCTTTGCTGTTTACCCCGCCCCTTTGCGTGTGGGGGGTAGCCTTTCACCGAAGTTAGGCCCCAACTCGCTACCTGGTTAGTCTCTTTTGTGCCCCGCCATCTTGCGGGGGCTGGGCTGCGAGCGCCGTCTCCGTTCGCAACCCTGATTTTGTCGGGCGTACTCACCCTGCCATGCAGCATCCCAGAGTGAGTGGCTCTCCTTCTACACACCGCCCTGTCGGTGTGTTCCCATAATCAAGCCAATACACTTCTTGTTTCCGCCATGACGCCAGGGAGGCTTACGTCTTCCTGCGACTCCCCCCAAACCTGTGTCGTCCATATTTTGCCTCTCACTGCTCCGTCTGTGCAGCCTGCCAATGCTGTCGCCCCAATTCGGATACTAGGCTACCAACCTCTAGCTGTTGCACCGGGAGGCCGCTGTCTGGTCAGCTCTGCCGGGAATCTTCCCGCAACGCAATGATGTGCTCTGCTCCATCTTTGTCCTTTTGCAGTGGCATGCTGTTCAGTGGCTTCACAGTGCTGTCTCCTCTCACCATGGATCAGACATGAAATCAAAATTGGGAGACAGTCAGATACCGCTTGTGGAGGCCTGATACAGCGCACATTCATTAAATAACATCCGCTACTTCACCAATGCCCCTGGAAGGCTCACCCCGGCAAGTACCACTGTGAAACCAGTAACCCTGGTTAGTATCCGCCGGGCCTTACTACCCACCCCACTGTACATATTTCATACTCTGGGGGATGAAAACCCGAGTTAGTGCTGCTGGGGGCGCAGGGCACATGCCCGTGTATATGTAAAGATTATGGATTTGTTCCTGCACCCTGGATGTGCACCCTACGTGGGCCCAGTAAGATTACTGTCCTAATATGATTGGGGTGATGACCTGTCTTATTGCTGAGCCATCATGCTCAGGAGCGTATATTATTACCATGCTTAAATATTGCCAGGCTGTGTTTAACTATTGACTTTGTCAAAAAAGAGATTCCCTTTGGGCACATTAATGAGAACAAAATAACATGACGTACAACGACATTACAGGCAGACTCAGAGCAATACAATGGTAAACCAAATTCTGAAACAACAAATAAATTCAAAATGCACAGTTTTATTTTATAATTAAAAGTAGAATTAAAAAAACAGACTAAAAAGTATGTCAATCAAGGGAAAACAGACAATATATGGAAACAAATTATGCTCTAAAGTTCATCAAATGAGTTCCTAAAGCTAAACCGAGGGAGATACTCAAAAAGGTATATTCAGCGTCAGTCAGAATACTCCTTAGTTATTATAAAATGGATTTTCTCCCCCAATCCTCAACGCGTTTCGACGGGCCAAATATCATACAGCCGTCTTCCTCAGGAAAAAGATATTAGTTGTCTTCCCCAGATAAATCTTATTTGTGTTGCACGATCCTATTGATAGATGCTAGGCATAGGCACTTCAGCGAGTAGATATATATATCTCTTCATTATATCTCAGTCTAACAAAGGCCGATGATCCTGCTTACACGCGGTAAAGGGGTTCCGATTTTTTATATATAGAATTCGAAACAGGGGCACCGTTTAAAAGATTTTTTTTACCAAGCCTGCTCAGATTTAAAAGAGGTGCCTTCGTCTTCACAGTCTTTAATAATTACTGCTTCTTCAGGGATAGACGAATACGGTTCCCGCGTGTAATCTCCGTGGTGTTCAATAAACACCACGGAGATTACACGCGGGAACCGTATCGATAGGATCGTGCAACACAAATAAGATTTATCTGGGGAAGACAGCTAATATCTTTAGAGCATAATTTCCCTTGATTGACATACTTTTTAGTCTTTTTTTTAATTCTACTTTTAATTATAAAATAAAACTGTGCATTTTGAATTTATTTGTTGTTTCAAAATTTGGTTTACCATTGTATTGCTCTGAGTCTGCCTGTAATGTCGTTGTACGTCATGTTATTTTGTTCTCATTAATGTGCCCAAAGGGAATCTCTTTTTTGACAAAGTCAATAGTTGGTACCCCATCCCTTTGGTAGAGGGTCCCTCTCTCTTTTATTAGAGATGAGTTTAACTATTGCCTTCTTGGCTCCTCACCCTTTTTTTTTGTTGCAGTTTGTCATCCCCAAGTTTTTGCCCATTTTATCATCATAGTACAACATACAGGTAGGTGGTATTGCTGAACCGTACTTTTTTTGGTCCAGCCCATACTCTGAATTTAAAATATAACTCAATGGATTGGGGTCCTCTTTGAATCAGAAACGATTTGCACCCAATGTGACCCATTTTTGCACCGCTCACATAATGCTAGTCTGGGGAAAATAGGTATGGCCCAACCTATACTTTAGAATCTGAGCGCAGTTCTTTCAATCAATAACTCGTTGTAAATCGCCACTTAACCACGGGAAGTCTCTGACCAAAGGTGATGACAAAATTCCCCTGGGTCAGAAAGTCGATTCAACAAGACTCTGATCTCCCCCAGGGCGAACACACCGGAGTTTAAACACGGCGTCAACGGTCTGGAAGCAAGCGTAGTAACCCTTCCTCTGGGTTTCTTTCTACTTTATTTATTTATTTATTTATTTATTTCCGATTTTTTTATGTATTGTAGTGCTTCTCCTTAGCGACCGTAGTCGTTACCCACGTACACATCCCTCATGTTTTTGTTAGGAAAGGAGGAGGCCGTGTGGTTTACCCGAATTACGGGATGTGGAGCAAACTTGGTTTCACCGCTTCCAAGTCGGCAGCTAGGCTGCGAGACCACATCTCGCAGTATCAGTGCAATGCTGAAATCCTTCACTCCTTTGAGGTTCTGGTTTCGCACATACTAGAGGGTACACAGTTTTAGCCTCGAAAAAACCTGGGCCCCTGCATGGCACGCAAGGCCAACATAATGCCCCTTGGTGCAAGATCGCAATTGTCCGCGCCGTCTCCTGTCCCAAACACAATTCCCTTCTAGTCTGCATCTAACTTATGCTGTACCGGTCAACCCTGGCTGTATGTGAGCTCGGTTTGTCTTTGGTTGGACTATTAAAATAATGCATGTTGACATGGTGTATTTAGGTTATAAGGGAAGTGTGACTAGATACTTGGGCTTTGGTATTTTTGAATGTATTCACTTGGTGGTGGTTTTCACTATAATTATTTTGTTGATTAGAATCACATTGGATTTTATTTTATTTTATTTTATTTTAGTGTGATACTTTATTATAGACCCCCACCTCAGGAAAGATCCTCTCCCTTTAGAATGGTAGTGGCACCCTTGGGTGCCTGTGTCCGTGTATATAAATGTCATGATAATGTGATTAGTTTTATTGCCTATTTATTGTAATTTTTGATTTTTGTCATAGGTAAAGTACTGCTTGTTTTGTTTGCCCATTGTCCTGATGAGGCCTGAAACTGTTTGACAGGCCGAAACGCGTCGACAGTTGATTATTGATCTCGACACACTTTGTTTGACTTGGAAGTAATATGAGATATATGCTCGAGGAGTTGGAGTGACTTGAGAAGCCAAAAAATCATTGAGTTGTGCTTCAACAACTCCCAAAAACAATTGTGGTGTTCGAAAAAGGAATTAAGGTTACAAGAGACATTTCCAATTTTCCTTAGTTATAAGCTATTGGGCTACAGACATAACCCATGGATTAAGGGTTAACAATTGTCTAAATGTTATTTTGTTACTTGTTTTTCTGCCTGTATGTCTTGTTGAAAATTGTTTGACAAAAGAAAAAAGATATTGTGTATTTTTGATGTGTATGAGTACAATACTGAAAACTCCCCCCCAATTTTTTTTTTAAAAGATTACTAAAAAGAAAAAACGATATCACTTATGTGTTTGGTGTTTCTTTAGAAATTTAACCATAAGATGAACAAAAAAGTAGGACATCGGATTAAGTCATTGTAAATGTGTGTAGTGGAGAGGGATAATTGATGGTATCCTTGTCCTTAAATAATTACGTTCAAATTGAACACCATTGGCATCACTTGTATTTTGCTAAATGTATATGAGCTACAGGCGGCGCCGAAGGGGCTGGGGGCGCATAGGAAGACCAAGGATTCGACTGCAGTGCGGGTGAAATTGTAGTGACTTGAACCTTCAAGGCAGTCCTACGACATGTGATACGTTCAGGGGCGCACAGCCCATCTCCCCCCCTACTCTGACTTTCCATATTACTCGTCTTGTGGGCTACTACCACCTTGCGTGGAGTGAACCGCCCCTTCCCCAGGCAGCCTTATCCCAGCTCCCTCTATAATGCGCTGCCGGCAAATTAGTTAGCTCGTCCTCTGTTTAACCAACAAGCGGCGCACGAGACAAGGGGCGCTGCTACACCATTTATCTCTCAGTGGTGATCGGAAGGGGGGATGCTTTAATTAATGTGCCCCACCCCTTTGTGCCAGATCTGCGCTGGGGACCCACGGATGTCAGCCACTCCATTCCCCCGCTGTACACGCTGAACTAACTGCCCGCTCGCGCGGTCAGCGGTATGATAATTAGGCACCCTTCTAGCCTAGCTCCCCACCGGAACAGGCCTTACCTGCTCTCCTATAGCCTTCTCCGTAAATCTGAAATGTGGGATTTCAACGGAGCAAGCCTGCCGTCCACAAAAGCAGGTTTTGACCCTGCTCAAGTTTACAAATAAACAATGGTTATTCCCTCTGGTCTCTTGGTGTCCACTTTCCCCACACAGTGCCAGGAGCAGCAGGAGATTGCATGGCGTGATTTTGCCCGCAACTGGGATCATAGCACTCTACATAGCGCTAGATGCTTGCATGGCGGGACTCCCCCCCCCCCCTTTTTTTTTTTTGCTATAGAATAAAGGTTGGCGTGTGAGCCTTAAGGCTATTAGGAATCCTTCATCAAAGCTGCCTTGTTCTCGGTCTCTCTCCAGTTCGCAAATTTTCAAAAAACCTGAGCGCTATGAGCTTCGGGGAGTTAAAACCCCTTTAACTATAGTTTTTATATATCCCTTTGTACTACCAGTAAGTTTGTGCAGTTTGTAGTATGAGCTTTTATATATCCCTTTGTACTACCAGTAAGTTTGTGCAGTTTGTAGCATGAGCACATCACACTTATTCGATAACTCATGCGCATTTTCATTGATGTGTTCGCCAGCCCTGGCTGTAACACCAGCTCCTCTTAATAAACAGCAGGCTTTCCTATTCTTTTATTAAACTTCAACGTGTCTGCTTTTTTTTGGGGGGGGGAGGCACAGAGCACTCTCACTGGGACTCGAACCACGATACCCATTTTCAAAGTCCCTAGCCTTGCATGTTATGCCACATAGTCTCTCCAGCCACCTTCAAATGCAATTCAACTACACAAGAAGTTGCAGCCTGACTGCCTTGCATAGCCCGTTCATTCCTCGACTGGTCAGAAACCTACAGTTGACCCCAGGCTATTCTCAGCCCCACACGCATGCGCAGTAGTTTCATAGAGTGAATGGGCCTGACCCAAGCAGCAGCCCGATCCGACCGTACTTTCCGTAATCCCCAACCCATGTCTGCGCCCGCTCCCGCCTTCTTGCAGGTACCGCACAAACCCACCTTTCCACCACTGGTGTCCTGCTTTGCCCGGTTCGTAGCCAGAGGTGAGAGCCGCCTCTGCCGATGTTGGAGAGCTGGGGGTCATGCCTCGGGTCTCCGGTCCTGAGCTCCGATGTCTGGGAGGGTGGGGCGTCATGCTTCGGGCCTCCGGTCATGAGCTCCGATGTCTGGGAGGGCGGGGGTCATGCCTCTGGCCTCCGGTCCTGAGCTCTGCTGTCTGGGAGAGCTGGGGTTCATGTTTCGGGCCTCCGGTCCTGAGCTCTGATGTCTGAGAGGGCGGGGGTCATGCCTCGGGTCTCCGGTCCTGAGCTCAGATGTCTGGGAGGGCGGCGGGTCATGCCTCGGGCCTCCGGTCCTAAGCACTGATGTATGGGAGAGCTGGGGGTCATGCCTCGGGCCATCGGTCCTGAGCTCCGATGTCTGGGAGGGCTGGGGGTCATGCCTCGGGCCTCCAGTCCCGAGCTCTGCTGTATGGGTGTCTGGGAGAGCTGGGGGTCATGCATCGAGCCTCCGGTACCGACTCGCAGTGGTCCCCCAAGTTCCGGCAGTGCTCCTGGTAGCCAGTGGGATTAACTACCGTGGGGGATGGCTCGATCCTTGGAGGCTTGGGAGAGCAGCGCCGTGGCAGGCCTGATGACTCGACAACAAATAATTTCTGCCGCCGCTTAGCCTCGCTCCAAAGTGGGCAGCATCGCCCACAAATGCCACGGACTTAAAAATCGTTGGCGCCGCTCCCCAAGCTCCCATGATGTGCAAGTGGGCTGCCCCAAGGGGAGCGTCGCCTTATATCCCCACTTCCTTTTTCCCTATTGTTCTTGGAAGGGAGCGTGTGCCTCAGGGCGTTTCGCCCAGGGGCGCTTCTCGGCGGCAAGAACCAGTTCTGTTCCTTGATGGGCTCTGGCAGCCATTATGGCCGCCGGGGGCAGCCTTTGCTATTTACAGGACAGCTGGCTCGAAATGGATGCCTCCCTGAACAAAAGGCCAATGGCAAATATTTATTTAGCTAGCTATTTTATTTTTTGGCCGGCTGTTCCATCACTTGTCCGTGGCCTTTGTCCTTGATGAGAGCAGATGAGACCTGTTCAGATTTGCATAAACTCTGGGATAGAAATTTCCTGGGCACATTTAAACAAAGCAGAAGTAGACTTTGTAGACTCAACCCATATCCTTGCAGAGGACATGTATATATAGCATATTTTGAATGCTTTGCCAAATTAAACAAATGTGCATGTGTAACTAACGTCAACAGCCCGAATTCAGGCAGGAGAATGTGGCCCCCAGGGGAAGTGAGGCCGGCAGACCAGTCTTCCCCCGGGGAGTTTGCGCGAGAGGGACAGGGTGTTAGGTAGTGTAGGGGGTGGGCTTAGGGGGTGGGGGATAGGCTAGTGTTTTAAAGGGGGATGGGGAGGAAGTCCTTCCTCTTCCTGTCCCCAACGTCTCAGGGAATAGGTCATAGGATGTTTTGAGTTAGGGAGCTTGAATTAGGAAGTGTTTAACTTTGAGGGGTAGTTGGTGTAGTTGTCCGGTGTGCTGGAGCATGCGTAGGTCGGTATGACCCGCACGCCGAGGTCTGCGCCTGTGGGAGTGGCCGCGGCAATGGCGGCATGTCAAGAGGAGCTGCCACCGCCCAGAACAGGTACGTCAGGGAGGATGGCACGCTTGCGGGCACAAAAAGTGGCTGAGATGCAGGCTTTCCTGTTGCACGTGATTGGGGAAAAGAAGATTGATCTGAGGGCGGTGCAGCGTCTTTTGGGGTTGTTGAACTTTTCATGCCGGGTGGTCAGGGCTGGGAGGACGTTTTGCAGGCGCTTCGGCATGTCCATGTCTCGGCGGTTCTCCCTCATCACAGGGTCAGGATCACACTGGGGGTCCGGTCGGATCTGCGAGTGTGGCACGTATTTTTGTCTGACTTCAACGGTGTGTCGCTGGATTTTGTGCACGATAAGAGGGTGTGGCAGTTGCAGCTTTATTCTGACGCAGCTGGCGCGTCTGGTTTTGGGATTTTCTGGGACGGACGGTAGTGCGCGGAACCCTGGAATTGCGTTCCTGGAATTCTTACCGCTGTTGGTATCACTGATGATGTGGGGACCAGTCTTCCCCTGGGGAGTTCGCGTGAGAGGGACAGGGTGTTAGGTAGTGTAGAGGGTGGGCTTAGAGGGTGGGGGATAGGCTAGTGTTTAAAACGGAGCTGGGGAGGAAGTCCTTTCTCTTCCTGTCCCCAGCGCCTCAGGGAATAGGTCATAGGAAGTTTTGACCACCCTCCCACCCTTCAGGTTTTAGGAGTGGGAATACTGGATGTTGTTTCGCAGAAGCGTGCCAGTTTAGGGCAGGTTAAAGAGGGTGTTTTTGCAGTACTTGGGAGGGGTGGGGAGTCCATGACGGGCATAATCACCCTTCCGGGGAGGGGGATACAAGTGCAGGAGGGGGGTGTGGCAGGCAGGAGTGCGATGGCTGGAGATGCTGGAGGAGGTTGAAAGAGAAGTGAGGAAGTGAATGGTATAAGTGAAGAAGTTGTGGGGTGAATTGGAGTGAATAATTGGAGTATGGGAGTGGATGATGGTTGAAAGACATGAGGTTGGGGATTGTTAACTGTTTAAATATTGTTATGTTTAAAATTGGTTGTCAACCCTCTGCTAATAAATGGCCTTTTACGCTAAAACTAACAGCGTGGAGTGGTTATTGTGCGATCCCGCCTGAAATTGCCTCTGCTTCAATTCCCAACGATTATCATTTTAAAATCTCCTACTATCCTCTTCTTAAATGTTTGTGGCATTTATAATGTGTTGACCAACGGTTTGTTGTGTGTCACGGCCCCGGGGTTAGCACATATTTATTCAATATTTAGGGATCTTGTTCCTGGAGGAACGTTCCAATATTTACTTACCAGAAATGAGAACACCGAGATTTCACGGGATCACGCTGGGCGTGTGAAAGGTGACATTACGTACGTAGGTCGACGTCAACAGTTTCTATCAGTTCCGTTAGCATGTGCATAAGGCTCAGTGTTTTCTATGACACTGAAGAGAAATGCTTGGTGTGATTATTCAATGCTAAGACAAATAGTCACGCAGCGTGAGCCAGGCGCGTACTTTCGTGGTGCCTATTAATAATTGAAAATAATAAATGCACACGCTGGAAAGAAGCGTGCAAATGCGTTGACTCTGAATAAATTGACTCCTGGGAATTGAGGGTACGTCAATTTTTGTAATTCAAATAAACGTATGTGCTAAGTGCACAAACTGTTATACTCTTATCCGCCCTATAATTTGGCAAGGAAGTCCAAGATATAATTCGGGATTCTCTGGTGTGATTGAGCAGCTCTGACACACTTTTATTTAAAGCCCCTGTCTTCATTCAACAAAACATATTCCATTCTTTGACTGTTAATATTGATTATTAACATCTGTTCACTATTTAATACTTGTGGCACAATCAGGATATGTCACATGTGGCATAATCCTTTGTTAATAAAAAAAAAATGCACTACCATGTGGGGTCTGGCGCCCCACTGGCCATTACAGAAAAATGTTGTAAAAACTTATCCTGACAAACCCGGGAAAACAGGTGTGAGCCAAGTGAGTTCTGAATCTCCGAAAAATTTACATGGTTCAGGAGAATACATTCTCCCAGACTCGAGGGGATTGTTTGATAACTCTGATAAGGCCATATGTGCCAGGCATCCTGGCCCTCTTCCTGGTCACATGGTCAAGGTTTCAGGAGAACTAAGTCTAGATACTTAGGGCCTCATTTATTTGAAGTGACGCATCGCTGCATCACTTCTCAGTGCACCCTCCTTGCGACATGATGGATGTGTCACATTTACTGCATGATGCATCATGTCGCAAGGAGTACAGATACGTCAGTATTTCTGACGTATCTGCAGGCGCAAAAGTGACGCATTGCTGGAGTGCGTCACAAAAGTGACGCAACTCCAGCAATGTGTCCTTTCACATGGGGCAAGCCCCATGTCAAAGGGCCTGCGTCAGACTTACACCAGCTGTGAAGCAGGCGTACGTTTTTGGCACATTTGCACCCTAGAAGTGACGCAGTGAAATCTCGTAGACTTCTAAGGGGCTTACTTACGTGGGAACGCTCCCCTGCATACATTATACCTGACGCAGGTATAATGTACCGCAGGGAATTACAAAGTGACTTTGTAAATATGGCGCACTAGGAGGCATGTTTTACGCCGCCGATGCGTCACAAAAAGTAACTCAACAGAAGTGCAAAACTGTTGCTAGACCTCATAAATAAGGCCCTTTATTCACAGGTACAATACTCCAGCTACTTTTAAGTAGCTAAGATGCTACATTATGATACAGGAACCCCTGGTAGAGTGAAATGTCCTATTACTTCGGGTAATCTTCATTACTCCGGGTCCCGTAGTCCTCGACACCTTCCATACTAATGAGATGTTTACTATCTCTGACAGAAAAAAGAAAAAGAAGGAATGCTGGACCTACCCTCCCCCTCCCGCCGGGAGTACATAAGGGTACATGTCCCAGCATTCCCTCCGAAATACCAAGCCAAAGGATGAAGGCCGGCAAACAGGGCGGGAGGGAGGGAAGTCATGAAGGTGTCGAGGACTACGGGACCCGGAGTAATGAAGATTACCCGAAGTAATAGGACATTACCCCCAGGTCCCTACGTCCTCGACACCTTCCATACTAATGAGACATACCAAAGCAAACTCCGGCATTCATCCCACAAAACACAACAAACAACCTGTACAGCAAAAAAACAGGCATTTATTGAGCACAGAACAGAAATCACGGGCGAACACAACCCAACACCCCCAAAGCAAAACCGCCCTCATCACCCAGCAAATTGAGGAGACGGTAATGCCTGATGAAAGTATTGGAAGAGGCCCAAGTGGCCGCCCTACAAATCTCAGAAAGAGGGACACCCCGGATCTCAGCCCAGGAGGTCGCCACCCCCCTCGTAGATCGACCTTGAACACCCACAGGAGGAGGGGATCCAGAAAGAGAATAGGCCAAGGAAATGACCTGCTTCAGCCAGCGACCAATGGACACAGACGAAGCCTTACGCCGACGGCAAGCAGCCCCAAAAGAGACAAACAGGGAGTCAGTCAACCTAATAGCCGCCGTGCGCTCAAGATAAACACGCAAAGCCCGGCACACATCCAACAAGGACCAACAGGGACCACCCGGGGAATCCAGAACAGAACCCAACTCAGGCAAGACCAACTCCTGGGACCGGTGAAATTGAGAAGCGACCTTAGGCACGAAGGAGGAATCAAGGCGGAGCACCACCCCGCCCTCCGAAAAGGACAGGAAAGGCTCCCAAGACATCAAGGCCCCCAACTCGCCAAGTCGCCTGGCAGACGTGATGGCCACCAAGAACACAACCTTCAAGGTCACAAACTTCAAATCCACCTCCGACAAAGTTCAAACGGAGGACCAATCAAGGCCCGAAGGACCAAGGGCAAATCCCACAGGGGAAAGGAAGGACGGGAAACCGGACGAGAAAGAGAAAAAGCGCGGAGCAGCCTGGAGACCAAGTCCTCATCATCAGAAAGATTACCCCACGGGGAACGAAAAGCCCGGACAGCCGCCCACTGGGCACGCAAGGTGGACACAGCCCAACCCTTCTCAAAACCCTCCCACAAAAACTGAAGCACCGCCTGTAAAGAACAGTGCAAAGGGGAAAGGTCCAAGGCCGAACACCAACGACTGAAGTTACCCCAGTGGCGATCATAGGACAGGAGAGTAGAAGGCCTACGGGAACCCTGGATGGCAGCAGCTAAAAGCTCCGGGAACCCGCGCCGCCGCCACCCCTGCCTCTCAACCTCCACACCGATAGCCGCAAGCGGAGAAGAGACAGGGGTGGGGAGGACCGCAGGGGAGACGGGGACAGAGGGAGGAACCAAGGGCCCCGCACAGCCAGAAGACGAACCGTCGGAAACCAAGACCTCCGAGGCCAAAAGGGCAGAACCACAACCACCTCCCGATCCTCCAGACACAGACGGGACAGAAACCTGGGAATCAGCGCCAGGGGGGGAAAGGCATAGAGCAGGCGGGACGGCCACGGAACCGACAGGGCATCCACCCCCCAACAACCCTCCTGCTGAAACCTGGAGCAGAAGCGTGGAAGCTGCGCATTCAGCTGGGAGGCAAAGAGGTCCAGAAAGGGACGCCCAAACTTCCCGCACACAAGCCGAAACGCAACCCGGGTGAGAGACAACTCCAGAGGAGCCGGAAAGCAGCGACTCAGGACATCCGCCGCACAGTTGTTCACTCCCCTGATATGAATCGCAGTCAGAGACAGCAGATGACCCTCCGCCCAACAAAACAAAGGAACCACCACTGCATTCAAGGAAGCTGAATGAATCCCCCCTTGATGGTTGAGATAGGCCACCGACACCATTTTGTCCGACCTCACCAGGACGTTCCTGCCCTGCAAACACACCCGAAAACCCATCACGGCACGGGACACAGCAGTCAACTCCCGCCAGTTGGAAGACCTGCGACTCTCCAGCCGGGACCAGCGACCCTGAAGGGACTGAGAACCCAAGGTCGCCCCCCACCCCAAAGCGCTGGCATCCGTCGTCAAGACCAGCGACGGAGATGGCTGCAAGGGGAGCCCCTGAGACAGATGGACCGAATCCGACCACCAAAGCAGAGCAGGCAGAACTACAGGAGACACGGGCACCAGACACTCCCAATCGCGGGACAACGGATCCCAGAGAGACAGAAGGTAACACCACAAGGGGCGGAGGTGAAACCGAGCCCAAGCCACCGTAAAGACAGTCGCCGCAATCAGACCCATAAGACGCAACCAGAGTCGCACTCGAAAGGAACCCCCCGCCCGGAATCTTCGAGCAAGGGACAACAGGGTCACAACCCAAGGATCTGGCAGGAACACACGGTTGAGGTCCGTGCGAAACCGAGCCCCAATGAACACCAGATCCTGCGAAGGAGTCAGTCGGCACTTCGGCAGATTGATCAGAAACCCGTGCCGCCGCAACTCCGAGCACACCAACTCTCTCGCCTCCAACAACAGGTCCCGAGAGGGAGCATGGATTAACCAATCGTCTAAATAGGGATACACCATCACCCCCCGGAGATGAAGCCAGGCAACCAAGGGGGCGACAACCTTCGTAAAAACCCTCGGGGCAGAGCGAAGGCCGAAGGGCAAAACCTGGAACTGAAAGTGGCACCCCTAAACACAAAATCTCAGGAACCGACGGGACCTGGGATGCACCGGAACATGGTAATAGGCGTCCTGCAGATCCAGGGTACACATGAAGTGACCCGGCAGTACCAAAGGAACGATCCGCTGCAAGGTCTCCATGCGGAAGGGAATCCGCAACACCCACCGGTTCATGACCCTCAAATCCAGGACCAGGCGGAAACCCCCGGTATTCTTGGGCACCAGAAAAATCAGGGAATAGAAGTCCGACCCCACCTCCGAAGGAGGAACCGCCTGAATAGCGCCCTTCCGAAGAAGATCCTCCACCCCTTGAACCAGGTGGGCCCTCCTGGACCGGCAAGCAGGCCAGGGAGTCGGGCGGAGGCCGGAATCTGGAGGGGGAACAGAAAACTCCACCTCGTAACCCTCCCGCAGAACATCCAACACCCAAGCGTCTGAACATGACTGAACCCAGGCATCTAGGAAGAAGCGCAGCCGCCCTCCTACCAACAACCCGGGAACCACAGCCAAAGAGTCAGGAGCGAGGTTTCGGGGGAGGAGGAGACCTAGCCATACGGTCCCGACCCCCGCCAGAAGAAAACCTCCCATGGCCCTTCCCAAACTTCCCACGAAAGGAAGGCCGAAAGAAAGATTTAGACTTAGAGGGGGCAGAAGAAGCAGGAGCAGAAGCAGAACCCTTAAAAGAAGAAGAATGTTTCTTTTCCTTAAACAGCTTGTGCAGTTTGGTCTCCAACTCCCCCCCAAACAGCGTAGAACCCTGAAAGGGCAAACGCAAGGCACAAGCCTTCTGCGCAGAGTCTGTCTTCCAGTCCTTAAGAACAAGACTGCGACGAGCCGCCACACAGGCCCCACCAGAAAGAGCAGCAGCTCGTACCACATCAAAAGACACATCGGACAGAAGTTCAACCTGCCGCTCAATGTGTTCAAGAAGACCTGAACAGTCTGTGGCATCGTCCATTGACTGGTATAGAGACTTAATGTCCGACAGCAGAGACTGCGACAAATAAGTACCATAAACACCGGCCCTCAAGGCCAGATGAGAGCCAGAATAAACCTTCCTCAGAGCCCCGTCAGCCCTCTTATCCACAGGGTCCTTCAGCACAGCGTCCTCAGATAAGGAAGTGCGACCCACCAAACTCGCAACAAAGGAGTCAATGGGGATCGAATCAGGAAGATCCGTAGCCATATCCCGGAGGGGGTAAAGACGGGCCATAAAACGTGGAACCATAATGCGATCCGGATCAGCCCACTCCCTCTTCAGGACATCCTTAATAAAGGGATGAACAGGAACATCCACCGCGGCAGAACTCTGGAATTGGCGGAGCAAAGAACCCCCCGAAGTACTGGGAACAGCGTCATCAGCAAAGCCCATATTCTGCTTCACGTGCATCAGGATACCCGGAAGAGCGTCCTTTTCAATATACTTCCCCTTCAGCTCAGAGTCCCCAGCCCCAGCCGACTCGTCACCAGAAGAAGCAGAAGCACCCGAAGCCGCAGCAGGCACCTTGCGTCCGGCACCACCAGAACCCATTTCTGAAAGGGTCTCCCTGATCAAGCGCTTCAAGCGCGCATCCCCACCCCCACCACGGCGTCTGGACCGGGCAGGAGAAGGAGAACGTGAGACACTGGAAGAAGAAGAAGAAGAGGAGGACCTCTCCCTGTGATGCCTCTTCCTCGAACTTTTCCCCATCCTGTACAGCAAGGAACAACACAGGAGGCAGTAGCAACCAGCAAACAGCACAGGAAAGAAACACCGCTACACGGTACTCACCAGCTGCCCCCGTTTTATATCTGGGAAAAAAACGACCGGTCAGAAGCGCCTGACCATGTCCCAAACCGGAAGTCAGGCAGCGTCATCACAGGAAGGCATCCTCAAACCAGCCAACACAAGACGCGAAGGCGGCCGCGCCCCCTAACAAGCCCGGCAGGCAGGAGGGGCGGCCATCGGGCAGACGCGAGGCCCACGCGGTCCAACATCCACGCGCGGCCCAGAGGAGCGTCAGAAGCAGCCTGCGCCACTCCCCCCAAGCCCGGCAGGGAGGGAGAGGCCATCCAAGCCGCCGAGGACAACGAAGCCCCAGCGGAGGTAAGTTCGGCGCAGGAGCCGATTCCAAGCTCCACGCGCCACAGCAATCCCTGTCAGAATGACAGAAAAAAGAAACAGAGGGAATGCTGGGACATGTACCCTTATGTACTCCCGGCGGGAGGGGGAGGGTTGGTCCAGCATTCCTTCTTTTTCTTTTTTCTGTCAGAGATAGTAAACATCTCATTAGTATGGAAGGTGTCGAGGATGTAGGGACCTGGGGGTAATGCAGACCTGGCTCAATGGAATTCATTAGCCACTGACATATTTTGCCTGGAGTTCATCATAGTGCATGGTTGTCAAATTTAGAATACAACGCTAGTCAGAATTGAACTTGCCAGTTCCGTATTGAAATTTTGCATACTCCCGGTTTTAACTTGTATGATTCTTCTAGTTTCTAGAGGTTATGTTAAGTATAGATTACAACAAAGAATCTATGCTTTGTAAAGGCTATCTATCTTTCCTTGTTTTATAATTTAATATTTTTTGAAAAAATTTACAGAGTCACACTAAAAAGTCCAGTGGTCACCGTATATGAACAGCAAACAAATACGTTTTGGTTGTATTTATTCTCAGGTTTTTTTCAGAGCTCTTGCAAATAAAACATAACAGCAAAGAAAGGCAGCAGCCGACACGTGTTTAGTCACATAGAATTTTTCAAGACTGAGTCAAAAAAGTGGCGTGGAGTAAAAGTTCTATTTCGCCGCAATCTTGAGACTTGGTGAAAACATGAGCAGTCTGTATAGAAAATGTAATCAGCAAACCTTGATAAGCCTTCAAATATCCAGTCCCTCGGTGCGTATCTTCCGTACCAGGGGCCTCATTTATGAAAAGTGACGCATCGCTGCGTGAAAACAGCGATGCGTCACTTTTCACTGCGCACTCCTTGCGGCACCAATGATGCGTCATATTTAATGTATGACGCATCATATCGCAAGGACTTACAGATACGTCAGTATTTCTGACGTATCTGTAAGCGCAAAAGTGACGCATTGCTGGAGTGTGTCACAAAAGTGACGCAACTCCAGCAATGCGTCCTTTCACATGGGGAAAGCCCCATGTGAAAGGGCTTGCGTCAGTCTTATGCCTGCTGTGAGGCGGGGGAACGCCCCCTCTGCATACATTATACTTACGTAGGTGTAATGTGGCGCAGGGGTTTAAAAAGTGACGCATCTACCTAGATGCGTCAGTTTTTAAATATGGCGCAACAAGGCGCATATTTTACGCCGCTGGTGCGTCACAAAAAGTGACGCACAGGCGGCGCAAAACTGACGCAAGGCCTCATAAATAAGGGCCCAGGAGAGCACCAACCTACAGACTTTTGCCTCAGAACCATATGATATAGTTCCCTGACTGTGAATGGCATCTGGATGTGCAGGCATTGTGACATAGCCATCACTTGTTATTGTTATCTAATTTAATATTATTTAGAGCCTTACGAAGCCAAAGGCTTAAAGATTTACATTTGTGTTCTGCAAACTCTTGGAATGGTTTGGAATAAAATAAACTAGATTTAGGCAAATCACACAATCTGCAAATGACCTTTCAACTACAGTCACTGACTCCTTGGAAAAAATAAGTGCACAATTTCAACAGCAAGAACAGACACCTTGGCAATACAACAGTCGTAGAGAACGTCAAACGGACACTGAGAGGTACTGTTGTCAAAGTTGGCTTACAGTATATCAATATAAAATGGCAAATCTAAATCCAAAGTTGGCTTACATTATTTCAGGATTAAATTGTCAAAGTGAATTCAAAGTTATTACTTTCACAAATCACAATATAATATTTCTCCAGTCACGAAAGGCATTTGGGAGATGAAATATACACTGCATGAGATATGAAACAAAAGGCTTACCAAAGTCAAACCTCAGAAAAAGCAGAAAGGAAAGTTAAATGAGCCAGGGGACAAAAAGTTCAGCGATTGTGGCACTGCACAATTTCAGTAGATCCTGTAGTTGGAAGAAATTGACCACTGCATTCACATGCACAAGGTTATCGAAAGAGCTTCATTTTGTTTTAGTCTTCAGTTGAAAAACTAAAAATAAAATACATTGCTATTATATCGAACTCTTAAAGAGATATATCTTCCATTTTAAGTTGCCAAGTAAAATAACTATGGGCCAGATGTAGGACACCAAATACCGGTCGGTATCGGCCGATTTCAGCCGTTACCGACCGGTATTTGTTTTTTGATATGTAGGGGGCCTAAAATTTACAGAATCAGTAAATTTACCGATTCGGTAAAATACAGAATTGGTAAAGTTACCGAATCGGTAAATCTAGATGTAGACCCTTAAGAATTCGTTATTTACCATAAAATATTATTTGGTGGTAAATAACGAATTCCTGTGCACATGCACATCTGTGCATGTACACCTGTGCCATGTGGCACACATACATGCCCTAAGGACATGTATGTGTGCCACATGGCACACAAGCCAGAATCAGGGGTGCAACAGGGTGTCAAAGTGACACCCTGTCCCCCTTGACAAATCGGTAATTTTACCTAATCGGTATTTACAGATTCGGTAATTGATATTGATTCCTCAATGGCAATTACCGAATCGGTAAATACCGATTCGGTAATTACCGAATGATACCGATTCGGTAAAAATTACCGAATTATTTCCTACATCTCATTTACCAAATCTAGAATACCGAATCGTTAAAATTCGGTATTCTAGAGTCGGTAAATGAGATTTACCTACATCGGGCCCTATATTTGATAAAAATGAAATAACAATACATCTGACTGTCCAAATACCTTAAGAGGGCAGTGTAATTTGCACTTTGATGCTGCAAATCACTATAGGCCTGATCCACAAAGGTAAACTTACACTTTTGTATACGTTTATTATTGTTTTGCTATTCCCAAACTATGAGTAATAGTAAGTTTATGACTGCAGAGACTCGGCCTTCTGGCGAGACTCTGCACAGAAGAAGATAGCCCTATCCTATCTGTTTATGCACAGACTTTGCAGCCCCAACTGCATAGCCTCTGCAGTTGTGAAGTTACTATTAATTCATAGTTTATGTACAGCAAAGAAAAAAAACATTTACACAAAATTGTACGATTACCTTTGTGAATCAGGCCCCTAGCTTATTTACTTATGGAAGCAATGCACATGTAATCTATTATGTTTTCACGTAAGGAAGCTATTTAATCCATTCTAAAATGTGTAAACATTAGATGACAATGGTTCAGTCCAATAACACCTACTTCTCATCAAGCCCCTCCATTTGATTCACATATGCTGGGGAATGCAACAGGGATTAGCGATATGTTGTTGAACAAATGAGCACCTGTTCAAAACACATAAGTATTTAATACAATAAAATGTCACCTATTTTAAGCTGTGACACCTGATCACTGTGTGAGCTACAACTTCCTTTCTGAGAGGGAAGAGCTCTTCAGATGTTTTGAGAGAGTTGGTAGAAATTCTATGTTGAACTAAAGGGTAGTGAGGCTCGCAGAGCATGAAATAAGTAGAAAAGTGATTACAACTGGCAGCAAGGCATGTGTGCAATTGTTTTCGTCTACAAAGTTCATTTGGAATAAAATGTTACATTGATAACTTCATGTTAGGTAAGTGGGAATAGATCAAGTAGAGTATGGTCAGCAATTCATTGTGGGTTGCCCATACAATGCAATGCGGTGAGTGTCAGGTAATATTGCCCTGTATGTTAAAAAAGGCTGCCTGTTGTTTCCTTCAAGCCCTTTCAGTATAGCTGTGGCATATCAATAATATCACTTCCGTAAAGTGCTAATGTTTATGTTAGAACTGGGTGTCGCTAGTTGGCTGAGGTAGGTACCTTAGTCCAAATAGGGACCCTTGCTTCTAGTCAGGGAAAGGAGAAACACACCCTTAGATAACCCCTGCTCACCCCCCGGTAGCATGGCACGAGCAGCCAGGCTTATTTCCAAGGCAATATGTAAAGTATTGCAACCACACTCCCAGTAACACAGTGATAACACCACAAATGGACACCACACTGATTTAGGAAAATAGCAGTATCTTTATCAAGAAGAAATATGATGAGACCAACCGATAAAAAATATATCCAGCATATGCGTATTCGTAATATTTTACTAGGCTGTTTATTAGGCCAACAATAACTTGCAGGTTCTTGCGGTATTAATGCGCAGTTCACGATGATCTAATGCAGACCTATTGCAATGCTATGCGGTTCGTAATGCAGTTCGTAAAGTAAAAATAAGACCGTCCTTAATGCAAGTACTAATGCAGTTCATAACGCAGGAATAATGTGGTTCATAACGCAAGAATAATGCACTTCTTAATGCAAGATTAATGCAGTTCTTAATGCAAGAATATTGCAGTTCTTAGTGCAAGAATAATGTTGTTCTTAATACAAGAATAAGGCAGTTCATTATGCAAGCATAAGGCAGTTTATAATGCAAGGAATAATGCTATAAGGCAATCTGCAAGGTCAGCTCGAGCACCACTAGGCCCCAACAACAGAGACAACGGTCGTAAACGTGAAGGGGCGGACCTGGCACGGCTGGGCAGGTACGGGCCGCTCGGGGACTCAGCGCATCTAACGCGGTGCAGCGGGGGAGAGAGAGGAGCACTCCTGCACTCCTCCTGCACGCCACCCCGGGCCACACATGCTTGCGGCTCCCGACCGGAGTCCAAGCCTTACCTGGGGGTGCGCTGCTTCGCGCTCTCTCTCTCCCCGCTCGTCGGACGTCCTGCTGGGCGGTCCTGATGACGTTGCAGCTCCATTGCTAAGCAACCCTTTAGCTGGACGGGTTACAGCGCTGCCTTCTCCTTAGTTGATAATAAACAAACTAAATCATAGCTGCACCGCTGAGAAATGAACAAGTCCATATAAATAATGCTTGCTCAATAAATTGCTTCAGAAAAGGGGGTGGTGATGAACAGAGTGTCTGAATTAAGCAGGCCACTCTTACCCAGTCCAAAGATCAGGGCTTGATCCATCACCGTTTTTTAGCTCACTGCACCATCCCAGCTCAGAACCTGGCTACATGCAAATTAGTCTGTCCCTGGCCCAGTGCATCATGGGAACAGGGCAGACCAAACTACCAAGCCAATTCTTCACTGGAAAGGAGACAAGCTTCCGGGGACCGGTTTCTGGCATTTCAGCCATCGTCGGCCCGGCTTGCTTGAATCCTGATGGTGCAGTGAGCAAGGGACTCATGTCTGAGTATACCCTGCCACACCAATAAATTGCAGAATGAGGTATTTTCTTCATTTTTTCATTCTTTAAAAGGCAACAGCCAACGTTTTTCATCCTACTACATAGGACTTCTTCGGGGCTGCAAGTGAAAACACATATATAGAGACATTTACAATACATACACTGTACATAACATACAACATTCATATATACATAAACACATATATATATAATGTTTAAACAACATAGAATGAACCATACACGCATGATATGATGACATCAAATTGTCACATATCGATCAACTGATACAGAAACCATACCCAAAAGAAGGAAAACACAATTGCCACACAAAGAAAACGATTTACTTAAATTTCCTTAATCAAATAAGAATAACATCTATGAATTATCAACATTCATATGTATCTGACAGAGTAGAAGAGAAAAGGAGAAGAAACAGGAAAAAGTAAAAGTAAAAGGGGGAAGGAGAGAGACCCGGAAGGTACGCAGAGCATCAAATAAGTCAAAATAGCTCAAAGATGATAGGATCAGAATCCAGATAGGAAGAAAATTCAGGCTAGTGTTCCCACATCAGTGGATGCCTTGTATAGACCATGTACAGCAAACAAGAGTTTACACATAGCAATTAGCCATTGTAAAGTTGTTTACAGACATTTTGCAAAAGGAATACACTCTAACCTAACTGCAGCATATTGGACATAAATCTCAGTCAAAGGCAAGACACCCAAATATATACAATGCACCAGATCTAAAAGCCACTAACACCTTAAAGGGCAATTGATATTTAAAAAATGTTGCACTTCTAACTTATATTTTGTTCGCAATTTTTCAAATGTTGATGAACTATTTTAAGAATGGGTTTTGAATTACTTTATACAGATGTCAGAGATCTACTTTCGCTCAGAATTTGTTTTCTAAATGGTTGCAGCCTTATCTTTGGTTGTGATCTCAAATTGACACTGTTATGACTTTTTTACTGGTGTACTTTGTTGACACATGGGTGTGCCGTTTGTGACTTGGGCAAGGAAGTGTTTTGCCCATCTTCCTATTGGAGTGCACAGGGTTTTTAAGGTATTAGTGGCTTTTAGATCTGGTGCATTGTATATATTTGAGTGTCTTGTCTTTGACTGAGATTTATGTCCAAAATGTTTTCCTATCTGGATCCTGACCCTATTACCTTTTAGCTATTTTGACTTATTTGATGCTCTGCCTACTTTCCGGGTCTCTCTCCTTCCCCCTTTTTCTTTTCCTTTTTCCTTTTTCCTGTTTCTTCTCCTTTTCTCATCTACTCTGTCAGACACATATAAATGTTGATAATTTATAGTTGTCATTCTTATTTTATTTAGGAAATTTATGTAAATCTTTTTTTATGTGTGGCAATTGTGTTTTCCTTCTTTTGAGTATGGTTTCTGTATCAGTTGATCGATATGTGACAATCTGATGCAATCATATCATGCGTGTATGGTTCATTCTATGTTGTTTAAACATTATATATATGTGTGTGGTGTAGTTCCTATTTTTCCAATAGGCTCTGCGCATTGGAATAACATAAACGATAGTTTAGACGTAGGACTGAGGTCGACTACGTCTCTATTGAATATGTTAGACTTAATTTAGGTTTGCCTGCTAGCTCAGAGGTCACTAGAAACTTTCTCGAATGAACAGGGAGGAGTGAACTTACCTGATTAGACAAGAAGGGATTCAGCTTCTGACAACCGCATAAACATGACAACTTTGCTCCCCCAGAATAAGGAGTATATCTCCAGAGTCGTGTGAAAACAATAGATAGCTATTTCACTCAGTCTATCATGCATACTTAGTTTCACCAGAGTGCAGAGAAATAGGGAGCCGGGCGTTTTCAATAAAAGGTGTTATTTATTGAGCAGTCTTCTTTCTCATGCAAGAGAAATGAATTGCCACAATTGCAATAATTGTTATAAAGTAAAGTGTGTACAGTAAAAGGAGTATTATGAAATAATACTGTAAAAGCATTGATATGGTTTCTGAGCCATATGATACTTAAAAGGTATAAAATATATACAGTTACATACAATGATAAAAGTTTGACTAAACGTACTCAACTGGTGCTTCTAAATACGCCTACCCCGATGTACCTAACCTAAGCCTAGTACGTGGGAAGGAGTAAAGGAGTTTTTAAGTTAAGTTAGTTTTTGCCAAGAATCTGACTCAAGAATTCTCTAAGGATCTAATCAGCTCCGTACCTTGGTTTTAGAATGGAGGAGGTCTTGTATCTCGCTCTCAGGACTCGATCTCCCAGTAACCCGCAAGAGTGACTGGAAACACTGGAGCTGGATTTTCTCGGCAGGAGAAAAAGACAGCGTCTTTCTCAGAGCGTCAAATGGGAGGGACGGCTTCCTTCGCCACTCGCATCAGCTGGGCTTCGGATAAGTAGATAGCCGCTCTGCTCCACACCACCGTGTGTTGCTTAAGGCAAACGCTGGTATATTTATGCCTGGAAGGTACCGTGCTTGATGTAAGGTTGGACATAAGACGTCAATAAAAGATGTCACTAAGAACTGGCCGTTCTTTCAGTGCTCGCAGGAGTTCTAGGACAAATAAAAAAACAAAAGCATGGGGAATTCCCAGGTTGCTGGAGGTTTGGTTTGTTGAAAGAACTCGTTGTACTTTCTAGGAGTCTAAGGAAGTAGCCTTGCCGTATTTGGTTTGCATTGGCTATTACTAAATATAGATTTGATTCTTATGCCTTTATAAGGGTATGATTTGTTATAACCACATAAGGGCATAAATCGGGAGTATTTAATTAGGGTTCTAGATATGATCACCACACCCACTCCACGTATAATGTCCATCATTACTAAATACTAAGCAATATATAAACATATAGGTATGCATGTGTTTTCCAGCCCACCCCAAAATACATCAAATGCATTTGAAATGGTATAGATACACGAAAATGAGTATTATACTGTACGCATTCAAGCAGTGGTATCATTCAGATAATGCAAATATAAATATCAGCTGAATGAATTGCGAAAATTACATTTATGAAATGTCTCTTAATACAGAAGAGAAGGTCGAGACCATTTCATCACATATTTATACAAGATTGTAAGTGTGCTAGAGGCTGATTCAAAATATTGTCTCCAGAGTCTCTAGGAATAGAAGCTCTGTTCTCTAAGAATAGTTCTACTTTAAGCAGAGTACCTTTTGCCAAAAAAAGGTAAATATTTTGGAATTTGGGAAAAATAATTTTTCTTTCAAGGGAAAAAAAATAGTTCCAAGTGTTTTCAGCAGTGTTGTTTATAAAAACTGAAGGCCGAATTCAGAGTTCAGGGAACGCTGTGTGCTTGCTATTTTAATTGTTATTCTCGTTGTTAGGAAAGAACATTACCTCAGATAGACCAGCAAAAAACGCGTCTACCACAGTAGGTGAAAGTTGAGCCAACTCCGAAAAAGTTGAAATAGTGCATATATGAGATGCATTGCCATCATCGGTGTCTAGATCAGCAATGTTCACAGAAGGTTGTACCTGTGTGCTGCCGCTTTCATCTCGTACTTCACCGCCACATGATCGTAATGGTGAAGTCTCAACGAATGCCGTCATCAGAATCGGTAGCCGCTGGGGACAACACATTGCGTGAGTCGTTACCGGACAAAGCAAAGTGTCGACATCCATTGGTACTGTTGATGGTAGTGTAAGACAGATGTCTAACATGCATTCTTCTCCGCATAGCAGACATCGAAGCACAGATAAGATGCAATTTTGCCAGATCAGTCTGAATGGAAGAAACCAGGTAGTATTCAGATCTCTTAGCCGGGCCAATCCGAGGACCTTAGTGATACGGTCTTGGTATCGTATTGCTAGGATCGTTTCTTCCATCGTAGCCTGTGACTTGGCTTTCCATATCGGAGCAGAAGGAACAAAAATAAAATTCCTGCTACGAGTCTCAAAATAAGAGGCAGGCCACCGAAAAGAGAGTGCACAAAATTCGGGAAGATGCCCAGAACCGTTTCAAAAGGTGTTAACAGTCCTGAAAAAAATGTCTTAAATACATGTGCGATGCCACTGGTATCTGTCATGAGTAAAATTTGGCTTAACATTTCTACGAAATGCACGGGGCAGTTTGTCGATAATAGGATATGTATCTCTGCTGCTATCCTTGCAGCCTGCAGGTCATACGTCTCTTGGGACGAGGTTAAAGGCACAGTTGTCTGTAAAAGAATAGACTTCATTCTGCTTAAAGTATCAATTCGAATAGAAGAGATATTCACAGAAGGCCACAATGCCGCCTCCATGTCTGGATTGCTGTTTGGATACAATACTTGCATACAACAAATGACCCTGGAAGTAACGCTCACGAGATAGGGTTTTCCTGGCATCATGCCACAACAGCTGTGGTCACTTAATATAGCGTAGCTACAGTTGGAAAGATATCTGAAAAATGGCTCTATCTGTGTAGCAGGGGTACCGTGCAGATGACATGAAAGGTTGTTTGATGAACCTTTGCAAGATCCATGCAAGTTTATACCTTCGCATAGGAGTGTACCGCTCAGTGATGTTTTACAATTAGTACCACTAAGAAATACCTCTTTCTTGCCCCCACTCCAACATCTATGTGTAAAAGGTAAATTCCAGGTTGATTTGATGTATCCTTTACCCAACCTTTCATACAGGCCTGCTGGTATATACTTTTGGCAGTATTGAAACTGAAAAGTCGTTATCGGGATTGTAATGGTGCCATGTATTATCCATTCAATGACAGGTCTGTCTGACATTGTCAATGGTAATCTCTCAAGTTTTTCAATGCTCAGCACCGTATAGTCTGCTCCTTTCTGTGCCAATGAGATTTGTCTATCACTAAGGTTAAAGATAGAAAATAATGACGTTATGTTGATTAGACGCCATGGCATGTGACCTGAACGGAGGTTTTGTAACGTCCAGCCTAGCTGTAAAATAGAACGCAATTGGGACTGACCATGTTGTAACATTATCATATCCTGTTCTATTATATCAATAGCAGATGATACAATGCTGGCCAGTGAATAGAATCTGGAGGACAGAGTCGTTAACCCATTGTCCACTACAGAAAGTGTTTTTTCCAAATTAATACGATCAATTTCTCATATTTTTTCTGCAGTTTCAATTTGATTTAATTTCCAAGCTTCATTGTAAGCTGCGTATATACCGGCGTATATGAAAAAATTTTGACGCTGTTTGCTAGGTTCCAGTATGAAATCTCGCAAGTCAACATCTTCTTTTAGTAAAGTTAAGTGTTGCTTAATTTCGGGAAGTGCGGATCTCTGTAGCCAGTCGAGGCATAATTTTCCTACACTGTATGTTGTAACTATCCCTGGATGTTGTCTCTGGGAATATCTTGGGTCTGGCCTGCTCTGTTTGAATCCCTGTATTTTGTTCAGGAATCTATCATGACAGTTATTAGTGTCT
Source organism: Lissotriton vulgaris (assembly GCF_964263255.1). NCBI lineage: Eukaryota > Metazoa > Chordata > Amphibia > Caudata > Salamandridae > Lissotriton > Lissotriton vulgaris. The sequence continues at coordinate 314,128,804 of NC_141689.1, read as the reverse complement.
GTGGGCCAGATCAACCATTTGTTCCAGTCAGGAAGTGTTCTGTTTTGTTTTAAAATATAGGCCACGTCTAACCCCTCATCTGTGGTGGTGTTTCTATAAGGCATTGGCTTTGGTATAGACAGGTTGTTTAAATCTTTTATCTTGGCTAAACCAAGACAGGTTGTTTGCTGAATTGTGTCATTCAGTAACATTATTTGTTATGGGATCATGCAGGCTCTGAACAATGCTTCTAAACCTTGTACCTGCCAATGTTTTGTACCCCAGATGGTTTTTGTCTCAATGTTGTTTTTCCAAAATTCAAAACCAAATGTAGACATTTTTTCATAGAATTTTTCAGAATAAATCAGTTTAGTGTTTGTCAACATGTTGTTCACTCCTGTCTTATTTAACATTTTAAAATAGAATGTTTCAGGATCAGTGACATTAAACCCCGAGAAGTATGGGAATTTCTCATAAAATATTTTTGAGCTGCCTTTTGGCGGGGTGGGACAATGTTCCCATTGATTATAACTGAAAATATTTCTAGGATTTGCAGATTTATGCATATAATGATGCCCAAAGTGGCTGAAACAGTACATTTCCTCATAATTCGACGAACCCTGTAAATAATCATGTGCTGTAAATTTTGCTGACATTTCTAAATCTGACATCATATTATTAATATTTTCAAAGTCCGAATCATCAGAGAAACTACTAGGTGATACAAAGTCATTTAAAGAAATCTTAAATTGGTGTGGATATTTCAAGAGTTCAACTGGGCCATATATTTCATAGTCAGTTTTGTCCCATGCTATACCACCAGGTATAGGGATGGCTGTGATATTCACTGATGACAGTTCTCTTTTTTCAATGTGTGATGATCTGCGTGGTTTCAGTACCAAGTTGATGTTCTGACTTGCTGTGCCCATTGTACTATATTTTCCATCATTAAATCTACCCAAACTTAAAACCAAGATGAGCCATAGAAGGAGGAAAAGTACGCCTAACACAATCCCTAATTTAATCCATTGTGAGTTTAGATATGTTTCTCTGAGTTGATGAAAGAGTTCTGTGAGTTTTTCTTTGAATGTTTTTGTTGCTGGCTTGTCTCCATGTTCACTTGGATCATCGGAAAAGTCATCAAAGTTGATAAAGTAGCCAGATGCAGTTCTGTCAATTGGTGGGATTGCCTCCGGATTACCATTGATCTTTGCATTTTCTTTTGTTACATTTGTATAGTCTGAGGCTACATCGTTGTAGACTGGTGCTTCTTGATGAACTGTTGCAATTTGGGTTTCAAGAGGCACAAGTTCCATGTTTTTTTTGCATAGTCCTTTTTTAATCACTGCAGGTTTGTCAAATGTGATTAGTCTCTAAGTTTGAACCTCTTGGATTGTAGCAAGATTTGGCCTTCTGCTATTTCTTGGGAGTTCACTGGGCCTACTACTTATTATTGGCCACATGATTGTGGTTTCACCAGGTCGATTGATACAACTCGGTTCTCCTTTTTTCCAGCAAGGGGCGGTAGTACAACTGATCTTGTACCGCTGACAGCTAAGACAGGTACTACTTTTCTGTAAGAAGGCCCAAATTCCTTCTTCACCGCGATCTTTTGTCTGACCAGATCCCCAATCTTTGGAATCCAGACAGGTCTTGCTGGGACAGGTGGTTTTTCTTCAGTGGTAGTTGGCTATAGCTTTTCGTTACTCAGACTTTTTCTTGTTTAATTTAAGTCCTGTAAAACAGCCAAACGATCTTTGATATAAAAGGCCTTTTGTTGCACCACTGAAGTCTGACAATCCAAGTCCTGAATGATCATTCTGGTACCAAATAAAAGTTCATACGGACTGATACCTCCTAGAGAATTTCTTGGCATATTATTAAGACTACGTTGGACACTTATTAGATGTTTGACCCACCCATCACCCGAACCTAATACCCTCGCTGTTATAGATTGCTTTATGTCCCGGTTTTTTTCTCTCCACTACCGCATTTCCCTTGGGATGAAATGGACTAGAATACCGCAATGCAATGCCCATGCTGGCCATGGCTTCCTTGTAAGCCCGAGAGCTAAACGCAGGACCCTGGTCAGAATGTAGCATGCCAATTGTGTATGTGCCGATAAAGACTCGCAAATCTTTTATACCAGTTCTGGCGTCAGCCGAGCGCTGGGGGTCTCATCTAAATGAATCTTGTCTTAATATTTAGGGGACCGCATTTTTCCGTCTGGATGTCTGCGCATAGATAGCCTGATGCTGTCTAATAGTGGTGTCTGGGCTGGTGTCTGGTCCGGTTCACAACTGCGATCTCTTTTGCAGTCCTGACAATTCATTGCAAATGTATACATTTCTACGCTCATGCCTGGCAACCAGTATTGTGATTGTAATTCTATTAGCGATTTCATGATCTCTTGGTGCCTCAGACCCAATCCCATGTGTGCTTCTTGTATCAAGAAGACTCTCCGGTTCGTGTTTGGAATTACTCTATCCTCCACTCCAGGGATTTGAGCAAACGGAACGGAGTTCGCATCAATTATGTATGTATTGCCGAGTGGATAGTTTAGAGGTAACGCCGCATAATTGCCTTCCATTGAGGCTTTTACTGCAAGGAGCATTTCGTCATCTATTTGTTTTTTCGTACGCTTTTTTGTAGCTACGGAAGCCGAGTGTTCAGCTGCCGCTGTGGCTCTGTCGGCCAATGAATTCCCTGCAAAGTGAACGACATCACATTGAAGACTCTGCGTATGTATCACGTGAGTCTTTTGTAGTTCTTTCTGCAAAAGAACTACTTGTTCCTCTAGTTTTTTATGCTTTATTGTGGCACCTGTCTCATCTTTGTAACCGTTTTTTAGGTTTCGACCTGGTCGTAGCTCTGCGAAGCAGGGCTACGCCCAGGCGAAAACTTTTGTTTACAGTATGGGGGACTTGAATCCGCCCCTTCTTCCATTGGCTAGCTCCATAAATGGAGGCTAGCCATTGGAAGAGAGTGGCTGTCAATCACGCTTTCCCCGTGAAAACGCGATTCGGGGGCGTTTCTGTGTCTTTTTAAGTACCGCCCTCTCCTCTTCCCATTGGCTGGAATTTTACCTTCCAGCCAATGGGAAGGGGAGAGCGCGAAAAACACGCCCCCGAATCTGCTGGCCGGGACACCCCAGTGACGTCATTCCCCGGCCGCGCTGTGATTGGCTGCCGGCCCGGGACCTGACTTGTTTGTTTGTTCTCTCCTTTATGAGGTAAGTTGTGCCGTGTCTTTGTTTTCGCCCCCTCCCGCTCGCTGTCCGTGCCATTTTCACCCCCCTCCCGCCCGCTGTCCGTGTCTTTGTTTTCGCCCCCCTCTCGCCCGCTGCCCGTGTCTTTGTTTTTGCCCCCTCCCGCCCGCTGTCCGTGACTTTGTTTTCGCCCCCTCCCGCCCGCTGTCTGTGACTTTGTTTTCACCCCCCTCCCGCATAAGCACTCTGGGATTAAGTTGGGACAAGCTTGGTCCCTTGGCCTCTGAACATGGGCGTGGACGCCCATCTAAGATGGCACTAGTGGAAGGCACAGTCAGTTGATATGATGTCCCGCCCTCCAAATAAGTAGGAGAGTAACATCATGCCTGGATATTGATACAGTCGATACTTGATAATTAATCTGTGTGGGTTGATCTAATTAAATTTTTTCTAAAAGGCCTCCATGACATAAGCCTTCTCTGTTTTCAGCCAGCATACGTGTGAAGGCATTCACCTTTCCCTGCCGTTGCCCATCCACCTTCTTACTTGCTAACTTTTTATTCCATAGATTGGTGTGCAGCACAACATCCTTCCATACTCTGGAAGGGACATACTAACTGGCATCAGGTACTGATGATTTAGTGGGAGCATTGACTCCTTCTCCCGGATTGACCCGCTGCGGGCACATATGGATTGTAAGCGGTTCACCAGGTGTTTCGTTAATGATTACTCAGTGTCTGTTGGATGACGAGCACTGTGGTTGGACACCTTGATAGCTTTGTACGGAATAGCTGGGGTTATTGGATCACGGGCTGAGCTTTCTTTCCTCCAGGGAGGCTTTTACCTGCTTTCGCGGATACATTGTCACATGGGTTTTAGAGGCTGTCTGCAGTCACCCCTGCATTTTGAACTTTCTGATACGGACCTCTGCAGCTTGAAAATGTTTAGGGAACACATGGTCGCAATAGTGTTGATGAAGATGTGCACGAGGGCTTGCATATGTCAGTTTTAAACTGGTGAATTCAGTAGGGGAGGTATTTGTTGATTATGCCACAAAATGAAGGTAGGTAGGTACAACGTAGTATAGTTTAAACCACACGAAGAATGGTGGAGGGAGAGGAAGAACTCTTTGTAGATTACTAAGAGTTCTTTGGTCTAGTTATTTATAAAGTTTTGTTAGCCTGTAAGATGTAGTATCTAGAAGTTGAAGCCTGATTTGTTAATCAGTTGTGGACATGATTGTATAAAAGCACAGTAGTGGTTAAAGGGAGCAGTGGGCGTGTGTGTGACTGCTCCAGTGTGTGTGTATGTGGCTGCTCCAGTATGTGTGTGTATGACTGCTCCAGTGTGTGTGTGTGTGTATGTGACTCCTCCAGAGTGTGTGTGTGACTGCTCCAGTGTGTGTGACTGCTCCAGTGTGTGTATGCGTGTGTGTATGTGACTGCTCCAGATTGTGTGCGTGTGTGACTGCTCCAGTGTGTGTGTGTATGTGACGGATCCCGAATGTGTGTGTGTGTGACTGCTCCAGTGTGTGTGTGTGTGTATGTGACTGCTCCAGAGTGTGTGTGTGTGACTGCTCCAGTGTGTGTGTGGCTCTGGGTGTGGCTGGCTCTGGGTGTGTGTGGCTGGCTCTGGGTGTGTGTGTGTGGCTCTGGGTGTGTGTGTGTGTGTGTGTGGTAGTAATTGCTGTCTGCTGAGCTCGTCCGTAGGGTACAATAGGTCTCACATTTGCGAGAGATTAAGCTATTGGCAATGTAAATGACAATGCCATTTATTTATCTGTTTTCAAAACCAACACATAAATACAAATTTTGCCATTTACAATGCCAATAGCTCAAACTTTTCCAAAGGCGAAACCGTTGCGTTGTAAATGCTTGTTATCCAGGTCTGCATGGAATTATTGTAAGATCGGACGCAGTAATGCGAATCGCACACTATTAGTGTCGGGAATTCACGATCAGCATTTTCAAGCGCCATCTTTAGAGATCTTATTTCAGCTCACTGAGCTGTACAGTTTCTGAGTGATTCAGTTTTAGTGACCATCGGTCTGAATTTACCTAAGCGCCAGCGACCTTTAACAATTGCGCATGCTGCATTGTAAATCTGTTTTTCCACAACATAGTGTTGTGCAAATCTGTCCGTGTAGATTACACAGGTGTACTGTTCGAGGGGCAGAATTTCGATCGGCAGAGGACATTCATTTTCATATTCCAGATATTCTAGTTTTTTCATTTTCGGATCAAATGCGTGTGTCAGGTCTTCTGTTGTAAGAGAAGTTTCCCATTTTATCCATTTTGGATCTAGAGCTTTAGCATTAGGATTGCCTGGTATTGTTACCGCCTCAAGGGCTGATACAGCTGTTAAAACAGATATCCTTTTTTCCTGGGCTAGGGCTCTTTCTTTTGCTACAGAAGTTTGAACAGCAGTTAGAATTTTTTCAGTTGAACTGAATTTCATTTTAGCTAGTGTGTACAAATGGGATTTGTAAGCTATTGGTACCGTTTCTCCCTCATTAGAGGTCAGGTATGTGAATCCGCATCTTCCTGGGATGACTCGGATTACAAGGTTGCGTTCATTTGCGCATGTTTGCAGTTTTGTTTTAGTTAACATATCTGTCTGTAATGATCTTAAATTTTCTGTGTGTTTTTGAGTCCAATTAATTGGTTTAAAATCAGGTTTTATTCGTTCGTAGAGAGGTTTAACCCTCTCTGCATAATTTAGAATGTATGTTCTTACGAAATTCAGGAAACCTAGTATTGATTGTATGTTTTTTAGCGTTTTTGGAGTTTGGAGTACTGCACACTTCTCTAAGAAGTTGTCTGCGAAGCTTTTGCCTTCACTTGATAATTCATATCCTAAAAATAGGACAGTTAGATGGGCAATTCTTACATTTACAAGCATCTCCATACTATTGAATCCATCAAACCAAAGTCCAGAGTGGAAGAGCAATGGGAATCCGATTTCGATACTTCCTGGCCCGTTCTCTTATGGGATAAAGTCTGGAACAAACTTCGTAAATCCTCCAGAGCAGCGAACATTAATCAAACTGTTTTCTTCATATACAACAGACTGCTCTTTACCCCACACACTCTGAGCAAGCAGTTCTCTGCAGTTACAGATGTTTGCTGGTCTTGTTCTTCCCCGCACGCTACTTTATTTCACATGATATTCTCCTGTAAACCTGTTCAGGAATTTTGGTTACAAATTTGGTCCTAAATTAACAAGATTTTTCATACCCGCATTCCCTTTTCCTTTACTCACATATTTTTAGGTAGCATTTCTTCTTGTTGGGATGATGTTGAGCTTAATGTTAAGATTGTTGACTTATTAATAGCTGTGGCCTTCCAGCAGATCACAGCTATTGGAAAAACTTTTCAAACATTTCTTTCAAGGCATGGTGGTATAATGTTTGTCATAACCACAAACTGGACACTGCTTTTGTTTTTCCGATTCGTTTGGCATCAAAGCGTCTTGACTTTTGGCTTCCTGTTACTTTATACCTTGATGTTTGTGCTAGACTCTCTTTTCAATTGCGCCCTTTTCAACAGGAAGTCGCTAAACCCCCTTGATTGGCTTTTTTTTTGTTCCTTCTTTTTCTTCATTAACTGCTGTATTATCCTTTGTGTGTGGTAGTAATTGTATGATTTACTGTACTTGCCTTTGGTAATTTGTATGTTTATTGGGAGTTTTCATGTAACTATTATTTTTTTGCACTGCTTTATTTGCTTGTTGTCATTTCCCTTTTTACAGTTTTTTTCATTGTCATGACACCTTACCTTTGATCAATACACTTTTTTTTAACTCAAAAGATGGGCAATTCTTGATTTTTTAAAGTAAAATTTGTACCCTTCAGAAGCAAACCCAAGTATTATGGTGTTCACTCTTTTCAAGTGAGTCTCCAGGTCATCGTCTGTAAGATAGATGTCATCGACATAGGATAATGCCTCATCATCATACATTTGTAGTAACTCTGTTACCCTGGCTGAAAATAATCCTGGGCTGTTCTTGAATCCCTGTGGGAGACGACAAAATTGTTTTTGAGTCCCCATGCTGGAGAAAGCGGTCAAATATCTGCTTTCAGGTGCTATTTTTGACAGAAGAAACCATTTGAAATATCTAATGTTGTTTTATATTTTTTGCGCACGATGTTATTCATCATTGCTGCACTGTGTGAGTTTTGTACTGCAAAAGTTTTACAGCAGGAGTTTAGATGTCTGTGGTCCGAAACTAGATGATATGAATCGTCTGGCTTGGAGACAGGACACAAAGGATTGTTCATTTGTGAGGTGCATGTTTCAATCACCCCCTGATATTCAAGTTGATCTAAAATTTATTTTACTTGTTTTTTTGCTTCTTGCTTAACAGGATACTGCCTCTGTGCAGTAGGTTGATTTTTTAACTGGATTTTATGGTGAGGAGACTCCTCATCAGTGGCGGTTCTTTTATATGGGCGGAGGGGCTGCGCCCTCGTCTTTTCCTGCCCATAATGTGTGCTTTTTTATTGTACAATTACAACTACGAGTCAAAACAGCTTTCTGCCAGTAAACTGACTCGGGCTGTCTGGTGACTTCAGGCAGCGTTCGCAAGTCAGGTTTATGGCAGGCACAAATAATGCACTTGGAGCATGCGTAGGCAGTCCTAGATTTGCCGGCTGAGGAGCTCACAGCCCTGAGGCTTGTGACGTCACCAGCTCGGCAAAGCCATTGAAGTCCTTGTTGAAGGACCTCCCCCACCAATAAAGCTAGCCCTGGGCGCTGTTGCCTTCAGCTCCGCAGAGCCAGGGCTACACATCAATCACAGTTGAGGAAGCCTCACTGTAGTGCTAACCCCACCCTACCCTGACTGTGACCAATCAAATTATGGTGTCTGTCAGTTCCCTCCTACTGCCTGTGGGAGCGCGGGCCAGGGCGCATTTGAAGTTATTGGTAGCTGCCATATACCTGTTTCGTTAGGCGTCCCCCAAGGATCTTCCCTATCACCAACTCTGTTCAACCTAGTTATGGAACCTCTCACCACCTTACTACAAGCATCCAATGTACTCTTTCACATGTACGCAGATGACACCCAACTATATCTCAAATTACAATCCCCCAATGACATTTCACTCCTGAACTCAAACGATCAGAAACACCCAATCATGGCTTGCCAATAGTCATCTCAAACTCAATGCTCTGAAAACAGAGTTCCTCCTGATCTCACCTCCCGGGAAGATCTCTACCACTCAAACTTGGCTTAAACAGCTAACTGCACTCAATGTCCAGCCCACCTTAGTGGATTCAGCAAAATCTCTAGGCATAACTCTCGACTCCAATCTCAACATGCAGCAACATATCAGCAAGGCTACTAAAGGAGCGAACTTCCAAATCAACACCCTGAGGAAACTTAAACCCTTCCTGCCAGCCAAAGACTTCAAAACTGCAGTACAAGCACTAGTAATCCCGCGAATTGAATACGGCAGCATCGCCCTCTGCGGTCTCCCGCTAACGACTACTGCACCCTTAAGAGCTTCTCTAAATGCTGCAGCGAGACTCATCACGGGGTCAAAAAAACACTCACATATCTCCCCTGACTTGAAATCCTTGAACTGGCTGCCATTTGAAGCCAGAATACATCTGAAAATAGCCTGCATGACACACAAGGCTGTACACCTGAGCTCCCCCGGATACCTCACTCAGAAGCTGTCTATCTCGGGTGGCTCTAGAAACACTAGAGGCTCAAACAATCTTCCGCTAAAACCTCGAAGATTCCGGAAGGAAAAAACCTATAAACGCTCTTTCTCAGGAATGGCACCCAGGATCTGGAACTCACTCCCTCCTGAAACCAGGCTCATCTCCTCCTTCACACTTTTTAAGAAAGAAGTAAAAGCTATCCTCATGGCCAAATACACTTGACCTATTAATGTTGAGCTGTAAAGATTCTGCACCGATTTTTATTATTCTGTTCGATTCCTATGACTATGTGTTTTACCTGTACTATTGGCTTACCTGACTATCTGTGCACACATTTATCTGTAATATTTGCTTTATTGTTGTATCGCTGCTACTTTACTCCTTAATGACCTGTTTTTCATTCTCTTGTTGGTATTCCCTGCATTGTAAAGCGCTCTAATATCTGCAAAGATCTTGTTCGCGCTATATAAAACTTTTAAATAAATAAATAAATAAATAAACCGGCAGAACCTCAGGCTTACAAACGCGACATTTCCCTTACAGTTATAACAAATGACAATGCCGCTGGTCCAACCTCACGTGGATCCGGCATCTACTGTTGTTTTTCCGTCCCAGCTGCAGTGTAATGATGATGAGGCATGCTGTGCACTGTGAAAGTTGTGCTGTGACGGTGCCTGCACCTCAAATTGGCGCCATGCAGTTGTTTGCGAGTCAGTGTGTGCGACCGGTGTAATGTACACCAACCACCCAGGCTCACAAGAGGGGTCAGTTGGAGGAAATACTGCCGCTGCTAAGAGGACAAAGAACGGCGCCAGAGAGAGGCCATTACATCTGTCGTGTCTCTTCTTGCCATGTACTTGTGGGACGGTGAGGGGAAGTAGTACGAACACTGGAGCTCCTTTCCGTCATTTGACACAACGAGAGCTTCTTCGTGGTGAGTAGATTTATTTGTTTGCAGTGAAGAGAAGTAAATAAGCGGCGCACTGGAAAGGAATGCAGAAGTCCATGACACATGCTCACAAGATGAACCTCTCCAGCCCAAGGGAGGTGGTTACTCCTGGGCCTGGAAGCCACCAGTTTACAAAACCAGAGCACGCAAATGATGAGGGTTGAGAGAATGCTGCTGGTCAAGGACAGGTTGCGAGTAAAAAGAGTGCATACTGTGCATAGTTACTGGGACTTTTCATAGGTTACAGAGGAGGACCAATTGTACAAATTGTCGGAAAAGCAGGCACACCGTCACTTCTCGTACAGCATACACAACAGATATGCACATATACACAACACACCACACAAAATACCAGCAGCCACACCGAAGAAACATTCTGAACACACAGAAAATACTTGCATGCTTCGGGCAATAATTTTATGTTAAACCAAAGCAATCCAGGAACACTTTTACATTTGTGACTCCTGACTAGACTATACCTGGCCCTGTGGTCAAAGATCAAGGGTCGTGATTCTTGATTTAAAAATATTGATTTGCCGCTTCTGTAATGTCTTGTGAACATTGGTGAATATTAGCCACTCCCACAAGGAATACTACACAGGAGTTGCCAAATGAAAATACAAGTGTAGTGATCCTGCATCGTGCCCTGCAAACTCAGAATACACTTTTAACACTGTGTGAACTCTTTTGTGCTCCCTCAATTTATTGTGCCCTTTATTGGTCTTAACACATTATCTTCCCGAATTTTCGCCACCTTTAGTCCTCTTACATGCCAATATTATGTAACTTTTTCAAAATCAGGTCCGGTATGTAAAACTGGGCATGCATGATTAGTCAAGAGGCACTTGGAGGTGCTGTGTTCTATAAGTCTAACCGGTGTCTCAAAAAAACAGGAGCTTCTACAACATATCATAGATGTGACCTGCTATTTATTAAGTGTGCAGCTTTATTTAAAAGTAAATGAGATTTTACCAATGGTATATGGCCACTTGCTCAATCAAGAGACCAGAGTTCAAATTATGGTTTCCCCACTTGTTGCTGAACCTTCTTTCCCCTTCCCAAACCTTCTATATGACAGTCACGCTCGCTCACTGCGCTCCCTCTCTCTATTAAATTCATGGTTTCATTTTTACGCCTTACTACTTTTAGACTTCACCAGCCGCCACTGCTCCTCATCCCATCCTACATGATTTTTATATAATGCAGGGGCTTGGGCCCCTGCCCATTTTCTAGCAAGTGTGTATTTTTTAATGAATTGGAATGTGATTTGAGAAGGCAGGCATAATCATTTCTTCGCCATGTGGGCACTCCCTGACAAACTCTGGTGGCCAGTCCTTTTCTGCTAGAAGGATATCATAGCCTTTAGATAGATTCTCCCAAAAGAGACCTTTTATTTTCCTAGTTTTATCTCCCTCTATACGTAATGCTATTTCACATAGTTTATGGGGCACGCTCACTCGGGTGTCTGCAGTTTCCACTTGAATGTATTCATTCGTGTCCACTGTCTCCAGAAGATTCATCAGGATCTTGTGAGCTATGCTGACTTCTGCTGTGCTGTCTAGCATTGTCTGGGCCCACTCTCCGTTTTTCAGTTGTGTCCTCAATATTCTCTGCATGTTTTATTTTAATACTATCTACCTTCTTTCTGGGAAATTGTAATTTTTTACTTTGATGAGCAGGTTCCTTGTCTTTGGACCTGATGTGCTCTTCTTTATGTTCTGATCGTCCTCTTCTTTCCGATTTCTTTGAGGAAGTCTGAAAAGATCGAGAGGAACGTGTATCAATATCTTGATATCTGTCAGGTTTTCTTAAATTGTCCCTATTTCTAAGGTTGTATCTTTTTTCAGACTTGCCCCCTTCCCCCTTCTGGAGATCTATTTCTCCGTTGGGGAGACCTTCCTCTGGACTGAAATTGTTTTTCTCTGGGAGTGGTTTGTTTGTTACCCTCCCACTTCTTCTTTTGAGAATTGAGATTATTTTTAATAAACGTTTTTTCAGGATTTTCAATTAGTTGGGGTTTTACTGGTTTTGCCACCCAAACTATCTCTGCCTAATTATTCATAGGATTTTTCAATTATTTTAGCAAGCTCAAAAGGTTGGTCTGTTATATCTGTCTCCTTCAATTTTTGGCGGATTGCCACACATGCTGCTTCTCCTTTTATGTTGGCTAATAATATAGCCGAGACCTGCTTAAAGTCTTTCAGTAATTTCATACCCAGAGTTAAAGCAGGTTCTGGACCGTATTAATTTTGAATCTGTCTTAGTATATCTGGTATAACTGCCATGGACGGAACACCATGTGTTTTTGTGTAGATAGAAGCAAAGACTGTGCTCCAAGTGTCACAGTCCTCCACATGTGGTGCGATCCCCATTGGGAGACAGATAGTCAGAATTCTGTGTTTTTTGTGAGGGGTAGTATCAGTAAATACTGCCTCTATCTGAGGGATTTTTTGAGCTAACCAGAATGGAATTTGTTCCCGTTTTGCGGGTGTTTTACCAAGACATGTGGTGTTATCTTGTTTGTGTTCCCCTGTTGAGGGGTGTTTTGTGGAATTTTAATTGCAGGTTGGACTGTTGAAGTCCGCATGACATATTGAACCAATTGTCTATGAATTTTAATTAGTTGTTTTAGCTGAACTAAAAGTTCTCCATCTGACATCGCTTCAATGTCCGTATGTGGTGTGTAGCTGGCTAGAACCGGCCATGTGGCTCCTGGTCTACCTATTGAACCGCGCCTGGTAATGTGATTTCGATGTTTTAGGGCGCCATTAAACAAGAGCAGGTGCTCTTGGTATGTTATTGGAATTTCAACTTCCTCGAAAGGAGAGTAGTCCTCTGGAGATTCCGCTATTTTGTAGTAGTGGAACTCATGTGTTATAGCATTTGCTTCTGGAAAATGTATCCAGGAATAGAATACCTCTGTCTGCCGAAACTCATGTGCCTCTTCCACAAATATGACTGTACCACCTCTTGATGATACTCCATTTTCTATAAGTTTTATAGTTATGGTTTTTCTTATATTGACCGGGATGATTATTGCATCTTGGTCGTCTTCATTAAACCCTGTAAGGTCGGCACCCGGTTGATTCGCATTTACTGCGGCTTCATCGGTTTCGTTGTTGTCGCAGTGATTTGACATTGTTTAATGAAAGTTTCTTGCAGAGCAAGTTTTTGAGGAAACAAAGATTAGGTGCACAATATTTTGGAACACTGTATCCTTCAACGTTGACTATACCGTAAACTAATACATAGGATTCTCATCCTACTAAGTTTCTGCGGATATTAACCTTGCACCCACTCCAACATCTATTGGAGTTTTTACGGGAAAAGGGGTCTGTATGAAAAAGCACGACTGAGATACTCTAGTATCTTGCATTAGATTATCGCCTTACCAAACGTTGGGCGCCATGTAGTGTAGTTCCTATTTTCCCAATAGGCTCTGCGCATTGGAATAACATAAACGATAGTTTAGACGTAGGACTGAGGTCAACTAGGTCTCTATTGAATATGTTAGACTTAATTTAGGTTTGCCAGCTAGCTCAGAGGTCACTAGAAACTTTCTTGAATGAACAGGGAGGAGTGAACTTCCCTGATTAGACAAGAAGGGATTCAGCTTCTGACAAGCGCATAAACATGACAACTTTGCTCCCCCAGAATAAGGAGTATATCTCCAGAGTCGTGTGAAAACAATAGATAGCTATTTCACTAAGTCAATCGTGCATACTTAGTTTCACCAGAGTGCAGAGAAATAGGGAGCCGGGCGTTTTCAATAAAAGGTGTTATTTATTGAGCAGTCTTCTTTCTCATGCAAGAGAAAGGAATTGCCACAATTGCAATACTTGTTATAAAGTAAAGTGCGTACAGTAAAAGGAGTATTATGAAATAATACTGTAAAAGCATTGATATGGTTTCTGAGCCATAGGATACTTAAAAGGTATAAAATATATACAGTATTTGAAAAGAAAGGGGCCCCTGCCTAATGGGATGAACCCTGGCAAGGATACAACACTTGGGGTAAGAAAGAGCAAAAATGCACCGGGTTTTGTGCCTGTTGAACTTGAGAGAGAGAAAACTAGAAGCTAATGACTGAACTCACACTGTAATTTTACTGATATATTCTAATATTTTATTTCTTTATATATCATCTTTTTTTGTAGAAAGTGTTTTTTTGTCTTTTTATAAATTAATACATACAAAAATCCAATACATATAACAAAATGTATGTGAATAATAACAAACAGTCCATTTAATTTATAAAATACAGAAGTGCATTCCCATTTCAACGCGTTTCGGCGTGAGCCTTCTTCAGGAAGTCTGTATTCATGCACAATTATGTTGACTTATTGTGAATAGGTAGAGTTGGAGGACTGGAAACCGTAGTTCTATCAGTTATGGAGATCACCAAGACTATAGTGCATGTTGCCTTATATTTACTGATAAAAGGACTATATTAATCCAGTAGATGAAACGAGTCCTTGAAGAGGGAAAATGTGGATAGAAAACAGTGGCGGTGCCCACTCGAGATTACTTAATAAGACGATGTGTTCCAACCAAACAAGAAGTTCTGGTGAAGTTGAGGATGTCTAAGATTCGTCATAACTACCGTGTCTACTCCATTATAAAACGGATGGCTGGATACATGGAGCGGGCGTCTGTCTGCAGTTCTTCGTCATTTTATAAATTAAATGGACTGGTGCAATTTTGCTCTTTCTTACCCCAAATAAAATATATACAGTTACATACAATGATAAAAGTTTGACTAAACGTACTCAACTGGTGCTTCTAAATACGTCTACCCCGATGTACCTAACCTAAGCCTAGTACGTGGAAAGGAGTAAAGGAGTTATTAAGTTAAAATAGTTTTTGCCAAGAAGCTGACTCAAGAATTCTCTAAGGATCTAATCAGCTCCGTGCCTTGGTTTTAGAAAGAAGGAGGTCTTGTATCTCGCTCTCAGGACTCGATCTCCCAGTAACCCGCAAGAGTGACTGGAAACACTGAAGCTGGATTTTCTCGGCAGGAGAAAAAGACAGCGTCTTTCTCAGTGTGTCAAATGGGAGGGACAGCTTCCTTCGGCACTCGCATCAGCTGGGCTTTGGATAAGTAGATAGCCGCTCTGCTCCACACCACCGTGTGTTGCTTAAGGCAAACGCTGGTATATTTATACCTGGAAGGTGCTGTGTTTGATTTAAGGTTGGACATAAGACGTCAATAAAAGATGTCACTAAGAACTGGCTGTTCTTTCAGTGCTCGCAGGACTTCTAGGACAAAACAAAACAAAAGCATGGGGAATTCCCAGGTTGCTGGAGGTTTGGTTTGTTAAAAGAACTTGTTGTACTTTCTAGGAGTGTAAGGAAGTAGCCTTGCCGTATTTGGTTTGCATTGGCTATTACTAAATATGGATTTGATTCTTATGCCTTTATAAGGGTATGATTTGTTATAACCACATAAGGGCATAAATCGGGATTATTTAATTAGGGTCCTAGATATGATCACAGCATGTGTATATATGAATGTTGTATGTTATGTACTGTGTATGTAGTACATGTCTCTATATATGTCAGACCCTCCAGCTTTTCGCGATTTCGCGATTTGCAAAAAAATCGCGAAATCGGGTGAGTACCGCGATGGCCGCGATATTTACAATTATTGCCGCGATAACTATGAAGAAAGTGTCATCAAAACAAACATTGGCTGTTTGAGCACATGTTACTACTGCCACCGTCCAGCCGTCGAATACCTGCTGCCTCCCACTTGATAAGATCCAATCCTTTAGCCTATGTGGCTTTGATGTGCAAATGCAGCTGGCGCCTCGCTCCGGGAACAGGACTTTAACTCTCATCATGACGCCTGAGGCTCAGAGAGAGTGCCGGTCGGCTGAGGCTGTGGAAGGGTGTTATCCGTTTCTGCTGCCCATGCATTTCTTGGCACTAATGTCTAGGGGAAGAATGCTTAATAAATGTACAAGTGCAGGTGGGCTGAGTGAGGAGTGCCTGGTGAGCACGCTCCATGCCGTACTGTGTTTCGTTGAATTTTATTGTTCGTGTAACACTGCTCTTATTGTGATGTCTCAGCAAACGCTTGCCTCTCAGAAAGCAGGATTAGGAAATGGCTGTTTGACTTGAAAGGAGTGTTTTGTGTATGGGGGCTTCTGACCTTGTCTGTGGGTCAGAGAGTGGTCTGCGATCCGTCAGATAATTTTTATTTAGTTAGTTGTTAGTGAAGCCCCTGGCGTTTTTTTTCCTGGGAAAATGTCCTGCTACATTTCAGTGTTTGGGAAGGTGGGAGATTTGCAAAATAAGTCAAAACACTCGTAAGGAAATTATGTTTATTTTTCTGGTACGTGGGATCTGCAGATTGTGAATTTATTACTTTTTTCTGCCTTTTTTTAGATTATTTCTCCAGTGATTTCAAAAATACAACTTTGAACCTTAAATTACATTTCCTAAGTTTTCCAATGCCTTTAGTGAAATTTGCAAAGTTTTGCACAATATTGCAAGGACATTTGTGGAAAGCAAGTCCTGCAATTTATTACACATTTAGTTTTCATTTTTTAATAAGATTATCTGTTCCAAACTGCCTAGGGAACCTGCCTGTCGATCATTAATTAATAAAAGAAAAGTTCACAAAAACTGGCCGATATTAATATTTTCGAGAGCATTTACAGCTAAGAACTCATAAGTATTTTTACTTTCTTTGGTCCTACGCTCCTGACCAGGCTCCCCTCCACGCAACGCAAATAGCAGTGGGGCGCCCTAAGCAGACCCTCCAGGATTTCGCGATTTCAGATGAAGAATTGCAATTCCAAGGGATAACAGTCTTCACCTGTGGGCTGCTTCCTCTATTCCATATCCCAGGCTGCCTATTCAAAGTGGAATCCTCTGCTAAAACAGTTTCCATTGATTTAAGGCTGAAAATGAATGATTATGAGTAAAATAAAGTGCCGCAAAAATGCCGCTAAATTTCCATATTTGTGCCGCTAAATTTCCATATTTGTGCCGCTAAATTTGCGAATCCATGCCGCTATATCCTGGGGGGTCTGATATGTGTTTTAACTTGCAGCCCTGAAGTAGTCCTATGTTGTAGTACTAAACGCGTTGCCTGTTGCTTTTAAAGAATGAAAAAATAAAGAAGTAAATGCCTCCTTATGCGCAATATTGAGCTAGGATTATTTATATGGACTTGTTCATTTCACAGTGGTGCAGCTCTGATTTAGTTTGTTTGTCTTATTTCCCTGAGTGAAGGGGAGTGTCCTTGGTTAGGGGGCCCCTTTGGGAGTTTGCACACAGGATATTTCCACAAACCAAATACATTGGTGATTTTTTGTGATTCGTGCTGCATTTGTTGTTTGGCTATATAAAGGGGATGATTCCTTGAGGAGAACAGGGGCTTGAATCAATTAAACTAGAATTTCAAAAAGGTTTACCCCTGACACCATGGATGACACAAGTATCTTACTTCCAGAAGTCCTTTTTATTGACTCTTTGTATTCAGTATCTCTTTTTCTGTTTTTTGTATATATATTTTTATATCGCACACCTATTATACATTTTATATATAATATACATTTACAAAATTTACATCAAGTTCATCATACTGTACATATATCTACATTCTTGTTGTTGTTCTTAAAAGATGAAATCAACACTTGTATATACAAAACACTGGATCCTACTTAACTGAAATTTGCAAGATGGCACATTTCTTTTAATCAAAGCTGCTTAATGTATATACAAACAAGCGGTCCTACTTTCTTAGTATTGTCAAAATCAACTGCCTTTTTGATCAAATCCACATACTTAATTGGTGGTCCTTAAACAATGTAATCACCAAATGAAATTTATATTATTAGTTCATAATATGTACATCGGGGAATTTTATCTTTTTTCCACCAGATACATTTAACTTGTTGTGGTATTCATTTGTGATTATATAACCGTGATAATCTCGCCAACGCGTTTCGACCTTGTCGATGTGGGACCTTCACTCTTGATTTTATTAAGGTCTTCTTCAGGGCTTGTTTTTGGTATGTTGTAGGACAATTTTATATCTATGAGAAAATAAATTTATCTCTTTTAGTGGCCAGAATCTATCTCAAGTAGTATAACATTGCGTATCATAATGTCATTACCCATATTGTCTTTTTTTATATATACATACCCGCCTTCTGTTGGATGGGGGCGTGTTTGTCTATTTCCACCTGTGTGTCAGAATAGGTTGTTTCATTATTTAGATTCTAATATTGTTGGCAGACTTACGAAAAATTGATTTTTCAAACGTGCATTTGTGCACTACATACCCCTTTTGTGGCGCTGTTTTTCTGTGGAGTAAATCCTGTTGATATTTCTTATGTAGTGCTTAGATGTGGGTATGTCTCACCCAATTTGTTTTCTTTTGGCTGTAGGTTAAAGCAAAAAGTATCATAAGTCGATATGTTTAAAGGACCTTTCAGTTTTTTTAGTTGCTAGTTACAGCACTGGTCTCCTGCAGTTTACATTTTCGATTGCTTAAACAGGATGTCATACGTCACTTTATTGAAGAGAGCACTCTCGATTTTCCTAACTCTTCACATAAACGGCCTTTTTAAATTTAACATTTTCTTTCTCGTAGGCTCAAGCGGTATTGTTGTTTACCCTCGTACAGCATATATGTTGTTGCAATTATGACTTCCCCCTCGTTTCTGGGTTGCTTGGCACTCTCGTAAACTAATTCTGTTTAAAGGTTGCTCCGTACCTTGTCTTCGCACTTCCGCTTCTAATTCTTTGGGCGTCTCACGGGGCTGTTCGTATCTGTGCATACAGCGTCTTCGTCTTCTTTAGCGTCTCTGTACCTTCTGCGTCTCCGTCTTACTAGCCGGTGTGCTTCCGGGTCTTGGTTCACGTTGTTTTCTGTTTTCCGATAGCGTGCTGCACCCGCCCTTATTTCATGTCTATGTTAGGGTGCTGGGAGTTGGAGTCTTTGTTGGCTAAATGCCTTCCATTTTTTAAACGTGTCCAATTTGATCTGCACCTATGTGCATATAAGTTCGTATTGTAAGTGCCACATTTGCGAGATGTCCTGCTGCGTGTTTCTCAACTGAGGGGGTCTTCAGTCGAAATAAAAAGATTTTTATTTCATTTTCGATGCTGTTATCTAGTTGGTTTTGGCGGCCTGCTTGTGGAGTATATGATAAAAGTTTACTGAACTTTTTAATATCTGGTCATTTACGTAAAATGCGTAAGGTCTGACATCTCATTGAGTCCATTTTCTATTGTATCTAGGTATAGGATAATTTTTGCCTCGAATTTTGACATGACATTTTCCACATTATTGCCCACAATATGTTTTAGGACTGTCCACTTAATATCTTTCTCTGAATGTCCCATCTCGATACAATGTGCGACCATCGGGGCATTTTGAGTCTTGCATTTTATACATGATCTATGTTGTGTGATCCTTTTTCTTATTTGTTGGCTTGTTTTGCCTATGTAGGCTTTCATGCATGGACATATCACACAGTAGATTACATCTTGCGTGTTGCAATTTGTAAATTCATCATGGATGATATATTTAGATCCATATTGGAATTTTGTTCCTTCTATGGTGTTTTCACATGAGACACAATTGCCACATTTTTTATGTCCTTTTACTGGCGGTAGTGATAGCATAGATCGTAATGTTGTATCCTGTCTTTTCACATTTGTGTTTGCCCTCACAAGTTTATCTTTGATGCTTGAATTTCTTTTTAGGGCAAATATAGGCAAATTTTTGAACGGTTCAATACTTTTCACTGTATTCCAATTTTTACGTATTATCTTCTGGATTTCATTTGTCACTCCGGAAAAAGTTGTGACACATACCAGTGGAGAATTCTCTTCTTTACTTCTTGGACTTAACAAGGAATCTCTCGGAACATACCACACCCGTTTCATGGCCTTTTTCAGAAGTTTTTTTGGATAACCTCTTGTAAGTAGTTTTTCTAGGAGTATTGTGGCATTGGCAAAATAATCCTCCTTTTTTGTACAGTTCCGGTGAATTCTCATGAATTGGCTGAAGGTCAAGTTGCCTCTTAAATTCCTCTGATGGAAACTGCCATAGTGTAAAAAGGTATTTCTATCCGTGGTCTTGGTGTAGAGAGTCGTGTATATTTGACCAGCTTCATGTTTGATTAGTAAGTCCAAGAAGTTCATTTCGATTTTACTCTTATTTACAGTGAATTATATGTTGCGGTTCCTGTCTTTCAACCATTTGGTGAAGTCTGATAATTGCTCCTCTCCTCCTCTCCATAACATAAAAACATTGTCTATATAACGGTACCACATTTTAATGTGGCGGTCATATGGGTTATTGGAGAAAATCCATCTTTCTTCGAACATTGCCATAAACATTATGGCCATTTCCGGAGCAAAAGGACACCACATCGCGGTGCCCTTCACTTGGATGTACTTATTGCCATTAAAAGTGAAAAAGTTATTTTTCAAGCAAATTGCTGCCAGTTGCAAAAGGAAGTCTGTTGGCACATTATGTGGACGATCTCTTTTTTCTAAGATGATATTCATCACTTCTAAGCCTGCTTCTTGTTGTATATTTGAGTAGAGGCTCACGATATCTAATGTAACTAGAAATTCCTCTTCCTCCTCAAAGGGATGATGCTCTAAGATGTTAATTGCCTGCATGGTATCTTTGATGTAACTTGTTGTTTCTGATACTAAAGGTTTTAAAAAGGTATCCACGTATTTAGCTGGGCGTTCCAATATGGAGTTTACTCCAGATATTATTGGCCTTCCCAGGGGATTCCTTTGGTCCTTATGCATTTTGGGTAAGATATACATAAGTGGTGTCCGTGGATTTTCATTAATCAGGAATTTAGCTTCCTTTTTTGACAGCCATCCTTCTTTCTCTCCAATGTTCTTTAATACCTCTAGTTTTGACTTAACTTTGTTGTTCCAGTCTCCATCTGTCTTTCTATAGTACTGTTCATCACTTAGTTGCCTAAGTACTTCGGCTTCATACTTTTCGCGTTGGAGTATCACCACTCCCCCGCCTTTGTCTGCTGGCTTGGCGATAATTTTGTCGTTATTTTTAAGATTTTCTAGAGCCACTTTTTCTTGTTGTGGCATGTTCCATTTGATGAATGTCCTTTTGTTCTCTAAGTCTGCCAGATCTCGTAGTACATTTCTCTCGAATGTCAATAACTCGATTGGCATATTGGTTGAGTTAGGGAAGAAAGTTGACTGGTTTTTTAATCCTGAGTAGTTTCGCTCCACATAATTCGGTGTGTCCTCGAAGAAGATTTTTTATCTAATTTTTCTGAATAGCTGTATGATTTCTAATTTGGTCAGTCTTAGGTCTGGTCTGACTGTTGGTATGAATGACAGCCCTCTTTGTAGTACGCTTATTTCTTGTGGTGTTAATTCATATTCAGATATATTGTAGATTGGATTTTCTTCTGAGATCACCAACGGTAAACATTCCTCCTCGTTGTAATTTGTTCGGGTTGAGGATTGTACCATCTTGACCCTCGTGCTCTGCCTCTGGGTCGGCGATTTCATCTGCCTAAAAAAGGTGCCGACTGATAAGTTTGTCCCTGTTGGTTTGTGGCTGCACTTGTTGATGGATTCGTGTCACTTGAGCTCTCTGATGATGAAGAAGCGTCTGAGAAAGTCAGAAATTGTCTTCTGCTTCTTCCTCCGTATGTTCGTAATGCTCCTGTATTTTGAGGCTGTTTGTAGAAATCCTTATCTAGGTACGGGTACGTTTTGATTTCAGAGAAGTTGCTAATATCTTTCTGAAGTTTGAATTTTTTGGCGTCTGCTGTTGTTTTTTTAAATACTTTGTTTTCTTTTTGTATCTTTAATAGTAGTGCTTGTGCATTCTCTATTGCCGTATTGTTTTTCAGGGCCTCTTCCAATTCTTGAATTAATTCAAGTTCTTTTAGGCTCAGGCGTTCTGCTGTTATCATTGAGTGGAACATCCAATCTCTTGAGCATTTTGTTCCTATGTGGCTGAAGCCTTCAAGATATTCAGGTTGATCAACAAAAATCACTAGAACATTTTTAACTTGCAGGCCTACTGGAATTGTTCCTGCTCTCATATGTTCAAAGAGGACTTCACCGTGTAGTGCAGTTCTTATTTGTTTCTTTTTTAGTCTCGTTATTTTATCTACTTCCGATTGTTGACTGGGATTAGTTGCTCTAGTTCCTGGGTTAAGTGTGGAAGGTCGTTTTAGAAATTCTTCTATATCTTCTTCTCTAAAACTTAATGTCTTTGGCTCTGACATTTATACACAATGTAGTTCTATTATCTGGTTGCTGCTGGTTTACAGTTACAGTTAGAGGTATGTCACTTCTCTAATGGTGAGGTAAATTATGATTCTTCGGTGTGCCTATAGCTTTCCATAGCACGGACATAAATGACCTGCTGTACGTTTGTATTTTTTTACGTTTATTTTTTATACAATTCCCTCGTGGACCTGGTGTCTACTCTGAAATTTGTCTATATAAAGGGGATGATTCCTTGAGGAGAACATGGGCTTGAATCAAGTAAACTAGAATTTCAAAAAGGTTTACCCCTGACACCATGGATGACACAAGTATCTTACTTCCAGAAGTCCTTTTTATTGACACTGTGTATTCAGTATCTCTTTTTCTGTTTTTTTGTATATATATTTTTATATCGCACACCTATTATACATTTTATATATAATATACATTTACAATATTTACATCATGTTCATCATACTGTACATATATCTACATTCTTGTTGTTGTTCCTAAAAGATGAAATCAACACTTGTATATAAAAAACACCGGATCCTACTTAACTGAAATTTGCAAGATGGCACATTTCTTTTAATCAAACCTGCTTAATGTATATACAAACAAGCGGTCCTACTTTCTTAGTATTGTCAAAATCAACTGCCTTTTTGATCAAATCCACATACTTAATTGGTGGTCCTTAAACAATGTAATCACCAAATGAAATTTATATTATTAGTTCATAATATGTAGATCGGGGAATTTTATCTTTTTTCCACCAGATACATTTAACTTGTTGTGGTATTCATTTGTGATTATATAACCGTAATAATCTCGCCGCCGCGTTTCGACCTTGTCGATGTGGGACCTTCACTCTCGATTTTATTAAGGTCTTCTTCAGGGCTTGTTTTTGGTAGGTTGTAGGGCAATTTTATATCTATGAGAAAATAAATGTATCTCTTTTAGTGGCCAGAATCTATCTCAAGTAGTATAACATTGCGTATCATAATGTCATTACCCATATTGTCTTTTTTTATATATACATACCCGCCTTCTGTTGGATGGGGGCGTGTTTGTCTATTTCCACCTGTGTGTCAGAATAGGTTGTTTCATTATTTAGATTCTAATATTGTTGGCAGACTTACGAAAAATTGATTTTTCAAACGTGCATTTGTGCACTACATACCCCTTTTGTGGCGCTGTTTTTCTGTGGAGTAAATCCTGTTGATATTTTTTATGTAGTGCTTAGATGTGGGTATCTCTCACCCAATTTGTTTTCTTTTGGCTGTAGGTTAAGGCAAAAAGTATCATAAGTCGATATGTTTAAAGGACCTTTCAGTTTTTTTAGTTGCTAGTTACAGCACTGGTCTCCTGCAGTTTACATTTTCGATTGCTTAAACAGGATGTCATACGTCACTTTATTGAAGAGAGCACTCTCGGTTTTCCTAACTCTTCACATAAACGGCCTTTTTAAATTTAACATTTTCTCTCCCGTAGGCTCAAGCGGTATTGTTGTTTACCCTCGTACAGCATATATGTTGTTGCAATTATGACTTCCCCCTCGTTTCTGGGTTGCTTGGCACTCTCGTAAACTAATTCTGTTTAAAGGTTGCTCCGTACCTTGTCTTCGCACTTCCGCTTCTAATTCTTTGGGTGTCTCCCGGGGCTGTTCGTCTCCATGCATACAGCGTCTTCGTCTTCTTTAGCGTCTCAGTACCTTCGGCGTCTCCGTCTTACTAGCCGGTGTGCTTCCGGGTCTTGGTTCACGTTGTTTTCTGTTTTCCGATAGCGTGCTGCACCCGCCCTTATTTCATGTCTATGTTAGGGTTGCTGGAAGTTGGAGTCTTTGTTGGCTAAATGCCTTCCATTTTTTAAACGTGTCCAATTTGATCTGCACCTATGTGCATATAAGTTCGTATTGTAAGTGCCACATTTGCGAGATGTCCTGCTGCGTGTTTCTCATCTGAGGGGGTCTTCAGTCGAAATAAAAAGATTTTTATTTCATTTTCGATGCTGTTATTTAGTTGGTTTTGGCGGCCTGCTTGTGGAGTATATGATAAAAGTTTACTGAACTTTTTAATATCTGGTCATTTTCGTAAAATGCGTAAGTTCTGACATCTCATTGAGTCCATTTTCTATTGTATCTAGGTATAGGATAATTTTTGCCTCAAATTTTGACATGACATTTTCCACATTATTGCCCACAACATGTTTTAGGACTGTCCACTTAATATCTTTCTCTGAATGTCCCATCTCGATACAATGTGCGACCATTGGGGCATTTTGAGTCTTGCATTTTATACGTGATCTATGTTGTGTGATCCTTTTTCTTATTTGTTGGCTTGTTTTGCCTATGTAGGCTTTCATGCATGGACATATCACACAGTAGATTACATTTTGGGTGTTGCAATTTTTAAATTCATCATGGATGATATATTTAGATCCATATTGGAATTTTGTTCCTTCTATGGTGTTTTCACCTGAGACACAATTGCCACATTTTTTATGTCCTTTTACTGGCGGTAGTGATAGCATAGATCGTAATGTTGTATCCTGTCTTTTCACATTTGTGTTTGCCCTCACAAGTTTATCTTTGATGCTTGAATTTCTTTTTAGGGCAAATATAGGCACATTTTTGAACGATTCAATACTTTTCACTGTATTCCAATTTTTACGTATTATCTTCTGGATTTCATTTGTCACTCCGGAAAAAGTTGTGACACATACCAGTGGAGAATTCTCTTCTTTACTTCTTGGAGTTAACAAGGAATCTCTCGGAACATACCACGCCCGTTTCATGGCCTTTTTCAGAAGTTTTTTTGGGTAACCTCTCGTAAGTAGTTTTTCTAGGAGTATTGTGGCATTGGCAAAATAATCCTCCTTTTTTGTACAGTTCCGGTGAATTCTCATGAATTGGCTGAAGGGCAAGTTGTCTCTTTAATTCCTCTGATGGAAACTCCATAGTGTAAAAAGGTATTTCTATTCGGGGTCTTGGTGTAGAGAGTCGTGTATATTTGACCAGCTTCATGTTTGATTAGTAAGTCCAAGAAGTTCTTTTCGATTTTACTCTTATTTACAGTGAATTGCATGTCGCGGTTCCTGTCATTCAACCATTTGGTGAAATCTGATAATTGCTCCTCTCCTCCTCTCCATAACATAAAAACATCGTCTATATAACGGTACCACATTTTAATGTGGCTGTCATATGGGTTATTGGAGAAAATCCATCTTTCTTCGAACATTGCCATAAACATTATGGCCATTTCCGGAGCAAAAGGACACCCCATCGCGGTGCCCTTCACTTGGATGTACTTATTGCCATTAAAAGTTAAAAAGTTATTTTTCAAGCAAATTGCTGCCAGTTGCAAAAGGAAGTCTGTTGGCACATTATGTGGACGATCTCTTTTTTCTAAGAAGATATTCATCACTTCTAAGCCTGCTTCTTGTTGTATATTTGAGTAGAGGCTCACGATATCTACTGTAACTAGAAATTCCTCTTCCTCCTCAAAGGGATGATGCTCTAATATGTTAATTGCCTGCATGGTATCTTTGATGTAACTTGTTGTTTCTGATACCAAAGGTTTTAAAAAGGTATCCACGTATTTAGCTGGGCATTCCAATATGGAGTTTACTCCAGATATTATTGGCCTTCCAGGAAGATTCCTTTGGTCCTTATGTATCTTGGGAAAGATATACATAAGTGGTGTCCGTGGATTTTCATTAATCAGGAATTTAGCTTCCTTTTTTGACAGCCATCCTTCTTTCTCTCCAATGTTCTTTAATACCTCTAGTTTTGACTTAATTTTGTTGTTCCAGTCTTCATCTGTCTTTCTATAGTACTGTTCATCACTTAGTTGCCTAAGTACTTCGGCTTCATACTTTTCGCGTTGGAGTATCACCACTCCCCCGCCTTTGTCTGCTGGCTTGACGATAATTTTGTCGTTATTTTTAAGATTTTCTAGTGCCACTTTTTCTTGTTGTGGCATGTTCCATTTGATGAATGTCCTTTTGTTCGCTAAGTCTGCCAGATCTCGTAGTACATTTCTCTCGAATGTCAATAACTCGATTGGCATATTGGTTGAGTTAGGGAAGAAAGTTGACTGGTTTTTTAATCCTGAGTAGTTTCGCTCCACATAATTCGGTGTGTCCTCGAAGAAGATTTTTAATCTCATTTTTCTGAATAGCTGTATGATTTCTAATTTGGTCTGTCTTAGGTCTGGTCTGACTGTTGGTATGAATGACAGCCCTCTTAGAGAACAAAAGGACATTCATCAAATGGAACATGCCACAACAAGAAAAAGTGGCACTAGAAAATCTTAAAAATAACGACAAAATTATCGTCAAGCCAGCAGACAAAGGCGGGGGAGTGGTGATACTCCAACGCGAAAAGTATGAAGCCGAAGTACTTAGGCAACTAAAGTGATGAACAGTACTATAGAAAGACAGATGAAGACTGGAACAACAAAATTAAGTCAAAACTAGAGGTATTAAAGAACATTGGAGAGAAAGAAGGATGGCTGTCAAAAAAGGAAGCTAAATTCCTGATTGATGAAAATCCACGGACACCACTTATGTATATCTTACCCAAGATACATAAGGACCAAAGGAATCCTCCGGGAAGGCCAATAATATCTGGAGTAAACTCCATATTGGAATGCCCAGCTAAATACGTGGATACCTTTTTAAAACCTTTTGTATCAGAAACAACAAGTTACATCAAAGATACCATGCAGGCAATTAACATCTTAGAGCATCATCCCTTTGAGGAGGAAGAGGAATTTCTAGTTACATTAGATATCGTGAGCCTCTACTCAAATATACAACAAGAAGCAGGCTTAGAAGTGATGAATATCTTCTTAGAAAAAAGAGATCGTCCAGATAATGTGCCAACAGACTTCCTTTTGCAACTGGCAGCAATTTGCTTGAAAAATAACTTTTTCACTTTTAATGGCAATAAGTACATCCAAGTGAAGGGCACCGCGATGGGGTGTCCTTTTGCTCCGGAAATGGCCATAATGTTTATGGCAATGTTCGAAAAAAGATGGATTTTCTCCAATAACCCATATGACGGCCACATTAAAATGTGGTACCGTTATATAGACGATGTTTTTATGTTATGGAGAGGAGGAGAGGAGCAATTATCAGACTTCACCAAATGGTTCAATGACAGGAACCGCGACATACAATTCACTGTAAATAAGAGTAAAATCGAAATGAACTTCTTGGACTTACTAATCAAACATGAAGCTGGTCAAATATACACGACTCTCTACACCAAGACCACGGATAGAAATACCTTTTTACACTATGGCAGTTTCCATCAGAGGAATTTAAGAGACAACTTGCCCTTCAGCCAATTCATGAGAATTCACCGGAACTGTACAAAAAAGGAGGATTATTTTGCCAATGCCACAATACTCCTAGAAAAACTACTTACGAGAGGTTACCCAAAAAAACTTCTGAAAAAGGCCATGAAACGGGCGTGGTATGTTCCGAGAGATTCCTTGTTAACTCCAAGAAGTAAAGAAGAGAATTCTCCACTGGTATGTGTCACAACTTTTTCCGGAGTGACAAATGAAATCCAGAAGATAATACGTAAAAATTGGAATACAGTGAAAAGTATTGAACTGTTCAAAAATGTGCCTATATTTGCCCTAAAAAGAAATTCAAGCATCAAAGATAAACTTGTGAGGTCAAACACAAATGTGAAAAGACAGGATACAACATTACGATCTATGCTATCACTACCGCCAGTAAAAGGACATAAAAAATTTGGCAATTGTGTCTCAGGTGAAAACACCATAGAAGGAACAAAATTCCAATATGGATCTAAATATATCATCCATGATGAATTTACAAATTGCAACACCCAAAATGTAATCTACTGTGTGATATGTCCATGCATGAAAGCCTACATAGGCAAAACAAGCCAACAAATAAGAAAAAGGATCACACAACATAGATCACGTATAAAATGCAAGACTCAAAATGCCCCGATGGTCGCACATTGTATCGAGATGGGACATTCAGAGAAAGATATTAAGTGGACAGTCCTAAAATATATTGTGGGCAATATTGTGGAAAATGTCATGTCAAAATTTGAGGCAAAAATTATCCTATACCTAGATACAATAGAAAATGGACTCAATGAGATGTCAGAACTTACCCATTTTACGTAAATGACCAGATATTAAAAAGTTCAGTAAACTTTTATCATATACTCCACAAGCAGGCGGCCAAAACCAACTAGATAACAGCATCGAAAATGAAATAAAAATCTTTTTATTTCGACTGAAGACCCCCTCAGATGAGAAACACGTGGCAGGACATCTCGCAAATGTGGCGCTTACAATACGAACTTATATGCACATAGGTGCAGATCAAATTGGACATGTTTAAAAAATGGAAGGCATTTAGCCAACAAAGACTCCATCTCCCAGCAACCCTAACATAGACATGAAATAAGGGCGGGTGCAGTACGCTATCGGAAAACAAAAAACAACGTGAACCAAGACCCAGAAGCACACCGGCTAGTAAGACGGAGACGCCGAAGGTACAGAGAAGTCGAAGACGCTGTATGCACGGAGACGAACAGCCCCGTGAGACGCCCAAAGATTTAGAAGCGGAAATGCGAAGACAAGGTACGGAGCAACCTTTAAACAGAATTAGTTCACGAGAGTGCCAAGCAACCCAGAAACGAGGGGGAAGTCATAATTGCAACAACATATATGCTGTAAGAGGGTAAACAACAATACCGCTTGAGCCTACGAGAGAGAAAATGTTAAATTTAAAAAGGCCGTTTATGTGAAGAGTTAGGAAAACCGAGAGTGCTCTCTTCAATAAAGTGACGTATGACATCCTGTTTAAGCAATCGAAAATGTAAACTGCAGGAGACCAGTGCTGTAACTAGCAACTAAAAAAACTGAAAGGTCCTTTAAACCTATCGACTTATGATACTTTTTGCTTTAACCTACAGCCAAAAGAAAACAAATTGGGTGAGAGATACCCACATCTAAGCACTACATAAGAAATATCAACAGGATTTACTCCACAGAAAAACAGCGCCACAAAAGGGGTATGTAGTGCACAAATGCACGTTTGAAAAATCAATTTTTCGTAAGTCTGCCAACAATATTAGAATCTAAATAATGAAACAACCTATTCTGACACACAGGTGGAATTAGACAAACACGCCCCCATCCAAAAGAAGGCGGGTATGTATATATAAAAAAAGACAATATGGGTAATGATATTATGATACGCAATGTTATACTACTTGAGATAGATTCTGGCCACTAAAAGAGATACATTTATTTTCTCATAGATATAAAATTGTCCTACAACATACCAAAAACAAGCCCTGAAGAAGACCTTAATAAAATCGAGAGTGAAGGTCCCACATCGACATGGTCGAAACGCGTCGGCGAGATTATTACGGTTATATAATCACAAATGAATACCACAACAAGTTAAATGTATCTGGTGGAAAAAGATAAAATTCCCCGATCTACATATTATGAACTAATAATATAAATTTCATTTGGCGATTACATTGTTTAAGGACCACCAATTAAGTATGTGGATTTGATCAAAAAGGCAGTTGATTTTGACAATACTAAGAAAGTAGGACCGCTTGTTTGTATATACATTAAGCAGCTTTGATGAAAAGAAATGTGCCATCTTGCAAATTTCAGTTAAGTAGGATCCAGTGTTTTGTATATACAAGTGTTGATTTCATCTTTTAGGAACAACAACAAGAATGTAGATATATGTACAGTATGATGAACATGATGTAAATATTGTAAATGTATATTATATATAAAATGTATAATAGGCGTGCGATATAAAAAAACGTATATACAAAAAACAGAAAAAGAGATACTGAATACACAGAGTCAATAAAAAGGACTTCTGGAAGTAAGATACTTTTGTCATCCATGGTGTCAGGGGTAAACCTTTTTAAAATTCGCATTTGTTGTTTGGGTCACTGTCCATTCTTTTGTGTTCCTTCGTTGACGATCTTGGGCAGATTCCTCTTGGCGAACAACAATCACGATCCTTTTCACCTTGCAGCTTCCTTAGCTTTAATAAATTCTTTAGCATGTTGCGGCTCGGGTTGGCACTGGCAATCCTTACTCACAGCTTCAGTTACGATGACGGCTCAGGCCACAAACAGAAATGCAGCAGCGCGGACGATGTTTCACGCTGTGGGGGCAATGCGGTCACGGGGCACCTCGTAAACAGCACCACTGAACACACAGCAGTCTCAAGCATGCAAAAGCACATGCACCTAGCGTCGCTGAGACACGGTTGGAAACCTTGATGTTCCTGAGTTTCCCCAGCAGGGAACCAGCTCTCCTAAGGCCCTTGGAGACAGATTACTTCAGGACACAGCAAAGTCTTTTCAAGCAGGGGGACACAGTACACAGCAAAGTCCATTGTCTACTCCTTAGTCAAATCAGCAAACTGCAGGCCAGCCCAGAACACACAGCAAGGGCAGTGTTTCTCTTCATTCTCTTCAGCTGTTTGTCTTTGGCAGAGGTTCCTCTTGATCAGGAAGTAGTTTCATTCCTTTTTCAGTCTTGAGTTCACAGGTTTTAGCTGTCACATTTATACCCCTAAATGCCTTTGAAGTCTTTGTGCTCAGGGGGCTCTGAGCCCCGTCCAAACCAGACCTGGGTGTACTCCTGCCAGTGCACACCTTCTTTCTTTGATAGTGAGCGTTTGGGCCCCAGACACTCCGCAGGAGGTGGAACCATTCTTTTGTGGCAGCAGAACAGACCTCTTTGCATCAAAGGGGCTACTCCTCCCACCACACCAAATGCAGGCCAGCATGTTGCTGTCCCACCTACTCCTTCCTGATGTCAGGACACTTCCCAGACCCTGTCACATCCACCCCCAGACAGTCAATACACAACTAGGCAGAGGCACGCAGATTGGTTAGGACAAGAAACCAGCCACTTCTAAAAGCGTGCTATCTAAACACACAATTCAAAAACCATCTTCACAAAAAGATGTGTTATTAAATTCTGAGTACTGGCACACTAAACTCCATCTCTCCATTTTATGCCTATGTGAAGATATGCTGGAAACATGTGACACAGCATTCCCCATTCTGTCCTATGGGCAAGATGGCCTTGCAACTGTGAAAAACGAATTTGCAGTGTTTCACTGTGAGGACATGGCACACACCTCAGTACATGTCCTACCTTTCACATACACTGCACCCTGGCCAGGGGGGTAACTTGGGCCTATTATAGGGGTGTCTGATGTGCATAATAAGGGAAGGTTAAGACCTGGCAATTGGGTGCACTTGTCAGGACAACAAGGCAGTTAACAAACTGCACGCAGGCACTGCAGTGGCAGGTCTGACATTTTTTAGGGTTACTTGTGTGGGTGGCACAATTAGTGCTGCAGGCCCACTGCCCTGGCACACATAGTGCACTTTACCAGGGACTTTACTAGTAAGACAAACATACCAATTATGGAGAACCAATTACCATAACACTTTATACAGGGAGCATATGCACTTTAGCACTTATCAACAGTAGTAAAGTGCCTGTAGTGTAGTTCCTAGTTTCCCACTAGGCCCTGCGCATTGGAATAACATAAACAGTAGTATCGACGTGGAACTGCGGATATTCCAGGCCTCCACTGACTATGCTAAACTTAATTGGGTTGTGTTACCAACTAGCTCAGAGGTCACTGGAAACTTTCTTCTCTGCATAGGAAGTGATCAGCTTCCTTGGCACAGACAAGAAGGGATTCAGTTTTCCAACAACCGTGCAACATGACAACTTTGCTCCTCAGATCAAGAGTCGATCTCTAGGGTCGTGTGAAACAATAGACATAGATTTCACTCAGTCAGTCTAGTGCAGTTTACTTTCACAGTATGTAGAGAATAGAGAGACGGGCGTGTATCAATAAAGGTTAACATTTATTGAACAGTCTTTCTTCTCATACAAGAGAAATGTATTGCCACAATTGCAATAACTGTTATTATAAAAAGTACGTACAGTAAGATAAGAATACCGAAATAGAACTGTAAAAGCATTGATATGGTTTCTTAGCCATACAATGGTTTAAAAGTAATAAAACATATATACAGTCATATATACATTAGGCTAACATACTCAACTGGTGCTTCTAACTAAGCCTACCCCAGTGTGCCTGACCTAAGCCTAACACGTGAGAAGGGGGAGTAAGTAAGTAGCTTAAGTTAAGTTGGTTTTGCCAAGGTTTGTTTCAAGAATTCTCGTCTAAGGGTTTAGTCAACACCATACCTCTGAATAGAATGATGGAGGATTGGTATCTCCTTCAGGGGTCTCTCTCGATATCCCAGTCACCCGCGAGGGTAAACTGGAAGCGCCGGGACTGGATTTCTCTGCACGAGAAAGGCAGCGGCTTCTCTCAGCGCGTCGAGGAAGGAGGGGTGACAGCGTCTGCGGGCAGCTGGGCTGGATGTCTTGGCAGAGGACGGCTGCACGGCTCCTCAAGCGTACTGCACCATAGGTCGCGCTGTAGCGGCGATAATGGTAATCAGTAGCTTCACCACCACAGGATAGCAGGCTGCAGCGACAGAGTGCTAGTTTTTACCAACACGGGGTCATGCAGGCAGCTGGCATCAGCACATGTTCGCTCATTGCTTAAGGCAACGTTGGTAATATTTATACCTGACAGGTGCCGGGTTTGACGCAAGTTTGCTGGACATAAGACGTCAATTAAAGATGTCACTAGGAAGTGACAGTTATCAGTTGCTCATTAGAGTTCCATTACTAATCAAAACATAGCAAGCGGGGATTTCCAGGTTTGCTAAGTTTTTATCTTGTTGAAGAACTCGGAGTGTTATCTAGGAATATCAGATAGTGACTGCTGCTCTGTCATTGCACTAATTGGTCGCAAAGGAAGTAGCAGAGAGTCATGCTGGAATGTGGCTCTGTGGCTCTGCTCGTGTGAGGCCAGAGATGACTTTACAGAAAATCGCACTTGAACGGTTATGCCAATATAGGGAATAAATGGATTTATAGCCGAATAGGGGCATAAGGTCACAGTATCGATCAGGAACCTAGATAAGCACATGACACCCACTCCACGAATTCATGTCCATCAAAATTACTAAAACTAAGCAATTAGATGCATGTGTAACATGGTGTAACATAGCCCACCCCAAAATACATAAATGCATTCGAAATAGGCGTACTTGTAATACATGGAATTTAGGTACTGTACGTAGTTTTAAAAGCATAGTAATCATTCAAAAATTATTGCATATGAAATCAATGAACGATTATGCATAAAGAATTACACATGAAGTATCTCTGACAGAAGAAATGCGAGATAAATCATCACATAAAAATGCATTGTAATAATATGTGTGCTAGAGGCTGGTGTTATGTTGTTATGTCTCTAGATGTGTTTTTAGAAATAGAAGTGTGAAGCTTCTGTTCTCTAAGAATAGTTTTCACGTTAAGCAAAGAATTGTTCGTGCCAAAAGGAGAGGGTCAATATTTTTTAAAAATTGTCCAATTCAAAGAAAAAATCAGTTTACCAAAGCTCCTGGCAGTTTTATGTTGATCAAAACTGAAGGCCGAATTCAGAGTTCATGGGAACGCCGTGTGTCGGAAAGCTATTCAAAAGTTATTGTTTCTCTGTTGGTGAGAACATCGTATCAGACAGGCTCGCAAAGAATTGGTCTACAAAATCAGGTGATAGTTCAACCAAATTAGATAGCGCTGAAACTTGGCAGGTGTGAGAATGATTGCTGTCATCGAAGACAGGACCAGCCCTGCTCACAGAACGTTGTACCTGGATGATGTTGCTTTTGTCACTCGCTCCACTGTTACCACTTGGCTGTAGTACAGGAGTCTCCACGAATGCCGTCATCAGGATTGGTAGCCGCTGGGGACAACACAATGCGTGAGCCGTTATTGGACTGAGCAAAGTATCGACGTCCATTGGTACTGCTGATGGAAGTGAAAGACAGATGTCCAACACGCATTCCTCGCCGCAAAGCATACACCGTAGCACAGGTAAAATGCAATTTTGCCATATTGGTCTGAATGAAAGGAACCAGGTCATGTTTAGATCTCTCAGCCTGGCCAATCCGAGGACGTTAGTTATCCTGTCCCTGTAGCGCATTGCTAGGATTGTTTCTTCCATTCCCATGGGAGCTATGTCTGAGCCGAGGCTTGCCATAACGTAGCAGAAGGGTCAAAATAGAATCCCTGCGATGAGTCCAAAAAATAGTGGAATACTACCAAAGATGGAGTGCACAAAATTAGGAAAGATTCCCAAAATTGCCTGGAAGGGTGTTAGCAGTCCCGTAAAGACTGTCTTAAATATGCCTGGGATGCTTGTAGCACTAGACATGTTAAGGAGTTGGTCGAGCATTTCTACGAAATGCACGGGGCAATTTGTTGATAAAAGGTCATGGACCTCAGTAGCCGTCCTTGCGACTAGAAGATCATACGTCTCTTTAGATGACGTTATAGGCACTGTTGTCTGTAAAAGCACAGATTTCATTTTGCTTAATGTATCAATTCGTATAGAATAGAGATTCAGACGAGGCCAGAGGGGAGTCACTAAGTCTGGAGGCCCGCTCGGGAACAATGCTTGCATGCAACATTTGACCATGGACGTTACTTGTACTAGATAACTTTTTCCGGGCGCGAGGCCACAGCACCTGTGATCCGTTCTTAGAATGTAACTCCCGTTTGCGAGTTGCATAAAGAAGGGCTCTATCTGAGTTGCAGGTGTGACTAGCTGGTGGCATGAAAGGTTGTTTGAATTGCCATCACATGCTCCGTGTAAATTAATACCCTGACACAAAAGTATACCGCTTAGTGAGTGTTTACAGTTGTCACCACTAAGAA
This sequence comes from Lissotriton vulgaris, assembly GCF_964263255.1. Lineage (NCBI taxonomy): Eukaryota > Metazoa > Chordata > Amphibia > Caudata > Salamandridae > Lissotriton > Lissotriton vulgaris. The sequence goes on along the minus strand of NC_141689.1, from coordinate 314,093,893 downwards.
ATACATTTTTGTCGCTGTCACTATAGCAAGAATGAGTGTATGGTAATTTCCATTCGGATTTAACATATCCCTTACCCAATTGTTCATACTGGCCAGCAGGTATGTATTCAAGGCATTTTTTAAAGCGGAAAGTTGTTATCGGAATTGTGATAATTCCGTGTATTATCCATTCAATGACAGGGCTCTCTGACATTGTCAATGGTAATCTCTCGAGTTTCTCGATGCTCAAGATTGTATAGTCTGCTCCTTTCTGTGCCAAACTGATCTGTTTATCAGTAAGGTTAAAAATGGAAAATAATGACGTTGTGTTGATTAAACGCCAAGGCACATAGCCTGAACGAAGATTTTGCAGCGTCCAGCCTAATTCTATAATAGAGCGTAATTGAGACTGGCCATGTTGTAACATTAGCAAATCTCTGTCTATCACATCAAAGGCAGAGGATACAATATTGTCCAAAGAATATATTCTGGAAGACAGAGTCATTAACCCATTGTCTACCACAGAAAGTGATTTTTCCAAATTAATACGATCAATTTCTCGTATCTTTTCAGCAGTTTCAATTTGCTTTACTTTCCAAGCCTCGTTGTAAGCAGCATAGATACTGGTCGCTATGAAACGCTTTTGACGCTGTTTGCGTGGTCCAAGAATGAAATCGCGCAAATCAGCACCATCTTTTAATAAAGACAAGTGTTGCTTAATTTCAGCCAGTGTGGATGTAGTTAGCCATTCTAGGCAGAGTTTCCCTACACTGTATGTTGTTATAATCCCTGGATGTTGTCTCTGGGAATATCTAGGGTCTAATCTGGTCATTTTTAAACCCTGTGTTTTATTCAGGAACCTATCTTGACAGCTATTTGTGTCTGTAGGCCAGATTAACCACTTTTTCCAATCAGGATGTGTTCTGTTGAAATGTAAAATGTGTAACACGTCTAACTCATTATCTGCAGTTGTATTCTCAGCTATTGGCTTTGGTATAGACGGTGTTTTAAGGTCTTTGTTCTTAGCTAGGCCAAGACAAGATGTTTGGTGTACAGTGTCATTTAGAAATAACATTTGTTCTGGTATCATGCAGGTTCTAAATAGTGCTTCTATGCCTTGCACCTGCCAATCTTTTGTACCCCAAATTGATTTCGTTTCAATATTATTTTTCCAATAATCAAAACCAAATGTCATCATTTTGTCATAAAATGCTTCTGAATATATCAATTTAGAATTTGTCAGCATTGTTTTCATTCCTGTTTTATCTAACAGTTTATAATAAAACGTTTCTGCATCACTGGTGTTAAACCCTGAAAAATATTTGAATTTCTCAAAAAATGCTTTAGAACTGCTTTTAGGTGGTGTAGAACAATGTTCCCATTGATTATACATAAAAACATTTCTAGGCTGTGCAGATTTATGCAAGTAATGATCCCCATAGTGGGTGTAACAGAATAACTGCTCATAACTAGATGAACCTTGTAAATAATCATGATCTGTGAATCTAGCTGACATTACTAAATCAGACATCATGTCATTAATACTGTTAAAGTCCCAATCATCAGAGAATGTACTTGGTGTCACAAAGTCACTTAAGGAAACCTTTAGTTGATGAGGATACTTCAGGATTTCGACCGGACCATAGATCTCATAGTCTGTTTTCTCCCATACTACCCCACCAGGTATTGGAATTGCTGTGACATTAACTGTTGACAGTTCTCTTTTCTTCACGTGGGATGATCTGTGTGGTTTCAGGACTAGGTTGATGTTCTGACTTGCTGTGTCCATTCAATTGTAATAAACTTTCCTAAAATTAAAACTAAAATTAGGCAGAGTAGGAGTATGAATACCCCTGAGATAATCCAATGCTCAATCAACGGTGAATCCAGATATAGTTCTTTGATTTGTTGAAGGAGTCCTGTTGTATTTTCTTTAGAATACTTTTTTGTTTCTGGCATCACTTCCGGGTCATTTAAATCTTCAGAGAAGTTGTCGAAGTTGATGAAATAACCAGAGGCAGTTCTGTCAATTGATGGGATTGTTCTTTCAATCTGTCTCTCGGTAGCACTTTCTGATGCCACATCATTGTAGACTGGTGTTGTTTCTTGACGAACTGTTTCAATCTGTGTTTCAAGAGGCACGAGTTCCATGGCATTATTGCATAGTCCTTCATTGTGCACTGCAGGCTGATCGAATGTGATGAGTCTTTCAGTTTGAACCTCTTGGATTGTTGCAAGTTTGGGTATTCTGTTGTTTCTTGGGAGTCCACTGGGCCTACTGTTGATTATAGGCCACATGCTTGTGGTTTTACCAGATCGATGGACACAACTCTGTTCTCCTTTTTACCAGCAAGGGGCGGTAGCACAACTGATCTTGTTCCGGTGACTGCTAAGACAGGTACTGCTTTTCTGTAAGAAGGCCCAAATTCCTTCTTAACCGCGATCTTTTCTCTGACTAGATCCCCAATCTTTGGAATCCAGACAGGCCTTGCTGGGGCTGTTGCGGGTGGTGCCTCGTCAGTGGTATTTGGCTGTTGCTTTAACTTTATGTTGCTTAATGATTTTCTTGTTTCATTCAGTTCCTGTAAAACAGCCAAACGGTCTTTTACTTCAAACTGCTTTGTTTCTGCTTGTACCACTGACATCTGACTATCGAGGTCCTGAACGTTCATTCTAATTCCGAACAATAGTTCGTATGGGCTGAAACCTTTTAGAGAATTTCTTGGCATGTTGTTAAGACTAGTCTGGACACTTATTAAATGTTTGACCCACCCAGCGCCTGAACCTAATACCTTCGCTGTTATAGATTGCTTTATATCCCGGTTTTTTCTTTCTACCACACTTGTGCGACGGACAAGAATACCACAACCCAATTCCCATGCTAGCCATGGCCTCCTTATAGGCTCGAGAGCTGAAAGCAGGACCCTGGTCAGAATGGAACGTGGTAATTGCGTATGTGCCGATATGGACTCGCAAATCTTTTATAACCGTTCTAGCGTCAGCCGAGTGCTGGAGGCCTCATTTTTTTTTAAGTGCTTTTCGTCTTAATGGTGTACACTGGGACGCGCTTCTCTTCTTTGATTGCGCAGATAGACCGCCTTATGCTGTCTAGAAGGGATCCTGAAACTACACTGGCCTGTTCATTACTGCGATCTCTATTGCAGTCTTCACAATTTTGAGCAAAACATTGAATATCTATACTCATTCCTGGCCACCAGTACTCTGATTGCAATTCTTTCAGAGAGGCTTTGATTGTTTGGTGTTTCAGACCCAACCCCATGTGTGCTTCCAGTAGGAGGAAGCCCCTCCTGCTCCTGTTTGGAATTACTCTATCCCCCACTCCAGGGATTCGAGCAAAAGGAACGGAGTTTGCATCGATTATGTATGCATAATTGAGTGGATAGTTTACGGGTAATGCTGCACAGTCGCCTTTTACGGTCGTTTTTACTGCCAGCATGGTTTCCCCGTCTATGTACTTATCTGTACGCTTTTTTGTGGCTACGGAAGCCGGGTTAGTTGCTTCCGCGGTGGCTGTATTAGCCAATGAATTCCCTGCAACGTGAACGCCATCACGCTGAAGACTTTGTGCGTGAATCACGTGAGTCTTTTGTAGTTCTTTGTGTAAAAGAGCTACCTCGTTCCAGAGCAATTTATGCTTTATTGTGGCACCTGTGTCATCTTTGTAGTCGTTTTCGATCCAACTCTGCAGTTTGTTATTGTAAGAATTGACGCAAAAATGAGAATCGCACACTATAAGTGTGGGGAATTCGCGTTCTGCATTTTCGAGCGCCATCTTTAAAGATCTGATTTCAGTTCTCTGAACCGAACAGTTTCTTACAGATTCAGTTTTTGTTACTTTCGGTCTGAATTTACCGCACAGCCAACGACCTTTAATGATCGCACATGCTGCATTGTAGGATTTGCTCTCTACATTAAAATGCTGTACAAAGCTATCTGTATAGATTATACAGGCATATTGTGGGAGAGGCAGGATTTCGATTGGCAGAGGATATTCTTCTTCATATTCTAAATCATTCAGTTCTTCGTATTGCGGGGCGAAATAGTATTTCACGTCTTCCGCTCCTAGAGAATCTATGCACTGTATCCATTTTGGATCCAGTGACACTATAGGCAGGTTTACTGGGCTGAATAGCGCCTCGAAGGCGGATTCCGCTGTAAGGATATTAATCCGTTTGCCGTGTGCTAGTTCTCGTTCATTTGCTAATGCGATTTGCACTGCGTTCACAGTTTTTTCTGTGCGACTGAATGTTTTTTCTGCTTGTGTGTACAAGTGAGATTTAATTGAAATTGGTACCTTTTCTCCCTCATTAGAGGTTAGGTACGTGAATCCGCATCTTCCTGGGATGACTCGGATTACAAGATCGATCGTGTTGTCACGTGTATCTAATTTAGTTTTTGCTAACATGTCTGTTTGCAGTGATCTCAAAATTTCTGTGTGTTTTTGAGTCCAATTGATTTGTTTTATATCAGGTTTTATTAGTTCGTAGAGAGGTTTAACCCTTTCTGCGTAATTTAGAATGTAAGTTCTTCCGAAATTCAGAAAACCTAGTATTGATTGTAAATTCTTCAGCGTTTTTGGAGCTTGGAGTACAGCGCACTTCTCTAAGAAGTTGTCCGCTAGGCTTTTCCCTTCACTTGATAATTCGTACCCTAAAAATAGTACTGTCAGATGGGCAATTCGGGACTTTTTAAAGTTGAATTTGTAACCCTCTGCTGCGAACCCAAGTATAATGGTGTTCACTCTTTTCAAGTGAGTATCCAAGTCGTCGTCTGTGAGATAAATATCATCTACGTAAGATAATGCTTCATCATCATAGATTTGTAGTAACTCTGTTACCCTAGCTGAGAATAGTCCTGGGCTGTTCTTGAACCCCTGTGGGAGTCGACAGAATTTTTTCTGTGACCCAAATGCGGAGAAAGCGGTCAAGTATCTGCTTTCTGGTGCAATGTTTTGACAAAAGAAACCATTAGAAATGTCTAATGTCGTTTTGTATTTTTTCCTAACTATATTATTCATTAGGGCTGCACTATGCGAGTTTTGTACTGCAAAGGTTTTGCAACATGTATTAAGATGTCTGTAGTCCAACACTAGACGATATGAATTGTCTGGCTTGGAGACAGGAAACAAAGGATTGTTCATTTGAGAGGTGCATGTTTCAATCACCCCCTGGTACTCAAGTTGATCTAAGATCTCCCTGACCTGTTTTTTAGCTTCTTGCTTTATGGGATACTGCCGTTGGGCAGTTGGTTCACTTTTTAGTTGGATTTTGTGAGGCGGTGAATCCTCATCCCATCCTACATGATTTTTATACAATGCAGGTGCCTGGGCTACTGCCCATTTCCTTGCATATGTGTATTTTTTATGAATCGGAATGTGATTCGAGAAGGCAGGCATAATTACCTCTTCGCCACGAGGGCACTCCCTGACAAACTCTGGGGGCCAATCATTTTCAGCTAACAGAATATCATAGCCTTTTGAGAGCTTATCCCAAAATAGACCCTTAATTTTCCTAGTCTTATCACCCTCTATACGCAATGTTATTTCGTATATTTTATGGGGCTCGCTAAGTCTGGCGTCGGCAGTTTCAACCTGAATGTATTCATTCGTGTCCACTGTCTCCAGATGACTCATCAAGATCTTGCGCGCTATACTGATTTCTGTTGCACTGTCCAACATTGTCAATGCCCACTCCCCGTTTTTCAACTGTGTCCTCAGTATTCTCGGCATGGTTGATTACTCTAATACTGGCTACCTTCTTTTTCTGAAATTGAGATTTCTTATTTTGAGCAGGTTCCTTGTCTTTGGACTTGGTGTGCTCTCCTGGGTCTGACCGTCCTCTTCTTTCCGAATTCTGTGGAAAAGATCGAGAGGGACGTGTATCAATACTTTGATATCTATCAGGTTTTTTTATATTATCCCTATTTCTAAGGTTATATCTTTTCTCAGAGGGCTCCCGTTGGGGAGACTGGCGTTCTCGAGTCGGAGTTCTCTCCCTCCGTCGAGGAGACCTTCCTCTGGACTGGAAAACTTTTTCCTTGGGAGTGGATTGTTTATTTCCATCCCAGCTCTTTTTAGGAGTGTTTACATTATTTTTAATAAATAATTTTTCTGGATTTTCGAGCAGTTGGGGCTTAACTGGTTTCCCACCCAAGCTGTCTCTACCTAATTCTTCATAGCATTTTTCTATGATTTTGGCAAGCTCAACAGGATCTTTTATATCTGTTTCCCTCAACTTCTGGCGAATCGCCACAGATGCTGCTTCTCCCTTTACATTGGCTAATAATATAGCCGTGACCTGCTTGAAGTCTTTCAGTAATTTCATACCTAGATTTAAAGCTGGTTCTGGACCGAATTCATTTTGAATCTGTTTTAGCACGTCTGGTATTACCGCCATAGACGGAACACCGTGTGTTTTTGTGTAAATGGAAGCAAAGACTGTACCCCAAGTGTCGCAGTCCTCCACGTGTGGTGCGATTCCCATAGGAAGGCAGATGGTCAAGATTCTGTGTTTCTCAATAGGGGTAGTATCCGGAAATACTGCCTCTATTTGAGTGATTTTCTGTGCTAACCAGAAAGGAATTTGTTCCCGTTTTACGGGTGTTTTACCAAGACATGATTGTATGTTCTGTGGTGTAATTTTATTTGTGTTCCCCTGATGAGGGGTCAGCTGTGGTGTATTAACAGCTGGCTGGACTGTTGCAGTCCGTATTACATATTGGACTAATTGCCTATGTATTTTTATTAATGTGTTTAGCTGTGCTAACAGCTCTTCTCTAGACATTCTTGTAATGTCAGGATGTGGTGTGTAGCTGGCTAGAACCGGCCACGTGGCTCCTGGTCTACCTAGTGGACCGAGCCTAGTTATGTGATCATTGTGTTTTAGGGCGCCATTAAACCAGAGCAGGTGCTCTTGAAATTTAAGTGGGATTTCAATCTCCTCAAAAGGAGCGTACTCTCCCGGAGGTTCCTCTATTTTGTAATAGTGAAACTCTTGTGTTATAGCGTTTACCGCTGGAAAGTTTATCCATGAATAGAATACCTCTGTCTGCCGATACTCGTGAGCCTCTATCACGAAAATTACTGTACCACCTTGAGGTGGCAGTCCGTTTTCTATAAGTTTTAAAGTTATAGATCTTCTTAACTGGACCGGGATGATAATAGCATCCGGGTCTGCCTGTAGGAGACTCGAGTCCTCCTCTATTAGTATGGAAGCCAGCCTAGCTGCTTCCCTTTCTTCTTCACTGTCTGTCATTTTAAAAATGCAGGCTTTGCAGAGTAGGTCTCCAAGGAGACAAAGATTAGGTGCACAATATTTTGGAACACTGTATCCTTCAACGTTGAATAAACCAGAGCTTTACATAGGAATCTCTTCCTACTAAGGTCGGGCGGATTTTAACCTTTCACCCACTCCAGACGTCTATTGGAGTATTTACGGGAGAAAGGGGTGTGAAATATGCACGACTGAGTTACTCTACAAGTCTTGCGTTAGTTTATCGCCTTACCAAACGTTAGGGCGCCATGTAGTGTAGTTCCTAGTTTCCCACTAGGCCCTGCGCATTGGAATAACATAAACAGTAGTATCGACGTGGAACTGCGGATATTCCAGGCCTCCACTGACTATGCTAAACTTAATTGGGTTGTGTTACCAACTAGCTCAGAGGTCACTGGAAACTTTCTTCTCTGCATAGGAAGTGATCAGCTTCCTTGGCACAGACAAGAAGGGATTCAGTTTTCCAACAACCGTGCAACATGACAACTTTGCTCCTCAGATCAAGAGTCGATCTCTAGGGTCGTGTGAAACAATAGACATAGATTTCACTCAGTCAGTCTAGTGCAGTTTACTTTCACAGTATGTAGAGAATAGAGAGACGGGCGTGTATCAATAAAGGTTAACATTTATTGAACAGTCTTTCTTCTCATACAAGAGAAATGTATTGCCACAATTGCAATAACTGTTATTATAAAAAGTACGTACAGTAAGATAAGAATAGCGAAATAGAACTGTAAAAGCATTGATATGGTTTCTTAGCCATACAATGGTTTAAAAGTAATAAAACATATATACAGTCATATATACATTAGGCTAACATACTCAACTGGTGCTTCTAACTAAGCCTACCCCAGTGTGCCTGACCTAAGCCTAACACGTGAGAAGGGGGAGTAAGTAAGTAGCTTAAGTTAAGTTGGTTTTGCCAAGGTTTGTTTCAAGAATTCTCGTCTAAGGGTTTAGTCAACACCATACCTCTGAATAGAATGATGGAGGATTGGTATCTCCTTCAGGGGTCTCTCTCGATATCCCAGTCACCCGCGAGGGTAAACTGGAAGCGCCGGGACTGGATTTCTCTGCACGAGAAAGGCAGCGGCTTCTCTCAGCGCGTCGAGGAAGGAGGGGTGACAGCGTCTGCGGGCAGCTGGGCTGGATGTCTTCGCAGAGGACGGCTGCACGGCTCCTCAAGCGTACTGCACCATAGGTCGCGCTGTAGCGGCGATAATGGTAATCAGTAGCTTCACCACCACAGGATAGCAGGCTGCAGCGACAGAGTGCTAGTTTTTACCAACACGGGGTCATGCAGGCAGCTGGCATCAGCACATGTTCGCTCATTGCTTAAGGCAACGTTGGTAATATTTATACCTGACAGGTGCCGGGTTTGACGCAAGTTTGCTGGACATAAGACGTCAATTAAAGATGTCACTAGGAAGTGACAGTTATCAGTTGCTCATTAGAGTTCCATTACTAATCAAAACATAGCAAGCGGGGATTTCCAGGTTTGCTAAGTTTTTATCTTGTTGAAGAACTCGGAGTGTTATCTAGGAATATCAGATAGTGACTGCTGCTCTGTCATTGCACTAATTGGTCGCAAAGGAAGTAGCAGAGAGTCATGCTGGAATGTGGCTCTGTGGCTCTGCTCGTGTGAGGCCAGAGATGACTTTACAGAAAATCGCACTTGAACGGTTATGCCAATATAGGGAATAAATGGATTTATAGCCGAATAGGGGCATAAGGTCACAGTATCGATCAGGAACCTAGATAAGCACATGACATGCCCAGAGTCCTAAAACCAACAAAAACAGGTCAGAAACAATACAAGAGGAAGGCAAAAAGTTCAGGGATGATCTTGCAAAAAGGGCCAAGTCCAACAGTTAACCTTGCCTAAATGGAAGTCTGCAACGGGGCCTGTGCTGGAGACCATGGTGAGAGATGTCACTATGTGGGCTGGAGCAGAGGAGAGGGTGTTGCTTCAAGAAGACGCTCACAGACTGGTTTGTGGGCTGATGTGTTAGAGAGTTGGGAACACCCAGGAGTGGAGGCAGGTTTGGAACCTGATGAGCAGCATGAATCACTCGATGAAGATCAGGGCGGAGTCCCAGGAGTTGGGATGCAAGTGAGTATACTTTGAGAAGAGCCCATCCCCGCCAGGGTACAGCACTATCCACCTGCAGTGGCATACCTGGCTGCACGTGCAACAACACCACCCTACGCCCCGGATGTGGCAAAAATGCACATTTTCCACTACGGAAAGTTCAGTCTGCTGATACTCGCTTCACCAAACTTCCTCCATTACTATTACTTACTTCCCATCAACATGCACTCTGAGATAGTTAGGTTTTCTATTTGTTTTAGGTATTTTACCTGTTTCCTCCTTCCCTTCTTCCTGACCCCGGGTCTTATAGTCTTACTGGGGTGTAACACTCTCCCACACCTGTTCAGACTCTGCCTTGATTAGTCAAACAGACATGTTCCTGGTAGGTCCCGGGCATATGCATTGGTATATTACAGTTGAGTACTATTCCTTTCAGCCCTCATAGGACTGTTCTTGGGAGTATATGTTGGATTGCTATTCAATTAGCATGCTCCGTCTTTGGTGTATATATTAGTTTCATATTCATTAGAAGACCTTACAGAGGTACAATTCTGCTTAGTCTGTGTTTGTTCCAAATAAAATTCCAATAAACATATGTTCAAAACAAAATGGTAATGTGACATAAGCAGTAGCCAGCTCTTGAAATTTTACTACATTTCGTCCTATGTGATCATGTGGCAGTAGCAATGCATGTAGTTAAGTAGGCCAAACTTGTAATTATATGAGGAAAGGATATGCAATAGAAAACAGTGAGAACTTGCAATTTAATGTAGGTACAGTCGTTATGTGTAATTCTCGCATCAATGAAATATGAATTACCACAGCTTTCATGTGGGCTTCTTCTGCAAGTGTACATTTTATTTATGCCTTCTTGGGGGAATGCATTGAAGTAAAATTGTATCTGTTCACTAACAAATATAGGGCTATACATCAGGAACGACACATGCAGCAGCCTTTGTTGTCACTGTGTAAGATCAGAGTTCCAAAGGCATTGATCAATTGCTTGCCACTTATAAATACGGATGATCACAGAATAGATTATATCTTTTTGAGCCCTCCTCTCCTTCCTAATTTAACTCAAGTGGATTTTGGGTCCATTCTTATTTCCGATCACACTCCAGTTTTTATCAATCTAGATCTTCCCTCTGAATTCCCAAAATCACGTAGATGGCGCTTTAATAATTACTTACTCAAGGACCCTAAATTCCTGGAACGTTTCAAAGAGTTCTTCCTGAGGAACTCCTCTCCGGATATTCCCCTTTGTACTATTTGGGATGCCTTTAACGCTACAGCCAGAGGTTTCATTATTGACTATGTTGCGACTAAAGAGAAGCAATGCAGTAAAGATTCTGCTTCTCTATTAGCCTCTATCAAGCGTCTAGAACATACTTACTTCAGGTCCAATAATGAGGACAACCTAAAAAATGAATTCAAGCTAAGATGTCCTTCAATAAAAAATCGACTGAGGAGGCTTCTGGCACCTTACTTAAGATTAATTCTAAATTCTACGGTGATCATAACAAAGCTGGCAAGCTGTTAGCAAATTATTTGAAGGTTAAAGCTCAACGCTCTAAGGTGGCCAAAATTACCAATACTAGTGGCGTTAATTGTTTCAAAGATGATGAAATATTACGCTGTTTTACAGATTTTTACAAGATGCTGTACACTCCAAAATCCTCCCCCTCTGAAACAGCGTTGGATTCTTTCTTTGACGCACTCCCCCGCGTTCCTCCGAGCTTCCTGATTGTTCAATATTAGAAGAGGACCTCTCCCTCCCTGAAATCAAGTCCGCCTTAGTCTTACTTCCAAAAGACAAATCTACTGGTCCAGACAGCTTCACTGCTGAATTTTATTCCTGCTTTGCCCAATTCTTGCTTCCGCACCTTTTATCTTTATTTCAATACTTTTTGTCTTTCAAAGAAGCTCGTGGATTCTTGCTGGAAACCATGATCTGTCTCATCCCTTAAAAAGGTAAAGATCCTTCTTCCTGCACTAATTATCGCCCTATTTCTTTAATCAATTTAGACTGCAAGAATTTCGCTAATGTCCTTGTCCTGCGTATTAATAAGGTTATTCCTGATTTAATTGGTTATGAGCAAACAGGTTGTGTTAAGGGGAGAACGATTGCGGATAATTCCAGGGCTTTTTTGAACATCCTACATCTTGCTTCCAAAAGCTCTACCCTGATGGTGGCTATCACCTTGGACGCGGAAAAAGCTTTCAATCGTGTTCACTGGCTCCTTATGTTGCATGCCCTCAAATGGCATGGATTTGGCCCTATCATATTATCACTTATTAGTTTGTTGTATTCTCCCACCATTTCGTTTTTTATTAATAGCCCTCAATCTCAATATTTTCCTCTCCAACGAGGTACTCGTCAAGGTTGACCCTTGTCTCCTTTACTTTTTATTCTTTCCCTGAGCCTTTTCTTCGTTTTCTTTGTTTTCTCCTTTTTCTCCGTTATTCTCTTTCCTTTTATGGTTTTACTCATAAAGCTACTGAAATAAAGTTCACTGCATAAGCCAATTATATTTTGTTGTTTATTTCTTATCCTTCTACATCTTTGCCCGCTTTTGTTGATCTTCTGTGTTCATATGCTGCCATTTTTGGGTATAAGTTGAACTTTTCCGGAGTTCCTTCCACTCAATAAATATTGTCTTGGTAGTATGTTTGAAGGGATGGACTTTAAATGGAATCCTAATTGCATTACGTGTTTAGGTATAAAATATTCTGCTTCAATTGCTACAACTGTTCAATTGAACCTGGACGAGGTTATATCTAAAATTTCTGCCATGGCGGAAAGATGGTCCCCTTTATTTTTGTCCTGATGGGGTAGGTTGGATACTTCCAAGATGATGTTGCTTCCGGTAGTTAATTTGTACCTTTTCATGTTACTGATAAGGCTACCTTTAAACAGTTTTAAGAACCTTAATAGTATGTTGAGGAAATTCCTCTGTAACAATCCAAAAGCTTGTATCTATCTTACTGCTCTTTCTGCTCCTAAAGATAGAGGTGGGGTTAACTTTCCCAACTTTCGCTAATATTACTCCTCATTCCTACTTCGACAAGCCTCACCCTATTTTTCCTCATCAGACGGTCCTCCCTTATCAGTATGGCATAAATTGGAGGATTCGATTATTCATCCATTTCCCTTCTCTTCGCTAGAGTACCTTGTACATCCTCCCCATTCTTAAAAATCTTCTACTATTTCATATCTCATATCTACTCTTTATCCGATTCTTACCAAATCACATTCTCCTCTGCAGTTATTTTTAGATTCCTCTATTTGGCATAATAAATCCATCAAAGTTTCCAGCCTTATTCTTTTCTGGAAAGACTGGATTTTAAAAGGTGTTTTTTCAGTTTAAACACCTATTACATAATAGGCAATTTCTTTTGTTCCAGGAATTTCAGTCTAGATACAACTTATCCGGTTCATCTCTTTCTAAGTTTGATTCTTTAAGACGGATTGTAACTATGCAACTCTCTCTTCTCTCTGACACTTCTTCTTCTCTCCCTAATTCCTCTATTCAACCGTTACCTTCTTCCTCCTCTGTTCGAGCTTCTCACATTTACAAATACCTATTTTTCACTTTATCTACTCGTCCTAAAAGCAAGATTGAACTTTTATGGGAAACAGATCTGCAGCTCACTTTCTCTATTCACACTTGGGAATCTATTTGGGGTCGGATTCACCACATTTCATGCAATGCCAGCACTACTCAAACACTTTACCATTTTTATCAGAGAATATTTTTAATTCCGTTGGCAATTTCTAAATTTAGCCTTTCCCTATCCCCTAACTGCTGGTCTTGCAAAAATACTCCCGGTACATATCTTCATTCCTTTTTTCTTTGCCCTAATATTTTCATTTTTTGGACAAAAGTATGCAAGCCTCTATTTGTTCAACCACTTTCCCTTTTGATATTACCTCTATATTTTCGGGCAGTTCCTCTATGCGCTTGTTGGGTGCTCGCAAAATAGGCTCATTTATAGATTTGTCTATTGCCATTGCATTTCACGTTATAACATCGAAATGGAAAGATGCCTCCAAAGTCTCCTTTTCTGTCCGGTGGAATCTTATATATTATCATCACAGGCTAGGTAGAGCCTTTGTAACCACCTCCCAGCAACTTTTTCTTAAAGAGGCATTTTGGTCTCCTCTCACTAACTATATTTCTTCCTCTGCATTAGATGCCAAGGACACTAACTTTGTTTTTTAACTGTCATGATTGCTCTGTTCATTCTTTTATATTATGTACTTATTACAGGATTGTTTACTGAATATTGCGTTTTGGTGTTATATTGTCATTGGACAGCTATACCAGTATATTGCTTGTGATTGCTGACATCTGTTTCTTTTTCTTTCTTTCTTTTCCCCTTTTTCTCTTTCTTCCTTTTTTCTTTTCCTTCCTTTTTCTGTCTTTCTATCTGAAAAAGCAAAAAACAAAAATGCTATTTTTACTATGGTACTCTTTGACATTGTTTTTCTTTCATATTGGTTTTATTCTTTGCAATGTATGAAGTATTAAGTATTTGGATCTGTTGTCACCACTGGGATTAGTTTTTATTCTTTTTATTATATTTCTGTACCATGTTTTTCTAGATATATATTTCAAATAAAGCTTTCTAAACTTAAAAAAAAAATATACGGATGATCAACCTTTTCCTTCCTCAGTTGTACAGCTCTGCCGTGTTGTCAGAGCTTATTACAATAAAAGTCCTTACTAGATGTTTTGGGCTATGAGTAGGACACAAAAGATGAGAGCCCTAAGCATAAGTAAAATAAAAATAAAACCCAGAAAACCAACATAGGAGAATTCACATAGGAAAAGGTTTCAAGATTCAAAACATAAAGGTTTATTACAAATTTAGAATTGATACAGGAAGGAAAAAGTAAAAGGTTAGTCAATCAATTCAAATCATTGCAGGATAGCATAATGTTAACTGTCTCCAAAAATATTTTAAGCATATAATCAATAAATATTCTGACAAGAAGTCAGCATCTAAAGAAATAGGGGAAGCAATTAGAATCGTTAAGTATGAAATCAAATAGCAGGCTGTCAGAGATCCAACCCTAACTCTGGTGTGAAGTGGCACCTCGGTTTGTACCCCAAAAATTCCACCAATACAAGGTAACTATCATTTACATGTTTGATTAGGTAAAACTAGCATACTATAAAACCATACAAAACTTAATGAACAATAAGGACTTTTGATGTACATAAAAGTGGAAGTAACATTGCAGTGATAAACAATAGCTACTTGAAAATATGTTCTACTAGTGAAGGCATGAAACTTGAATATTGAAACATTCTGTGTGTTCCTCTGGTAAAACAGGAAAGTCTCTTCTGGAAGCTCACAATTTGTTACCTCGAAATAAACATCTCCACAGAACTGGGCACTTTTGAACTATATCATGAGGATAGCAAACACCACTGTATAATTGAAAAAATGTATGTAGTGCACCCTGCAACTTTTAAAAGCCACTTTTTCATTGCAACCATGATAGATCCAGTAAATTAGTTTTTGCGGCCTATTTGTACAACATTTAATGTAAAACGTAGTACATTTACCCTATTTGCGACCCATCCATGCTAATTTAACACGATAAATTGAATAATTATAAATGACCTTCATCAGTATCTGATCATCCTAGTGCTGTGGCTCCCTGATAGTTCCTCCACCAGGCACAGCACTACGAAGGCCAAGTTTCTGAAGAGTTGCGGTGTCGGCGGTGGGTCTCACTTGTGTTTTGAGTACTAGCCCTCTCACCTCTGTATAAGGTTTCCAGGCACACCAGAGTAATTATTTCCCCCTGTTCACGTCCAGCTCCAGCAGGGCATTGGCGCTGGTTTCAGAGGATACTGCACAGCCACTCATGCCCCGACTCCTCTACCCTGCAGGGTATTTGCTGTAGTGGGCCATTCCAATTACCCTCTGTTGAATAACTGACACAGTAATGTCAATTGAAAATAGCACTTTTTTTTAAAGCCCTAGTACTTGTAAAAGAGTGTGTTTAGCCTTTCCATCTCAGTTCTGTCTCCATATCCTCTGCCATTGTCACAGTCAAACTCCTTTGAAAATAAACGCGTACTATCAGTTTAGCCAATGTTTATTTTTCTTTTTATGATGGCCCGGTGGATCTCCAGACATTGCTACTAGGCCCCCATCGCCGACTGCAGTGCTTCACAAAACCTGAATGCCCTGTAAAGGATGTCTATTTAAAAATGGCTTGCTGTACTTGTTCCTGTGTGCCTTCACTACAGAACGTTCGAAGACTTCAAGTGTGCACGTGCAATGCTCTCATTAGGTCTCTGCTACACAGCGCATGTGCTGTCTCTTTGAGACATAGTGTTTACAATCAGTGGGCTTACAGTCCACTCATACCTTTCCATTAGTAAGCTTCATCATAACTCTCAATTGTTTTATTACCATGTTTGTCCCTCCCTTAGAGCACAGTCAAAGTACTTGTCTCCTTCCACTGCTCCCGTTATTGGAGCTATTTTTTATTAGTCATCAGCCACTCAATATAAGTACTAGTGCTTCCATGTTGTAGTCTCTATCGGTGTTGCTTCTTTTCTCTATCACCCCCTCTCTCACACACGCATGCACGCACACATGCACGCTCTCTCTCTCCCTCTCCCCCTCTTTCTCACACACACAGGCACGAGCACATACACGCTCTCGCTCTCTTTCTCACATACACACACAGGCACGCATGCACTCGCTCTCGCACTCACACACTCATGCATACTCACACATTCAGGCTCTCTGCTGTCTTTCTCTCTCCCCCTCTCTCAGACACATGCACACTCTCTCTCTCACACACACACACAGACACGCACACATGCACATTCTCTCACTCACACACACACACACGCACAAACACATGGACTCTTTCTTTCTCTCACACACACCCACGCACACATGCACGCTCGCTCTCGCTCTCTCACACACACACACATACACATGCCCATGTACACGCTCTTTCTCTCTCTCACCCTCTCTTTCGCGCACATACACGGGCACTCACACACACATGCATTCTCTCTCTTTCTTTGGTGTGTAGTGCTGAAGCACCATTGATTCCAGCTACGCATGGTAAGTCATTCATTGGTGCTTTTATTATGATACAAGGACCCCTTGCTCCCTGTCAGGCCTCTAGCACTGGTGGCGTGGTGGGGGTAGTTACAGTAAGACCTTCACTGGTGCTTTTAGCTTCACTGTGGTATGATACAAGGACCCCTTTGCTCCCTTTCAGGCCTCCAGCACTGGTGGCGTGGTGGTGGCAGTGTGCAGTACTGAAGCACTTTTGACTTCTGCTGTGCACGGTAAGGCATTCATTGGTGCTCACTGCTTTTAATAAGGCCATGGCTTGACAGCAGGCAGGCCTTTGCTCCATGTCAAGTCTCTAGCAGTGGTGGTGCATCATTCATTCCAGCTACTCAGGGCTGGTGCCTGTTAATGATTCTCCTGCAGCTGCGGAGTCAGCAGTGGGTGCGGTTTTGAAAGGCTAGGGTGGTGTGTGTGCGCTCCTTCACACCTTTTCCTGCTCTACTCCACGCCCCTCGCTTGTCCATTGTGTGCATATTACAGAGGTCCGAAAAGCAGAGCATTTGAAATACCTAAAACACGAAAATATTGCATGAGAACCGGTGCCACAGGGTGCCTTTCCTCTCATTGATTGGATATACCCGCTCTCCCAACAACTCTCTCTCTCTTTCACGCACACACGCTCTCTCTCTCCCTCTCTCACACAGGAATGCACGCACACATGCACGCTCTCTCCTGCTCCCCCTCTCTCTCACACACACACACACACACACAACCACACAAACACATAACCTCACACACAACCACACACAACCACAACCACACGCACACAACCACACACACACAACCACATGCACAGCCATACACACAACCACACACACAACCACACACATACCCACAACCACACACATACCCACAACCACACACATACACACAACCACACACACAACCACACCAACAGCCACACACACACAACAACCACACACACACAACCACAACCACACACACAACCACACACACACAACCACAACCACACACAACCACACACTCAAACGACAACCACACACACACACAACCATACACAACCACCCACACACAACCACACACACACAACCACACACACAACCACACACACAACCACACACAAACAACCACACACACACAACCATACACACAACCACAAAAACACACACACAATCTCACACACAACCACACATACAACCACACACACAACCGCACAGACACACAACCACACACACACAACTACACACACAACCACACCGTCAGTGCACACTTTCACCAGGCACAGGCACCACCAGCCGTCAGTGCACTCTTCCACCAGGCACACACTACCAGACGTCAGTGCACGCTTTCACCAGGCACACACACACCACCAGCCATCAGTGCACGCTTTTACCGGGCACACACACACCACCAACCATCAGTGCACACTTTCACCAGACACACACACCCCACCAGCCGTCAGTGCACGCTTTCACCAGGCACACACACCACCAGCCATTAGTGCATAATTTCTACAGGCACACACACCACCAGCCATCAGTGCGCACAGCAATTGTTAATGCATCCACAATTAACTATTGTAGCAATCACAGTATGGTGCACTTTACTTTTGAATGCATTCATCTAAAGCGCAGCATGCCACCATTGCTACAAAAATAAATTCACATTTTTTGGGCCTACAATTTATAGACTTTTGTTGCAATTGGTGTTGCAATATTTAGCAATGCCAATAGCTCAAACTTAACTAATGCGAGACCTATTGCATTGCAAATGCTTGTTTTATTTGTCTTCAAGCACTCGAAAGTTACGAAATTATAGGTGAAGTTTTACTGGCAAACCCCTTTGAAACACATTGAATACCAAAAGTACCCAAGAAAATAATTTATAATTTGCAAATAGCAAAAATAGGTCTTGACATATACATCTGAGCAGCTACCACGGCTCAACCTGTCCGGCACCATGGAGAGCAGTGCATTTAGGCCAAATCAAGGACCTCATTTGAATATGAATATTTGATTAGCATTTACGCTTCCAGTGGCGACTCTAGGCTAATGGCAGCCCTGGGCAGGAAGCGTAGGTAGGGGGCCCCGGAAGAGGGGGTCCAGGTGGGGCAGAGTGCGGAGGCCAGTGAACAGGGGGCGGTCAGGGTGTTTGGAAGTGGAACAGAGCCAGAGGCCACCAAATCCCTGTCAGGGGCCGCCACGCAAATATGTATCCATCCTCAGAGGATTCTTATATTAAGGATATATATTGGCGTGGTGGCCCCTGGGGTTTGGTGGCCCTGTGCAGGTGCACAGCTTGGACATGCCTAAGGCCGCCCCTGATGCTTCGATACAACACAGATCGCTAATGATCGTAAACCTCGCCTGTTGTTTTGAGGGGTTCCCATCTTCTCTATAAGGGGAATGGAGGGGGCGGACGGAGGAGGGGCAGCGCTGCCTTCTTGGCTGTGCCCAGCTGCACCTCAGCAATGGAGGCCTAGCCCTCCGCCTTCCCTTCAACTTACACAGTCAGACACACTCACCATTGTCACAGAACACACATGACATACAGTACAGCCATCTATACAAGAGTCAAACGCAAACACACTCCCCTCCCACCACAGACATGAAACTACAAGCAGTACAGACGCATAATCAGCACATTACGCAGGGGCTCATACTGCAGACACATTAACATGTATTATGTATAGCATTCTCATTACACACAAGGGTAGGGAAATGACACACGGTGAACACAAGTTAGGAAATACCCAGAGCCGAGACTTGGAAGCATATAGCCACAGGCACGTCAACACTCTATAGATGCATAAACAACAAAGGTGCAAACACACACTACACAAAGACAAGGTGGCTACAAAGAAAAGCAGTATGCATGAAACAGAGGTGCAGAGCCTATAAACTCATCAGCTTATACCACAGACACGTGCACACACACATATACACACTATCCAGGCGCATGCATAACAAAGATGCTATAACATGGCATTGGTGCCCACACAAGACACATAAACACTGTCCTTCGTTACAACACTGGCCATATCCGATGGCGACCTGTCATAGTGACTTCCTTTGTAGCCCAAGATGGAGCAGCTGTGATGTGCTTAAAATAGCTCCTCCGATATAACTTCTTTTTAAGTCAAAAGGAAGTCATTTTAGTCCCCCCCTCCCCCACTCCCCCCCCTCTTTTGCTAACATCAGAGAGGGAAGTAAACAGTTATTTACCCCATTCGGATTCGTGCTTGATTTCAAAATAGTAATAGAAAAGTGGCACTCTGCATTACTTTTATTCACCTCAAAAAATACTATTTCCTTTTGGGAGTGCCAGATGTAACTTCTTTTTATCAAACGTACATTAGCTCATGGTTTGGCATTCATGAACATCCAGTTATTCGAGCTATCTTTGTTTCACTTTAGACTGGTTCGTGACTTAGAAGTGTATGCAGAGGTAGTTGTTTTATATTTTACAGCCACTCTCCAATTGCTGTGAAGTTGCTAGATCTGGCTGCGTCATAGCACTTTTTTTGCATTTCTTTCTGCCATGGTGAGCAGCAGCCATGCAGCTATACAAAATGGCTAAAAGACATTGACATTTACATTGCCAATAACTCTTGGATTGCCGAGACCTATTGACTTAGCCAATGCTTGTGTTTCTTAAAACGTTGGTACAAAAACAAGCAATTCCTTATGCAAAGGAAAGGGTGAATTTTCTATAGCGTACTCTGCAGAAATGTAGCGGTGTCTCATTTAAAAAACAAAAGATAATCACCAATGGCCCAGAGGCAATATTGACTTTTCGGTAAATGTTTTACATTTGAGAGGATTGTTTTTGTAATGAGTCCATGCATTTGCTGGGTACCATTCAACGTATTGTGAAGCAGGCTAACAGCATTTCAAGCAAAAGGAGAAAAACATGGTGGAACACATTTCCTGTAGGAAACCCTAATTCCTCGAAAGGAGCTCTAATCAGTCCCATCAGTACATAATAGCATCTGGAATGACACCCGATTTAACGGGCTCGCGTACCCTCTTCACAAGGCAGTGCAAGTGCTTTAAAGATGGCCAGCCGTCTGTGAAATTGTACTATTAAAAGCTTTCAAAATGAAGTCCCTCTATCTCGAACTTTATCGATAAACTATACACCGCAAGCGGCAAAACAATTAGAGCTTTGTTCAAATGACCTAAGCTCACAATCAAACCTTTGAGGCAATTCCAGTCTTCGCTTAGAAAGGCAATGATAGACAAAAATGGTTGGGATTCTGCGGTAAAAGTAAACCTTTAGCAAAGCCATAATTGTGTTCACTTTTTTTCTGCTCTAATGGAAGAAATCTCACACGATTTTTAATTTTATAGGTCCTTCAGGAATATCCAGGCATCTGCCAGCAGTGGCAGAGCAACGCTGCCATGGGATTAGTGGCGGTTTGCAAGATTCTGCCTCCCACGGAGAGGTCACATTACAAAGCACGTGAGGCTATTTTACATCTCAAAAGTGCACTCAATTTACACATGTTCACATATTTATCTTATATCTAGACAAGACCGATTGGCTATCCGGAAGCTCATTTTATTTGGTACCCACGAATTTAATTAATTCAATTTCTATTTAAAAGTATATTCATAGTTATTATATTTTTCTTAGATTTCTTTTTTATATAGTCTTGCACTTGCTTTCAGATCTTTTGTGGTGCTTTAAATGGCTACAGTCCAGCCAATAACCAACTCAGCTTGAGCCTCGAATTGAGGAAGTACATTTGCAAGTCCTTCTTTTTTTGATTGCCAGAACGCTATGAGATAATGAGATCATTTTCTGTGATTGTATGTCCTGGTCAAAAGGTTCTGCGTTTACTCTTGGAAGCGTTTCTTCTGAATGGGTACTTATGATCAGTAACTAGACACCAAGAGCTAAAGAGCGCGAAAAAGCCTCCACTCAAATTTTCCGAGAAACTCTTTTTTGCTCATTTGCATTTTTCAGATCTGAATTTCATAGATGCACTTGAATACCTAGCATTCAACTTGTCAATGAGTTACAACTGACCCATTTTCAAAACAATTTTGGTGAAAATGACTGTATTGTGTCTGCCTAACTGAAAAAGTGTCATTGCAGTGCTGTCCATTTAAATACACTATCACACTTTTTAGAGCTACCGAACCTCTGCAATCTCTGATAAATATGCTTCCTTGTTTAAAAGTAGAGCACTTTACCGAGTAGATTGTAAACCTGTACTTCAAACCAGCATGGCATATTTAGTGCTGTGGTTTTATCATACTGATTCTTCATTGAGAAACCCGCTAGTTTTAGTACCACTCAGAGACACCTGTCTATGTCCAAGGATACTCACTAAGCTTCAGTAATTCAGAAACGAATTACATATAACTACTGCTACTATCATAGAAATAAAGCCTGGGAATTAAGTAGCCACACATGGCTACACTTTGCTGTGTCCAACAAATGACAATCTGTGTGAGAGATGGGGAAGTTGGGTCCATGGTACTGTTTGACCCTGTGGTTTCGGGCTTGCTAATTGAAGCCAGTCAGAACCCACCGCTCCAAATAGAATCAGTACAATACACTTGTCTGATAACCTGTGCTCACCCTCTTGTAGCTTGGCACAGAGCAATTAGGCATATCCTCAGGGCTCAAGTGTGAAGCGTTGACTCACATCTCCCCACTTGCAACACACTGTGCTCGCCACAAAAGACTCAAAACTGTGTCTAAAACACTTTTCGTTTTATTACACACATACACTGAAATCAAAATGAGATACACATTGTATATACACTTTACAGTTACATGCACTCATTGGACTTTCCCACAGTAGAAAAGTCAGGCAGTCACTAGTCTCCGACTATGGCTCGTGACCCAGCCCCTCAGACTTTCAACTTTCCAGCAGACAATACATGTTGCCCCTGCTGGTGCCCTGTTGATTAGACAGTCGGAACCACGTAACACAGAAAGAAACAGTTACTTAGCTTAGTCCATCTGGATTACACCTCCTGGAGCCCAACGGCATCTGCATGAGGGCAGGATCGCTATCCCCCGTAGACAAAAGGTGGAAGCTAGTGCACTCTGTACCTGGAGAAACATTTTCCCTTCAAGCGAATGTGTGACCTGTTGTAGACCCTCAACAGTCAGCTGCAGATGCCCACAAGGCACACAAAACCCATCAGGTCACGTCACAATGTTTTACAAAATAAAACTCCATGTGGTGTGGGTCCAGGGAGAGGGAGCCACAAACTGCCAAAGGCCGCAGTGTCAGACACTATTGTCCTCCAGATCTGAAGGCTAAAGACTTTCTCAGTTCTTGGCTCAGGTTCCCTCAAAACCCCTTGGACAGCACATGTTCTGGAGTACAAGCGAGCACAGGTCCCCTTGTTTGCAAGCATGGTTCCCTCGGACCCTGCAAGCTTTCCCCGCACTCCTTGAACTCCTCACATCCCGGCACCTCAGATTGCTGCTGATCTTTGCGCACACACTTCTCTTGCACAGCGAGATGATGGTGCTTGTCAGGGCGGTCCTGTCTCCACCGCACCCAGTGCAGTCTTTAAAATCTCATGGAGACAGTAAGATCCTTTGTGTTCCTGGGATTTCATGAGCAGGAGGCCAGCTCACAGGCCCTCTGAGAGAACTTCGAGACCCAGGCCATGACAGTTGGCAGTAGCTGCAGGCCAGCAATGTCCAGGCAAAATTCACCCAGTGATAGTTCCCTTCTTGGAGCACGACTACTCCAAGCCACCACAAGTCTGCGGAAAGTCCAGTTACAATCGCTCCTGCCCTAATGATTCCTCATGTTAATGCCCCAGTATTGAACCAGCGTAGTATGGTTCCACATCCAAGCACGCCTCTACTTTGGGAGCCCAAAGCCCCAGTAGTTATACCCACCATGACCTTTGAAGATACGATCACTCAAAAGACCACCTTTGAAATGCATAGGCCCTCTCTAAATGTGGTCCTGGCTGCCATCCTACCCCGAGAAGTTTGATCACTGTCTTTAGTGGGGCCAAGACCCTGCCCCTTGGAATGCAGGTGCCAATTCCACCCACAGGTAACCATCCAAGAAAGGCCCTTCAGAGGGAGAGGTCTGCAGTTTCCCTTGAATCCTTAATTGATGGCCTTTATCAAGAATGCACAGATGTGGCTATGCCCTTAGCCAGTTGTGAATTTGTCGAAGTAAAGCACCCCAGTAATGGCCATGTCACACAGTAACTTACTTGGCTGCACCCAGTAGATTTCCTACAAGATGTACATACTCTACCCTTTCTCAGTTGTTTCATGGGTCTCTCTATGAGGATCTATCAGGAGAAAGAGTTCCACAGCTACACATTAACAAGCATTGGCATAGCCAATAGGTCTCACTTTTGGGACCTTATAAGTGTTTAGCCATGCAACACTTGATGTTGTTGCAGCAAGGATATTGTGCTGGATAACTTCAGCGCAATATCCTTGGTGCAACAACATCAACTGCATGGCTAAACACTTATAAGATACAAGGTTTAGCCATGCAACAGGTGATGTTGTTGCACCGGGGATATTGTGCTGGAAAACTAAATACTTATAACGACCCAAAAGTGAGACCTATTTGCTATGCGAATGCTTGTTTATATATTCTAACAGCCCCCCCGTGTGCCCTCCCCCGTGCTCCCCCTCCTGTGTTTCCTACACCTGCCCCCCCACCCTTGGTTTGTGGCAGCCGCCTGCCTCCATCTGCAGCGGTCGCTCCCCCACGCTCCATCGCTTTTCAAAAGGCTCCCTGCTGGTATCGTTGCTTGTGCATGCGCTCGAACTGTAAAATCGTTTCACTTGTGATCTTTATTTAGCAGCCAAACCTTAGTGTTACGATATTTAATTGTTCCTGCGCTTGAATTGTATAATCGTCCACTTGTAATTTTAATTTAGCCTAACCTCAGCGTTACGCTATCTGCATAACTTGCTGGTCGTTTTAATTCATCAGCTGTTATCTGCCGATCTGTGCCGGCGCCTCTGCCCACCCCAACCTCGTTGCCTTAGGTTTCGATTTTGCTGCCATCTTGTTGTTGTTGTGCCGTCCCAGCCTGCAGCTCCACCCCGCTCCCGCCTCCCAGCTGACCCTCCCTCCCTCGACAGAGTATAGGATCGCTTCTCCCAAATAAGCGCTGTGACCGTCCTGCCTCCATCTGCAGCGGTCGCTCCCCCACGCTCCATCGCTCCATCGCTTTTCAAAAGGCTCCCTGCTGGTATCGTTGCTTGTGCATGCGCTCGAACTGTAAAATCGTTTCACTTGTGATCTTTACTTAGCAGCCAAACCTTAGCGTTACGATATTTAATTGTGCCTGCGCTTGAATTGTATAATCGTCCACTTGTAATTTTAATTTAGCCTAACCTCAGCGTTACGCTATCTGCATAACTTGCTGGTCGTTTTAATTCATCAGCTGTTATCTGCCGATCTGTGCCGGCGCCTCTTCCCACCCCAACCTCGTTGACTTAGGTTTCGATTTTGCTGCCATCTTGTTGTTGTTGTGCCGTCCCAGCCTGCAGCTCCACCCCGCTCCCGCCTCCCAGCTGACACTCCCTCACCCCGCCCCCCCATATCTACATATGGCAGAACAATTGACGCGCAGCGTCCACGCGCAGCGGATGTGCGCCGAAGGTGCGCCAAAGGTAAGCCGGTCTACGCCCGTCCGCGCCTGTACCGCGCCCAGCGCCAGACCCCCTGGTCCCCGCATCACCCACTCCTCCCGCATTTCATACGACGCCTCTACCCTCTTAGCACTTAACCCCGGCCGACCCCCTAACTGCTTCCAAGCCGCACCAGGACACACCCATGGACCCTTCACATGCCACTCCTGCAAATTCGACTGCATCAAGACCCACAACAAATCCACAAACACCAAACAGAGATCCGACACTAACCACCTTAAATGCATCCTTCTTAACACCCGCTCGGTTCACAAACACGCCATCGACCTTTGGAATCTACTCGACACCATTTCTCCGGACATCGCCTTCCTAACAGAAACCTGGATGAATGCCTCATCAGCTCCAGACATCGCCATAGCCATCCCGGAAGGCTACAAGATCATCCGAAAGGACCGCACCAACCAAACAGGAGGAGGCATCGCCATCGTCCATAAGAACTCAATCCGCGTCTCAACCAGCTCAGACGACAACCTCGCTATCGCCGAACACCTTCACTTCCAGATCCACACCGACCCCAAGACCACACTCAGAGGCACCCTTATCTACAGACCACCAGGACCCCGCACACAATTCAGCGAAGACATTGCTGATTTTATCAGCCCACACGTCCTCCCCTCCGAGGAATACATTCTACTGGGAGACCTCAATTTCCACCTGGAAAAGAGCAATGACAGTAACACCACCACCCTTCTGGACAATCTCGCCAATCTCGGACTCAAACAACTTGTAAAAACCCCCACCCACTACGCAGGACACACACTCGACCCTATCTTCACCTCCAGCAAGCATAACTCCTTCAATCACACCACAGCTCTCCATTGGTCGGACCACAGTTGCATCCACTTCAAATACAATAAGACCACGATCCACAACCACCCTCAACCAACCCTGCGAAGAAACTGGAACAAAATCACCATCGACCAGATCTCCACATCGCTGCTTCAAAACCCTCCTACCTATTAGTCGAACCCTAACTAAGCCGCCATCAACCTCACACAATGGTTAACTCACAGCGCCGACAAACTAGCACCCTTTAAAAAACATCAAATCAAGCAAGGCAGCAAGAACGCCCCCTGGTTCAACAATGACCTCAAGAAATCCAAGAAGCTCTGTCGTTCCCTTGAGAAAACCTGGAAAAAAGACCCAAACACTTCCACCCATGCCGCCTTCAAAAATGCCACCCGCAGACACCACCAACTTATCCGGACAACCAAGAAATCAGCACTCAAAGACCGACTAAACAACAACGCCCACAACAGCAAAGAACTATTCAACATCGTCAAAGAATTCACCAACCCCGCCGCCAGCTTCAACGACATCACCCCCTCTCAAGTCCTCTGCGACTCCCTCGCATCATTCTTCCGTGACAAAATCGCCGACATTCATAACAGCTTTGACAACCAACCCGTAGACCAGCCCACCCCACTCACCTCCGAACCTATACCCCCTCTGAATAACCTTCACGACTGGGACCCAATCACTACTGATGACACCATTCGCCTGATGAACTCCATCCACTCAGGATCCCCAACAGACCCATGCCCCCACCACATCTTCAACAAAGCAAACTCCATTATCGCACCCCATCTCCGAGACGTCATCAACTGCTCTCTCAACTCCGCCACATTCCCAGAAAGCTGGAAACACGCCGAACTCAGCGCCCTTCTGAAGAAACCCACAGCAGACCCCACCGAGCTCAAAAACTACCGCCCCATCTCGCTCCTCCCATTCCCTGCCAAAGTCATTGAAAAAGCCATCAACAATCAGCTCGCCGCCTTCCTCGAAACCAACAAATCCCTCGACTCCTCACAATCTGGCTTCCCAGCCGAACACAGCACTGAGACCGCACTCATCGCAGCAACAGACGACATTAGAACACTTCTGGACAACGGAGACACAGTCGCCCTCATCCTCCTTGACCTCTCTGCAGCCTTCGACACAGTCTGTCATAGCACCCTTATACAATGCCTCAACAACATCGGAATTCAAGGAAAAGCATTGGACTGGATCATCTCGTTCCTCACTGGAAGAACTCAGAGAGTCCGCCTCCCCCCTTTTAAGTCAGAGGCCACCGAAGTCCTCTGCGGCGTCCCACAAGGATCTTCTCTCAGCCCTACCCTCTTCAACGTATACATGAGCCCCCTCGCTACCATCACACGTCAACACAACCTCAACATCATCTCCTACGCTGATGACACTCAACTGATCCTCTCACTCACCAAAGACCCAATCACCGCCAAAACCAACCTACACGAAGGGATGAAAGAAGTAGCCGAGTGGATGAAACAAAGCCGTCTTAAACTGAACTCGGACAAAACGGAAGTCCTCATCTTAGGTACATCCCCCTCCACCTGGGACGACTCTTGGTGGCCTACGGCCCTAGGAAAAGCACCCATACCGACGGACCACGCACGGAACCTGGGTATCATCCTGGACTCCTCTCTCTCGATGACCAGACAAGTCAACGCCGTCTCATCATCATGCTTCAACATCCTACGCATGCTCAAAAAAACATTTCACTGGATCCCCACCGAAACAAGAAAAACTGTCACCCACGCACTGGTCACAAGCCGACTGGACTACGGAAACACCCTATTTACATGTACGCCGGTACTACCGCAAAACTTCAGAAAAAACTCCAACGCATCCAAAACGCTTCAGCCAGACTCATACTAGACATCCCCCGCACAGACCACATTTCCGGTCACCTGAAAGACCTTCACTGGCTCCCCATCAACAAGAGAATAACGTTCCGTCTCCTCACCCACGCACACAATGCCCTCTACGAACTTGGACCCGATTGCCTCAACACGCGCCTTTCCTTCTACACCCCCAACCGCCAGCTACGCTCGTCCAACCAAGTCCTCGCCGCTGTTCCGCGCATCCACAAAGCCACCATGGGAGGAAGATCCTTCTCCTACTTAGCGGCCAAAACATGGAACTCCCTACCCATGCACCTACGCCTTACTCAAAACCACCTAGCCTTCAGAAAACAGCTTAAAACCTGGATATTCGATAAGTAAACCGCCCCCCCCTTCCTCAGGCACCTTGAGACCCTATGGGTATGTAGTGCGCTATATAGGTTTTTGACTTGACTTGACTTGACTTGAGACTTCCTGTTTATCCAGCAGGAATTTTTACTATGTTGTTGTGATGCGAAAGGCAACATTCTACCATCCAAAAGTAGACAGATTGAGTGCTCTAAATTAGTAGGTGCTTCTGAAACTCATACAACGTATTTTTTATTAAGTGAGTAATATTCATCAACTATAAAATAGTATTTTGAAGTTGGATTCATTTTAGCACTAACATTTATTTGGAAGCAACACATAATGATACTCAGCTCATCCTAGTACTGGATGGCGATGTGCCGGTAGCAGAAGAAAATCTTAGAAACTGCCTCGCAGCCACCTTCAACTGGATGAGGAATAACCATCTCAAGTGCAATTCGGGCAAAACTGAAATCCTGCCTTTTGGACAGCAAAATCTGTTCTCCCCCAAACTATGGTGGCCGCAAGATGCAGAAGTTCCTCCTAACACCATTGACACGGCCCGTAACTTGGTTATTAAGTTCGATGAGTCATTCTCATTTAAACAACAGGCGGTGGCTGTGGCCGGCACCTGCTTTTAACACCATTAGAGGCCTAAGGACATTTTTTGATTTTCTTCCACTGGCAGCCAGGAAAACCGTGGCGGTTGCACTTATAATATCTCGACTGGACTACTGCAACAGCCTGTATGCAGGATTAAATAAATCGGTCCTGCACAGGCTGCAGATGGTCCAGCATGCAGCCGCCCGCCTAGTCCTGGGCTGGCCGAGGAAGTCGTCCGCCTCGGCGGCGCTTAAGGCCCTTCACTGGCTGCCAATTCATAAGCGCATCCTGTTTAAAATACTAGTTATCACATTCAGGACATACCACCAGCGAGGGCCTAAATACAGACGTTACGTGCCATCCCGTAACCTTAGGTCTTCAAACATGAATCTGTTGTTGATTCCCAAATTTAAGCTTGTGATGAAGGGAGGGAAATCTCTTGGAGTGATAGGTTTCAGGTCGTGGAAGCTCCCGCCGCAATCCCCGCTGAGAACCTATTTAGGAAAGCTTTGAAAACCTGGATTTCAATCTTACGGACACTGCGTGCAAAGCTTTGGTATAAGTATGCAGGGCCCAATGCTTGCGTAGTTTTACGGCCTGTTCCATCTGACTACGGGCTACAGCACCAAGAGTGATAGCTGCGCTATAGAAAAGTGGAGAAGTGTGGCTCACTGGTTAGAGCAGGCAGACCCTGAAGCAGAGGTCAGACCCGGGACCAGGGTTCGATTCCCGACGCGGCAGGGTGTTGAGCTCAAATGTCCACGGACTCGATAATTCTCGCTTCGGTGCCTGACCTAATCATGGGTTCACACTATGCAACTCTGGGCATTAAGCTTGCTTAATCTCCACAACGGCCCCCCCGTGGCGGGATGCCTGGCTTTCACCTTGGGGATGCCCTGAAGGGGCTATCTCACAGGGAAAAACCAGGACGGGTTCCCAAGGCAAGCGCGGAGATACCCCTTCGGGGGTCGATTCTGGCGCTATATAAGAAATGCAATAATAATAATAATAGAAAAGCACAATTACATTACATTACAAATTTGCCATACCCAATTTAAGAAATATTCCTAAAAATCGAATTGTATCTACTTTCTCCAAATCAATCCGAGCTTTTCTACAATTTTCTACATCTACAGCAACCTTCCTTACATTATGTTTGTAAACGTGAATGCCGGAATGGCTAACTATGCAGTAAGGTTCAAAGTGACGAAAGATTGACAGGTTCAAGAGGAAGCAAAACAGGGTGCCTTCAGGAAGGAAGGATGAGGTCGATTCCAGAATGATTGACTGGAACTGCTGTGCTGTGACTGGTGAGACTGGCAGGGCAGTGAGTGTGTGTTAAGCATGAGTGAGGTGCTTGTAGCCACTGCCTAGGAGGAATGACAAAGAAGAAGGCATTGTTAATGTTTGTACAGGACCCTGATCTTTTGTCCCTGAAGCTAGATGTGCACACCAAGGATATGAGTCGGCTTCTATGCAGGTTAGTAGCAGTCACAGTGCCCAAACCTAGATATGCTGCTTGAAAGGCATAGGTATTGTAGAGTTGGGGGACACACTTGCTACATTGATATTGCTTTATTTTTTGCCTCCTAAAACCTTACACTTCCCATTGCATTTCTGTGGGAAGCTTGAAAAGCTGTGTACAGAAAGGAAAGGGTAGGTATGGTATACAAGAGAGCTACTGTCTGGCCCTGCAATTTCTCACAACCACTCTGACAGCACCACTGATTTGTCAGAAACATTACAGTTCTGCACCGTAACAGTATTCAATGGTGCTTTAGTCCTGAGGAAGCGAGAAGGTTGTCCCAGAAACACGTATTGATTGGCTGTAACTAGAATCACTGGAAAACAGATAATAAAACTGGCACGTGGAAGGACCCAGGTCCAGAACTATGTGCATAGCATTTATCTGAAGACATTCATAAGAGAAGCCTTTAGGACTGAAGTCTCAGCACTCCTTTGCTGCATTGAAGGTACTTTCGTTTACAATTATGGAAGGAATCCAAGTGTATGTGGAAAGAGAACTCAGTGAGTCCCTCAAGGAGAATTATGGTTTTAAGGGAACTCCATTATCACTTTAGGGAGACTCACCTGCTTTTGTCTTTTTTAATGAAGACATTTTGGACTTTTGTTTCTTGATACATGAACCTTTTGATCTTATGACATTTCGGTGATGAAGGGTGAAATTTATGTTGTATATATCGTTGAATTAAACACTAAACTAAGGTGCACACGATTTTAATACAGTAGGGTTTTTAAATTGTTGCTCCTCCCCCAAATACATGCATTTAGTTGCATAGTACAGTTTAAAAGCTGTTCAGCATGTCATTCTCATCTTTTGAATTTGTATTTTTAGGTAGGATGCAGACACATGCTGATATAAAACGCGATAATTCTCTACATTATTAGCCTTGTACTTCTATGTACATGTGGATCTTATTCAGGGTGTTTAACAAAATCTGATGCCCTTTTTTTATTTTTAAATATATGCATTATGTATGTTTCTTCTCTGATGTACAGTAAACAAACATTTTGTAAATTAGATATTTGTTTTACTTCAATGAACTTGTAAAGTATAAAGACGTTCCTCCATTTGCATAAAATATGTATGGATTGCATATTATATTTTACTAGCAGCCCGTCCCGACGTTGTCTGGGAGCAACAGGCTTCCCCGACCCCCCCCCCGCCCGCCCCGACATTGTCCAGCAGCCCGGGCCCCCGCCCGGCCTGTCCCCCGCCTGCCCCGACCCCTGCCTGCCCCACCCCGCCTGCCCCGACTTGGGTCCCCTTACCTCAGGCGCCGCTCCTCCCGCCTGTCCGCCGCTCGCACCCCCGCTGGCCTGTCCGCTGCTCCTCACGTCACCGCTCCTCCCACGCGCCATGTCTGCCGCTCCTCGTCGCGCTCCTGGACGCCGCTCCTCCCCGCGCTCCTGACGAGAGCACGCACGTCGTGGCCGGCGCTACTTAGGAGGGACTACTTTTTTTTTTACTGTAGATTTTTTAAATAACGTTTAAAAAAAATGTATATAGCTTATAACCATCTACACACCCTGACGATTCCAACGGTGTATCGGGTGTGTGGATTGGCGCTGTGGTTCCCGAGTTTACCCGCCTCAAAGGCTGAAGGTTCTTCCTTTATTATAGTAGTATAGATAAACAGTATCCCAAATCATTGGAATCTTTTATTACATTATAATATTGCATCAGCTACGAAGTACTTTTTCTTAGTTGTATCTTCCGCCTTGATTTCTAAGAATGCTAATCAAATATGGGGACAGTCAAAAATTACGGAACAGAGAATGTGGTTCAAGAACTGCAAAGTATAAAAATCACATAATAATTCTCTTACATTAAAAATACTGCATCGTTAGATACTGGATACATGTTTCTGGGTGAAGCAACGAGTTCACTTGCGTTCAAATTTGTGCTAAAGAGTAATTTTACTCTTTGAAAACAAACCTGTCTCTGCACAAGAAAAGGGATTTGTGGATACTTGCCAAAGGAAAGGAATGTGTTTAAAGACATTCTGATTAGGAGAGAAGAGGGGATCTGCTGGAGCCTCATTATCAGAATATTACTGAGGCCTGCACGCTAAGCAATAGGCGGGGCTCTCCTTACTCGATACCGCCTCAGTGTTGTCCCGCAGGTTCAGTCCCTGCGCAGGCTGCAGAGTGGAATCCTTCAGCATCACCCTCTGTGCACTGTCTGGAAGCACTTATCATGCCGTTCATCATAATAGTTTAATTGCTTCAGTGGTGCACTACATCAACCATGTGATTTTCGAAGGCCCACAAGCAAGCAGACCAAAGAGTTTTCTTAGGAAATTGATATTAGGCTATCTTTTCCCATGTCATGTTGTAAGAGCTAGGACCAGGCCATGTGGTAAAAAAGTGGTGTCTGAGTTTTTACATCAAGGGCCTTTATCTGGAACTGCAGTGAACATGCCATGCAATTTCTGTGGTGAGAAATATTTGCGGTGTAAATAAATTGAATACGCTTGAAGGTCAGTATCTGGATACTTTCGCCACATGTCTGAGGGGTGTGCAGTGGCGATCGCCTCAATCAAACAAACATTGGCCGCGTGGCCGTGAAAGTGACGCGGCCGCGAAAGTGTCACGATCGAGATGAACTTAATCACCCGTGATGGAGGAAAGACAGATGGCGGCTGCACTTTCAAAACCGACTTACTAAATGTCTCGCAGAGCAGCGTATGTGCTGGCTCTGGTGAGACCTAAAAAAGCGTTGGCAGTGATAGCAGGTGTGGCTTTAATGTATTGCACCCTGCACTCTCACTGGCACACTGTTCACCATGCACTCACAGGGGCAGAGACCTTTACCTCTGGTGTTGTGGAAATAGGATTGAGAACCAAGAAAGAATGACTGCCTGCAGTGATACACAACTAAGAGTGCATGAGAAAATAAGCGAAACACATGAGAGGGCACGTTAGGATGAAGCTGGGAACTGAGCTACTCAGGGCAAGTACCTTGTGCACCATGTAAAGTGTCTTGAAAAGATCTGTTTACTCACAGGTTAGCCTGTGGAAGCAGTCCAACTGGGGGTTAACAGAAGCATACATGAAAGCTTTATATTCCCAATCTGAAGATGATAGATAATATATTTATATCAGCCAAGCAAGACTGCATTTTTATATTAAAAATACAATAAGATCTCTGCCTTGATCGCCAATCTTCCCCCTTTGACTAATAGGTAAGGAATAATTCTATTTAATCTCTGCAAAAGTAAGTAACGTGCCAGAGAACCTGTTGACGTTCAGGCGAAAGGTAAGATCAGCATTGTTAGTAACTCCATTAGTTTTGATCATAGTAGCCAGGGATGGGACCAGGCCTAACGTCATTAAATGCCAAACTGGGGTCCAGGTTTAAGAATGATTCCTTGGAACCAAGACCTCAATTTTACCTGCATTAAGCTTTGCAGGATTATTAGTCATCAAGCCTGTGACTAAAGTAAGACATTCCGAAAGATTAAGAGGCAAGTGAATTCAGTGTTAATACCAATTTTTTGTAACAGAATTTTAATGTCAACAGTAAAATGAAAAATGTTTTGAGCATTTTACATTTTTTCTTGCATTGATCTGAACGTCCAAATGAAAGCTGACTCTCTGGGTACAGAGACAACAGTCCAAGAATGGCTGGAGAGGAGGTGTAGTCTAGAAACTCAGACTGAACAACACACAAAATTTACACGCATTAAATTGAAACCCAACCAATGCGTATTTTCATGCATACATTTTTAAGTACTTTTCTCACGATGACAAATATTGACAAAATTTCAAGTGAAATGACCATTTGCTACCAAACCTTTAGGTGCCTCATATACTAACCAGGGTGCAAATCAAACAGCCTAAAAACTCATCACAGGGGCAACTAACCATGTGAAGGTAGGCTGCTCCCTTTAGCTGTGAGGTACCTAGTGGCAATTTGAGCACCAGCAGGCTTTAATCCTAAAACCAGTAATGCTTTTATATGGGTGTATTGGAATGCAAGTGACTTTTCACATTTGAAGATGTTAAACCTACACACTTTGTCAAATAATTCAAAATGTAAAATTAGAAGTCTACTGCTTTTATCATCACTTTTAATAATCAGTAAAACAAATCTGCTGACCTAATAAGTAAGCATGACCATGTGATCTCTCCCTAGAGACATCCATAAAACATTTTAGAATAACCTTAAATTCCTATCTCCAGATATGTAGCAGTTTCCATTCCCAGACCAAGAAAGGAGACCTCTTTTACACCACTTCTTATTGCTTTTGTGAGATATATATATCCCCTTCCTATTATATTTGTCAAAGGGTTCACCATGAAAAAGCTGTTTCATTAGTCAGAGTTCACAATATGCATTAGGTTACTATTGTATTTGTTTTAGAGTTCTTAATATAAAACCCTTTGTGTGGTGTTTGTCAAAGAGTTCACTGTGCAAAACCTCATCTTTTTTTATTTGAGGAATCCAGTTTGCGAGATCCTTGAGAAGTTAGTTATTACGCACCCTATTGAATAAATCAGCGTTCACAATGTATACCACTTATTATTGTTTGTGTTACGTTGTGAATGCCATGCCAAACACCAGAGAAACAGGCTTGACATTTTGCACCATGTAAAATCCCAACCTATTGTATTTGCCAGAAGTTTAACAATGTTAAAATCCTTGCTATTGCTTTGGTCAGGGAGTTTAAAATGTGAAACCCACTTTCTATTGCATTTTTGAGTCAGGAGGGACACCCTGCTAACACTAGGGATCAGATACCATATGAAGTATGCCCCCATTAAAGCCATTCTTATCACCAAATTTAGGGTCACCCTAGAAAAGTACAGGATGAGATTTAAGGTCAGCCAGAAACTGCCAAATCAGCCTTGGTTGGATTTTCTTGATTGTTCCTGTAAGGCACTGAGTATTTGTGTCAGGTCCAGTTCCTCCAAAGCAATGCTCTCAAGATGCCATCTTTCTGGCAGCACCAATGCTGAGTCTTAGATTTTACCATAGTATTGAAGTGGCCAAACGGGGAGAAGGAATTGATTTTACATTTAACACAAGACTATGTCGGTTGGTTCCACTAAGAGCGCAAAGTCCAGAATTACAGTTTCCTATGTTAAATAACACGTTTTTGATATTCAAGATTCAAGACCCCTACCTGTTGCATTTGACAGAAAATGTTTGCTATTGCTTTCGTCAGAGAGTTTAAAATGTGAAACCCCTTCCTACCACATTTGTCAGTGAGGACAGGCTCCCTGATCACACTAGAGATCGGAGACCAGATGAAGTATGCCCCCATGAAAGCCTTTCTTGTCACCAATTATGGGGTCACCCCAGAAAAGTACAGCATGAGACTTAGGGACAGCCATAAACTGCCAAACAAGCCTTGGGTGGATTTTCTTGATTGTTCCAATAAGGCACTGAGTTTTTGTGTCTTGTCCAGTTCCTCAGAAG
This sequence comes from Lissotriton vulgaris, assembly GCF_964263255.1. Classification (NCBI taxonomy): domain Eukaryota; kingdom Metazoa; phylum Chordata; class Amphibia; order Caudata; family Salamandridae; genus Lissotriton; species Lissotriton vulgaris. The sequence continues at coordinate 314,058,235 of NC_141689.1, read as the reverse complement.
GGATGCTCTCAAGATTCCACCTTTCTTGCAGCACTGATGCAGAGTTTTAGATTTCCCTAGAGTACTGATGTGGCAAACGGGGGGAAGGAATTGTTTGTACATTTCACACACGACTACGCTGGTTGGTTCCACTAAGAGAGCAAAGTCCAGAATTACAGTTCCTTATCTAAAATAACACAACGTTTTTGAAATTCCTAATTCAAAAGCTTTAACAGTCTTTTCAAGGTTTTTTGCGAGCTTCCTAGACAATCCCAGATATCCAAAGATATATTTCTACTGAGGAAGAATTAGGAGTTGGCTCCCAATCTGTGTCTTGTGCTGGGGTTGGTAGATCTCCCTTCACCAACCACTAGTTCTGGCCTACATGTGTCCCCCAACTCACCACCTTACTGGAGTGCTGTTTTTCCCAATCCCCCAGGAGAATTTCTACTAGAGTGCCAGTAGGCGGTACCTCATTTGAACGTTTGAAGAGTGAACTTAAATCATGCAGTTAGAGAGCGCGGGTTGATGATACACATGCAGCCTTGATCTGTGGGAAGACCGGAACAGCTCTCTAAAAGCAAGAAAACCTCTTTGTTGAAAGGATACAACTGGTGTAGTTAGTGCCTTCAAACATGTTCCAGAACTTGCACCTTCTGCCTAAGGGAGACAACAATGAAGTCATCAGAGGCAGCCCAAACAGGTGAGTTATCAGGGTCAGCAGGTCATTTAAGCATGTCCCAGAGGTACACCTTATCAGAGACAGCACAAGCAGTTGAGTCATCAGGGTCTGAAGATCATTTGAGCTTTTTCCACATGTACAACTGCTACTGAAGGGAAACAACAATGATGTCACAAGAGTCAGCACAAACAAATGAGTCATCAGGGTCAGAAGGTAATTTAAGCATGTTCCAGAAATGACACCTGCTGCTAAAGGAAAACAATGAATGAGTCATCACAGTCAGCACAAAAAAAATGAGTCACATAGTGAAGTCCCTTACTGGCATGAGTATTAAAGCACACAAAACAGCAACAATAAAGACATTACAGAAATACAACATGCATTGTTGTTGAAGCATTGGAACATTATTGGTACAAACATGGTGATAAGATGGGCTTGTAATACATACGGCAAGGAGCTCATGACAGGTTGGGTAAGTTGTGGTAAAGAGAATGATTTTACTGGGATGTACAATCATATTGTGAGATAGCACATTCTCAGTACCTATTTTACTGAGCTGTGCCAAATCCTTGTGTATTATAAGGTCACTGACCGCAGGGAGCTTGCAAAGGAGACAGACCTCTGTATTAGTGCCAGAGTTTCTAAGAAGGTACATCAATCAATCAATCAATCATTGCATTTATATAGCGCACTACTTACCCAGAGGGTCTCAAGGCGCATGAGAGTGAGAGAGGTCAAAGGTGCTGCAGACAAGTACCAGAGTAAAGTGTTGGGGGGGGGGGGACGTTCTCAAGCCTCTTCTGAGAAATAGGGAGGACGTTCTGGTGGGCAGTGGCCCAGGGTGTTCAATTTTCCAATCCCGCTGCTTTGAGTGTTACCAGTTAGGACACAAGCAGTGGACTGTGTCTGTCCTAATAAGCCAGCCTCTGTGGGAATTCTACAGGAGTGGACAATGTGGCCTTAGGGGGAAGTAGTCCCCAGGGGCTGGTGGTTCACCATGCCCATATCTCCCATCCATAGCTGTGAGATGGACTCAGAGGGTCAGCTGGTTATCCCTGAGGGTGGAAGTCATCACTTCCACCAGGTGAATGTGAATGGGATCCCTGTCACTGCTTTTTGGGACAGCTGGCACAGCTAGACCGTTGTGGTGGAAAGGCTGGTTTCCCTAGAGCAGCAGACCTTTCAGGAGTGTAGAGTAACTCAAGCCCAGGGGCAATACTGTTACCCGCATGGCATCCCAGCATTGTGGTGAGGAGGTGACCCAGAGAAGGGTGATATCCAGTACAGGGATGCCCATTGACTGCATTCTATAAAATGAGTTGTCACTGATGTTAGGAGAGCTGGGCGAGTCGGTCGCCCATGGCACCCTAAAAGCTCAGTTGTCTGGCCATGCCACTCCCAAGTGGAGGGTACGGAGCGCAGATGGAGGGGCAGAGACAGGAAGACACCCCTTAGGGTACAGACCCTAGGCCTGAAAAGCCACTCTCAGGATATCACCCCGGGGCTGGTGGGAGGTAGAGTGGAAGAAGGGTTCCTTTTGCCCCCCCCTCCCACTCTGAGAGACCTCTGAGGTCTAAGAACTCCTTGCCAGACCCAATACTAGAAGTGAGGCCTGCCAAGGTCCCTGCTCAGAGCTTCCACCTGGCATTGGATGGCACGGGCCTGGCTCTTGACGATGACAGATGTCATTGATCTTTATTGGTTGCTGTCCCTATGGGCAGAATTTTCCATGGGCTGGGGACAGAAGTCTGATCCAAGAGGCGGAATGAGCCACATCACTTTGTTGGTCATAGTGGTACTATCTGCCTACTGGGATGCATCTATTAGCAAGTTAAGGTTAGGTGCTGCACAGATGGGTCCACAGATGAAGAAAAGGGTTCCCCGTGGGACAGTCCCGTGGCACAGGAGGGGGTAGATAGAGTGATCCAATTGAGTTCAGAGGGGCATAGAACTGACAAGTGCCACTGCATAAGAGGACCTTCATCCACATTCTATTACATAAGCACGGATGCTCATCAATGTATTGAATAGTCTATCCTGACTTTTGGCTGGAAGGGAGTCATGTTAGACTTGGCCCTCTCTGCAAAATCATCCCCATACCTTTTGCCTTAACCCACCTGTTTTCTGAACCCGTTTTTGTTGGCTCTGCCCACTTAACCACTGCTAACCAGTTGTAAAGTGCTTGTGCTCTCTCCTTTAAACATGGCAAAATTGGCACACACCCAATTGGCAAATTTAATGTACTTCCAAGTCCCTAGCTAAATGGCACTTCAGGTACCTACCTGCAGCACACATTGTGCCACCCACTGAAATAACCCATCAAACTTGTCTCAGGCATGCCATAGAAGCCTGTGTATTCAGATTTAAACCGCTATTTCGACCCGTCAAAATTACTAATCCTACTCCAGTGAGTGCAACATTAGATTAAGTGCTAGATAGTGTAGGGGTAATAATTACTATTCCCACTTCAGTGAGTGCAACAGTAGAGAAAGTGTTGGATAGTGTTGGGTTAAAGATTACTATTCCCATGTACCCCAAAACGCATCCCCACCCTAAAACTAAAAAATCTCCATTACTTACCTTATAATGAGTTGTAATGGCATGTATTGTAATGGTATGCGCTGTAATGTCATGCGTTGTAATGAAATGCGATGTAAAGGCAGTTGCATTGTAACAGCTGTGTTGTATCCAAATGGTGCCTCCCATGGTCCTGGGCCTTGGCTGGCATCAGAAAGAGCTCTGACTGGCTAAAGTGAAGGTTCTACCAAATCCGTCATGAAGCGACACAAAATCCTGCAAAGCCCTACCGGAAAGCTCATCAGAACCGGTGCAGAGCGCGACAAAGCCTCGCTGCAGCTCTTCATTGGAACCAACACCGGACAATGCAAAGCCATGCAAAGCAATGCTATGCTGTCCGTGAACCAACAACATAATGTACAGTCTTGTTTGGCCAAACTTGACCCTGTGCCCGGCCTGTGGGTCATCGTGGTCTGCCTGAATTTGTAACTTTGTCCTCGTCCATCCCGAACGGATAACCTCAGTTGGAGTTTGTTGGAGTTTTGTGCCTTTTGACTCTACTTTTATCTAAATCTTAAAAATTGCATTTCTCCAGTTCCAGTTTCCGTTGTTTTGGTCTCAAATAATTTATTTAATTTTACTAAATTTTTCTAAATTGGTGCGGGATATTTCTTGTATTGTGTCCTCAGTTTGTCGCTGTTTGTGTGCCTCTAAGGTAAGCCTGACTGCTTTTGTGCCAATCTACCAGACAGTAAAGCATAGGTTAATATAGTCACTCTTTGTGGGTCACACTGACAAGGTTTCTGGCTGTTGTTTGAGTATGATTTCACCCGCTAAACCAGCAACTCAGTTTTTCACAGTATAAATGTAAATATATGGTATTTCTATGGGGCTGTACATCATAAAAGACACTACAAGTTAAACGAACGGAAGTTGGATGTAGATGATTTATGCATTGTAAGTTAGTGTCCTTTAAAGAGGTGAGTCTTGAATTCTTTCCTAAAATAGGGCAGAATTGTGGTGGTCCGATTTGATACAATTATGTTTTCCTAGATCCTGGGTGCATAGATGGAAATTGCTTGCTGCTTTGTTTTTTTACTTATTTACACTTCTTAAGCTGCAGACTGATGGTGTCCTGGCTGCCAGTGTACCACGTACAACCAGAGATGGCAAGTTCTTGTCTGCAAGATAAGCGAGGGTGTTTGTGATGGCTTTGCAAAAGATGCTGCTGGTTTTGAACATGGTGTGAGTTTGCATAGGGCTGCAATGGAGTCAGGACAGGAATGTTATTTTAATTGTTCCCCCCCTCGCCGCCCTCCCCTACCTGTGTGGCTTTCCCTCCTGGGATACTTGTGGCCTTAGGGAGCCTATTTGGGGCTCCTGCTGATCACTGGCCTCAATTCCTATCGGCGCAGACTTCGGGCGCCATCTTGGGGGAGGACGAGGACAGCGCTCTAGTGTTGCGGACGATTTTGGGCCTATACACTATAAAATTAACACCACCTCCCGTCCGTGCAGCGGGTGGGTGCAGCGGGCGCGCCGATGGCGCTCCGGAAGCGCGCCAGAGCCAAGCCTGTCTTTGCCTGTCCGTGCCAGACTGGGTCGTGGGCCAGAAACGCTGGTCGTTTCCCTGGAACACCGCATCAGCTATACACGGGAAAAACTTCTTTAATTAAAACCTACGATTAACCCCCTGGAATATTTGAAACTCAGCCCGGATGACCCTTGGCCGAGAGGCTACGATTGGGCGGGGTCCATGCAGGATAAGAACAACACTGTAAAAATCACGGCTCTCCTTAACATGGCACTTTTAAACTGTAGGTCCCTTCCAAAACATGCCGTCAAAATCAATCTACTGATTCAAGATTTGAAACTGGATTTATTGTTTCTAACGGAGACATGGCTGTCACCGAATTCAGGTGCAGACATTGTCACGTCACTCCCAGTTGGCTTCAGTATGCAACGTCAACATAGGCCTCACGGGAAAGGGGGTGGACTAGCGATAACACATAGAGACAAATTTGTCTGCAGAATATCAGAGGGTGGTGACAATGACTGCGTAAGCACTCACTTTAATTTGCAAATTACGCCGAATAAATCACTATCAGGCCTACTAATATATCGCCCTCTGGGCAGTCCTGGTCAATTTACAGGATCACTCTTAGAGAACACCATTGCCTTAGCCTCGGTTGCATCCAATTTTATCCTACTGGGGGATTTAAATTTTCATTTTGATGACCCATGTGATAAGGGGGCTATGGATCTTAAGCTCGAGTTAAAATCCATGGAGCTGGAGAAAAAAAATGAAGATGCCACCCATATTAAAGGGAATCTTCTTGACCCCATATTCATGAATGTTTTACATTTTGTATCAAGGCCCCTCCACCCTCGACCTTGGTCTGACCATTTTTTGGTCCCATTTGAGTGGCAAATTAATTCTGACCTTCCATAGATACAGGCGCCACGCACTTTAGAGAGAGTATGGTCCAAACTCCCTTTGAAAAGCTGGACTCACAGACAGGAGCAGACAATTCCCCCTTCGAATCTTGATCCCTTTAGAGGCGGATAAAAACCTCTCAAACTGGCTCAATAGCTCCCTTGACTCCGTCCTTTCTAAAAAAACACTGGAAAAGAAGAGCAGGGTTTTAAAACTCCTTGATACACCTCTGAACTACGAGAATTAAGGAAAATATGCAAGAAAGCCGAACGCACTTGGAGAAAAGATTGGGCCTCCCACGATAAATTCAAATATAGAGCAGCCATGAGGACCTACAAATTATCCCGGAAATTGGCTCAAGCCACTTACTACAAGGAGAAAATCAGAACCTCTTCTAATTCATCCAGAGAGACATTTAAGATTGATAAAGATCTCCTCAAAGCACCAAGCCCCCCGTCGATGCAAGTGCCATCGGAAGCTAGGTGCAATCAATTCGCTGCTTTCTTTGAAAGCAAAATTCAAAACATACTAAAAACTCTGCAGCAGAATGACCAATCTTTTGACCTGGCTTACTCTTTGGCCCCTCCCTCAGGCCCTCGCTTTGACTCGTTTGCCCCGATTTCAAAGGATGACCTCCTAAAAATTTTGCATACCGTAAAGAGTGGTTCTCCCAATGATCCTGCTCCCATGCATATTATGAATCGGGTAGCTGCCACCATTGCCCCAATAATCACAGACCTTCTTAATGCCTCCTTGAATTGTCCCGCCCAGCTGGAAGCGGGCCTTGGTCAAAGCACTCCTTAAAAAACCAGAGCTCGATCCCGCCGAGTTGGCTAACTTCCGACCAATTTCGTTGCTGCCGGGTATCAGCAAGATGGCGGAAAAATAGCCAATCAGCAGCTTTCATCTTTCTTAGAAAGTAATAAGCTGCTTCACAACTCCCAGACAGGTTTCCGCCCAGGGCAGGGAACAGAGTCTGCCTGATTAGCAGTCGTGGAGGAGGCAAGGTGCATCTTGGATTCAGGGGATCAACGATGGTGATCCTCCTGGATCTAAGCGCAGCCTTCGACACGGTGGACCATAAGATCTTAATCCATTGTCTGAGCAACTTAGGAGTGTCAGGCACAGCGCGGCGATGGCTCACATCTTTTTGGGAGAATCTGACCTTCCAGGTCTGGGAAGGTGTGGCACGCTCCAAATTAACCACCCTCGAGTGTGGGGTCCCACAGGGCTCATCATTGAGCCCTACCTTATTTAATGCTTACATGGCCCCCCTGGAGGATGTGGTGAATCCATTTGGGATTAAAGTAGTCACTTACGCCGACAACACCCAACTGGTCGTCTCGCTCTCCCAAGAAAAACACTGCGTGGAAAATCTTCACTCCTGTCTCGCAGAAATTCACTCCTGGATGAATGGCTCATGTCTTAAATTGAATGGAGCTAAAACAGAGCTTATGCTGCTAGGCCACCACCATATAACATCCCTACCTAATTCCATCTGGCCAGCCTGTCTGGGACCTGCACCCACCCCAAAGAATGAATTAAAAAGCCTGGGGGTATGGTTGGAGCAGGATATAACATTTAGGACCCAAGCAAAAAAGACAGCGGGCATCTGTATAGGTCTACTCCGTTCTGCTTGTAAGATTCTTCCCCTATTGCCAGAGCACTCGAGGAGACTACTTATCCAGGGACTGATCCTATCAAGACTGGACTACAATAATGCCCTTTTCTTGGCTGCCCCCGAGTCTACAATTAATATTCTCCAACGAGTCCAGAACTCAGCAGCGAGACTGCTTACTGGCACTTCCCGCAGATCGTCAGCCAGACCTGCACTCAGAGCTCTCCACTGGTTACCGATTTGTGAAAGGGTCAAATTTAAGTCCTTATGTATTGCTCACAAGTCCCTGCAGGGGAACGGACCCCCCATTTTAGGGCATCTTGTTCGCCCATACAGGGCCACTAGATCGCTTCGTTCCGATCATGGCAATCTGGCCATTGTTCAGAGAGTAAGGCAGACTCGAACTGGGGGTCGCCGCTTTTCAGTGAACTCAGCAGCCCTGTGGAATGCTCTTCCACCCAGGATTCGGATGGAGCCGAGCTATCCGAAGTTCCGAAAGCTCCTCAAAACCTTTCTGTTCCCCCAGGACCCCTAGACCCTGGTACTGTCCTTGCATTCTTTGTTCTATAGCGCTGGGACGCTCTTGGGCAGCCATGCGCTCTACAAATCCACTTTCATTTCATTTTATTTCATTTATATGATCCTATTTCCTTAAGGGGTGCCAGTCGGGAGCCCGTTTGAAGTTGATCATTACCAAAATACAGATGCAAGAGTACAAGAGTGCTTGACCAACCGTTCTGAAGTCCCTTTCTGGAAGAAATGGTTTGAGTTTATTAGAGACAGCCTGTGCCAGTTCGTCCTTTGTTTTTGGGAATGCTTTCCTTGTTTGTGAGGTTGGTTGCAAGCGTGAATCCAAGTATCTTGGCATTCAGTGAACGTTAGGGTTGGATCTGTCAGGGTTCATGTCATTGAGCCAGGTTAGTGCTGCCTTATCATTTACCATAGTCATAGGCTTGTCATCATAAGTGCTCAGGCCTACTATGTTGAACATAATCGGTACAATGCAAGTACTCATTTCCAGACGAATCACTCAACTTCTGCTCAATCAAATCTATGAGGGAGGGAGATCAACTCGGGGTAGTGACAACGTTTTCTGTTTCTATTTTCTGCTGATCACATAAGGTCTGGCAACAGCTGCTAGCTGCTAAGCTAGACCTAAATACTGCAATGTGAAACAAAGCCTTCTCTTGGTGTGCACAGTGTGGCAGGTGAAAGGAACCCAGTAGCAAAAGGCAGAACCTCCTCTGCAGTGTTTCTGGCGTGAGAGCATCTCACCTACTTTGAAACTACTCTGATGTGGTATGCCCCAGTGGGGAAGTGTGACTTTGGGATCATTAGGTTGTTTGTAAAAGCACCTGCCCCCAAGCCGGAGTTGCAGAGGCCGCCGCACCCGCCCGAAGGGTGGGGGAGGCTCGAAGGCCGGCGCCATAACCCTCGTGGTGCCACCAGTGGGGGTAAACTGGTTCTGGGCGCTTCGATGCGCACAGGAACCAGCGGAAGCGGGGTGCGCACCAGCCACCCGACCGGAAGTGACCTGTTGACCTGAGCGCCCCCAAAGGGCGCCCAATGGTCAACCTGGCTTTGTTTGAACCCCCCAATCAGGGGGACTCACCTGAGACCTGCATGGAGGGCTCAAGAGGATTTAAGCGACGCCGCCCTCCCAGCAGAAGCACATCGCATTCGAGGAGCTGGGAGAACGGCGCGACAGCAACAACGACTGAAGAGGAAGAGAGGCGACGCGGCGAAGGACGAAGAGGAAGACGGCAAGGCTCCAGTTGAAGATCAAGGTCGTCATCACCGAGGACGCCTTACGGAGCGCGGCGCGCCGTGCCAGCTCCCCCGAAGCAGCAACAGGTAAAAACCGCAGCAAGCTCAGAGCCCGGGATAAGCACACGCAGCTAGCTGTGCCCCCAGCTGACGGCCTGACGCATACGCGGGAAACCAAGAAGCCACACACAAGTGCGCAGGGACTCACGACATGTCGGAAGGCCAGCCGGACGAGATGGCAGAGGTGCTGTTGAAGATCCGAGAGTTATCGGCCATCCACGGCGACGACTGGCTTCACCCCCACCTGGGCAAAGGGAAAGAGAACAGACCGGTAGAACAGGCGGACGAAGAGCCAGGGCCTTCCGCACCCAAGAAGTTGAAAAACACGCCGATGAAGAGAACATCGAAGAGGAACCCTCCGAGGAAAGTGCGGCAGAAACCCCTCCCGCCGAGACCAGAGGGCGGCGACCAGAGCGAGACCACCGACCAAAAGAAAAAGGGTGAGCATATTAGCAACATCGTAAGGGAATGTCTAAAATCGCTGGCGCCGGGGCTACTTAATGGCACAGGGCAGGGGGTACCAGGGCCTAGGGAGCAGCGCGCGGAGGAAGCAGCAGGTCTCACGCGGCATATGGTCGACCCGGGGTGGGCCCGTCAGACAAGAGTGCAAGAACAGGTAAGCTTGTCCACCCAGGGGGAACAAATCTCCCCACTACCCGGCTGGGGTTACGGCCCCGTTTCGGGAAGCCCGCCTCCGAGTGGGGTAGTCAACGATCATTACATCAGGCCATCCCCCGGTCCGGCGTCCCTGACTACGAAAGCCACCGGCTTGGCATGTCTCATCCCCCTAGCGGTGAAAGAGAGGATATGGCGCAAAGAATTCATTGACATATTTTCGCTGCTCGAAATACAGCTAGAGGGACTTGATCTAACCACGTGCGACAGGAAGGAAGAGGACAGGAGAGAAAGGCGTGGGGCCAGAAAGGAGCGCAGTTTCGACAATTGGTTAGATGCCTTTAGAATCATGGCGTGCATTATAGTGGAAAGGTTCCCCCATTGCGCGGCTGACTTGTGGCTTTACGAGGCCAATATCCACCTAGCACAGAGGCAGTTCCCGGGGGATGCCTGGTTAGAATACGATAAAGGGTTTAGATTAAAAATGCAGAGGCACCCCGAAATGGAGTGGAATGAGGAGGATGTCTCGGGTTTCATCCACAAGATGCTCACAGCCAAAGATGTTAGGGCCTGGGCGGGAAAAGGCGACCAGCCCTTTCGGAGCTCCTACCAAAAGGGGAAGAGCGGTTCTTATCAAAGGCGGTCGAACGGGAGATCGTACTCCCCAACCGCAACCAAGGCGATCTGTTGGAGATACGAGGCGGGGGACTGCTCATGGGGCTCGTCTTGTAAGTTTCAACACGCATGCGCTAGCTGCGGGGGCAAGCACGCCACCGTTGCGTGCAAAGGTTCCAAGCACGAAGCGAAAAGAGAGAAGAGAGAAAAGAGCAAGAAGCGTTAGCCCCAACGCAGGGGAAAGGAGGGGACTGGTGGACTTTTGTAGGCGCCAGCTGGCCAGATCCCCCATTGTTACGCAACAGCTGCGCAGATTAACAAACAAATACCCGAACAAAGCAGAGGCCAGATCACTGGTAGAGGGCTTCGAGCAAGGCTTTGTTATTCCATTCCAGGGCCCGCTCCCCTCGGCGGGAGCGAGTAACCTGAAGTCGGCAAGCCAACACCCCGAAGTGGTTAGCGCCAAGATAGAGAAAGAATTGAAACTGGGTAAAGTTGAGGGCCCCCTCCCAAAGGAATTGCATGAAGGCATAGTCATCTCCCCGCTAGGCGTGGTCCCCAAGAAGGAACAAGGTCAAGTCAGGCTGATACACCACCTATCGTTTCCGGAAGGTTCCTCCGTGAACGACGGTATCGACCCCGAAGCTTGCTCAGTGAGCTATGCGTCAGTCGACGACGCTATCGAGCTGGTTAAGGCGACAGTCAGAGGAGCCCTCATGGCGAAGGCCGATATTGAATCTGCGTTCCGACTATTGCCGGTCCACCCCTCCAGCTTCCATTTATTGGGTTTCCAATGGGGCGAGGACGTGTTTATTGACAAAGCCATGCCCATGGGATGCGCAATTTCATGCGCATACTTTGAGCAGTTCGCCACTTTCTTAGAATGGGCGCTGCATGACCGGCACCAGGAAGGCGGAAAGCTGCACTACCTAGACGACTTCCTGTCCACAGGCCCGGCAGGGTCCTCAGTGTGCGCAAGCTCATTGGCAGCCTTCGAGGAGCTATCTAGGTCCCTAGGGTTCCCCCTCGCAAAAGAGAAAACTACAGGCCCGACCACAAGTCTCACGTTCCTGGGCATAGAATTGGACTCTATAGCGGGAACGGCCAGGCTGCCTCCCGACAAGGTGAAAGAATTTCGCGAGGAAGTATCGAAGCTACGGGGTCGGAGCAAGGCCACCCTGAGGGAAATCCAACGAGTGATAGGGAGACTTAACTTCGCGGCTCGGGTAATCCCGCCCGCCAGGGTATTCTCAAGACGCCTAACAGGGCTAACGTCCGGCGTCACCCACAAGCACCACCACATCAGGCTGAGCGCAGGCGTGAAACAGGACCTGCTGGTGTGGGACGAGTTCCTACAAGATTTCAACGGGGTGCTGATTTGGAGGGCAGGTTGGGTAACGGCCGAACAGATAGCTCTTTACACAGACGCGGCCGGAAGCCTTGGCTTCGGCGCGGTCCTGGGAAACAGTTGGTGCGCCAGCCAGTGGCCGGATGAATGGCATGCGCAGGGGCTCACCAGGAACATCATGTTTCTCGAGCTGTTCCCAATCATTGTGGCTCTGACCATTTGGAGCGAGAAAATAAAAAACCTGAAACTCACGCTTTGGTCAGATAACATGGGAGTAGTACAGGCCATTAACAGAGGCGCAGCGAGATGCCCGGACATGCTGAGGCTAATGCGATGGTTAATTAAATTGCAGCTGGAAGGGAACCTGGAGCTGAAAGCACGCCACGTGCCAGGGGCAGAGAACTCAGCAGCAGACGCGCTCTCACGGGCCCAAATGAAACGTTTCAGAGAACTGGTGCCCGGGGCGGACAAGGAGATGACCCCCTTTCCATCGTCCCTTTGGGACCTGGGGGAGTAGACTTATCATGGCTAATAGGGCAATCACTTACCGCAGAGGCTAACAGAAGGTACAAGACATACACGGGCACGGTAATGAGAGTGGGGGGCCTAAGATCGCTGGAAGACAGGGCAAAAACTCGCACAGCAGTCGAGAAATTCGTGCAATGGGCATTCGAGTCGAGAAAAACGAGATCGTGGGCCCAGGCGCATTTATCCGCCATCGCCCATTTTGCCAGGCTCTACACAGGCGAGGACCCCACTACCTCGGCCTATCTAAAGGCGGCCTTAAAAGGCTGGAGGAGGGTTGAAGGTAGAAAGAAGGACGACAGGCGTCCCATCGATTTTGCCAAACTGGGCCAGCTCCTTGGAGCCCTCACGGGCTTAATATCGGATAAATATGAGCTGCTGCTGTTTAGGGCGGCTTTCACGACGGCTTTCTTCGGAGCATTCCGTATCAGCGAACTGGTAGCTCCCAGCAAATCGGGCCCAGCGCAGCAATGCCTGCAGGCAAGAGACATTAAACCAATGGAGAGGGCAGTCGAATTAACGCTGAGACAGTCCAAAATGGACAGGGCAAGGAGGGGGACGACGATACGTCTCCATTGCATCCCAGAGTCGGGGCTCTGTGCGGTATGCTGGTTATTTAAGTACATGGGGGCTCGACCAGCTGGTGAGGGCCCTCTCTTCATACATAAGGACGGGAGGAACCTGAGTAAGTTCCAGTTTACAGCCATAATGCGCCAAGGCTTGGGTAAAGCCGGGTATTGCGCGGCATCTTTTGCCTCTCACTCCTTCAGGATCGGCGCAGCGACCTCGGCAGCGCAGCATGGCATGCCAGAGGACAGGATCCAGGCAGTGGGCAGATGGCGCTCCAGGGCGTACAAGTCGTACATACGCCCTCACCTCATATAAAATAAATGAATAAATAAATAAATAAAAAAAAAAAAAAAAAGAGAAAAGAGAGAGAAAGCCACGGGGGGGGGAAGGAACGAGAGGGATTCGCCTTGGGATGCCGCACGGCAGGGTGACAGCACCCCCCCTCCCTCTCCTAAATGCACACGGTGCGCAGATAAGCCACCTAACGGAATGCTTTCTCTCGACAGGGGGACGCCCGCAGCTGGTCTGGGTGGTGGGGCACTCATTCGTGTCCCGGATGGAGTCTTGGTGGCGGCAGGGGGTCCGCAGCATAAACAGGCCCAAAGCGACGTACATCCGGTGGATAGGGCAGCCAGGTATGAGATGGGACCAGCTACTGCCGACGCTGGACGGCCTCATGGCAGATTCGGCCTGGTTACCCGACGTCCTGATCATCCACCTTGGGGGCAACGACCTGACCCGGCTGGGCGAAAAGCAGTCGGGCAAGCCATCCAAAGGGATCTCACCAAGACAGCAGTGTGGCTGGGACCCACGACGGTAGTCTGGTCCGAAATGATCAGCAGGAAACATTGGAGAGGGGCCGATTCCAACAAGGCCGTCGACAACGCAAGAAGGAAACTAAATGTGGCAATGCATAAGTTTTGCCTCGCCAATGGCCTGGAATCAATTCGGCACGGCCTCATCCACCCGGGCCGCCCGGAGCTCTATGGGCAAGACGGGGTACACCTATCCGAGAAGGGGATGAAGGTGTTTTGGGATAACTTGTGGGGTGCAATGTCACTCGCAGGTTGCATATAAAAAAAAAAAAAAAAGGGAAAAGATATGGTGAAAGGTGCGAGCCACGAACCAGGTGCAGGGGGGGAGCCACAGTGAGACGTGGGCCTCCCTGCAGTGTGGCGGAAATCCTACACTGGTTGGCTAAGAAAACACACCGGCAGGCGGTGTGTGTAAGAGGATGGCCACTCACTTTTGAATGCCGCACGGCAGGGTGACGTGGCGGCATAAAGGAGAGGAGTAACAGGAGGAGACGGCACTCGCGGCCCAGACCCGGCCGGACGGCAGGGCGCAATTTGGTAGCGAGCTGGGGACCTAACTCCCGACTGGAAAGCTCCCCTCCGCAACACGCAAAGGGCGTGGTCAACCAACCACTGGAGCACCAATAGACTGGCAACAAACTGGTTTGGGTACAAGCCCCATTTTTGAACTAAGGAGGGCACAAAGAGACTGACACCCGCTATCACAAGAGGGTGTCATAATGTGTAATATGCCAATTATGATTGATATTTATGATTGATGAGTAATGTTCGCAAAATGGAAGATTGCTTGAAACCAGTTTGTGTTATTAATATGTCTTTGGTTATTAATAAACTGCGGCCAACAACGACCACTAATGATACCAGGTTTTGTTGGCTGACATGAGTTCCCACCTTTGGCAACAGCAGAATGCGGGGGCCGGTAAGTATGGAGACTGGGGTCTCCGCTGAATAGGCACATGCGAGGGTTATTGCAGAGGCCGCCGCACCCGCCCGAAGGGTGGGGGAGGCTCGAAGGCCGGCGCCATAACCCTCGTAGTGCCACCAGCGGGGGTAAACTGGTTCTGGGCGCTTCGATGCGCACAGGAACCAGCGGAAGCGGGGTGCACACCAGCCACCCGACCGGAAGTGACCTGTTGACCTGAGCGCCCCCAAAGGGCGCCCAATGGTCAACCTGGCTTTGTTTGAACCCCCCAATCAGGGGGACTCACCTGAGACCTGCATGGAGGGCTCAAGAGGATTTAAGCGACGCCGCCCTCCCAGCAGAAGCACATCGCATTCGAGGAGCTGGGAGAACGGCGCGACAGCAACAACGACTGAAGCCCACCCACCCACACCTAAGGAACAGCAAAAGTCGCAGTGCTGGATAAGGGAAAGGGTGTTAGCGGAAATCCTACACTGGTTGGCTAAGAAAACACACCGGCGGGCGGTGTGTAAGAGGATGGCCACTCACTTTTGAATGCCGCACGGCAGGGTGACGTGGCGGCATAAAGGAGGGGAGTAACAGGAGGAGACGGCACTCGCGGCCCAGACCCGGCCGGACGGCAGGGCGCAATTTGGTAGCGAGCTGGGGACCTAACTCCCGACTGGAAAGCTCCCCTCCGCAACACGCAAAGGGCGTGGTCAACCAACCACTGGAGCACCAATAGACTGGCAACAAACTGGTTTGGGTACAAGCCCCATTTTCGAACTAAGGAGGGCACAAAGAGACTGACACCCGCTATCACAAGAGGGTGTCATAATGTGTAATATGCCAATTATGATTGATATTAATGATTGATGAGTAATGTTCGCAAAATGGAAGATTGCTTGAAACCAGTTTGTGTTATTAATATGTCTTTGGTTATTAATAAACTGCGGCCAACAACGACCACTAATGATACCAGGTTTTGTTGGCTGACATGAGTTCCCACCTTTGGCAACAGCAGAATGCGGGGGCCGGTAAGTATGGAGACTGGGGTCTCCGCTGAATAGGCACATGCAAGGGTTGTTAGCTACATTGTGTTGATATTCTAATGCACCTAACATCCTTACAAGCCCTTCTGCCTCTGGCTACTCTTGCTATTGCCAGGCAGCTACTGGCTTATTTGAAAGGCTTTAGAAAGATGTTAGGTGCATTAGCATAGCGACAGTCTACAAGGTAAACCAATATATGGCTGCAATTACACCATCTTACTAGCAATATCAATTAATCAATCAAACAATCTTATTTGGATTTATATACATACATAAAATACATAAAAGACACAAGAAAACGATGATAAAACATAATTTGCATATAAGATTTGTACTTTTCCCAATAAAATATGGTATACAAACCAACATGTTATACAACAAATTATTTGCAATTAAAAAGACCAAAACTGATCGGAAATAGTGCAAGAAGACAAGTAACCGAGGGTTTAAAAGGCTAGCACTGAAGTGTTTATATATATTAACGGACAAGTATTTTCTGTTAGAAGCCAGATCATTCTAACACAGTGCAAACAAGGTATATAAAAAATGTCTATAAGATCTAATAGAGGGCCAGTGATTAACATGTCTTAAGGGCCATTTAAATTTTCTTCATATCGTGAGACATCAAAATGGGTTAATGCTTTACACCTACGGAGAGCCAACTTGATAGGAAAAAGGATCATACAACATGTATGTAGGGGCAGGCACACTGACCAATCTATCAGCCATAACGCTACTAATCGAAAATGCCAAACATCAGAACAGGTGGATGTTTGCGTGCTTTGTGGACTTAAATTCAGCTATCGATTGTGTGTCCCGAAAACACCTATGGAGAAAACTGGCGACGTGGGACATTTCAAACAACTTACTGAACGCCATCAAAGAACTGTATACTGATACCTGGACTCAGAGAAAATAGATGCCCACAACGGATTAAAACAGGGGTGTGTGTTAGCCCCAAGCCTCTTTAATCTGTATTTAGCTGATCTTGAAAAAGCACTTACTGGAGTAAACAGCCATCCACCAACGTTAGCCAAAGAGGAAACTCGGTGCTTACAGTATGCTGACGACATTATGCTTTTCAGCCAAACCCCAATAGAGCTACAACGCAGCATGAGCTCACTATAGAATGATATGGATTGGCATGGATTAGAATTGAATGTATCTAAAACAAAGGTAGTGCGGTTAGTGGATGCCAAATTAAAAAAAACACTCTGGTTTTTGGACAGAAGAAAAGTCAAGGTTGTTGCCTCATACAAATACCTGGGGTTTAAAATAGAGAGAAACTGAGTTATAAATATCAGTTTCTAGCAATGAGGGTAAAAGCACAAAGTCTTATCTATGGCTTTACTTTATAAAAAAAGAAATTAAGCTGTCCACTTTACAGCCATCTATAATCTGTTATGTCAGCACAGTTAATGCCTTCTGTCACATATGGTAGTGAAATTATATGGGGTAGTGAACCTGCAATCCTAAATAGTATCCAAACGAAGGTTTAAAAAAATGTCTTCCTCATACAGCAAGCAGCATCACCGGCTCAAGTCCGTTTAGAGTTTGGTTTGACTAACCAAATACATCGGAGCAAAAGTGCTTTGATTAACTTATGTGGAAGGCTTAGAGCAGCCACAATTGATTCTATTGAGAATTTGTGCTGGAAAGAAATGGAATCTCAGAGAGAGAAGAAAACACAAGGTTCCTGTGGCTGTTACTTAGCACAAGTCAAAGAGGATCTAGTGTTCAAGACATTCGGAACTCAGGCATGGGGAAACAGGCCTTTAACAAAGCATTACATCGGTCAACAAAAGTCCTGTCTAACATAACAGATGAAAACAGCTTATTACAAAGACGTCATGCCTGGACGGTGATTAATTCATATGGCACCAGGAAACCGCAGGTTTATTTCTCAGTGCATTTCTCAAACATCTTAAAGAACCAATTTATGAATTAATGCTTTGGTATGTGGGAACGAAAGGATTTGATCCCCTCCTGGAAAGACTATTACCATAATCAAGACTGCAGATTGTGCAACTACTAATATGAATCCCTATCACATATTCTCTGTGCATGTCCGAAGTTATTAAAAGAGAGAAAGAAAAGATACTTTTGAAAGAAATATTCACTAATATGAACATAGGAACATACGGGGAAGCTGTAACCACCTGGTTAGGTGGGTGTTCGATTCTGCTGGTCTGCAGGGGGTTAAATTAATACATTTGTACCTAAAGGAATTAGGAAGAATTGTAGAAGAGAACCAAATAATTTAAAATACAGTTTTATGATGATTATGGTTTTTAGGATGAGGATGATGTTATGGTGCAGCAACTTTTGGACAGGTCTTTGATTTTATGAAGTGTACAACAATGAATACCATTTTTATTCTTTTTTATAACTGTTCTTTTTTTAATTATGGGATGCTTTAAATAATGTAAACGATATTATATAGTTTAATGGTTTTAAAAGACCCAACATCCAAATCAATTGTACTTGACTTGTATGCACATTTGACAGGTTTTTTAGGATATAAGGGTATCCTGGTGATAAATAATGCCCTGCAACAGAAAAAGGGGTCATGATTTCAAAAATCGGATATCACTGTAAAATGTACAAAACAGCATAAAATGAGTTAACTGTATTGCATTTACATCATATGGGCACCTCTGTATGTTCCGGGGCTACAAGTTTGTTTTTGGAAAACCACTAAATGGTGAATCAACTCTAATTGTAGTCTGGTCAGCGAGAATCTGTGGTAAGTGTTGTTCACACTTACCAGATAACCTTGGAAACCCTGACAGTTGTTGGTTTTATTATTTCCTGGTGTTCTCCACACGTCCTTTTATCCAAACAGGATGGATTTAAATTCCTTTTTACTCAATTGCAGGATACTATGGGGTTCTAGTGGATTAAGATTTGCCATGTTTTGTAATTGGGTTTTTACATACTGGAGCTAAGGTATTTCATCAAAGTGGTCCAATCGCAGCCAGTCCCTAATAATCTCACTTGTAAACTTGGCACCTTGTGTTGACCAGATGCTAGCATTATCATTATAAACAAAAATCGGTTTTATTAAATTAATGCTGTATTTTTTAGCTATACCAATCTCCCCTTTGTTTTAAGTTGTTTCTCAAATCTGGACTACCTCCCTAATATGTGAAGAGATACATGTAATATAATTTTGAAGTAGGTATTCATATTTTTTATAACTCATCTAGATTTTATTTATATGTCGTTTTATGTAGCGATCACACACTGATCAGACTTTAGAGCAGTAATAAAACAGACCTGATCACAAATCTCTCAGACCCTGGGATGCCTGGACAGAATATTGCAGAATTACCCATGGCACTTTGCCTTCATATTTGACATAACACTTATGTTAATTTGATGAAGCCATGAAGCTTGGTGGCATGCTTTCTTGAAGAAACCTTATCATTTCTTAAAAACTCTTACTTTACATGAAAAGCACTCACCCCTGATTTGCAGTGACAGACAAAAAAGTTGATAGGCATTTATATATGAATATGCCTTTGACATGACACATCCTCAATTAAATTACCAGATTTACATATCTATTTATGGCAATTACTATCACAGCAATGCTTAGCTTTTTTTAAATCAATCTTTGCATTCAGTAATATCTGTTTCATTGTTGGCAGGTATCTTGCACCTATACTTATAGGGCGTTTTCTATGCTTTTCATGTTCTGGGTAGGACAGCTTGAGCTTGTGGAGAGGGCTGGCTGATGCTATACAACATGAATAATGAGAGCTTTATGAATGTCTCGTTCCCAGGTTTTTTCAATTTGAAATCAAGTCCATATTTCATATTTCATAGAATGCAACAGGTTGCACATGGTATCATGTTATCTAGCCGTGATGTTGCTCATATGCCATGGTATTCACCAAACTGTTGATGAACCTGGCTCTCATGTGCATTACAGCCAAGTAAACCAATTTGTCGATGGGCCCAGCCCCCAGTCATTAGAGCAGATACCATGAAGGCGAGAATGTGCCAAGATCTGCCAAGTTGTCAGTTTGCTTATGTATGATGTTTCCATACTTGGATGTTGCCTTTTGATGACATTCCCAGGTCTTATGCGTGACCAAAAGTGTGGCACTTATAACAAGTTGGTCCACACGTTTATTTTATTTTTTCATTGTTGTTTCCTATAATTGGAAATGTTGTGCAAATTGTAAAATACGCTATATTATGCAAAACACAGACACTCTGGGATCTGCTTATGCAATGCATGAGCTGTGGTCAATTGGCTATTAAACATGTTGGATTTGGGTACTTTAAGATTAAGTAAACTGTTTGGGATTAGAGCAGGCTTTGCCATTATTTAGCTGTTGAGCTTCTGGTAGCTCTCCAACTATGTGTGAGTAGCTCACCCTTGTGCTGCCTGGCCTAATACTTAGAGGCATTTGCTTGGTTGAATTATTATATGTATGCCAACATTAAAAAGGGTATTTTTTCCAGAAACCATAATTTGAATGATAAATCATGCATAAGTGGGAGTTTTATTACTAATATCATTACCTTATTATTACTTGCAGCTGTGGTTATTATTTACTAATGATGAAGAGGCTTTGAAAATTGACAAAGCTTTTTTTACATTACTGCTGGTAATCCTGCTCTGAGGTGCACCGCACTGCAGCAGGTAATCTTGCATAGGGTGGCCACTAATGTAATCTTGTATGAGGTGTTCAACAATAATACAATTAATAGCTAAGGATTATTTTCATTAGACATAAGTAGTTCTTACTACTGTAAAGGTTGGAGACCCCTGGATTAGAGTTTTGTGTTTTCCATCCAATACAAACCTGCAAGATTAGTACCTGTGCTAATACACCCAGCAAAGTATCTCATATCCAGCATACACTGTGTGGATATTAAACAACCTTGCTTAAATTACCCAGGGGCCATGCCTACACCCAACATTCATACTCTAAATTATCAACTTCTGCACTCCAAAACCTAGGCTATTCCCTATGCAATTGCACACACAGGATACACCTTTTGCCTCAGTCATATTCCACACATACGAAATGGGCCAATATCTGCCTAAATACTGCCTTCTAAGAAAACATCTGCACCAAAGATTCATTCTTATATGGACAGTGGTGGTTTTCTTTTCATCTTTGTAGTTCCTCTCAGTTTCCCAGCATGGTCTCCAGTATTTTCCTCTATCTTTGTCCTTAGTTGTTCCTCTCTTGTATTGTTAGTGCTTTCTTTTATCTTCCTCTCTCTGATGATTTTCTCCACTTCCTGTCTCCATTTAGTTTTACTTCATTTCCCTTCAGTGCCTTCCCCCTCACCTCAAATATTTCTCTTTCACCTCTTCCCACCTTTCACCCTTTCACTAGGAGACAGAACTGATTTTAACCCTTGGACAGTTTTTGTACTTCTCTTGTGTGTTCTATTTTTTCTGATCACCAGTAGCTCTTACCTTTTGGACTGTTATCTCTCTAGTTTCTCTCTCCTCAGCCTCTCCTCTCTGATGCTTCTCTTTCTCATCAAGACTGTTGCTCTTTTCACCATTGCCTCTTTGTATTAAGCTGGTTCCATGAGTAAAGGTGACACAGCAGACGTAGCCGGGAGATGTCTTAATGATATTTATTAAGTTATTAAGATCCATCGAACAGCCCCACCAGGAGCAGCCTGCTAGTTGCTCAGCTCATCTTCCTAACTGTCTCACACACCACACCCAAGCACCCAAGATTTCCAATCATGCCAACATTCCACACAGAACTCTCACACTGGCTGAGCAGCTAGTTACACGGTAAAGGGGAACAGTAATAATATTACATGAAGATACTACACTCTTCCACCACTCTTTTCTCGGCTACCTCCTCTTTTCTCCATTGTATTATTTTCCCACCTTGTTACTGTATCCCTTTTCCATGACCAACGCAGCATTTCTCAGTGTAATTTCCTCACTTCCATCGGCCTCATCCTAGTTATTCCAAAACGTATACCTCAAAGGATAATTCCTAGAGATGCACTTTGTTTTCTCCCTGTAGCACTAATGCTCTTGGAACATGGCCTCTGTACACAGCTCTGCTAGTGCATCTTGGTTTTGCACCATCCTTGCTATTGGAAGAGAGAGACGCTTCCACAATGAGTTTTATTATATATCATCACAAATATGTTTGGAACATCGAGAGAAGTCCCCTCTGACATTGTTTCTTAACCTGTGGTCCCTGGGCCCTTGAGAGTCTGCAACGCCTGCTCAAGGGGTCCACGACTGGTAAGAAAATTACATAATATTTGGAGATTCATTAAGTATATTTAAAGAAGCAAAATGTAAAATTGAAAATATTAAAAACGTTCTGTAAAGGTGAAGCTATTTGAAATTGAAGTAAAAAAATGAAGGTATCCTCTGCTTGATTTGTGGGAGCAGTGCAAGTATAGAACATATAATGTGGTATGGACGGTGGATGCCCTTAGTTGAAGCACCAACAAATAGACTGCCTGCATTAGGTGGAAAAAAGACTAACTAATATGCCAGAGATTTGCAAATTTTTTAAAATTAAAAAACACATTTAGAAAAGATACCACCTTCCTATTAAAATTAAAACTTTGTCTTTTATCTTTGTTTGTGAATTAAAAGACAATAATTGAGTATTTGTGTATTTGTTTGATGTATACTTGTTTCTGTATTTTTCTGTATTGTTATGAGGTTCAAATCTTAGAAATTGCTTAGTCTGAGGTCCCAGGCTTCCACTCTTGACTCAGTAGGGGGTCCCCCGATTCCAGTAGTGATTTAGTGGGGGTAGCCAGATTCCAGTAGTGATTCAGTGGAGGTTGCCTGCTTCTAGTAATGACTAAGTGAGGGTCTGCAGAAGTAAAAAAACTAAGGCCCAGATGTACGACCATAGCAATCTAATGTACAATAGTGTCTCAGACACTGTTTGCGATTCCCAATGGGGTCGCAAATTGCATGCCTCATGAATATTAATGAGGCTATCTCAATTTGCGACCCCATTGGGAATGCCTGGCACCCTGGGGACACTTTCCCATTTGCGAGTGGTTTACCACCCTTCTAAGAAGGGTGGTAAACCGCGAGTGTTTTGCAATTGCGGTTGCAGAACATTCATAAATATGTTTTGGAGTCGCTATTAGGAAGGGACACCCTTGGCACGCCACTTCCTACTAACAAGTCGCTAGCCCTATTTTGCGAGTTGCTAATTGATCAGCGACTCGAAAAATAGGGTTGGTACATTGGGCTGACCTATTTTGCAGTTGCAAAGGGGCTAAAATCCCCACGGCAACTGCAAAAAACGGTCGGACATCTGGCCCTAATACCTGCTGCTTTATGGTATTCCAAATATGAAGACCTCTTAACTCAATATTATTGATGCACCTCCACCCACGTCCTTGGAGCACTCTATCTTTATAATTTTCTGAGTATATTTGAATGGTATACTCTAAACCTAGTATTATTAAAGTGTGACACTTGCAGTTTTGGATACTATGATGGTGAGCATTGTGCTATGCTGGTGGGTGTTGCACTGTAAAAAAACCGTATATAATTTTCTTTTATAAAATATAAGATAAAAACATTCCAAATCATTCCAGGAAATCTATTTTTGAGTGACTGGCATGTTTTGCAGACTTCTGGCTATGAAAACGTCCATGACCAAATAAAGTCTGAACAGAGAACCATATCACAGTGATTGGTTTGGAGAAATTTGTTTAAAACTTATTTTGACTATGACAAAACTAATTCCTTCATGCAGCGCTTCTTGTAAGAAGACTAGGTGATGACTGGAAATTCCTACAAGTTGTAAATATCCACAGTCCAGCTAAGATAGTACAGGACCCTATGTTACTTGTTAACCCGTGCAGGGACAAAGGAGTGGTTAGAGCCTTACAAAATCTACAATTGAAGGCTGCGGGCGATCTTCTTCATGAAGGTACAGCCAAAACATGAGAACAGGTGCAGGAAGGGGCAGATGCCCCAACGCAACTGCAGAAATTCCAGTTTTATAGGGTGCGCCAAGCTATGATGGAGCAATTTTGGGAGGATATGCAGGAACCCCCCGGAGATCCCTGAACTTGCGTACGTTGTAAAAACTAGCTCCCCTCGCAAGCTGATTACCAATATTTATAGGCTGGCAATATCCCATAGGGTGCATCAATCAATCAATCAATCATTACATTAGTAAAGCGCGCTACACACCTGTGGGGGTCTCAAGGCGCTGTGGGGGAGCTGCTACTGATCGAAAAAGCCAGGTCTTGAGAAGTCTTCTGAAGGCCAGCAGGTCCTGGGTCTGTCGTAGGCCGGTAGGGAGCGTGTTCCAAGTCTTGGCGGCGAGGTAGGAGAAGGATCTGCCGCAATCGGTGGTTTTCCGGGTGCGTGGAACTGTGGCGAGGGCGAGGTTGGCAGAGCGGAGGCTGCGGGTGGGGGTGTAGAAGCTGAGCCAGTCATTGAGGTATGCTGGTCCGGCATTGTGTAGGGCTTTGTGTGCGTGGATGAGGAGTTTGAAGGTGATCCTCTTGTTGACGGGGAGCCAGTGCAGGCCTCTCAGGTGGGGTGTGATGTGGCTGCGTCGGGGGACGTTGAGGATCAACCGTGCAGAGGTGTTCTGGATGCGTTGCAGCTGTTTCAGGAGCTTGGTTGTTGCTCCTGCGTAGAGGGCATTCCCGTAGTCCAGTCTGCTGGTGACGAGAGCCTGGGTGACGGTTCTTCTCGTGTCGGAGGGGATCCACTTGAAGATCCTGCGGAGCATTCGGAGAGTATTGAAGCAGGAGGCGGAGACGGCGTTGACCTGCCTGGTCATGGAGAGGGCAGAGTCGAGGATGACCCCCAGGTTGCGTGCGTGGTCGGTGGGTTCTGGGGCTGTTCCTAGCGATGTTGGCCACCAGGAGTTGTCCCAGGCTGAGGAGGTTGAGCCGAGGATGAGGACCTCCGTGTCTGAATTCAGCTTCAGCCTGCTGTCCTTTATCCATTCGGCGACGGGCTTCATTCCTCTGTGGAGGTTGGCTTTGGCAGTGTGGGGGTCTTCTGTGAGGGAGATGATCAGCTGGGTGTCGTCGGCGTAGGAGATGATGTTGAGGCTATGTTGTCGTGCGACTTTGGCGAGAGGTGCCATGTAGATATTGAACAGCGTCGGGCTGAGGGATGATCCGTGGGGAACGCCGCAGATGATCTCGGTGGCCTTGGAGCAGAAGGGTGGGAGGCGGACGCTCTGGGTTCTGCCAGAGAGGAAGGATGTGATCCAGGCCAGGGCCTTCTCTCGGATTCCGGCATTGTTGAGGCGTGCTGTTAGGGTGCGGTGGCAGACCATGTCGAAGGCTGCTGATAGGTCCAGAAGGATGAGGGCGGCTGTTTCTTCTTTGACCATAAGGATCCTGATGTCGTCGGTGGCAGCGATAAGGGCGGTCTCGGTGCTGTTGTTTGCTGCGAAAGCCGGACTGGGATGGGTCCAGGATGTTGTTGTCTTCGAGGTAGCGGGTCAGCTGCCTGTTGACGATCTTCTCTGTGACTTTTGCCTGGAAAGGGAGCAGGGAGATGGGCCGGAAGTTTTTGAGGTCCTTGGGGTCCACTTTGGGTTTCTTCAGTAGGGCGTTGATTTCTGCGTGCTTCCAGCTCTCTGGGAAGGTTGCTGTCTCGAAGGAGATCTTTGCGGGAGATCTTGTAGCCTTCTGGGATGGCTATGGCGATGTCTGGTGCCGAGGTGGTGTTCAGCCAGGTCTCCGTCAGGAAGGCGACGTCGGGGCTGGTCGAGTCTAGGAGGTCCCAGAGCTCTATAGTGTGCTTGCGAGCGGAGCGGGTGTTGAGGAGGATGCATCGGAGGCGGTTGGGTTCTCTGTTTGATGGTTTGGCGGACCGGATGCTGGTGAAGCTGCAGTTCTGGCAGGTGAAGGGCCCTTGGGTGCGCTTCGGGGTTGCCCTGTAGCATGGGTGATCTCGTCCGGGATTGAGTGCATGGAGGGTGCTGGAGTCGTAGTGCAGTATGCTGTTGTGGCGGCCTCGGGGTCCAGGGGTTCTGGTGCTGGGCCCGCGCTGTGTCCTCCATAAGAGGCGAAGTGGGAGGGAGGAGCGGGGTGGCCAATGGGCGTGGGGGACGGGGACAGGGCGGGAAACAGAAGGCAAAGGGGGCAAGGCCGCAGGGGTGCAGCGTCGGTGAGCGGGGAGCGGGGGGTACAGCAGGCAAGGGGTGCTAAGGGCGCCTTCAATACAGCAATACAAATAAGAAAAGACAAGGAAGACAATTCAGCAGAGAAAATAAAATACAGCAACACAGATAAGAAAAGACAGTTCAAACAGAAAAAAATGCAGTAAGGCACAGGCAGTCACCAGATAGCGGCCACAGGAGCACACCAGTGGCGGACTCTCGGTGGCAGCAGCAGGGGCAGGAGTCACAGTGAAGAGGGGGCGCTGTGCGGCGTGGGTAGCAGCCCGACCTGCGAGCCGGGTCAGGACTCGCATGATGGCCTGGCAGCCAGACTAGCTTGGCAGAGGGACCTACAAATGAGAATCGAGGACAAGATTTGGCAGTACTGCTGCTGGAACACCAGGTGCATATCACTACATTTTCTAATTGATGCAAAAATAAAATACCAGTTAGAAATTTGTGTTATGTTCTGGATTGGGTATGGAGGTGTATAAATGAGGTAGAATTTATTTTGTGAATATGATTTGTTTCATTTAGGAGGAGATCATTTATATTGCTCTTTCAAAAATAGATTGTTTTAATTAGACCTAAGGCATCGCTTTTTTGAATAATATATCACTACATGGGAAGCATAGGTTAATTCATTTTAAGTTTCTCAACAATTATACTACACTCCAGAACGGTTATTTAGATATGGCCTCAGAGACGGGCGGCCTGTGATAGGTGCGGTGTACTGACAGCTGATTTCATACATTTAGCATGGTTCTGCCCCGGGGAGACATCTTTGGGGAACTGGGGAGGATAGTTGAGATGGAGCTGGCCCTGGACCCGGCGTTAGCACTGCTGGGACTCTCCAGATATATTCCAAAAGCTGTATGCAGGCTCATAGACATGGGACTCTTAATAGCAAAAAAGGGTGGTGGCGCTGTGCTGGATGAAGTGTCCGGTGCACACGGTACAAAGGTGGTTGCACGATATGTTATACTGCTGCACAAAACGGAGACTTACAGCGAATAGCTCCACCCACGTAGCCGGCCCAAAAATTTCTGGGGATTGTACAGTAAATAAGGAGGAGAGGGACAAAATTGGAGTGCCAGCACAGAATAAGGACGTTCAGACGGAGAGTATAAGTGAAGAGAGTAGTGATGGCGCTGCCTGCCCCGTGGGGGTTGCTGGCTAAACAGCTGTGTAACCTACTGACTGCCTGAGATGCGATGTGACCGAAGTTCCACTTGAAAATGTCTGCTATGTGGGCATGTTGAAGTCTGCAATATGGATATACTTGATGGTAAACTGTTCTTTTATTTACTCTACCTGAATGATAACTTCATAAATACATTATTTTAAAATAAAATAAAATAAATCATGCAGTACTGTATCATACATGTGACTGGTCAATTGGAATTTCCATCGTAGATTGAGCTGGGGTGTAATCGCACATATCAGCTGCTTACTTTAGGTTAGTTTTTAGAGTTCTGATTCTTCACAGAATTAAAAACAGTGCACCCTGCTACAACAAAAGGGTATCAACTGTGGCGAAATTGTCACTTAGGGAACCTTGGAGTAATGGATAGGACTGTGGGCCTTTCTGGTTTGGGGGTGGTCCTGCAGATGGTTATTTACATGCCTTTTGCTGGTACTTTCTCAAACAAAAACAAACGTAAGTGCATTTTCTGGAGGGAAATTGGGATCCCCTATATTTAATGGAAAAGTATGGGACTTGGATAAGCAACTTTTCAGTAATAAGCAAGGCTATGTTGCATTAATATGAGACATCGCTAAATACTTAAATGGTCCCAAAGGCGAGACCGATTGCATTGCAAATGCTTGTCTTACGATACTCCGGCTACTGCAAAGGTGTGGTGTTGCACTCTAGTGCTGCACACTGACGTCAGGACCCAAGAGGCTCAGTGGAATGTCTCCTGGCAAGGAAGTGTGCCGGTATTTGTTGCACTCTTGCCACATTTGCTAAAATGGCTGCAATTCAAGTGCAGGTACACGAGCGCAGGAGAGCATTAGTGTTAACTAATATAGACCTTTCTATTGTCTCTCCTGTTGCCTCTGACACACTCCTCGCTGTCTTACTCGTTACTATCTGCTTCCCTCTCTCGTTTGTCTCACTTTCCTGCCCTTCTCTGTCCCTCACTTGGTGCTGTGACTACATCCCCCCTCCGACTGCATCCCCCCTCCGACCCCACTTAATGGAACTCTGCTTTTCTGTTTATAGAGATAACTCTAATCACTAGTATATGCAGTAGACCTTTGTACTCTCTACCATTCCTATGTGACTCTTAGAGTATATCCATCCGTAGCCCTTCCATATATATATATATAGAGATAAATCACCAGTCTCTTCTTTGTGTGACTTTACATCTTCTACATTTGCAATGTTTTTCTGTTTGTATCTTTTATGTAACGCATGTAATCCTTAGTCCTTATGTTTTGCAACTGGTTCTCATGTAAAGTGCTCTGACACCTTCGGGTAAAGTTTGCGCTATATAAAATCGCATTAAATAAAATAAAATAAAAAGTGATTGACGGCTGGTCGATGCTGCGTTCAAGAAACTGCACCAGAGGTTGGCGCGCTCCCAGCACTTCCGGCAAAATCCCGCAGCCTCCAATGCAGAGGAGGGAAAAGAAGAGACGGGACAAGCGAGCAACAAGACTATATGAGCATCAGGTGGTGCTATATCGTTACTTCAACAGAGCACTTTAGCAAAGACGAAGATACCCTTATTTTTCATGCCGCCATTAGATCAAATAATTCATTGAGGCTGCCCCGTGGGATGAGGCCACTCGACTGTGGAGCAGCTGCCCTACAGCCACTTGACGTCATGGAGGAAAATAGATGTGGGTAGAGGCCAGAGGCCACACATACTTTCCAAATAACATCGACTTTGAGTTGAATCATACTCTGTATATTCTTTGTCTCTTACTACTATTATTCGTTTTTGCAGCTTATATAGCGCGAACTCGACCCGAAGGT
This sequence comes from Lissotriton vulgaris, assembly GCF_964263255.1. Taxonomy (NCBI): domain Eukaryota; kingdom Metazoa; phylum Chordata; class Amphibia; order Caudata; family Salamandridae; genus Lissotriton; species Lissotriton vulgaris. Next base: position 314,029,627 of record NC_141689.1, on the reverse strand, counting down.
ATTGAAGAGCCTCACATGAAGACCAGTTACATAACACAAGGACAGTCATTTTTTTTAGTAGGCACAGGGAGATTAATTGATTTGCGCAGAATCACAGGGTGGTGAGCCCACACCGAGACTCAAACCTGGTTCCCCAGCTACAGAGTCGGCAGCTCTGCCCCTTAGGCCACATCCTCTTCCTTCTTATTGCTGCATGCTTTGCCATATTTTACAATCGTTGATATTTCTGTCTGTGTTCATGCCTTGAGGTAAAGTGTCGAAATAACAGCATGTGGCCACATGTTACGATTGTTTGAGTGTTACTTTGTGGACTTATACATTCATATGTGGAGGCCCATCTTTATTTCTGCCAGTTAGTCTTTGTCTAGTATCTGTGTATGTCACATGACAACATTCTGCAAGTTTCAAGTAACGCACAAGTAACGATTGGCATTATGTTTGATTGCTTCAGATGTCTCTCCCTCTACCATTGCCTAGGCGTCTTAGTCAATTGCATTGTGTATTTTATGTCTTGTATTATGCTTGTGTCTTTAGGGTTTATCCATATTGAATGGAAATGTTTTAGCAGGTTTGCCACTGATTTATTTTTGTTTTAAGGTCAAGTTTTGTTGGGAGATTTTGCACTGTGGACAGGAAGCGGCTGCTAACCAATTTTTCATTACATGTGGTCTTCCCTTAAAAACATGGCGACTAACTATTACATACAAATTGGCAATTTTGCTATTAGGAAAGTCTACGGTAAATCTGAACAAACTGTGCAAGTGAGTTGAAAGACAAATGCCCATTATGGGGTGCAGCGTGGCCACTCTCACGTGGGATTAACAAAACAAAGCGAAAGACTGACAAGCAGCCGGGTGACACCGCAGTCAAAGCTTCAGTGATACCATGTCAAACGTAACCACTTTGACTTGCTTAGCCACATCTGATAACCACAAAGTATGCCTTGAAGCCTACAAGGTCAGTCTAACTGCATCAAACTGGATATGTAAAGCGCTGCTTATTATCCATGAGGGTATCCAGCGGCTGCGGGTTTACTGCTGCTGGGTGTAGTTAGTTGAACAATCAGGTTTTCAAACCTTTTCTGAATTCCTGCAGGGTGGGGGAAGTTGGGAGGTGGAGGGAGAGGACAATCCAGGTCTGGCGGCCAGGTAGGAGAAGGAGCGGCAGCCGCTCCGGCTTCGGTGGACGCAGGGAGTGCTGGTGAGGGAGAAAGAAGAGGAGCGCGGTTGTCTGAGTGGTTGGTGTAAGTTTAACCTGTGGTTGGTGTAAGCTAGTTCTTGATTGTGCAGGGCCATGTAGGCATGGGTTAGCATTTTGAACTGGCCCTTTTTGTGGACGGGGAGCCAATGAAGTGTTCTGAGTGAAGGGATGATATCGTCCCCCCTTGGGAGGTCGAGGACGAACCTGGTCACTGAGTTCTGAATATCCTGAAGTCTGTTTAGCAGCTATAAGCTCATACCCATGTAGAAGGTGTTGCCGTAGTACAGGCGGCTGGTGATGAGGGCCTAGGTGACGGTGCATCTGGTGCTGGTGGGGAATCAGTTTAAGATTTATGTCCTTTGGGCCTAAGGTGTAGGGTGGAAGGCTGAGGCTCTGTGTTCCTCCTGTGAGGAAGGATGCAATTCATTTGATCGTGTCTCCTTGGATCCCTATCTGGTGGAGTCTTTTTAGGAGGGTGTAGTGGGACACAGTGGAGAAGTGTGGCTCAGTGGTTAGAGGCGGCAGACCCGGAAGCTGAGATCGACCGTGGACCAGGGTTCGATTCCCTGCCTCAGCGGGTCTCGGGCTCATAAAATTCCACGGTCTCGACAATTCTCGCTCCGGTGCCTACTCAACTCACGGGGTCTCACTCTGCTACTCTGGGCAATAGCTTGCTTAATCTCCACTACGGCCCCTCGTGGCGGGATGCCTGGCTTTCACCCGTGGACACCCTGCCGGGGCCTCTCACAGGGGAATACCAGGACGGGTCCCCTAAGCAAGCGCCAGGATGCCCTTTGGGTGACTAGTTGCGCTATATAAGTACACCTACATTTACAGTGTCAAAGGCTGCCGAGAAGTTGAGGAGGATCAAGACTGTGGTTTCTCCCTGGTCTACGAGAAACCTAATGTCGTTAGTGGCTGTAATTACGACGGTTTTTGTACTGTGATTTGAGCAGAACCTCGATTCAGGCTGGGTCCAGAAGGTTGTACTCTAGGTGATTGGTAAAGTTGCAGTTGCTTATTTCATTTTCTCAAACTTTAGCATGGAAAGGGAGCAAGGAGATAGAACAGTAGTGTTTGAGCTTTCTGTGTCTGTGTGGGGTAACGAGGGTTAAGAGAATTGGGTGTAGAAAAACAACAGTGTAAAAACTGGCAGAACGATATCAGCTCGGGCTGAGAGCTTGACCTACAGCAGCTCTGGGGAGTTGGCCTGGAGACCTGCTCAATGAAGCCGTCATATGACCTCCATTAAGTCAGTCCCAGGGAGGGGGTGAGGTAAACAGAAGGCAGGAAGCGGGAGAGCAGCCCTGACGGCACCAAAAAATGAGCGGGGCGAGCGGGGGAAAAATGTGGTTTACAGGAAACAGTTGAGAGAAAGGAGGCAAATGTCAGATAAAAAGGACAGTTAAGGGGGCAAAAGGAGACAAAAGTCAGATAAAAAGTAAAGTTAAGTGGGAAAAAGGATGCAAAAGCCAGACAATGACAGTTGGGCTGCACGAAGACAGACCTGACCTTCTGTATGTTGCATCAATGTCAAAGGAAAGACTCAGTAGGAAAGTGCCTTCCTAGGGCAGTGGCATAACAAAACTTGAGTACATGGAGGGGGAAGGACATATTACGTACCCAGTCAGGAGCTCTCAGGCCAGAGGCCTGCCATCCATGCACAGTGTTTGAGGGGAGCCCGTGGAGCTTAGGAAACCCCCACGCTGCAGGGGCTAGTGTTTTTCCTTTGTCCAAGGAACATGTCTTATAGAGCTAGCTGAGCAAATAGAGTTGTTTTTCTTTTGCTGGAGAGCAGATTGTACCACATTATTGTAGGTAGAGCCAAGGAACCCTACAGCTGAGCTCAACTTAGTCTCTCCTCCAGAATGTTAAAAACTCTGGAATTGGGCTCCCTTGGATAACTTATTCCAAAAATACATGAAATGCTATAATAATTAGGAGGAGAGAGCATGGCAGTTCCAGAGGGAAGGTTTAAAGTTGCCTCAAATCTCTGCTGGGGTAGCTCTAAAAAAGAAGGATCCCGATACCTGGAAATCAAAGTGCTACATGAACCTAAAGAAGACCAAAGAAGACTACAGAAGGAATACCCATGCCAACTTTGAAAGGAATTTGAGAAACAATCTCCCACAAATGAAAGCCAATCTCTAGGGTTATGACAGCTGACTACTGAATTCCACTTGAAGAATGGCACCAGCAATGTCTTGAAGAACCAGCAGGCCAGTGTAAATGAACTCTAGCCGAAGTCCTTGCTAAAGGATGTTGCTGAGAAGCATGTTTCTCATTACAGTCTGGGAGTGAGAATGAAGAATATGTTCAGTGTTTTGTGAAGGTAGAACTATGTATACACCCTTGTCGCGTTCTACTCTAGGACCCTGATCGATACTGTGACCTTATGCCCCTATATGGCTATAAATCCATTTATTCCCTATATTGGCATAACCGATCAAATGCAATATTCAGAAACTCGTCTCTAGCCTCACACGAACAGAGCCACATTTCAGAATCGCTTCCTCTGCAACTTCCTTTGCAGCTCATTAGTGCAAATGACATAGCAGAAGTTACTATCTAAGATTCCTAGATTAACACTCCGAGTTCTTCAACAAGATAAAAACTCAGCAACCTGGGAAAGCCCTGCTTGCTATGTTTTGATTAGTAATAGAACTCTAATGAGCACTGATAGACGATCACTTCCTAGTGACATCTTTATTGACGTCTTATGTCCAAAAACTTACGTCAAACAAGGCACCTTTCAGGTATAAATATTACCAACGTTGCCTTAAGCAAACGCTGCTGTCATGGTGAAACTATCGCTGTCAAGCTAATGCTGATACTATCGCTACTGCTATCGCTGCTAACGATCGAACGATGGTGTGGTGAACACAGGAGCTGAACAGCCGTCCCCTGCAAGAGCCCAGCAGATGCAAGCTGCCCGCGGACGCTGCCCCTCCTCCTCTTCCTCGATGCGCTGAGAGAGACGCTGTCTTTTCTCCTGCCGAGAAATCCAGCTCCGGCGTTTCCAGCCTACTCTTGCGAGTGACTGGGATATCGAGTTCCCTGAAGGAGATACCAGACCTCCAGCATTCTATTCCAGAGGTATGGTGTTGACTAAACCCTTAGAGAGAATTCTTGAAGCAAACCTTGGCAAAACCAACTTAACTTAAATCTACTTACTTACTCCCCTCCCAAGTATTAGGCTTAGGTCAGGTACACTGGGGTAGGCGTAGTTAGAAGTACCAGTTGAGTACGTTAGCTAATGTATATATGAATGTATATATGTTTTATTCATTTTAAACCATTGTATGGCTAAGAAACCAAATCAATGCTTTTACAGTATTATTTCGCAATACTCATCTTACTCTGCCCTGATCCCTAAGACCGGTAAACCCTGCATTAATATGTACCAAACATTCTGACCTCTTAATGCCGGTGGGAGCTTACCCGAGGAACCTTGTTTTAAAATTGTGTAATCATTTTAACAATGGAAGAGTTCAATCTTCTTTTTAGTAGCATTTATTTTTTGTATCACAATACATTTTAATGATTTTAATTAATTATGCAATAAACCTTTTTGACCTTTGACCTCATCTTACTGTACGTACTTTTTATAATAACAAGTCTTGCAATTGTGGCAATTCATTTCTCTTGTATGAGAAGAAAGATTGTTCAATAAATAATACCTTTTATTGACAACGCCCGTCTCTCTATTCTCTACATATTTTGAAAGTAATCTGCACAACAACTGACTGAGTAAAATAACTGTCTATTGTTTCACACGACTCTAGAGATTGACTCTTATCTGAGGAGCAAAGTTGTCATGTTGCACGGTTGTTGGAAAACTGAATCCCTTCTTGTCTGTGCTAAGGAAGCTGATCACTTCCTATTCAGTCAAGAAAGTTTCCAGTGACCTCTGAGCTAGTTGGTAACAAACCCAATTAAGTCTAGCATAGTCAGTAGAGGCCTGGAAGATCCGCACTTCTACGTCGATACTACTGTTTATGTTATTCCAATGCGCAGGGCCTATTGGGAAAATAGGAACTACACTACATGGCGCCCAAACGTTTGGTAAGGCGATAAACTAACGCAAGACGTTAGAGTAACTCAGTTGTGCATTTTTCACACAGACCCCTTTCTCCCGTAAATACTCCAATAGACGTCTGGAGTAGGTGAAAGGTTAAAATCCGCCCGACCTTAGTAGGAAGCGATTCCTATGTAAAGCTCTAGTTTATTCAACATTGAAGGATACAGTGTTCCAAAATATTGTGCACCTAATCTTTGTCTCCTTGGAGACCTGCTCTGCAAAACCTGCATTTATAAAATGTCAGTAGAAAACAACGGAACTGATGCCGCAGCAGATGCGACTCAGCAGGGTCCCGACGGGACTACTGAACCGGGTGCAATAATCATCCCGGCACATTTAAGAAAATCTATAACGTTAAAACTTATAGAAAATGGACTGACCACACAAGGTGGCACAGTCGTCTTCGTGATAGAGGCGCACGAATATCGGCAGACAGAGGTATTCTATTCATGGATAAAATTTCCAGCGGCAAACGCTGCAACACACGAGTTCCACTACTATGTAGTAGGAGTTCCACCGGATGAATACGCTCCTTTCGAGGAGATTGAAATCCCATTAAAATACCAAGAACATTTACTTTGGTTTAAAGGCGCCCTAAAACATAAAGATCATATTACCAGGCTCGGTCCACTAGGTAGACCAGGAGCAACGTGGCCGGTTCTAGCCAGCTACACACCACATCCGGACATTGATAAAAGGTCAAGTGAAGAACTCTTAGTTAACATAAGAGAATTAACAAAAGCATATAGAGAGTTAGTAAAATTATTTTTCAAAAATAATTCAAACACTCCTAAAAAGAGCTGGGATGGAAATAAACAATCCACTCCCAAAGAAAAAGTTTTCCAGTCCAGAGGAAGGTCTCCTCGACGGAGGGAAAGAACTCCGACTCGAGAACACCAGTCTCCCCAGAGGGAGCCCTCTGAGAAAAGATACAACCTTAGAAATAGGGATAATTTGAAGAAGCCTGATAGATATCAAAGTATTGATACACGTCCCTCTCGATCTTTTTCGCAGAAATCGTAAAGAAGAGGACGGTCAGACCCAGGAGAGCACACCAAGTCCAAAGACAAGGAACCTGCTCAAAGTAAAAAATCACAATTTCCGAAAAAAAAGGTAGCCAGTATTAGAGTAATCGAACATGCCGAGAATACTGAGGACACAGTTGAAAAACGGGGAGTGGGCACAGACAATGCTAGACAGTGCAGCAGAAATCAGTATAGCCCGCAAGATCTTGATGAGTCATCTGGAGACAGCGGACACAAATGAATACATTCAGGTTGAAACTGCTGACACCAGACTTAGCGAGCCCCATAAGATATACGAAATAACACTTCGTATAGAGGGTGATAAGACTAGGAAAATAAGGGGTCTATTTTGGGATAAACTCTCAAAAGGCTATGATATTCTGTTAGCTGAAAAGGATTGGCCCCCAGAGTTTGTCAGGGAGTGCCCTCGTGGCGAAGAAATGATTATGCCTGCCTTCTCGAATCACATTCCGATTTACAAAAGATATACATATGCAAGGAAATGGGCAGTAGCCCAGGTACCGGCATTATATCAAAATCATGTAGGATGGGATGAGGACTCTCCTCCTCACAAAATCCAATTAAAGTGAACCAACTACCCAAAGGCAGTATCCCATTAAGCAAGAAGCTAAAAAACAAGTCAGGGAGATTTTAGATCAACTTGAATACCAGGGGGTGATTGAAACATGCACCTCTCAAATGAACAATCCTTTGTTTCCTGTCTCCAAGCCAGACAATTCATATCGTCTAGTTTTGGACTACAGATACCTTAATGCATGTTGCAAAACTTTTGCAGTACAAAATTCGCTTAGTGCTGCACTAATGAATAACATAGTTAGGAAAAAATATAAAACAACATTAGACATATCTAATGGTTTCTTTTGTCAAAACATTGCACCTGAAAGCAGATACTTGACCGCTTTCTCAATAATGGGGACTCAGAAAAATTTCTGTAGGCTCCCACAGGGGTTCAAGAACAGCCCAGGACTATTCTCAGCTAGAGTAACAGAGTTACTACAAATATATGATGATGAGGCATTGTCTTACGTAGATGATATCTATCTCACAGACGACGACTTGGAGACTCACTTGAAAAGAGTGAACACCATTATACTTGGGTTCGCAGCAGAGGGTTACAAATTCAACTTTAAAAAGTCTCGAATTGCCCATCTGACAGTATTATTTTTAGGATACGAATTATCAAGTGAAGGGAAAAGCCTAGCGGACAACGTCTTAGAGAAGTGCGCTGTACTCCAAGCTCCAAAAACGCTGAAGAATTTACAATCGATTCTAGGCTTTCTGAATTTCGGTAGAACTTACATTCTAAATTACGCAGAGAGGGTTAAACCTCTATACGAACTAATCAAACCTGATTTTAAACAAATCACCTGGACTCAAAAACACACAGAAATTTTGAGATCACTGCATACAGACATGTTAGCAAAAACAAAATTAGATACACGTGACAACACACGCAATCTTGTAATCGGAGTCATCCAAGGAAGATGCGGATTCACGTACCTGACCTCTAATGAGGGAGAAAAGGTACCAATAGCTTACAAATCACATTTTTACACAAAGGCTGAAATAAAATTCAGTTCAACAGAGAAAATTCTAACTGCGGTTCAGACGGCTGTAGCAAAAGAAAGGGCCCTAGCACAAGGTAAACGAATAATAATCGTTACACCTATACCGGCTTTAGAAGCAGTAACTAAAGCTTTGCATCCGAGATGGATCCAGTGGGTTAATTCTCTTGCTGCAACAGACGTAGTTTACGAATTTGATCCTAACTTAAAGACACAGGAATTTTTACAATATGAATATGAATGTCCTCTGCCAATTGAAATCCTGCCTCTAGAAGAATACGGAAGTATTATATATACTGACGGATCAGCACAACCCGCAGTCGGGGGCAAACAAGCATACAGTGCTGCGTGCGCGATTGTTAAAGGTCGTTGGCACAAAGGAAAATTTAGACCAATGGTCACTAAAACACAATCTCTAGGAGATTGCTCAGCTCAACGAGCTGAATTGGTAGCATTTAGGATGGCGCTAGAAAATGCTGATCGCGGATTCCCCACACTAATAGTGTGCGATTCTTATTATTGCGTACAATCTTATAATGAATACTTGCAGAATAGGGTGGAAAATGGTTTCAAAGATGCAAAAGGTGGCACAATAAAGCATAAAATGCTTTGGGAACAGGTAGTTCTTTTACAGAAAGAACTACAAAAGACTCACGTGATACACACTCTGAGTCATCAACGTGATGGCGTTCACGTTGCAGGGAATTCATTGGCTGATGAAGCCGCGAAGGCAGCTGTGCAAACGGCTTCCGTAGCTGCGATTACTCGGTCACAAACAAAAATAGACAGCGACATTCTACAAGCTGTCAGTGCGTCAGTAAAAGATGATAAGAAAACACTCCCAAAAGGCTTTCCAGAAAAGTACTTATATTCAACAGATACGAATAATGTTCCTTTTGCTCGAATCCCTGGAGTGGGGGATAGAGTAATTCCAAAGATGGAACACAGGTTAGGACTAATCAAAGCGGCACACGAAGGGCTTGCCTCTGCACACGCTGGCGTTTCCGCAACAATATCACTACTAAAACAGAGATATTGGTGGCCTCGCATGAGAATACAAACTAAGAAGTATGTATTAGAATGCGAAATATGCCAAAGAATGAAAGTATCAACAGTAAAACGACCAGCGCAGACACCCCTTCTCATCTCAGATAAACCATTTGCATGTGTTTACCTGGACCACTGTGGTCCCCTACAAAGGGACGGCAACTATAAATATATCATGGTCACAGTGGATTCCTGTACGAGATTCATATGGATGTGGCCCCAGCGCTCGGCTGACGCCAGAACGGTTATAAAAGATCTGCGAGTCTTTATCGGCACATACGCAATTGCCATGTTCCATTCTGACCAGGGTCCGGCTTTTAGCTCTCGAGCTTATAAGGAGGCCAGTTGGGTTGCGGTATTCTTGTCCGTCACACCCCGAAGGGAACAGTGTGGTAGAAAGAAAAAAACAGGACATAAAGCAATCTATAACAGCAAAGGTATTAGGTTCGGGTGCTGGGTGGGTCAAACATTTAATAAGTGTCCAGATCAGTCTTAACAATTTGCCAAGAAATTCTCTAAAAGGTTTCAGCCCATACGAACTATTGTTCGGAACTAGAATGAGAATTCAGGACTTAGATAGTCAGGTATCAGTGGTACAAGATAAGAAAACAGACTTTGACATCAAAGATCGTTTGGCTGTTTTACAGGACTTGAATGAAACAAGAAAATCCTTAAGCAACTTAAAGTTAAAGCAACAGCCAGCTACCACTGACGAGGCACCACCAGCAACAGCCCCAGCAAGGCCTGTCTGGATTCCAAAGATTGGGGATCTAGTCAGAGAAAAAATAGCGGTGAAGAAGGAATTTGGGCCTTCTTACAGAAAAGCAGTACCTGTCTTAGCAGTCAACGGAACAAGATCAGTAGTACTACCGCCCCTTGCAGGTAAAAAGGAGAACAGAGTTGTATCAATCGACCTGGTAAAACCACAAGCATGTGGCCTATAATCAACAGTAGGCCCAGTGGACTCCCAAGAAACAACAGAATACCCAAACTTGCAACAATCCAAGAGGTTCAAACTGAAAGACTAATCACATTCCATCAGCCTTCAGTGCACAGAGAGGGACTATGCAATAATGCCATGGAACTCGTGCCTCTTGAAACACAGATTGAAACAGTTCGTCAAGAAACACCAGTCTACAATGATGTGGCATCTGAATGTGCTACCGAAAGACAAATTGAAAGAACAATCCCAACAATTGACAGAACTACCTCTGGCTATTTCATCAACTTCGACAACTTTTCCGAGGATCAAAGCAACCCCGAAGTGATGCCAGAAACAAAAAGGACTTTTAAAGAAAAAGCAACGGAACTCTTTCATCAACTGAAGGAAATTTACCTTATTTCCCCATGGTTAGAGTTCTGGTTCGGTCTAGGTGTATTTTTCCTCCTGCTTTGGCTCATCATGGTACTTTGTTTGGGAAAATTCATTGAGGGAAAATATAGTACAATGGACACAGCAAGTCAGAACATCAACTTAGTCCTCAAACCACACAGATCATCCCATGTGAAGAAAAGAGAACTGTCAACAGTAAATGTCACAGCCATTCCAATACCCGGTGGGGTAGTATGGGAGAAAACTGCCTATGAAATCTATGGTCCGGTCGAGATCCTGAAGTATCCTCATCAATTCAAGGTTTCCTTAAGTGACTTTGTAAAACCTAGCCCATTCTCTGATGATTGGGACTTTGAAAGTAATAATAACATGATGTCTGATTTAGTAATGTCAGCTAGATTCACAGATCATGATTATTTACAAGGTTCGTCTAGTTATGAACAGATGTTCTGCTTCACACATTATGGTGATCATTACTTGCATAAATCTGCACAGCCTAGAAATGTTTTTAAGTATAATCAATGGGAACATTGTGCTACACTACCTAAAAGCAGTTCTAAAACATTCTATGAGAAATTTCAGTACTTCTCAGGGTTTAACACCAGTGATGCAGAAACGTTTTATTATAAACTGTTAGATAAAACAGGATTGAAAACAATGGTGACAAATACTAAATTGATATATTCAGAAGCATTTTATGAAAAAATGATGACATTTGGTTTTGATTATTGGAAAAATAACATTGAAACAAAAACCATCTGGGGTACAAAAGAGTGGCAGGTACAAGGCCTAGAAGCACTGTTTCGAGCCTGCATGATCCCAGAACAAATGATGTTTTTAAATGAAACAATTCATCAAACAACCTGTCTTGGCCTAGCTAAGATCAAAGACCTTAACAAACCGTCTATTCCAAAGCCAATACCTGAGAATACAACAACAGATATTGAGATAGACGTATCTAAAATGTTACATTTAAACAGAAGACAACCTGATTGGAAAAAGTGGTTCATCTGGCCTACTGACACAAACAACTGTCAAGATAGATTCCTGAATAAAACAAAGGGGTTAAAAATGACCAGACAAGACCCTAGATACTCCCAGAGACAACATCCAGGGATAGTAACAACATACAGTGTAGGGAAACCCTGCCTTGAATGGCTAGGATCATCCACACTGGCTGAAATTAAGCAACACCTGTCTTTACTTAAAGAGGGTGCTGATTTGCGCGATTTTATTATGGGACCACGCAAACAGCGTCAGAAACGCTTCATAGCGGCCAGCATCTATGCTGCATACAACGAGGCTTGGAAAGTCATGCAAATTGAAACAGCTGAAAAAATACGAGAAATTGATCGTATTAATTTGGAAAAATCACTTTCTGTAGTGGACAATGGGTTAATGACTCTGTCCTCCAGAATATATTCGTTGGACCTTATTGTATCATCTGCCTTTGATATAATAGACAGAGATTTGCTAATGTTACAGCATGGCCAGTCACAATTGCGTTCTATTGTACAATTAGGCTGGACACTGCAAATCTTCGTTCAGGCTATATGCCTTGGCGTTTAATCAACACAACGTCATTGTTTTCCATCTTTAACCTTACTGATAAACAAATCAGCTTGGCACAGAAAGGAGCAGACTATACAATCCTGAGCATCGAAAAACTTAAGAGATTACCATTGACAATGTCAGAAAGTCCTGTCATTGAATGGATAATACACGGGATTATCACAATTCCGATAACAACTTTCCGATTTAAAAATTGCCTTGAATACATACCTACTGGCCAGTATGAACGAATGGGTATAAGGTACATTAAATCAACATGGAAATTACCATACACACATACATGCTATAGTGACAGCAACAAAAATGTATTTCTTAGTGGTGAAAACTGTAAACACACACTGAGCGGTATACTTTTGTGCCAGGGTATTAATTTACACGGAGCCTGTGAAGGTAATTCTAACAACCTTTCATGCCACCAACATGTCACACCTGCAACGCAGATAGAGCCTTTCTTTATGCAACTCGCAAATGGGAGTTACATTCTAATAACGGATCACAGCTGTTGTGGCCTTTTGCCAGGGAAAACCTATCTCGTAAGCGTAACTTCCATGGTCAAATGCTGTATACAAGCATTGTTTCCGAGTGGCCCTGGAGACATAGAGACTCCCATCTGGCCTCGTTTGAATTTCTCTTCTATACGAATTGATACTTTAAGCAGAATGAAATCTGTGCTTTTGCAGACAACGGTGCCCATCACGTCATCAAAAGAGACGTATGATCTCCTAGTTGCAAGGACAGCTACAGAGATACATGACCTTTTATCAACAAATTGCCCCGTGCATTTCGTAGAAATGCTTAGCCAAATCCTTAACATGTCTAGTCCCATAGACATCCCAGGCATATTTAAGACGATTTTTACGGGACTGCTAACACCATTTCAAGCAATTCTGAGAATCGTTCCCAATTTTGTCCATTCAGTCTTTGGCGGCATACCCCTATTTTTGGGACTTGTAGCAGGGATTTTATTTTTGACCCTCCTGCTCCGATATGGCAAGCCACAACTCAGACAAGACTCCTATGGGAATGGAAGAAACAATCCTAGCAGTGCGCTACCGGGACAGAATAACTAGAGTCCTTGGATTGGCCAGGCTGAGAGATCTAAACATGACCTGGTTCCTTTCATTCAGACCTATATGGCAATCCTGCATCTTACCTGTGCTACGATGTATGCTATGCGGAGATGAGTGCGTGTTGGACACCTGTCTTGCACTTCCATCAGCAGTACCAATGGATATCGATACTTTGCTCAGTCCGATAACGGCTCACGCATTGTGTTGTCCCCAGCGGCTACCAATCCTGATGACGGCATTCGTTGAGACTCCTGTACTACGACTAGGTGGTAACAGTGGAGCGAGTGACAAAAGCAACATCACCCAGGTACGACCTTCTGTGAGCATTGCTGATCCCGACTTTGATGACAGCAATCATTCTCACACCTGCCAAGTTACAGCACTATCGAATTTGGTCGAACTGTCACCTGATTTTGTAGACCTATTTTTTGAGAGCCTGTCTGATATGATGTTCTCACCCGAACAGAAACAATAACTTTAGAAAAGCATTCCGACACACAGCGTTCCCATGAACTCTGAATTCGGCATTCAGTTTTGATCAACAAAAACTGCCAAAAAGCGTTGAAACTCTATTCCCCCGTTCACAAGATAATATTTTTTGGATTGAACTATTTTTCATAATATTTTCCCCTTTTTCTGGCACAAAAATTATTTGCTTAAAGTAGACCTATTCATAAAGAACAGAAGCTCCGACTTCTATTTTTAGGTAAATCTAGAGACATAATACCTTTCAACCAGCCTCTAGCACATTTTACTGAAATGCATTTATATATGATGAAATTATCTCGCCCTTCTTTTCTGTATTCAGAGATATTTCCTGTGTAATTCTTTTTGCAAAATCGTTCATTGATTGCATATGCTATCATTTAAATGATTTCTATGCTTTAAAGACGTACAGTACCTATATTTTCACGTATTTCAAATACGCCTATTTCAAATGCATATATGTATTTTGGGGTGGGCAATGTTACACATGCATCTTATTGCTCTAGTTTTAGTAATTGATGGACATAAATTCGTGGAGCGGGTGTCGCGTTCTAATCTAGGACCCTGATCGATACTGTGACCTTATGCCCCTATACGGCTATAAATCCATTTATTCCCTATATTGGCATAACCGATCAAATGCAATATTCAGAAATTCGTCTCTGGCCTCACACGAACAGAGTCACGTTTCAGAATCGCTTCCTCTGCAACTTCCTTTGCAGCTCATTAGTGCAAATGACATAGCAGAAGTTGCTATCTAAGATTCCTAGATTAACACTCCGAGTTCTTCAACAAGATAAAAACTCAGCAACCTGGGAAAGCCCCGCTTGCTATGTTTTGATTAGTAATAGAACTCTAATGAGCACTGATAGACGATCACTTCCTAGTGACATCTTTATTGACGTCTTATGTCCAAAAACTTACGTCAAACAAGGCACCTTACAGGTATAAATATTACCAACGTTGCCTTAAGCAAACGTTGCTGTCATGCTGAAGCTATTGCTGTCAAGCTAATGCTGATACTATCGCTACTGCTATCGCTGCTAACGAGCGAACGATGGTGTGGTGAACACAGGACCTGAACAGCCGTCCCCTGCAAGAGCCCAGCAGATGCAAGCTACCCGCGGACACTGCCCCTCCTCCTCTTCCTCGACGCGCTGAGAGAGACGCTGTCTTTTCTCCTGCCGAGAAATCCAGCTCCGGCGTTTCCAGCCTACTCTTGCGAGTGACTGGGATATCGAGTTCCCTGAAGGAGATACCAGACCTCCAGCATTCTATTCCAGAGGTATGGTGTTGACTAAACCCTTAGAGAGAATTCTTGAAGCAAACCTTGGCAAAACCAACTTAACTTAAATCTACTTACTTACTCCCCTCCCTAGTATTAGGCTTAGGTCAGGTACACTGGGGTAGGCGTAGTTAGAAGCACCAGTTGAGTACGTTAGCTAATGTATATATGAATGTATATATGTTTTATTCATTTTAAACCATTGTATGGCTAAGAAACCATATCAATGCTTTTACAGTATTATTTCGCAATACTCATCTTACTGTACATACTTTTTATAATAACAAGTCTTGCAATTGTGGCAATTCATTTCCCTTGTATGAGAAGAAAGACTGTTCAATAAATAATACCTTTTATTGACAACGCCCGTCTCTCTATTCTCTACATATTGTGAAAGTAATCTGCACAACAACTGACTGAGTAAAATAACTGTCTATTGTTTCACACGACTCTAGAGATTGACTCTTATCTGAGGAGCAAAGTTGTCATGTTGCACGGTTGTTGGAAAACTGAATCCCTTCTTGTCTGTGCCAAGGAAGCTGATCACTTCCTATTCAGTCAAGAAAGTTTCCAGTGACCTCTGAAAGAAAACAGACAGTGTCCCACACAACAACCAGACTCCCTATATAGTCCAATCATTTTAGAGCAAAATCTTGCAAGTTCTATGATAGAACCCTTACTTATTTAGAAACCTAGAATGAGGGGATGTGAACTATGCTAGTGTTGACAAGGTTAAAGTAATTTATGCAATTTAAAAAAGCTTTTTACAACAGTCAGAAACTGTTTTCAAGAGTTTGTTTAGAACAAAGAACACATATATTTTATTTCATTTCATACAGTTGTATAAACCATTAACATCTTGTTGGTACATTAAAATCATGAGTTACACAGAAAAACAATGATCATTGAATAATACACTAAATTGTTGAAAACTTTTTACACAAAATAATTAAAAAAATTTCAAGAGAACAAGTGTCGACGTGGCGTTTTGTTTTTTTGGGGAAACAAGCACCTTCTTCAGGACATATTCTACATAAAGAGACACAGAATTACCACACAATATTAGTCAAACCATATAGTTATACAACAGGAAACAAACTACATCGTTATATATTGATCACTGTTAGTTTTAACAACCCTCATTGTCAAGTACTTTCTTTATTTCTTTAGTATATACTACAGATAAAAGACTCACAATCAACACTGCATTTGTTCACTTTTTACTCTCCCTACCTAAGCTGTGGCTAGATAAGTAGTTCGGTTTCTAACCCCGGGAATTGACAGGTAGTCATTCTGGGTATTTTATCAAAAATAGAGCACTATAATACATATAGATAACGTACCTCAAATGTTTGAACTCTGGATTTCCTCACAGTTATAAATGCTTCAGGATCCTAATGTGGATATACAAATGCAAGGGCGTCCCAAGATTCAATTATTCTGGGTACGTGTTCATATGCACTATCAATGGAGATGATATGATATGCACTGATTAATTATTTATATTCACCACTGCCTTTATTTAAAGAGGTGTTATAAAGTTAAGTCAAAAGTACCTTGGATAAAAAAAATTCAAATGTTACCACTGTCCAGGGGAGCCACCGATTTAGATTTGGTTCTTCAACTGTAATTCTGGAAGGGGTAATATGAATTATATAATCAATATCTAAACCCTCTACCCTCTTGTGCAGGCATAAGTTTATGACACAGGACTCACCAATTGAAAGGGATAGCACGAAAATCGCTGCAGCCGTAGACCTTTTCCACTTCTTCTATTGACATTAAAATCTTGGGGGTTGACCTCCCGTCTTTTTAGCGAAATTACAACCAATCTGTTGGGAGAATTAGTGTCTCTGTTATTTCTACCTGTGGAAATGGCTGACATCCTCTCTTACTGTAACAGACTATGCTTTTGCTTTCATCCGTGATTCTGCTGCGCTTGCCAATTGCTGGTCTCTCTTTGAATATCCTTAAGCGATAGTTGTATGCGGTCATTTCTAGACAACTATTCTTTTCATAGCATATTTTTATTTTTAAAACATTAGCATTAATTGTCAGGAAATATAATCTAGGTTTACAGATAATCGTGCTAAACACGATGCTACTCGTCTTGAATTCGAAACCTCATCAGTATCACGTTTACTTTGGCCTTCAGAGGTTAATAACAGGCCTGCTAAGTAATTCCATATCCGTCAATACTTGTGTTGGGACATTAAATTGGTGGCAGGCGTTGTCTTATGCCATGATTTATGTAAACACTCAAAGTTGGTTTGACCGTAAGTACATGACGTATTTTTACGGTATTCCTGCATTTATTTAGGTATATCAGGGATCTTGAGCTTTGATGGCCAAGCAAAACTTGTTAACAAATGGGCCTCCTATCGCACTAAACATGCACTCATGTTATTGCCAGCTGCATTCTCCCATGAAAATGCTTCGGGATTCTTATTGAAGAGTTTGAATTATTTGAAACATTATTATGGCCTAATGAGGTTAATAACAGGCTCTCAAAATGATTTTATTTTCTGGAGTACCTATCTTATGCCATTTGTTCGGTATCAGGTGTTATCTTGGGCTGGGGTCTAAGCAAACACCCAAGATTATCTTAAACATTCTTGCGTGACGTCTCTTTATCGTGTTATTGCATGCGTTTAAATATCCCAATTAGGCTAGTAAGAGACGCGGCAAAGGCCCAAGATTAGATTTAAACATTCATGCGTGACAAGTCTTTTTCTTATCACTGCATGCGTTTAGATATCTCAATCAGGCTGGTTAGTGACAGGGCATTTTATCTGGCTCCTACTGCACTTACGATATTACCGACTACATTCTCATTGCCTTTTGCTGAGCTCTAAGCGAACACCCAAACTTTGTTTAAACGTACATACGTGAGCTATCTTTACCGTATCTCTGCATGCGTTTCGATATATCAGTCAAGCGGAGATCTAGTTAATTACGGGGCATTTTATCGAGCTCCCAATGCGCTTCCGATGTTTCCGGTTACATTCTCGGGTATTATTACCTCAGGATTACTATCAAGGAATTTGAATATACAAAAATTGGGGGACATTTTAAATAAGCTCCCACACCCTCCTTACCGTTTAGAAGGTAGTCGGCCTCCGTGCTCCTCCTGGCTGAATGATGTTTTTATTGTCTCTGTACGTATGCACCAAACTATGTGACAATTGACAGTATGAGGTGATAGAGAAAGACGTCTATCAGACATGAATTACTGCATGACTAGTGTCTATATTACAATTAGGGCTCCCGGTTTTCCGTTTAAACAGATTTTTACATATAAATACAGACGGAAAACAATTTTTCCTTTGTCTGTATTTATATGTAAAAACGGTAAAATACTAGTAAATTTTGCCAGGCGGCAGTGCTACAGCCCAGAGTTGCCACGCGCCTGGTCCTTTTGTTGCTGCCCCAGCCTTTGTTCTAAATTCAAACAAAACAGGTGATGGACCGAATGTGGATCAATGTCACACATTCATCCCAGTCAACAGATCTGGGCCCAAATCCATCGTTTTTTTGCACTCCACACCACCCTGGGTTAGACAATGGCGATATGCAAATCAGCTCTGACCCTGTGCCCCATGGGAACAGTCCAGTCCGAACTACAAAAGCCATGTCCTTCCCAGAACGGAATCAAGCATCCGAGGACCGGACCGGTTTCGAGGTAACATCTCTCATCAGCCCGGCTAGCTTGACTCCAGTGGTGTGGAGTGCCTGGGACCCACGTCTGAGCATCCCCAGCGCACTTATGGCGGTATTGCAAACAAAACAGGTGATGGACCGAATGTGGATCAATGTCACACATTCATCCCAGTCAACAGATCTGGGCCCAAATCCATCGTTTCGGACTGGACTGTTCCCATGGGGCACAGGGTCAGAGCTGATTTGCATGAAGCCATTATCTAACCCAGGGTGGTGTGGAGTGCAAAAAACGATGGATTTAGGCCCAGATCCTTGTACTGGGGTGAATGTAAGACATTGATCTACATTCTGTCCATCAAATTGTTTTTTGTAATTTTCTCCCTGAGTGTACTGGGGTAGCTCAGACGTGGGTCCCAGAGCCTCCACACCACTGGAGTCAAGCTAGCCGGGCTGATGAGAGGTGTTACCTCGAAACCGGTCCGGTCCTCGGATGCTTGATTCCGGTCTGGGAAAGATATGGCTGTGTAGTTCGGACTGGACTGTTCCCATGGGGCACAGGGTCAGAGCTGATTTGCATAAAGCCATTATCTAACCCAGGGTGGTGTGGAGTGCAAAAAACGATGGATTTAGGCCCAGATCCTTGTACTGGGGTGAATGTAAGACATTGATCTACATTCTGTCCATCAAATTGTTTTTTGTAATTTTCTCCCTGAGTGTACTGGGGTAGCTCAGACGTGGGTCCCAGAGCCTCCACACCACTGGAGTCAAGCTAGCCGGGCTGATGAGAGGTGTTACCTCGAAACCGGTCCGGTCCTCGGATGCTTGATTCCGGTCTGGGAAAGATATGGCTGTGTAGTTCGGACTGGACTGTTCCCATGGGGCACAGGGTCAGAGCTGATTTGCATAAAGCCATTATCTAACCCAGGGTGGTGTGGAGTGCAAAAAACGATGGATTCAGGCCCAGATCCTTGTACTGGGGTGAATGTAAGACATTGATCTACATTCTGTCCATCAAATTGTTTTTTGTAATTTTCTCCCTGAGTGTACTGGGGTAGCTCAGACGTGGGTCCCAGAGCCTCCACACCACTGGAGTCAAGCTAGCCGGGCTGATGAGAGGTGTTACCTCGAAACCGGTCCGGTCCTCGGATGCTTGATTCCGGTCTGGGAAAGATATGGCTGTGTAGTTCGGACTGGACTGTTCCCATGGGGCACAGGGTCAGAGCTGATTTGCATAAAGCCATTATCTAACCCAGGGTGGTGTGGAGTGCAAAAAACGATGGATTTAGGCCCAGATCCTTGTACTGGGGTGAATGTAAGACATTGATCTACATTCTGTCCATCAAATTGTTTTTTGTAATTTTCTCCCTGAGTGTACTGGGGTAGCTCAGACGTGGGTCCCAGAGCCTCCACACCACTGGAGTCAAGCTAGCCGGGCTGATGAGAGGTGTTACCTCGAAACCGGTCCGGTCCTCGGATGCTTGATTCCGGTCTGGGAAAGATATGGCTGTGTAGTTCGGACTGGACTGTTCCCATGGGGCACAGGGTCAGAGCTGATTTGCATAAAGCCATTATCTAACCCAGGGTGGTGTGGAGTGCAAAAAACGATGGATTTAGGCCCAGATCCTTGTACTGGGGTGAATGTAAGACATTGATCTACATTCTGTCCATCAAATTGTTTTTTGTAATTTTGTCTTAAATTCGGCACGTATTTATGTGGCCTCAGGTGACAGATTAATGGCGCGCAACGCCCATGGGGTTAAAGAGCTTCAGACACCCCTGCCTCCCCCCCCCTGTGTGTGTCAGCCCGGCAGAGACAGCTTCGCGGCAAAACACACACAGTGGCACCAGAGTACTTCACAGGTCGTTAAAAGACCATTTATTTGCTAACGAGGCTTTCTTGTGTGTTCTCACCCCTTCTAAGCGTCCCTGCAGCTCCGCTCTGCAGTTTGAATCTTGGGGTCAACTATTCCAAGTCTTTTATCATGACTTGCAGACCTCGCAGTACGAAAGCAAAAACCTTTTTTACGGGGAAATCAGCTTTGTAGACAGAGAATTATTTTAACTATTTAGGGCTCTTCTTCCGCTCTTCTCTTGCATGGAACTCACTTTTAACCACCAGAGCACAACAATTTAATAGGCACATTGAGGCAATCTTCAGATTTCCCCACAGGCTCGGACAGAAATCAACGGAAGAATTGCTTAACTTGTACAAAACCAATTGGATTTCTGCAGGGTCATATGGAGCAGGTCTATGGGGGTGTGCACACAAACATTCTCCAGAGGGTAGAATTGAGAACCCATAGGGAAGGCCTAGTTTTTCTACAGAACATTTCTGTAAAAGAAACATGCTATGGAGTGCTACATTTTATGAGAAGGGCATTCGTTATTAGAAAAAGGTATGAGGTCATCCTTCTGTGATCGTTGCATTAACCCTGCTCCGAACTAGCTGTTGCATAGATATTTTATAATTTTAGCTTCTTATAATTCATAAACTTTTACTTATTGAATGTTGTAGGGGTCTTATTACTATGCTATCTCTACACCACATAAGTTCTACAATGGTCGCTGTAACGCTATTTTAACAATTTTACTTTTTACCTGGAAAAGCATTATTTATTTATTTTATGCATTATATGTGCTCTTTTTATTGTCTTTCATGGTTCACTCCGAATAAAGATTTTATTCAGTCAGACTCAGGGACCACGGTTCCAGCTGCTGATGAGCCACTACCAGTATTTGACTTGAGTTCATTTAAACCTATGGGCTTTGAAATGTTTTTGTTAAAGTTCCTAGAAGAGTCTGTTGTGAGGGAAAAGAAGAAAGCCAAGCGGGATTGAACAGGATTTAAGACAGATTTGCATTTGAATCTACTTAAATCTAGTCAGAAGGCTGCCAGCGAGGAGGATGGTAGTAGAGAGTCTGCTAGTGAGGAGGAAGGCAGCGAGGTTTGTTGTTCCCTCAGCTCTTGTGTCCGTGTACAAGCAGTTGCACATGTGTTTTTGGGGAATGAAATAAATGTGGAAAAATACTAGGTGTGGCGTCGTCTTTTGCTTGTGGCAAAAATAAATGCGGATAAATACAGAAAAAATGCCCCCAAAATAAATATGGATAAATACAGACGGAAATGGCAAAAAAATAAATACCATAAAACCGGGAGCCCTAATTACAATTTAGTAGAAATAGACTTCAGCTTTTTCCTTATCTTTCAAATAGCGCTTCATAGATGCGGGAATGAGAAATTAATAGTTTGGTAGATGAATGTAATGTTCTAATTCCACAAACATGTTGAACAAGCATTGACAATTTTATTAAAAAAAGCGCGAGTGATCGACATCGCGTAGAAGACTCTCTGACATGGGTGGCAGTATAGCCAATAGCCTTCGACCTTAGGCCCACCCAATGAGCAGGCAGCTTCTATTTAAGCTGAAAGCCTCAATAACGCGTCTATTTCGATTCGATTTACGGGACCGAACCGGTGACACTGTACAAGGAGGAGCAGGGAGGCCGACTACCTTCTAAACGGTAAGGAGAGTGTGGGAGCTTATGTAAAATGTCCCCCAATTTTTGTATATTCCAATTCCTTGATAGTAATCCTGAGGTAATAATACCCGAGAATGTAACCAGTAACATTGTAAGCGCATTGGGAGCTTGATAAAATGCCCCGTAATTAACTAGATCTCCGCTTGACTGGTATATCGAAACGCATGCAGAGATACGGTAAAGGTAGCTCACGTATGTACGTTTAACCAAAGTTTGAGTGTTCGCTTAGAGCTCAGCAAAAGGCAACAAGAATGTAGTCAGTAATATCGCAAGTGCATTAGGAGCCGGAAAAAATGCCCTGTCACTAACCAGCCTAATTGAGATATCTAAACGCATGCAGTGATACGATAAAGACTTGTCACGCATGAATGTTTAAATCTAATCTTGGGCCTTTGCCCCGTCTCTTACCAGCCTAATTGGGATATTTAAACGCATGCTGTAACACGATAAAGAGACGTCACGCAAGAATGTTTAAGATAATCTTGGGTGTTTGCTTAGACCCCAGCCCAAGATAACGGCTGATACCGAACAAATGGCATAAGATAGGTATTCCAGAAAATAGAATCATTTTGAGAGCCTGTTATTAACCTCATAAGGCCATTTCAATGTTTCAAATAATTCATACTCTTCGATAAGAATCCCGAAGCATTTTCATGTGAGAATGCAGCTGGCAATAGCATAAGTGCATGGGTAGTGCGATAGGATGCCCATTGGTTAACAAGTTTTGCTTGGCCATCAAAGCTCAAGATCCCTGATATACCTAAATATATGCAGGAATACCATAAAAATACGTCACGTAGTTACAGTCAATCCAACGTTGGGTGTTTACATAAATCATGGCATAATACAACGCCTGCCACCAATTTAATGTCCCAACACAAGTATTGACGGATATGGAATTACTTAGCAGGGCTGTTATTACCCTCTTAAGGCCAAAGTAACCGTGATACTGATGATGTTTCAAATTCAAGACGAGTAGCATTGTGTTTAGCACGATTATCTGTAAACCTAGATTACATTTCCTAACAATTAATGCTAATGTTTTAAAAAAAAAGATGCTATGAAAAGAATAGTGGTCTAGAAATGACCGCATACAACTATCGCTTAAGGAAATCCAAAAAGAGACCAGCAATTGGCAAGCGCAGCAGATACACGGATGAAAGCAAAAGCATAGTCTGTTACAGTAAGAGAGGATGTCAGCCATCTCCACAGGTAGAAAAAACAGAGACACTAATTCTCCCCACAGATTGGTTGTAATTTTGCTAAAAAGACGGGAGGTCAACCCCCAAGATTTTAATGCCAATAGACGAAGTGAAAAAGGTCTACGGCTGCAGCGATTTTCGTGCTATCACTTTCAATTGGTGAGTCCTGTGTCATAAACCTATGCCTGCACAACAGGATAGAGGGTTTAGATATTGATTATATAATTCATGTTACCCCTTCCAGAATTACAGTTTAAGAACCAAATCTAAATCGGTGGCTCCCCTGGACAGAGGTAACATTTGAAAATTCTTTATCCAAGGTACTTTTGACCTACCTTAATAACACCTCTTTAAATTAAGGCAGTGGTGAATATAAATAATTAATCAGTGCATATCATATCATCTCCATTGATAGTGCATATGAACACGTACCCAGAATAATTGAATCTTGGAACGCCCTTGCATTCGTATATCCACATTAGGATCCCGAAGCATTTATAACTCTGAGGAAATCCAGAGTTCAAACATTTGATGTACGTTATCTAAATATATACTAGTGCTCTATTTTTGATAAAATACCCAGAATGACTACCTGTCAATTCCGGGGGTTAGAAACCAACCTATTTACCTAGCCACAGCTTAAGCAGGGAGAGTAAAAAGTGAACAAATGCAGTGTTGATTGTGAGTCTTTTATCTGTAGTATATACTAAAGAAATAAAGAAAGTACATGACAATGAGGGTTGTTAAAACTAACAGTGATCAATATATAACAATGTAGTTTGTTTCCTGTTGTATAACTATTTGTTTTGACTATTATTGTGTGGTAATTCTGTGTCTCTTTATGTAGAATCTGTCCTGAAGAAGGTGCTTGTATCCCAAAAAAAACAAACGCCGCATCAACACTTGTTCTCTTGAACATTTTTAAATTATTTTGTGTAAAAAATTGTTAACAATTTGCTGTATTATTCAATGGTCATTGTTTTTCTGTGTAACTCATGATTTTAATGTACCAACAAGATATTAATGGTTTATACAACTGTATGAAATGAAATAAAATATATGTATTCTTTGTTCTAAACAAACTCTTGAAAACAGTTTCTGACTTGTTGTAAAAAGCTTTTTTAGATTGCATAAATTACTTTAACCCTGTCAATACTAGCATAGTTCACCTCCCCTCATTCTAGGTTTCTAAATAAGTAAGGGTTCTATCATAGAACTTTTGCTCTAAACTGATTGGACTATATAGGGAGTCTGGTTGTTGTGTGGGACACTGTCTGTTTTCTTTTTGCATTTCCCATGTCCCCGACCAACATAGCAAGGGGGCCTCCTTTATTTTTTCTGGCAGTTAAGTGCTAAACACGTTTTTACTGAGAGAAGCCAGTCGCTTGAATCAAGCTCCCAAGTATAACCCAAGACTTCCAATGGAAACCTACATTTATTTTCTAGGAACTTGATTGGTTAATTTTGTGTGAGATCAGCTTGAGCTTATATCAAAAACTATAGCATCCCTCTCCCAGTTATATGAACGAAATGCATTACCCTGTTGTGTCTCTCTATACATTGTTATTACATAGGTCTGTTATTCTAGAAGTATTCACCCAGTTGTCTTTCCCCAGTTGGTGCCCGTATTGTTCTTAATTACATGTAGGCTTTGCCCAGTACTGCTATTGCCAAGCATTAGGATCAGCTTCACAGAGCAAATGTTTCTTATCGGAATACTGCACCACTTAGAAGGGATTTCCTTTGTAGTGTTTGTAAGCCAATAGTTCAGAAGCTCAGGCGAATTGGATTTAAAAACTCATCTTACTTTCTGGCCTTTGCTAAAGCTTGGGAAAGTAAGGGTGGAAATCTACACAAATACTAAAAATAATTGTGCCATAGTGGTGGTCCGTCTATGCAGTCAAAATGTCTAAGTGAAGCTGTATCTCTGAACATGTATCAGGAATTTGTGGGTGCTGGGGCAAATCTAGGTATACAGTGATAATTTGTAAGAGAAAATGCATATCTGGACAGCCACTCAAGACTCTGCTAGTAGGCACTTACTCATTTTGGTATTCACAGAAGGCACTTACTCATCGGTATTCACAGAAGTTAGGAGTCCTAACGTTAGGACTCCTAAATGGCTTCTGTGAATACCGAAAGTCTTAAAGTTAGGATTTTTCTCAGTTTAGGAGTAGTAAAGTTAGGACTCCTAACTTTAGGACTCCTAAATGCCTTCTGTGAATACCGAAAGTCTTAAAGTTAGGATTTTTCTCAGTTTAGGAGTAGTAAAGTTAGGACTCCTAACTTTAGGACTCCTAAATGCCTTCTGTGAATACCGAAAGTCTTAAAGGTAGGATTTTTGTCAGTTAAGGAGTAGTAAAGATAGGCCTCCTAACTTTAGGACTCCTAAATGCCTTCTGTGAATACCGAAAGTCTTAAAGTTAGCATTTTTGTCAGTTTAGGAGTTGCAAAGTTAGGACTTTAGGACTCCTAAACTGAGAAAAATCCTAATTTTAAGACTTTCGGTATTCACAGAAGGCATTTAGGAGTCCTAAAGTTAGGACTCCTAACTTCTGTGAATACTGAAATGAGTAAGTGCCTTCTGTGAATACCAAAATGAGTAAGTGCCTTCTGTGAATACCAAAATGGTAGTAAGTTTAGGATTTTGTCTTAAGTTAGTTCTGTGAATCGTGCCCCACTGAACGATGAGGCAAATCTCGACATGCAATCAATTTCTGTGTGATGTTGCAAAGCTCAGTATCCAGTCAGGGATACTGAATAATGGTGCGAAGAAACTCTAGGATGTGGCAGGCACACAAGATCACATAGTATGTTACTTATTTTATAACGTGAAACATCTATCAAGCTTCTTGCACAAAGGAATTTGATTTTCTGCGTGCATCAGTGTCATGAGTGAGAACTAGACGAAAATATAATTTGGATCACTGTAATAGACCATCCATAGATTCATTCATCCACTGGCCTCGATCCTGATACTCATTCAGCTATTCCTCTAGCAATTCACTCGCTCACTCACACATTCATCCATTCATGCGCTCACCCACTGATCTAGCTTATCCATCAGTGTACTCATTCACTGATCCACCTGTTCACTGTTCCTCATTGCTCAACTCTCTGATTGTCGTGTTCAGCCAGATTGACTAACCTTGATATCCGGTACAGCAGGAGCGATGCCGAAGCTGGCTTCCTTCCTCCCTAGACACGGTACCACAGGCGAGCGTAAGACCAACACTCGCCTATGAGGACCCCACCCAGGGAAGGGGAAAAGTGGATAAATAAAATATAAAGAAGTGGCAGCCAAAAACCATCTACAGGACTTGACAGCAGGAGAAACGCCAAACGTAGAGGTTGTAGGTAGATACTCAATAAGGCTTCCACTCTTGCATAGGAAAAAGAAGGCAAAATAGGAAAAATAAAGTAAAAGAAAAGAAGAAAGGATCTGCCCAAGACCCCTATATCCAGAAAGAAGCTAGAGGCTTCTCAAGTAATCTTCTGCAGTGCAATAGGCTGGTATCTCAAAGAATAAGATCAAGGTTCCTTTAGAATGTTCTAAATTCCAGACTTGAAAAACAATATGTAACAGAGTTCTTTATCCGAGCCACTCAACAGCTCTCCAGAAATCCAAAAATGTTCAGCAAGGTACCAATGCCAAGAAAAACATATGTAAATAATCAAGTCTTGCAAAAATAACAAGAAGAGTTTCCAAAACACTCTTCTTTTGCTAGCAACCCGCTAGAATACACAACTGTTGAATGACGGTAAAGGGAGAACAGTTAAAGAGTTTAGAGCAGCAAGCTCCGAATACTGTAATCCTAGTTCAAAGCACAACGTGTCTCCCCCAGCTCACCACACGGCTCTTTGTGTCAGCGCGGCTCCCCAGCGCTGCTTCTCTCACCAGCTCCAGCGCGGCTCTCTGTGTCAGCGCGGCTCCCCGGCGCTGCTTCTCTCACAGCGCGGCTCTCAGCTGCTCTCGGCGTCCACGCCCCAAATGAACGATTGGGAATAATAAATCTCCAGTGGCCATCTCCTGAGACTTCTAACCACAGTAACGTGCACTTAATCACAGAAGGCTTAGTCCAAAAGAAGGTACGATCAAACACAGGTGACAAGCACCGCGGCAGGCGCTGAGGAAGAATAAATAGAAAACGGACAGAACAAGTAGAGAGAGAAAAAGGACTGCAGCAAGCATTCTGGGATTTGTAGTCTCTCTAACGGGCTTGAATCGTGACACTGATCCAGCCTCCCCACTACCTGTGCCCCTTCATTCATTCTTTCATTCATATACAGAACCTTTCATCTAGCCATCTTTCTATGCCCTTATTCGCCCAACCATACATGTACTCAATCACCTACCCATTCAGCGCCCCTAGCCGATACACTGCCCGTTCTGTCACACTGAACCCGAAACCCTTCATGTGTGTTAGAAATGGGGGCCTCTAGTTGGCAAAGTTTGCACCTTTGTCCGAGTAGGAACGCTTCTTCCTATTCAGGGTAAGGGGGTTACACTTCTAATTTCAAATTCAAATTTTATTTTTATTTGTTTGATTAATTAAAATCTTACAAAAAGCAGGTTAAAACGTTTACAGTTATAAAATGCTAAAAACTGGCCATATGTTCTAATAATTTTCATCATTCTGATATAAAAATCAATTGTTTAAAATTGGCTTTTGTGGTTGGCTCAATAGGCTCATATTCATACAATTCCTAAATTAATCAAGCACAGGCTTCCAATTTTTTTTTGGACCATAAACAGAAATTTAACAAAAGCTGAGTTCACTTCTAAAATAACCCCTGTTCACCCCTTTGGTAGCTTGGCATGAGCAGAAAGGCTTATCTCAGCAGCAGTTTGTAAAGCATTTGTGCACGCAAACAGTAATACAGTGAAAACACTACAAACGGACACCACAACAGAGTGGAAAAATAAGTAATCTTTATGTAAACCAAACAAGACCAAAAGGACAAAAATCCAGCACACAATAATCAAAATACGACTTTTAGAAGGTAAAAAGAGGTCTGCTGATAGCAAACTATAGATGCAACGCTTTCAACACAAAGTACCTTTGATGCGTCAAAATCATAACCAAAAACAGCCACAGGGCAGGTGATGCGTCAGTTCCTTGCGTGCAGGGAAGGTGATGCGTCGGTTGCTTACTGCAGCCCTGTTGTCCTTGTAGATTTGGAGATGCATGGGGGGATGCATCAGTTCTCGATGCGGCGGAGGCAACAACGCTGCGTTGGTCTCTTCAGCTGCGGTCTCACAATTAGTTTGTTCTTGCACCGCACAGCAGGCCCTGAGTCGGAATTGGTGCGGTGATCTCGGACTTCAGGGATCGGTGCACAGGATTCGGCGTACGGCGTACAGCAATTTCTCCAGCCGCTGGTAGGCGCTGTGTCGGTTTCTTCAATGATGAGTCAGAAACAGGTGCGGATGCATAGTGCTTATCATATTTGCGACTCTATTCCAGATCCCAACAGCAGGAGCAACCTCCAGAGGCAACTTACACACACATGAAGAAGGGGGGCTTTACACTTGACATCACTGTGATCTAGGGGTGAGAAAACATACCAGGGTGTTAAAACTGTCTTCACACACAGACATCTATGTCATGCTTCATCATATGGCTGCTAACACACCTTCGCGCAGACCAACGCTGGAGGTGGAGCAATAGGGGAGGGGAAGACAATACAATACATAGATAAACTGTTTGGGATCACTAGTGAAAAAGGTGCAGAAACAACAATTTAAAACTGACCATGGGAATTCCAAATGTAACTTTAATATTGGATTCCCTGAACAGAGTAAAAGGTCATTAACAGACCAGTGGATGGTGGTATGGTAGGCTATAATGAACCCCCTACCCCTCCACTCTGCAAAACGTCAACATGTTTCAACCGGCTACCGTAAATACCCCGGCTTTCATCAAGACTAACAAGAGGAAGATCCCATAGGTACTACCTCTACATCCTTTCTTTGTGTTCCTGAGACTTCAGAACAGGAAGCAAGCTCTATTTCAAGCCCATGGGGATCTCCTTGAAGCAGGAGAAACAGCCACTGCAGGAAAATCCCCAGATAATGCACAGCAAAAGGGCAGTACATCTCCTTCAGCTTTCCCAGCTCTTCTCTTTGGCAGAGTTTCCTTTGAGTTCAGACGTAATCTAGACTTCTAGGGTCTGGGCCCCATTATTTATATTCCATTCCTCTTTGTACTCTGGTGTCAGAGAGGCTCTGTGCTCAGTCAAAGTCAGTTCTGTCCTCTCTGGTGCAGCTTTCCGGCAGGAGGGGGAGACGGCATTGTGTAAGGCAGACCAGAACCATTCAGGTGAAAGGAAATCTCCTCCCCATACACTAAATGCAGCCCAGGTCTATTCAGCCCAGCCCATATTCATCCAGGAAAGGCAGGACACACCTCTGCCCCCCAGTGGCTGTCTACAGTGAATGCACAACCCTAGCCGTTGCCACTCCAAAGCTAGACAGTCAATCCACAAACCAGCAGAGGCACACAGCATGGCTAAACAATACCTACTTTCTGAAAGTGGTAAAATAATCCTACCTAAAAAATGCAACTTTAGATTCTGAGTTCCTGCATACAAAACTTCACCTTCCTAACTTGTCACAACAGGAAGTTATATTTATAAGATGTTCTAAATAACTCCCATTCTATCCTATGGGACAGATAGCCTTTCAATAGTTAAAAACAAAATTCCCTGTAGTTCACTATCAGAACATGTTAGACGCATCAAAACATGTCCTACCTTTCACAGACACGGCACCCTGCCCATAGGGGTACCTTGAGCCTACATTAGGGGTGATTCACATGTAAGAAAAGGGAAGGTTAGGGCCTGGCAAGTGGGTGCGCTTGCCAGGTCGACATGGCAGTACTAAACTGTGCACAGACACTGCAGTGGTAGGTCTGAGTACCTTTTGCAAGGCTACTTGTGTGGGTGATACAATCAGTGCAGCAAGCTCACTAGCAGTATTTGACTTACAGGCCTTGGGCACACACAGTGCACTGTAGTAGGGACTTAGTGGTAAGTCAAACAAGCCAATCAGGGAAACACCAATCCATAGTCACAATGTTCAGAGAGAGCACTTGTGACTTTGGCACTGATTAGCAGTGGCAAGTGGCTAAAGCATCTAGACTAACAAAATCCAAAACAAAGAAGGCATAAGAAAAAATACAGGGAAAAACCACGCCAAGGATACCAGGTCTAACAATGTGCCTTCACACACTTTCCTTTCCCCATTATACATAAGTGCACTAATCTATTAATCAAGATATTCACCAGTGCTCTTTTTCATTCATCTACCCTGCTACCCTTGCACTTCATCCCTCTCCCTTTAACTGCCATTTTCCAGCCACTGTTTTCGTCACTATCCAAGACACATCCCCTTTCATGCACTGTCCTTACCCCAACACACTGCCCCGTCCTCTTTGTCCATTCATTCATTCACTCATTTATCTTGCCACCCACCCATACTGTTAGTCATGCATCAATGCATACACTTTCTGTTCCTGTCATGCACTTTATCTATCATTCACCCATTTATTCCCACCACCCTTTCAAGTGCCCCTTCTTCAACACTGCTACCATTGCCCACACACTGACACTGAACCACATAAACTGCTCTTTCTCTGTTCAACTACTCATGCCATGACACGTTCATGGAGCCATCCATCTCATGCTCTAAAACCACCCCTACAATCATCCACCCATGCATTGACTCTGACGTACGTAAATGTAATTCGTCCATCTGTCCATCCAGACATCTCTTTGTCCATGACACTCACTCATTTATACTTTCATCAACCAATGTCACATTCACTTATATATTGTCATAAATGGACTTAAAACAGCGATTCCAGCAGTAGCAGTAAGCTGTATTAGTGGACTGATTACCACCTTGTCTACTGATGCAGAAAAGACGTTTAGTGTAGAGGTGGAAGCTGGGAATACAAACTTGAGCATTTTGGATCATTTTGAATTCTTGCCAGAGGAGGAGTTTGGCGGTTTGGCTCAGGGGGTCACCTCCGCCTCCCCACTGGACCCTCTTCCTCATAAAATCTTGAAGGAATATGCTGCAGATCTGTTCCCTAGTTTTAGACAGATCTGTAACTACTCACGCTCCAGTGGGGAGGTGCCATCTAGCTGGAAACAGGCGGTGGTTTCTCCACTCCTGAAAAAGTCTACTCTCGATCCACGGCCAGAAAGCTATCGACCAATCTCTCTCCTACTTTATCTCGTAAAGATCCTTAAATGCTGGGTCAGCAGATCTCTGTCGATGTTTCTAGAGAGTAATAATAAGTTAGCGGACGTCCAATTTGGCTTTCGTCCTGAGCACGGTACGGAGTCTGCTTTGGTGACCGTGATGGACGATCTTTGGTTGGGACAAGGGACAACCAGCAATATTAATATTGCTTGACTTGTCTGCCGCTTTTGACATGGTCAACCACAGTATTTTGCTGACCCGCCTCAAGGAGGCCGGAGTGGCAGGTCACGCTTTGGCCTGGTTACGCTCTTATCTTTTGGGTAGGCGCCAGGCGGTGGCCCTTCCGCCGTTTCAATCAACCTTTATTAATATTCGCCATGGTGTCCAACAGGGGTCTGCTATTAGCCCGATTATGTTTAATGTATATCTCACCCCTCTGATTGACATAATTCAGGCTCATGAGGTGAAACTGATAAATTATGCGGATGATACTCAGATAATTTTTTCTTTGGATGGCACCCAAACTTCTGTGTTGGAGGATTTTCATGCTTGTTTGCGTGATACAGCGCAATGGCGCCAGTTGAATTTTTTACAATTCAACCAAAATAATGCACTGCGCAGTAGGAAAGGAGCCTCTATCTCTCCACCATAATTTCTGGCCACTAGGTACTTCCTCTCCTTTGGTCCCGGCCAATACGGTCCGCAATTTGGGAGTTCTATTCAGTGCTAATCTGACCCTGGAGGCACAGGTGAACAAAACGGCAGGGTGCTGTTTTGGGCTGATTAGAGCCTTGAGAAAGATTCTTCCGTTGTTGCCTGTCTCAGCCAGAGCATTAGTAGTGCAGGGTGCATTTTTAAGTCGCCTTGACTATTGTAATGCCCTGTTGCTGGATTCCCCTAAATATTTGATCCAACGTTTGCAACGGGTTCAAAATATGGCGGCAAGATTAGCTTTGGCTAAACCGCGAGATTCTTCTGCATCAAAATGCATGGCTGAGCTACACTGGCTGCCAGTGTTGCAAAGAGTACAGTTTAAGTCCCTGTGAATAGTGTTTAAGGCTTTGCATGGCTTGGGACTGAAACCTCTGCAAGAAAAATTACTCTGGTACCCACTCGACATCTCCGTTCTTCCTCAGTCGGTCTAGCGAAAGTTCCTAGATTTAATAGGTTCAGACTGGGTAGATGTGCTTTCAGCATTGCTGCGGCAAAGCTTTGGAACGAGCTGCCACCTTGTATCAGACAGTGTAACTCCCTGCTGTTGTTCAGAAATAATAATAAAAAGGATTAAGACATGGTTGTTTCCTAGAATCTGATTCTGTCTTCTGATTACTGCCTACGCCCTCTGATTCTCTGATTAAAATTGGTCCTCTAAATGCGTATTGCAGCTCCAGGATACCCGTGGGGTGTTTATTGCACTTAATAAATAATATACACATACATACATACAATCAATGAAGAAGCACAATAATATAAATCTGAACCTATTGTTTTTGACAATGTCCTCTTTTTTGTCTGTACCATCAGTCATAACCCCACAGCTCCCATTGCTTGCCGGGTCCTTTGTTGGGTACAATTAATTTTACTAGTCCAGCAAATTTGAACTTTCCCTCTTCCTGGTCATGTGTTGGTATGGAAGGAGGCAGAGGCAAACACCACAAGTTTACTTTCTGACCAAATGTAAAGTAACGCTGTAAATAAATCATGTCTCGAGTGGTGCTCCTCACAGGTGCTAACACATAATCCCCAGAGGCTGACACTATTGAATGAACTTGGTAGCAACGATGAGTGGTTGTCTATGACGAGAAATTGAGACTCGAAAACTAAACTACTACCTTCAAAAAGGTAAATTTATGGAACAGTGCATGTAAGTTTTTTTTCCAGATTGCTTAGATTTCCACAATTTAGCAACCATATTAATTTTCAAATAATGTATTTGTTAAACACATAGGTTATGGTCTAATATTTTCCCTCAGTTCTATTATTTACATTTTTTCTTGTCCTTCTCTACTCTAATTTACTCTCCCTATGGGCTTGAATATCCATGAATATATGTGCGGTTTAGTTTTTTGTTTTGTTTTATATAGCACAAACTCGACCTGAAGATATCAGATGTCAGAGCGCTTTACATGGGCACCAGTTTTGTTATAGATGGACACATTCATTTTTGTTAGGCACAGGAAAATGAGGTAATTTGCCCAGAATCACAGGATGTTGAGACCATCCAAGACTTGAACCTGGTTCCCCAGTTTCGAGGTCAACCGCTGCAGCAGTAAGGCTATAACCTCTCCCAAACTATAAGATAGGCGCTCATTATGAAATCATTATTGCGTCCACACACCCCAGACACAATAATTCTGTGACAGTAGACACCCCGCCCAAGCTTTTCAACATCGCTGTAGAGGCTTAAGCAGCTGTTATATCAAGTCTCCCCACCTGTCTGCTCACAGCTGCATGGGCATAGCAGAAAATGCCCACTTAACTGTACATTAAGCCTTGTCTGGCCCCCCGCCCCCCTCCCAGACACACACACTGGCACCTACATACTGCCACTTGCATTATGGATTTTTGACACCCATTCCCTTTTGTGAAAGTGAACAAATATTTTTTGAAGAGTAGGTATGGGGCAACTATCAACTCTTAAAAAAAGCCAAAAAAAGTAACTTTTATTTTTAAGCACAGACCTGTCTTCTTTAGGCAACAAGGCTGCATTTTAGGTAAACAAGTTTACTTTATAGACAGGCAATCGCAGACAGGGTGGTCTGCTGGCCCAAGCAGGCCATCATCCTGTAATGGCCTCAAATTGTAATGAGTCAGAACTTCCAACCTGTCTCATTAATATTCATGATTTAGGTGAGCTTGCGATGAACTTCGATTCAGATTTTTAAGAACTGACCTATTACTATATAGGTTGGTTCATAAAAATCTTTACTGGTAGCAAAAAAGGGTTGTTAAATTTTGTGACCAGCATTTTGCAACAAGATAGTTGTACATCTGACTCTATGTTACTTTTCACGTAATATTTATTAAATACGTAGGTTCTGATCTAATATTTCCCCTCATTTTTAGGTCGCGCCTAGTCAGTGGGAAGGTGCTGTCTACAAGACCTGCTGTAATCAGTATACAGAGTGTAATACGCCTGCTGCTTGCCATTGGTTTACTCCTGCGTTGCTCTTCTTTCCTGGCTCCTTATTGGTTGGTACTTCTGATACATCACTTCCGTTTTATGCCGAGGAGCACCGGCCAAGTACAGTTTACTTACGCTCTAGGTGTTTATGTGTTTGGTTTAGGGACTACTTAATTATTTCCTTGTAGTGATATTTTATCACAGCGCTGCCCACTTTACAGGCCACTGTGCGCATAGCTTTACTGTACACGGACGCCTTGCTTCATGTTTTAGCACAGCACCTTCTTTCATGTTTATTTTTTTATCAGCATGGCGCCCGCTTTATGGCCCGCCATGCACATACATTTTATGTGCACATGCGCCACGCTTCATGCTTTGGCTAAGCGCCCGCTTTCATGGTTATTTTTTATCACCATAGCGACCGCTTCATGGGGCACCACGTGCATAAGTTTTCTGTGCACGGGTGCTGCACTTTACGTTCAGTACAGTGCCCGCTTACATGTTTACAACACGGCCACCGCACTTTATGATTTAGCATGGCGCCCACTTTGATGTTTACAACAGCAATAGCTCTAAGTCACACAAATGCAAGACCTATTGCATTGCAAATGCTTGCTGTCATGAGTGGTTTTTTTGCATCCCTGACTCTCAGCTACCCTCTCATGGGATCGAATATTGAGATCATTGGAAGGCCGGACTGAGAGCCAAAAACAGCCCTGGCAAATTTTGCCGGACCAGCCCCTTCACTGCATAGTCCGTCTCAGTCAGCTCCGTTCGGCTGCGCTGAGTCTTGTATCTTCATTGCCCTTCGCTGCTGGAATTACTGTGACCCATCCAAGCCGTTAGCAAGAGCGGCCCTGATAGGTGAAAATCGGCCACCTTGAGTGATAATCAGCCCACTGGGCATAGTAGTTGCATCGGTACACCTCGCCCCACAACCCTCGCCACCCAAATGATACACAGACAAGAAGTTTGGGTATAAGAAGTTGCAGGTTTATTTGTGATCCAAATAACAGAGTGGGTTAACTGACAGGCGACCCCCCCTAAGCCCCGCAACCCCTTGTTGCAGGGCGCCTGAAGTTGAGCCAATAACGCGGACACCATGGCCCTGGCCAGGTGTCGATTCCGGGAGGCACCAGCCTCCCACCGGTGGACCTATCGTCCACCTGCCCCACCCTCCAGACAAGGGAGAGTCAACTCACACCTTGCCCATCCAGGCGGGGCGTTTATTAGCAAACCCCCGGTTGTTCAGGCTTACAACCGCCCTAAGGACTAACGGGGTGCCGTTGAACCAAGTCCCCGAGAAGGGCCCCTCGGCTTACATATGACTCAGTTGTGCCTTTGCACTGGGGCTTCAGGTCCTGTTCCTGCGCCTGTTCTGCATGTGTGGGGGGGTTGCCTTGCACTTTATCCACAGCCTTGGGCATGGCAACCGCTGCGCCCAGGGCCCCCACTACTTAGCCTTAGTCTTCCTCTATCTACACCCGGCTGACTCTAGCGCCTCACCCAGGTCTAATAGGAAGATCGCCATACCCACTTTGGACAGATGGACCCCATCAGATTTCCAGCACCCAATGGACTTGGCGTGCAGCAAGCCATGCCTAATGAAACCTACCCCTCTTTGTTCGCTGAATTTCCGCATTGCTGCGTTGACTCGCCTGCGAGTGACTTCTAACGCCCCTTGCGATAATGCCCCATGCCAGATAGGCCTGTGCGATATTTCCGACCAGTATATGCTGCACTGTCCTAATTCGCCGCTCAAGGTGCTCAGGTCCTTCCTCATTGTGTCCAATTGACGCCTCTTGCCTAAAGCCACCAGATCGTTCCCCCCAAGATGCACCACTAAAATGTTTGGCTTTTGCCTGTGCTCCTTCAAGATTCCCCGCAGCGTCCCTAACAGTGCTGCCCAGCGCATCCCAGGGAAGCCGAACCATGATATGTTTGTGTTGTTAAAGCCATGTTTCCAGGTGTTGGCCCTCACCCATCTCGCCAGTCTGGTGACATAAGAGTGCCCCATCACCCACACCTCTGCCCCTGCAATAAAACACAGTATGTTGATATTGTTGTTTATTAAAAACTTAAAGCACAGCAATCAAACACACACTAATTCACAGCTAATTATGGAACATAATATAACCTCTTGTCCCCGTTCGCGGGTTATATACAACATTACAAGTCCTTGACCACAGGTCTGGTCAACGGGCGTATCACGCTCAATGGTTTAACATACCTCCTCTAACAGTTGGAATCCCAACGTCCTACTTTCTTTATAGCTTCGGCCGGGAGGCCCACCCTAAAGGCTGTGGTGGCCGCTCCTATCCTGAAGGAATGTGAGCTAAACTTGGCGCCATTTGTGGTGTACCCTGCCCTGAACAAGCACCCTTGCATCACATGGTCCACCTGGTACTTTGTTACTGGGGCACAGTCAGCGTGTATGAGCAGCAGCCCATCTGCATGTGGGCGGCTGGACAGGAACTTGGCCAGCAGGGCCACCGGGCAGTAATTGTCATTACCCAAGCGCTGTAAAGTGATTGTCCTACCTTTACCTGACTGGTCTGTTTTGGATGTTTGTAAAAAGATCTCGGCTGACTCCGCTGTTGAGCGTACGTCCCGAATCGAGATAGCCCTGGGGCAGGACTCCTTTTTGGACCGTGCCACTAGCTCGCTGATCCTGAATGCTCCAAAGAAAGCAAGGCTAAATGTAACTGCAAAGAGGGCTTTTTCATAGGCGGTATGGATGACTATGGGCAAGGCGTCTACCATGTTCTTTAAAGTGTCATAATCTATGGGAGTCCTCTGATCGATCAATTTCGGCATCACTCTGGCCCACCCTTTGAGTGCCGCCCTAGTTGGAAAAGACGAGGTCGGGTCCCTCTGTCCTAACAGTCGAGCATGATGCCCTATGGCCGCTAAGTGCCCTGCCATCCAGGAGTGACTCTTGCCCTCATCCTTTGCCCAAACCATGAAAGCCTGCACTTGGTCCCCTAGTCTTGAAGCGTCCTGCTCCCACGGGCCCATAATTCCGCAGAATGTTCTAACACAGGCCTGGTATCTTCTCATCGTTCTGGGTGCCAATGACAACTCTCCTAATTCTCTGATGCGCTGCGCCACCGCAGCAGGTGCCAAAGTCGCGCCGGGAAAGGCGTCATCTCCTCCCTCGCTCGAGGCCACGCCTCTCGGAACCGCTGCCAATGGAAACGTGAGAGAGCGTCAGCAGCCGTGTTTTGAACCCCTGGGATGTGTTTAGCTTTGCATTCCACGTTATTATAAAGACAGACCTTGACCAGCTCCCTGAGTAGACATAACACAAGTGCGCAGGACGCTGACTGGGTGTTGATGGCTTGGACCACTGCCATGTTATCTGACCATAGCACCACTCTTTTCGCAGACAGTAAGGCAGGCCAGAGGTGGAAAGCAACAACTACTGGGAATAGTTCCAACACTGTTATGTTAGAGGTGATCTTTTTCTTCCTCCAGGCATTGGGCCACCCCGCTGCGCACCACTCTTTGTCAAGAATTGCCCCAAACCCATCCCTGCCTGACGCGTCAGTAAACAGCGTCAGCTCCTGGCTGCTGGTCCATGGTTCCCTCCATATCACTGATCCGTTAAAGTGCTCAAGGAAGTCCCCCCACACCTTAAGATCCTCCTTGACCCCAAAACCCAACCTCACCTGGTGGTGCTTGCGCTTAATCTTTGCTGCTGTCCTGGCCAACCTGCGCGCAAAAGCCCTACCTGCAGGAATGACTTTCGTGGCGAAACTTAATCTCCCATGCAAGCTCTGAATGTCTTCTAATGTCACTTTGTCCTGCCCTAGCACCTTTTTTATCTGTGCTGCTAGCTCAAGGACCTTGTCTGCCGGAAGCCTGGCCTCACCTGCTGCTGTGTTAATTTGGATGCCCAAGAAAACTAACGCCTGCGCAGGTCCCACTGTCTTCCCAGGGGCCAGAGGCACGCCAAGATGCTTAGTCATTCTTTGGAATTTAGCCAGTGCCTCCGCACATTCAGCTGTCCCTGGCCTGCCCACAAACAGGAAGTCATCCAGGTAATGAGTTACGCCCTGTACCCCTTCAATGTCCTGAAGAACCCATTGCAAGAAGGTGCTGAATGCTTCGAAAAATGCGCAGGAGATTTAGCAGCCCATGGGCATGCATCTATCGTAGTAGTATTCATTGCCCAGCCTGAAGCCCAATAAGTTCTGGCAGTGCGGGTGAACTGGCAGGAGGCGGAAGGCCGACTCGATATCCGCTGTTGCCAGCCAGGCTCCTTTCTCAGCTCTTCGCACGAGGTCCATGGCTACGTCAAATGAACAATACGAGACAGAGCAAACCCCTTCCTCTAGATTGTCATTCACTGATTCTCCTTCGGGGTAGGACAGGTGGTGAATCAGCCTAAAGGCCCCTGGCTCCTTCTTTGGTACTATCCCCAGTGGTGATACCACAAAGTTGTCTAGTGGTGGGTGGGTGAAAGGGCCAGCCACCCTCCCCAGCTCGAGTTCCTTGCCTACCTTGGCTCTCACTACCTCAGGATTATCCCTCGCGGATTTCAAATTATCTGCATCCCTGGCGACCGGCACTCCTACGAATGGTATGACAAATCCCTCAGCAAAACCCCCAAGGAGCAATGTCCCGTCAATTCTGTTTGGGTATTTGTTTAATAGTGGCACCATCCGCTCAAGAACTATAGGCGAGGGGCCTTTCTTTGCGCCTCGCTCATGTGAAACTGTAGGCAACTCAAGGGTATTACAGGGGGGGCATGTCATGTCCAAACTCAGGGTGCAAGATGGCGTGGGCAGGCGCGGGGGGGGAGTCAATGGGAGGGGCGTTGGTGGGTTACTTGTTCTGCCAGGACCCACTTTTCCCTCCCTGGTAACTACCTGGCTTTTGACCCTTATTCGATCTACACGACCCCGCTTGGTGTTGCCCTCCACAATTGCTACATGTGTGAGTGAATTTGCAGGAGCTTCCCCAATGGCAATGACCCCCATTGAATAACCTGCATGACCCTGGCGAGGACTTCCCGCCTCCTTTCTTCTGACCTCTCCCTCTCTGGCCCCCTCGAAAGGGCAGAGTCCTCTGTCCGTACTGGGCCCCAGGGGTGTTTTTCTCCGAAGACCCCGCCTGTGATTCCTGCGCCTTGCTGTTTGTCGCAACCCCTTGAATTGCCCTGGACCCCATATGGTCCATCCAAAGCTGCACCTCCTTATGATCCCACCGCATATTGGGACATCTGGACATTTTCTTCCTGAATTCCCTGTCATATTCCAACCAACCTACGCCTCCCCACTTCTTTGCTTCATTGTGGATGAGCCTCCCATACTGCACTAACCCTGGTCCCTGGTCACTAAACTTTTCTACAATCACCGAGTGTAAGATGGCAAAGGCTTCCAACCAGTTATCAATGCTTTTCTCCGGCCAGGCCTGAAATCTCACTTTCTTTTCCTCTTCTTTGAGCCCTGCCTTGCGCACGTCCGCCCCTTGTTGACCCAGCATGAGTAGCGAGAAAATGTCAATAAATTCTCTCTTCCAAATCAATTCTTTCGCTGCTTGTGGGACCTCCCAGGATAGGCATGAGCGACCTGATAGTAAAGGGGCGTCAAATTGTACCTCTTCCTCGCTTGGCAGCACTGGGGAAGGGGCAGGCAATGTAGGAATTGGCACTGCTGAGTTATGGGGGGGGGAGGGTTGGAACAGATGGGGGTGGGGACACCGGGTTCATGGGCTGCGGAGCCGGAGGGGTGGGCGCCGTCGGCGAGGCAAAAGGTACTGAGTGCGGTCCCGGGGGGGGTGCTGATGGTGTTGGCCCCGGCACCGGATGCGCATCTGCAATGATGGATAGGTCAGTCCCCTCCTGCCTCCCCCTACCGCTCCCGATGTGCCAGGAGCCGCGGCTCCATTTCCCCAAACATTGGAAGGTCTAACCTCAGCATTGGGTCCAGGCCTCACATTTTCCCTTATCTCTTTCATGAATATTTCTAATGTGGACATCATCTTACCCAGCTCGCTTCTGGTAGCGTACTCCATTGCTGGCTTCCCCTTAGCAGGCCAGTTAGATGGACCAGGCAATTCCTGGCCCCTAGGCGGCAAGCTCGAAGTGTTTGGCTCCTCATGAGCCACCCTTCCTGTGGGGGTAACACTCCCCTTCCTCTTAGCGGGCGGCGGAAAGTCTTTGTTCGTGGGTACCTTGACCCTTTTTGACGCTCTCACGTTGCCCACACTAGTTGTGTCCTCTTCATTGACTGTTAAAATGTCATTATTTACACAAGGGTTCGCCGGGTTGCCCTTAAGCAGATTAGTAGCCCAAGCTACTCCGTTCGTCTTGACTAGCTGTAGGAAGAGCGCAGCATGTGCTGCTTGCGCTTCCGTGACCACGAACCCTGTTCCTGCACCACCTTGTCCCATTCCTGACATCTTGTTCGGTCTCGCCTCCTGCAAGGAAAAAACGTTGTGACTACTGATCTAATACCCTCATGCCTCCCTCTCCACACTCCATCATTGCATCCCATTATCTTATCCCTACTTACTTTACACTGGCCTTGTATATGCGAGGGGGGGGGGCTGGGGGGGCCCTTAGGATGCAGGGACACACTTCCCCGTGAGCGTGTAGCGGCGACGCCTGTAGAGTTCGCTTTCCTGTATGGGTTGATATAAAGTTCTGTGTTAGCCCCAGACCCACTCTTTGCCAAACCAGGGACCTGGGAGGGCCCTGCCCCATCCTGTGTCCCCGGCCCCACCCAATGTCACCGACATTCCCCCTAGGAGGACCAGACCATGAACACTGGCCCCCCCAGGCTGCATTGCCCAT
Source organism: Lissotriton vulgaris (assembly GCF_964263255.1). Lineage (NCBI taxonomy): Eukaryota > Metazoa > Chordata > Amphibia > Caudata > Salamandridae > Lissotriton > Lissotriton vulgaris. The sequence goes on along the minus strand of NC_141689.1, from coordinate 313,988,402 downwards.
GCCCCTATTGGCCCAACCCCCCCTTTTGTTCTTACCTTCCTCTTGCAGGGGGAGTACTGTACAATCGTCACGCTATGCTGTAACCTTCAATGCCTAGAATTAGGGAACACTTAAATTAGAAAAGCAGAGGGCGGTGCACCTTAACTCATCCACATTCCTCCCTAGTTAAAACCTTACTCTTGCAGGGGTACTGTACAAGCGTCACGCTATGCTGTAATCCTTCAATGCCTGAGATTAGTGAACCCTACTTTAGAAAGGATGACTGAGCCCCCCCGTGGGGCCCTATCAACTCGGTATTCCCGAGGACGGGGCCCGGGGGAGGCCTGTCGATCCCTTACCTCAAGCGGAGCTGGAAACTGCGGGCCTCGCGTCTGAAGTCGTGGGGGGAGAGGGAGAGGGCCTAGGGGGGCTAACCGGCCTAAGGCTGGCGAGGGGCAGCCTGACGACCGTGGTGGTTGAAGGGGCAGCAGCAAAGAGGACGCCGGGAGGAAGGAGCTCCCTTATAACCTCCCAGGAAAGGGGGGGGGGGCCTGACCTAGCGTGACCCGCCTCCCCCGCCCCTTCCCACCCACGGGCTGTCCTCGGTTCCCTGTGCCCTACTACGGGGTTTGCCCTCCCATGGGGGTCCCTTGCAGGGACCTCGGGCATCCCTCAAATGCCCGGTGCCCGGTATGACGAGTCGGCCCTGATCGATAGATGTATTACTGTTTCATCAGTATGGAATTATATTATAAAGACATTTCGATGAAGAGCTGAGCTGCGAGAACTGCTGTGACTGCCATTTTAATTTACAGCTCGCGCCTGCGTGTGCCCCTATGGGACCAGCAAGAGCCAACTGAATGTAATACTTTCAATCCGTATTTTAAAATCACTCTGAATAAGCTTGAAGCACGATCGTTTTCTCAACGGAGACAGAAGTATTTTTCTGCCTTCCGTAGCGTATTTTGTAGATTGATTTTCCCAAACAGGAAAATGGAATGCAAATCTGCATGCTTTTTAAAAGTAATGTGAGGTTACTGGGCACACTAGCAGCCTTGCTGTGTAGTTATCATTGGGTGTGAAGATAATAAACGGGTCGTAAAAACTGATAACTGATGCAAACCTGTGATTCACCGTCACTGAGAAAGGTGTTTCATTTAAAGTGTGTGGTTGTGACTACTTATATTGTAATTACTTTCTTAATCAAAAATTGTTGTGTACAGATTTTCCTTGCTTCTCTGCGATGAAACGTCCTCCTTTTATCATTGGAAAACAATTACTCCGAGGACCCAAAAATCGAGGCTACATGACGACAAATTAAGCACATTTTCTGAGTTGGATGTTAGATGGCAAAAGAACAGAAGAAATTAGAAAAGCTGTATTTTGTCCAGCTAGAGCAGAGGTCTTCAAACTTTTGGATTGGCGAGACCCCCCTGTCAACATTTGCAGGCGTAAGGACCCCCTCCTTAAAAAAATGTCTAAACTTCTAGGCAGGGCACTGGAATTATGAGGCAGGTGAGTACCAAATTATGCGACAGGCTTGACTAAATTGTGTGAGTAGAAAATTTAAATAATGTTCTGTGATGCTGCGTATTTTGGGATAGCATTGCTTTATTATTTTGACATTTTTTAAACACAGTAACACTGAGGAAAGATTTCACCCCATCAGTGCCAGTTTATAACCAAAATACAGCAATTAACATCAGAAAGATGTCTAGTCAACCTTTGTGAAGGGCCTCCCACTGCGCAGGAATACGCGCTGCCACATTAGAAACTCACCTGGCCATGGCTGGGAGCAGCAAGGGTCCCTTTAAACCCTGGCGGTCTTGTGCAGAGTTAAGCAGTTTACCCATGCCCCTTTCCTCTCACCCCTTCCTTCCATCACTCTCTTCTCTCCTCTCCCAACCCCGGATCCCTCGCTCACATTGCAGCCAGATGGTTATTAGCCACATGACACCTTTTGGTAACAGTAGCGCACTACAAATGTAAATAATAATAGGCAGAAGCAGGGGATCCACTAAACCCGAACTTCGGAGGGCTTTAACCCTCCCAGCCAGGGCTGGCCCTAGCCCTGGTCGCACACAGTGCAACAGTCTTTCCACCTTCTCCATGAATTCCCTCACTACCACTCACCAACAATACACCTCATCTCTATATAGCACCTGTCTGACAAAATACTCATAGTTTACTCAAACTCAGTTCATTTTGTCTTTATTCCGAATAAAATTCATAAAAGACAGCATACATGATATAGCAATAAAAACATTTTAAAATAAGTACCCAATATAAAAGGAGTGTGACACAATCAATATACAGTCATTCCAAAGTAATTAAAAAGGAGTGATGTGAATGGTACATCTTCTGTGTACCAGGTACTTTAACCTTCTGCACTGTGTGGGTGACAAGAGTGCCCATGTGACTGCACGGAGAGCAATGCAACAGTGTGAGAGTAGGGTAAAAGGAGTGACTACAGGTTGAGTGAGGTGACCATATGAATTTGGGTTCGGGTGTAAGTGCAGAGTGGGACAAATTAGTGCATGGTTAGTGATGGCCTTGTTTTAGTGAGCTACAGATTGAGCAGTGAGGGGGGGGGGACAGGTGAGTGAAGTGTCACATGAGTGCAAGATGAGAAGTGTGCTCGTGTGACAGCAGGGTGAGGTACAGAGTGAACAATGCAAGCACATTTTTAGTGCAGAGTGATCACTGTGAGAGCAGGGTGAGCGGGTGAATGTTGTGAGTGCATGGAGATCAGTGTGAGTGCATTGTGATCAGTGTGAGTGCATTGTGATCAGTGTGAGTTCATTGCGATCGCTGTGAGTGCATGGCGATCGCTGTGAGTGCATGGCGATCGCTGTGAGTGCATGGCGATCAGTGTGAGTGCATGGCGATCAGTGTGAGTGCATGGTGATCAGTGTGAGTGCATGGTGATCAGTGTGAGTGCATGGTGATCAGTGCAAGTGCATTGTGATCGCTGCGAGTGCAGGGTGAGCATGAAAGTGAAGGCGAAAATGAGAAGTGAGTTGTCTGAAAGCAGGGTGCATTCCCAGAAACTTGAAGTGTAGGGTTTCAGATATTAGTTAAACTATTGCTATTATGGCATTAATCAGGGATTGAGGGTGGAGGAAATAAATAATGTGCTGATCCTGCAACAAACTTACAGTCCTATGGTTAGGGTTACCAGCTCATTATTTTAATGGCTAAGAATTAAGCAGTCACCAAAAGCTGTATTTTTAGCACTTATCTGTGAATACTTAGAACAGAAAATATAAATAGAAAGCACTTTTAATTGTGTCACTTTTAATTGTGTTCTAGGGCTGCCTCAATGATCCATGAAATTTAAGAGAACAAAGACAGAAAAGTCACATAACTAATTAATACATACTTTTTTATTCATAACTCTATTTAGTGTCAAGAGCAGGCATTTTTCTTTTGGCAACCCAACTTTATATTCCTTTTCATTAAATGAATTCTCCCACTACAGCAAGAAGTGTAAAAATTCAAATGTAAGGAATAGGCAGAGTGGGGGCCCAGGGGGTACTGGAACCATAAAAAACATTAAGCCTCTGTTACCAGTTTACAAAGGCATGTAAATATGCTAATGGTCTTTAAAGACCTGTGAAAAACCCAGGCGTGCCGGAGATAAGACTCCAGACACTGCCCAGCCGAGCCCCCATCAGCTCGAGTTTCACTGCAGCAGCCCGGGCTGAGACACAGGACGAGGTAAGAGGGGGGCTGAGGCCCTGGAGGCCGGGCAGACGTGTGGCTGTGAAGGCGCGACCCCTTCACACCACTCCACGGCCCCCCTGGGGGTCGCGTCCCACAGTTTGAAGACCCCTGAGCTAGAGGGTCGCCATTGCATTATTTCAAAGCAATAATGCTGGAAAAAAACATGATTTTGCTAGTTAACTATTTTTAAAAATGTGTTTTATTGGAAAGAACACATTTATTAATCGTTTAACATGACCTAAAAGATTTGATGGTCTAGCGAATCAAACAAAATACTGTGAAAAGTCAAGAATCATCTGGAATTGTATTATATTATGCAAAAACATTACCATAAATTCGTTTTTACTACTGCAAGACCTACCTCTCCCATAGGATATAATTACCTTATTGCATTGTATAAGTTATAGCTTTCAATTGGGAGCAGGTAAAAATTTGAGTTTGGTTTCTAAAGAATTGTAATTTCAGTCGCTTTTTAATGGTAAAGTCAATTCTGAAAATGCCAATTGTAGAAAGTTGGCAATTTCCTGCCTCAATCATTTGGTGCCTGTCACCTGTATCCTAGGTCACATGACTAGGTATACCTCGCAGTTGGTCTTTGTGTATTTATCCTAGACAGTGAGACAAATAGGTGTTGGCAGGATGGGCCATCTCTCACTTGATGAGGGGGAGGAGCTGTCACCTACCACCTTGCACATCACAAAGGTTCTGCCTGAGCACACTCACCATTGGCACTTTGAGACACTAGTCTTTTTTTGACCCTAGCTTGTATTGGGTAACAAAAGACTAGTGTCTCAAAGTGCTGTACAAGCAGGGTCCATAGCAGGGAGGCAGGAAATTCCAAACACTTACAGGATGGAAACCTCTAGAACATTCTGCTACTTCAAAGTGTGCACCAGGTATAGATAATGGACCCTCAGACCAAGCTCTTCCGTACACCTCTCTACTGGTGAATGACTTAGAAAGACTGCAGTGCTGCTCTTGCCAGAGGGACTGCTACTCTGTTGCCCTTCTGCCTTGAGGCCTGAATGAGAATGACTGAACATGCATCTTGATCCCAGGACCACCAGAGTGACTCCAAGGGAGAGCTTGCTGGCCTCTTGATCAGAGCCGCAGGGATAGAATAAGCTCTAACCATCTTGAACACAGCACCTGGACTATGACAGTGAGTCTTCCCCTCAGAATGATGCCACCCAGTGCTGGACCCTTGGAAGTGGGCCTAAAGGTCTTCTACCAGCCTGTCCTTCATGCTGAACCATCACAGTGGGATGCATCTCCTCGCAGCTGCATCAGAACCGCCTCAGCATGAACCATCTTTGATCGCGAACCTCACATTTCAGCCAGCAGTCCTCTTGGAACCACCAAAGCATGACGCATCCTTGATGCAGGCCTTCAAATCGGAAATCGGTCATCAACAGCATCCTTGATAATGATGCAGGACTTTGCATCCCATCCCTGCAGCTTCTTTGGAACTGCATTTGCTTGACTCACATTCCACATAGAATGTCATATCACAATTCCCTCATCAATGACATCCTCGATGAAGACCCAAGACTTTGCATCACAGCTTTGCAGCTTCCTGGGAACCATTGCTGGAAGACGCATACTCAATGTGGGATCTCGCAACCCAAACAAGGATTTAAGGTACTTTGTTCAGATGGCCTAACTTGGTCCCCATATCCAGACAGCACTTCATCACAGTTAGCCTAAACGTATGACTTTGTCCCGGTCAGGCGCAACCAGATAACCACAGTTGAAGTCTTGTGCTTCTAGGCACTATTTTCACTTATATCCTTAAAACTGCATATCACTGGTTCTACTCATTGAATTATTGTTGTTTTGGTGTAAAATAATTTATTAAATTTTACTCTATTTTTCAAAATTGGTGTTGGGTTGTTCTTGTGTTGTGCTTTCTTTTTATTACTGTATGAAGTGCTGCATAAATACTTTACACATTGCCTCTAAGTTAAGCTTTTGTGCTAAGCTGCACATGTTAAGTTGGAGTTTGCTTGTGACCACATCCTGAAAGAAATTGTGGCTCCTGCTGCAATAGGGTTTTACCCCCTTCAACCAGTGACCCAATTTCCAGCACTGGTTCAAGCTTCCAAGGCCTAATACATAAAAGCCTCCCTGGAATAGCTGAACCTGCTGAAGACCAGTGGACAACAGGGTATTAAATGTGATGCCAGATAGGAATTGCACAAGGAAAGCAATGTTTGCAAAGATTGGCACATGATCAGGACCTTTTTCCTTTTTGAGAACATAGAGACTTTCCTTCTCTTCATTTTAGTCCATTCTTTGCCTCTTGGCTTTGAGTTCACTCAATGCAAAATCCACTACCTGCTTAAATAGGGATTCTTGCTTATTTCTCGAAATCTGGAGCACTTCCTCTTCCTCTGGTGGCTCTACAGCCACCAACTACAAGTCCCAACTACAGGTCCGTGATGCAAAGCGCATATAATGCTAAAAGTCCTTCTCGGCTCCAGGTGGTTTCAACAGCATAGTCAATACACATAATAAGCATTTGGAGTGTCCCAATAAAGAAGGGGGATCAAAAAAGAGGACAAATAAGGAGAGGTGAGCGAAGAACATTGTGGGGGAGGGTTGATCGGCATTGCAGTTCCAAGAAGTAGTAACCTAAGAGGGCATGATTGCTTTGAGGAAATACTGGGGGTTAAGTGGGGTGGGGGTGGGGAGGAATCGAGCAGATACATTAATAGTATGGCAAGCATGAAGCAGGTCGGTATCCCTATTGTAGCGGATATTGGTGCTGATGTGGTATGTTTGCGGGTGCCAAATCAGTTTAGGGTGCAAGGGATAGGGCTGGGGGAACGGGCTGTGCCTGGTGTAAATAGAGACGGTACAACTGCCAAATATCTTTGGGTTATGTATATCTCAGTTTGCATATCACAGTACGTCATGTTGCAAAGCCATGCTTCCGTGGTGGGTGATTGCCTAGTGCCCCAGTGCAGTGTGATCTCTCTTTCAGCTAACAGTAGCGCTATAGCAGTGAATCTTCGGTGGCTAAGCGGGACGTTGATGATGAGCCCTAATGGAGCCAGTTTAGGGGAGAGCGGCGTAGAGGTTATATCTGAAATCACCTGGAATATTGTGGTCCAGTAAGTGGTTATACTTGGACATGTCCATTTCATATGGGCGAAGTCAGCATTGGGGAATTGGTATTTTGTGCATTGGGGTGATTTAGCATTATTGTATTTAGCCAATTCATTGGTGTGATGTTTATTCTATGAATACATTTAAAATGAAGCAGTTTGTTTCTGTAGTTAGGAGACACCCTTATTATTTGTTCAAAGCTACTGGCCCACTCCTTGTCGGACAGAGGTATACCCAGATCCTCTTCCCAGAGGTGCCGCACCCCCTGTCCCTCATCTGTTTGAGCGTCATACATTCCCGATGTATTTGGTGACGAGATGCGAGCCATATTGATCAGTTATTAGCAGTGTTAGAGGCGTGAAGTCCTCGGGAGAAAAGGGGAAGAAGGGAGTCATAGAGCGGAGAGCAGCGAGTACTCTGGTTACTATGAACTTGTCCATGTAAGACATCTTGGTCTGCTTTGCCAGGTCGGTCAAAAATCCTGCATGGACATCCAGAAATAGGGACCCTCTATAGTGTGTAGTTGTAACTTACGCCGTGTGCGTTGAACTACTTTATCAGTTGTGGGTGGAATAAATGTATTCCGCAATAAGGGGAGGTTGGGTGAGTATAAACAACCTGAGCCTAAAAGTAGGTTCAATTTGCGCCTGGCAGAGAAAGTAGTAGATAAGGGCTGTATGTCGCTAGGATATAATCGCATGCCCATTGGGAATAATGCTCCCAGCGGGGTGGGCTCAGACAGATCTTGCTTTGTCTTGGCATATGGTATGCAAGTGTCAGGATGGAACCAATGGTAGGTAAATTGGGCTTGTACAATCAGATAATATAAATGTAGGTCGGGGACAGCAAATCCCCCCCTCTCATGAGGGAGGGTCAGGGGGTGCCAGGCTATCCGTGAGCTCAGTCCTGCCCAGACCAGGTAGATCAGCAGCCAGCGGAGTCCCCCAAAAATACTTTGTTTAATGGGATTCATTTTAGAGAGTGCTATGATGCTGGCCATAGATAATGGTTGCTGGACCCAGCGTTCCACTTGCAATGCGCCGGGCGCCGGGAAACCCATTGAGGGTAGCTGTGCGCAATACAAGTTTAGATAAATAAAAGAAATAAATTAAAAAAATAAATGCAAGCTTGTCCATGACAGGCCCGTAATTTAGGTAGATGACTTGTTCTTTTTTCCTGTGCAAAGTAATTCCTAGGTATTTAATGGTATCCACTACCCATCTGCCGGGGTAGTGGAGTTTGTGAGCGGAAATAGTTCCGACTTATCCCAGGTAATACGTAGGCCAGACATGTCTCCAACCAATCTCGGTAATCAGTGGTTGCAAATTTGTGTTGTCTCTGACGAATAGCAGAATCTCATCTGCATACATTGATAAAAGCAAAGGCTCTGTCCTGAAGCAAAGGCCTTGGTGCATCTGCTTCTCTTGTAGATGCCCGACTAGGTTATCCATTGCTACTATGAAGAGCAGGGAGAAAGGTGGCAGCCTTGGCGAGTACCCCGGGAGACTGAGAACCATTCACTCTGAGTCTGTCCATGTATGAAGAGAATAGGAGCGCGATTAGAGCAATAAAGTTTGCTGGTAGGCTAAGCTTACGGAGCGTGGCAAAGAGAAAAGGCCTTTCTAAGGAGTCGAAGGACTTCTCAGCATCGAAAAGAGCCACAGCTGCCAAGATGGTTGGTGAAATCCTATTATCACTGAGAATACTGTTTGCAGATTCAAGTCAGGGTATGTGAGATGAAACTAGATTGCACTGGTGAGAGAATGTGGTCTAGGAGAGGGGGCGGTAAGAATCGCAAGTGGTGGGATCTTTGCCCGGTTTCAGCAGAAGGAAGATTGCTGCTTCCCTCATGGACGGGAGGAGTGCACCGCTATCGAGTGACTCGGCGTACACCTAGGTGTGTTATCAATGTTTGTTTGAAGGTTATGTAGAAGGTCCTGGATAGCCCATCTTGGCCTGGAGCCTTCAATCCATCAAGAGCATCTATGGCCTGACCGATCTCCTCCACTGTGAATGGCTCACTGAGAAATTGCGGCTGCACTATAGTCAGCTACACAATTGCGACCTCTTCCAGATAGGCTAGATGATGTGTGAGATCAGTGGGGAGTTTGGTCACATATATGGTTCTGTAGTATGGAACTAGCTCTGTCATTATGTCAACATTGTCTGTGGCGAGAGAGTCGTTAGACCGACGCAATGATGTGATATGCCCTGTTCCCCGAGGGGCGTTCTCCCTCACCATATCTACATGCCAGCAGGTATTTGCCTAGTAGGGTAGCCTCTCTGCCAGTGTGTTAAATTTGAGTATTAGAGCGTTGTGTTTGTGGGAAGCACTAGGTGAGGTGAACGAGGCATCCAATTGAGCCAGTTTGGTTTCTAGTCGAGTGAGACTACCGTGTGTTGAGCATAGAACTCCAACTTGTTTAGAAATGCATATACCACCTTTGTAGGCCTTGAAGGCGTCCCATAGCATAGCATGCTTTGTCACATAGCTGGCCTTCAGTGTGAAGTATTCACAGATTGCGTCATGCAGCTCAGTTTTGAAAAGGGCATCTAGCAAAGCTGTTACCAGGAAGGTCGATATGCATTCCCACTAGGTGGTGTAAGGGATTGTCAAGTGGAGTAGTGCGGGTGCGTGATCTGATAATGTACGAGGTTGCATTTCCATGTTGCTAACCCATTGGGAGCCAAGTGTGTTGGTGAACCAGTAATCTAATCCCATCCTGTGTGGAAAAGGATCCCTTTTTTAGGGGTACACTGGTTCAGGGTCACCCTTTTGTTCAAGGGTTCAAAGACCAACAAAGTAGAGATAAGCATTGGAGTTGGGAATAAACAACAAACCAGTGCCTTCTTTATTCAGGTGTTGTGCAGTGTAAGCATGTGAACTGAAATGAAAAGAACAGTTTTAGAAATAGTTATCAGCAAACAAGGGCAGATAAAAACGACATGGTCAGCAAAGTGGGAGGGGGAGCAGGAGTGCTTATGGCAGCAGAAATGATTGACAGAAAACAGATGTACTGGCAGCTACAAACTCTCAGCACGTACATTGCTTTTAGCTAAGTCAGGAAGTCAACTAAAATAGATAGCACAGGCAGGAAAAGACAAGAAGCAGAGGATGGGAGAATTACGAAGGAAAGGAAATGAACACCAACACCAAAATGCCTGCTGCTTATGCCAAATAAAATATTACACGTTTTCCACAGACGGCCCTTTTGGAATAAGCTAGGACATTTTCTTATGCTTTTAAAGGGGTACGATAAATGTTATATATACCCATGAACATTATGTTACTGATTTCTTGATCTTTTGCTAAACGGGCATTTACATTTTGGACATTTGCTTTAGATGGTAGACAAGTAGTACAAGTGGAAATACAGAGGGAACAAAGCATTGGCCCGCATTGGATACATAAACAAAAAGAGAAGAGCATAGCTGTAATTATGAACAAGGCTGATAGTATTTTCAATCCCCATACAGATAATATGCTCCAGAACCTTCCAGCCCAAATCCATGTTTCTGAATCTTGATGTATCTCAGTGGCTAATTTATGAAAGTGTTATTGAGATACGACATTCAGTGTTTTCTTTCATGATAGGGAAGAGTAAAATAATAATGTTCGGTGGGGACAGGAGTAAACACCTGAAACCTTCGTGGGTTACCTGTTCCGGCGTACAAATGACAGAGACACGGGACACTTCCTTCGGCGTCAAAGATCGTGGTTTATTTACTGCAGGGAACACAGAAGTCACAAGAAGTACAACGTATGTAGGTTCTAGGAGACTGCTTCAAATTGCATCTGTGGATCGCTCCTTTTATACAGTTTTTCGTCATAGAACAACATGGCAAACAAAAGGTTACAACCCAGTTCCCACAGTAAATTTCATAGGGGGTCGCTTTCATGTATTCAGGGTCCCGGAACATAATTACAGTAGCATCGCTGGTTCCCAACTGTAAAAGTACGTCTTCCCACCATTAGTGCATTCCATTCCGGCTGTAAACGAGTTAAGGAAGAGTCAGAAACAGGTGCAGAGGAAGACAAAGATAATCAACAGATTGAAAAGAGTGTAAGGGGGTGATATCGGAAACACGATTGCAGGATCAAAGGAGACATGCCTAATGAATGCACGGCTGAAACAATATACCGGCACGGCAAGATGAGCCTCGAGCGGGGTCATCTGCCTTTGCAGTGTCATCCCCCTCGTCATAAAGACACCCTCAAAGGAACACGTGTCTTCCGCAAGAGTTTGGGAATCCCAGGGTCACGAAGCAGACAGTGTCCTTTCGCTGGATACTTGAGGGCAAGAAACAAAATGGATGCCGTATCTAAAATGGAACCCGTGGGTTCAGATGAAGAAACCCACGAAACAGACGAACGGTTTAGGTCAGCATAGCGAAAACGCGTACACCCACTAAACTCGTCATTTGCGGTTCATAGATACCAAACTCGTCCATATTCGAACGAGTCGAAAACACCACTTACGATTGTCACGGAACCTCAGACGCTCATTTTGCCCTCATGTAGGCAAGCACTAGTCGATATCAGAATCAATCTCGATATTCATCAGACCATCCAGATGTTGCTGCAACATTATCCTATCCATCAATGTTTCCTTGGTAACAGGTGGCCGTCTTATACACGTTGCAGCACAGAGGCCACATAAGGCAGGACCACACTGTACACAAAGACAACACGTGAACAGAAATGCTACAACAACCCCAATGATCATCATAATCTTCCAACCCCACGTCAACATCAGGCCCCAAAACCATCCTAGTAGCATCCAATCACCTACGTCCACGTGTATGGACTCGGAGATCTTATGCAACTTCGAGATGGCTTGATAGACAGTTGGAGCGTTATCAGGAATGAAAATGCAGCAACTCGAATGGATCACCTTACATACTCCACCTTTATCTGCAAGAACGACGTCTAAAACCATACAGTTTTGTAACGTCATAAGCCTGTCTGCCTGAAGCTCTGCTGTAAGATTACCGAGGGCACTTGCAGTGATATTAGAAGTCGATTCCACCACTCGAGTCAACTGTCTCAGGTTCCTACTATTGATCATAGGTCCCCAAAACGGCAAGAAACCCTTAAAGAAGTCTCCTGCTTCTTGACCGGCAGTTTCTTCTTCGCTAATCACGCCTCTCACAACTCTGGTCTTGTGATAATCCGACCCAACAGTAAAGGTCGGCGGCAACAGATTCGCAATATAACAGGTGCCTGAGAAGTCACGAGGCAACCATGTATATGCGCGGTCGTAACAGACAAAGTATGTACCCTTGGCAGTCAAAAGAACAGGGGAAGAGGCCGTCGGTAAAACATACGTTTCAGTACAGGCACTCCTCCCGAGCTGAGCTCGCGGGCTTCGGCCAAGACCTTTCAAACAGAAATTAACGAAATGGGGTACGATCCAGATCGGAGACGAGCTTTTAAGCTGCCGATCACCCACTGACATGCTATACTCAGCCTCACTCAGATCTCTGTATGCTCGCACCTCTTCCTCTGGGATAAGCGATGCGTCGAAGATATCCCTATCTAAATCGGCAATCGCTCTTGCCAAAGGCTTGTGGTACGGGCCAGGACCATGATCTGCAGTGCGTGGCTCTCGATGGGGGTCGGAATCTAGTGCGCTACGAAACATAGTTTGGAATGCTCGAGCTGACCCCTGGGAACTGTAAGGAAGGACCAAGTACGGAATTCCCCTATCCATGGTATGTGGCATTAAACCACACACCCAACAATTGGTAGTGTTCATCACCAACTGATGTTGATGAAGAAGCTGGACGAAGGAGTTGTTCATGAATTCCGCACGTCTAACCTGCTCGTGTTGAGGTAGAGGGTGAAAGGAATGAGGAGAAACAGTGGGAGTAGGTTTTGGTTCAGAGGAAGAAGTAGGTGAAGCAGAAGGCAATAATGATTGTATTCCAAAATATACTCCACCCACCAATAACATGGAAACAGTTAGGAACAGCAGGAACAGCAGGAACACCTGAAACAGAAAGCATTTGGTACGTACAACCCTATGCAGTACTGATCTTTGCGCTAGAGTCTTCGCAACTCCTGACAACTTTGAGAATTCCATCCTCTAAAAACCGTCCGCAACGTTCTTGACGCACTTCGTTCTGAGTAGCGATTATCAATTCCCAGGGGTTCCTAGGAATCGACAAAAGTACCGACCTAGTGTCAGGAACCTGCTAAACAGAAGGAAGTACCCGCACGGCCCTACGGTCAACCCGGATGTAAGGTTCTTTAATCAAACAATATAATACAAAATCTCCTAGCTGTGGAAAAACACACACGTGGAAAAGAACTCAGGAATTAATAGAGGCCACAATTGTTCAAAATGTTCAAGATGATAATGGGGGGTAACGTGAATTTCAAAAAAAGGAAAAAAAAAAAAGCAAAAGGATTTTATTAGTCTTTGGTATGGGAACGAAGAAAATATCTGCTTCTTCCAGGACGAGTCTGTTCTTCAAATAATTGTTCAGGTTGCGGAACAGAGTCCTGTCGGTCAGATGATAGTTCAAGTCTTGAGTTTTCCAATGACAAAGGTTCAACAAAGTTATCTGATTGCACTGAAGTATTTCCCACAGGCTGAGCGTCACTGAACGGCACAAATTTCACCGGAGCTTCTGTTTCTGATGCGGCGATGCCGGTCCTCACCCACGAGTCCGCTGGTAAAGGTATTGGTACCTTCTTTGTGTGGGTGGCGTGCACCCAGTTTTTGCGGCCCTCCAGACGAACTGCAGTTCTCGTGGCGAGTAGAACCTGGAAGGGTCCCACAAATCTCGGCTCCAGGTTCCGCTTCCGGCCAAAGTTTCTGGTGACAACCCAGTCACCCGGTTGGAGCCGATGTCCAGGACCCTCTGTCTGTGCCGGCAGTGCTTCAAAGACCTGTTGATGAATTAACCTCAGTTTAGCAGTCAGATCATGAAGATAATCAATTAACATTGGATACTCAAGACTGTCGAAAGACCTGGGTCTAGGGACCCCCCAAATATTTGCAGGACGGCCGAACACAGTCTCATATGGGCTAAGCCCTACTCGAGAGTGTACAGTCGCCCTGGTCGACAAAAGAGCCAGAGGCAAGGCATCAGGCCACGACAACCCAGTCGTAGCCTGAATCTTTGCGAGTTTCAATTTTAGAGTACCATTGTACCCTTCAACCAAACCCGCTGACTGGGGATGATTGGCACTGTGGAATTTTTGTGTAATTCCAAGGCCCTTACACACACTCTTCATCACACTCCCCACAAACTCACTTCCGTTATCAGACCATACAATCCGTGGCATTCCATACCGAGGAAAGTATTCCTTCAGTAGGACTTTCGCTGTGGACAAGGCTGTATTATCTTTGAGAGGGTAGGCTTCGATCCATCGGGAGAATGCGCAAACCACAACTAAAACGTACTTTAGGTTATTACATCTCTCCATATGGATGAAGTCTAGTTGGATAACCTCAAAGGGACATGTAGGAGGAGCGAAATGGCCAGGTGGTGTAGGGGTGCCTTTACCAGGATTGTACATCATGCATACCATACAATTCTTAACTACTCTCTTAGCACACTTAGCAATACCATCATTCTTCCAAACAGGGGACAGCAACTTACATATACATTTTGCGCTAATATGTGACAAGCCGTGTGCCATAGTCACAACAGCCAGCACATATGCATCCGGCAACATCCATCTCTGATTTTCCGACAAATCAATCCAACATCCATTCGCATCCAACTTTCCTGTGCTCTCCTTCCACTTAGTCTTTTGAGTTTCGGTGGCCTCATTCTGAATTGCTTTCACACTCTCCACAGTGTCCTCACACATACCCGTCTCCGCAGGCCACCTCACTGAACTCGTCACATACATTCTAGTTGCAAGATTTCTAGCTGTCTCTTTAGCAATCTCATCCGCAACCGCATTACCACGACCAACATCATCCGTCACCTTACGGTGCGCACTGCATTTAATAATCGCCACCTGCTTGGGCAATGTAAGTGCGTCTAAAAGATCGTTCACGAGCTGTCCGTGTTGGATCTTCGTGCCATGCGATGTCATAAAGCCTCTCTCTCGCCACAATCGACCAAAGCTATGTGCAATTCCAAAAGCATATTGGCTATCGATAAACACATTCACTCGCTTTCCCTTCGACAAAACACACGCTCTCATCAATGCAATCAACTCTGCCGCCTGCGCAGAATTCTGATTCAATCTCGCAGTTTCCACAACCGTACTCAATGTTACCACAGCATACGCAGTCGTCACATCACCATTCGGCAACTCAAAACACGAACCGTCCACATACAAAGTACCATCGGGATCTGCCAATGGAGTGTTTTTTAGGTCAACACGACCCTTCGTTTCCTCCTCAGTTCGCAAATAACAATCATGTGGTGGTACGTCGTCTGATTCCATATTGGTTGGCAACAACGTCGCCGGGTTTAGGACATTACAGCGCTTTATTTGAATATGACTTGCCAAAAGCGTCAACTCGTAACCGGACAACCTTGCGCTCGTCAAGTGTTGGGTTTTTGTACGATTTAAGAGAGTGTCAACTGCATGTGGAACCATCACCGTAAGCATATTATCCATGACGAATCCTGCAGATTGTCGAATGGACACCGCAGCCGCCGCTGTCGCTCTTAGACAACTCGGCAATGCTCTATCTACTGGGTCCAAGGTCAAGGAAAAATATGCACATGGACGCTGCTTACCACCAAATTGTTGCGTCAAGACACTCAACGCACAACCCTCTCTCTCGTGAACGTATAGTGTAAACGGCTTACTGTAGTCAGGAGTACCTAGCACAGGGGCCGAACACAACGCATCACGCAATTCAGAAAAACTTTTCTGACACTCTTCAGTCCATGGCAAAGGAGTCGGAACATCCTTGCACGTGAGGGCTACCAATGGCTTCGCTAGCAATGAAAAATTTGGAATCCATTGCCTGCAGTATGACGTGATACCTCGAAAGGCACGCACATCTCTCTGAGTTGTTGGCACAGTCATTCGAGCGATCGCTGCAATTCTCTCTGGGGTCAACCTTCTTCCCTCCTTTGACAATAAGTGACCTAGATAGGTTACTTCTTGGCAACAATATTGCAGTTTAGAAGGTGACACCTTGTGATGTAAGTCATAGAGATGCTGTTACAGCGATACCGTAGCAATTTTGCAGATATCTTCTGAGTCAGCAGCCACCAACAAGTCATCAACATATTGGATCAAGGCCGCACCAGCCGGTAACACAAACGCGTCAAGTTGACTCTTCAGGGCTTGGCTGTATATCGATGGACTCTCACAGTAGCCCTGAGGAGCGCCTTTAAACCTAAAGCTGCGACCACCTAATGAGAAACCGAATAGATCTCTGCTTTCCTCAGCAATCAGAATGCTAAAGAAAGCATTCTTCAGATCGATCACTGAGAACCAGGAAGCAGATGCTGGAATCAGAGTCAGTAAAGCCATAATGTCAGGCACCACAGGAAACTGAGGAATCACAATTTTGTTCACCTCCCGTAAATCAATAACAAAACGGTAAACAGGAGGCTTGGATGGATCAGTGCGTTTCAAGATAGGTAACACAGGACTATTACACACGTTTCCCCGAGTCTCCTCGATAACATCTTTCTCGATCAAATCATGAATGATCGCTAACAACGCTCGCTCACCATCAAGGGAGATCCGATACTGGGGAATACGTGGCAATCGCACATTCAATTTCAGTTGAACAACATAAGGGGAGATGTCAAGCAGGCCCACATCATTGGGACCTGTTGCCCAGAAAGATGCAGGAAGAGAACTCAATTCCGGTGGGAGCTTATCAGATGACAAGTACATGGGAGAGATCACTCTCTGACCCAACGTAAGCTCGACTCCCGCAGGAGAACAATACAAAGTCGCATATAAACATTTCAGCAAATCCAGGCCCAAAAGATTTTCACCACAACCAGTAGTCAAAATCAAAGGAGCTTTCAGCTCACAAGGCCCAATTGTAAGGGGCAAAGGGCTAGAGACCGGATTGCTAACAGGGGCGCCAGAGAATCCAACGGAAACATTCGTTAAGCCAGACAAAGGTGCGCCAGGGAGTTTCGAATGCATGATGGAACTTTTCGCTGCACCAGTGTCCAACAGAAAAGGCTCAACTACGCCCGATGTGGCAACTGCGACGTAAGGCCCTCTCTGATCAACCGGAACTGATACTACTCCCTCTCTTTGTCTGTGGCTGTCCTAGTAATTACCGTCATCAATACCCTGCTCGATATACAAATCGTCCACATGGTACTGTGCGGATCTACCTGACAATGAACCACGCTGATCAAAACAATTATTGGAATCAGATGAATTGTTAGAACGCTCATTTTGATTCTGAGAAACACCACGACCTCTACCTCGCGAAGCCTGTTGAGGACCACTACGACCTCCTCTAGATGAACCACCATTATTTCGATCGCGCAAAACCGGACAATCGAACTTCAAATGACCCTCACCTCTACAGTAGGCGCATTGATTGTATCCAAGCATAGATCTCTGCGAAGAAGAGTCATTCCGCGATTGTGACCTAGCGGATTGCGATTGCGATCTATTCCGCTGTTGAGAATCATTTTGATTTGAGCGTGGAGGATACGCTTGCTGTAACAGAACTTTTGTTTTGAGATCTTTCGTCTTTTTATCCGCACGATCATTTTCCTCCTTCTCCCTATTTTCATAATATTGAGCCGTGGCCAATATCTGAGCAGAGGTAGAAACAGCCACAAACTCTCTGAATTTTTTAATTTGTTGCTAAGGTCAGGCAACAAATTCGATACAAATGTATCTACGAACAGCCTCTGACCTCCCTCGGTGCTCATATCTTGACCACTGTGATCGATGAATGCCTCCTCAAATCTCATAAAGAAATCGGAGACACTCTCGTCCTTCTTTTGCTTACAGGCAGACAGTTTATCCCAGTTGACTTTCATTGCTGGCATAAGTGTCTTCATTAGTGTAATAATTCTCTGAGGCAAAGCCGTAATTAACTGCTCAGGCTTAGCCCCACCAACCTGCAATCCGTCAGCCGCTGTAAGTGCCGCCCAATCACCACCTAACTCAGCTTTATGATCTTCGTGACGTATTTTCGCCCAAACCGGTTGAGGTACGACATTGCCGAACAACATGTCGATGTCGGCAAGGTTCATAATCGTAGCATCCACTAATTGGGGCAACTCTTTATAGTACCCTGCAGGATTTTTGCGAGGGTCAGGCAAGGATTGCTTCACCTGTAAGACTTCCGATCGCTTCCATGGGAGGTGTATCCAAACTCTCTGGAAGTGTGGCGGAATGATAGGATTAGCCTGCGCATCACCTGGCATCCACACTGGTGGAACTTCACGCATGGGATACTGACCAGGCGTTGCCATCCACTCCTCAGATTCATCTTTAAACAATGCTCGAGGTATCACAGTGGGACGAAAGGATAGAAGATGTTCTATAGCACGTCGAACATTGCTACCCACAAGTATACCACTCGAAAACTGAAGCTGAAGTTCAGTTACGTCGATCAGTACTTCGTTTACCTCATCATTTGATATCGCTTCACGTAGAAATTTGCACATTTCATCAAACACAAATCTCTGTGTGGGCTCATTGAATTAAGAGAAAGTCTCAAAAACTATGCGCGGGGGGGTTTTAAGGGGATACCTAATCCAATTACGCGCCATCTGAATTAACGTATCACGTTCCCTACCACCAGGAAGCTGACTTCGTCGTTGGGGAACATCAGAAACATCGGACCCAAGAAGCGGTCCAAAAGGAGAGTAAAGATTAGCAACAGCATTAGGAATGCGTCTTCGAACAGACGTAGAAGAGGAGAAAAGTACAGGAGCAACAACATGAGAGCTAAATACAGAAGCAGCAGGAGCAGTAGGAGTAGCCACAAGAGCAGAAGTAGCGGGGACAGTACACTGAGAAGATACAAGAGCAGAAGTAGCGGGGACAGTAGACTGAGAAGATACAGGCAGTGGAGCAGTAGGGACAGTAACAGGTAAAGAAATAGGGACAAGTGGATTCGCAAGAACAGGACCAGCGACAGGCTGACCAGCAGCTGCCGGAACAACAGGTTGAGGAACAGGGGGAACGACAGGCGCTGTGGTATCCTGCGCATATGGAGGTGGCGACTTCAGTAGATAGGACAACAAAGGGTCCTATACTGCTTCCTCTCCCTTCTTATCAGTACCCGTCGGTAAAGCGGGATAACACTTATCCACTGTCATGCGTTGCAATCTATCAAAAACTTCCTTTTCCTTTCTTTTCTTTGTCTCGCTGAAACTGCTCTGCATTTCTCATTGTCGTAACGATACCTTCTCTCTTATTACGTTTAAGCTGTTTGATTTCTTTCTGCTTGGCTTCTTTACGCCATAACCGAAAGGAATCGAACATGGCCGGCCTTGCTTTCTTTTGAAACAATTTAGCTTCGAGATTATCCAAAATTGGGGTTTCGAAACTACCATGAGGTGGCCAACTAAGGACACCGTCATCTTTAGTGTAGCGGACCCAGCAATCATTAAATGTGATAGGACCCACACCATGGCGACTATATAATTCATAGACTGGAGTTCCAACTGGAGGTATCGGACATGAGTCCTCCAATCGGGAATCCGCACCACAACCTCTAAAGCAGCTAAACAAAGTACTACGGCCAGGCATCGTGCACACTAACCGAGTTTCACAAACGTCAAGGGTTATTGGATTACGATGTCCTTGCAAAAAAATGCAAAACCCACGGTTTTTGGCGACTGCAATCGTCAAATAGAACAACTAAGAACAAAATACGAAGAACCACAAATGCAATGGAACCGTGCAACAGCTAAGCACCAACAACAACTAAGGATTCTGGGAGCGACCCACAAATACTTAACTGAAAGAACAATGGCGTCACCAGGAAGGCCCGTCAATCGTCTCGCTGTACCAAGGTCTATGCCAGGCGCCAAAACAGGTCGACAGTCAGGGCATCAGTCCGTCGCAGCCGTCAGGAGGCGGGGATCTTCGCGGAAAAAGTCTTCGGGCCACTTGTTTCGACAACAGGATCGATGAAGCGGGGTGCACCTTCCGTTGGAGATTTCACACGAAGTTCCTCACGATCGTCGGGCTTTGGACCGGTACCGCTGATGTCGCCCCACGTTGGGCGCCAACTGAAGGACTGGGTTTTTCTAAGACCCAGCGGTGCCAGGGGACAACACCTGAAACCTTCGTGGGTTACCTGTTCCGGCGTACAAATGACAGAGACACGGGACTCTTCCTTCGGCGTCAAAGATCGTGGTTTATTTACTGCAGGGAACACAGAAGTCACAAGAAGTACAACGTATGTAGGTTCTAGGAGACTGCTTCAAATTGCATCTGTGGATCGCTCCTTTTATACAGTTTTTTGTCATAGAACAACATGGCAAACAAAAGGTTACAACCCAGTTCCCACAGTAAATTTCATAGGGGGTCGCTTTCATGTATTCAGGGTCCCGGAACATAATTACAGTAGCATCGCTGGTTCCCAACTGTAAAAGTACGTCTTCCCACCATTAGTGCATTCCATTCCGGCTGTAAACGAGTTAAGGAAGAATCAGAAACAGGTGCAGAGGAAGACAAAGATAATCAACAGATTGAAAAGAGTGTAAGGGGGTGATATCGGAAACACGATTGCAGGATCAAAGGAGACATGCCTAATGAATGCACGGCTGAAACAATAGACCGGCACGGCAAGATGAGCCTCGAGCGGGGCCATCTGCCTTTACAGTGTCATCCCCCTCGTCATAAAGACACCCTCAAAGGAACACGTGTCTTCCCAGGGTCACGAAGCGGACAGTGTCCGTTCGCTGGCTACTTGAGGGCAAGAAACAAAATGGATGCCGTATCTAAAATGGAACCCGTGGGTTCAGATGAAGAAACCCACAAAACAGACGAACGGTTTAGGTCAGCATAGCGAAAACGCGTACACCCACTAAACTCGTCATTTGCGGTTCATAGATACCAAACTCGTCCATATTCGAACGAGTCGAAAACACCACTTACGATTGTCACGGAACCTCAGAAGGTGCCCTAAGGTCCTGGGCAGGCGTTGGATTCTTCACTAACGTTGAGACGAGTAGTCACTAATAGGCTACCTCCCTTTGTAGTCAGTCTTAAACCACCCAGGACAGTGGCTCAAACAGTCGTTTTCTGTGCTGAAATGTCTTTCTTTCTAGATCGAAGCAGATATCTAGATGCACCAGGGATCGTATGGTCCAGGAAGACTTCCTCAGGTCCTTCAGGTGATGCAGCTCATCCTTTCTCGGTGACCAGGATGTTACGGTGATCTGTCAACGCAGCTGGGCTCACGAGGGCATGGCATGTTGAACTTTACGACAGTGGGTAGAATGCACCCAATTCTTCTGGTTGGTCACTTGCACTGCAGTTCTGGTGGCCAGAAGAACTTTTTCTTGTCCACGCCAACAAGGCGCCAAGGGGCTGGTCCGCTGGAAGGACTTCATCAGCATGAAATCGCCAGGCTGCTGATCATGGCCTTCACCGTGCGAGCTGTCTGGAAGGGCTTCCCGCACCTGTTGATAAATAGACGACAAGCTGCCAGTTAACTGGGACAAATAGTCACTCATTAACACATGAGGTACATCATGTATGGGGCAAAGCTTAGGGATTCCCCGAATATTCATACGCCTGCCAAACACAAAATCATATGGCTTAAGGCCAGATCGTGTATGTGGTATTGATATGATAGAAAGTAGTGCTAGGAGCAGGGCATCAGGCCATTTCGTAGACGTGGAAGCCTGTATTTTAGCCAATTTCAATTTCAGGGTGGAATTGTAACTCTCAACCAAGCCTGCTGATTATGGATGAAAAGTGGCATGACATTTCTCCCTAATCCCTTCATGATATATTTGACAACTTGCCCAATGAAATGAGGTCTATTGTCACTCCATAAGACCTAACAAATGCCGAATCAAAGGAAGAACTCCATTAGGAGTACTTTCGCTGTTGTGAGAGCTGTGTTAGCCTTTGTAGCATATGCCTCCATGGATTTACTGAAGGCACAAACCACTACCAAGACATATTTTAAGTTATTACAGCACTCAAACTGAATGGAGTCCATTTGCAGGACCTCAAATGGTACAGTTGGTGTCGCAAACCCTCCTGTTCGAGTTAGTGTTCCCTTTCCAGGATTATACTGAAGACAGACCAAACAAGACTGGACCATCTTCTTAGCAGTGCCAGCAATATCAGGGTGATCCCAAACTTGTATGAGTTGTTTTGCCAATGAGTGTGCACCAACATGTGCCGGCCCATGTGCCATGTGAATCATGAGGTATAAGTAAGCTGTGCGCAACTTCCATTTGGTCATATCTTTATTCCTCCAGCAGCCCTCATCATCCAGTACTCCCTCCTCAGACCATTGGTCTAGTTCATCAGTGGAGGCAGATCGTTGCATGTCCAGCACCTCTTGCCGGTCATCATGCCAAAGTTCAGCTTATGATTTTACTACATACATGGATGTGGTACTAAGCTTCATTGCGGTTTCACGTGCTGTGTGATCTGCAAAGACATTACCTGCTCCTATTTTATCAGTCACTTTCTTGTGTGCACTACACTTAACAATTGACACTTTCTTAGGACAGGTTAGGGCAGTAAGGAGATTATGTACCAATTCTCCATGCACTATCCGTGTCCCTTGTGAGGTGAGAAAGCCCCTTTCTTTCCATAAGCAGCCAAAATTGTGTGCTACCCCGAAAGTGTACTGGCTGTCTGTAAGAATGTTAACAAGTAAGTCTGTACTAAGCTCACACACTCTTGATAGTGCAATCAATTCGGCCGCTTGGGATGACTTCTGTGGGATGCGAGCTGTTTCAACTACTGTCTGAAGTGTTGTAATCACATAGGCAGCAGATGTGTGCCATCGGGCAATGTTAGACACAACCTGTCAGCCTATAACTCCCCATCAACACTAGAGAGAGGTGTGTCTTGTAAGTCAATGTGGCCTGTAGTTTGCTCCTCAGTAAGGAATATACAATCACGTGACTCTTGTGACTGTGACTGAGTAGATGGAAATGGCAGCAATGTGGCCCGGTTTAGTGTCAAACATCTTTTCAGTGTGATATGAGGGGCCAAAAGTGTCAATTCATATCCTGTAAAGCGATCACTAGTCAAATACTGTGTTTTCGTTTGATTTAGCAAAGCATCAACAGAATGTGGTACTAACACAAGCAGTTTATGTGACAAAACTATTCCTTCACTCTGACATATTGATACAGCCGTTTTTGCCACTGCTTGGAAACATCCAGGCAGTGCACAGGCGACTCGGTCAAGGACAGCTATGAAATATGCACAAGGACGTTGCTTATCACCGTGTCTTTGTGTTAAAACCGAGAGGTTACAACCTTCCCTCTTGAGGACATAGAGTGTGAAAGTCTTAATGTAGTCTGGAGTACCTAATACTGGTGCTGGTGCAGAGCAAAGAGCTTGGCGTAACTGTTGGAAGGCATTCTGACATTCAGTAGTCCATGGGAGGGGCATCAGAGTGTCTTTAGTCAAAAGGGCCAACAAAGGTTTAATAATGTGTGAAAAACTAGGGATCCACTGCCTGCAAAAAGAAGTGAGGCCAATCAGTGCATGGACATACTGGGCACGGGAGTATCTCAAATAGTCTGAATGCGGTCTGGTGTAAGTGCACGTCCCTCCTAAGACAAGAGGTGACCTAAATAGGTAAGCTGCTGTCTCCAAAATTGCAATTTCTTTCGTGAGACTTTGTGATTGTGAGAGGCAAGAAGTGATAACAATAATAATGTTCCTTCTTCACACTGCTCAGGGGTATCTGCAGCTCACACGATGTTATTCACATATTGGATAAGAGCCACCCCTTTGGGCACAGGAAAGGAATCAAGCTGCATTTTTAATGCCTGACTGTAAATGCTGGGACTCTCTGTATAGCCATGTGGAGCTCCACAGAACCGATGTGATGTATTTTTGAGAGTGAACCGGAACAAATAACGGCTGTCTGGGTGCACGGGTATCGAGAATAAAGCATTCTTCAAATTGATCACTGAAAATGTAGTGGCAGTAGGAGGGACCATAGTGAGAAGTGTAGTGATATCAGAAACTACTGGATATTAGGGCACTACAATTTTATTAACTTCTCGCAAATCAATAATGAATCTGTAAATGTTAGTGTCTTTTTTAAAATAGGAAGGATAGGGCTATTGCAAGTGGTATAGGGGACCTCTTCCTCTACCCCACTTTAATCAAATCCTGAACAATGTGTACCAATGCTTCTTCACCTTCTTATGATATTTTGTATTGGGGCAGGCGAGGCAATGGAACACCCTCCTTTACTTGAATATGTACATGTGGAATAACCATTTGACCAACATCA
This sequence comes from Lissotriton vulgaris, assembly GCF_964263255.1. NCBI lineage: Eukaryota > Metazoa > Chordata > Amphibia > Caudata > Salamandridae > Lissotriton > Lissotriton vulgaris. The sequence continues at coordinate 313,964,202 of NC_141689.1, read as the reverse complement.
ATATCTGATTTAGCCCACAAAGTACTGGGTAAGGATGCAAGAGCGACATTCTCATTGATAAGACAAGACCTCTTATCCATTGGATAATTGCCATTCAAAATAACATGCACACCTTCTGGAGAACAACATTTTGTGGCACGAAAATATTTAAGCATATCGATACCCACAATGTTATCTGGTGTGGTAGGGGAGAGATAAAACGGGCATGCTGCAGTACATATGTGAAGTATGAATTCAAGTGGCTGTGAAAGTGGGCTAAGTGTCCCATCGAATCCTATCGATGTTATCACTGTGCCGGACAGGGGAGCTCTAGGAACCAAGTTTTTAGACAGAGCACTACGAGTAGCCCTTGTATCCACCAGAAACCGATCAGTAGATCCCAAGACGTTTTCATCAACTTAAGGACCCATTTGATCTACTTGCACCTTAAACTGTTCCTTACCCCATCCTAGGCTTTCCTATGCATAAGCAGAATCTGCAAAGGCATCAGCAGTATAATCAGACATTTGATATTGATTTCGCCTATCAAAAGTGTTAGAGCAATTTGGTCCTTGTTCAACTGCTTCAACTGTTTCCTGAATTCCCTGGGCGTCCTTTCATACTGCTCCTTCCCAGCTGATACTGCTGACCATGCAAAAGAGGGCAGTCAGAACGCAAATGTCCAGTCTCTTTACAATAAGCTCACTGATCAGGGGAAAAATTTGCTCGAGGAAGAGGGGGCACTCTAGGGGTATACATTACACGTCTGCATCTTCCACCTCCCCTAAATGGTGGACCATATACTTGAGCCAACATAACTTTTGTCTTTAACCCCTTAACCTGCTTATCCTTCCTGACTTTTGCTTCCTGTTCCTGCCGCTAATAATATTGGTTTTGTAAAAGAAAACAGGATTATCAACCCATCAACCTTGTTGGGATTTGGGTAGAGAATTATATACAAGGAACAATATCCCAACCGGTATTTATTTGTAGACAGTTATTGGGGATATCAATACAGTATTATCCAGACAGAAAAAGGAGACTCAATTTGATTCGTTTATGTGCTCAAGGCATCATATTTATAAACATTCCAAGAAGTATAGGACAATTATAATTAACAGTTATTATCAACACTGCAATTATTAAATAATACGTGACAGCCCAAGGTTGTACAAGGTGCACGAGTGCAAAAGTGAGTGACACTACGGCGACACAAGTGGCAGTGAAAGCAGCGTGGACGGCGCAACGTGTATAGTGTGCAATTATGTACAGTGAATAAAAACAACAGATTGGTTTCAAATTAGTTCCAAAAGATTGTTATTCATTTTTCATTTTTAGCGTAAACCACTGTGAGAAAAGCGCCTAGAATCTCGCTGGAGAGTCGACGGCGTTTCGATCCGTAAGAGTTGGGATCATCATCAGGACAAAAGGGGGGCTGGAGGCAGTGCTGTAAAAAGGGAAAGGGACATTAAGTGAGTGGCGGGAAAGAACCGAGGTCCAAGGGACTGGGAAAAGTGAATGGAGAATAAATGCTCACCGTTAGGCAACAGATTGGTAGCGGAGGTTGGCGGGAAAAATCCGTAAATTGGAGTGTTAGAGCGGGTGTCACGGTGGACGTCCCGTGGCGCAGCAATATGCGGGCTCAAAGGATGGGTACTTCTGGTTCAGTCAGGCTGGGGGGTGAAAGGTAAGAGCAATTCAGAATGACAAATTTGGGGGAGGAGTACCTCCAATGTCAGAGGTGGGGGGCATAACGTGAACTTACCAAGACTAGATTTGCAAGGTCCACCTGAGTTGCATGGTCCGTGGAATGGTAAGAGCTGGTTCCAGCGTGATTGGCCGGATTTCTGAGAGATGAACAATCTATGGAAAGGGGGAAAAAGTCAGCGATCACATGGGATCACAAGGCTGGCAGGAGGGGAAGTTCGGGGTGAAAGTGTCTCTCTTAAGGGAGGGGAGAAACAAAAGGAAAACTTACCAAAGGTTGACAAGTAATCCAGGCAAAGCGGCTTTAAGAGCCATCACATCAGCTCTACTCCAAGGAGTATTAACCCAATTATATATAAAATATCCCTTTGCATCATTTGAAGTTTTATCATCATTTCTTCTCACACCTATAGGAGGAACATACAACGGTGCAACTTCACGCATAGGTTTTACAGTAACTGTAGTACTACTAGGTGTGGCCTCTTCCACCGGAGCATCTTCATTCTGTGACTGAAATTGAACTACTTCCATACCTCTCTGTTTTCTAGCTAATTCTTGCCCCTTTCGTAAATGCAATGTTGCTTCTCACATTTTACCCACTCATCTAATCCTATCACATAGGTTTGAAAAAGGAAAAGTCCCCTCTGTTAATTGTTTGTTATCAGTATTTATATTAGTTGGCTCTAATTCCTGAGAAATTTGTCTATAATAAAATATTAACACCCAAATACATTTTTCTACAAAATAAAATTGCTCTGCACTGTTCCAATGTTGAATCATAGTTACAATGAGCGATGTCGCGTGAGATCGACAAGCCTCCTCCCTAGCAGCGGTTTTTAATTTATCTTTTTCTGCTCCTCGTCAGAAACCTCATCCTCAGTGGCACTTGGAGTAGGATATTTATACAGGGGTGGGGGTTGTTCTAATAGGATGCAATCATCCAGAGGCGTATTAGGGATGGGATAAATAGGGTGCATAATTGAATACTGGCTATTTACCTCTAATCAACGTTCCTTATCTTCTTTTTCTATGTTTTCCTTCTTTTCTTTATTTTTTAATTCTAGCGCTTTTTGATATAAGGTTTTTCGTTGTTCTTTTTCTGCTATAGCTTCTGCTATTTTTGCTCTCTCTCGCACTTCTTTCTCCCACATACGCACACAATCAAAGATATCCTGTCTACTTTTTCTTTTAAATAAACACTGCTCTACATATTGAACCTTTTTATAATCAAATGACCCATTCACTGACCATTGCAGATCAGAATCTTTCTTTGTGTATGTGTTCCACAATGGACCGTACAACCGTACATTATGGAAGAAATACCTTATTTGACCTACATATCTCGAATAGGCGTTCCCTATGGGGGAGCCGGCTGACTTTATTTTAAACTAATTTTGGTACCACAAGAGTAGCAACACCACCTACGGAGCGTGCTGAGAGCAGACATGTTCTACAAATATTAGTAAAATATTACTACTAAAAATACTTGAAAAGGAGAAAAATATCCACATTACATGCCTTCAATTTTTGCAAAAATTAGATAACAAATTCAAACAAAAAGCCCAGGCTTAACAAATCAAGAATGCTGCTTTAGCGCACTTACCAAACAGAAAACTCCAACTTCCACCTGCTGATCTCTGGTCGACCTAATGGTCTCTCCAAAATTGTGCCAAAGAAAACCCCAGTTGAGACCAGCTACCACCTGGAGGGTCAAATCGGGATAACTGGAAAAGTCAAGTCTGCAAAGACAAAGGTCTCCTCGTGCAGTGTGCTTCCTCAGCAAAATCCCAATCCTCCGTCAAGACCACTCCTTCCGATGGCTGTGTCTCCAACGGGGCCCCAGGAGTCGGGCGCCAACTGTGGAAATGTACCCCTTTTTTAGGGTTACACTGGTGCAGGGTCACCCTTTTGTCCACGGGTTCAAGGACCAACAAAGTAGAGATCAGCACTGGAGTTGGGAATAAATAACAAGTTTATTAATCACTCATGAGTGGGACCACATCCACACAGCACTCTCAAGTACTGCCTGAGGTAGTACACTGGCTTCATAAACCAGTGCCCTCTTTATACAGGTTTTGTGCAGTGTAAGCACATGAACTGAAACGGAAAGAACAGTTTTGGAAATAGTTATGAGCAAACAAGGGCAGATAAAAACTACATGGTCAGCAAAGTGGGAGGGGGAGCAGGAGTGCTTATGGCAGCAGAAATGATTGACAGACAACTGATGTACTGGCAGCTACAAACTCTCAGTACGTACATTGCTTTTAGCTGAGTCAGGAAGTCAACTAAAATAGATAGCACACGTAGGAAAAGACGAGCAGCAGAGGAGGGGAGAATTATGAAGGAAAGGAAATGAACACCACAACCAAAATGGCTGCTGCGTATGCCAAATAAAATATTACACGTTTCGCACACCAGGCTGAGTGTGGGTCAGAGTGGAACGTGTAGCCGAGTGCATCAGGATGGTATGCTCGCCATATGTGGCGCACGGTTCGGGAATGCTGAAGGCCTTGAAATGCTCATAGAGCTTGAGGCTTAGTGTTTTGTCCACCGTTAGAAGAATCACAGCTAGAGTTACACCAGAGATCCCGATCCCCCCAAGCAACAGTGTATGGTATTCATGCTTGTCGAGCATTGCGTGTAGGTCAGAAAAGAATGTGGGGTCATCTATATTGGGAGCATAGATATTAAGAAATAGGGTTGTTTTTCCCAACAGTGACCCGACCATCAATAGGTATCGCCCTTGTGTGTCAGCAATGGTGAGTGACGGGGAGGCTACCATGGATTAGGATACATACTCCACAGGAATCCTAATCCATGTGGGCCCCATGAAGAAGCGAATGGGGGAGAAGTTTACGAGGGTAAATGTGTTTCTTGTAAGAATGCCACCTTAACGCGGTGTCTGCGATGGTAGGCTAGTGCCAGCTTACATTTCCTGGGATTGTTGAGTACACACACATTCTAGGTATGCAGTCTTGCCTCAGTCCTTCCATCAGGAGTCAATGCCTTGGAAAAGTGTGTATGTGTATATGTATGAGGTGTGGTTATGGAGAGCACTACATGCGGAGGACTGGAAGGGAACAGAAGTGGGAGGGTCAAGGGGAAGACAGAGGGGGAGAAGGGGGGGAACGAGGACCCAAAATGAAACCCACTCCACACCCACACCAGGACAAAAAAGCCTGGTGAATACCCAATACCCCAACAGAAAAATAAAATCCCAAACAGGTCGGAATCATCCATAGGAGGGGGGCAATGTTTCAGACGCCTTGTGCCTATTCTGTATGATGTGTTATTTAGAGAAGTGGAGTACAAAATCCTTTGCAATGTAATAAAGCATAATAGGTATCACTGAGTTCTCAAGCACGTTGAAACCAGTTTACAGTGAGCAACGGTGTGAATAGGGCTGTCCCCTATTCATATCCGTGCAGAATGCAAAGAGTACTTGCCATCCTAGCGAAGAGGGAGGCGGTGTGGGGGTAGAAAACTGGGCTACCATCACTCCGAGGAGAAAAGTTCAGCACTAGGTGCTAGCTGTCGGCCAAGGGATGGCTGTGGGGAGGACTTTCGCGATTGTTGTCGTTTTGCTGGTTACAGGGTAGAGCTGCGGCTGGAGTGTCAAAAAAATGGGGTTCATCACCTGGAGTTACCCATAACGATGCAGGGTAATGCATGGCGTATTTGAGGCCTAGTTTACAAAGCTTTAGTTTGGCATCAGTAAATTTTCGACGGTCTACTTGAACTGCAGCTGTGTGATCAGGATAGAAGGAGAGAATGGAGCCCTGATAGTGTAGCTGTGCGTTCTCTCAGGCCAAGCAAAGAGCTCAGTCTCGATCTCTATAATTGAGAAAACATGCGATTAAGGGCCGCAGAGGGACACTCGGGGGCGGTGGGGGACCATGCGTTCTGTGCGCCCTCTCCACAAAGAGAGTCTCGGAAAATTGATCTGTACCAAAGAGTTCGGTGAGTAATGTCTCAATAAAGAGTTCAGGAAGGACGATCTTTTGTGTACTCCGCTAGGCCCAGGAACCTAATATTATTCCTCTGTGACCTGGCCTCTAAATTTTCATTTTTGATTGCTACAGCTTTCAACAATCGCTGTTTTATCCAACCGGCGTAAGTGTCCTTGGTTTGGTCTTCGTGGGTGGAGATCCATTCTTCTGCCGCATCCAACTGAGTGGTGTGCTTATCAAGTCACCCCCCCATTCTATTGAGAAGCGAGTCAAATCTGGAGTCAACAGCGCAGAACCCAGGGCGCTGTTCCGCGATGATGGCTGCCGCACCATTACATTGGGAGACTTCAATTTTCACCTGGAAAAGAGCAACGACAGCAACGCCACCACCCTTCTGGACAATCTCGCCAACCTCGGACTCAAACAACTTGTTAATACCCCCACTCACTACGCAGGTCACACACTCGACCCTATCTTCACCTCCAGCAAACATATCTCCTTCAGTCACACCACAGTTCTCCATTGGACGGACCACAGCTGCGTTCACTTTGTCTACAAAAAGACCACAACCCACAACCATCCTCAACCTACTCTGCGAAGAAACTGGAACAAAATCACCATCGACCAGATCTCCTCATCGCTTCTTCAAAACCCTCCTGCCCACTCTTCGAACCCCAACCAAGCAGCCATTAACCTCACTCAATGGCTAACCAACAGCGCCGACAACCTAGCACCTTTGAAAAAACGTCAAATCAAACTAGGCAGCAAAAACGCCCCCTGGTTCAACGATGATCTTAAGAAATCCAAGAAACTCTGTCGCTCCCTTGAGAAGGCCTGGAAAAAAGACCCAAACACCAGCACCAGGGACGCCTTCGAAATCGCCACCCGCATACACCACCAACTGATCCGGACTGCCAAGAAAGCCGCATTTAAAGACCGACTAGACAACAACGCCCACAACAGCAAGGAATTATTCAACATCGTCAAAGAGTTTACCAACCCTACTGCCAACTCCAACGACATCACTCCCTCTCAAACCCTTTGCGACTCCCTAGCTTCGTTCTTCCACAACAAAATCGCAGACATCCACAACAGCTTCGACAACCAACCCGGTGACCAACCCACCCAACCTTCTGCCGTACCTTCACCCCCCCTTGAACATCCTTAATGACTGGAACCCAATCTCCACTGAGGACACCATCCGCCTGATGAACTCCCTCCACTCAGGATCCCCCACAGACCCATGCCCTCACCACATCTTCAACAAAGCAGACTCCATCATAGCACCACACCTCCGAGACGTCATCAACTGCTCCCTCAACTCCGCCAACTTCCCGGAAAGCTGGAAACACGCCGAACTCGGCGCCCTCCTGAAAAAACCCACAGCTGACCCCACCGACCTCAAAAACTACCGCCCCATCTCGCTCCTTCCATTCCCGGCCAAAGTCATTGAGAAAGCTGCCAACAACCAGCTCGCCGCCATCCTCGAAACCAACAAATCCCTCGACTCCTCACAGTCCGGCTTCCGAGCAAAACACAGCACTGAGACCGCACTCATCGCAGCAACAGACGACATTCGAACTCTACTGGACAATGGAGAGACAGTCGCCCTCATCCTCCTTGACCTCTCCGCAGCCTTCAACACAGTCTGTCATAGCACCCTGTTACAAAGCCTCAGAAACATCGGAATCCAAGGAAAAGCACTGGAATGGATCACCTCGTTCCTTGCCGGAAGAACTCAGAGAGTCCGCCTCCCACCATTCAAGTCAGAGGCCACTGAAGTCATTTGCGGCGTGCCACAAGGATCTTCACACAGCCCCACCCTCTTCAACGTATACATGAGCCCCCTCGCGGCCATCGCACGCCAACACAACCTCAACATCATCTCCTACGCTGATGACACTCAACTGATCCTCTCACTCACCAAAGACCCTAACACCGCCAAAACCAACCTACATGAAGGAATGAAAGAAGTAGCCGAGTGGATGAAGCACAGCCGTTTGAAACTGAATTCAGACAAAACAGAAGTCCTTATCTTAGGTACCTCCCCCTCCGCCTGGGATGACTCTTGGTGGCCAGAGGCCCTTGGAAAAGCACCCATTCCGACGGACCACGCACGGAACCTGGGCGTCATCCTGGACTCCTCACTCTCGATGACCAGACAAGTCAACGCCGTTTCATCATCTTGCTTCAACATTCTTTGCATGCTCAAAAAAACATTTCGCTGGATCCCCACCGAAACTAGAAAAACGGTCACCCACGCACTGGTTACAAGCCGCCTGGACTATGGAAACACCCTATACGCCGGTACCACCGCAAACTCCAACGCATCCAGAACGCATCAGCCAGACTCATACTAGACACCCCGCGTAAAGACCACATTTCTAGTCACCTGAAAAACCTCCACTGGCTCCCCGTCAATAAGAGGATAACATTCCGCCTCCTAACCCACGCTCACAAAGCACTTTACGAACTTGGACCCGAATGCCTCAACACACGACTTTCCTTCTACACCCCCTCCCGCCAGCTACGCTCCTCCAACCAAGCCCTTGCTGCTGTACCTCGCATCAACAAAACCACCATGGGAGGAAGATCCTTCTCCTACCTGGCAGCTAAAACCTGGAACTCACTTCCCATTCACCTTCGCCTCACTCAGAACCACCTAGCATTCAGAAAGCAACTTAAAACCTGGATATTCGACAAGTAATTGCCCACCCTTCTTCAAGCGCCTTGAGACCCTCTGGGTATGTAGCGCGCTATATAAATTATTTGACTTTGACTTTGACTTTATATCAAGATGATGGCCAGAACGTTCTGTAGTGCCATGCTGATCAAAAGTCAACCTATGCTGTTTTGGGTCACCTCAACCCATGTTGAGGATGGCAGCTGCCAGGTAGGTAGTGGCAAGTACCTGATTCTATTTGAAAAATGCCACAACGAAGTGCCAGGAAAAGTGTCACGTGGGAGCCGCAGGTCCACTAAGGAGAGCCCCATCCCGGTGGGATGAGGGAGGTATAAAGGTGTCCGCTCCATGAAGAGTGCCTCATTCGGGCCCCCAGGCTATTTCCGGCGCGAAAAAGGTGGGGTCCAAGAAATCAGGTGAGAGGATAAGTTGTGGGGGAGCACACAGTAGATCTTGTGCTCCCCGTGAATTGTGCTCTGCGAGGTGGAAAATGGTGCGCAGAGGTCGTCTGGACTGGTCTTCAGGCACAGGGATGTAATGGAGCATGCACATTATTGACTAATACTATTCTCCTTAAGGATCTAAAACCAGACTCATGGTCTCGGATGACATAGTTTACAGAAAACATTTTAGATTTGCTAATATTATTGCTTACATTTTCAAGGAAAGTTATTAATTTCTTTCTTGGATTTCTTGGAAACAAATGTATATAACATGCACTTCCATCACATGCACTCAAACAACAAAGTTTTGTCTGTATTGTTCGTACTTTACTAAGAGCTTTTAGGATGACTTTGAAATTCAGCATGTGGCACGTATAACTGCCTTGGTTGTGCTGCTCTTACTATTTTATTCGTTAAATTCTCCAGTGATATGGAAATTAGTGCTAAGAGATTTAGATAAGTGAGCTGAAAAGATAGTGTAGGACCAGCACAGACATTATGGCCTGATTTAGAGTTTGACAGAGTAGTGACAGTTGCAGTGGCCGACGACATTACCTCTGCCATCATGGTGGAATTCATCCACCAAATTCTTAGTTGACCGCCAGCCCAGCGGTCATCTCTGTACATTGAAAGAAACCACCATGGCGGCAGTTCCTTACAATGTACAAACAGTTTGGTGGACGGCAGCCATCTGTTTTGATATCCATTCACCAAACTTATTCAAATCTTTTTTCTTCAGAAATAATCTCCCAAGGTGTGGGGGTCGTTATTTTGTTTCCTGTAGTTCGCCACCAGTTTTTGTTTGGCAGTGACGGACATGAAAAAAAGACATTACACTATTTACTCTAAATAGGGCAGATTGATTAAAATACTACCTCCATAGGGCTGTCAGACAAAGAATTGTGTAGGAGTCAACAGGGTTTCTGTTGAAAGAATACTTAAGGTCTGTCCATCTCTAAATAAGGCAGATAGACTGAGGGTTTAGCGGGCAGGGTACTCAGTCGCGGTTGCGGCAGAGTACTGTAGTGTCCTACGGGACACATTCTAGTGTCCCGCAGGAAGTTGTAATCCCAGCCACTCCCTCGAGAGCTGGACACACTGCAACCCCATACCCATCCATCACGGGTGCCATGAGTGACGTGGCCCGTCAATAAAAGGGCCCGGGTGCACGTGCTTGAGGCCAGTTTTCGAACCCAATTATGCAGTGTCAGTATCGGTCATTTACCAACATGTGGGCCTGAGGCCCAACACCACACTGGCCACGTGTCCCCTGGCGACAGACTGGCCATTCTCTCTGCAGGAGGGGTGCTGCCCCCATTCAGGACGCCCCTGATGCCCGTGTGATATTGACGAGAGACGACGAGTTCCCAGCGGCTGTACTGGCACCTACAGTCTAAGACCTCCCCTGCTACAAGAAAAGGAGGTGAAGAGTCGCGGTCAGTTCAGAACCGGAGGTGCCTCAACGCTGCAGACCGTGACTGCGAGAAGCCTGTGGGTTCCCTGGTAGGACTAACAGAGGCGGACCCGGTCGTATCCCCTGGGGCACAATCCACGCCTAAGGCATGACCGGAGCAAGACAGCACCACACCAAGGCCGCCGGCACCGACACCCCCGGTCGAGCGCTGCCTGTCAACCCCCTGGTAAAGGAGGCAAGGCGCAGGAAGAAACACAGCCCTGCAACGGATCCTCTAGTGTCCACGAGGCTGGCAGAGGGACGGGGTATGCTCCACCCCACTGGGGAAGGTGAAGCCAGCTGCCATCCATCCCGGGGATGAGACACTATCCCAGCAACAAGGGGGGTGTAATGAGCAGCAGTCCCTAAGATAAGGCGCACTAAGCTTATGCGCTAGTGGGATACCGCTCGTTCCCTCTACCCCGGCTGTGACCCAGGAAAGACCCCTGCTGAGAGCGGTGAGGAGGAAGACGAGCAAGTACCTGCAGCCCACTGCCAGTACTTATCAAGCTGCTCCAGCCCAGGAAGGCAACGACAGCGCGTTGGAGTAGGATGTGCTGCTCACCAGAAAAGCTCTTCAATGCCTCGCCGGCGGAGGGGGGAGAAGGTGCCACACCCGCATGGTAGGCCATATCAGAGACCCCCGTGTGGCCTGCAGGTCAAAGAGAGACTGCTGCAGCATTGAGGAAGAAGCAAATTGCTCACAGCGCCACCTGGTGGTCACCTGATCGCGCCTCAGGTCGACGTGCACAGAGCATGAGGTAGCTTGAGAGAGGACCACAGACACGAGGCATGGTTCGCGCAGGACACACTGCAATGAAAGTGGCAGGCAGGCGCAGCCCCAGCCCCACACCAATATTCCCTGGACCCGCAGCACACAGGACAAACATAAGAGGGACACCAGCAGCGCTACCCTAGTGTTCCCCGCAAAAGCTCCAAAGTCCTGGCGAAAGATAAACAGCCCGCAGTGAGGAGCCTGCAGCGCCGCCCAGTCTGCCACCCCACACCCTCGCCAACAACCCCCTGCCTCTCCCTGTGGCAAACGGCTCCACCTACCTCCACAGATGACCTACGGCCCACAGGGTGGCCTCACCACATAGCAGGCAGGTAGGGGCAACACAAGCTGCAGCTTAACAAACGGAAGTTCGAGCAGTAGCGGCACCCCCCCACCCCCAGCGCCTTGAGACCCTACGGGTATGTAGTGCGCTCTATAAATGTCATTGATTGATTGATTGGAAGTCAGGACCGGCATAAAACAGAGAGCTGTACTGACACCCGGTGGCCACCTGCGGTACTGCAATACAGAACGTAAGGGAGAAACAGCCTGCTGTGCAATCAACAGGACAGTAAATGCACCAGGGCAGGGGGGGATCCAAGCCGACGCACCCACAGAGCCGCTGCAACCAGGAACAAGGCTGAGCTATAGCAAATGCCTCAGACTCCCACAAGAGGAGCGGGAGCAGATCACTTCACCCTGGCGCCAAGTGCACCACGCGGTATTCCCAGTTCCCACGCTGTGGCCTTTGACGGATATGCAATGAGAGATGGACGTACTGCCTAGCCAGAGCGGATAGCCAGCGCACCCCGCGACAGTCAGCCCTGGAACCACCGGAGGCCGGAGAAGAGGCCCTGACACCCCACTACCCTGCAGGACATAGCGGGATCAGCGAGAGGAACTTACTAGGGCAAGCTGGAGGATCCACGCTGGCATACCGTAAGAGTGGTTCAGTGTGCTGACCGCCCACAGCGACCGACGTCAGCAGGTCAGCATCAAGTGTGGCTACACTGCACCCTACAGACTAGCGGTACTTGAGCACAGCATAGCATCCGTTTTACCAGTCGGCAACAGCAGACAACAGATCCAAGAGTACGCCCCGCCACCACCAGGAGGACTTTCCGCTCACACCCAGTGGCTGAGACGGACTACACCAGGCACAGCAAGAAGTGCCCACAGAGAAGAATGCTCACAGAGCGGCCCTAAGTACCCTGCAAATGAGTAAATCCAGGAAACCTTTGAAGCAGAGTCTCCAGGTAGCCACCACCAACAAGAGTGAACGACCAGCTAGAGCAGCAACATTTCAAGGTCGCTGTCCCTGCTAACAGCTCAAGACAAGCTTGTGCAAAGTGTGCACCACATGTGGCTGCTCTACGCCACTGACGGAGGAGAGATCACATCACTCGCCCGTCCTGGTACACAGACCTAATCCCAAGCTACGCTACAGGTGCACGAAGTGCCAGAAGAAAGCGTCCAGACAGAAGACAAAGCACGCAAACTCAGAAGCGCACCGATGAGTGCCCCAGTGGACCTGACCACAGGGGCTGGTGCCCAAGAGATAGAGACATCTCCACAAGGAAGCACTGCTGAACCCAGGTAGGAGAGCGTCTCCAACGCCCCAGCGAAGCCCCGCAGTGGGCCGAAGACCAGACACAGTGTCCTCCCTCACACTGCCTCAAAACAGTCGGCCGCGACCCAAGACAGGCAAGAGAGGAGTTGCACACCCCACATGGCAAGCCACCACAGCTACATGCACTCCAACAACCAGCGACACGCGACTGTACGTCAGGTCACCCAGCAAGCAAGGAGTGCACCAGAGCGAAGGCAGAGCCGGCGCCATGACAGCGCCGCCTCAAGGTCCAAGTGCAATGCCCTCGAAGAAAGAAGAGCGTGACAAACCTGTCACCCCGAAAAACCGGATGAACACAGGTGGACTGAATAGACCAACAAAGGGAGAAGACTAAGGATTCACTGCAAGCCAAGAGCACACCCTGACACACCAGACAGCCACCAAGGCGGACCGACGTCCCAGAGTACAGCCTCACGGATAAACCAAATGCAAGCACAGCAAACGCAGACCGCGTCTCATCCCAACGCTTCCCCAGGTGACCGTCCATCCCCGAGCTTCGGCAGTTTAAGTCAATTGGCATCCCTGCTCCTGTCCGCAGATGCCACGGGTGAAGATCAGCTCTGAGTGCCCGTCCCCACACCGCCTCAAGATGGAGTTGGCAGTGGCCCCTAAACAGGCAAGAGAGGATCCGTACACTCTATGTGTCAAGCCTCCACTGAAGGTCAATCTCCACAAGACGGAGACACCTGGCTGCTAAGTCCCTCCTGACATCCGAACTCTCCCAGCAAGTCACCGACTCACCACATGGCTGGCAACCGCCATCACGCCAGCCCTCAGCACCTGCGTCAAACACCACTACCAGAGCACAAGTGGACTGGAGTTCTACACCTCTGCCACGCCAGCCCACTAAAGAAATCAGAAGCTTCCTGTGAACCCGGCCTACACCGGAACCGCGGCAGTGAGTTCAAGTCTTGGCCAAGACTCATTCACCCTTGAGGATTGTGCGTGCTGCTAAGTAACGGCTCCTCAGCAGTCCTGCAGCTGCCCCCGATAGCACAGAAGCGGCCCCCAGCACAGCCCTCCTATAGTCCTGCAGCAACCCCGACGATGGGCCTCACCGACAGGTTACCGGTCACCGCCAAGCAGTTCAACAGGGACAGTCGGTCCAGCAACACCTTTGTGAACTCTCACCGTGGACTCCATTCATGCTTGCGACGCAATCCACTGTAAAGAACTGTTAGAACTTTCCACAGACCATCACCGATGTCAGCAAGGTGGGAGCCATGCAAGACCGTATGACACGGTATTATCAGTGACCTGACGATATGCAGCAGATGTCTCCAGACCAGCAGTCGTGTCCTGAAACCCTCAGATTCAAGTACGGGTGCCCGTCGAGAAGGTCTTGCTGCAAGCAAAGTCACCAGCTCCTGTCTGACGTTGTCCTGCTACATGTCTCAGAAGACTGATGGACCCTGTGGTATCTAGTTAACTGTTTGTTTTGTCCCCACAGGTTAGACTAACATTTTGTTTGTTCCTCAATAAAGTTGGGAAGGAATGTAGTGTCCTGCGGGACACGTTCTAGTGTCCCACAGGAAGTTGTAATCCCAGCCACTCTCTCGAGGGCTGGACACACTGCACACCCACACCCATCCATCACGGTGTGACGAGTGACGTGGCCCTTCAATAAAAGGGCCCGGGTGCACATGCTCGAGGCCAGTTATCGTACCCAATTATGCAGTGTCAGTATCAGTCATTTACCAGCATGTGGGCCTGAGGCCCAACACCACAAGTACCTTGTTCACCAAACTCTAAACCTGGATTTATGTGTTATAAAAGTGCATCCCTTGGGCTTGTGCAAGAGTTCATAAACAGGTCACAGATTAAGACCCAACAATTTATAAGGCACAGGAACTTTAACGCAGGTGTGGGTTGGAAATACCACAAAAATAAATGAAGCAAACCCTTACCTAATAAACTGTCAGAGACATTATTCCTGTTAATCATTATCAAAACATTTTTTTTAAAAGGGCTCAACGTTTTTAGAAGTCTACCACTGATACTGTTGGATGCCAGGATAATCTAAAACCAAGGCAACAGGGGTCAGTGGTACTTCATGCCCATTTCTCCAACCATCACTCACTTCTTGTCTTTTTGTCTAACTTTTCTTATCCTGCTTTTCCCATTTGTCACTGATTATCTTTCTCTTCCCTTCTTTTGCCTATTTCTGACGATCTCTTTTTTGCTCTGGGTAAAAGCCTTGTGAAGCAAATTAAATCTTGGTTTCCAAAAGTCAATAGTGGTGCCCACCAGCTGCAACCAACAGTTCAGTTTAAGCACCGAGTTATACCCAGTTTATATTAGAATCTTTCTAATCAACTGGCTTCATCCGACGCTGGCCTGTTGTAGGTCAATAATGCTCAAATCCAGCTCACACAGCCACTATATGGAAATGTTCATGTATGCAAATTGAAAACTCAAGGATTCACGTCACCTTATTCCCATCAAGTTTTGCCCATCCTTCTTTTACATGGGACAGCCAGGAGAGATGGGCCCTAGTACCTTATCTTACCAGGCCTATCGGAATTAACCTCCCACTCGTGCTGAGGGGTTAGACCGTCAACCTAATTCATGATGAATGCCCATATAAACTAGGTAAACTGGGCTGGGATACCTGTGTTCTTTTAATGGTTGTGGCTTAATTCTGCACAACTCAGACCTTCAGCTGCCTTAAACTACAGCACCTCTTGATGCAACAGCAGAAATAGCAGAAGGCATTGATGGTTAATTTTTCCATGAGTTTACATTAAGCATATTGTTCAATTGGTATAAGTGTGTTTCATGGCACTCGTTTAACAGGATATCCTTTAGGAAATCAAAGTAATCTATTCGAAATAGACTTGAGAGCATCATCCGTTTTATCAAGATTGATTTGATGTTTCCGATTATTTTGTTTGTTCACAGGATACATGTTTCAATTTAGATCTCTTACATCCAGCTGGGTCCTCTCCAATCACACATCTGTCACTGTTAAGCATAAATGTAGTCAAAATGAGTGACATTTAGAGCTGACAGAAGCTCTATGTTTAAATGTTTATTTTATTACTAATTGAATATGACAATCTTTTAAGATGACAAATGCCAACTCTGCCTTCTGTTCTCCCTCAAGTCTTATATTTTGTTATGTTGACTCATAATGTTTGTCTTATAATGTTTGTAAGCATGGGCGGAAAATCCGTTCCGCTCGCGGATTTTGCGGATTTTGCGGATTTTCGGTAAATTCGCAATCCGCGAGATTTGCAAATTTCCCGCAAAATCCGCGAGCGGAACGGATTGGGTCAAAAGTTCAAGCTGACTTTTGTAACTCTTTTAGAATGGCGCCGGCAAGCTGCCAGAGCCATTCTAAAATAGTTACAAAAGTCAGCTTCAACAGGAAGCTCTAATAGATAAAGTAAAGCAGGTGCTCGAGTTGAAGGTCAAATTCAGTTACACAATCATTATTCACCCCAAACTTGGGGTGATTAATGATTGTGTAACATAATTTGACCTCCAACTCAAGCACCTGCTTTACTTTCTCTATTAGAGCTTCCTGTTGAAGCTCTTTGTAGCTATTTTAGAATGGCGCTGGCAGCTTGCCGGCGCCATTCTAAGTGGGGCTGAGGGCAGAAGGGCACAAAAGTGGGACAGAGGGCAGAAGGGGATAAAAAATGAGTGGGGCAGAGGGCAGAAGGGCACAGAAACGAGTGGGACAGAGGGCAGAAGGGCATAAAAAACGAGAGGGTGGCAGTGATTAACCAGCCCAAAAAAAAAACCCGCAAACACGAAAAGCGCCCTGCGAACACCCGAGAACACGCAAAGTGCCCCGCGAACACCCGCAAACTTGCAAAAAGAAAAAAATCCGCAAATTCGCACAAATTCATGAATTTTGCGGATTGCGAATTCACAAATCCGTAAATTCGCGAATCACGAAATTCGCAAAATTCGCCCTTGCTTAAATGTTTGTCAGAAATAGGATTATTAATTTGGGAGATGGGGGCCCCTACCAACTCAATAAACTCACTCTGTTTAGGTTGAATCACAGTTCTTTGAAAATCTTTCTTCGGACCCTGGTAGCTATGGGACAATCGACAAGCAATCCTCAGAGAAGTGTGTGCTAGGTTCAAGCAGTACCAATAATTGTAACATACACCAGTGGCAGCTCCTCCGCTAAGGCGGAGGAGCGTCGCCCCACTGTGAGCAGTGGAAAATAACAATAAAATGACAATAAAAAGTTATTATCATTTTATTTTCCTTTGCGACATGGGCGGGGTGAGGCAGGCTGACGCAGAGGGAGCAGGAGTGGTTTGAATTCCCTCCGTACATGCGCGTGACGCTGTGACTGGCGCTCTTGGGCTGGCCAAACAGTCATTGCAGTTGGTATATTCTTCATTGGGCTGTGTTGCACAGCCCCATAGCAAAAAAATGCCTAACCTCCCCAGGCACTGCCTGAGCGGCCAAACAGGCCACGTTGACCAATCACAACACTGGTCCTGCAGTATCGTGATTGGCAGGCAGAGTCGGAAGCCTGGGTGCTTCCGGTGCAGGCTGCAGGCAGCAACAGGGAAGATGAAAAGAAGACGAGGAGAGATGTGCGGCAGGTGTGGCTGCAAAGCAGGTAGCTTTTTCTTTTTCATCCCAACCCGCCCCCCCTTCCGGACCTCACCATCCCCATGCAGAGGCAGCCACCACTGACATATACACAAAAGATGGTGACTTGGGGGAACATTCCACTGTGTTACTCGTACTTGCGTCCTTAGGTGTGCACGTTGTGGCTGTATTGAAAAGTGCACCCGGACCCTCTCTACCCTTTGAGGAAGCAGAGCTGGGGTAGGTCTCACGGTGGACGCTTCTGCACATCTGAGTAAGTACGAAGCCACGGCTACAAAACCCTTCCAGTCACACAGTAAGATGCTCCCTGTATATAAAAGTTATTCCCTCCCACCTAGGACACTAATAGGCATTTCGTCTACCATACCCTCATGGAGCTTTGACCAATACCCTAATTGGGTACGTTCTACACACTTCAAGAACACTCTATTCTGCTAGTAAGCCTCCAGTACCGTGTTATGGATGTTAGTGTTATAGTGTGTATTGTTTGGATCACTTGGGGCATGCAGTTGTGAATCATTATGCATGGTGTTGATTGCAAATGTTTATTTGTGAATCTAAACTTATTTGTTATGTGGGTCCCTCTTTGTGTTTCAGGTTGTTTTATTTTACCCAGACTAAGGTACAATACTATCGTTTGACCTGTTGTGTGACTGGGTACTCTGATATGATACCTTTAATTACTGAATCCAGTCATAGTGTAGTGTAGCTTTTTACCTTAGGTCCTGAAGAATCGCCACTTGATCGTTCTCAACATATTTAGGCTAGAAACATATTGACCTTGTTTTAGACCAATTTACTCACTATGCTAACTAGGACCAATATATCCTAAATTAGCACAGCATTTTTTTAATTAGGTTAGTGAACTCAATCATCAAATAGTTTGACTCTGAGTATCACAACACCTATGTTAACTCACCCTTTATCACCACTGTACACACACCACTTGAGCCCACACACCCCGCTTCACCAGATGGTTAAGAAAATATATCCTGCGAAGAGCTCCCTAGCGGGTGCCTGTAAGACATTGCAGAGCCATCTCGACGAGGAGCCAGCCCGAAGTCGAAGCATGACACCCATTCAGGTGCGTGAGGGCCGTTGCTACTATTGGAGCACATTCCTTCCCCTGGAACTCTAGTCTGCTATATTTTTACTGTCTTGAAGAACTTCACATCCCTTTGCCTACAGCTCATTGACACAAGAAGCATATGTGCTGGACCTAAAAAGCTACTGGTTCCTTTTTTGTAGAGAATAGAATTCCTAATGTCATTTACTGTGGGGGGAAAGCATACAGACAGTAGGACAATACATAGTGAAGACGGTATCACCATTTCACACTCCAACCTATGTAATAGTGTTGTAGTGTTATCTTGATCAATTTCCTGAAGAGTAGAATTCCTTACGCTCAGGTTAACATTCCACAGATGACTTGCATGAAATGAAAATGACTTACAACATTTCTCAAAAATTTGGTAGTAGGTGCCTAATACAAGTGTATATTCCCTAAAGAGAGATAGGTTGTATATTTAGAGCCTTCTCTAAGAACACATTTACCTCTATTAAAGTCTTGACCTGACCGCCATTCATTATGTGATATCAAGATCAAATAGTCTACTGAAAGTGTCTCCTACTGGGTGAATTGGTGAGCTCCCTGACACTGAATTAAGGATTGTATGACAGAGGCACGCATGGCTAAAACACATGTGCCTCTACTACTCTGCCTCAACCACTAATGCGTCTGAACAACGCATTCCTTTACTACACATGCCTTTCCAGCGCAATTCCGTGATATAAGCATGACTGGTATAAGGATGTGTGGAAAAGATCCCACTCAGTTCTACCAGCCCTTAGCCTTAACAACTACCCTGCCCCCGAATCCCTACAAAGTGCTGCAAACCCACCCTGAGCCCTAATAATGAACCAAACCCCCGATCCCTAAAAACATCTCCGATCCCCCCTTGGGCCCTAAAAACTACCCCACCCCCCCTGAGTCCTAAAAGCAACCTGACCCCCAGCTCTAAAAACAATCCTGCCCAAGTTCCGAAAACAACCCCAACCCTCTAACCTTGAGCCCTAAAAACTACCCTACCTCCCAAGCCATTTAAACTGCCCCAGGGCCCTTGAGCCTTAAAACCTACCCCAACCTCCAAAGCCCTAAAAAGTACCCCAGCCCTTAACTCCAACCGCCGAACCCTAAAATCGACCTTGACCGCCCCAAGCCCTAAAAACGGCCCTGCCCCCAAAGCCCTAAAAGCAACCCTGAACCTCCAGTCCTAAAACAACCCCGCTCCCAGCCCTGAAAACAACCCTTGCCCCTAACCCTGAGCCCTAAAAGCTACCCCAACCCTTAAAACTACCCACAACTCCCCCAAATTCTGGCCCCAGCCCCACTTACCTCAATGTGCCCTCTCCCGATCCTTCCTGTTCCTAGGCCGACCCATTTCAGCATTTAGACTACGAATTGCTTTAACACGCATATGAGTGGTAAAAGCATATGCGTGGTTAAGGCAAGCCTGGTTGCGATTTCTTTAGAGTGGCACGCCTGACTGCCCGCATTGTTCAGGCAGTTTCCTGCAATCAAGTAATACCTCAAATTGTTAAGTGTTTTTAGAAGAAACAGTTAACAGAGCATTTCATAATCCACATTTTCAAATAATCTAGCAATTGGTGTTCAATGTTTTGCTGTCAAAGAGGGTTGGAAACTCCACAATACGTGGATAAAATGTTTAGAGAAAGTAAACATTCAATGCTTCATAAAAAGCGTAAAGTAAAAAATTACTTCTACATCGTTAACTTGATCTGTAGGGCTAGTAATGTACCATAATTTGCTTTTCTTTTAATAACTCTTTGTTTCATAAATATTTAGCCAGGTGCTGATATTACACCGCATTATTATATAAACATTAGATTGAATAAGTCAGCTTCTGCAGAGGAGAGTCTGAAAGTCTGAAGATCCGCTGTATTCCTCAGTATATTCATAGTGCAGAGCATCGCCACAATGGCGTTGCATTGGATACTGACACAGGGTTTCTCGTCCCCATCTACGTAGCTGAAACCGTAGACTTTTGGGAAGGTATTGCCTCAGCTGTTTGCCATGTTAAACATATCCCTGAATGCTATAATCACTGCTTGGGACAGGTGCTTAGCAAATTCATTGGGCACCAACACTTAGATTAGGAGGGCCCAAAGGTTATTCTAGTATTCCCTCCACCTCCTAGAAAGTTTATGAAAGGGGCCCTTTGGTTTACTATATTGTGATACATCCCAGGCCCCCTTCTGATGTAATCAAAAAAGCACCATTCTAGAATGCTATGTGGTGCTGATTGTTAGAGAAGTAGTACCGGGTAAAGAGAACTCTTTTTCTATACACTGGAAGACATGCATGTATTATGTAGTTTAATAGGCTTAATAAGTCTAGGATCAAACGTGTGGCCTATGCAGAATTAGTAAGGTAAGGTAAGGGAAGGTAATTTTATTATGCATAGTTAATTAAAACCAGTGCAAACATTTTACAAAAGAAGATTAAAATGTCATAAGAAAATTGATTCATTAAAACGTCATTAAAAAGAACATGCAGAAAAAGCCCTATCTAATGTCCAGGTGCATTACTTTTGAGGCAGAAGAGCATGTATCATTGAGTTCTGGTTAGCGTCTATATGTTTCCTATGTCAATGATCGGAATGTTTTTTGACAGTTTTTGCTCAATTATCGCAAGGAACTTTACATACCTGCAATTCAGTTTCGTGTTTGCAGGGTTTAGGCAAGCCAGCACCGCTTGCCTTCTAGTGCGAGATTCTATCTGCTAAAGCTGGTCCTTTAAGAGCTGTTGGCGTGCTGGCGAAGCTCTTGGCAGAGGCAAGTCATATGAAGTATATCACCCTTCTCTGTGTTGCAAAAGGTGCAGGCATCGTGGCCATTGCTCCTGAGCCATGGTGGAAAATGCTCTCTAATGGGCAAGACCCCTAGTCTGTATTTCAAAAGATTTAGTAGTTCAGGCTCTAACTCTCTTATAAGGAAGATCCCAGCTTTGGATCTGTTCATGAATGGGTAACACGGTTGGGATTAGTCGGTTGACTGCTTAGAAGTGCATTTGTTTGTCATCCACATACATTTAGACATTCACCTAGTATTTATTGAGCAGGTGTGCTGGAGATGTATGTAGATATTCAGCAAAAGGCAAGTGTGGGGCAATCCTTGGTGAATGCATGAGGGTACCTCATGCCAGTGGTAGCTAGTCATCCTTTCATTAATTGGGACTTCACACCTGCCTTAAATTTGAAGATGCAGAGGGTGCTCCCCCACCAAAAAATCAGGTCAGATAGTTCCTTTTAGAGCACATTTTTAACATAATTATTCTAAACTCCAAAAGCTGTCAAAAGGCATTCATGAATTTTTGCTGTACCGTATGGAGTGACGTGTGCTTGAGCACCCTCACTCCCCGAAGTGTTGCAGGTCTCTCTCCCTAAGATAATTTTATGACAATGGTGGCAAAAAAGTGACTTTTGCCAGCAAAGTTGTGCTGCAAAATATCTTAAAACTTATAGGTGAAACTGGTAAATTATACCTAGTCTGTCATAGCATCAATCTACAATTTACAATTCTCAATTTAACTTTTTCCATCCTGCCCCTTCAAAGTATGGGGCATATTACCAAGGGCCTTATCGCCGCTTTAGCAGGAATTTTTCCTGCAAAAGCGGCGATAATTTTATCGCCCTATTACCTAGCTGTCGCTAACAGGACAGCTAGTAGGAGATAGTGATCATCTTGGGGCCTGCCTGTTGATATTTATCGCTAATGACATGCAAAGTGGGCGTGCCAAGATGTTAGCGACTGGAAACAGTAGCTAATAACGCAATCTCCTATTACCTACTTTTGGAAATATTCGCGCTAAGCGCGAATATCTCCAAAAGCTAACGCCTGCCCAGAGCAGTTCTAAGCCATGTTATCCATTGGTAGGTGGATAACATGGCTTAGAGCATTAGCTCGGTAATGCACGAATATCGCTGACTTTTCAGCGATATTCATGTATTTCGGCTGATTTTTATCGCTTTTGAGATAAACCTTGATAATAGCCAGGGGCGTAGCTAGAGCTTGTGGCGCCCGGGGCTATCCCTCAGATTGCCGCCCATGGCATCCGCAGCCATGTGATTGTGAGCTTATGTCTCGGAATCGAATTTTGAATCTCACCTCAATGTCATATTTCAGGCCCAAATATTTCTCACGTGTATCATTGGAATGCTAGTTTTTCATTGGTCTATTAACTAGTGCAAGTAAGTGTTAACTATCTGAACTCGCAGTTGTAGAGGGCTGCGCACAGCACCCCTAGTATTTGCAATTTTCTGTTGAGTGTTTCTTTTCATTTGATTATTTAGCTTTCCATCAACAAAACATACAGAGAACTAATATTGCAGCATAGTTACAGTTGACACAGGGAGTTTCATTTAGGTAGGTGTGGTGGGTGCAGAGTGTAGGCAGGGGAGCCAAATGTGTACTCTCAACTTAGAAGAACACAAACCCTTCCTCCGTCATACACGTTACTACTACACAATGTGCATGTGTGTGGCCGAGGGGGGAGGGGGGAATTTTCAGACCCAAGTCTGATGCAAGGTCTGTTCAAAGGGACTACCGTCAGGTGCAGTCAGATCCGACAAGTGTTCACTATTGGGTGAAACTTGTGAGTCCAATGCTTCCCCCTGCTCACGCTCTGCACTTGTATCAGTGTCTCCCAATGCTATTGAGTCATAATGTACACTGTTATGTTAACATTGTTTACCAAGAGTTCCAGGCATGACAATGGCGAATAATTCAACCATGTGAATCTCTGAAATATCTAGTATTAGAGAAGATATGTTTAATATTTTTACATTTCAACCATATATAATCTCCAATTGCAAGCCCACCAATTTAAAATCCATATAACATTTACTAACTCTGCATCAAGTTCTGCTCTTATAAATATCTCAATTCATCCTAAACAGGCAAATAAGCAACTATATTCTCTGTGTCGGATACAGGATGTGCGTCACACTTCTTGCCAATTCATTTTTACTAGAAACAATAGGCAGGATTTCATTACTGTTCTATTACACAGTTCATTTACGATTATTCTCTGTCAATCTGAGAAAATCTAGCAACAGAAGCATATGTTTGATAAAGAAAACTTCAAATTAACATCATTACACAGCTCTTCCCAGTTTGCTTCTCTTTGGTGTTCTATCTGGTGTCTATATCCTATTTAGAGGAAACTTATTTCATATTGAATAGCCTTGATCAGCGTTGTTTTTTTAAGGTCAGAAATCATTTCCAGAGGTAGAATTCTACTTTTTCTGAATTATCTAAGAAAATAGGAATTTGATTTTCACTTGTGTAGAGCACTAGAGACAGTATTTTTTGTGAGAGCACCTTTAAAAGAAATAAAATGTCTCTAGTATATAAAGTTTTTAAAAACTGAAAAATACCACACCAAACATAACTTTCCTTAGCTAAGTGACATTGGGCATGAGAGGACTAAGGAAAAGTATTGGTTATTGTAATTTGTAAATATTGATAGCTCTCAGGGCTTTAAGTGGGACGGGTCTCACCGATGCTGAGCACCGGCAGTTTTTTAAAGGGGGCCTCGAAACGGGTCTCTATCTGGCTCTGGTTTGTGCCCTGGCAAAATCACTCACTTCTCACTATTGGAGAAATTACAGCATGGTGTCATGCCAGGTGAGCATTGTAGGGTAAGGGAATTCCTGTAGAGAGAGTCATTTTCTCTGTTGATTTCCATTCTCTTTTTGAAACTGAGGAGCAGCAACATTGTTGTGGTGTCACCAGGGCTTTAAATGTAAGATTTTTCAATATTATATATAAGCCATAGTTGTTGCCTATTTATCTTATGCAACTAACAACCACTGACAAAGCCAAAAGTCCTGACTTGTTGTAGGTATGATGTTACTTGTTGTATCACATATCTGGATACAATGACAGAAACCGCAAAATACAAGTCGGGTGGTACACCATGCTAAACACAGATTTTAAGCTTATGTGTTTTAAGCCACGCCCTTAATTACACTGGCCACGCCCACCCCCCTTTGAGAGAGCCTCCTACCCCCAGTTTTTTCATCCCACTTGGAGCCCTGATAGCTCTTACACACCTATGGAATTTGTTGTTTATCTGCCGGCAATGAGAATGTAAGTCTTCTGCTCCAATGACGATTACTTTGTTTAACTTTTGTATTTAATTCTTTCTTGGGCATAATTAGCTAACGCCGTTAACTACTGCTGTGCCTGGAACTCACTAAGGGGGAGATCTAATTCGAATAACACAAAAATCACCCGCTTAGTCCGATGCAAGTCCATCACAGGTTTTCCCAATGCAACCTCTCGAGAACAAGCACTCCTTTTCTCCTCTTTTCTCACATGAGTTAATCAAGATGTTGCTACTTCAGAGCGACTCTGGGACCGCTGGAAATCTCGGCGATTCTACATCTTTGGCTGAAGCTGAACACCAATATTTCCCAGGTGTGGCAGTGTGAGAAGAAAGGAAATACATCTGTCACAAAGCATTCCGATAGCACACCAATTAGTTCTCTCAAAAGCTGCCACATTTACTGCAAGATTTTTGAACTGAGCTGTCTGTGGTTGCGACAGACACTGAACATGGAACAATAATTAATTTGAAATGTTCTTCACATTGCCTGGGCTGAATAGAAGATTTGAGTTGCTTAACTCGATCTTTGGGGACTACTTGGCTCAATATCTGCCAGAATGTTTTCGAGTCCTTCTCAAAAGAATTAGTCGCTTACATTAAAACCAACAAGTCTACGTCCCCTAATTTCGGGGTGAATAACTATGATCGGGAGAGCAATTTAAGTAAAGCAGGCCCCCCTATTGGGCCTGGTGCTATGTAGAAATTACACCGGGGCGCCCCGGGCGTGGGCATAAAAGTTACTGTCACAGCTCACCTTAAACAACTTAACTACCTGGAATCAAACCGTGGTGACGCAACTGTTCGTCTGCTCTCCTGGGCTGATGGACCCGACGTGAATCGCCCTGAGCAGAACATCATCCTAATGCCTGCAGCAAAATCATTGTGCTGCCTGAACACCGGAAAAGAGGCGACCGCGTAATGCGTCACTACCGGGCTACTTCTCAGCGCACCGCAAGTGCTGACCACACTTTATGCCCAGGGCCGTCATTGGTCGCGCTTTCGCACGCTACATGATTGACGGCCCTGGGACGGAATCCACCACAACCACAAACTAGGTACGTATCTTGCGAATGCTGCACTGCAGGCAGCATGATTTGCGATCAGGTGGGCTTGCTCATCGTGCTCGGGCCCCAGTGGCGGCTCGGCCTTTATAATTTATTTGAGGACACTGACACTGTACATTGAGTGTCCCCAAATAAATTAGAAAGGTTGCCGCCACGGCCGTCGCCCCCACAATAGTACCGCCTGGGGCGGACCGCCCCCCTCGCCCCCCCTAGCTACACCAGTGATAATAGCAAGGTTTATCTGCGATAAAAATCGGCGGAGCTCGGCGATAATAATATTGCCGCTAAGCCAACACAGTGATAATTATCGCTAGTTGTTGTTAATATGCTCCTATATTTCCCATTATATGTGTTAAATAAGGATCTCTTTGAAATGGTGAGACTGAGTAAAAAAACTGATTTTACAGTCTTAGGCAATGCAAACAGTAGCCGAACTCGACGTACCCTGAAGGCCCATGTAGAAGTGCTATCACTCAAGTTACCGGGACATTAAACGCACAGATTAGGGTTTCAGACAACAGTATTAATTATCACTTTTCTACCTTCTGCCAATATATATTTGAAAATGTAATAATTTGTCCCCAAACATCAGCTTGTCAGTTTATGAAAATGAACACAAGAACCGGGGTAAGCATGCAAAAGTTGCTGGACATGGACGGATTGGGATTGTCCACTAACAAAACAAAACTATTCGCTATGGCCTGTGGCCACCCGCTAAGTAAGCTGAGTTCTTCTCATTTCAGTGGTAGCAAACTGCAGTGTGTGCTGTCCTTCACGTACCTGATCCCCTTCGTTAATAAAAGGATCTGGAAACATCTGATAAGAGTAGGAGATCTCAATTCGAGCAGTCAATGGTTCCAAAATTTAGGTTTGCTGCTAAATTGGTTTAATAGTCCTTGAAGGTGACGCTGGTTCTGCATGGGGTTTTGAATAAACTGGAAGAATGGCGCTCAAGCCAGTTTGCGGTGAAGTGAGAAATATACAGAATATTTATGGTGCTGCCAGGTCAGGGGAAACCCAAACAACCCCTGAAAAAATGTGGTTCGGACCCACACTGCAATTTGCAAACCAAGTCCTGGGTACACGTTCAAGAAATGTTTAAGAGTGTCAATGCAGAGTAAAAATAGGAAAACCAGCCAACACGTGTTTTGTCACCTGGATATTCACCTGTGACTCTTCAGGGCTGGGAAAGACATAAGAAGTATAATATAGTACAATGTAATGATAATGATCAATGACATCTGTGAGGTGACAAAATGAGAGGCATCTCTCTATGTGTGGAAACCCTAAGAGAATCATGGGAAGGACATGTAAAAGTGACTTCACAGCACATGGGACAGAAACTATTAGTGGTATGAGTGCACTTAAAGAATAAATATCAACGTAGGGACAACAACAAATGGTGAACCTATATGTATTCCATAGCATACCTAAAACATTTGCAACGATAGTGGAGTGATATGTGAGTGAGTAATATTAGAGTGACAAGAAATGTTGTGCCTTCGTAAAGACATTCACACTTAGTGTATAAAACCTGAAATAATCCTGAGGAAAAAGAAGGGGGAAGCAAAAATCCAAAGGATGGAGTAGCATGACTGGAATCGCGGAAAAAAAGAATACCGACATTTGTATTAATTCATACAATCTAAAATGGAGCGGAACAAGCAACCTTAACAAAGAGTACGATAAAGGCGAAAAGGTATAAAGGAAAAACTGCTTAAGAAAAAGACATGTAAGAAAAAAGAGAACGCAAAACTATGGAAGTGACCTGGGACAAGCGGGGTGTAGAAGAAAAATAAAAAAGTGTGGAATAAAAAGTAAGAAAGTGAGCTAGGGTACCTGAATGGAGAAACGTATGATTGTGCGGTATCTGGGAAAGGGTGACAGCGAAAGATAATGCTACATGAGTACAGAACGTATTGTCACGCAGGTACAGGAAGGGAGTGCAACAATAACCAAAATCACTTAGCGTGCACTCGCCGCTGGACCGGTGATAATTCCAACCTGGTCAGAACGGGTAAGTAAAACCTCTAAGATAGTTAGCGACGTGCAGGTGATGAAAAAGGTGAGGATGGGTGGGGCCCTTCCCTGTGGCTTCAGGATCCACGTATGGCGGGCGGGTACGTCCGTCTAAAAAGCTGCCTCTCTGGCAAAGTAAGTAGGGATTATGAGACAGGACTCCCATGGAGTCAGGGATTGATGAATAACGACGGGCGCATAAGCCGGGCTTACCTGTGTGTGCAGGAGAAGCACTTGAAGGTGATATTTAAAATCTACAAGGTAAGGTTCACATCAGTTTTTTCATATGCTGCAGGTATCCGGGGACTTTGCGATACTGCACTGTTTCAGATTGGAGAAAATAAATTTTCTGTGCAGACTGCTACGACTCCCCAGTAGTGACCTGCCCCTGAGTGTCATGAGGAATTGGCTTTAATGAGTAGGGGACCTCATAAAGATTGCACCACCTGTTGTGAATATTGATTTGGTCTAGACCTGAGGCATCACTCAACCAAATGATGATTGTTGATTGTATAAATCTAGATAAGGGCTGTAACATTCAATGGATGTCTTACGTGAAGATCAATTGTACCTAATTGGATGCTCAGAAATTTTTGGTAATTCCCTCTGGCTAGACCATATGCCAAAACGTATCTATTAGCTCTGATGGCAATGAAAAGAGCAACACCTGAGTGTGGGAAAAGGGTGCTAGCGGTTTATACTCCATTAATTACTACTAACTGTAGGGAGCCATAGCTATTTATCGTGCCAAGTGATCAAAGGTACTACCTGGTAAGATTCCCCCTTAATGTGGCCCATTTATTGGTCTTCAATCCGAAGAGCATCTCACTGAGATAAAGATCGCGTGCCCTGCCTCTACGACTAAGAACCTACACAGTCCCTGCTGCACTTCTTCTTTTTCGGTGAGTTATACAGGGTACCAAGGAAACGTATTTTAATCCCTTTACTCAGATCCCTTAATATCAGAAGATGCAGACCAGTTTTATTTTATTTACATTTGCTACAAACTGATGTAGTGCGCCTTACAGTATATAGATTTATCGCTTCTGCAGAAAGGCTTCGCAACCTGGTTGGCGAGTAATTAGAATCTGTTATAATCAGTTTTATATAGGTAGAAGAGTGTTCCGAGAGAATAAAATAAATTGGCAGATAGCAAGCAGTGTTTCATAAGCACAAATAGTCTTTGTGTCCAGTGTATGTGTTATAATGTTGTCTATAATTCTATTGCACGCCTACTCATATTTTCACTATTTGTATCTCTAAGCTAATTTTAGCAGATTTTTAGGATGTATTTTATTTATTTTCCGAGAAATTTTAGCGGGTGGCATCATTAGGGTGATCCCATTGTTTGCTAAGTAGAAGTCACTTTGTGAATTAATAGCACGATTGTACGATGTTTCCAGTGCTTGCTGCTATATGCATATTTTGCACACAGTTTACCGCCAGAATGTTTTTATATGTGAAACCATTGTTTATGGTGTTGTAGTCCTGAGACTTTTTATTGTAGATATTGCAGAATTGGATTACAATGAATTCCGGGCACACCTGCAGGATTTGTTGGCCTATAGAGCAGCTAGCTCACAGTGCCACCGTAAGGCCCCCTAACTTTATCAGTGAGCGAATGGTTTCTGGCAACCACTGAACAAGACAACCCTGACCCCTCAGGGATCATGGAAACAGTACAGAACCTTTCGCTCAGTCACTCGTGCTCACTTACTCTCAGAGAAGTATACAAAGAATACACTGTGGGACTTTTTCAATACATTTGTTGAACCAACGTTATTCTTGTATAAAATACGTGTGCTGCAATGATAAATAGACAGAAGCAGGTAAAAGTGATTACAAGCACCAAAAGTGTAAATAGTAGATATAGTTCTAGCATGGTGCTAAACCAGTGTATATATGCAGGCATATAAAGCAAGGCACTAATCAAATGTACTTCTACTATGGGAACCCTACTCTAAGTGTACCCAGATTGTTTGTAGGTGTGGAGCCAAGAATCCCCCCTAAGGGACGATCCAACCCCATTACCTGATGGAAGAGAATGAAGAACCCGCCTTGGTCATGAACTGGACACCCCTCATGAGATGGCAGACCTCTGTGTGGTCCAGTCTCAGCATGCAGGAACCCTCGGTGTCAGCTGAAGTGCCTCTTCTACCAATCTATTGGGATGCTCATCTTTTATAATAGAAAGCAGCCTTGCACTGTGTATATAGATTAGTGATGTTATGGATATGTAGATAACCCTGTCGTCCCGTGGATGAAGATTGAAGTGACATTCGTACATAGTACGAAAAGAGACCTTGTGCATGATGTTTAGGGCATTGGGATAATGTTGTGTGTAGCTAGATATGTAAATAAGTTTAATTTCAGGGAAACTAATCGAACATTGTTGTGCAAACAAATATGTGCAAAAGGTAACGGCTAAAATGTTATTGTGAGGACAATGTAAGAAATAAACTGCTTCGCTACATGGGCCTAACTCTAGAATATAACACAGTGCCCAAAGAATATATTTTTTTTCATTTTCATTAGGTACTCACATATGCTACAGCCAAGGATAGATAAACTCTGCCTTCAATGCCCATGAATCAACATTGCATGCCAAGACTACTTCCAATAAGCCATAAATATGCCAGGGTCACCATTTTGACCGAAATGTGCACTATACTGCAGTGAATGGCCCTAAAAGACTAGGAATTTGTGTAAGCGTGGTTGTGGCATGAGTGGAACCTTTCTACACATCATCTGGGAATGTCCGGTGGTATCCGCTTTTTGGTCCAGAGTGCATGACATTATGGGGCGGGTCACCGGTGTCTCTCTTTTGCCTGAGGCTCGTCGTTGCCTGCTTAATGTCTGGGAGCCTACGGACTGCACTACCGCTCAGACCTTCTGGGTAACTCTTGGCAACATGGTTGCCAAGAGGGACATAGCGCAACTCTGGGGTTCTCATATACCGCCTGGGATAACAGCTTGGAAGGAAAACATGGACTGGTGCATGTTTCGGGAGAAGACGATCTATGAGGCTCGGGCCGTCCCAGGAAGTGGGGCAGGATTTGGTCACAGTGGAATGAGTATCGTGGAGATATCTGCACCCTCCACTCGATTATACTATTGATGCTCTCTCGTCCCCGTAATTGACGTTCCTGAAGACTGGCAAATACCACTTCTTCGTAATCCTTTTCACCATTCCCCCGCCCCTAGATATGAGTCGCTAAATTCTTTAGAGTCTGACTTCCTCCTCCTCTCCACCCCGAACCCTAGGTATTACTCCTACCATGAGAGTGTGTGTGATGTTTGTTATTTGTTTTCATCAAAATTATAAAAACGAAACCTAGTTTATCCTTTCTTTATTGGGTTTTGATGCCGGTGCACCAATACGTTGCTACTTATGGTTTCACTGTAATGCCTCGCTGTCTGGTATCCAGATGTTTCTTGTCATAGCGGCCGGCCCATTCGGGTTGTAGGCAGACGCTGTGTACTGTGCAATCCGAAAATAAAGTTTAAAAAAAAAAAAAAAAAAAGACTAGGAATTGCCACCAAATAGCACCAATGTCAATGGACAACCATGAATTACTGAAAATACACCAGGCCATTATTTTGTTCAAAGAGGGCGTCATCTTGCATGGAGGACTTTCAGGTTTCGCAAATGTGTACCTGCTGAAAGCCCCTGACATCCTGGTATACCTATGCAGATGATCAAGGCGGAATTACCTCCTATGATAGGAATGCCGGAAACAGAGACGTGGAGTGGGGAAAAACACAAGACTAGATCCTACTCTTCAATGACGAAATCATCTCAATTGAGGGATGGCACAACTCTAGCTTAGATATTGCAAGGAAAGGTCACTTAACCAGCTGCATAAAAGACAACGGACAACTATTAAGCAGGATATACTGTTTGGGTTGAACAATCCCACTGCAGCAATGTTATAAGGTTCACTTGTTTCAGAGCCGGGCATTGCTTTGATGAGCTTGAGCGGACCTGGATGCCAGCTCAAGGCCCCAGGACACAACTGAACACTTACTACCCAGAAGTTAAAATAGGCAAGCAAGAGAGAAAGAATTTAAACACAGTAACAATAATTAAGGGAGGCCTTGCAGCAGCAACTGAGGGAAAATAAATATGGAGGAAAGCAATAAATGGGAGGGAAGGGTAATGAGTGAGAACAGGTACAGTAGGAAAGAGCCACAACATCAAGTTGCCATGAAAAGACTTTGGGGATGATTAGGATGGCAGGCAGATCGTCATCGCCGGCCCGGCAGTGGTGCTTCCCACCATTCCAACCTGATTTACCCACTTCCATGTTACGTTCTGATAGCCGGCTGGGCAGACTTGGGTCTCAATATGGTGGCGGTGCCTAGCAGGCACCGCCATCCATATTAGGATGCTAGGTTTTAAAGGCCTTTCCATGGCGGCTTTGCCGTCATCGAAAGGCTGGTAGGGATTTGAAATGGGGGGCTGTTGCAGGCCCTCGGGTTGGGGGGTGGACTTGGGGTGGACATTCCCATGCACAAAGTGTCAGGCACCGCCCATCATGGCACTTTGGCATTGCGGCAGGTGCTGCTTACAGCAGCACCCGCGGCAATTTCAAACATGCAGAATGTGACCGCCAGGGTGGCGGATGCATCCTAATTAGCGGTGCGGGACTGCTGCACATCGGGCGGCTGGTCCCAGCACTGCGAGAATGGCGGGTGGACTAAAGTCCACCCGCCATCCTAATCACCCCCGTAAGAAATATTTTAGAGCATTTTTTTTCATGTGCGGGTCATGCTCCAACTCCCTCAGTCACTGGTGCTCGATGGACTTTCAAGGAAGCTCCTATCTGGTCCAGCACTCTTTCCCATGCATCACGTGGCTCTGTTGAGTAGGCTTGGCTGACAAGAAATGACACAGCGCTGAACTAGGAAACTGAAAACTGGAGACTCTGCAGTTCATACTGCATGTGATCCTGTGACCTGATGCACAGATTATAGTTTATCTTTTACTTAGCTTTAGATGAGCTTCTTGTTTTTTCACCCTTCCCTATCTTAACTTATTATAGGTTTGTGTGGCATAATGGAGGCTCTCTGATCCCCATCTATCCTGTGACCCACCCTAGGATAAGCTGGGAATGTTTGTGATCTGAGGATTAATAATGCATTTCTGTGGGCACTCAAGGACTGAAGTTTGAAGCGACCACGACTTGCTTTATAAGTGTCTCTGCTAGACATTGGGAATCATGGTGGCACATTAGCATGGAAGGAATCTAGGACCTGGGCTGTGATTTCACCAGCATTTGAAAATGTGTCTGCTGACTTTTCTTTGCCCAGCTTGTGCATGCATCAGCTTCATAAAAATTGTCAAGCCCCTGCTGAAAGCAAGGATCAGCCATACTACTTCACATTCACATGGAGCAAGGGAAGGCATATGCATTTATTTTTTCTAATAGTGAATGCCCTTAAACAAAAGTTGTCAGAAAGAGGGAGGGATAAACCCTGCCTTTTGTATATGTGAGAGGTCTGCCACTACCTGGCATGAGGACAACTCTACTGATCCAATACTAACAATTGTATTCATGAAAGAGTATGTCCAAGTGCGTCCACCCAGAGTTCTGCCTTTCTAGTAGTATTGTGTGCTTGGGAGCATCATAGGCAACAAAGTGGTCAAGGTGGCAAAAGACTGTTTGCATATCCTGGTTCTTGTACGGAATGAGCCTTCTTCCCTTATATTGACTGATACTTTTTCCCTTGGGAGTCTAAAACCAGACTCATGTTCATGGATGACATAGTTTAAAGAAAACATTTTAGATTTGCTAATAATATTGCTTCGATTTCCAATTAAAGTTATTGGTTACATAGAAACACGTTTACTTGCACAAATGTATATAACATGTGCTCCCATTTTATGCATTCAAACAGCAAAGTTAAATCTGTATGATTCGTACCTAACTCAGAGCTAGTAGGTTGACGTTGAAAGTCTACATGTTATATGTGTAACTACCTTTACTGTATGTACACACAGAACACCTGAGCACACCAATATCATTATTTCCAAACTCGGTAATATAGGTATTTCTCCAAACAATCCAATGACCTCTCAGTACCCTATATGTTCAAGATCCAGAAAGTCTCAAAAAGGAAAATCAAGTAGTCCAAACAGATCTTCTTAAGTTGAGGTCCGTTTTTAATTTCCACAGTTCACAAGAAGAAAACAGCAGCCGACGCGCGTTTCGCCCACAGGGCTTTCTCAAGGCTCATTACTAATTTCTCCAAAAGTCTGTGATTGTAAGTATTCTCTAAGATGCACTTCTCTGTGGCGGATGGATAGTATCCCGGATGTTTGACAACACATTTGCAGATTAATATTGTGAGTTTGCGCTCCTATTCTGATTCATCAATATGATAGTCGTGGCCCCAATATATACAATCTTGTCCTCTTCCAAGTTTAACATCCAGTCCTAGGATCCAAGTCCATCCTTTATAGAATAGTACTGTCCATTTGAATCTTGATACATCCAAAAGTATGCTCTTCTCCTCCTGAGAGCGTTAAACGGGGGCCCACTCATACTCCTTTCTCGTACACTTTACTGTATGTACTGCGCTTACTATTTTAATGGATCAGTCCTCAGTTGATGTTGAAATTAGTACTAATAAAATTAGATAGGCAAGGTCAAAAGATAGTGTAAGTGAAGGCCAGACATTATGGCCTGATTTAGAGTATGACGGATGGAGTAGTGCCGATGAAATAGTGGATGGCATTGCCTCCGCCATCCTGATGGCACTCCATCCACTAAATGTAAAGATGACCGCCGGCCCAGCAGTAATTTCTAAACATTGACAAGAACCCCTATGATGACAGGTACTTTCAGTGTACAAAAAGTTTGGTGGATGGCTACTGTCTGTTTTGACACCCATCAATCAACTTTACAAAGTTTTTGTTTGTCAGAAACAAACTCCTAAAGTGGAAGCTTTCTCCCAGGGTGTGGGGGTTATTTTTTTTTCTGTGCCACACCACCAGGTTTTTTTCTGGCAGAGAAAGACTGGAAAAAAACAAGACATCACATTGTTCAGTATAAATAGGGAAGACAGTGTAGTGTCCTTTCTCCATAGGGCCATCAAAGGAAGTATTCCATCTACAAAGTAAACCGGTGCAATGCAGAAGGACTGCTTAAAGTCTGCCCATCTCGAAAGAAGCTGGGTGGACTGAGCTTTTATCGGTCAGGGTTATTGTTGCATTTGTGACAGAGTACCTGTCTGTAAAACATAAACTGCTTGTGCAAGGGTTCATAGACAAGTTAGAGATAAAGACCACCCAACCATTAATACGACACAGTTACTCAAATACAGGTGTGAGTTGGGAATGACACAAAAACAAATGAAGCAAACCCTTACTAAAACATACTGGCAACAACCTTATGCCACTCATCTTCCAAAACATTGAAAATAAAGGCCCAACGTTTTTAGAAGCCTACTATCATTGCTGGATGCCAGAGTCATGTAAAAACATGGCAACCTACTTTTATTCTCCTTCATGCTTTTTTCTACCACCATCACACGCTTCCTGCATTTTTATCAATATTGTTTGGTCCCTGCTTTCTCTATTTGTCACTGTTAATTTTTCTGTTTCTCGTTCTTTTGACTTTTTCTGTCTTTCTCTCTTTTGCTCTCGGTTGAAGCCTGATCAATGGTGGTGTCCACCAGCTGAAACCAATAGCACAGATTAGGCACTGATTTCTATGTAGCTATATTAGTACCTTTCTAATGAACAAACTTCATTTTAACCTGGCGTTGTGTAGGTCAATTATGCCCAAATTCAGCACACTCAGCCACCCTATAGAAATGATCATATGTGCAAATTGAAAACTCAAGAATGCAAGTCATCTTTTCCCCACGATTCTTTGCCCATCCTTCACTCATATGAGACAGCCAGGAGAAATAGGCTTCCTACATTTTCGATGGACCTAGTAACTTCTGTTACCGGATCCATCAGTATTAACACTCCACTCGTACTGAGGGCATCGGCCATCAACCACTTTGCACAAAAGTGCATATAATTTGGGAAACTAAGTTTTTTTATTGGTTGTGGCTTCATTCTGTATAACTCAGACCTAAAGCTGCCATAAACTACAGTAGCTTTTGATGGTATAACAGGTAGCAGAAGCCATTGCTGATTCATTTTCCCATGATTTTCATTCATCATATTGTTTAGCTCCTTCGCTGCGGCAGCTATTCTGCCGCAGCGCTAACGGTCGCGGGCGGGCGCGCGGCTCACCTGCGCTGGTGACAGAACCGTTCCGTCACGGCTCACGGGTGAGCTGTGCTTGTGACGGAACGGTTCCGTCACGGCCCCACCCGCTTAATAAAACCCGCCGCGCAGGTGCAAAATCAGCGCCGCGCAGGCGCGGAGGCCGGGCCGTGACGGAACCGTTCCGTCATGAGCACAGCCCACCCGAGGGGCGTGAAGGAACAGTTCCGTCAGTAGCGTTGAACGGGTTAATTGCTATAAGTGTCTTTCATTGCACTTATTTAACAGGATAGCCGTTGGGAAAGCCACGTAATGTAATCAAAATAGACTTGACAACATAATCAGTTTTTCTCAGGATTGATTTAATGTTTTTTCTGGATGCTTTGTTTGTTTACAGGAAGCATGCTTCAAATTAGATCTTATAGATCCAGCTGGGTCCTCTCTAATGACACATCTGTCACAGTTCGGCACAAATGTACTCTAGATGAGTGACATTTAGAGCTGGCATACGCTCTATGTTCAAATGTTTATTTATATCACTAATTGAATATAGCAGTCTTTTAAGATGACAAATGTCAACTCTGCATTCTGTTCTCCTTCAAGTCCTACATTGTGTTTATGTTGACTCATAATGTTAGTCAGAAATAGGGTAAACATTTTGGGTGACAAACA
This sequence comes from Lissotriton vulgaris, assembly GCF_964263255.1. Classification (NCBI taxonomy): domain Eukaryota; kingdom Metazoa; phylum Chordata; class Amphibia; order Caudata; family Salamandridae; genus Lissotriton; species Lissotriton vulgaris. The sequence goes on along the minus strand of NC_141689.1, from coordinate 313,927,824 downwards.
CCCCTCCTAACTCAATAAACTATTTTGTTCAAACCACAGTTCTGAGAGAATCTTTCCTCAGCCCTTGGCAGCTGTAGCACAAGCGGCAGGCAATTCACTAAAAACTTAGAAATTCACTAAAAAACAAAAGTTACATCAACGTTATAATCAGGTACAGATTTTACACGTACAAAACCACAGAAATTCAGCAGTTATAGTTATCTCAAGTAACAATAACCCGTGCCCTAAGGTAACTATAACTCACGCTTTTGCCATGCACTGCTAACTACCCCACATATTACATTTGCAGCTGAATTATTGATGAGAAAACGGTGCATGGTGTGGGCACGATTTATAGTTACCTTAGAGCAACCTGTAAAGAAAAGATGGTCTTTATTATCTCCACATTAAAAACCTGTAGAATGCACAAGTTATTGCTGATATAAGGAGAGAAACAAAGATGAAGTGCATAATCAATTATCTCTAAATGAGACCAAACAAATCCAAATCCGTGTTTACATTTACTGGAGAAGATGCTTAAAACGCTGCCACTACCTACAATACCTAAATAATACACATATGTTATAGCAGAATTGCTGATTCTAAAATGTCATTCTCCTTTTTTGGAAAATAAAACTTCATAATTCCTGACAAGTTTAGAGAGTTACATTTATTCATTATGCACTCTGAGAGACAATGAGTGAACCTGTTACAGGATCATCATTTACTGAGAGTCTGAAATGTTTGTGGGATTCGACTTGCTGTTTGTGCGATGTGTTTCAAATAGTTGGTGAGGGTAGGTTTGAGGGTACTAAACAGTTGTCACGCTCCTGTATCATATGTCCCATTAAAACATTTTTAATCTTAGACATCAATAAAGATGTATGTGCTGCTACATGAGGATATAGTTGTCAACCCACATCATAGGATTTGATTAAGCCTTTTAGCTGCCTAAAGATATGAGACACCTCTGAAAGAATCCCTCTGTAGGTATCATGATTGACACCACATTGGATTGGCTATACTTGCGAAAACGGTAAGCTAGCTGTCTCCTGAAGGACTTACCCTGCTTATCTAAGGCGACATTCTCTGCTATGCTTTTTAACAGCCAGCCTATTAAAGTTACAGCAAGAGTCAGAGATAACCTCTCCTTTTTGTTCAAGGCAATTGTTTAGCTTTCCTTATTGTTTTTCAGTTATTAGAGTTACCTAACCATATTTCTAAAATCCAGAAAGCCCAACAGATGCACCGCAATAATCATATCAATATTCACTAAACAGGTTATTTTTCTAAACCTTGCATATTTACCCAAGCCATATCAAACAAATATTTACTGGTTTTACATGGCACCTAATGCCTATTCTTAATATTCTTTATCCTATCACCTTTTCTGTACATTACAGCGTCTCTATTCAAAACCTTAAAAATGTAAAAAAGATATATTCCAATACCTTTTCAAATTGAATAGCTCTTATTGGCAAATATTTATTTTCGTAGAGTAAAACTCCCTCACTGCCTTTATTGTCTAGATAATACAGAAATGTTGCAATGGTATCAGCAATGTCCAGAATTTATCGTCCTTGCTTTGAAGGTTAAGTTTGATAAAACGAGACAGGCATCCTTCTCAGTCTTTTATACTCCAAAGTAAGCATGGAAAAAAATGTTATTATGCCGGTGAAATAATTTTACATACGATTTTTAAAATAAGCATGCATCTCTACCATGTGTAATTGCTTAGAAAACGGATATGAGTTGCCGGCATACTACATTTCGCCTTGAAGGTATCATTTTTTAAACTTTTTTTGGAATTTCACCAAATGTCACTAGAGAAAATGACGTGATTTTGCACACATAAAACAACCCCAACCCTCTAACCTTGAGCCCTAAAAACTACCCTACCTCCCAAGCCATTTAAACTGCCCCAGGGCCCTTGAGCCTTAAAACCTACCCCAACCTCCAAAGCCCTAAAAAGTACCCCAGCCCTTAACTCCAACCGCCGAACCCTAAAATCGACCTTGACCGCCCCAAGCCCTAAAAACGGCCCTGCCCCCAAAGCCCTAAAAGCAACCCTGAACCTCCAGTCCTAAAACAACCCCGCTCCCAGCCCTGAAAACAACCCTTGCCCCTAACCCTGAGCCCTAAAAGCTACCCCAACCCTTAAAACTACCCACAACTCCCCCAAATTCTGGCCCCAGCCCCACTTACCTCAATGTGCCCTCTCCCGATCCTTCCTGTTCCTAGGCCGACCCATTTCAGCATTTAGACTACGAATTGCTTTAACACGCATATGAGTGGTAAAAGCATATGCGTGGTTAAGGCAAGCCTGGTTGCGATTTCTTTAGAGTGGCACGCCTGACTGCCCGCATTGTTCAGGCAGTTTCCTGCAATCAAGTAATACCTCAAATTGTTAAGTGTTTTTAGAAGAAACAGTTAACAGAGCATTTCATAATCCACATTTTCAAATAATCTAGCAATTGGTGTTCAAGGTTTTGCTGTCAAAGAGGGTTGGAAACTCCACAATACGTGGATAAAATGTTTAGAGAAAGTAAACATTCAATGCTTCATAAAAAGCGTAAAGTAAAAAATTACTTCTACATCGTTAACTTGATCTGTAGGGCTAGTAATGTACCATAATTTGCTTTTCTTTTAATAACTCTTTGTTTCATAAATATTTAGCCAGGTGCTGATATTACACCGCATTATTATATAAACATTAGATTGAATAAGTCAGCTTCTGCAGAGGAGAGTCTGAAAGTCTGAAGATCCGCTGTATTCCTCAGTATATTCATAGTGCAGAGCATCGCCACAATGGCGTTGCATTGGATACTGACACAGGGTTTCTCGTCCCCATCTACGTAGCTGAAACCGTAGACTTTTGGGAAGGTATTGCCTCAGCTGTTTGCCATGTTAAACATATCCCTGAATGCTATAATCACTGCTTGGGACAGGTGCTTAGCAAATTCATTGGGCACCAACACTTAGATTAGGAGGGCCCAAAGGTTATTCTAGTATTCCCTCCACCTCCTAGAAAGTTTATGAAAGGGGCCCTTTGGTTTACTATATTGTGATACATCCCAGGCCCCCTTCTGATGTAATCAAAAAAGCACCATTCTAGAATGCTATGTGGTGCTGATTGTTAGAGAAGTAGTACCGGGTAAAGAGAACTCTTTTTCTATACACTGGAAGACATGCATGTATTATGTAGTTTAATAGGCTTAATAAGTCTAGGATCAAACGTGTGGCCTATGCAGAATTAGTAAGGTAAGGTAAGGGAAGGTAATTTTATTATGCATAGTTAATTAAAACCAGTGCAAACATTTTACAAAAGAAGATTAAAATGTCATAAGAAAATTGATTCATTAAAACGTCATTAAAAAGAACATGCAGAAAAAGCCCTATCTAATGTCCAGGTGCATTACTTTTGAGGCAGAAGAGCATGTATCATTGAGTTCTGGTTAGCGTCTATATGTTTCCTATGTCAATGATCGGAATGTTTTTTGACAGTTTTTGCTCAATTATCGCAAGGAACTTTACATACCTGCAATTCAGTTTCGTGTTTGCAGGGTTTAGGCAAGCCAGCACCGCTTGCCTTCTAGTGCGAGATTCTATCTGCTAAAGCTGGTCCTTTAAGAGCTGTTGGCGTGCTGGCGAAGCTCTTGGCAGAGGCAAGTCATATGAAGTATATCACCCTTCTCTGTGTTGCAAAAGGTGCAGGCATCGTGGCCATTGCTCCTGAGCCATGGTGGAAAATGCTCTCTAATGGGCAAGACCCCTAGTCTGTATTTCAAAAGATTTAGTAGTTCAGGCTCTAACTCTCTTATAAGGAAGATCCCAGCTTTGGATCTGTTCATGAATGGGTAACACGGTTGGGATTAGTCGGTTGACTGCTTAGAAGTGCATTTGTTTGTCATCCACATACATTTAGACATTCACCTAGTATTTATTGAGCAGGTGTGCTGGAGATGTATGTAGATATTCAGCAAAAGGCAAGTGTGGGGCAATCCTTGGTGAATGCATGAGGGTACCTCATGCCAGTGGTAGCTAGTCATCCTTTCATTAATTGGGACTTCACACCTGCCTTAAATTTGAAGATGCAGAGGGTGCTCCCCCACCAAAAAATCAGGTCAGATAGTTCCTTTTAGAGCACATTTTTAACATAATTATTCTAAACTCCAAAAGCTGTCAAAAGGCATTCATGAATTTTTGCTGTACCGTATGGAGTGACGTGTGCTTGAGCACCCTCACTCCCCGAAGTGTTGCAGGTCTCTCTCCCTAAGATAATTTTATGACAATGGTGGCAAAAAAGTGACTTTTGCCAGCAAAGTTGTGCTGCAAAATATCTTAAAACTTATAGGTGAAACTGGTAAATTATACCTAGTCTGTCATAGCATCAATCTACAATTTACAATTCTCAATTTAACTTTTTCCATCCTGCCCCTTCAAAGTATGGGGCATATTACCAAGGGCCTTATCGCCGCTTTAGCAGGAATTTTTCCTGCAAAAGCGGCGATAATTTTATCGCCCTATTACCTAGCTGTCGCTAACACCAGTTAGCGACAGCTAGTAGGAGATAGTGATCATCTTGGGGCCTGCCTGTTGATATTTATCGCTAATGACATGCAAAGTGGGCGTGCCAAGATGTTAGCGACTGGAAACAGTAGCTAATAACGCAATCTCCTATTACCTACTTTTGGAAATATTCGCGCTGAGCGCGAATATCTCCAAAAGCTAACGCCTGCCCAGAGCAGTTCTAAGCCATGTTATCCAATGGTAGGTGGATAACATGGCTTAGAGCCTTAGCTCGGTAATGCACGAATATCGCTGACTTTTCAGCGATATTCATGTATTTCGGCTGATTTTTATCGCTTTTGAGATAAACCTTGATAATAGCCAGGGGCGTAGCTAGAGCTTGTGGCGCCCGGGGCTATCCCTCAGATTGCCGCCCATGGCATCCGCAGCCATGTGATTGTGAGCTTATGTCTCGGAATCGAATTTTGAATCTCACCTCACTGTCATATTTCAGGCCCAAATATTTCTCACGTGTATCATTGGAATGCTAGTTTTTCATTGGTCTATTAACTAGTGCAAGTAAGTGTTAACTATCTGAACTCGCAGTTGTAGAGGGCTGCGCACAGCACCCCTAGTATTTGCAATTTTCTGTTGAGTGTTTCTTTTCATTTGATTATTTAGCTTTCCATCAACAAAACATACAGAGAACTAATAGTGCAGCATAGTTACAGTTGACACAGGGAGTTTCATTTAGGTAGGTGTGGTGGGTGCAGAGTGTAGGCAGGGGAGCCAAATGTGTACTCTCAACTTAGAAGAACACAAACCCTTCCTCCGTCATACACGTTACTACTACACAATGTGCATGTGTGTGGCCGAGGGGGGAGGGGGGAATTTTCAGACCCAAGTCTGATGCAAGGTCTGTTCAAAGGGACTACCGTCAGGTGCAGTCAGATCCGACAAGTGTTCACTATTGGGTGAAACTTGTGAGTCCAATGCTTCCCCCTGCTCACGCTCTGCACTTGTATCAGTGTCTCCCAATGCTATTGAGTCATAATGTACACTGTTATGTTAACATTGTTTACCAAGAGTTCCAGGCATGACAATGGCGAATAATTCAACCATGTGAATCTCTGAAATATCTAGTATTAGAGAAGATATGTTTAATATTTTTACATTTCAACCATATATAATCTCCAATTGCAAGCCCACCAATTTAAAATCCATATAACATTTACTAACTCTGCATCAAGTTCTGCTCTTATAAATATCTCAATTCATCCTAAACAGGCAAATAAGCAACTATATTCTCTGTGTCGGATACAGGATGTGCGTCACACTTCTTGCCAATTCATTTTACTAGAAACAATAGGCAGGATTTCATTACTGTTCTATTACACAGTTCATTTACGATTATTCTCTGTCAATCTGAGAAAATCTAGCAACAGAAGCATATGTTTGATAAAGAAAACTTCAAATTAACATCATTACACAGCTCTTCCCAGTTTGCTTCTCTTTGGTGTTCTATCTGGTGTCTATATCCTATTTAGAGGAAACTTATTTCATATTGAATAGCCTTGATCAGCGTTGTTTTTTTAAGGTCAGAAATCATTTCCAGAGGTAGAATTCTACTTTTTCTGAATTATCTAAGAAAATAGGAATTTGATTTTCACTTGTGTAGAGCACTAGAGACAGTATTTTTTGTGAGAGCACCTTTAAAAGAAATAAAATGTCTCTAGTATATAAAGTTTTTAAAAACTGAAAAATACCACACCAAACATAACTTTCCTTAGCTAAGTGACATTGGGCATGAGAGGACTAAGGAAAAGTATTGGTTATTGTAATTTGTAAATATTGATAGCTCTCAGGGCTTTAAGTGGGACGGGTCTCACCGATGCTGAGCACCGGCAGTTTTTTAAAGGGGGCCTCGAAACGGGTCTCTATCTGGCTCTGGTTTGTGCCCTGGCAAAAGCACTCACTTCTCACTATTGGAGAAATTACAGCATGGTGTCATGCCAGGTGAGCATTGTAGGGTAAGGGAATTCCTGTAGAGAGAGTCATTTTCTCTGTTGATTTCCATTCTCTTTTTGAAACTCAGGAGCAGCAACATTGTTGTGGTGTCACCAGGGCTTTAAATGTAAGATTTTTCAATATTATATATAAGCCATAGTTGTTGCCTATTTATCTTATGCAACTAACAACCACTGACAAAGCCAAAAGTCCTGACTTGTTGTAGGTATGATGTTACTTGTTGTATCACATATCTGGATACAATGACAGAAACCGCAAAATACAAGTCGGGTGGTACACCATGCTAAACACAGATTTTAAGCTTATGTGTTTTAAGCCACGCCCTTAATTACACTGGCCACGCCCACCACCCTTTGAGAGAGCCTCCTACCCCCAGTTTTTTCATCCCACTTGGAGCCCTGATAGCTCTTACACACCTATGGAATTTGTTGTTTATCTGCCGGCAATGAGAATGTAAGTCTTCTGCTCCAATGACGATTACTTTGTTTAACTTTTGTATTTAATTCTTTCTTGGGCATAATTAGCTAACGCCGTTAACTACTGCTGTGCCTGGAACTCACTAAGGGGGAGATCTAATTCGAATAACGCAAAAATCACCCGCTTAGTCCGATGCAAGTCCATCACAGGTTTTCCCAATGCAACCTCTCGAGAACAAGCACTCCTTTTCTCCTCTTTTCTCACATGAGTTAATCAAGATGTTGCTACTTCAGAGCGACTCTGGGACCGCTGGAAATCTCGGCGATTCTACATCTTTGGCTGAAGCTGAACACCAATATTTCCCAGGTGTGGCAGTGTGAGAAGAAAGGAAATACATCTGTCACAAAGCATTCCGATAGCACACCAATTAGTTCTCTCAAAAGCTGCCACATTTACTGCAAGATTTTTGAACTGAGCTGTCTGTGGTTGCGACAGACACTGAACATGGAACAATAATTAATTTGAAATGTTCTTCACATTGCCTGGGCTGAATAGAAGATTTGAGTTGCTTAACTCGATCTTTGGGGACTACTTGGCTCAATATCTGCCAGAATGTTTTCGAGTCCTTCTCAAAAGAATTAGTCGCTTACATTAAAACCAACAAGTCTACGTCCCCTAATTTCGGGGTGAATAACTATGATCGGGAGAGCAATTTAAGTAAAGCAGGCCCCCCTATTGGGCCTGGTGCTATGTAGAAATTACACCGGGGCGCCCCGGGCGTGGGCATAAAAGTTACTGTCACAGCTCACCTTAAACAACTTAACTACCTGGAATCAAACCGTGGTGACGCAACTGTTCGTCTGCTCTCCTGGGCTGATGGACCCGACGTGAATCGCCCTGAGCAGAACATCATCCTAATGCCTGCAGCAAAATCATTGTGCTGCCTGAACACCGGAAAAGAGGCGACCGCGTAATGCGTCACTACCGGGCTACTTCTCAGCGCACCGCAAGTGCTGACCACACTTTATGCCCAGGGCCGTCATTGGTCGCGCTTTCGCGCGCTACATGATTGACGGCCCTGGGACGGAATCCACCACAACCACAAACTAGGTACGTATCTTGCGCATGCTGCACTGCAGGCAGCATGATTTGCGATCAGGTGGGCTTGCTCATCGTGCTCGGGCCCCAGTGGCGGCTCGGCCTTTATAATTTATTTGAGGACACTGACACTGTACATTGAGTGTCCCCAAATAAATTAGAAAGGTTGCCGCCACGGCCGTCGCCCCCACAATAGTACCGCCTGGGGCGGACCGCCCCCCTAGCTACACCAGTGATAATAGCAAGGTTTATCTGCGACAAAAATCGGCGGAGCTCGGCGATAATAATATTGCCGCTAAGCCAACACAGTGATAATTATCGCTAGTTGTTGTTAATATGCTCCTATATTTCCCATTATATGTGTTAAATAAGGATCTCTTTGAAATGGTGAGACTGAGTAAAAAAACTGATTTTACAGTCTTAGGCAATGCATACAGTAGCCGAACTCGACGTACCCTGAAGGCCCATGTAGAAGTGCTATCACTCAAGTTACCGGGACATTAAACGCACAGATTAGGGTTTCAGACAACAGTATTGATTATCACTTTCCTACCTTCTGCCAATATATATTTGAAAATGTAATAATTTGTCCCCAAACATCAGCTTGTCAGTTTATGAAAATGAACACAAGAACCGGGGTAAGCATGCAAAAGTTGCTGGACATGGACGGATTGGGATTGTCCACTAACAAAACAAAACTATTCGCTATGGCCTGTGGCCACCCGCTAAGTAAGCTGAGTTCTTCTCATTTCAGTGGTAGCAAACTGCAGTGTGTGCTGTCCTTCACGTACCTGATCCCCTTCGTTAATAAAAGGATCTGGAAACATCTGATAAGAGTAGGAGATCTCAATTCGAGCAGTCAATGGTTCCAAAATTTAGGTTTGCTGCTAAATTGGTTTAATAGTCCTTGAAGGTGACGCTGGTTCTGCATGGGGTTTTGAATAAACTGGAAGAATGGCGCTCAAGCCAGTTTGCGGTGAAGTGAGAAATATACAGAATATTTATGGTGCTGCCAGGTCAGGGGAAACCCAAACAACCCCTGAAAAAATGTGGTTCGGACCCACACTGCAATTTGCAAACCAAGTCCTGGGTACACGTTCAAGAAATGTTTAAGAGTGTCAATGCAGAGTAAAAATAGGAAAACCAGCCAACAGGTGTTTTGTCACCTGGATATTCACCTGTGACTCTTCAGGGCTGGGAAAGACATAAGAAGTATAATATAGTACAATGTAATGATAATGATCAATGACATCTGTGAGGTGACAAAATGAGAGGCATCTCTCTATGTGTGGAAACCCTAAGAGAATCATGGGAAGGACATGTAAAAGTGACTTCACAGCACATGGGACAGAAACTATTAGTGGTATGAGTGCACTTAAAGAATAAATATCAACGTAGGGACAACAACAAATGGTGAACCTATATGTATTCCATAGCATACCTAAAACATTTGCAACGATAGTGGAGTGATATGTGAGTGAGTAATATTAGAGTGACAAGAAATGTTGTGCCTTCGTAAAGACATTCACACTTAGTGTATAAAACCTGAAATAATCCTGAGGAAAAAGAAGGGGGAAGCAAAAATCCAAAGGATGGAGTAGCATGACTGGAATCGCGGAAAAAAAGAATACCGACATTTGTATTAATTCATACAATCTAAAATGGAGCGGAACAAGCAACCTTAACAAAGAGTACGATAAAGGCGAAAAGGTATAAAGGAAAAACTGCTTAAGAAAAAGACATGTAAGAAAAAAGAGAACGCAAAACTATGGAAGTGACCTGGGACAAGCGGGGTGTAGAAGAAAAATAAAAAAGTGTGGAATAAAAAGTAAGAAAGTGAGCTAGGGTACCTGAATGGAGAAACGTATGATTGTGCGGTATCTGGGAAAGGGTGACAGCGAAAGATAATGCTACATGAGTACAGAACGTATTGTCACGCAGGTACAGGAAGGGAGTGCAACAATAACCAAAATCACTTAGCGTGCACTCGCCGCTGGACCGGTGATAATTCCAACCTGGTCAGAACGGGTAAGTAAAACCTCTAAGGTAGTTAGCGACGTGCAGGTGATGAAAAAGGTGAGGATGGGTGGGGCCCTTCCCTGTGGCTTCAGGATCCACGTATGGCGGGCGGGTACGTCCGTCTAAAAAGCTGCCTCTCTGGCAAAGTAAGTAGGGATTATGAGACAGGACTCCCATGGAGTCAGGGATTGATGAATAACGACGGGCGCATAAGCCGGGCTTACCTGTGTGTGCAGGAGAAGCACTTGAAGGTGATATTTAAAATCTACAAGGTAAGGTTCACATCAGTTGTTTCATATGCTGCAGGTATCCGGGGACTTTGCGATACTGCACTGTTTCAGATTGGAGAAAATAAATTTTCTGTGCAGACTGCTACGACTCCCCAGTAGTGACCTGCCCCTGAGTGTCATGAGGAATTGGCTTTAATGAGTAGGGGACCTCATAAAGATTGCACCACCTGTTGTGAATATTGATTTGGTCTAGACCTGAGGCATCACTCAACCAAATGATGATTGTTGATTGTATAAATCTAGATAAGGGCTGTAACATTCAATGGATGTCTTACGTGAAGATCAATTGTACCTAATTGGATGCTCAGAAATTTTTGGTAATTCCCTCTGGCTAGACCATATGCCAAAACGTATCTATTAGCTCTGATGGCAATGAAAAGAGCAACACCTGAGTGTGGGAAAAGGGTGCTAGCGGTTTATACTCCATTAATTACTACTAACTGTAGGGAGCCATAGCTATTTATCGTGCCAAGTGATCAAAGGTACTACCTGGTAAGATTCCCCCTTAATGTGGCCCATTTATTGGTCTTCAATCCGAAGAGCATCTCACTGAGATAAAGATCGCGTGCCCTGCCTCTACGACTAAGAACCTACACAGTCCCTGCTGCACTTCTTCTTTTTCGGTGAGTTATACAGGGTACCAAGGAAACGTATTTTAATCCCTTTACTCAGATCCCTTAATATCAGAAGATGCAGACCAGTTTTATTTTATTTACATTTGCTACAAACTGATGTAGTGCGCCTTACAGTATATAGATTTATCGCTTCTGCAGAAAGGCTTCGCAACCTGGTTGGCGAGTAATTAGAATCTGTTATAATCAGTTTTATATAGGTAGAAGAGAAGAGTGTTCCGAGAGAATAAAATAAATTGGCAGATAGCAAGCAGTGTTTCATAAGCACAAATAGTCTTTGTGTCCAGTGTATGTGTTATAATGTTGTCTATAATTCTATTGCACGCCTACTCATATTTTCACTATTTGTATCTCTATGCTAATTTTAGCAGATTTTTAGGATGTATTTTATTTATTTTCCGAGAAATTTTAGCGGGTGGCATCATTAGGGTGATCCCATTGTTTGCTAAGTAGAAGTCACTTTGTGAATTAATAGCACGATTGTACGATGTTTCCAGTGCTTGCTGCTATATGCATATTTTGCACACAGTTTACCGCCAGAATGTTTTTATATGTGAAACCATTGTTTATGGTGTTGTAGTCCTGAGACTTTTTATTGTAGATATTGCAGAATTGGATTACAATGAATTCCGGGCACACCTGCAGGATTTGTTGGCCTATAGAGCAGCTAGCTCACAGTGCCACCGTAAGGCCCCCTAACTTTATCAGTGAGCGAATGGTTTCTGGCAACCACTGAACAAGACAACCCTGACCCCTCAGGGATCATGGAAACAGTACAGAACCTTTCGCTCAGTCACTCGTGCTCACTTACTCTCAGAGAAGTATACAAAGAATACACTGTGGGACTTTTTCAATACATTTGTTGAACCAACGTTATTCTTGTATAAAATACGTGTGCTGCAATGATAAATAGACAGAAGCAGGTAAAAGTGATTACAAGCACCAAAAGTGTAAATAGTAGATATAGTTCTAGCATGGTGCTAAACCAGTGTATATATGCAGGCATATAAAGCAAGGCACTAATCAAATGTACTTCTACTATGGGAACCCTACTCTAAGTGTACCTAGATTGTTTGTAGGTGTGGAGCCAAGAATCCCCCCTAAGGGACGATCCAACCCCATTACCTGATGGAAGAGAATGAAGAACCCGCCTTGGTCACGAACTGGACACCCCTCATGAGATGGCAGACCTCTGTGTGGTCCAGTCTCAGCATGCAGGAACCCTCGGTGTCAGCTGAAGTGCCTCTTCTACCAATCTATTGGGATGCTCATCTTTTATAATAGAAAGCAGCCTTGCACTGTGTATATAGATTAGTGATGTTATGGATATGTAGATAACCCTGTCGTCCCGTGGATGAAGATTGAAGTGACATTCGTACATAGTACGAAAAGAGACCTTGTGCATGATGTTTAGGGCATTGGGATAATGTTGTGTGTAGCTAGATATGTAAATAAGTTTAATTTCAGGGAAACTAATCGAACATTGTTGTGCAAACAAATATGTGCAAAAGGTAACGGCTAAAATGTTATTGTGAGGACAATGTAAGAAATAAACTGCTTCGCTACATGGGCCTAACTCTAGAATATAACACAGTGCCCAAAGAATATTTTTTTTTTCATTTTCATTAGGTACTCACATATGCTACAGCCAAGGATAGATAAACTCTGCCTTCAATGCCCATGAATCAACATTGCATGCCAAGACTACTTCCAATAAGCCATAAATATGCCAGGGTCACCATTTTGACCGAAATGTGCACTATACTACAGTGAATGGCCCGAAAAAGACTAGGAATTTGTGTAAGCGTGGTTGTGGCATGAGTGGTACCTTTCTACACATCATCTGGGAATGTCCGGTGGTATCCGCTTTTTGGTCCAGAGTGCATGACATTATGGGGCGGGTCACCGGTGTCTCTCTTTTGCCTGAGGCTCGTCGTTGCCTGCTTAATGTCTGGGAGCCTACGGACTGCACTACCGCTCAGACCTTCTGGGTAACTCTTGGCAACATGGTTGCCAAGAGGGACATAGCGCAACTCTGGGGTTCTCATATACCGCCTGGGATAACAGCTTGGAAGGAAAACATGGACTGGTGCATGTTTCGGGAGAAGACGATCTATGAGGCTCGGGCCGTCCCAGGAAGTGGGGCAGGATTTGGTCACAGTGGAATGAGTATCGTGGAGATATCTGCACCCCTCCACTCGATTATACTATTGATGCTCTCTCGTCCCCGTAATTGACGTTCCTGAAGACTGGCAAATACCACTTCTTCGTAATCCTTTTCACCATTCCCCCGCCCCTAGATATGAGTCGCTAAATTCTTTAGAGTCTGACTTCCTCCTCCTCTCCACCCCGAACCCTAGGTATTACTCCTACCATGAGAGTGTGTGTGATGTTTGTTATTTGTTTTCATCAAAATTATAAAAACGAAACCTGGTTCATCCTTTCTTTATTGGGTTTTGATGCCGGTGCACCAATACGTTGCTACTTATGGTTTCACTGTAATGCCTCGCTGTCTGGTATCCAGATGTTTCTTGTCATAGCGGCCGGCCCATTCGGGTTGTAGGCAGACGCTGTGTACTGTGCAATCCGAAAATAAAGGTTTAAAAAAAAAAAAAAAAAGACTAGGAATTGCCACCAAATAGCACCAATGTCAATGGACAACCATGAATTACTGAAAATACACCAGGCCATTATTTTGTTCAAAGAGGGCGTCATCTTGCATGGAGGACTTTCAGGTTTCACAAATGGGTACCTGCTGAAAGCCCCTGACATCCTGGTATACCTATGCAGATGATCAAGGCGGAATTACCTCCTATGATAGGAATGCCGGAAACAGAGACGTGGAGTGGGGAAAAACACAAGACTAGATCCTACTCTTCAATGACGAAATCATCTCAATTGAGGGATGGCACAACTCTAGCTTAGATATTGCAAGGAAAGGTCACTTAACCAGCTGCATAAAAGACAACGGACAACTATTAAGCAGGATATACTGGCTGGGTTGAACAATCCCACTGCAGCAATGTTATAAGGTTCACTTGTTTCAGAGCCGGGCATTGCTTTGATGAGCTTGAGCGGACCTGGATGCCAGCTCAAGGCCCCAGGACACAACTGAACACTTACTACCCAGAAGTTAAAATAGGCAAGCAAGAGAGAAAGAATTTAAACACAGTAACAATAATTAAGGGAGGCCTTGCAGCAGCAACTGAGGGAAAATAAATATGGAGGAAAGCAATAAATGGGAGGGAAGGGTAATGAGTGAGAACAGGTACAGTAGGAACAACATCAAGTTGCCATGAAAAGACTTTGGGGATGATTAGGATGGCAGGCAGATCGTCATCACCGGCCCGGCAGTGGTGCTTCCCACCATTCCAACCTGATTTACCCACTTCCATGTTACGTTCTGATAGCCGGCTGGGCAGACTTGGGTCTCAATATGGTGGCGGTGCCTAGCAGGCACCGCCATCCATATTAGGATGCTAGGTTTTAAAGGCCTTTCCATGGCGGCTTTGCCGTCATCGAAAGGCTGGTAGGGATTTGAAATGGGGGGCTGTTGCAGGCCCTCGGGTTGGGGGGTGGACTTGGGGGGTACATTCCCATGCACAAAGTGTCAGGCACCGCCCATCATGGCACTTTGGCATTGCGGCAGGTGCTGCTTACAGCAGCACCCGCCGCAATTTCAAACATGCAGAATGTGACCGCCAGGGTGGCGGAGGCATCCTAATTAGCGGTGCGGGACTGCTGCACATCGGGCGGCTGGTCCCAGCACTGCGACTAAAGTCCACCCGCCATCCTAATCACCCCCGTAAGAAATATTTTAGAGCATTTTTTTTCATGTGCGGGTCATGCTCCAACTCCCTTAGTCACTGGTGCTCGATGGACTTTCAAGGAAGCTCCTATCTGGTCCAGCACTCTTTCCCATGCATCACGTGGCTCTGTTGAGTAGGCTTGGCTGACAAGAAATGACACAGCGCTGAACTAGGAAACTGAAAACTGGAGACTCTGCAGTTCATACTGCATGTGATCCTGTGACCTGATGCACAGATTATAGTTTATCTTTTACTTAGCTTTAGATGAGCTTCTTGTTTTTTCACCCTTCCCTATCTTAACTTATTATAGGTTTGTGTGGCATAATGGAGGCTCTCTGATCCCCATCTATCCTGTGACCCACCCTAGGATAAGCTGGGAATGTTTGTGATCTGAGGATTAATAATGCATTTCTGTGGGCACTCAAGGACTGAAGTTTGAAGCGACCACGACTTGCTTTATAAGTGTCTCTGCTAGACATTGGGAATCATGGTGGCACATTAGCATGGAAGGAATCTAGGACCTGGGCTGTGATTTCACCAGCATTTGAAAATGTGTCTGCTGACTTTTCTTTTCCCAGCTTGTGCATGCATCAGCTTCATAAAAATTGTCAAGCCCCTGCTGAAAGCAAGGATCAGCCATACTGCTTCACATTCACATGGAGCAAGGGAAGGCATATGCATTTATTTTTTCTAATAGTGAATGCCCTTAAACAAAAGTTGTCAGAAAGAGGGAGGGATAAACCCTGCCTTTTGTATATGTGAGAGGTCTGCCACTACCTGGCATGAGGACAACTCTACTGATCCAATACTAACAATTGTATTCATGAAAGAGTATGTCCAAGTGCGTCCACCCAGAGTTCTGCCTTTCTAGTAGTATTGTGTGCTTGGGAGCATCATAGGCAACAAAGTGGTCAAGGTGGCAAAAGACTGTTTGCATATCCTGGTTCTTGTACGGAATGAGCCTTCTTCCCTTATATTGACTGATACTTTTTCCCTTGGGAGTCTAAAACCAGACTCATGTTCATGGATGACATAGTTTAAAGAAAACATTTTAGATTTGCTAATAATATTGCTTCGATTTCCAATTAAAGTTATTGGTTACATAGAAACACGTTTACTTGCACAAATGTATATAACATGTGCTCCCATTTTATGCATTCAAACAGCAAAGTTAAATCTGTATGATTCGTACCTAACTCAGAGCTAGTAGGATGACGTTGAAAGTCTACATGTTATATGTGTAACTACCTTTACTGTATGTACACACAGAACAACTGAGCACACCAATATCATTATTTCCAAACTCGGTAATATAGGTATTTCTCCAAACAATCCAATGACGTCTCAGTACCCTATATGTTCAAGATCCAGAAAGTCTCAAAAAGGAAAATCAAGTAGTCCAAACAGATCTTCTTAAGTTGAGGTCCGTTTTTAATTTCCACAGTTCACAAGAAGAAAACAGCAGCCGACGCGCGTTTCGCCCACAGGGCTTTCTCAAGGCTCGTTACTAATTTCTCCAAAAGTCTGTGATTGTAAGTATTCTCTAAGATGCACTTCTCTGTGGCGGATGGATAGTATCCCGGATGTTTGACAACACATTTGCAGATTAATATTGTGAGTTTGCGCTCCTATTCTGATTCATCAATATGATAGTCGTGGCCCCAATATATACAATCTTGTCCTCTTCCAAGTTTAACATCCAGTCCTAGGATCCAAGTCCATCCTTTATAGAATAGTACTGTCCATTTGAATCTTGATACATCTAAAAGTATGCTCTTCTCCTCCTGAGAGCGTTAAACGGGGGCCCACTCATACTCCTTTCTCGTACACTTTACTGCATGTACTGCGCTTACTATTTTAATGGATCAGTCCTCAGTTGATGTTGAAATTAGTACTAATAAAATTAGATAGGCAAGGTCAAAAGATAGTGTAAGTGAAGGCCAGACATTATGGCCTGATTTAGAGTATGACGGATGGAGTAGTGCCGATGAAATAGTGGATGGCATTGCCTCCGCCATCCTGATGGCACTCCATCCACTAAATGTAAAGATGACCGCCGGCCCAGCAGTAATTCCTAAACATTGACAAGAACCCCTATGATGACAGGTACTTTCAGTGTACAAAAAGTTTGGTGGATGGCTACTGTCTGTTTTGACACCCATCAATCAACTTTACAAAGTTTTTGTTTGTCAGAAACAAACTCCTAAAGTGGAAGCTTTCTCCCAGGGTGTGGGGGTTATTTTTTTTTCTGTGCCACACCACCAGGTTTTTTTCTGGCAGAGAAAGACTGGAAAAAAACAAGACATCACATTGTTCAGTATAAATAGGGAAGACAGTGTAGTGTCCTTTCTCCATAGGGCCATCAAAGGAAGTATTCCATCTACAAAGTAAACCGGTGCAATGCAGAAGGACTGCTTAAAGTCTGCCCATCTCGAAAGAAGCTGGGTGGACTGAGCTTTTATCGGTCAGGGTTATTGTTGCATTTGTGACAGAGTACCTGTCTGTAAAACATAAACTGCTTGTGCAAGGGTTCATAGACAAGTTAGAGATAAAGACCACCCAACCATTAATACGACACAGTTACTCAAATACAGGTGTGAGTTGGGAATGACACAAAAACAAATGAAGCAAACCCTTACTAAAACATACTGGCAACAACCTTATGCCACTCATCTTCCAAAACATTGAAAATAAAGGCCCAACGTTTTTAGAAGCCTACTATCATTGCTGGATGCCAGAGTCATGTAGAAACATGGCAACCTACTTTTATTCTCCTTCATGCTTTTTTCTACCACCATCACACGCTTCCTGCATTTTTATCAATATTGTTTGGTCCCTGCTTTCTCTATTTGTCACTGTTAATTTTTCTGTTTCTCGTTCTTTTGACTTTTTCTGTCTTTCTCTCTTTTGCTCTCGGTTGAAGCCTGATCAATGGTGGTGTCCACCAGCTGAAACCAATAGCACAGATTAGGCACTGGTTTCTATGTAGCTATATTAGTACCTTTCTAATGAACAAACTTCATTTTAACCTGGCGTTGTGTAGGTCAATTATGCCCAAATTCAGCACACTCAGCCACCCTATCGAAATGATCATATGTGCAAATTGAAAACTCAAGAATGCAAGTCATCTTTTCCCCACGATTCTTTGCCCATCCTTCACTCATATGAGACAGCCAGGAGAAATAGGCTTCCTACAATTTCGATGGACCTAGTAACTTCTGTTACCGGATCCATCAGTATTAACACTCCACTCGTACTGAGGGCATCGGCCATCAACCACTTTGCACAAAAGTGCATATAATTTGGGAAACTAAGTTTTTTTATTGGTTGTGGCTTCATTCTGTATAACTCAGACCTAAAGCTGCCATAAACTACAGTAGCTTTTGATGGTATAACAGGTAGCAGAAGCCATTGCTGATTCATTTTCCCATGATTTTCATTCATCATATTGTTTAGCTCCTTCGCTGCGGCAGCTATTCTGCCGCAGCGCTAACGGTCGCGGGCGGGCGCGCGGCTCACCTGCGCTGGTGACAGAACCGTTCCGTCACGGCTCACGGGTGAGCTGTGCTTGTGACGGAACGGTTCCGTCACGGCCCCGCCTGCTTAATAAAACCCGCCGCGCAGGTGCAAAATCAGCGCCGCGCAGGCGCGGCGGCCGGGCCGTGACGGAACCGTTCCGTCATGAGCACAGCCCACCCGAGGGGCGTGAAGGAACGGTTCCGTCAGTAGCGTTGAACGGGTTAATTGCTATAAGTGTCTTTCATTTCACTTATTTAACAGGATAGCCGTTGGGAAAGCCACGTAATGTAATCAAAATAGACTTGACAACATAATCAGTTTTTCTCAGGATTGATTTAATGTTTTTTCTGGATGCTTTGTTTGTTTACAGGAAGCATGCTTCAAATTAGATCTTATAGATCCAGCTGGGTCCTCTCTAATGACACATCTGTCACAGTTCGGCACAAATGTACTCTAGATGAGTGACATTTAGAGCTGGCATACGCTCTATGTTCAAATGTTTATTTATATCACTAATTGAATATAGCGGTCTTTTAAGATGACAAATGTCAACTCTGCATTCTGTTCTCCTTCAAGTCCTACATTGTGTTTATGTTGACTCATAATGTTAGTCAGAAATAGGGTAAACATTTTGGGTGACAAACACCCCTCCTAACTCAATAAACTATTTTGTTCAAACCACAGTTCTGAGAGAATCTTTCCTCAGCCCTTGGCAGCTGTAGCACAAGCGGCAGGCAATTCACTAAAAACTTAGAAATTCACTAAAAAACAAAAGTTACATCAACGTTATAATCAGGTACAGATTTTACACGTACAAAACCACAGAAATTCAGCAGTTATAGTTATCTCAAGTAACAATAACCCGTGCCCTAAGGTAACTATAACTCACGCTTTTGCCATGCACTGCTAACTACCCCACATATTACATTTGCAGCTGAATTATTGATGAGAAAACGGTGCATGGTGTGGGCACGATTTATAGTTACCTTAGAGCAACCTGTAAAGAAAAGATGGTCTTTATTATCTCCACATTAAAAACCTGTAGAATGCACAAGTTATTGCTGATATAAGGAGAGAAACAAAGATGAAGTGCATAATCAATTATCTCTAAATGAGACCAAACAAATCCAAATCCGTGTTTACATTTACTGGAGAAGATGCTTAAAACGCTGCCACTACCTACAATACCTAAATAATACACATATGTTATAGCAGAATTGCTGATTCTAAAATGTCATTCTCCTTTTTTGGAAAATAAAACTTCATAATTCCTGACAAGTTTAGAGAGTTACATTTATTCATTATGCACTCTGAGAGACAATGAGTGAACCTGTTACAGGATCATCATTTACTGAGAGTCTGAAATGTTTGTGGGATTCGACTTGCTGTTTGTGCGATGTGTTTCAAATAGTTGGTGAGGGTAGGTTTGAGGGTACTAAACAGTTGTCACGCTCCTGTATCATATGTCCCATTAAAACATTTTTAATCTTAGACATCAATAAAGATGTATGTGCTGCTACATGAGGATATAGTTGTCAACCCACATCATAGGATTTGATTAAGCCTTTTAGCTGCCTAAAGATATGAGACACCTCTGAAAGAATCCCTCTGTAGGTATCATGATTGACACCACATTGGATTGGCTATACTTGCGAAAACGGTAAGCTAGCTGTCTCCTGAAGGACTTACCCTGCTTATCTAAGGCGACATTCTCTGCTATGCTTTTTAACAGCCAGCCTATTAAAGTTACAGCAAGAGTCAGAGATAACCTCTCCTTTTTGTTCAAGGCAATTGTTTAGCTTTCCTTATTGTTTTTCAGTTATTAGAGTTACCTAACCATATTTCTAAAATCCAGAAAGCCCAACAGATGCACCGCAATAATCATATCAATATTCACTAAACAGGTTATTTTTCTAAACCTTGCATATTTACCCAAGCCATATCAAACAAATATTTACTGGTTTTACATGGCACCTAATGCCTATTCTTAATATTCTTTATCCTATCACCTTTTCTGTACATTACACCGTCTCTATTCAAAACCTTAAAAATGTAAAAAAGATATATTCCAATACCTTTTCAAATTGAATAGCTCTTATTGGCAAATATTTATTTTCGTAGAGTAAAACTCCCTCACTGCCTTTATTGTCTAGATAATACAGAAATGTTGCAATGGTATCAGCAATGTCCAGAATTTATCGTCCTTGCTTTGAAGGTTAAGTTTGATAAAACGAGACAGGCATCCTTCTCAGTCTTTTATACTCCAAAGTAAGCATGGAAAAAAATGTTATTATGCCGGTGAAATAATTTTACATACGATTTTTAAAATAAGCATGCATCTCTACCATGTGTAATTGCTTAGAAAACGGATATGAGTTGCCGGCATACTACATTTCGCCTTGAAGGTATCATTTTTTAAACTTTTTTTGGAATTTCACCAAATGTCACTAGAGAAAATGACGTGATTTTGCACACATATGCAACTCCATCATTGTTGAGTCAAATATTTAATCTCCAGTAGATTGCCCATAAATTGTTGTATTACTCAATTGGCGATACTACTCGCCTTCTAATCCACACACCATACAACTAGCATTACTACTCACAGTGCTCTCTATTGTATTGCTGAACATAAATGGCTTCTTTAAGTAAACTAAAATAAATAAAATGCTCTGCTACCTATTGATAAATTATCCCCACATTGCACTACTACGGAAGACCCACATGACAGATAAGGATCAGAAAAACTGAAATGCGACTGGGTAGGAAAACTAATACTGACCTCTAGTTTAACGTGTTTGACTGATGGTACTCCCACGGGCCATTTTTCACAGGAGAGGTGCAGTTACTATTCTTTTGCATCAGTCCTTCATGTTAGAGGGTACAGGTCTACACACTCAGGTGAAGGCTTCCCTTTGCTAAATTCAACAGCCACAACAACAAGTGATAGATGGAATGTTTTAATTAATCACAGCTACTGGCAATGGCGGAGGCCAGCATCCCAGTCAATAATTTTTGGCCCAACATGCCACCTCAGTTTGGGACCAGCCGTATGAAAATCAGCCTTGACCCTGCTCCATTAGGAACAGTCCAACCCAAACTTCCAGGTCAGAAGGGCTGTTCCCATTGGAGCATGGTCAAGACTGAACTGCATGTGCCTGAGTCTTCCATTATAAAGACACACCCACACTGGAGTCAGACAATCCAGTCTTACATGCAATGTTCCAAACTCTGAAACGTATTCACATATCTCTAAAGTTGCACCCATAGAAACATCAAAATGGTTTGATCTGGTTCAATGCACTGCTTATTGAGGGTCGAACATTATACTTGCCCACTTAGAAGTGGAAAGGTATTCCCAGACAGTACAAGAATGTCAGATTTGATCATTCAAATCTTTAAAGCAAGAATTCCAATGTGAGAGGGTGAACAATGGAACTGCATGTATCTAATACACTGTCTGAAAAGATGATTTTTACCCAAAGATCTGCTGTCAGTGCAAACATTTCCTTTACTCTTCTACTTGGTAGGATGGAGAGGTTAAAGGTGCAGGACTACACTGTAAAACAAGGCAACCCATTGCTGCGTGTTACCGCTCTGCTTAAAGCGCTGTAATTTTTTAAAACTCCCGTTTTGTATTTGCGTTGACATTCTTTAATTGTAACCCCGTTTTTAAAACTTCCTCCCACATACTTGCACGTTAAATTGGGTCCTCACCGCGATTTAGCGGGTCTCCTGTGTGCTCCTCGTCACCCTCGACGCCATCTTAGGGGTCAGAAAGGGACGCTTGAGGCCAGTGCAGGTTAGCGCTCCAGCAGTCAGGTTGACTAGCCTGAGCCCTATTTTAATACGAGGATGCTAGCGCACGGCGCATGCGCAAGGCGTGTGTGCCGTAGTAACGCCGGAGTCACGCCAGAGTCCAGCCCGTCTGCGCCCGTCCGTGCTAAGGACGAGCTGGACGAGGGGACGCCTAATGGTATTACGAGCCGAGCCAGACGATTCTGGTACCCTCACCAGGTATTGTTAGATCTGAAACCTGCTCGACTACCTTGCCATTACACGTTCCCCCCTGAGGCTGTACACTCGTTTTCCACCTGTGGATGTTTTAGGTCCCGTTGCACTGCTGCTGTGTCGTCTTGCCGACCTTTTAACACAATTCCTTTGGCGGACCGTCCTTTAGACACAAGCAGAGAGCATGGCTATTTGATTAATGCTAGATCTTTAATCAAGAATAACGTCTCTTTTAAAGACTTTGTTGGGGTAAATAAACCCTCCTGGGTCTTTATAACGGAAACATGGGCGTAAGAATCCTCTGTGCCTGATCTCGTTGAGGCAGTCCCAGATGTCTACACCTTGGTTAGGCTGGATAGAGCGGGTCGTGTTGGCGGAGGGCTTGGTATCCTGCATAGGGATTCCCATTCGTGTCACACGACTCCTTTGTCAGCTCCTCATGAAGGCATCCAGGCTCTGCATTTTTCTATTAATGCATCCTACACCATCCCGTTCAAGGACGTTTTAAAAACGGGGTTACAATTAAAGAATGTCAACGCAAATACAAAACGGGAGTTTTAAAAAATTACAGCGCTTTAAGTAGAGCGGTAACACGCAGCAATGGGTTGCCTTGTCAAGGCTGACCTTACCTCTAGTCTCCCCTTAAATACACTTTGCGCTTGCCTCAGACCAGTCAACCTGACTGCTGGAGCGCTAACCTGCACTGGCCTCAAGCGTCCCTTTCTGACCCCTAAGATGGCGTCGAAGGTGACGAGGAGCACACAGGAGACCCGCTAAATCGCGGTGAGGACCCAATTTAACGTGCAAGTATGTGGGAGGAAGTTTTAAAAACGGGGTTACAATTAAAGAATGTCAACGCAAATACAAAACGGGAGTTTTAAAAAATTACAGCGCTTTAAGCAGAGCTGTAACACGCAGCAATGGGTTGCCTTGTCAAGGCTGACCTTACCTCTAGTCTGCCCTTAAATACACTTCGCGCTTGCCTCAGACCAGTCAACCTGACTGCTGGAGCGCTAACCTGCACTGGCCTCAAGCGTCCCTTTCTGACCCCTAAGATGGCGTCGAGGGTGACGAGGAGCACACAGGAGACCCGCTAGAGGTGACTCATATATAGACCTCCAGGGCCCAGAGCGGATTTCACTCACCATTTGCTTACTATTCTGGAACCCTATTTTGGATCTGAGTCTGTTACAGTTCTGGGAGACATGAATTTCCATTTAGAAAATTCAGAGGTAAAAGATACCCTCTGCCTCCTAGATACTTTATCTGCCTGTGGTTTGCAGCAATTAGTCAAGGGTGCCACCCATCAGGCGGGCCATACTTTGGATGGAGTTTTTACAAATGATAGACGTTTGTCAGTTGAAGCACCTGTGCCGCTTTCCTGGTCAGATCATTTTGCCATCCTGCTGTTATTGGATACTACTCCTATCAATAATATCCCGAAGGGTCCCAGCAAAATGGAACTCAGGCGGAATTTGAGGAAGGTGACCAATGATTCATTGGCTCCATTAATCTCTACTTTATTAATCTTAAGAGATGAGGACGTTGACTCTGCGGTACAGAGGTTTGAAGAGCTTGCATCTCTCTCTTTGGCTATAGTGCTAGAAAAAGGCCATCGGCTCCTTGGTATGTCGAGTCCCTAAGGCTATTAAGACAAGCCTGTAGAAAGCAGGAACGATGTTGGAGATCTAGTGGGAACATGCAGGATAGAGAGAGACTCATAAAATTCTTTTGAGGGAATACAGGGCGGAGCTTATTAGAACTAAGCAGGAATATTTTTCAAACCTCACTGGGGCTCTTACCTCTCCGAAAGAGCTCTTTAACATCGTCGACTCTTTAATCACTCTGAAGACCCCTGATCCTGTTATTAATTCACAACAGCTATGTGATAACATAGCAACATTTTTTCAGGACAAAATTGATGGTATTGTCTCGGCTCTTGAGCTCCAAAGGATCCCTGCATCTTTACCTGCTCTTTCTGTTTCTCAGATCCCTCCCCTTACTGGGCCGGCTGGACCTACAAATTCGATCTCGCTGTCTAGCTTTCCTTTACTCTCCTTACAGGAATTAGAAGTCCTCCTGACCCAGACCAAATCCGGCTCACCTCTCGATCCCTGTCCTCTTCATCTCCTTAAACAATGTAAGGAAACTCTCCTGCCCCCGTTACTTCAGATTATGAATAAGGCGTTGAGTGAAGGCATTTTCCCTTCCCAATGGAAGAAAGCGGTTGTGAAGCCGCTCTTGAAGAAGCCGTCATTGGACTCAGAAGTGCTGAAAAATGTCCGCCCCATCTCGCTGCTCCCAGCCCCAGCAAAGATGCTGGAAATCCATCTACACCATCATCTTTCTTCCTTTCTGGATTCCGCTGGTCTTTTGGATCACTCGCAGCACGGTTTCCGGAAGGGTCATAGCACGGAATCCGCCCTGACCGTGGTGCTTGATAACATCCGCACCACGGTTGACAAGGGCGGAAGTACGTTGCTGATCCTTCTGGATCTCACAGCTGCGTTTGACACCCTGTCTCCCCTCGTTTTAACATCTCGTTTGAGGGAGATAGGGGTGGAGGGGCACGCTTTAAGCCTGTTGGCCTCCTTCCTGGACCAGAGGGAACAGAGAGTGAAGCTGGGAGAGTTCCTATCTCCATCCCTGCCGCTGAATTGGGGGGTCCCACAGGGGTCGGCATTAAGCCCGACCCTGTTCAATATCTATGTGACCCCCCTGGCCAGGCTCATTAGATCTTTCGGGATGGAGGTAGTGTCGTACGCCGATGACACGCAGATCTTGCTGTCTTTGCCCAGCCTGTCAGCTCCTCTGCCTCCAAGTTTAGACTCTGCATGGAGGCAGTTGCCCTTTGGATGATCAACAATTCACTGCGGCTAAATGGCGAAAAGACGGAGATCCTCGTATTCGGCGAGAAGGAAGACATTTGGTCGGCGGAATGGTGGCCTGAATCCTTGGGGACCTGTCTGGCTCCAACTCGGGCAGCACGAAATCTGGGGGTTATGATCGATCCCTCCCTAGACATGGCTCTTCAAGTAAGGCGGACTATCTCCACCTGCTGGGGCATCATTGCAATCTTGTGCAAAATCAAGTACTACCTGTCTGTGCAAGCTCGGAAACAAACTGTCGTAGTTCTGATAACATCCCGGCTCGATTATTGCAATGCTTTATATGCCGGAGCCAATAAAGGTCTGTTGCAAGGCCTTCAATCGGTGCAAAATGCAGCGGCGAAGTTTGTCCTGGACCTTCCGAAAAGGTCGTCAGCGACCGCCGCCAGGAAATCTTTGCACTGGCTTCCCATTGACGCCAGGATTTCATTTAAAGTGTTATGCCTGGTGTATGGTGCCTTAAACAGGAAAGAGACTGGAGGCGTAAAAGATCTCCTCATCCCGTATTCTCCTGCTAGGAACCTTCGTTCCTCGGCGAAATTGCTCCTTACTGCGCCTCGAGTGCAAAGAGCTAAATGGGGAGGCAGAGCCTTCTCCAACCTGGCTCCAAGATGGTGGAACATTGTTCCCTTAGAGATCAGGATTTCACCATCAATGCAATCTTTCAGAAAAGCTTTGAAAACATGGCTTTTTGGTACAGCATACCCCTAGCTTTTAGTTTTGCCTTTTCTTTTTTGATTTCCTTTGGTAGGCGCCTTGATGCCTTTGGGCAAAGTTGTGCGTTTATAAGTTTAGTTTCATTCATTCATTCAATGAAAGACCTGCCTTTCTGATAAGTACTCCAGGGCAGGCAACAACATATTTCCAAGGCGGGATTACTTTTCGCTCCCTGTGCTGAAGATGTCAACAATCAGAATGTGATATTCACCATATCCTCCTGTCCTGCAGTTCACTCTGTGGACACTGGAGCAAGGTTTGGAGCTATGTTGATGGATTCATGTGAACTGAATATTACGCCAAATGCTTCTTTGACTTTGTGACAGACATGCCAAACATTCAGGGACTGGCTAAACACAAGCAAAGATGGTTTAGCAAATCAATGGGTGTTCTGAAACAGTGCTATCTGTGCAGATGGAAATCTCCAAACATCACCCCCTCCCCACACAATCCCACAGACCTTTGAGGACTTGAGTTTAAAAATGGTGATCGATGTCAGACAAGAGGCTAATTTATAGACTGAGTGATCACACACAGAAACTGAAGGCCACGAATAATAGACCCCATGATGGTTTGTAATGTTTCTTATTCTTGCCTGAATCATTGTTTCTGATTCGAAATTACATTGGTATAAAAAATCATTGACCTTGTTACTTTTGATGGGGCCTTTAATTTAATTAAAACTAATTTCTGCGTTGTGTTAAGTGCGTCCCCTGCTGTGCCGATCACATTAACATACCTTGTATGCTTTAGTACCTTTGAACCCAAAATCTATTTCCTTCAACTATTCCTCCCTAGCGTTAGTTTGACGATTTTTGCATGTTTTTCACCACCCTGCCTTGTGAACCATATTGAAGGGTGCCTTTTTGTTGTAATATACAATGCCAGTGGAAATCTTAATAGGCATGTGAAATCGGCCCCAATATATGAGCCCTTTTTACATGAATTGTTTAACTTCTTGTTCCAGCCTTTCATCTTGACTTGTATCATGTATGTTGACTATGTCGAAATGGACTATTTTGTTTCAATTATATTTTCTTTGTACTTTATATATATTTTTGATCTGCACCAGGGGCGGCTCTAGGCTCATAGCGGCCCCGGGCACGGAACGTAGGTAGGGGGCCCCGGAAGAGGGGGTCCGGGCGGGGCAGAGCGCGGAGGCCAGTGAAGAGGGGGGTTCAGGGTGTTTGGAAGTGGAACAGAGCCGGAGGCCGCTAAATCCCTGCCAGGGGCCACCACGCAAATATGTATCCATCCTCAGAGGACTATTATATTAAGGACATATATTGGCGTGGTGGCCCCTGGGGTTTGGTGGCCCTGTGCAGGTGCATAGCTTACACATGCCTAAGGCCGCCCCTGTCTGCACATTCTTTATGATAAGGTTAGGGGAAATATGATGTATAATTGACAAATACATGAATCTGGTATGTTTATCACTGCTATCTTTCAGATCACAGATACCATTTTCAATGGATGGAGAATGACTCATGAGTAAAGAATTATATAAAAAAACACACAAAAAACAAGTCCACAAACTCACAGTTCTCACTTCCTTGCATACGGTTTACTACTGTGCAAATCCAACCATTCGTGACCAGGAATTACGCAATACTTAAACTATTTACGACTGACACAACTATGATTCCATAAATATGGGTCTTTAAACTACATGGCCGGAAATGCCTTTTAGGACAGAGCCCATGTAGGTGGGCTCTAATGGGTAGGCACCAGCTACTGTAGCATTCTAATATGAGAGACTCTATTACACAGAGTGCTCCGGTGGCCAAAAGGCATTCGCACCCGCATTATGCACCCCTGGAGCACTGTGTAATGTAATGAAGGCGCTGCAGCAGCTTGCTTGAAAAGCCACTTCTGAAATATGAATCATGCAGGCACATGGTGCACACCAACAACAGGCCAAGGGACATTCCTTAATTTGCAGGGGCAGACGTACCATAGTAATGTCAGCGCACTGTACGGTGGCCCGAGAGCTGGTTAGGGTACAGGAGGATCAGGGCAGGGATGAGGGAGCAGGAGACAGAAGTAGGACACAAAATACTGTTGAATCAAATCTAGGCCTGTCTAGAGGCGAGGCCTGGCACGGGACGAGTAGGCGCTTATGGGTATTTGAAATAAAGGTTTTGAAACTGCATTTTACAGATACAAATTGTAATTCTTTATTTGCGATTCATGTTCAGCAAAAATGGAGTGTTCCTTTTGTAATATACATAGTAGGATTTATGGGGATTTATTGATCCGGAGCCCGCCTGTGTCTTTTTTAGAACACCTATTATGTCCTCAGCCTGCTCCATCTGCAATGGTGGCTTAGACACAACTGTGTTCGGTCATTAACCCTTTAGGGAATATATCAGAAATAACAGTTCTTTTTTTGTATTGAAATTGTTTATTAGCATTTATTAAATATGAGACAATAAAAGCAATAAAATACAGAAATGTGCAATATGATAACATACATTACATTGGAAGTGATGCATAAAGTTAAATATATATGAATTCATAAGGAAGAATGACTGTATCTTATTTAAATAAAAGTAATACAATATTACGATGGAAGGAGGATAGAATAATTCAGTTGTGAATAAAACAATAAGCTATTTGATTGAAAAACTCTAAATGACTTACGGTGAGATAAAAAGTAATTTTAAAGCAAAAAAGATCAAGAACTTGATATAAGGTGAAGCTTAAAATTGCAAACGAATAAGTGAGAGAAAGACAGGAAATGTGGGTAGAAAGAAAGTGAAGAATAATAAAGGAGAGGTATCAATGCAGTAAAATATAAAAGAATAGAACGTATAGTATAGAAAATATAGGGAAATTAACCAAAGATAAAAAGGAAGAAATTTGAGGAAATACGATGAGAACGGCTTTAGAACAGGTTTTCAGTGTTGGTATGTAAATGCATGACAGTAAAGGTGAGAAAAGAAGAAAATTCTGTTGTAATGAAAATAAGCAATTTCGTTGGCCAAAGCAGATTTGCAACCGGGACAATCCTGTCAGATGAGTGACTTAATCAGTTTTTTGCTTTATTCTTTGCACTCGTGGATTTGTAGTTCTGCCTGTAACACTTATAGATGCTGTGTTAAATAAAGTTCCAGAATGCAGAATGAGAATAGAACCGGATATCCTGCTAGCACTCTACAAGTGGCTATATGAGATCTTTATCACCAGGGAGCATTGAAATATGGAACAAAGAATCTGCATTCACCAAACATACTCCCAGTGATTTTTCAAGACTTCACTTCCTGTTTCATACTCAGTTGTTGACCGTGCTGCTGGGCAGCGGAGCAGTCTGTTTGTGCAGGATGGTTAATACGTTTTGGGGAATGGGAGTTTCTCAAAAGGTAAAAAGGGGCAGCTGCACTATAAAGCTCCTTTACAATTGATGAAGGTAGAGAATACAGTTCAATAAAAAAATATTCTGCAGCCTGAGAGGCAATTCCTAACTACATTTAAGTATCTACAATAAGAGATAGCAGTGATGCGTGCTTTGCCTTTTTGATGTTGAGGCGACTGGCAAAACAAATCTGTAGGTTTCTGGTCTGGTATCATCTGTGCTTTTAAATACATGCACTCTCCGTCCTCTGCTAATTTAAATACGTTGCAACAGTCTCAGCTCTCTGTCTCCAACTTCACTTTGTAGGGGCTTAGCCCACGCTCACGACCAGGGAGGGGTGCAACGTGGCTTAGAACACACACAGTGGCAAGCAAGAAAGGGAAATTGCTAAAGGGCAGACCAATCTAAATATGACACTGGACTGTGCACGATATAAACATGCGTACATGAACATGTCTTGCAGTAGTCTGCAGGCATTCAAATCACCCTTTTCTCTGGGTTGGCATAGACACTCACATCTGCAGGATTTGGTGGTGTAAACTGTCTTGTCATCTTTTTGCCAGTGCTTGATGGAGAATGATATGGATAGAGTTTTCCCCATCTGTTCTCCTACCTCTGCTGCTCAATTACAAATAACAGAGTGCTGAGGAACTAAAGTTGTCCTTCTTAGATCATATAACCCTTATATGTATTATTGAAGCCTCGTGTTGGGCAATGGTTGTTATTTACGCTGCAGTTGGCAGTGCCTATTGTGGACACTGAAAGGTAAAGCGCCCTGCACATGCAAACTATTGATATATAAAGAGGACAGCGCTTCTTCACAAAAGCACAAGTTTACATTTTCATTAAAGGATGAGTACTGACGCCAGATACAAGATGGAGTCTAATGGAATGGAGGTAGGGCAGTATATTTCAAGGCACCACTTCGTCTGGAGACTAAGCCAGAGAGGTAAAAACTAAGGAGGAGCAGTTAGCTAAAGGGTCTTTGAAGGAGGAGGACTTTGACCTTGAATTGGTGGTACGTGGGTTCATTGTTGCAATTTCCTGAGCAGAATTCAGCCGTGTGTCGGTCCCTTTTAAACGTTGGTAGTAGAAGCCGCGGTGTTTTGGCATTTTGTAATGGTCTAGTACTGCCAGAAAGCTTACGTTTGTCAGCCAGGTAACGTTGAGTGGATGTGTGCAGAGCGCTATGAGTGATACAAGCTGTCTTGTTTATAACCCTGGCTTCAATCAGCAGCCAGCGGAATGTGGCCAGCATCAGTGAAATGTGGTCATTCCTCTTGGTTCCATAGACGAAAGGTGCTGCTGAGTATAGGATTTAATTCTGAGGACTGAGAGGAGTCCTGTAGAGACTATTCAAGAGAGAGTTATAGTCGCCTATTCTGTAAAGCACCAGTGTAAGAAATGGTGTTGTTGGTTGACTGGGGTCTGAGCCCTGGTAAAGCAGCAACCACAATCTTTGTCAGGGTGGGGCACCTGCCAACCCCAAATTAACCTGTGCTCAACATAGAGCACAGAGCTGTCGAATTTAACTTAGAGGCAATGTGTAAAGTATTTGTGCAACACTGCAAACAGTAATAAAGTGACAACGCCACACAAAAAGGATCCCACATGACATTAGAAACATAGAACCTTCTTTAATACTTACCACAAGAGCAAAATGACAAAAATCCAATCAGTAGAGTCAGAGATATGCAGTTTTAAATATTTGAGCGGAAAAAAGCGCCAAAAAGCACATACTGCCAGCTTTGGGTATCTAGGCGCGCAAGACCGGGGCAACACCACAAGATCAGGCTAACTGCAATGGAGTGCGGTTCGGCTACAGAGACAGAGTTAGGCCCGCTGGACAGAGTACCGTAAACCCTGGTAGTGTTGTGAGGATCTGCGTTGAAGATGCATTTAGCAGCCAAAGTCATGCGTCGGTTCCAAGATGCGGTGAGGCTGCAATGTGAACGCCTGCATCATCATCAAGGTTCCCATCTACTGGTTGCGCAATGCCAAGTCCGGCATCAAGGAGGCAATGCACAGTCTGGGAGATGCCTTGGTTCTGGGAAGATGTTAGGCTGAGATGCGGAGTCCGTTGTCAAGGCTGCTGTCAATGAGGGACATGAGGGCCTGCATGAGGAGGTTTTGTGCAGCGGCAGTTCCAAAGGCATTGTGGGCTGTGAAGGTTATGCAGGATTTTATGACAGATCCAATCCATGCAGCAGCAGGGACGGTTGGTTCTACTTGGGTTTGCACCATGCAGCAGAGGAGTTGAATTGGTTCTGCTGCATTCACAGAGGCTGAAGCACCTGAAGCCCATTTCCAAGGGTTCAAGATAGGGGTGGAACCACTTAGCAGGGTAGACTCACAGAAGGCAGAGCCGATGTTCAGGTGCAAGGTTGTTCAAAGCCTGTTGTGTACCTGAGGCTTCAGATCAGGTAGACAGTCAACCAGCCCTAGGAGTCACTCTGAGTTCTGAGTTCAAGAAAATCAAGTCAAGAGGGCAGCTGACAGCAGGTCAGCACAGCCGGGCACAATCCTTTAGATCAGTGGTCCAGCAGGGTGGCAGTCCTTTCAGCACCACAACAATTGTTCTTCCTGGCAGAGTATCCACAGGTCCAGAAGTCTACTGAAGAGATGGTGTCTGAAGTACACTATTTATACCCAGTGGGGCCTATGTCTCCAGACTAGCTAGAGGGATATGCAGTTCTTTGTGTGGAGACAGGACACAGACTATTCAAGCGTACTTGGGGCTGGCCCCAGCTCCTCCTTCCCATCCTGCCAGTGATGACTGATCCAGTCACACCTAAGCACCCGATTGTGTGTGGCAATCTAGGAGGTAAACACAAAGCCCAACTGCCAACTACAACCAGGCCAGGCTCCAGTCACCAAATTGCTAAGGCAGGAAAATGCCAACTTTCTAAAAGTGGCAACTTCAAATTTGTAATTTAAAATTTGACTTCACCATAAGTTTGGATTTTTCATTACAGTTACAAAGACACCAAACATAGTTATATACAATGGGGCCTTTGAAGTGGGTAGAGGCATGCCTCGGAAGTGCACAGGTACCCTTCCTTCCTGCCCCTAGATCCAGACTAACCACAGGGGTATGCGGACCTTTGTGTGGGGACAGGACACAGCCTATTCAAGTGTAAGTGGGGCTGGGCCCAGTCCCTCCCTCCCATCTTGTCAGTGATGGCACATCCTGTCACACCTAAGCTCGCTATAGTTTGTGACTGTCTAGGAGGAATAAACAAAGCCCATCTACCACCTACATCCAGGCCAGGCTGCAGGCACGAAATAGCTAAGGCAGGAAAATGCCAACTTTCTAAAAGTGGCGTTTTCAAAATTGTACTTTAAAATCCGACTTCACCATAAGTTAGGATCTTCAATTACAATTCCAAATACACCAACCATGAATTGAGTATATGTTCCCATTTGAAAATGACACCTATAAAATGTAGTAAGGTAACTCTAATGTTCTCCTATGGGAGAGGTAGGCCTTGCAGTAGTGAGAAACGACTTTAGGAGTTTTTCGCTACCAGGACATGTAAAACTTAAAAGTACTTGCCCAACTTATTAAATACAATGCACCCTGCCCTCTGGGCTGTCCAGGGCATACCCTAGGGGTGACCTATATGTATTAAAAAGGATAGTTTGGGCCTAGCAAAAGGTTAATTAGGCAGGCCGAAATGGCAGGTTAAACTGCACGCACACAGGTGCAATGGGATGCCTGAGACATGTTTAAAGTTCTGCTTAAGTGGGTGGCACAATCAGTGCTACAGGCTCACTTGTATCATTTAATTTACCTGGGCGTAGGTAGTGGCTCTTTACAAGGGACTTGCAAGCAAATTAAATATGCCAGTTGGGTATAAATCAATTTAGTATGTTTTAAGGAGCATGCACAAGCACTTTAGCATTTGTTAGCAGCTGTAAAGTGCACAGAGTTCCAAGTGGAGAGAATGTGGCCTAATGGCTAGGGAAGTCGACCTCGGAGCTGGGGAACCGGGTTTGAGTCTCAGCAGGGAGACTCAACATTCTGTGATTGAGGGCAAATCACTTAATCTCCCTGTGCCTAACAAAAACTAAATGCGTCTGTCTGTAACGTAACTGGTGCTCATGTAAAGCGCTCTGATACCTTCGGGTCTAGTTTGCGCTATATAAACCGCCCCCCCCCCTCCTAAAAAAGACCTGCAAATACAAAGTCAGCAAAACAGAAGGTCTAAATGCAAAAAGTTAGGGGGAAAGCCACGCCAAGGATGCCATGTCTAACAACCAGTGAATCAACAAGAGTTTTCAGAACTTGCTCTGGAATGCAGCATCAAATTCTGGTTGAAGCAGCTGACAAGCCTAGATTTAACATTAGATTGATTCCACAATGCCAACTGTAATTGCATCAAGTTTAATGGAAACCAATTTTATTTTCAGGTGAACGCTAAACTTTCCAGCTGAAAATACTTGTTAATAACAATGAAGTAGAAACCCCATTCTGGTATGGCCGCCATGTCAGTACTAGCACAAAATCAGATGCTGCAAGTGGCAGCTAGTGTCAACAAGTAGTCCAGTAGCAGTATGTGAACTGCTTTCCATCCTCTCAAACATGAAAACAAAATGATGTAGAAAAAAGCTAAAGCTTATGTTTTTGAAAAAATAAATGGCACATTGGCATCTACCCCTGGAACTGAAAAGACATTTTTTGCAGGTGAATGTTATTTTTGTGCAGATTCAAAGTGCTGGCAGTCACAATGAAGCGAGGCAATGGATTAAATGGGCTGACCTCTTTCTGCATGGTGGGCAGAGGCAAAAAGTGAATGACAGCCCAGTGGATGAAGAGGGTTCAAAGAAAGCCCCTCAATATTTGTATATACATGTATATTATGTTTTTAAAGGTTTAAAAAAAAACAACAATAAAAAAATCGGAAGCTCTTGGCTGATACCAGACCTAAAAATGTGGCCATAAGTTTACATTTGGTGTATTGCTTACTTGAGAGTTCTTAAAAGTACACGCTAATGAGAATATTCTCTTAGGCATCAAAGTGATTGATAAAAATAGACTCGAAAACGTGGCTAATATAATTTAAGATTGATGTAAGATAATCAACTCATTTGTGGTTCACAGGAAGCATGTTTTAGTTCTGGTCCTAATAATCCAGATGGGTCGCATATGACTTTACCTCCAATGACAAATCTGTCACAGTTAAGCATAAGTGCAGTCACAAATAACTGAAAAGCTGTTAAAAAAGCAAGAGCTTGCATATTTTTGTCATCATTGCAACATCAATTCTCATAATATGCTAAACTATCCTGTTGAACTCCTAGTTCTAAATACATGACTGTTAGATCTGTGGGTCTCTAGTTGGCATAGGTAGGTACCAATGTCCAAATAGGGACCATTGCTTCTAGTCAGGGTAAGGGGGATACACACTTTAGATAACCCCTGCTCACCCCCTTGGTAGCTTGACACGAGCAGACAGGCTTATCAAAGGCAATGTGTAAAGTATGTTTACCAACACTCATAGTAACACAGTGAAAACACCACAAATGGACTCCACACCAGTTTAGAAAAATAAAGTATCTTTATCTAAACTACACAAGACCAAAACAACAAAAATCCAACATACACAGTTCAAGAATTTGAGTTTAAAAGAGTTCTAGGGTTTGCGTCAAAATAATCCATAGTTGTGTCACTTTTATTCCCAAAGTACCTGCAGATGCAGAAAAAGTTGTGTTATTGAATTCTGAGTTCAGGGATACCAGACTTTAATTTTCAATCTTGCTCCTATAGGAAGATATGCAGATAAACATTATACACAGCAGTCCCGATTATAGCCTATGGGCAAGATAGCCTTTCAATAGTGAAAAACGAAAATGGCTGTAATTCACTACCAGAGCATGTCACCCACACTAGTACATGCTCTACCTTTCACATACACTGCACCCTGCCCAAGGGGGTACATAGGGCTTTCCATAGGGGTGTCCAATGTGTACAGAAAGGAAAGGGTTAAGCCTGGCCAGTGTGGACACTGGTCAGGTCAGCATGGCAGTTAGCAACTGCATACAGGTACTGCGGTGGCAGGCCTGAGACACCATTTTAGGGCTACTCCTGTGGGTGGCACAATCAGTGCTGCAGGTCCACTAGTAGCATTTGAATCACCAGCCCTGGCACACTCAGTGCACTCTACTAGGGACCTACTGGGCACTCTCCCCGGTCCACCGCGAGAAGTCTTGTTTGAGTGGAGGGAGACCTTGCCCGCCGCACTTCCGGTGGAGCGTGAGTTGGCGCTCTAATTCCCAACCCACACCCACATAAAAACAGATGCCTTTCAAAGCGCGCAGCGGACGTGCGCAGTCTGAGCGATACTGGCGCGCCAAAGGAAAGCCTGTCTGCGCCCGTCCGCGCCCAAACGGACCCAGGGACAAGAACCCCTGCCCCTGGCACCCATTGCCGGCATAAATACTCAAGCACACGGCTAAAATCCCTGAACAGGCCACTGGAGCCACACTGCGCTCACTCAATATCCATCCAAAAATCGCAAATTAGATGCCCGCACTGTAACTTCGAGATCCCCTTGCCCGTGGCCCCGCCTCCTAGACACAAGACATCATACAAGATCTCTTGCTCAACTGCAGATCACTTCCTAAAGATAGAACCGAAATATCTATCCTTCTAAAAGCGTTGGAAGACCCAGAAGGCCTCTTTCTCATGGAAACATGACTGAACACTTGTTCATCCCCAGACATAGTCCAAGCCCTACCCCCAGGCTACTCCATTCAAAGATCGGACAGAGAGGTAGGAAAAGGGGGGGATTGCTATCATACAATAAAACCACTTAAACTGCCGCTTGATAAATAGTCCGCTATCAGACTGTGAAAATACCAATTTTATGATCAACTTTACCCCCTCTCTCACACTTTCTGGTATTCTAATCTACCGTCCACCGGGCCCCCAGGACAGTTCGCAAAGTCATTATTAGAAACTGTAGGGATCCTCGCTAGCCGTTTGGCCAACTTTACCCTTCTAGGGGACTTTAACCTACACTTCAACGACCCCACAGCCTCACTTGCCAAAGAACTGGCCCAGGACCTGGCATCATATCAACTCACTCAAAAAGTCTCACTCCCCACCCATGACAAAGGCCACCTACTCAACCCTATTTTCTCCAACCTCACTAACCTGGTAGGGCATAAGCCCTCCCCTCTTCCATGGACTGACCATTTCCTTATACCTTTTCTTTGGCCTCTCCCCCACAAGGCTCCAAGCTTCCCCCAGCCGCGCTCTTTAATCCGACCCTGGTCCAAACTATCCGTAGAGAAATGGATATTAAAACTCAATAGATCGCAACCTAAGCCCACCACAGACCTCACGGAAAACAATGAAATCTTCCACAACTGGACTGAGGAGAATTCCCTCAACCAGGTGCTCCCTAAAGTTTCTACCCAAGGGAAAACAGGACCACACCGTTCCCCTTGGTACACCCCAAGCTACGCACACTAAGACAACTCTGCAAAAAAACAGAGAGAAACTGGAGAAGGGACTTCTCCCCCACAAAAAAACAACAATATAGATTGTCCCTATGACAGTACAAGTCAGACATTAAAACTGCACAAGCTTCCTTCTATGAGGAAAAGATTCTAGCAGCAAGCAACTCCCCCGAGAAATTTACCACATCGCCACCAAACTTATGAAGAATCCCGGCCCAACTACATCTCTAGACTCCTCAAATCACCACTGCACTGAATTGACGAACTTCTTTCAGTCCAAAATCCAGAAAATTCTCACTCACATTCCTCAAAATGACCTGATAAATCTCACAAGCTCCACAAATGAGGGCCTACAACACAACAAACTAGAACGTAAGACCTTCAAGCCATTAACCCCGAGCTCCATCCTCTCTCTTCTATCCACATTAAAAAGCGGCTCCCCCCTAGACCCCGCTCCCCCCAACATCCTGACACTGGCTGGACCCACCATCGCCCCTTTTGCCACTACACTTATCAACACCTCCCTCAAGACGGGCACAGCCCCTACCGAGTGGAAAAAAGCAATGGTCCGTGCACTACTAAAAAAGCCCAATCTAGACCCCACAGATTTGGGCAACTTCCGACCAATCTCGCTCCTGCCGTGCATCAGTAAAATAACCGAAAAACATATCAACTGCACCCTTTCAGCATTCCTCGAAAATAATGGTGCCCTCTACTCCTCTCAAACTGGCTTCTGGCCGGGCCATGGGACAGAAGCCGCCATATTGTCAGTGGTGGAGGAATCAAGGAAAATCTTGGACGCAGGGGGCACAGCCGCAATCCTCCTCCTCGACCTCAGCGCGGCATTCGACATGGTCAACAACCCTCTCCTGTTCCACCGTCTCAATAGAGCAGGAGTGTCAGGAACGGCATTCAAATAGCTACAGTCCTTCCTGGAGGGTAGATCCTTCCAGGTCTTCCAAAATAACCATACCTCACAAACCTTGCCATTAGGATGTGGAGTCCCACAGGGCTCCTCGCTAAGCCCCACCCTTTTTAATGTTTATATGGCCCCCTTGGCAGAAATAGTCTCCCCATTCGGAATTCACCTGGTGACATATGATGACTACACGCAACTGGTCGTAGCCCTCAGCCACCCCTGTCACCAAACTAAAAACCTACTACCATGTCTGGAGGAAGTAGTCAAATGGATGAGTCTCTCCCAGCTGAAACTTAACGGGGAGAAGACGGAAATCATGATATTGGGCGACCACTCGAGCTCCGGCCTAAACACACTTTGGCCACTCTCAATGGGACCTCTGCCCACCCCCAAAACAGAAATAAAAAGGTTAGGGATTTGGTTAGATAAGAACCTCACCTTTAAAACCCAGGCACGAAAGACAGCATCCACATGTCATGGCATGCTTAGAATTATTCGTAAGATCCTTCCCCTTCTTCCCCCGCTTGCCAAAAGATTAGTCACCCAGGACCTCATCCTGTCCAGACTGGACTACAGCAATGCCCTATATTTAGGAGCGCCTAAAGAAGTCATCTGCAAGCTACTGGTCATCCAGAACTGGGCCGCAAGACTGCTCACTGACACCCCCACCCGGTGCTCAGCAAAACCAGCCCTGCACTCCCTGCACTGGCTCCCTGTCCTTCAGAGAATAAACTTCAAATCCCTCTGCATAGCACATAAATCCTTGAACAACCACGGCCCTCTAATCAACAGGGACATGATCACCCCCTACAGAACCACCAGGCTACTTCGCTCCAACGATCGACACCTTGCTACCATACCCAGGATAACAAAAGGCCAGAAGCGGAGGCAGCTCTTCTCACTCAACGTTTCCAAACTGTGTAATGCCCTCCCATTACACCTGTGGAGAGAACCTGACCATCTGAAATTCCGCAAACAACTGAAGACATGTCTGTTCATATAGACACTCTCCTCCGTTCCTCCCTTCGTATCCCCTTAGCGCTGGGACGCCCCCGGGTAGCCATGCGCTCTACAAATGCCAAATACAATGCAATACAATACAATACAATACAATACTGCTAAAACAAATATGCCAATCATGGATAACCAATCACAATAACAATTTTCCTTGTGAGCACTTGCACTTTGACACTGATCAGCAGTGGCTAAGTGCCCAACGCATCTAAACCAGCAAAAATACAGGAGGTAGAGGCAAAAAGTCAGGGGAAACCACACCAAAGATGCCAGGTCTAACACTGACTGTATTAAAATAAGGTGTTTTAATGCTTTCCAACATGGCTAGAAAAATAGGGACGATTTAGATCACAATAAAGTTAAGATGAATTTGTTTTCTGAGAATTTTTTGTATTAATTCACAAAACATAATATTTTGACCATCTTATATGTTAGAAGGGAAAATAAAATATATAAGAATATTTAGACTAAATAAACACACATAAAAATAGATAGTAATTGTGTATGCACCTTTTTCGAATTGTATACATGCTTTAAAATGTATATGTTATTTTAAAAATTGTGAAAAATGCATAATGTTTCAAAAAACATTCCTTCACTTAATTGTTATCTTTTAAAGTACTTTATTCACAGAATGTACTGTAATTGAGGGGTTGCATGGTTATTGCTACGATACATGTCATAGAATACCAACCATCTTACTTAATGTTAGGAACGGTATGCTGACATTTCTCACACTGTATTGTAAATATGGCTTTAATACTGGACAACGACATGCTTTGTTTACCTGATGCTCTTGTATGCAACAAGCATTAGCTGTGGATTAGAGCCATGCCCTCTGCACACTTACTTAAAAAACCAATAATAGACCAGGTTTCATGCCCCTTTATACATAGCTCATATAAACACAGTAAAGTGTCATTCATGTCCCTTGTACACTATACGGAAGCCACTCCTGGGTTATGCACGAGGGGAAGTTGTGTGCAAATGGCAGCTAATGCGATGCCATCTTACTTTTGCTTCTGAGTCCACTGTTTTCAAGTCAGTGGAGAATTCTATCAATGAATGTATTACCTGTCACAATGGACAAATAGTGTTGTTCAGCATTGGCTGTATCATAATGCCATTTTCTGTGCTGCACTAGTGCAGACGGGGTCTGCGTGCTTCTTTTTAGGATCTTGAGAGCATACATTAACTCAAAATATCTCCAGATTGATTTGCAAAGGCAATTACTTCCCTGCGTTTCCCAGCACAGCTGTCAGCAAAACATGCATTAAATTAAGTCATAGATATTTCAAGTTAATGTGTGTGCTTAAGACGACAAAATGAAGTGCACAGATCTCTTCTGTGCTGGCAAGGCACAGAAAATAGCATAATGATATGTTTCTGATGTTGCTGAGATTTGAGTGTTTGTGATCAGGGGTTCTGTGTCTGCAAGCAGGGGGAGCCAGAGAAGGGCAAGAGGAGAATATGCCACAGTGAACCCTGGCAATGTATGTCCCAAGGTCCCTTCTTCAATGATGTGAAAAATCTGATTTTAATTCCCCGGTTTTCAACACACCAAGAAAAGCTGCAGTTTTCTGTGCCTGCTTGGTGGCTGCTTCAGATCATTATAAATGACTTTAATTGCAGGAGCTGGAGGAGTCTTAGCTGCAACCTAAGCAAATTTGAGTCACAAAGAAGATCATCAGTGGTGTCCCCCAGGGTTCTACCCTCAGCCCAACGCTCTTCAACACCTACATGACCCCCCCTGGCTGGCTTTATCAGATCACACGGACTCAACAACATCTCCTACGCTGACGACAAACATTTCATCCTCTCTCTGTACAAAGACCCCCCCCACCACATAAGCTAACTTCCACAGATACATGATGAATGTTGAACTGGATGAAGGACAACTGTCTTATACTCAACTCAGAGAAAACTGAAGTGCTCATCTTTGGGAACAGCACCTCACCGCGAGACGGCTCACGATGTATCGCTGCGCTTAGCACAACCTCGCTCCAACATACACACACATAACCTCTGCGTCATTTTGGATAACAAGCTATCCATTAAGAAACGAGTCAATGCAGTCTCTTCCATCTGTATCAACACCCTTTGTATGCTCCGCAAGATCTTCAGGTGGCTCCCAGTAAACACCAGAAGAACATGCGTTACGAGCAGACTGGAGTATGGAAACACGCTCAACATTGGAATCACTGCACACCTCCTGAATCGACTCCAAACAATACAGAAATCCTCAGCAAGACTCATACTCGACCTCCCCAGAAGGACCCACATCCCACCCCACCTCAGGAAACTACACTGACTTCCGATCCCGAAGAGATGGCAGTGCAAGTTGCTGACCCACACGAATATGCCTCCTTACATCGCATGCCTTTTCTCCACATGAAATTACAAAACAGTCGTTATAACGACTGTGCTGTGACAACGCATACCATCACCCTGCAAGTTGTAACCACGACTTGCTCTAGGGGTGGCGGTGGATGTTGAAATAGTATAATTTACTATTCAAACTCCAGTATGTGCAACAGTAGGGAAGGTGTTGTATTTTAAATCCAACACCTTCTG
The DNA here is from genome assembly GCF_964263255.1 of Lissotriton vulgaris. Classification (NCBI taxonomy): domain Eukaryota; kingdom Metazoa; phylum Chordata; class Amphibia; order Caudata; family Salamandridae; genus Lissotriton; species Lissotriton vulgaris. The sequence continues at coordinate 313,886,579 of NC_141689.1, read as the reverse complement.
CCCCCACCGCAAGCTGTTGTTACTACTTGTGGGGTAATGGTATGCGTTGTTACAATGCGGTCATTGTAATTAAATGCGTTGAAAAGGATTTGTGGTAAGCGCTGTTTACAGACCGAAAGCCTACAAGGCCCTGCACAAGGAAGGGCCAGCATACATCAACAACCCCTAACCATCCGTCAATCATCCAGACACCTCCATTCCGCCTCCTTCTCCATTGCAGACATTCCACAGATTTGCCAAGCCAACAGTGGAGGCCGCTCCTTCTCGCACCTGCCAACTAAAGCTTGAAACAACTTCCCTCTGCACCTCAGGACCGCACCATCACTCCAACAATTCAGAAGAGATCTAAAGACCTGGGTATTTGAATGAACGTCCTCCACATCATAACTACAGCTTCAGCGCCTTGAGACCCCCACAAGTGAGTTGCCGTGCTCTCCAAATTATTGATTGATTGGCAGCCCTGTGTACACCACTGAGCTTACTACACTGACGAAGTGTGATTTGTGGATGAGAGGGATGTTGTTGTGGGTTACTGAGGCAAGAAACAAAGGATCGTTATTGGGTCAGAATGGGATGGCGAGAGAAAGTGTCAATCCAGTGACCAAAAGAGAGTGTGAATGCAGTGACCAAAAGAGAGATTCAATCCAGTGATCCTCACTATTCCAGGCAGCACAGCCACCCCTTTCTGCCCCATTCCGTGATTGCATCCCTTCGGTTCAAGCATCAATCTCCAGCAGCTTGGTCCTTAGTTGAATTATGGCTTTGGTATCCAGAGAGCTGTTGGACAAAAGCTTTGGAAAAGGATTAACATAGCACTTTCATGATGACCTTTAAAGTGCTTTATTTGCTCTTTTCTCTCCAAGACCAATTGTCAGGATATTGGTTAAGAAAGAAAACTCCGGTAGAATTCATTCGAAATTGGTTACCATAAAAAAACCAGGAAAGGCATAATGAAACTCCTTAAATGAAATACATCATTTATTTATTTAGGTGTATCACAAAGCTTGACGTGTGGAAGCATAAGAAAGGATACAGTACAAGAAACAGACTAAACAGAAACTGTTAGACGTCATCAAGCTGGGGAGGAGACCACAAATATTGTGTTCTTCACTCACAGGCAAAAGTGTTGGCTTTCATTAAAACCAACTTTATATTTGTTTCAGATTTGATGGGGTAGTTTGTTTCTGCTTTTTAGTGGCTATCCATAACAGTCCAGAATTTAGGCCTGCATGTCTAGATAACTGACGGATATCAGCATACGTGGAAGTGATGCTTTCATGTGTGCATGTATAATATATCTGTGCCTTTTAGGAGACCACTTCAGAGAGCATTATTTCAGAATAACTGGGATGTAGTTGATTCGTACTACTACACTATGGTTATCCCTGATTATTATTTGTAAGTATTTCATTTATTATTTTGCCCTCTTGCTGCCGGCAAAACGTTGTCTGTTCCTTCTGTCTACAAGAGCCACTGTGAAAACTCCATAATCTTGTGTTGGTAAAGATGCATTGCACAGAAGAGAATAACTAACTACCATGTTGTACTATTTTAAGTTGTGTCTGGTACTTCATAGCCGAACTCGAGAAGAGTGTCTGCTCCCAAAAAGACGACAAACTCCATCTACTTAAACCCACAAAGACTTGTGTATATTTAGACTCTGAGACATGAATGCGAGCATTTCACAGGACAGTTAACCAATATTTTCCCCTGGCAATTTGTTCACTGCAGTAAAGTACGGCTGAGTTGTTCGAGTATCACTCATAAAGGACTGTAAGTCCAGGCTGTGATTCTTCATAATATACATTAGGCGGGCCAAAGAAATAATAAACAGTTGTGCTCACGCACTGTTGGCGGCTCGATTAGATATGTGTAAATCCAACTAATTTCTATAATATGTCTAATGGAGAAATGCCTACATATATCCAACAGGTGGTAACCGGTTTTAAAAGCTGTAGATTTTTACAGTAAGGCCCCACGGGTCCCATATCCTTAGTTGGGGTCTATAACAGAGCCCTCTATTTCCCTTACTTATAAAGGAACACAGACTTAAAAGGATGCAGTGTTGTAGTGATTCTGCTCAGACAAAGAACTGTGCACAGAGACCCAGGACATCAGTGAATTGTGGTGGACCAAAAAACTCACCTCAGTACTTAGAACCCCTAACTGACTAGCATCAGTGTCACATTAGCTCTTCGTCCTATAGCAAAGGTACCAATGATTAGACAACCCAGAACATGATATTTAGGTTACTCTCAGGAATGGTGGGAATCAAGAACACTCTTTTGTTATTTTTTCATACCAGTCCACGACATGGGTAAACAAGCATTGGTAAATGCAATAGGTTTCACCTTTGTGATTAATATTAAAACATGTTTGTTGTAAGATTTAGATTGTTGAGCAGTTGTGCAACATAAGTTACCGGGACTCAATAAAGTGTTATGACTTGTTTATTGAGAAAGCCAATAAATTGTGCAGTAACTGGTGATAATATAATGCGGGGAGATAAGGTGAAGGGCAGAGAAAAAAGACAAACAAACATGCAGTGGCCAAGCACATTTGAAATGCACGCAGCCATAGGGAGATTAGGTAGAGGGTGGAGGACAAACCAAACAAGCGCAGTGTGTAAAGGACAGTAACCTTACCAATCTGAGCACTTTGTTCCAAGAACACTGGTTTTAGCTAGTATTTTCTCTGATGGAATACCCATAGGCATGTGACCACTATTTTAGCATGCATACTGTTAACATGCAAATTGGCAATAACTGGCACAAACAAACAATACTGCTTTACAACTTGGTTGGTAGTGAATTTGTTTGACAACCTTTTAGATTTCCCTTAACTACACAGCCAAAATACAACTGGGTCTGGTGGCTCAGTGGATTAATGCATCCACTGCAGGGGCCTGTGTTCGACCTCATGGTCACAGGTTCAAATCCCGGTGGGCCCACTCAGCCTATTATCCATCTGAGGTGGATAATATGAGTACCATTGAGTTGGGTAACAATAAACATCTGTTATTCATCGCTTTACAAATACACATGTTATGTTATTAGTCTTGACAGCTGGTCAGAAGGCTCCATAGACAGCTGTTTGATACAGAACAGACTCCCGAGGTATACATCCCTCAGCTCACAGCTAGCTTTATCCCAAATTTCCTGCAAAGCTATGAAGTGAATGATGTTCAGTATGATCTAATTTAAGGGTCACTTACTTGGATGACGATCCCTGTGATGTTCCTTAAAACTAAATGGATTAAGATAGTTGCCATTATGTTTATTCATTTGCTTAATTTGGTCTGTATTATGGTCTGATGCCAAGGCAATCTAGCAAAGAATTAATAAAAATAATAGAATTGTACAAAGAGTCATCAGACATGCTAATTGACATGCACATGCCGGGAGACTGGCTGAAAATGTGGGGCGGTGGCAGGAAAAGGATTACAAGAATTTAATTTTGCATCCATTTTACAAAAGGATTGCACGAATTTTATTTGCAGTGCAATTATAAAATGAACTACCATATGTTCCTTCCATGCCCGCTGGAAGGTTGTAATATCCATGTCCCCTCTCAGGGGTGTAATTCATGTTACTCGGACTCTTGTCAGATATTGCTTTTATTGCCTGGCATCAGATGACGGGCACATGGAGCTAATCGTAAAAGCATGCACTTTGCAAATTAGATACAAACAACTCACGGAGGCTGCAGAATGGAGCTTATAAAGTACTCGAGCCACGGTCATGTTTAGGTCAGGTGAAGCCCAGCGCACGTGCTGCACTGTCTGTGGGGCTCAGAGCCTTGGTTGGCTTCTATCTGTGCTCACCTACAGTCTACACCAGTATTCGAGGAAAGGCGCTGGGCTTCAAAAACACAACGATTCTGGAGCCGGTCGATGCAGGGGGGGCCCTACAATACATTCTAATGTCATTAAACGGGTGTGTGATGTGCTTACAATCGGTATGTGTACAGGTGCGAGTGTCAATGGGGTAGGGTCACGACTATGTAGTGGTAGGGGGACGGTTAGTGTAACTGGGGAAGGGGGAGGCTGTCTGGGGGGGGGGTTCTTGGAGGTATACTTTCATGTGTATTGCCCTTTCCTTATCCTTGTCCTTTTATTGACAAAAAAATCTCAGTAAGGATGTTGTGTATTGATTATGCAGATGTATCTGGGGTTCAGAGCCCTGCTCTATATGTGTCCTTTGATGAATACAATTTGTTTAAAAAAAACCACAAAGATTGAGGTAATTATCCTGCAAAGATACGAACAGAGGGTGAATTAACAGGAGCCTTATGCAATAGGTAGTATTTCAGCACAGCAGTACCTTGATCAGAAAATAAGTAAATGTCAGCTGATTTTGCAAATTGCCCACAGTACTCCCACAGTCCAAAACTGCACATGGCACTGTCCCCATAAGCGCTTCACAAAAGTTAAGATTATGATTGATGTAGAAATGTACAAATTGCCACTAAATGTGTAAAGTTCCCAGGACCATACACTAAGTGAGGTCAAAATTACAGGCCTCTCAAAAATTCGTGGACACTGTTGAGATGACCTCCTGCATGCCAGCATGTGCACATGAAGCGTGATCACTAATTACCTTCCCTTCACCAAGCGCTTACCAGTCAACCTTTATGCTGCTTTGTGATTATTTTTGACCAGTACTCCAGGTATGCATTTTCGGAAACATGACTCCATTGTGTCTGCTGTAGAAAGTCACCTGGCCTCAGCAATATTAATTTGCACCCTGCAGCACTCCTCGGGCAGGCTCGCTCGGAGGAGATACATAAAGGGGCCGGAGACCGCTCTGGGTTTTCGCCCACACTGTGTTTCCATCTGTGGTGTATGTTCTATGTACGCAGTGTCTGTGGGCCCTCTTGTGCACAAGTGTCAGGCTGTACCGGAGACCCAACACTCTAGACTAGCAACAAGGCCAGTACTAACCCGCACCTCCCACGTCCTCCCCTTTCGGCTGTCTGGTGCAGCGGTCGGCGTGAGCCTCTTCAGAACTTTGCCATACGGCTCGCTCAACGTTCACCAGCATTCTCGGCCAGAATCGGCGGGCAGTGTCCCCTTGCACCAGTCCAGCTGCAACCTGCCCATCACCTCATGTCTTGGTTCGCAGCCTCCCACAGCAGCAGCCGGAGGTCCCGCTACACCGCGCAGGCGCCCAGATTCGGTGTCCCCCAGGTGGAGGTGCTGCAGCCGACCGGTGAGTCCTGTGTGCATGCGGTGAGTGCAGCCCTGCTGTGCTCCTCCCGGCTCGCTCCAGCACCAGTGTTCTCGCTCGGCGAGCACGGCCCGCCCTCCCACCGAGGCGTGAACCTACTCCAGCGGCCCCCGCCAGCCAAGTGACATGGAGCAGCAGCAAGGGGGGGATCTCAACTCCCGACAAGGGAGTGGTCCTGAAAAAAAAATAAAGGACACAACTACGGAAAAGAAATGCTACACAACCAAAATACAGAGAAAGCTATAAGAACAAGTCAGTTCCCGGGCCGGCAGCCAATCACAGCGCGGCCCGGGAAATGACGTCACGGGAGTGTCCCGGGCCGGCAGCCAATCACAGCGCGGCCCGGGACAAAGGGGCAGGACTTAAAAAAAGCCCGAGAAACGCCCCCGAATCGCGTTTTCCCGAGAAAGCGTGATTGACAGCCTCTGTCTCCCAATGGCTAGCGTCCATTTATGGAGCTAGCCAATGGGAAACAGAGGCGGTCCGAACATCCATACTGAAGACACAAGTTTTCGATCTGGGAGGGGCACTGCGTGCCCTCGCCAGGTCGAAACCTAAAAAAGAGATAGGGTAAAGTTTAAAATGTTTATTTTAACGACGTGCCCTAAGATGCAGTATTCTTGAGAGCATAAGCAGACATATGATTAAAAATAATATGATCAGCATTGTTATAATTCCATAAAACACAAAAGGAGGAATCATATTACAATGATGGTGGGAACAGGTTATATAGCACCCTTGTATACCACCCTCCCTAGCTAGGAACTATGTTTTATAAAATAAGGAAGGTCTCTTATGCTTTAATGGGGAACCCCATACCTTCAAGATCAGCAGAAGTGAATCACATCAGGATCTGCAATAGCTCTCTGTCTCTCTGGAAACAGATTTTCTTCAGAGTGTCTAAATCATGCATGCAGTGTGATAATAAAGACGTCAGAATTTCAGCTAGCTGCAGCTACGTGCATGTTATGTCTTGTGCATGAGCCGATCAGCCCGAACAACACCAAACCTTGTTAGGATAACCTTGGAGGCTTCAGCACTCACTGTGCACTGTGCAGGCTAAAGTCGCTGAGTAGTGCGCTATACAAGTATCAATTTAAAGTCGAGATGTAAGCCTAGGGACGTTGAAAACAAGTCATTCTCATGTGAAGCAATTCAAGCAGCCTAACTTACAACAACAGTTACGAGTTGTGTGCAAAAAGCAGCAAAAAGGTAAAATGGCGTTTAAACTTAGACTTAATAAGTCTATGCTAACATAGCAATGTGCGCAAGTAAGACCCTGCTTTCACTACACCCGTGCTTGATCGGAACATACACAGAACGGAGGGCAATTTGAAACGCAGAGTTAAAGTTCGGGTGACACAACTAAGTTCAAATGTCGCCAATGTGGACGTTTGGGAGTAGAATTACGAATGAGTAACTACCAAGAAAAAAAATGTTTTACTCAACAGCAAGCAGGGGCTGTAAAGTGTACAAAGCATAGGATGTGAAAGGAGCAAAAAATAGATAAAAAAATCAAGAGTCATCGATGCCTTTGAAGTAGAAATCACTTCAATCCAAAAGTGTATCCAATTTAATAATGGAAAAGAACGCACATGTTCTTCGACAGCCGGAGCCTCTAGCACCATCAGAGGACAACTTGGGTGTTCTTAGAGATAACTGCGTGCCAGAAAATCATGGGCTGCAGTCCATATATTCCAATTGCCTAGGACTCCATGTGCCGCTTGCCAGGCCATAATTCCAATACCGGAACAGTCTAACTCATGAGCAACTAAGGGACTCATTAGTAGATCATAATTCGGGTTAGGAGACACCGTGTTGCAGAGACACAAATCCAGAGCCCATTCAAAATCACAATCCAGGCAATGGAAGACAGGCTGTAAGCATGTAAAATACGATAACCGGAAAGATAATCCATACGCCACACTTAAGGTAGCCAGCGTGAGTGCTCCATAGTAATCAAGCATCTGGTTACAAAGCTGGAGCAGCCGGGGCAGGTTTTCGCGGGGCACAGATTGTGCAGCCATTTTTGAGTAAGCAAATCAACAGCAGTATACAGACAGCCAAGGCGAGAATTAACGGTAACCCGCCGAAGAGGCTGGAAAAAATAGAATGAAAAAATACCGGTATCACACTAAATATAGTTTGGAATGAAGTCACAAGGACAGAACATACAATTTTAAAAAAGTGTGCCAAGCCCGTGGTCGACGAGGCATTAAAGATAGTGTGAACCAAAGCACCGAAATGCAGGGGAAGATCAGTATTTAAAAGGGCATGCACCTTAGTGCGAGTGTTTGCCACGTGAAGGAAGAATGTTTCCCGCGAAGAGGTAAGGGCAATTTCTTTTTGAGACAAAAGAGCACTTATTCGACTCATCTTGTTGAACTCTGCTTTCAAGGTCGGAATGGAAGGCCAGATGGATACATCGAGCGTCCCATGTGGAGGAGGGAACAGCACATTTTTGCAACAGACTACACGTTGGGAAAAAGTCACAATGTACAATGTACTCTGCCAGCATATCAAAGCAGTATTCATTATTTAAAAGCAAATAACTACTGTTTGCTAGCAACATGAAAGTCGGAGTAATGGCCGGGACAGGATTTCCTTTTAAAATGCAAGCTAAATTCAGGGCGTCTGAATTACAAGAGCCGTGCAATTGGATGTTTCTGCAAACTAATGAGTGATCAGGTGTGGAAGTGCAATCTTCACCTTTCAGGTAAACTTCTTTACCCTCCCTCAGGCACCTGTGGGTAAATGGCAGAGACCAAGCTTCATGGAGATAAGCGCTACCTAAAGGTTCATATCTGCCTATGGCATAGTATTTCATACATTATTCAAATTTAAATAGTGGTAAAAATAAAGATGAAGTATTCATGTAGTCCCAAGGCACTTTACCAGCCTTCAACATCTGCAATGTCCAAGCAAATTGCATAATGGAACGTAATTTTTTTTTTGGGGGGGGGTTTTGTAGAGCGCATAGTAACCCGTAAGCATCCCAGCGCTGATCCGAGACAGTCAAGAGAGTGATGAGCCAGGTAGAAAGGGGGAGGATGGGGTTCAAGGGAAAAGGTGCGTTTTCAGTAATTTTCTGAAACGGAGGTGATCTAGTTCCATCCTAAGTTTGCGGGGGAGGGAGTTCCATAGGCTGGCCATGTTCACTGAGAATCGCTGCCCGCGCGGGCCTTTTTCACTCTGTGAACTGTGATGAGGCGTTCGTGATCCGAACAAAGGGATCTTGTGGCCTTGTAAGGCGTGATAAATTTTTTGAGGATGGGGGGGCCTTTATCCTGTAAGAGTTTATGAGCCAGGCAGAGAGCCTTGAACTTAACTCGTTCTCTTACTGGGAGCCAGTGAAGGAGCTTCAAAGCTGGTTTGGCCGACGATCTGGCCGAGGTGTTGGTAAGAAGCCGGGCCGCGGCGTTCTGAATTCTTTGTAATTTGTTGAAGGTGGCTTCTGGGGCTCCCAGGTAAACGGCATTGCTGTAATCCAGCCTAGATAGGATAAGGCCTTGGATCAGCAGTTTCCGGGAGATGGGAGGGAGCAAAGGCAGGATTTTCCTTATTGATCTAAGAAGCCCAAAGCAAATCCCAACAGTTTTTTTCGCTTGGGTTTTGAAGGACAGGTCTTTGTCTAGCCAGATTCCCAGGCTCTTAATCTCGGTTTTGGGGGCCAGGGGTTCACCCAGGCAGGAGGGCCAGATGTTAGGGGGAAGGGAAAGCCCTTTTTGACCAAGAAGCAGGATCTCAGTCTTGGACCCGTTGAGTTTCAACGCTGAGTTATTCATCCACCCCTGGATTTTGGAAAGGCAGCTGTGGAGATTGGATGGTTCTTGGTTGGGATGGGATAGGGACACCACTAGCTGGGTGTCGTCAGCATAGCTGATGATTTTCACTCCGAACGGGGTGACTACCTCCTCCAGTGGGGACAAGTAAACATTAAATAATGTCGGGCTTAACGAGGAGCCCTGCGGCACACCGCACTGGAGGGGGACTGCTGGGGAGCGGGTGTCGTTTTCCCAGACCTGGAAGGAGCAGTGGTTTATGAATGACGAAAACCAAGCTAGGGCAGTACCCTCCACCCCGATGTCTCTGAGTCGCTGGATTAAAACCCGGTGGTTGACAGTGTCGAAGGCCGCACTGAGGTCCAGGAGGATCACTGCCACTGATCCTCCTTCGTCCAGAATGCACCTGGTCTCTTCCACTGCAGCCAGGAGGGCGGTGTCCGTGCCCTGACCAGGGCGGAATCCAGTCTGCGAGCTCCTAAGTAAATTATTCGACTCAAGAAACTGGGAAAGCTTTTTATTCACTATTTTCTCAGTGATTTTACTAATTCCGGAGAGGAGGGAAATTAGCCTGTAGTTGGCCAGGTCCATTGGGTCTAGTAGAGGTTTTTTAAGCAGGGCCCTCCCCAGCTGGGGGGGACCTTTCCCTGAAGTAATGAAGAATTGATGAGGTCTGTTAAGGGGGGCAATAGTGGGAGCCACTTTTTTGAGGATGCGCATGGGCACCGGGTCACTAGGAGAACCACTTTTGATTGTGGCGAGCGTGGTCAAGACCTCTTCCATGGTGACCGGACCTAGGGTGTCTAGGTGGATGGCGGGGAGGTCCGGATGAGGGCTGGAGGTTGGGTTAGGTTTAAGGCGATCCTCATCGTTGGTGCTGTGGTCGACTGGGGGTAGGGTGGCGAGAATTTTCTGAATTTTCTCGTCAAAGAATTTTGCCAATTTATGGCATTTATACTCGGGGGTGTTTGGAGCAGGGAGTGTCGCTGGCCTAGGATCCGGGACTTTGAGTGGTTCTTTCAAGATGATAAAGGTTTCTCTGGCGGAGCAGGAGGAGTTTTTTATTCTTTCATCAAAGAAGTGGCTTTTGGTCTTACGTAGCGTGATTTTATAGGTTCTTATGGAGGTACAGAAGGCGTCTTTTGTCCTTCCTCCAGGTGCGCTCTGTCCTTTTGCACTCCTTACGTAATAAGTTAAGCTCAGGGGTGTACCAGGGGGCTGGGTTCACTCTTTTGGCTTGTTTCACGGTACTTGTTTTAGGAAGTAGGCCGTCCAGTGATTGAGTGAGCCAGGAGTTAAACTGCATATCGGCGGCGGCTGGGTCTAGAGCTGGGGGGGGGGGAGCTTCCGTGAGCCTGGAGGCCCATTCTTCAGCCGAGAGTTTGTGCCAGCATCTCTCGATGACCCGGGTTTTGAGCAGTTGGGGTGACGGGACATGGAGATGCCAGTCGATAGGAATTAGGAAGTGGTCTGTCCATGGTAGTGGGAGGGGAGTACAGGTTATGAGGTCGATGATGTTAGTAAAAACGGGGTCTAGAAGGTGCCCTTTGTCATGAGTCGCCTCTGAGTTCACTAGACGTAGGTCATAAGAAGTGAGATCAAGAACAAGTTCAGAGGCAGTTGGGTCCTTGGGGTCTAGTAGATGGAGGTTGAGGTCACTCAGGATTAAAAAGTTGGGAGATGTCGTTGCCACAAGGGTGACAGTTTCAACGAAGGCGCTAGAGAACTTGGCGGGGGCTCCTGGAGGACGATATATCAGAAGACCTGAGAGGGAGATTGCAGGTGAGATCTGTAAGGTGAAAAGGCAGCTTTCGCAGTCCTCGATATTGCCGTTATTTGTTCTGCAGGCGAAATGCTCTCTGTATATTATTGCCAGGCCACCTCCTCTGCCGAGGGGTCTGTTCTGAGCGTGGATTTGGTAGCCAGGTGGCAGAGCATTCACGATATCGGAGTCGGTGTTGGGGGTTAGCCAAGTTTCCGTAAGGAACAGAATGTCGATGGTGAGATCTTGTATAAGAAGGTTTATCTCAAGGGAGTGTTTAGGGAGAGACCTACAATTAAGGAGGCCGAGCTGTAGGCCGTGGCCTTCTGCGTTGGAAAGGGCCGGCTTGCAAAGGTCGCAATTAGCAAAGGGTTTTCCTCCTGTATAGGTGTAAGTGGAATTTTTGTTTTTTCCAGAGTTAAGTGCGAGAAGCTCACCTTGGGTGTAAGTAAGCCGGCTATTGGAAGAATTGGGCATAGTGACTGGGCCTGGAGCCGGCCGGGCCCGGACGGGCCCAGACGGGCTTGCCTTAGGCGCGCCTTTGGCGCGCAAACGGCGCGCCCGCTGCGCCCGGCCGCTGCGCGTCCGCGGAAAACACATATTTTATAGGGAGTGCTTGGGGCGTGGCCTCATATGTGTGGGTGTGGCCTGGGAAAGATTTCCCTCGCCCGCGGCAGTGTTCACCTCGGCTGCACGGGGGGGCTGAGTCGAAGTAAGTGCCCTGGAGTGCAGGGAGCAAGGTAGGTTTTGACCATGGTACAAAACAGACACTTCGTCTTGTACTATATCAACAACAGATGAAACAATATTGTCCAATGTGTAAATTCGGGAAGAAAGGGTGTTAATACTGTTATCAACAACTGCAAGCACTTTTTCTAAGTTAGCTTGATCTTTTTTGCGTAACCTAGAAGCCGCTTCAATTTGAGACAGTTTCCAGACTTCATTGTAAACAGCATATACACATCTTTACGATCTGCCTTCCACAGTGCCTGTAACAAAGTCCTTCAGATCAACATCTTCAGTTAATTTGGACACATAGATTTTAACTGACGCTGAGGTGGAATGTTTGAGCCAGTTCTGACATAACTTGCCATAACTTGTCTACTGAATAGGTAGTAACAGAATGATCACTTTGAAAACGGGGATCCACCCTCACCTGTGTATAGCCAGGGATCAGACCCAGAAATTGATGTTGGCATAAATCTGAACTTTTCTGCCATAACAACGAAACTTGGGAATCAAAACTGGAAATGTTAAAAGACGAATTCAGCAACAGAGACTGTATTTCACTAAGGGACAAATTGGTGTGATTGTACCATGAAGGGTATTCTCCTAAATCAGGAAGAGAGGGAGCATTTAATTTTTAAGACGTAGCAAATCCAAAGGAGGTTGTCTGTGAAATAGTCAAATTTAAAAACAACATATGCTTCGGGATAAGACATGCACGATGTAAAGCCTCAGTGCCTTGTACCTGCCAGCCTTTAGAACCCCTAACAGATTTAAGATTAATAGTATCTTTCCACAGTTCGTAGCCCCCAACTGCTAATTGGTCAAGAAAGAACTTAAAATATAGTAATTTAGTGTGGGTAAGTCTAACTTTGGAAGAGGACTTGCCAGTCATCTTAAAATAAAACGCGCCAGGATTTCATTGGTTAAAATCAGTAAAATATGTAAACTTTTTCCAAAGAGTTTTTGAGCTGCCTTCAAAGGGAGCTGGACAATGTTCCCACTGCGTGTAATTAACCACATTTCTAAATGTGTTTGCTATGTGCAGAAAATAGTTGCCATAATGTTGGTAGCAAAACAAGTCAGCCTAATTTGCCGAATACAAATCTTCAGCATCAAAACAGCATAATATTTCAAATCAGAAAACCGAGCCTCTACGTCCTGGACATCCCAATCATCAGAGTGTATATTTTGTTTAACCACATCCCCCATTGAAACACGTAGTACATTGGGAACATTAATAATCTCTGTGGGGCCGTGGATTTGAAATTTCACAGCATCCCATACAATCTCATCTAAAACAGGCCAAGCAGTGATGTTAACAAAAGCTGGTTCCTCTTCATGATGGGTGATGAGAAGTGGGGTTCCAAAGTTCCATCAATTAGTCTAATTGAAGTTCTTTCTTTAATATAGTGTCCATTTACAAAACGGAAAGAATATACCACAAATCCAATTGACATGAATACAAAAATAGAAAAGAGCACCAGCCAAATGTAAGTCCATGGGGGTATCAGAAAATGTTTCTTAAACCAAACAGCAAAAATCTAAATTTTCGATGGGGACTCTGATGCAACAGAGTCAGTGTCAAATGAAAAGCGTGACTGGTGAACTGCAGATGTTCGCAAATCAGGCATCGACAAGCTGTAGGGTAGGTATACTCTGTTTGATTAAGGGGATCACCAGGCGGTGTATTCAATAAAGGATCAGCAACTATAGGCATCTCAATGGCAATGTCAGGCCTGGTGGAACTCACCGGAGTCAAAACAGAATTTCAAAGCCTCACTGGACAAGAGACCGCTGGAGTCATACTAAGAAAAATCAGCCACTCGCTGTAATTTGACATTGTCAATGGTGATGTACCTGTTTTCTTTGCGACCAGGAAGTGGAGGTAAAATGACTGTTTTTGTACCCTGCGCGCCAAGCACAGGATCTGGTGCACGATATGAGGGGTCGAACTCCTTCTTGTTCTCCACCTTCTCATACACCAGATCACCAACTCGGGTAGCCAACTAAATTCCGGAATCAGCATCAGATGTGGAGGGAAAATGTTCCTTTGCAAGACTGTCTCTGGTCCTTTGTAGGTCCTGTAACACAGTACAATGTTCATCTACATTAAAGGATGCGCCAGACGCCGCCATGTCTAGACCCTCAAGGTCCGGACCCAACATTTTGATGACAAAGAGCATTTCGTATGGGGTCCGCCCACCCAGAGACCTTATTAAGTGCACGCTGTTCGCTATAGAGATGGGCTAGCCAGTTCTGGCCTGTACCTAAAACCTTAGCTGTGAAGGATTGCTTTAAGTCACGGTTCATTCGCTTCACAACACTTTTGCCCTCAGGCCTGTATGGAGATGAAAACTTGACTTGGACCCCCAATGAACCCATGGCATCCTTGTACGCCTTAGAGGCGAACTCTGGACCCTGGTCTGAATGAAAGGTGCCACATGCAAAAATTCCCACAAAGACACGCAAATCCCTGATGACAGTGCGGGCATCAGCGCTGCGTTGTGATAACACCCAAACAAAGCGTGTGCACGAATCAACTGCAATTAAGATGTACTTATAAGCAGTATCTGAGGAGAAAGGACCGCAGTGATCTAAATAAACACACCCAAGTGGTTTATTAGAAATGTACAACTGTGTCTGGGGCGGGCGCGCAGCACTTGAAGGTTTAATCTGCTGGCATATGTCACAATGAAGGACATAATCACACGTCTGTTTGTACAACCCACGCCACCAGTAACGCTGTTGTAAAAGAGATACAGTAGCTGACACGCAGGTGTGAGCCAAGGCAATGCCCTCGAGAGCTGCTAATATCTAAGCCTGTCTGCGGTCCGCGTTGGCAATCAACCTGTCACCAACCTCGTTAATTCTCACATAGGGAACTTTATCAGGACTTAAAAGATAAAAGTATTTAGAAGGGAAACCTCTAGGGTAATTACCTCCCTTCTCTGTAGCGGCAGTAGCTGCCAAGATGTCATCATCAATTTTACTTTTTGAACGTGTAACTGCTGCTATTAAGTATGTCGCAACTGCAGTCTTCGCTGCTTCATCAGCAAGACAGTTACCAACAGCGTGTACCCCCACCAAGAGTATGAATTACAAACACAAGTGGCAGCCATTTTTTAAGCTCGGCCACTCGAACCCATAGCATTTTGTGCTTAATCGTGCTACCTTTGGAATCACAATAGTCATTCTGAGTCCAAAAGAATAAATTGTCATTGTAAGACTGAACACAGTAGTAAGAGTCACTCACAATAAGAGTAGTCACGCAAGGGTCAGCGTACTCCAGTGCAAGCACCAGAGCACGTAGCTCTGTCAATTGTGTGGTACAGTCCCCTAATGGCTGTGTGTGCACAACATCGGACTTGAACTCTCCATTCACCATAGTACCAACCACTATTGCGCAGGCCGCAGAATAAGCATGTTTTGAATCCGTCGCCGGCTGCGCCGATCCGTCTGTGTAAATGATACAATAGAAATCCTCCAGTGGGCACATGGTCAGAGGAGCCAGATGACCAAATTCATACTGCAAGAACTCCTGAGTTTGCAAAGAGGAATCAAAAATGAACGTGACATCCGGAGATGTCAAGGACATGGCCCATTCTCTGGTGCAAAGCTTTTGAATTTGGTACACTGGCTTTTGTCACTGCCTCCTAGGCAGGACACGGTGTAACAACCAACATGCGTTTCCCCTGCGACAGTGCCCGTTCTTTCCGAATCGCCATCTGCACTGCAGTCAAAACTTTTTCCACAGTGGAAAACCACATTTCAGCCAAAGTGTACAAGTGTGTCACCCTCATTAAAAGTCAGGTACGTGAAACCTACCGCCCAAGCACAATTCGTATGACCAGGTTGGTGTGGTTGTCACGAGTCAGTAGGTATTTAGATTCAAGAAGATCAGACTGCAAAGAATGAAAAGTTGCAGAATGTTCAGGCAGCAAGATTTGGTGAAAGTAGGTTGTACCAAAGCATAAAGAGGCTTGATACGCTGGGCATAATCTGGAATGTAAGTACGCCCGAAATTCAGAAAACGCAGTAAAGATTGTAGTTTTTTCAGAGTTGTCGGAGTGCGCAGCTGTGCACATTTCTCCAGGAAGTGAGGTGCTAAACCTCGACCTTTATTGTTGAGCTCATAGGCCATTTTGCAAAGTTAAATTTATAACCGAAGTTCGCAAATATGCAAATGATGAGATCAACACAGATGCCGCCATAATTCGTTGTCTGTGAGATAAATGTCATCCACATACGAACACGCTTCAGGGTCGAGTCTTTCCAAAAGAGAGACAATGCGGGCGGCAAAGACGCCTGGACTGTTCTTATAGCCCATAGCTAATCTTCTGAGCTGTTTTTCTTTACCGCCACAGGTGAAAGCTGTCCATTGACGACTAATAGAGGACAGACTATGGCTAAAAAAGCAATTGGATATGTCAAGTGTGGTTTTAAACCGTTTACGCACGAGACTATCCACAAGAGCCGAACTATGAGTATTTTGTACCTCGCAGGTCCGACAATGAGAGTTCAAGTGCCGGTAATCCAACACCAAACGGTACGAGCCATCAGGCTTGATCACAGTTAAAAGAGGATTATTCATCGAAGACACACACATTTCAATCACACCTTCATATTCCAATTGTTCAAGGATTTCAGCCACCGGAGCTTTCGCTTCACGTCGCATTGGGATACTGGGGTTGAGCCTGTGGCATAGACCGCAATGGTATCTCATGTCTGGGGGAAAATTTGTCCCAACCACATTGAGTACGATACAGTGCTGGTGCAAGCACCTTAGCCCACTCTCCTGCCAAATTCAGCGCCTGCTCCTTCGGAACAGTGTGTGCGAAAGCAGGGAGGATTACCTCTTTCCCTTGCAGAGGAGAGAGAACGAAGGGTCGGGGCCAATCAGCCTCTGCTAACAAAATGTCATAGGTAGTAATCAGATTTTCTCATTCATTCAGATATGTTGTATGTCACCTCCAATAAAAGGCCTATTTCATAAATTCGTTCAGGGGGAGCCACTCTAGTGTCAGCTGTTTCAACAGTAACAAACGTGTCAGTTGCTGTCACCTTCAGAAATGGACGCAATGCTTCCTGCTCTACTGTAAGTTCCACTGCGCTGTATAGCAGCGTCAGCACCCATGTCAGATTCCGAAGCTGCGTTCTCACTATCCGTGGCATACCTCGCAGTTAAAGCAGCAACTTTCTTCTTCTGAAACTGGGGTCTTTGACGCGGAGAGTCGTCTTGCTTTCTTTTACCCTGGGTCTTGCGGGGCTGCTCACGGCTTTGTTGGGCACCCCGACCTCTGCCGCTCTCTCCTCCACCGGTTGGTGAGACCGATGTATCCTGCAAAGAACGAGGAGAACGCTGATCAGGAACCTGAAAACGATCAGGTGACTTAATAGTAGCGCAGTCGCGGAAATCATATGTGCGCTCAGTAGACTCAGGTATTGGCGAAGAAGGATGTGACCCCTGTTTCTGTTGCTTTTTCCCCAGTTTTTTAATCTTATTCCAATTTTGCTTTGGAAAAGTGGTGCGTTCTTCTTTATCAGAAGCCGCCACCTTTGTTTTCTTCTGCGCTGCTGTCTTAGAAAAGAGCTTAACATCCAAACTATTGCGGCCAATGGTTTTATAAGCCGCTGCAATGATTTTCGGTAGCTACTGGGGCTTATCCGCATCGGGGACTTTGCGCAAAGCATTAGACACATTGGAAGTTCACCGCATCTCCCTTAACATTAGCAAAGACGAGATTGGAAACCACCTCAAACGCTCCATCAGTCCCAGTCCCAATTCAACAGACGCCTCCACTCCATGTTCATCTTGGACACGCTTAATGACGGAGGAAAGGACAGCCATAGACGGAGTGCCGAAGCACTTAGTATAGACTGTCGCAAATATCCTACCCCAGGTCTCACAGTCAGGAGCCTCTGGTATTAAGTCTTTCTGCAAACATATTGTTAAAATCTTGTGTTTCTCAACAGGAGTATGTAGAAATCAATGAAGTCTGGTAGACAGCTCTTGTAGTTGTAGTTTATTCTTCAAGTTACAGCTTAGCAATTTAAGTCTTAATATAAGCCCCACCAGGAGCAGCCTCCTGGCTGCTCAACTCATCTTCTCCAACAGCTCCACTTTCAAGTACAAACATCCATAACATTCCAAATGACATCATATAGCTAGAGCATCAGGCAGAGAACCTGGGCCAGGGAGATGCATTACATAAGAAGCAGATTACTACACATCTTCCCCTTTATAATATTTAACAAAATGAAATAGTATACACATATATAAACATGGGAAGAGAAGATAAACATTCCAGAAGTAAACGTAAAAGAACACCATAAAAACTCTCCTTATGTAATAATAATAATAATGTAAAAGTGATGCAATGAGAAAATAGCAATGTAAGTAATACAATAGCCTTCCCTATGTAATAATTATAACGATGCAATAGTAATAATGAAAGTAATAAAATAGCCTTCCCTATGTAATAATAACGATGCAATAGTAATAATGTAAGTATGAAAAAGTAAAACAGCCTTCTCTATGTAATAATAATGATAATAATATTAATGACAGTAAATGTAATGTAAGTAATAAAGTAGTAATATGGAAGTCGTAAACTTAAACAAATGGCAGGACCAGGGAATACCATACGCCCCCTACTGCATACACTATAATATACCGTCCACTTACCAAGAACACCCTCTACTGCATACTATTGCAGGACCAGGGCAATTTACATATCCTCTAATGAGCATATTATAATGTTCCGTCTGCATACTATTGCAGGACCACACATGCATTAATGCATGGTAGCCTCCCAATAAGAGAACACGTACCTCCTCGTAAAGGGGGAATCCACCACCCTATAAACCACCACACACAGTAGCCCAAGGGGAAATCCACCTCCCTATAAACTACCACACACAGTAACCTCCCAAGGGAGAATCCACCTCCCTATTCCCACACACTCGCAGTAACCTCCCAAATAATTGTAAAGGGGGAATCCACCTC
The DNA here is from genome assembly GCF_964263255.1 of Lissotriton vulgaris. Classification (NCBI taxonomy): domain Eukaryota; kingdom Metazoa; phylum Chordata; class Amphibia; order Caudata; family Salamandridae; genus Lissotriton; species Lissotriton vulgaris. The sequence goes on along the minus strand of NC_141689.1, from coordinate 313,868,072 downwards.
CCTATAAACCACACACTCGCAGTAACCTCCCAAATAGTTGTAAAGGGGGAATCCGCCTCCCTATAAACCACACATTCGCAGTAACCACCCAAATAATTGTAAAGGGGGAATCCACCTCCCTATAATAATGCTGTAAAATGAAAATCACATTGAGCATCAATTTAGAATGACACATTGCAAATCAAAAGCAGATGTACATAACATTGGCATATATATCACCAAATTCAATGCGGTGTTCACTAAGTGACTTAGCCGTCATCACATGCACCACAGCAAACAAGTGAGTGACTTAATACTTAACAATCATCTCACACAGTACAGTTCTGTGTTTCTTATTTCCTTTGATCCACACTCTAACTACTTATAGCAATATTTCATTACTGTTCCAGTCGCCAATGTAGAAATAATGAGGTCTGGTAGACAGCTCTTGTAGTTGTAGTTTATTCTTCAAGTTACAGCTTAGTAAATTCCAATGTAAGTCTTAATATAAGCCCCACCAGGAGCAGCCTCCTGGCTGCTCAACCCATCTTCTCCAACAGCTCCACCTTCAAGTACAAACATCCATAACATTCCAAATGACATCATATAGCTAGAGCATCAGGCAGAGAACCAGGGCCAGGGAGATGCATTACATAAGAAGCAGATTATTACACAGTCGTATTAGGAAATACTGCTTCCAGCTGGTCAAATTTCTCAGCAAGCCAAAAGGGTAAATCATCTTTATCTTGGGGCCGCTTGCCCATGACCGAATTAACCATGACGGGATTCATTTTCAACCCGGCCGGTCCAACTGGTTGCCCCACAGCGCCAGGTGGCCCTGCCTGGACGTGGTGGGAAATGTATTGCACTAAAGCCCTAATAACCCTAGCAGCAGAGGTATAAAGGACTCTTGGTTCCCCAACGGGAACAGCCAAGTGACGTGGATGCGGAGTAAACCCTGCCAAAACAGGCCAAGTGGCTCCAGGGATGGACAAAGGACCTAATCGAACCGCTGTTACTGAGTGGGAAAGGGCGCCAATAAACCAAACTCGATGCTGCCAAGCACAAATCGAAATCTCCTGTGTCCTATAAGGAGTATACTCCATAGGCACGGCAGTGTGAGTGTAAACATGAAACCTATTGCTATCTGCATTCACCGCAGGGAATGTAACCCATGAGTAGAAAATCTCAGACATGTAAGCCGCCTCAGCACTCATCACAAAAACTACTGCCATGCCATCCAAGGGGACGGCATACGTCTGCAAATTATTGCGGACAACCATCCGACTATGCTGGGGTATTTCAACGTCACCTATAGCGACACAGTAGAGAAAAGATAATGTCAAAGAATTGTAGCACTGACGGGTAGTATTTCAAAGTACGAACCTTTTTAAACGATCAAGCTTGAACAAACCTATGTAACAATAGGTAGGTTATTCTGTCACTACCGTCAACCGTAAACCATAGTGAGGGTGTTGTGGACAGATTAAGCACTACTTGAGACTCTCAAAATAAGACCACTACGTTAGGTGTGCCATGTTGCTGGGATTCTGCTCAGACACAGAACTGTGCACAGAGACCCAGGACATCAGTGAATTGTGGTGGACCAAAAAACTCACCTCAATATCTAGAACTCCTAACCGACTAGCATCAGTGTCACATCAGCTCTTATATATATATATATATATATATATATATATATATATATATATATATATATATATATATATATATATATATATATATATATATATATATAGCAAAGGTACCAATGATTAGACCACCCAGAACATGCGACGTACTCTCAGGAATGGTGGGAATCAAGAACACTCTTTCATTATATTCTCATACCAGTCCACAACATGGGTAAAAAAGAGACACAGTAAAGTTTAAAATGTTTATTTTAACAACGTGCCCTAAGATGCAGTATTTTTGCGAGCTTAAGCAGACATATGATTAAAAATATTACGATCAGCGTTGTTACAATTCCATAAAACACAAAAGGAGAAATCATATTAAAATGATGGTGGGAACAGGTTATATAGCACCTTGTATGCCACCCTCCCTAGCTAGGAACTATGGGCTCGATTAGGATTGCGATGATTCCGCATCCTCCAGGCCGGTGGAAGCCACGCCGGCCCGGAGGATGCGGAATCACCGCTGCGGACCTTCAAAACACCCACCGCCAGATTATGGTGGCGGTGGGATCAGTGGCGGACGGCAGGACCATCTGCCATTGATCCACGCAGTGTTGGCAGCAATTTGGTGGCGATGTCAACAAGACACCCTCAGCAAAATTACGATGGGTTTGAAAACATGCTTTTCCGTGGCGGATTTACCGCTGTGGAAAAGCATGTGGACAATAGCTTCTGGGGGGCCCTTGCGGGCCCCCAGGGTGTTGGGGTTGGGGGGTGCACATGGGGTGTACCTTTGGTACCCCCTGCATTTACATGTACAAAGCGGCAGGCACCGCGCGGTGCCTGCTGCATTGTGCATGTAATTGCAAATCATGCATTTTTAACCTTGCGGCGGGTGCTGCTTCAAGAAGCACCCGCCGCAAGGTAAAAGGTACGGGATGTGCCCGCCAGGGTGGTGGTCACATCCTAATTGGTATGGAGGGACCACTGCTGCCCCTGCGGACGGTCCCTCCACCTCAGGGTGGCGGACGGACGCAGGTCCGTCCGCCATCCTAATGACCCCCTAAGTTTTATAAAATATAGAAGGTCTCTTAGGATTGAATGAAGAAACCCGTACCTCCAAGATCAGCAGAAGTGAATCACATCAGGATTTGCAATGGCTCTCTGTCCCTCTGGAAACGGATTTTCTTCAGAGTGTCTAAATCATGCATGCAGTGTGATTAAAGACGCCAGAATTTCAGCTAGCTGCAGCCGCATGAATGCTATGTTTAGTGCATGAGCCGATCAGCCAGAACAACACCGAACCTTGTTATGATAACCTTAGAGGCTTCAGCACTCACTGTGCAGATTAAGGTTGAGATGTAAGTCTAGGGACGTTAAAAACAAGTCATTCTCATGTGAAGCAATTCAAGCAGCCAAACTTACAACAAAAGTTACATATAGTTTCATGTGCAAAAAGCGGCAAAAAGGTAAAATGGTGTTTAAACTTCTAATAAGCCTATGCTAACATAGCAATGTGCGCAAGTAAGGCCCTGCCTTCACTACAGCAGTAATTAATGTCGACCTAAACATTATTTTAGTAGACTAATTTCTCCCAAAGTATAAGCCCACGATAGTCCTCATGCCACGTCACCCAATAGAAATTGGAATTTCTTATTCCTTTTGTTAATAAAAAGTTCATATTTTGCCACTTTACACTATCAACAATCTCACCACCATCTGGAGGGCATTAACAATCCAAATTATTTGGCTGAATGTTTTCAACAGAGAAAGAAGTTGGCCTATCTACTGGTAACAAAGCAAGTAGTTTGTCACTGTAGGTAATTGCAACACACTCCTACAATCTGACGACCTGTATGCATTTTCACATCAGGGTTGATGTCCTGTTTGTGGTACCCTTCACTCAATTCAAAGTAAATAGGACACTAGGTAAACATTGATTTGATTGGGGCAATTAGGTGTAGCAATCACAGGAACAGGCTTATTTTCTGGTCTTTGCTGAAGGAATGGCCCTTGTATGAAATTGCGTCTGCAGGATTAAGTTATTCATATGTCTGAGAAATTGCTTATAGCAATTCTAGACACTCTGGCACCGAATATTTGTTTTGTTTAGTAATATTCTGCGCTTATATAATTACTGATATTCTTATTAACCAGTCAATAAGAAGTAACTTTCATTTTAGGGCATGCAAGTGAGGGGTGGACCAAAGTGCACCTGATTTACTTACGAGGGTACCACTAGCAAGTTACTACCACTGGAGATTGGGAAGAGAGTAGGTTCAAGTCTCAACCCCAAATATAGATAGGGACTCTGTTTTAAATGGGCCCACGCAACAACAACACTACCACTGCTTACAATAATCATTTTAATAACAATAGTAATAGTTTGTGTGAGATATCGGGTTGTTGCTTAAGAGGGGTGTGAGCCCTTCCCAAGCAACAGCCACAACCCTTGTCAAGGTGAATCACAAACAGTGACTAGATTAACCTGTGTTTAACCCCCTGGTAGCTTGGGACAGAAGTAGTCAGGCTTAACTTAGAGGCAATGTGTAAAGTATTTATGCAGCGCACAAACAGTAATAAAATGAAAACATAACACGATGAAAATCTCACACCAATTTAGAAAACATTTAGTAAAATTCAACAAAAACCCAATCAGTAGAACCAGAGAAATGTAATTCCAAAGTTTTCGGTTAAGTATAGCACTAAAAAGCAAAAAACGCTACTGAGGGTATCTCATCTCACTGGACCAGGACAAAGTCACAAGTCCAGGTGGACTGCGATGAAGCACAGGTCTGGAACAGGACCAAGTTTTAGCCTGCTGATGTTTGTAACTTATGTCCTTGATGCATTCCGTTGTTTTGCAGGAGTTCATGTTGCTTCATGCTGGATTTGTTAGACCATTCGGTTAGGCTGGTACAAAACCCTTTACCCCACTTCCAAGGTCCGGGACTGGAGGAGCAGCACTTGAAGGGAAGAGACTCACTCAGGCTGGGTCCAGGTGCAGGTTCAAGATGGTTGGAGTCTTTTCTGGTAATTAAAACCACACAAAAGGATCCCAAGGGAGAGGCCTAACAAGAAGTCTACAACTCCCTCAATAACTGAAACTCACAAAAAATACATCAGGTATGCAGAAAGAGTAAGAGAAGACAGCAGAAGGAATCAGTGTCTTCTAGGAGGAGTGCTTCTTTAAGGATGACAACCCTCACTCACCCAAGGGTAACATGCTTAATCATTGGGTTGCAGGGAACCCAATGATGAAACATGTAACTCTTGGGGCTCCCTGAGTTTTAGTTATGGAGCCTTTTCTGTCTCCGAGACTCTGATCGGGAGGATAGCCACTAGCCTTTATAGTCATTCTGGTTGTCCTTCCGGTTGGAAGCAGAAAAGCGGGTCTCGAGTAGCATGGCAGTCCTCTGAGGGCACAAGACAGGCTTGAGGCATCAGGGCAGTCCTCTTGGTACAGCAGGGCAGTCCTCTGAAGTACACAATAGGTTAAAGATAGCAGGGCAGTGTTCTGAGAGTCCTTCTGCAGTTCTGGACGTGACCTTAAGATTGAGTCAGAAGGATCCCGTTTTATACCTGGTGCCCACTTTAAAATGGACGAAACTACTGGAGTCTTGCCCCTCAAGAAGTGTCTGGCATTTTCTGCCTCCTTGTCCTGGTCCCAGTCTCTCTGCAGGCAAAATATGCTAGTGTAAAGTCCATTGTATGTGAGCTAAGGCAATATCTTCGAAGTGTGACAGGTAACAGCTCTGCCCACTCATCAAGTTGGGATGCCCATCCTTCCAACTGCAAATCCATCTATTGTGTGGCTGTCTGGGAGACTGATAACTACATCTAGTCATGTAGCAAAGGAAACAGGCTGCAGGCAAGAAATGGCTAAGACAAGAAAATGCCAACTTTCCTAAAATTACCTTTTCAAAGTATTGACTTAAAATATATCTTTACAATTAAAGACAGTTTTAAATGACAGTTCCTCAGATATCAGACATGACATTCCTACCTGCTCCTAAAAAAAGGGATCACCTAATACATATAATAAGATAGCCCAATGTTATCCTATTGGAATGGTAAACCCTGCAATAGTGAATAACAAATTTGAGGGGTTTTCACTTCCAGGACATGTAAAACTTAAACGTATGCCTCCAACTTCTAAATTACAGTGCACCCTGCACTATTGGCTGTTTAGGTCCTAGTGGAATCTGGGGGTACTAGTTGAGGAGGGTGAAACCCTACTCAAGCAGCAACCACAATGTCTGTCAGGGTGAGCATAAGCAAACCCCAAATTAGCCTGTGCTTAAACCTCAAGTATCTTGGCACTAAGCAGTCAGGCTTAACTTGATAAGCATTGTGCGAAGTGTTAATGCAGTACTTCAAACAGCAAAAAAGTGAAAACACAGCACAAGAAAAATCCCACATCAATTTAGAAAAATAGAATAACATTAAAAGATCATTTAAAACCAAAACAACAAAAATCTAATCAGTAAAACTGGAGATATGAAATTTTAAAGATTTACCCCTTTGGTGGTACGTTTTCGTCCTCCTGTCCCCTTTTTTGGCTGTTTGGGGTAATTTGCGCTTCGGCCCCATACCTTTTTGTCCACATAAGGTATCCACCCCATATTTGTGCCCTTTTTTCCCCAACATTCCTGGGGATTTTAAAGGTAAGCAGAGTTTGTGTATTCCCCTGGAGGGCACTGAGAAAGTAGCCTGAACATTTTGGTTTTTGGGGGAGAAATGGGGATAAAGTGCTGCAGAAGAAAGCATCTGTTTTTTCCCCTGACAATGGAGTTAACAAAGGGGTTGTGATGCTAAATCACCATCTTCACAGCTTTCAGGCACAGGTAGACTTTTGTCAGAAAACCACATTTTTCAACATAGTTTTGGCATTTTACTGGGACATAGTCCATTTTTCCTATTTGATTTGCTTTCAACCTCCTTTCAGTTAGTGGTAGAAATGACTCACATGTAGACAGGCAAATTATGAATTCAGCAGGGTGTCATTTGTGTAGATTCCTCATGGTTTCCCTATAGAAAGTAACAGTTGAAATACAAATAATGTTGAAATTGAGTTGAAAAAAACATTCATTTGTGTCTTCTTTTTAATCTGTAACTTCTTCTAACTATATCAGATTTTGTAAACCATATACCATTATGTCCGCTGGATCCTTCTGGTTGTGGGATTATACAGGGCTTGAAGGTTCACCTAGAACCAGAGGTTACCAGAGCCAGTAACTGAGCTGGCCTTGCAACAGTTTTCCATTGAGTACCGGGTATACAGCAATTCATTTGGCAAAATATAAGTGAACAGTGAACAAAAAGGTATCAGTAGTTATATATTTACAAAGTGGGCACAAGATATGGAGTTTAGAAGCAGTGGTTATTTGCGCATATCTGAACTTGTTATCTTATTTTTCCACACTTATACAGCTCAGATTGCTCCGGCAGTGCCCGAGACAAGGTAGAGCGACCTCTCACAGTGTACTGTATAGAGAGGGTTAAGCGGGCAGCATGTAGCGGGATGCTTGTGTGACACCATTCAAAACCTTATCTAACTAATTTATGAAAGGTCCTTTTTTGAACAAAAATACTTGCCTGACTAATATTAAAGACATTTTATCCAGAAGTGTTCCTGTTCCTTCAATTCAACAACTGAAATGGTCTGTTCTGTGAGACAATAGGCTTCTGATTAGACCAATTGCTTCATCTCACCTACTGTGATTACAGTGACATCGGAGGAGGAGTGGTGGAATCCTGCTTTAATAGAAGCACAGCCTATGCTTGTCACTTCAGTCTTTTCCCTCAGACAGCTGCCATGTTTATGATGTTTTCAAAGACATAATTTTCCCTCTCATGGGAGTGATTGTTTCTGAAATCAAAAACCCAATTCCTGAATGATGACAATTCAGATTACCAATCTGACTGATAGGTGGCATAAGGAAGTACCATCTCGTTCATCATTGACCAGCATTGCCCTTCCTACTCTGCCAGATGATAATTATTTGTGCTCAGTCTTTGACTCCGTAAGCTCCTCAAAAGCAGAAGCATATAGTATGTTATTTAACATATATATTTCAAAAAAGGGCCGCAATCAGAATGAAACTAAATGATTTAGCCAACCTTTCTATGGTAGGAGTGATAGATAATATTAATGGCTGCTTTAGACATCCATGTATTTGCAAATAAGTGGGTTCAGTAAAGGCTGAAGAATGTTCAGATTTTATTTAGTTGCATTCCAGGGGATTGTACACAAATCAGCCTTCATATATCGCCACAATAAACCCAGGTAAACCTGAAATGGAACCCAAATTAAACTCAGTATCATCAGAGTGCAGGTGTATAGTGACATTGTTGGGACGGAAATATCCCCTGCATTGTATACAAGTGTCAAGAATGCCTGACTGTGTGCATCTGGTATCCTTTGGCCCTGTCATCACCATAATCTATCAAGTGCACAGAGACCTAACCTGTCTCTGACAATGTGAGGCCCAAGACATGTCCTGTGACCTGGAGGCACCAAGCATACCCTTAGCATGGACAGAGGACTACTGTCTCTGTCTTGGGTTTAGCTGCGGTAGCTGTGTATTGTTATCCCATATGCTAGTCCAAACCTTTAATCGGTGTCTATTAATTTGTGACCTATGCATCCCTCCCATTGAAGGTTCTACTGTTATGTGAAGGCCCAGAACTTTGTGCTGACATTTTGTTGATATTCCAAGTGTATGTGTAGTACCATTGTAGCATATGTGTACTTGTAGGAGTGTGTGTGTGTACACTTTTGAGCACTGGAAACAGTGAGGTCCAGTTGGGATGCCCCTGGTTTATAAAATGGAAAATGAAGACAGCTTCCCAAAAACAGTGAAAGTATTGCCTGAATTCCTGTGGCTGGAGGGTGTAGACCCAGACATAGAGGTGAGTGGGATAAAGGCAGAGCTACCAGTGAAATTCCAAGAAGACCTCTTTAATAGGCAGCTGCTGATTAGTTATTCCTGAGCACCGGCTTATGATAAATGCTAGGGATGAGGGTAGGACTCCTGTTATTGTTTTTCAAAGTGAGGACATTTCTTGGTGAGACCTGCCCTCTTTTTGTCTGTCCCTGATTACTACTTTGGAGAGGCTGATGAAAGCCAGGATTAGAAAATTGAGACTTCAATAAGCCCATGTTGTGGGAGACCGTGCCAGTGTTACTTGCTGTGTAAAGCATCACTTTACAAAAAGGCTGTATCTGGAGACCGGTCTGAGAAGGTAAGTTGAAAAAGAGGTACCATAACCTGTTCTGAAGTTTCAGACAGAGTTTTCATATCCACTCCACTTTGTTCCAATTTCCAGTTCTTTGTGACCAAGATAGGGAGTGCTACATAGAGTACTGGAAGACCTCCTGTCTGATCACAACTGGTGTCTCCCTGACTGTCAGCCTACTAGAGGTCAGGTGATATCACCTGAAACCTGCACTTTCTACTGGAGGAGCTGAGGGTCGGCCTAGTGCCTAGAAGCCTGCCTCCCTCCTGAGATAGGGGAGATAGCTGCCTGTCCTTGCAAGAGGAAAGACTATCCAGGTAGAGAAACCCAATGTGTTCCCAGGCTGAGGAGATCCCAGTGAAAGTGGACTGCTTGAGAGAGTGAAGCCAGGTGTGGCTTGTGCTGCAGAGAGTCTACTAATTTGTCTGTGGAAGTGTACATTCAACCACACATAGGCCTGAGGCGGTCCACACTTGCCTTGCCATGTGTATGGTCTCAGGTTGGGGTTGTATCTACTTTGCTGTGTATATTGGTCCAGGCCTTGGTTGCATCTGCCATCCCATGTAATGGCCTAGGTTGGGTTCCAATTGCCTGACTGTGTCCATGCCAGCCCAGGTTGGTTGCCACTGCCTGGGAACATCGGGCCGATTTGGGGCCACAAGTACTGTGATGACCACCCATGTTTGCTCAGTAATGGGTTATAACTGTCAAGAACATCAGCACAGTGCTATTAAGGACCGGCAATCAACGGCGGCCCATCAGTGGTGTTCACGCTCATAGAAATTGCAAGCCCCGCTGACTCCCTCTACCACCACTGGTGAAGCAGCATGCAATGATTGCGGGCCTGCACATCAAGTGGGACCGAACCTCTGAACCTGTACTGACTAAAGTCTAATTTCCCATGTGCTGTGGCAGAAAGGATAAGAACCTGAGTGAATAATTTCTGATTGTGCACTTGACATATGTGGAAACGTAACATGCTCCTGAGCCTTTTACATGCATCTACAATCATTTTGCTTGTCTATCCAACTAGGGTCACGTGGGAGAGAGCACAAAGAGGATGGGAAAGAGGTGTAGCACCTACAAAAGAATTGTGATTAGGGGTACCTTCTGGTATGGTGGATTGATTTGTGTAGTGTTGGTTACTACTCTGTAATTAAAATAAAAAAAGTACTTTCCTTTTCCAAAACACAAACACTGAGTTGGACATTAAAGTTATTGTATTATGTCTGTTTCCTTATCTACATAGTGATCTATCTGTGAGCACATGTGTTGCATGTTGAGGGAAGCTATTGGGTCAGTGAGAAAAATCCATAGAGCAGAAGGAGAGAGGAATATATTGAAAAATAATTGTTTTTATATTTTTACAGCCTAAGCAGGTTTTTAGTCATATGCATTAGATGTTCTTCACTCTGTGTGCTTGAGGGTAGACATTAGACAAATATTCCTCTCCAAATACAATGTTTTTGGAATTGAGAGTTTTTGGTGGCACAATAATTTTAGTTCTGTCATGGTATTATAGAGCTCTTTCATACATTAATTTATACTCGGTACTGGCCATGCCCCCAATCTTTTTCATCTATTCATGAGTCATAGAATCTGGAATTATAGACTAAGGGCCTGATTTAGATCTCGGCGGATGGGTTACTCTATCACAACAATGATAGATATCCTGTCCGCCGAAATGTAAATCACATAGGATATAATGGGATATATATTTCATTAGACAGGATAACGGTCACCATTGTGATGGAGTTATTCATCCGCCAAAATCTAAATAAGGCCCTAAATCTTTGATCTAACCAAGATTTTTATATATTATTTGATGATCACCTAGTCAAGACAAAAATCATTTCATTATCCTCAGTATTGCTCCATAAACAGTTGCACACACCCCTCCCATTTCTGTGATTTAACATCTCCCTATGGTGTTGAAGATATCTGTGTACATGCTACCCACTACTTTTAACTTAAAATATCAAATTATAACCTACATCATCTTACACTATCATACATATCCCTCTGAAGTGGATAGTCCTGAGTTTCATCAGCATCCAATTTTGGATCCTTCTCTATTTCTAGCAGCCCCTTTGATGCACCCTAAACTGTGAACCCCCCAGATAATAGTTCACGCTACAATACCACATCATCATTTATAGACCCAGGCATCGATTGCGATCTGAGTATAATTCCTGGATGGAATATCATTCTACTCATTTATAAGTGAGTCAGTGTTTCAATTTTCAGATGTTACTGGCTAGAATACCCTAGCAATGAAGTCGCATTGGGAATTGGCTATAGTGCTTGGCAGATTCAGACTTTCTGGCACCCAATCACCTTCAGAGGACACAGCAATGTTGGAACATGTATTTCTACCATCTGCCATGCAACATTTTTCTGATCCCTCTTCCACTCTATCCAGTCTTCTCACGCTGATCCATGTTCCATGCTGGCCTCCTTGCACAAATATACCATTACCTCCAATCATGTGATTATGTGTGATTCAATCCACATGGAACTGGAAATTTCATGTGGATTTCCAGCCAGAAACACTGATTCTGCAGAGGTATTTCCCATTCCATAGAACTTAACTCACAATGGGAGGATATATATCTGTGTGGAGAAACTGGTTGCAATCATTAATTCTAGCCACACACATATATCCTCTACATTCAAAACCAGACTGTAAGCGGGCTAACATTTTAAAAACTGCTCTCAATATAACAAGGAGAAACATTGACTGCTATGCATTATGCATGCACAATGCCAATACGGGAGAGCCAGGGACAGCATCTATGACTGCTCGTTTCCACATTGGCATTTGCTAGCCCAAATGCCCTTTGTGCGAGGGCAGGACAGAACTTATTGAAATGTAAGTGTGAACCACCGCTACCTGTCCCTGCCTAGGAAGACTATCAGTATACAGATGCATACAGATATATCCCCTATCCCACTCAGCCTTTCCTGTGTTTTGGCTGTTTGGCTAGAATGGACAAAGTGTAGCTGTTACAAAGCACAAATAGTTATAAGCACAACAAATGCCTACTTTTTAAAAGTAGCATTTCTAAAATAGTTCTGTGAAATCCAACTCTACCTGTTAAGTAGGATTTGTCACTACCATTATATATATACCAAATATGTCAATATCACTCCATTCTGATCAGGGATAACCACTCAATAAAAGAATATAACGGAATTGCCAATGCTAGCCTATGAGAGGAGTAGGCCTCACAGTAGTGAAAAACAAAATAAGCTGTTTGTGAATATCAGGACATGCAAAATATAAAGGTGCATGTCCTACCTTTTACTTACAAAGCACCCTGCTGATAGGACCTACATTAGGGGCGAACTACATTAGGGACCTACATTAGGGGCGACCTGTGTTTAATAAAAGGGTAGTTTAAGGCTTGGCAAGTAGTTTTGAATGCCAAGTCAAAGTGGCAGTAATTTGTGCTCACAGGCCCTGAGGTGGCAGGCCTGAGACAGATGTGAAAGGCTACTTCTGTGGGTGGCACAATCAATGCAGCAGTCCCACTAGTAGCATTTAGTTTACAGGCCCATGGTACATGGTATAACACTTTTAAAGGGACTTATAAGTAAATCACATATGCCAAAAAGGTGTAAACCAAGCTTTCCATGTTCAGGGTAAAAAGCACATTGACTTCAGCACTAATTAGTAGTGGTAAAGTGCACAGAGTCCTGAAGCCAACAAAATAGGTCAGAAAAATAGGTGGAAGAAGGCACAGCATTTGGGGATAACCCGGCAGAAAGGACCAGGCCCAACAGTTGGTAACTAGACATATCTATTTTTAGGTAAGGTCCCATACCACTCACTGTTTTGACCAACATAAAATCACACAGGGAGTGCTTACTCGAAGCTAGCACCTGATGTTCTGCTGCCGCATTAGCACTAAAGGCGAGTTTAACCCATGTAACATTAGTTTAACAATACAGCCGGGATAAAAAAATAACTCTGGTCTCCCTAGAGCTCTCTGGCTGGATGAGACATAATGTAGTCAGGGCATTTGTAACAAATTATCCAGGCCAATACAATTGCGAACTATTAACTTATTAAGCTCTAGCTCATTATTCAGCAGATTGAAAGCTAAAGAAGCAGGGGTGAAGACAAATAAAGCCAGAAACATGGCAATGGGCATACATTTGGCTTTAAAAGTGTCCATAACTGTCTTCAAATGAGTACTCCCAAGCCAGATTGAAAAATCGCCAATGCTAAAACAGGCCACGTTGAATGACATTATGCTGTGATTAATCAGTGTTTGCCAGTTAAGACGGAAATTCAATTAAATACCCAGATATCAAAAGTTGCTAACCTTGATGCCGTGATAAACCTTTGCCACAAATGTTGGAGTTTTAATCTTATTGAGGTCAAAAAACATCATGTGAGATTTTGAAAAATTAGTAGAAAGATCAAAACTATCCATAATACTGATAAAAAGACCACACGATTAAAACTGTGCCAACTGCATAAACCAGAGTCAGAATATGATGACCTCATAGCCTAAGGACATCGATGGGTGATTCTTTTAAAACCAGTTCCCACTGATTAATATAGAGAATGAACAAAAATGGGTACAAGGATACAACCCTGACAAATACTACCCTCCAAATTAAAGTGTGGTGTGCATTACCCATTGGAGCAGTATGTACGGAAAAGTGACTAATGCAGGGTCCACCCTCATCTGCGCCATCATGGACCACAAGTTGGCACTATTTAACTCTAGCAAAGGCCGAGCTGAGGTCCATGAAGGCCAGGTGGATTGTACCCCTCTTGGCTTTATTGTATTTGCAAATAAGTAAATAGAGATTTAGACTTTGCTCAATTGTGCCTCGTTTAGGCCTAAACCCATATTGTAAGTTGGATAGAACGTTATGCTCTACTGCCCACGGCGAAAGGCAGTCAAACAATACTTGACCTAAAGTTTTCACCTCTGAATCAGTAAGAGATTTGGTCCTATAACAGGATGAGTCTGCTCTATTTCCTTTTTTGAAAATTGGAATGACAACTAAATGACCCCATGATGATGGCATTTAAATGCAAGGGCAGTAAAGGTTTGATAAGGGCCTTAAGTAGGTCTCCAGGAACTCCTTCTGGCTTAGTGTCCTTTCAAATGGAGATACAAGAGATGCCTAAGCTCGCTTCCTCCCAGTGAAGTCCAATATTTTAGTCCCCCTTACAACAGGCTACTGGAGTATCTGAGGCCTCTTGATCATAAATGGCCATGAACTGGTCAACCCAGGCATGTGACGAGGTTAGAGCCTGATTGGACAGTTGCTCACAGCTAAACAAAGGTATGATTTACATGCACCAAAAGGCTGCACTTTCACTCTATAAACGGGTAGCAAGAAGTTTTACCAGGACTTATTTTTCAGGTGACTCTTACGCCCCTTACATGCTACACGATACTGCCCTGGCTATCGTCAGGATATCCTGGAAGTGAGGTTTCTTATGCGAAGCAAATAACAAGTCCTTACGTGCTCGTGAGCACTTTTTTTAATCAAAGTACTTGCCTGGGGTTGGAGGGGAAGATACACCAGGCTTAGAAAGAGCAGATTTATTTGATATGTATATGTTAGAAAAGGATAACCGTACACTCTGGATTGAGACATCATCACTTAGACAGGCTACAAAGTCAGTAGATCAAATAGTAATTCATTCTCAGAGTACTCATTGCCATGACATGCTAAACAAGGGTGCAGATTAAAATCCCCAGTAACAAAATCATGTTTGAAAATAATCATCTGTAAATGCTCTTCAGCTGGAACCAGCATCAAACTTATGCCTGGCTGTGACAGAATTCTAAAAATGAATGACTAACATTCTATACCTATTTGGGAAAAGTCGAAAGAACACCAAGAATATCAGATAATTTGGACATGATCAGCTCAGCTTTACAATCTAGGCCCGCATTAATGCTCAGTGCAGGACTCCGCCTCTGGCACTTTTGGAGAAGAAGATAGCTGTAACAGTAGAGGCGGCAGACCTGGAAGTTGAGATTGGCCCTGGACCAGGGTTCAATTCCCCGCCTCGGCAGGTCTTGGGCTAAAAATTCCATGGACTCGATAATTCTCGCTCCGGTGCCTTCTCTACTCACGGGTTCACACTCTGCGACTCTGGGCAATAGCTTGCTTAATCTCCACAACGGCCCCTCGCGGCGGGATGCCTGGCTTTCACCTTGTGGATACCCTGCCGGGGTTATCTCACAGGGGAATACCAGGACGGGTTCCCTAAGCAAGCGCCGGGACACCCACTGCGGGTAGCTGTGCGCTATATAAGCTCAAATACATACAAATACATGTGGTGTATCCATCCAAATGTAAGCCACCCTGAGCGTCCCAGGTCTCCTGTAGTCAAATCATGTCAAAGGTGGACAACATCTTAGACCAACTGTCATCTGAGACCTTGCCCTGAATCCCAGCTAAATTCCAACTTAACACCCTTAAATAAAAAAGGGAGTTACATAAGATCTGTGTTAGAGTACATTATGACTCATTCAATGGAGAAAAGGAGAGGGACTGCAGTTTGGGATTGTGCTCAGGCATACATATTTGTGGAGGTTCTCAAACTGTAACAGGGATTCTGCACAAACAAAGAACTTTGCACAGAGACTTAGGACCTCAGTGAATTAGGGTGTGCCAAAACTCACCTAAGTACCCAAAATCCCCTTCCAGACTAGCAATCAGTGTCACATTAGCTCTTCGCCCTATAGCAAAGAAATCAATGACTAGACAACATAGAACATGTGACTTAGAACCATCTCAGGAATGGTGGGAAGTGTGAACACTCTTTGGTTATACGTTCATATCAGTCCACAACAGGAGTAAAATAGAGACACAGTAAAGTTAAAATGTTTATTTTAATGACGTGATCTCAAGCTCAGTATTATTATTATGTTTCTTATATAGCGCCAGAATCGACCCCCGAAGGGGTATCTCTGCGCTTGCCTTGGGAACCCGTCCTGGTTTTTCCCTGTGAGATAGGCCCTACAGGGCATCCCCAAGGTGAAAGCCAGGCATCCCACCGCGGGGGGCCGTTGTGGAGATTAAGCAAGCTTAATGCCCAGAGTTGCAGAGTGTGAGCCCATGATTAAGTCAGGTACCGAAGCAAGAATTATCGAGTCCGTGGACATTTCAGCTCAACAACCTGCCACGTCGGGAATTGAACCCTGGTCCCGGGTCTGACCTCTGCTTCAGGGTCTGCCTGCTCTAACCAGTGAGCCACACTTCTCCACAGTATTTTAATCAACATCAGCATACATATACATAATACTAATACGGACAGCATGGTTACAATTCCAGAAAATACAAAAGGAGGAATCATATTACAATGATAGTGCAAACAGGTGTTAAAAGCGCCTATTTAAAGCACCCTCCCTATTTAGGAACTATGCATTATAAAACTATAGACGGTCTCTGGAGTTTTCTTAGGGGGACCGCATTTATCTGTCCGCTCAGTAAGTGTAAATTACATCAGGATCGGTTAGTCTCGCTGCATGCCTGGAATTTTCTAAGTGTGTTCAATTCTGGCAAGTGTGCTATGATAAAGGCGTCTCTTGACAGAGGTGAATCCTCTCTACTAATCCTCCTGGACCTTTTGGCAGCTTTCAATACTGTACACCACTCTACCCTCCTCAACACCCTTAAAATTCGATTTGGTTTTGAGAGCACCGTACTCGAATGGCTCTCCTCTTTCCTTCAAAACAGATCCCAACAAATTAAGCTCAGTCAATTCCTCTCCAAACCCAAACCAGTCTCACTTGGAGTTCCTCAAGGCTCTATCCTCTCCCCAACACTATTCAACCTATTCATGGAACCACTCACCCTCATTCTCAAACTACCCAAAATATCCTATCACCTCTACGCCGATGACACTCAACTTTACTACAAGATCAAATCCCACAATGACATATTGAATAAAGTTCAAGCCTGGTTCCATCTCAATCATCTTAAATTGAACCCTAAAGAAACTGAAATCATGCTATTCAGTCCCAAGAACAACTCTCTCCCTATTTAACTCTGGATTAACAATATCACAGCTCTTAACTGCCCCCTCTCCACCTCGAACTCTGTCAAATCCCTAGGCATCAGTATTGATCTTAACCTTAATCTCATCCCACACATTAAAAATGCTAGCAAAAGTGCTTTTTTCACCCTGCATCACCTTAAAAAACCTAAACCTTTTATTCCTGCTGATGACTTTAGAACCGTTGTCCAATCACTTGTCCTGTCCAAAATTGATTATGGTAACACAACACTCGCTGGCACCCCGAAAATCCACCTGGCACCTATTAAATGTGTTCTCAACCTTGCCGCCAGACTTATCTCCGAATGTAAAAAATTCGACCACATCTCTCCTGTCCTTAAAAACCTTAACTGGCTCTCAATCGAAGGAAGGATATAATATTGCATGTATCACGTACTAAGCCCTCCACCTTAACACCCACTCCCATCTGGCTGACAAACTACAAAAAGCTGGGTGCTCTAGGTCCCTTAGGAGCACTAACTCCCTTGTGCTAATCCCTCCCAAACTGAAATACAAAAAAGCCCAATCCCGTGCATTCTCTGGTAATGCCCCCACGATTCGGAACTCTCTCCCCAAAGATCTCCAACCCCTCCTACCCTCTCTTCAAAAAAAAGCTCAAATCACTTCTTCTCGACAAATACTGGGGCACGTAAGATCTCTGATCTTAATGATGCCCGACTCTCATGATTAATGCTCACTGTGAACTATCTAACGTATGTATATTGACCGTGTGAAGCGCTCTTATACCCTCGGGTCCAGCAGCGCAATGTAAAACTCTCTAAATAAATAAATACATAAATAATCCTACTCGGCTTGCAGCTGCCAAATTGTTGTGTCTAGAATGTGTTACACTGACACGCCAATAAACAGGCTAGCGCGTTATGATAGCCTTGGCGGCTTAGCACTCACTGTACAGACTGGGGACACGATGTATGTCTAGAGATGTTGAACAACAACCCTTTTCTCATGTATAGACCTTCGTGAAAGCTAACTCAGCAAAAACAGCCAAGCAGTGCCATGTGCAAAAAGCAGCAAAAAGGAAAATGGCGTTTAAACTACTAGTAAGCCATGCTAATTTAACATGCACGCAGAAAGAGGCCCATAAACCATACTACAAAACCACCAAGCAAGACCATGTCTTGATACTCCCACTTCCCATCCATTGAATTGGATTAATGAGTCTGTAGTTCTTTTAACTCGTGGCAAAGATAACCATGAATTGACTTACACCTGCCAAGGATGCCTGTGTGAATTACCGGCATGCATAAACAAGGTAAATTGCTTTTGTTTATAGGCTTCATTATGTTGAAAAATCAACTAGGACAGCTTTATCAATCCATCCTGTGTTTCATCTCTTTATAGCCAGAAGATTGAAAAAACATCTGAATAAAAACAACTGCAAAATATTTCATGAAGTAGCATATTTTTTCATCACTGAATCTACATAAAAGAAAGAAAATGCACATATTCATAACAAATGTGGCACTCATGTAAAGTACCTTTCCATCAATGGGAACTTTTACAGCAATTAGAATAATAAGAACTGGGTAACAATGTTAGTATTCTTTAATACTGTTATAATGTATGGTGGGAAAGGGGTGCTTAATACCCTATATCACTGGTTGCTTCTGAAACCAGGCTTTGCTTGTAATAAATGATGGTAAGCAATATCTGACATCTCAAAATACTAATTCAAAGAGTGAGTGGGAACATTTCTTCTTTGATTGTTCATTATATAAGATAATGTATGTGCTCCTGGGAACCCTCCGTATGCGACACTGTTAGGGTGAAACAATATACTCTTGCTGCTATCAATGTACAGTGAGCTTGCTTAATAACTAAACACATCATTATTGTCTATGCTTAATTGTTGATGATGGCGCCCACCAGCACTCATTTTTAAGGACCAACACTTATTTTCCTCATTGTACATTGATTATGAGCGAGAAAGAAAAAACAAAGGGGCAAGAAGTAGGAAGGGAAAGATGGAAAAACCATTACAAATGGAGAACGCAGGAACCTGCACAAGTGAGGTAAAGGGGCAGGTAGTGTCTGACAGTGAATGCAAGGGCCATGAGGTTATTTGAAGACTCTGCAGCCTTCGAATTTGATGCTCTGACATTTAAAAACGCTAGCGGCCCCGGGTTTCTGAGTAGAGCTTTGGACACCCTCACAATGGGTGTTGATTCACCAAAATGTCAGAGGTAGCAGAAGTGAGATCACTTGTTCTTTAACCTAAATATAATCACGGAAAGTGACATCATATGACCCTTAACTCTGATTTTTTTTTTTAGGAAGTAATGTCACATGACCTTAGCCCTGATGACATAAAAAAAGTGACATTACTAAAGCTCCATTATAGCTGCATTATTAATATAACAAAACACATAGGCAAAAGTCTATTTTAAATACCTTCTATATTATTCTTCTAAACTTGGTCTTTAAAGGTTCTGGGACAAAACACTTGCTCTGACATGTAGTGAGTAAGTGAAGTGAGAAAGCCAAGCCACTACTAGGTGGCTTTTCCCCCTGAGAATATTTTGAAAAACATGTTATCAAATAGTGCATTTTACCAAGACTTACCTCTAGTATGTCATAACCAGTATTTTGGTAACAAGGAGGGGACTGGGCTGTTCCTGGTTATAAAAATACAGGTCAAAGGGGAGTGGATATGTAGGGGGGGGCTAATAGGTAACCCACCTATGGGTAACCATTTTGTTGGATATAATGGCCTCACACACCCTTGCAGGTGTCATGCTTCATCATGGGCAATGCTCCTTGTTGGGTGTGCGGTGCAATACCCAACGGGCAACACCTCAAAGAGGGGCTCTTTGGCGGAGATCTTTTAATCCAACTGCCCTTGGGTGAAGTGCGGGTGAGGGGCCTAAAAGGGATGCAGACAGAATGTGAAGTTAAAATAGCGCAGGGGTACCAGAAGGAACTTTATTCAGGTGGTTCCATGTGCTAACTAAAAACAATTAGCCTGGGAGGTTTGGAAAATAATGTTTCCCCCGCTCCCGACTAAGCTAATAGGTGAGGGTTGTGGTCGACATGTTTCTCGCAAGGGCTTATTTACCCGCGATTCTTCAGGACCTATAAAAAGTACTTGTTGTCTACAATTATGCTGATCTATCTAAGTATCAGTTCTAAGTATATGCTTATGTTTATATTTACGAAATGGAGTACTTGCATACACATTGTTCCATGCCTAAGGGTCACAGGTTAAATGTAGCAGCAGTTTCTGGCGGGATAGACATCGGTGAGACAAGCCTCTGTAGCTAAGGTTGGTGCTCCCGTGTCGTCTCTGTGCAGCCTACCCCTCTCCGCCAGTATTTTACCATGTGTGTTCATTATGTCAAGAAGAACTTCCAGTGTGCCAGTATCACAAATGTCTGTCCTGCTGAGAAATGCCTCAAGAATGCTAGCACCAGCATTTTACAATTGGTGTCTCTATAGGTCAGCAATTGCCTTCAGTAGGTTACGGCTAGCGATAAACTTGCAAGCAAAACACATTGTCACTCATACACTCATTAATTCACAATCACGCATTCTCACTCACACTTCTTTGCACTGATTCCTCTTTATACTCACTCACTTGCTGTCACTCATTTTCACTCGTTATGACTCACTTGTACTTACTGACACTCAGTCTCACACATTCTCACTCACTACCTTAATCTCTCTTACACGAAGGTTTACACATACATTCACACTTGCTCCTACATAACACCTTCTCACAAAAACACACTCTCACCAACAAGCACTCATGAAACATACATTTAAAAGTGTGTACAACTTACCTTAGCTGCCTCCAAAGGACTCATTCTATTGTGCTCTATTTTTTAGTACACTAATAATGAATAATAGAATATTCCTGTCACGCCTGGATTTTGGGAATGCTCTTTATTTAGGGACCCCTTGGTCCACCTTGCGCAAGCTCCAGGTCATCCAAAACTGCGCAGCCCGAATACTCTTCCAAACTCCACATCAGCTTTCAATTAAACCTGGACTTAAAAAACTTCACTGGCTTCCAGTTAGGGAAAGAATTGAATTCAAGGCCCTGAGCATTGCCCGCCGAGCCTTTTGGAAAACGAGCTCTGCCATTAATCAATCACTGATTACCCCCAACCACCAGAATAGACATCTCAGATCAGCATCTTCCTTCCTCGCCATAGTCCCCAGGATAAAGAGCCAGATGTGGTGGCCGCTCCTTCTCCTATAACGCGGCCAAACTTTGGAACTCCCTCCCCCTCCAGCTGCAAACAGAGCCCTTTCATAAGCTTCTAAAAACTCTGCTCCTCAATAAATCTGAATAGTCTTTAAACTGTTCACCTGCACACGTTGTCTGTAGCGCAAGGACGCCTGAGGGTAGCTATTGCGCTTAACAAATGGTCTTTTCATTTCATTCATTTCATTTCATTATTAGTATAGAGACGGCTGAACAGAAAATAAAGGATATGGACTCACTCCTGTGTTCATGGCACTAAGTTTTCCCCTTCTGAGGCTAAGCGATGCAAAGACAGTACCAGGAGTTGCAAGGGGTATGTCAGGGTCGTCGCTGCAACCCTTGGTGACCCTTAAAGACGTCCATGATCAGCACATATTCTATTACAAATTAAGCACTGATTTCCTTACAAACTCTGTTTGCTTTCATGAACTCCTTATCATCCACACTAATTGACAGCTCTGTAGATAACTACAAGGTAACAATGACCAAGTTAAAACTGTTAGGAAATATGAGGGGAAATATAACTCCAAGAAATTTGATACAGAAATTGGAAACAAGGAGCTGAAACATGATACTATCAAGAAGTTGCTTATGGTGAGGGAAGTCTTCATTGACTGGCAATATTCCCCTAATATGCAGTTATTGATGTTCTATCTAAATTATCTTATAATGCATTATTGGCCCCTTTGTCATAGAAAGTATGTTAACACAAATAGATTATTATAATCTCCAAAGTTGCACTCTCATTCTTTTGTAAGTATCCTTGGCAACAAAAAGCTCGGTTTTTAAGAAATCTGTGAATCCAAGCATACAGTGGAGTAGATTTATACATTTTTAGCATCCTCAAACGAAATGGCGGTAGTGCTACTGACGTAAATGCTTAGCAGAAATGTACTTGCACATGCCAACATTTTTTTCTCCATTGGGATACTATTTGTCTCCATGTAAAATCACTTTCCCAAAACCCCCCTACCCATTTTGGGGATATCCCCTCGCATTCCCAGCTTGAATTTTCACAGACACTTCCCTTTGGCAGGATTATGGGCCAGATGTAAAAACATTAGGAACACCAATTTCCTAATTATGATTTTCTCTGAATGGCCATAAGAAAATAGGTACTCCTATTGTGATAAACTCTTTTGAGTTTCATTAGCGATTCCTAGAGCATATTAATGAAATAGGTTGCAAATTGCAACCCATTAGGAATCGCAGCCATCACAGAGATGGTGGCCTGCTGAGGTCAGCAGACTACCATGTCTGTTTTTGCTTTTAAATAAAGTAATCATTTTTTGAAAACAAAAATGCAGTCAATTTTCCTTACAGGAAAATGGAATGCATTAAAAAAAGCAGTCGTCCATGGGACCTCTGTCTGCTCTTAAAAATATAGATTTAACATTCTAAAATGGGAAGGAGTCCCCAAAGCTCCCCTCCTCCCCTTTGCAAATGGGTTACCACCACTTTCAAACTGGTGGTGAATTATTCATATTTTGTGACCAGAGATTGGTCACAAAACATTAATACATAGCATTCTGATTCAATATTTGGAAGGGTATTTGGGGCCATATGTATCATAGTTCCGTTTTGCGATTCCTAAATAGCGATTTTTAAGGAATCGCTATTTAGGAATCGCAAAATGGTAGGTATGAAGAAAATCGTTTTTTATTAGCGATTCCTTAAGCTTCCTTAATTGCGAATTCGCAAAATGTGAATTCGCAATTAAGGAATAATTTCCAATGCATTCCTATGGGCCAGGAGGCCCATAGGAATGATTTCCAAATAATTCTCAAATTGCGAATTCGTAATTTGCTAATCGCAATTTGAGAATTATTGCAAGGGTGCAGAGGTGTCTCAAGGACACCCTGCTGCACCCCTGTAAATTACATGTGTGCATATGGCGCACATACATGTCCAATGGGCATGTATGTGCGTCATATGCCACCCTCACAAATGCACAATTGTGCATATTTACAAGAAATCGCAAATTACCACCAACTACAAGTTGGTGGTAATTTGCGATTTCTTAACCAAAATTTGCTAGCCAAAAATGCTACATACATAGCATTTAAGGAATCGCAAAATTGCGATTCCCTAAATGCTATGGCAAAATAAGGAATCGCACAAGTTTGCAATTCCTTATTTTGGGAATGTTTCATACATCCCAAAACATGCAACAAAAAGGCCGTTTGCGATTCGCAAAGGCCGAAATTCTGCGAATTTCGGCCTTTGCGAATCACAAAAGGCTTGATACATATGGCCCTTGGTACCAAATGCAAATTTCAATTCAGCAAGAAGTTACCGAATTGCAATTTGCCTTTTGTACATTGTAAAACCTTTTTTTCGGTCTCAAACATCCCAATTCTGCAAACCATGCTAATTATGACCACACAAACGTTGTACATCTGTCCCTAGATCTCCCACTGTAATAGGCGTAGGAATGTGCTATGATATTTTGGGATACTCACAAAATCGCAGATTGTGGGTGTTCACTTTGCGTGATATTCCTACTTTGAAATGCCCACTCCCCACATCTGGGAGCAGATTCACTTAAATGTAATACTCCACCACACTGGTGTAATATTATAAATATTCATTTTGTTAGTGGGAATTCAGGTTTTTTAATACAGCATGTATTTATACTTCTAAATCATTCCGTTTGTGCACCAAACTTCGAATATGTCAATGGAAAAGTTACATTGTTAATATGTGGGAGAATTGTGACTGAAGGTCTGGGGACCTGACAACAAAATCACGGGTACCAGACTGATTTTATCTTAGAGGCCTGAAATATTTAGGGGGCTGTGACATTAGTGAATAGTCAAAAGCGAAAATCTGGGAACTATTCCACACTCTCATATTAGTAGATGTGACTACAGTAACCTGTTATTCAAGGAGAGTGAATACATGCAATGTGGTGGAACAGTCTTTGTTTAATGCATATAATCGCGCGCCCAGTTTTGTAAAAATTGACTGCCTATGAGAAATATTTCATTCATTCATCTAAAACTGAGTTGAAGAGGTTTGAAAAGCACTGTAGCCTGCTGTGCTAATATTCCATATATATGCACGAGTGAAAATCGAATATTATAAGCCTCTACTATTAATTTGTCTGCGTGCTCTGCAGTTCCTTCACTTCACTTTTTCATATATTGTTTTTTGCTTTTTTACCAGTGCCTTGTTAAAAGTTAAATTATTCTAAACCTCTTTCATTTTAAGAGTGCATTTTACTCACTTACTATCAAATTTGACCTTCCTCGACCATCAGACTAAATCTTAAGTGCCTGAGCGGGACAGGAAAAGCCAGTTAAAAGATATAGCATTGGCCATATCGATTCATAATCTCATCACTTTTAAATGAGAGCACTAGACATAGGGACACGGAATAGAATTAAAGGACAATGTATTACCTCTGGAAAAATGCTGATCAATACAAATCATCCTTGACAGTATTGCAAGTTCAGTCCATCAGTTTATTATGAGATTCTGAACCAAAAGTTAATTCTCAAGGAGTATCAATCTCTTACCATGTCATGTTTATATGTGTGATTTTCTTTTCAGTTTACATCCAAGGCCTGATTCACTCGTACAGTTGTGTGTAAGTTTCCGATTTTTTGCATTTTACTAAGGAATCTTATGAGTTGTATCTTTACGACTGTGGTGTCTCTGCATTTAAAAAGATAGGCAGTCGTAAAAAAACTACTTGTAAAATTGCTTTGTGAATTGCAAAAAAATGGTAAACATACACACAAGTGTAAGTTTAGCCAAGTGAATCAAGCCCTTGGTTATCAAGAAATGTGACAGCTGTTTACAGAAATATGTTTGCATTTACACTTAATGGCCCTATGCAAATGAGGAAAGTCTTTCCCTCTGCGCCGTATTACAGATGCAGGCGCAGAGGTAAAAACACCGTCAGGAGGCGCACTTACAGTGCACCACCTAGGTGATGCACTGTCAGTGCGCCCCCTTCTGGCAGCCCTCTGAAGGGGGCAAAGGTGGTCCCATGGACACTCCAGACATCCCCTTGCAGATGGGTGCAGTCACTCACTGCACCTGCCTCTATTCTCCCTTCAAAATGCAGATGGGTTACCGCCTGCACTGTGAAAACACAGAGTGGCTTCAAAGCAGCTGATCCGTTTTTCAAAGGAATGCACTGCCCCCAGGGCAGCACTAGTTCACAGCTGCCCTGGGGGCACCACATTCACCTTAATGTGCCGCATATTCATTGTTTGTGCCAGGCGCATTGTTTAAAAGGTGCGCCCCGCACAAACAATTAAAATGCGCCATTGCATCATACAGGCCTAGGTGTCCATCCGAAAGAATTCCACCACAAAGGTTCTTGAGCATTTTGGAGAGTGGTACAGGTTGTTTTCATTAGGTGTCAGAAGTGTGACCTAAGAAAAAAATTGCAGAGTGAATTTGTAATCTTACCATAGTCTCACCATGCACAAATTTTGAAAGCGCAAAATGCAATAATGCTAACATATTTACTTAATTACTTTTGAAACAATGTCCTGTGATTTGTGATAGGCTAATTAGTTTTAAGGCACTCCATGAGGACTTGTTCATTGTGCAATATAATGTAATCATTCAAGCAAACAGAAGCAAAAGAAAAGAAAAAACTTGGAATCTCCACAACAAACTTTCATTTGTGACAATAGGATAAAAGAAAAGGAGTTGGTCTGTGGTGAGTTGACTCATAGTATAAGTTTTTGTTGACTAGTGTATGATACCGCCTTTCTTGCAATCCTGGGTACCTAGTTTTTGCATCCTGGAGAAGGATTAGGTCCAAGGAATCCTTTACCAGGTTCCAGTAATTAGTGACATCAGCTTAACTCCTTTCTCCATCTTCTTTCAGCAAAGGAAGTGATTCCTTGTGTCTATCTGGCTGTAGATGATTTCCATTCCCACAACTAGGAAGGGGCTTGATCGGACCCTTCGGAATATTGGCTACTCGTGGTTTTGCTGTTTCCAAGAGAGAACAGAGTAGATTCTTCTTTATAGAGTCTATCGTCCACTGAACAGCAGTCCGTCTCAACCGTTTCAATGGCCCAGAACTCAATGAGCCATGATCACTGCCCCTCATAAGATATTTCTCATACCACATGCAATTTGGTAGCTGGCAAACCAGTCCCTCAACTATTGAGCTTTGGCTGATCACAGATTTTACTCAAGATTTCCCATAATATTTTCTGCACACTGTACTGAATCAAAACAGAATCAACTATGATGGTACTGTCAATGTTAGTATGTACAGTAAGGCATAGATTTATTATTCACAACCCACATCTACTTCTCTTCAAGATGCAGGGCAAGTTGATATTGTTGCAGTTCGATATTTGACATCTATATTGTGACTCCTGCGAGTCAGATGGCCCATTGCTGAATCTCAGTACCTGATTTGAGCCCAGACCTGGCCTTATCAGCCCAGATCCATGAAGGCAGTCCTTGTATTACACTGGGTAGTTGTAGCACATGCTATTAACAAGAAACTGCACAATCTGGTGTTGAGTGGTATATAGAAGGATAGTTGTTACCATTAGGTTTTGGAAGGATCACTCTTCGTTTTCCATCTGTAGGCTACACCTGCAAAGGATATGCCTACTTTTCCACTACAGGGTACTGTAGATGGTACAATTTCCTATCTATTTTTCTTTCTGAGAAGATCTTATAAGCAAGGTTTATTCAATATTTTAATCAATTATTGTTCATCCATCAGTGAACTTGGATTTAATAGTTTGGGAGCTGATCAGTACTTCAATAAGATCATCAAGACTTACAGCTCAAGGATACCAGCTAGCCAAGTTCCATTTTCCTCTCCTCAGTTGTTCAGACACTTTTATGGTGTATTTACTTTTACATTAGATAATCGTTAGGTACTTATTGCAAGGATTAGACTATATCTGTTATTTGATACCCAAGTGTCAACATCAAGGCTCATCTATAAGGTAGCAAACATGGTTTTGATTGAACATTTTATTTTCTCCTTTACGATAAAATAGGCAAGGATCAGAGAAAGGGATTTGAGAAGCTTTTCAGAAATAGTGGTACTTGTTGTATTAGCTAGATTTGTGTGCATTTGAATTCTAGCTTATCCTTGGTGTTCCAGTCTCCATGGTGATGTCTCAGTTGACTCGTATAATGTCCGTTGGTGCACTCTGTTATCACATGTAATCTTTTTTCTTAATGTAGTTTTTGTGCTACTCTCTCCAAGTGTTTTGTCTGAAAACACTGTATATGTAAAACGATTAAGGAAAAGTGGGGATTCCACTTTTGGCGGAGGTGTGCACACTTATACTTGAGACCATTAGGTCTAACTCACATTCATTCAGTAAAAATGATTTCTTCAAACGTATTCACTTTGAAAAAGTATTCCAATATTTATTTCATATGTATGCTTTTATCTTCATTTTATTTTCAAATCCATGTCACTTTTTGAATTCCACGTATATCCAATGCATTTCTGGTAATAAATCACCCTTCCTCAGGGGTAGATTGAAGAAAGTGACTTCTCACTCGATATTCGGCCAATCTTTTCAGAAATAGTGGTACTTGTTGTATTAGCTAGATTTGTGTGCATTTGAATTCTAGCTTATCCTTGGTGTTCCAGTCTCCACGGTGATGTCTCAGTTGAAACAGTTGGAGACTGGAGGCCGAGGAGCTGGCAGTGGACTGTTGGTGGTGCTCGCTGGAACAAACTTCTTATTCAACTTCAAATTCTAATTCAAAAACTTGGATCACATCACAACTGATTTTTGAGACCTAAAAACACTTTTTAAAAACGCAATAACAGATACAATGGTAAAATTATCCTCTAGCTGACGAAGAGTTGTAAATGCAAAATAACATTGTCTAATACCAAGTTTTTTAAGCACAGGGATAATCCATCTCTTTCTCGGTATGGAATAAAGTTTACAAAAAATGGGCAATTACATAAAACTCGAGACCAGTCATTTTGTACAGGGAAACTTAAGAAACGATGTAAAATGTTCAACCTGAAGCGAGTCAAAATAAACTTTTCATAGTCATCCGAGGTCAAAGCAATATATGGTTGGATCGTCGGGGTTACAAAAACTGGAAAATATGCTTGCACTGTAGGTTTCTTTAATTCAGTTGCGGTCCTCACTTCATCCACAAAATGCATGCAGCTTACTTTTAGCTCTTTCCTTGACACATTTAGCATATTGACTGGATCCATGTAATACTCTGGATGGCCTAGTTTAATCGTAAAACTTTTTCACATATGCTAGCCATCTTATATTTCTGACCCCATCCACTATCATGGCATCCTTCAATATTTGCCTATTCAAATCTGTCTCGTCTGCCGTCCATAATCTATGCCACAAGAGGACAGGCTGTATCTTAATTATGTCCTCTAAATATGGTACCCCAAGTGCTTGATGACATATGTAAGTTGAAGTGCTGTCGGGTACTGCCAGGAGGGACCTCAAAAACATATTTTCTGCAAGCTGTAATGCATTAACCCCTACAAAACCCCAAATTCGAGCTCCATACGTGGCAGTTTTACATAAAGAGGGGTAAATCCAATGGTACTGGGACTAAGAAGGGACAGGCTGTCTGTCACAAACTTCTGAGTAAGTCACTAGTAGTGATACGTTATTATTATAATTTATGATAATGAGCAACAATGGTGCTCTTATTATACCTGTATCTTCCTGTAGGGGCTGATGTCGCTCTCTATGCCTTAGGAGCCACCTTGCCCTGCTTCCATATGGTGTCCTAGTAGAAGGACTGCTGGTAAATATTTGTGTAGGCAATAGGTCTGTTTGGAATTTATTTCTTGAGATTACACAGTGCCAATTGTGTTTTTTATACTTCCTCCATTAGGTGCCCACCATCACACCCCCATGTCCCGATGAAGACCCCATTGTAAGGTATCTACAAACCTACGCTGTCTTCACGGGGTCGAAACGTCGACACTCTTTTCCGACAACTAGCCCTTGTAGCAACAGAGATTTCTTACTGTGTTCCTCAAATAGGGCATAGCGCTGTACATATGAATTCATGTAGCTTTGGCTTTTTGATTATGGACTGAAGTCTAACAGTGAAATGATGTATTGACTTTCACTTCTTTTTCCAATTTTTACTACGTGACCACGATCCTCACGTCTAATTCACTCCCACCCCCCTCCTTTCTCTGCCCTTTGGCACCTCTTGTTTAACCTATGAAAGAAGGTTTTATACATTTGTCAAATATGTTTTTTGATGTGGTAATGTGATTAAATAACATTCCCGATGCTATATTCTTTGTAGATTCACTTATATGTTTCCTCAATTTTAAAACCTTGAATGCCCTCAGTTAGTGGGGCCACTCTATAACGTAACACGTGGCAATAGAAACACATTTTGCCCTATATATTGGTAGAATTTCTGCAGGGGCACACCTTCCTAATTTTTTACAGCAGTTTAACAGGGCTATAATTGATTTAACCAATAATAGCCTTCTTGCTTTAATAGCCTACGACCAAATCCCCAAATGGTCGGATAAAATCCACAGGTAAGAGAAAGTCTTGGTACTCTCTATAGCCTTTGAGGTTATAGAAATTGTCTTAGTTTTCTTTTTTAGTCCCATCCCGCAGTTCATCGTAAATGTTTTGGAACAATTTACCAGAAGGCCCAGACTAGCCATAAAATTGACAAAGACATTAACCACTCTTTGGAGACTCAGTGGTGTGCGCATCGTCTGCATACAGGAGTGCCGGAATAGGACGATTTGCCAATACAGGTAAATCCTTGCACTCCTGTATCAATATGGATTCCAATTTATTTATGTATAGTGAAAAAAGAAACGGGGCGAGAATACACCCTTGTCTTACTTCTCTTCTGACCCTAAAATGCGCTGTGCATTCACCATCCCTCCCAAATCGGACCCTTGCCCTTGTCTCTGAGTACAGCTGCCTCAAGAAAGTAACTATTGAAGCGTTTACCCCATCTCCTTTAAAACCGACCAGAGCTTCTCATGAATGACACAATCTAACTCCGCTGTTAAGTTGACGAACGTTACATACAGCCTTTCCCTTTTTGCTTTTGTGTACTTTTCTAATATGATATGTAGATTTAAGCCCTGTTCTGTTGTTCCCATTCCCTTGCGAAACCCATATTGTAAATCACTTAAAATTGAGTGTTCCCCTGCCTCCATTTGCAAACTGTCTAACAGGGTTCGTCCCACAATCTTGATTGTAGAATGCAGTAGTGAGATTGGGCGGTAACACACTGGGTTTGCCCTATCCTCTTTTTTGAAAATGGGCATTATGATTGAATCATACCAGGTTGATAAAAAGCCTTGGGAGCAGCAATATACACAGTGTTTGTCCTAATAACACTGGCGACGAGGTGAAGCTTGTGGGGGAATAGCCTACCCACCACCAACTCTCCCGTGAACCCACGAAATTGGAATGGACTTGGTTTTACTGTCGGCGGTTTTATGGACTTAAGCGTTTCTACAATATTGTTTCCTGTGTTCCTGCATTTATATTGTACCTGCGCTTCCTCGCCTCTTCGATCGGTAATTATTTTCGAAATTACCTTGGATTTTAAATTTGGTGTTCTTCAAACTCGCGGGTAACTCGCGCTTGTTTCTTGCTCTTGACTTGCGCTTACACCGCTCAAGCTCTCGCCTTCCTACAAATTGCCCTCACGTCATCATGCATGTCACGTCATGCTACGCTACAACGTGCCACCATTTTGTTTACAGGTTTCCATAACAACAGAGATCATAGCGAGGGAGATATTTTAAAGATTGGTTTTCACGCGATTGCAAACGCAAAGGAACATTGTGTTTGGCTCCGTTATTACTCCTCGATTTTGCTCATCATCACATTAATATCAACATGTCTACAACCTCAATGAGTCAACCTCCTGCATTTCTCTGTGAAAAAGGGGAGCCTTTACTTTCACGGAAGATCCAACAGTGATATTAAATTGGAAAGTAATTCTACAGACTCCTCAGGGAGGTGGATAATTGCTAAGATTAAAAGCAGAATAGGGAATTGGTATGTGTGAGGTATTATGGCCCAAATCAGGATAATCCAGACCCTCGGATTACATTGGAGGCTGTCCTTCTGTTAGTTAATGCCCCAGTGGTTATCGGAGGTGACTTTAATTTAACTCAAAGTCCAGAATTGGATAGAACCTCAAGAAGAAAGTACAACATCCCTTTAAACTTAATGTAATCGATCTCTGGAGAGTCAAAAAAGGGAGCGATAAGAGATATATGTTTTATAGCAAAAAATATGGCCATCACTCTCACATAGACTACTTTTTAATTAATCAGTGTTTATATGGAGAAGTTGAAAGGGTTGAGCATTTGCCTGCCATCCTCTCTGATCATTCTGCTTTTTTTCTCTCTTTGAGACTACAAGAAAAGAGAGGAGTAATAAGACTGACACTGGATCGGACAATCTTGCTCGATGAAGTGGTTCAATCAAAGTTGCGGGAGGAGGCTATGATCTTTTTCCAGGTTAATATGGGTTCAGCAAAGATCCAGGTTATCTGGGATGCCTTTAAGGCATTTCTAAGGGCTGAGATTACGTCTGCCATGATTGGGAAGAATCGTAGTTCTAGGAACAGAGAGAAAGACCTTCTTGAAAACATTCAAAGTAAGGAGCAGGAATTACAAAGGGCTTCCTTAGAGTCCTTCTGCATGGTACCACTCCTTACTAAGGAACTGGAGAGGCTTCAAGCAGATTATAAGAGGGTTCTGGATAATATCTTAATAAGCAGATATAAGGTTAGCAAACTTCAGAACTTTTCATATGGGGAGAGGAGTGGCAGGCTTTGAGCCCGGAAGGCTAAAACGGATAGAGTCCGAAACTAAATCAGCAGCTTGAGAGAGAGCTCCACTGGTCTGATTTTAGACACTAATGCTGAAATTGGAGCGGAAGTACGGGAATATATGGCTAAATTATATAGTGAGGAGATTGAGCCTGGGGTGGGGTGGAAAAAATCAAGGATTTATTGGAAAGTGTGGAGCTTCCATCTCTCAATGATGATCAGAGTCTTTTTTTAGCTTCTGGAATAACTGAGGAAGAAATTCGGGTACAGCTGAGAAGGATGGCAAGAGGAAAAGCGGCGGGCCCAGATGGTCTCCCGATAGACATATATTTATTGTTAGAGGATAACCTAATATCAGTGTTTAAGGAACTTTTCGACAGTATATTGAGGGGTGGAGAGTACCCCCCGGCATCATGGGCTGAGGCCACGATAGTTTTGATTTAAAAGCCAAATAAGGACCCGCTTGCTGCCGAATCTTATAGGCCTATATCCCTTTAGAACACGGACTATAAGGTGTCTACAGGGATATTGGCGACTAGGGTAGCTAAAAATTATAAAAAGTGTTATCCATACTGATCAGAGGGGGTTCATTCCTGGAAGGCAGCTCAATGAGCTTACTAGCATAATGTTGGGGATAGTGGATTTGGTTGAATGCTACAATATTCCAGTAACTATGGTGGCAGTCAACGCTGCTAAAGCGTTTGATCAAGTCCACTGGCCATATCTATTGGAGCCTTTGGAAAATTTGGGATTTCCTAAGAATCTAATAAAAGCAGTCCAGGCACTGTATAGAGCACCTAGAGCCAGAGTGTTAGTTAATGGGGAATTAACTGAGTGGTTGAATATCATGTGAGGCAGGGGTGCCCGTTGTCTCCTTTGTTATTTAATATTTATATTGAACCTTTAGCGGCATCGAGCAGACAAGATCCTACTATTTCTCCGTTTAGATACAATAATTTTGAGTCTAAATTAGCATTATATGCAGATGATTTAATTCTATATACACAGAATCCCAGAGTCTCTATTCCTAAGCTGTAGGCTAAAGCAGAGTCCCTCTGGAATGTCTCTGGATATGGTGTGAATAGAGATAAAACAGAGGTAATGGAATCAAACATCTCAGACCAGTGGGGTTAAATCTCAGATGCAATATCTTGGTATCTTAATTTCTCAGAAGTTATCAGATGTTCCTACTGTTAATTGGGTAAAGATCAGCCATGAGGTGGGGAAATTACTGAATAGATGGGCAAATCTCCCTCTTAACTTATATGGTAGGGTCAATTTGATTAAAATGATCATCCTCCCAAAAATAACTTTTCTTTTTAATAATATATCCCTTCCATTCTATAAGACGGAGGTCGCAAAGATGCAGGGCAAGATTGGTAGCTTCGTTTGGGCATCAAAGGGTGCCTCTATCCCATGGAAAAGGCTTAAGAGAAGGTTGGAGAAGGGGGGCCTTGCGCTACCTGATTTATGGGTTTATGCACATGTGTTTCACTTTAAAAACTTTAGGATGCTATTAAATAAGCCAGATGATTCTGCATTGGGCCGTATCTATGGAGCAATGTTGAGTGAAATGGGTGACGAGCAGGGGCAATTCCTTTTTAAATTTGGGGACCTAATTTTTTTTTAAAAGATCAGATTTAAGATGTTGTTACAGGCAGTGACAAGCTGGGTTTATATACGAAATAAAATGGGAGTTTCTTATTATTCCGACTATTCTCTGATTTGGGGTTCCCCTGGCACACCAGAATGTTTGGATGATTTGCTTAGTTTACCATTGAAGCAAGCAGGTATCTCTCGCTGGGGAGATTTAAAATCGGGTGTAGATTTGATAACGTGGGACTCTTTGATCTTATGTACTCAAGGTAAAGGTAAAATAACTTGATCTAAATACTCCCAACTTTCAGCTTGGTGGGTCATACAGCTGTGGGAAGAGCATGAGGATGATGCCTGGTTAATTCAGGCCATGAAGACGGGGAAAATTAACAAAGAGGTAGCCTTGTGGTACCGAATTTAAATTGAAGCAGAGGATGATATAAATCATGATATCCAAAAGCTATGACAAAATGTTTTAGAAAATATAAATTTGAGTGAGGTCTGGTTGGCTTCT
Organism: Lissotriton vulgaris; assembly: GCF_964263255.1. Classification (NCBI taxonomy): domain Eukaryota; kingdom Metazoa; phylum Chordata; class Amphibia; order Caudata; family Salamandridae; genus Lissotriton; species Lissotriton vulgaris. The sequence goes on along the minus strand of NC_141689.1, from coordinate 313,834,047 downwards.
TTTTCATTGCTTCGAGAGATAGTTAAACCTGCTTACTTTAAGCGTAATCATCTCTTCACTCTTTATTGGGTCTACTGGACCCCTGCTTAATTGTCCAAATTCTCTGGAACCCAGTATGTATGTCTCGAGGTGCCAAGATACCCTGGGAAATGATTGTCATATGTTTTTAACTTGCCCAGCGATCACTAAATTTGAAATTGATATTGTTGATTTTTTTAAGGATGTTACAGAAATTCAGTTAGAAATCACACTGTTACTCATTTTATTTTGGTTTATGTTAAGATAATATATTGGCTTCAAACAAAACGGCAGCTAGATTAATCTTCTATGTTATTTTATTGGGTAGGAGAGAGATTTGAAAAGCTTGGAAATTGGCTGCCCCACCCCTTTGCTCTGAGTATAAAAACAATATCATACGTACTAGCCAATCAGATATAGAACGTGACTCTAGATGCCAGGAAAAGGTCTGGGTTCTGTTGGTTGACTGGTGTCAGAGGAACCGGGTCCAATGATTAAGTCAATTAATAGTTGTCGGTCCTGATCCCCCTCATGCGATATGTATGAGGGGTGGGAGTGGAAACAGCTATTTCTTGTGTGGAAAGGCTCTATTTTCGTCCGGCCCTCAGAATGGGAAATAGAGTATCGCCTTCAAGTTAATTGACAGGATGAAGACCACAAAAAAAAGAAAATTAATTTAAAATCCTCCTTAATATTAAAGACAGATTTTAAGTCACATTTTCTGAAAATGGCCTTTTTTCTGTCTACACCAAATGTGCCTTTCTCCCGGTGTCCAGGGTCATATGACTATGAAAGGCTACTGTGGTGTTTGTGTATTCTTCCCAGACATGGGCTTTGGGTGTGGGTAGGATGTTGCTGTCCTGAGCAGGACATTGTTGGTGGTTGTACTCAGCCCTTTCTAAGCTTTAAAGAGTAGCCACAGTGCTTTACCACCCCCTCCTGACTTCTAAGGCTAGTCTGCCCGGCCACTGACAAATGAAGGTTACATCAAGGCCCGCCTTCCTTTGTTACCCTAGAAAGGTTGAAGCCAAACCCAGTAAAGGAGGAAAGTTAGAGAAAGGGGGCATCTCCCACCCATAAGCTGGTACTGAGGATAAAAGTGGTAATCAGGTTTTAGGAGAAGACCATTAGGAGAAGACCTGTGTGGGAGGGAAGTTAATGATTTTTTAAACACGGAGGAAGGCACGTATACTTCAAACTGTCGGTTGTAGCTTCATTCAGGTAAAAGAATATTTTATTTATTTTATTTTAAAGGTTTTATGTAGCGCTGGCTAGCGCTTAGCATTACCTGAGCATCAGATCGTAGTTACAGGTTACATTGTTACAAAGGTCACACAGTTATTAGAGCATGGCAACATAGTTACTTGTAAGGTCAAGATAAACAAGCAGAAATAAGAAAAGGAAAAGCAAGCAGAGGGGAAGATTCAGGGGAGGAGAAAGGAGCTGGGGAAGTAGTTAGCTAATGAAGGAGGGAAAGAGGAGGGGAGGGTGACGAAAAACGCAAGGAAAGAGGAGGGGAAGGGCGACTGGGACTCAAACCGGTAGATGAGTCAAAGCAACGTCCAAAGTCCAGTAAGCTGTGATCCCAGGGGAAGTGGTATCACTTCTCTATGTCTGTAGCGGGAGGCTCCCTTAACACAGTGGACTCTCTCAGAGGGGTCTCTGAGACTCCAAGGCCTACATACTGGATCCTTCCCCAAAAAGGGGAGAGGGAGTGCTTTGGCAAGGGGTGCCATACCATACCTCAGCTGTGAGTGGCTCCCTTGGCGCAGTGGACTCTCTCAGCGGGTATGCTGAGACTCCAGAGTATAAATATTGTATCTTTCCCCAACAAGGGGAGAAGGAGTGCTTACTCAAAGGGCACAAAGGACAGGGGGCTAGGCAGACTAGCAGGCAAGGTGAGAGATTCAGGGGAGAAAGGATAGGAGCTAGGAGCTAGGGAGGTAGACAAAGGGTGAAAGAGTACTAAATGGGAACAAATTTAATTAATGAGTTATTATATAGCGCTGGATAGACCCGATGGAATCAGAGCGCTTTACATGAGGGACAATAATGTTGCAAATTACATCAGTTAAAAGTTACATAAGTATCAACAAAAGCATTTAAAGAACATAGGGGAACAAGGTGAATGGTGCAGGAAGGGTAAGGGGACAGGGTACAGTGGTAGGAGGAAGACAGGACGTAGAGACAAGGGGAAAACAGTTATAAAAGATACCAGAAAAAACTTTTTAGGAGCATAGAAGAAAAGGAAAATGGGGTGAGGAATGGAAAGGGGGTGAGGGCAAAAGGGGTAGTGTATGGATGTATGACGTTACAACGCATGTATGAGGTTAAATACAGCGGAGAGACGAAGGGAAAGTTTGTCCAAGGTCCGGCTGGGCATGTGACGGCCGAGGGGGAATCCTCGGTCCATCTCCTCTTCAGCTATCAGGTAGGGCCACCGGGCATCGGTCAAATGGCTAGGTCTCAACAGAAAAACAATGAAAGGGGAAGTGGGCGAGAAGAAGGGAGCGTAGAGGGGGAAGGGGGTGGGGTGAAAGGATAGGAGGGGGAAACGACAGAGAGTCTAAGGAAAGTCTGCCCAAAATCCGTATGGTTAGGTGACAGCCGAGGGGGAATCCACAACCCATCCCCTCTTCAGCTAACCGGTAGCTCCACAGGACATCGGACAAATAGCAGGGTCTCTACGGTTGAGGGAAGGTTCAGAGTACATGTCCAGGAGGGAGAGCAGGATCAAGGTCAGGTGAGGGATGTGGTTAAGCTCAGGACACTGACCAATTCTATTGTCCGGGAGCGTTAGAGTATCGTGGGTAGACTGACTGAGGCTGCCAACTTGAGGTCAGGAAGGGGGGTTGAGACCTTGGCGTTAAATTCAGTCGGTCCCCAAAATTCCCAAAGCATAGGGGGTGTAATCTATGCCATGAAGAGGCAGGAGGACAGGGCCAGTGTCTGCATGTCTTCAGAGGGGGTGAGTGGCAGGTCTGGTGTGGCGTCTCCAGAGTCATTCTGCAATAATCAGGGAGCCCTCCCGTTCTGCAGCCCCATCGAGCATACAAGCTCCTCGCGTACATAATTACATCAAAGAACAGGCACGGTAGCACGGATTTTGTGGTACTTAGCATTTTATTTATTCTTGAGCACAAGCACTTGCGTGGGTTGTAGAGGAGGGCGGTTATGGGAGAATTTGGGAGGACCAACTGCTGTCGACATTATGATTTATATGTATTAAGCATATTTTGTGGTTTTGAACTGCTTATATCTATTTTTTGTTAATGTGAGCATTCACAAGGTGGGTTAAGGAGGGAGATTATTGGGATACATCAGAATGGTTTTTGTTGACATCATTATTTACAGGTATTAAGCTTGTTGTTTATGTTAAATTTTTATGATTTATTGCAGTACCCCTGACGAAGAACTAAAAAATTCGAAATGCATTGGGTTATTTTACTGTGTTGGATTGAAGGAAGGTTGACAGCACATGTCTATGTTTAACACCTTGGCTGCTCAGGATATTCCTCTGCTGTGCTGGGCCATAATGATAATGGGTGTGGTCATGACGAGCTCAGCTCGTCATGAGCACCGAAGGGGTTAAGCTTGGATTGGCAGCATACGACATTTGAAAATGGAGAATAAAGCATTCTTTCTCAACCTAACTGTCCCTGGAGTGATCTAATAAACATGGAATACATGGATTACTTGATAGCTATAAAGTTGTGGATTACTATGGATTACTTTGTTTAATAGAGAAAAAATGTGGTTTACTTCAAGAGGAAAAGTTCCTCACTCTAGCTGTGCTGAAGCTGGGGGCACCATTGTCGTCCTCTGGGCAGTATCACTTTTAGAAAGTAGGCATTTTCTTGTTTAACCATTCTGTGCGCTTTTGCCTGTTTGTGTATTGACTGTCTGGTTTTGGAGTGGCATGGACTGGGGATGTGCATTCACTTTAGACAACTACTGGGGGGTTAAGGTGTGCATGGCCCTTTCTGGATCACTCAGAGCTGGGCTGAATAGACCATGGCTGATTTAGAGTAGTGGGAGGAGATTTCCCTGCACCTAAATATAGATGCATGGTTGATCTCAGTGATGCTATATTTTATGTCAATCTAATACCCCACTACCTGCTACATCCAAGGACATGTTAGCAACCTAGCAATCTATCCGGAGTCCAAACTAACAGTTGAAACATCAGTTCAATCTCTCCCACTGCTCCTGCATTTAGGTTTTCAAATGCTTTCTCTCATATCAGTAATCCTTTCTAAGCATTCTTTTTATCTGTGGCTTGAAGGGAGTCAAGTTGCTTTTCCAACATTTCCATTTAAAGCAGATTTTGCTTAATTAATAGCATGGAGTGTCTGTCATGGCTGGTGGGCCCTCGTAGGAGAATTGTGATCTAGTTCAGTTCCATCAGCAGGTTCCAGTGTCTACCTGTTCCACAGTCTTGTAGGCCTTCTGTAATTCATCCCTGATGGTTTTCAGCATACTAAATCATCTAAGGCCACTGGGGTCATTGATGTACCTTCACTCGTCAACCACAATATGGCTACACTCTCAGTTCCTTCATCTGTGCTGCCACGTTGTTGCTACCCTAAGAGAACATTCTGCAGCTGTCACATTTGCTATAAGCATTAACCCATCTTGTCTACTGTTGTCATTTCTGGAATGTGAGATGGAGCTCACTCTCACACCCCCTTAAATCCAATTCGTAATGCTTATGCAACCTTTAGGTTGAAGAAACAAGGACCATGTTTTGCAAAACTCAGTTATGAGGCTTTGACCAATATTACTAAATACATAAGAATACAGATAGCTAAAATTGAGAGAATATATATTTTGCATGTTCTTAGAAAACTTATGCAATGTTCATGATAAATTATTTAATTGGCAAACTCTTCAATGATTTATCGGATATACTTTCCACTCTAGCATTATTTTAACAACCTCTTTTTAAAATGCATATTTTGAAATTGCTCTGAAGGTTTTCATTTTGATGTAGGTACTCAAAATGTGACTCACTGGATAGAGGAAGCAGACCTGGAAGCAGAGGTCAGCCTGGGACCAGGGTTCAATTCCCCGCCTCGGCGGGACTTGGGCTCAAACATTCCACAGACTTGACAATTCTCGCTCCGGTGCCTACTCAATTCACGGGTTCACACTCTGCGACTCTGGGCAATAGCTTGCTTAATCTCCACAACGGCCCCTTGCGGTGGGATGCCTGGCTTTCACCTTGTGGATATCCTGCCAGGGGTTATCTCACAGGGGAATACCAGGACGGGTTCCCTAAGCAAGCGCTTAGATACCGGGTCGGTGATTTGCGCTATATAAATACATGTACATTTACATTTACAATAGATTTTGAGCTAAAACATTATAGTCTTTATGCAAAGCCTTAACATAGGGATTTTGTAAGAGGCACTTTAAGCCTCAATTTAATTACCCACACATTCGCTACTTTCAATTATATTATGAGTCGTTTTCTTTATCCTTATATTTTTCTATTGCTTCTGTTATTTTTTTCTAATAGGAATATGCAACTTTTCAGAAGAGGAGAGACGAGAGTACTTGATAAAAGCATGTTCTTTTACGTCAATGGAGGACTTTATTTGAATTTCTTTGCAGCCTAAGCAATTTTCTAAGAATTCGAAAACACAGAATCAATAACTTACTTCTATGACTAAAACCATAGTCCAGGTTCAAGACATTTTCTGTCCTAAAATCATTACCGTTTCTCTACAACAAGGGACTTGTCAAAAGAGATTGACTGCAGGGAAAACAGCTCTTCATTTATTCCAATGCGAAAGGATGGTACAAAGAAAAAAGGAAAAGTCAGTGGCGGTTGGTGATATTTGAAAGTGGTGAGCAGTAAAATGCTTGAAACAACCTACGGGGAATTTGTGGGTCCTCCCCCGAGAAAAGCTTGAAAGAAAAGTGGACAAATGGTGCATTTTCAAGCAAATTTGAGAAAGCAGGAAGGTTAATAAGCAATTGTGAAATTGCAGTGATTACATTAATAAAGAGATGTCATATAACATATGGGTAAAATGTTAAGCCTTTCAAAAAAATACCTAGCGCAGAAATAGTAATACCCGTGTTGATATGCCAGAACAGAACCAAGCTACGTGGTTCAACCCCGCATCCTTGACCCCGCAGCGAAAGCAGCAATAACTGTCTCGACCACCATAGCATAACAGTCGAGCCTTTGTGTAATACACACTGCTAAGATGCTTGAAATAAATTAACCCATGCCAACCATTAAGAGAAATAGGCCTAACAACTGAGCAGCAATAAGACCATTGCGGATCACTAATAGGTATCCCCCAACCTCCCTGCCAGTCCAGCACATAGATTGCAGAGTCATGCATAATATCGTATCACATAAACAAATTGTTGAATTCTCTCCCTGAAAAAGAGTTAAACATGAGTACAAACACGTCAGTTAAGCAAATGATATTCCCTAATAAAAGCAGCAAATAAAAAACAGAGTATCAAACAGCCATGAGAGTTGCAGGATTGATCTGCATAAAATTACCAATGGAATTTCTTCCTTGCAGCTGTGCATTGTGAGTTTGTTCCTGAATGGAGTTTACCATAATCTGCAGCATTTATAACACTTCCCCCTGTGGTCGACGATTCCACTGACTGGAGATGCTATTGCGCCGTTCTAATGAGCCCCAGGGAGACTGCAATGCGTGCCTAGCTGCCATGCCATTTTAGCTTTTGCTTAATACCAATATTAAAATGTTCCTGGCAAGAGTAGGGACAGTGTCTCCACTCCTGGCCACCTATAACTCTTGAGCACTGGGTTCAAGCAGTGCCTCTCCTCTCCTATCTGGCTCCCTGCAGCCTCAGAGAGGACCCCTAAACAGTCCTATGCTGGTATTATTTAAAAATGCCCGCCTGGGTCTTACCTGGGCTTGTGAACTGACCGGAGTTAGTTCAGACGAAGTCAGCAGGCAGTCCGGTGATAATTTCCAAATTTACAGTCCATCTATGACACATTTAAAAAATGCACTCCGACTGGCAACTACCACAGTCTCTTCAGAGTGCAGACTCATTCATGGGTTGCCTTGTGAGGTGGTCAAGTCCGCACAGACTCGATTCCTGCTTCCCACTTGCCACACCCTTTCCCAACTCGTCACAGACTTAAGACAGACTTAAAACAAACTTAGGACAGACTTAAGACAGACTTAAGACAGACTTAAGATAATCTTAAGACAGACTTAAGACAGACTTAAGACAAACTTAAGACAAACTTAGGACAGACTTAAGACAGACTTAAGACAAAATCCTAACTTTACTACTACTTAATGTCTTCTGTGAATACCAAAAGTTGTAAGTTTAGGATTTTGTTTTAAGTTACTTCTGTGAATCGGGCCCCGTTCCACTATTACCTCCTCTTACCAAGGAGAAAATAGTTTCAGGCAACTCTCGAACATGACAATCCTGAACCTTCAGGGTTTGTGGAAACAGTACAGTACTTTTCACTCAGTCACTCAGGCTCACTTTGTCTCAGAGAGATGCACAGAATAAACAATGGAGACGTTTTCAATAAACATTTATTGAGCCTGCATCATTTTAGTGTAAAATATGTATGCTGCAACAACCATACGACAGAAACAAATATAAACGGTTATATGCACCAAAAGAGTAAACGGATGGTAGATGTCTACCATAGTGCTAGAACAAAAGAAATATGCTGGTGTATAGATACATGACAGGAAAAATACATACTACTACGATGCTAACCCTAAGTAGATGTATAGAAATGTACCTAGCATGTATGTAGGTGTAGAGCCAAGAATCCCCCTAGGATAGAGCCAACCCCATTACCTGATGCAGGAGAGCGAAGGACCCCGTCTTGGTCTCAAGATTGACACCCCGCAAGAGATGTCAGACAACTGCGTGCTTGAGTATCTGCTTGCAGGAACCTCAACGTCTCAGCATGAAGTCTTTCTTTTCTGCCTGCCCTAGCAAAGATATGGTGCTTATATACCCAAAGGGTACCCTAAGGGGTTCCAGCTTGCTGTGTCATGTCGGCCGAGGATGACGATAGTGATGAATCTTATACATAGTTATTATGCAGAAGATGGTAATCCTGCTGTGATTCTAAGAATCTTCTTGCATAATAAATGAGGCTAGTTTTCGGGGGAAACCATCCGACATTTATGTAGCACCTTAACTAGATAAAAGATCAGTACCAAAACCGTTATGTAGTACAATGGAATGGTGAATGTAGGTGAAAGGTTAGGTGACAACCAAGGCCTATATTGAGGTACATTGCAAATCATAAGCTAAGCTACAAACCCCCTACCTGCCCTCCTGCCCTAAAGCCCAAAATCTTCCATGAAAACTACCAATCCTCCTCACCCTGCCCATAGCCCTAAACCCTTGCCCCTTAGCATGCACTACCCCGATCCTCTTCCATCCCTGCGCTATCCCTAACCCTTAACATACACTACCCAGATCCCCGCTTACCCTGCGTTGTCCCTAAAACTACTCAAACCCCTTAAGCCTGAGACCCTAACCCCTCATTAAAAAACCTACCCTACCCTCCAGCCCTGAAAACTACCCGACCGTCCCCTAGCCCTGAAAACTACCCCCCGAGCCCAGCTGCTAATACCTCACTGTGCCCTTTGGCTCTCTTCCTGGTAAAGTCTTCCTGCTTTTACCTAGCAACAGCTAGCCCACGCAGTGCCTCAACCACGCATATGAGTGGTTAAGGCATATGAGTGGTTAAGGCAAGCGTGGTTACACCTGCAATGTTGGAACACGTGTGGCTGAGGCCGCGGTGTTCCGTCGGTTTCCCCTTGGCAGGCTCCTGACTTCTTTGTTGGCCTCAAGGTGATTAGGTCCCTGGAGGCATCAGAATTGTGATGGTCTCTGGGGAAATGTAGTTGTCGGGCTAGAGTAAGTCTGGGGAGGGGGCTTCACACACGCCCCCTCCCTGGATAAAACAATTTTAAAGAAGTGTTGAGTCACATCTGGGGCTTCGCCCCACTCTGGGGAAATTTGAAAGGAATCGCAGCAGAGCCCTGTGCACTCCATGTGTCTGAACAGGTCAAAGGCCAGATTTATTTAACATGCCATATTCAGGCCATGTTGGGTCAATTTTAAGATCTTTATCTCATTTTGCTCCTGGTAGTGAGTTCTAGCTACTTGGAGCAGTGTTAGAAGGCCCCCTGGCTTCTATAAGGGGGCGCTTTGCAGGAAGCCGGATTCACTGGTTCTGCATGTGTGTGTGTTTCTTTTTCTTCTCTGATGGTCTTCTAGAATAGACATTAACACAGATTCCTTGCTATTGCTGAACGGAGTCCATCTTTACCCTCGCTGTTGGTCTCATGATGTTCATTGAGGTACCTGACTTGGTGTTTTTCATTGATTTTGCCAACGGTTGACAATTGTCTGTATTGGGGCAATGACTTATTTAAGTTGTGAGAGCCAAGGTCTATTGAACAGGGTTATATAGTAATACCCTTTTGGGCACATCAGAGCTCAATACACAATTTAGGGCAGTGTTAATGACTTGTTGGCTATGAGGGATGGTCACAGGCAATAGACATGTAAGGACATTTTTCTTGTCAGGGATAATCCTGTGATCCAGTGTTGATGGAGAGGTTTGTAATATCTCTTGATAGTCAGGAGTAGGTGGGCAATGGACATTGTGTCAGGGAAGACAGATCAGGACGAAATAGACGTTTCCTGTTTTTTGTCTAAATCTTTTCATAGACTATTTTTGAAGCTAAATAAATGGCCAGAGTATCACACAGAGCCTGGGAGGGTAGGATGTTGCCAAAAAACAATAGGCGGGTAGTGAAAAGAATCATTGACCTTGTAAAGGTCTCAAGAAAAATCAGGGTAGGATCCAAATGAGTGATAATGAAACCAGGCCTATCTATATGAAGGAGTGATTTAAAGTGCTTCATTGACCTGTGTAGGGAGCAGGGAGTCCTCCTTCAAGTCATTAGGCCCCTGGCATTCAGATAGTTTTACCTTGAGGTAGAAAAGTGTGATGAAAGAGATCAACCAGGTTATGAACTGCAGTAAAAAGAGCATGGGCCTGAAAGAGCTACTGAGGTCTTCCAGTTCTAGGTATTATTACAGGGGCGGCTCTAGGCTCATGGCGGCCCTGGGCAGGGAGCGTAGGTAGGGGGCCCCCGGAAGAGGAGGCACCGGAAGAGGCGCGAAGGCCAGTGAAGAGGGGGGGGGGGGTCAGGGTGTTTGGAAGTGGAACAGAGCCGGAGGCTGCCAAATCCCTGTCACTGGGGCCGCCAAGCAAATATGTATCCATCCTCAGAGGATTATTATATTAAGGATATACATTGGCGTGGCGGCCCCTGGGGTTTGGCGGCCCTGTGCTGGTGCACAGCTTGCACATGCCTAAGGCCGGCCCTGATTATTATTAGTATTGTTATTATTGTTGGATGGCAGTCCTAGAATTGCTCTCCCCCCCTTCATCTCTCATTATAACGCAACATGAAGCCTATTAGCAGTAACCAGCAGAGGTAATGCCAGTGACTGTGTGGGAGAAAAGCTGGTGTTAGAGGCCCCAGGAACAGAAAATAAAAACATTACAAAAAATGCTATCAATCATTATGTTTTCCTGTGAAATACGGCCAGTCATTTTGCTGTTACTAGGCAGTCACAGATTTATCTTTAAATGGTACAAAAAGAATTGATATACATCTGGGGAGCAGTAGAAACGTGTTGTATTCTGACTGTGATTCATTTGTAGCAGTGACTAAGCCCTCCAAGTGTGATGCTCTGTTATTGACAGTGAGAGGAAAGCAGATTTTAATACTAAACACGGAACCGAAGATGTTTTGTGCCGGTGATTAGGGTGGGAGTAAGCTCAGACAATGTACCCTCTTGAGAATAGAGAGTGGGAGGGATAAGGGGCTAGAAACCTTAGAAACCTTTTGGTACGTGTATTTTAAGTAATCTTTCACATCTGTCAGTTATCGATTTCAGAAAGACATCTTGTTGTTCTAATATTATAAGGTGCAGGTAAACATCATCTATATTTTTTAAGGTATCGATATTCAAAAATAGTTTGGACATTATAGTCCACAATGTAAAAATATGGAAATGTCCTCTTACCAAAGCCAGGGAAAGGTCAGGTAAGGAACCCATATTTGAGGGGCTATAGATGAAGGGGTTCTCTGCAGGTTAAAAATGTTTTCCTGATTAGAAAATGTTTCAAGAGCTAATGTATCATTCTGTATTGTATACTCATTGCTGTATGCTCCACTAGTAGCATATCTGAGTAAATTATGTGATTTGATATAATACTTGACTACTACAGTCTATCTGGTAGAGGTGCTGGGGTTATTTGTGTATCCCATAAAAGTCAGCTGTCTGCTACAAATTAGGAGTGACCCTACAGGAGTATAGTTCCAATTTTTATAAACATGGTTAGTTTGGCTACTATGTTTGTATGTGTATGGCATTTCTTTAGTGCAAACCTAGCCAGAAGACAGCAGAGCACAAAGACAAACATAAAATGTTAAGGGAGGTAGCTGGCATGGGGACTGTTCAGCAGCGGTTTCTCTTTGTGGGCGGAAGAGCCTCGCCCCACTTGCTGAAACACACAGTGAACACAGAATAATAAAAGGTTGATTCCCATTTTTCTACAGCTGGCATATCAGACATGCACACTTCAGACTCAGCACTCCCAGGGCAGGACACCAGCTTAAAAATGAGTGCTGGGTTAGCTTACTCCAACCAATCATGGAGCTGCTCTCATGCTGAAAACAGCATGAGAGGAGCTCCATTATTAGTTGGACTTACGCTGCACTTGAAAGGAAGCCCTTCCCTTTTCTTCCTGCTCTTTGTCATCCCCAGAATTAACTTGTGCGAGGAGCACCAGACGAATGGCCTGTTGACCAGCAGCATTTGTTGTGCGTCCTGTACCATTTATTAATAGTGCCAGCCGCCACTGGGACTTGTAATGCATTGTGATGTAGTGCTCTTTAAAGTGGTGAGTCTTCCACCCTTTCCTAATTTGGAGTAGCTTTGGGATGATTCTGATGACTGCAGGGATGTTGCTTTAGATCCTGGTTGCTTAGATGGAAAAGGCCTGTTGGATTTTTTTTTCCTTTTCACACATCTTAGTCAGGAATCGGATGGGTCCTGACTTTGGGTGTACTGAGAACCCCCTGAAATGGTAAAATTATCTACAAGATAAGTGGAGGTGCAAGCTATGATTGCTTTATAAATATATCAGCTGGTTTTGAAGATGGCATGGGTCAGCGAGGGGGGACAATAGAGTTCAATCAGAATGCAGATGATGTGATAAAATATCTTCAGGCCTTGGATGAGACGTGCTGTGGTGTGTAGGATTCCCGTAAGGGCTGCTAGTGTGGAGTCTGGGAGGCTATGGAGAAGTTTAGAAGTGTGACCAATGGGCCATTGGTTACATCCCCACCGCGCACTCTTTGTTGGTTCCTATTGTAAATAAGGACTCCGGTGTCTCTTACTTTGACACTATTTTTATTGTTTCAAATGTCGTTTTTTTTATGATTATATTCATCATAAGTACAAATATAAAAATACAAATGTAATACAAATGTAATCACAATCACAATCCTCGTCTCTATATACATACTTCCATGATATCGTAACTGTGCACAATGTCAAATTCCGCCATGCAGTTTTAGTTTCATTCAGCATGCCCACCACGGCACGGGTTACTTTGGTCACATTAATCCCCAACACACTAGAATGTTTTAATCAAGCTCCCTGCATGGCGGAATTTGACATTGTGCACAGTTACGATATCATGGAAGTATGTATATAGAGACGAGGATTGTGATTGTGATTACATTTGTATTTTTTAACAGCTACTGCTCCCTGAGGAAGGGCAGGTGATGCCCGAAATGCATCGGAGCACATAAATATACATATGTTTGAAAACAAATGCGTATGACAAGAGAAAAAATAATCTCATGAAAAAAATGTTTTGAAAAGTACTTATGATGAATATAATCATAAAAAAACGACATTTGAAACAATAAAAATAGTGTCAAAGTAAGAGACACAGGAGTCCTTATTTGCAATAGGAACCAACAAAGAGTGCGCGGTGGGGATGTAACCAATGGCCCATTGGTCACACTTCTAAATTATTGCAAAAGGACACTTAAGACGGAAAGTGTCACCCAGCAGCGGCACCTAAACCTGATCAGTGTGAACTAAAAATAACAGAAAACATAAGGCAGTGCATTGACCCTACAACCTAAAGTCTTCTACATTAACACTCCGCCACAGGGAATCAATAGCACGCCACCCAATCTACGAGATTTAAACATGTCCTATGAGGAATTAGAAAAAAGCACAGACGCAAGAGCAAGCACATTTGCTTTCAAGGAGGATGAAGCATCCAAAATATATGCTCTCATACGGGAGGAATTCACACAATCAACCACCAATAAGACCAAGGAACAACAATTGAAACAACTAATTTACCTATCTAAAAGGGAGGTGAATCAAAAACTCCATGCCAGCACACTAATACGATACCATCGATCACAACGAATCCCACGTGGCCTCCGCATAGCTTTGAAACCCTCGCTATGCAAAAACTCCAAAGATTTTCAAGATAGGTGGTTTGCAATTCTAAACAAGTGTTCCCTGGACCTAATCCTACTAATAATTGAGGAACTATCTGGGATCTTGGAAGAGCTTACGAAAGAAATAGCTGAGGTAACAACTGAATTGACCGGCATGATGACAATAGAGGAATGGTCTAAAACACTGGAAGAGATTAATAACCAAATAGCGAAACATTTCAGAGAGATAAATGAACGCAAAATCAGGAAGTTCAAAAGGGACACCTTGGATTATAAACTTGGGGAGGTATACACCTGGGCAGAGGTGTATGCCCAGAGAAGAAGGAACAGACCGCAAACACAGTTCACTGACACATCATCATCAGGTAGTGACACCTCTAATAGACCCCAACAAGGAAAACCTCAACAAGCAAGCACTTCCCGAACCGCACCAAGAACTGAGGAAAGTATTCCTCGATATACACCCAGAACTGAGGAAAGACCTACAACAACAACAACGACCAATGCTTTTTTAGAGGAGGGCCCACCACAATCCGAAGACCCAGGAGGGGAAAAAACAAAAGAAAAGGAACATCCAAACACCAGGAGCACGACGGCACCGAAAAAGGACAAGGAGAAGAAGAAGACGGAGGCCAAAAACAACTAGTAATAAACATATCAGATCACAACTTAACTCAACAAGAAAAGAACCTATTACAGAAAGGGACATCATTTGTCCCCACAACCGACACTGACAAACTGGAACTTGAAGTAAGCTTCTTCAAATTAATGAGGAAAATGAGACTTAGACACTTCTTTGACAACATCCTCCCAGAAAAAACAGAGGAGGAGTTTGACCAATTAAGAGGATTGAGACCACACAGTTCATTTCAGGCACCTATGAGCCATAAAACACTGGACCTATTTGAAAAAATGGTGAAACAAGATCTGAACAAAATAAGACTGAACAAAAGATACAAAAAAACATCACACAAAAAGACAATGATATCTTAAAGAAACTGGCCAACAACGATGACATCATGTGTGTCAAAGCAGACAAGGGTGGAGCTTTGATCATTATGAATACAACCATGTATGAAAGCAAAATAAAGGAACATCTATCAGATACTAATACCTATATGATATTGGAGGATAATCCCACCAATGAGTATACACAGGAACTCAAAATCATTATCGAGAAAGCAGTAGAAGAAGGTACAATTAATGAAAGAACAAAAAACTTTTTGATCAAAAAAAACCCAAAAAGTCCAAACATACACATGATCCCGAAAATTCATAAAAATCTCATGGATCCACCAATGAGACCAATAGTTTCAACCTGCGACAGCATACACGAACCAATAGGCCAATTTCTTGACAAATATCTACAACCTATAGTCAAAGAATTACCCACTCACATAAAGGATACAACAGATTTTCTGAATAAACTTCGAACTTTAAGTATAGAGACAGATCAAGAACTAATCTTGTGCACAGCTGATGTGAAAGCACTGTACACCTCTATTCCGCACGCTTCAGGAATAGAGGCAATCGAACAAGCATTAGTCCATTCAGACTTGAACCAGCCATTCCAAACTTTCCTCATGGAGCTCATGCTATTCACTCTATACAGAAGCTACTTCAAGCACGGTGATACATGGTATCAACAGTTGGCTGGCACCTCTATGGGTAATTGTGCCGCACCGGCATATGCCAATATCTTTCTTGTTATTTATAATCTGTCAAGACTATGTCTAACTTGATTCATCGTGGGAGTAGGCAATATAGCCTACAACATGGTCATTGAGGTGTAAAGTTGTGTGAATTATATATCAAATGGCACATCACAGAACCTACACTCATACCACATGACACATTCACACGACCTTGCAGTTAGGTCATCTAACTGGTAAACATTGTCAATCTATTATTGAAACAATACACGTAAGACACAGCATAGCTTTTCTTCAGATCGTTTTGTTTATATCTTTCTTTATTTACATTTTCCAAAACTTCAACCGCCGTTTTTGAGATCATCCAGCGCGTTAAATACATTTGTTTTCTTTAAATACTTTTGTCGGCTTTAAACCAACAATTCCCTAACACATAGTCTGTTTTCCCATACCCGCGGAGCGTAGTATGTCTCCCTTATCTATAGTCAGCACAAACACGGAAGTAACATTGCATGAACGAACACGGGAGCACGAACACCGGCAGACGGCGTGACCGGCAGAACACAGCGATACACGCATAGCTGAATGGTTTCGGGTTAAGGTTAGTAATACGAACCGAACACCACCCGGTTAATTTCATACATTATGCGGAACGGTTATACTGACCCATGGCAATAATCTTTCTTTGATACAGAATTGCAACACAAGACGCAGACAGAGTCTCACGTGAGTGCGTTTATTTTAGTTTCATTCAGCATGCCCACCACGGCACGGGTTACTTTGGTCACATTAATCCCCAACACACTAGAATGTTTTAATCAAGCTCCCTGCATGGCGGAATTTGACATTGTGCACAGTTACGATATCATGGAAGTATGTATATAGAGACGAGGATTGTGATTGTGATTACATTTGTATTTTTTAACAGCTACTGCTCCCTGAGGAAGGGCAGGTGATGCCCGAAATGCATCGGAGCACATAAATATACATATGTTTGAAAACAAATGCGTATGACAAGAGAAAAAATAATCTCATGAAAAAAATGTTTTGAAAAGTACTTATGATGAATATAATCATAAAAAAACGACATTTGAAGCAATAAAAATAGTGTCAAAGTAAGAGACACAGGAGTCCTTATTTACAATAGGAACCAACAAAGAGTGTGCGGTGGGGATGTAACCAATGGCCCATTGGTCACACTTCTAAATTATTGCAAAAGGACACTTAAGACGGAAAGTGTCACCCAGCAGCGGCACCTAAACCTGATCAGTGTGAACTAAAAATAACAGAAAACATAAGGCAGTGCATTGACCCTACAACCTAAAGGCTATGGAGAAGGACATTACCAGGATTCAGATGCAAGAGTACGAGGACAGGAACAGCAGTTTTGAAGTCACTTTGTGGAAGAAATGAGACTAGTATGCTCTAACCACAATATATATGTAATACCTACTGGTCGTTGCCAGTGGGTAGTTATAGTTAGGACCTGATTTCTATTAAAAAGGCGATTTTCAGTTGCCTATATCTTTGGCACTTGTTGATGAATCATCACCAAATTTTCCACAATATTTGAGACTCACTTCAGCTGCTGTATGGAAAGTTTCAGGGTGGTTGGTGGAGCAGGGGCTGAGAAAAATGGGGTCCCAAGATGCATGTTCCCCATGTTAATTCCCATAGACTCTTTGAACAAAACTACAGCCCGATCTGCTGGACGGAAATACACCAAGAGCTCGATTCCGATCCGGTAAAAAAATCCACCGTACGATTCGTATTCGTAGCCCTTTCCGTACGAATCGTACCCGTCCGTCCGAGTCGCGTAGTACGATCCGCATTCCGTGAATCTGTCCGAATCGTTGCGATCTGTACATATTGCAAGGCTGAGACTGTGAACCGTACGACTCGTACACACGCCGTGCGACCCGACGAGTACGATCCGGACCAGGGAATCAGGACGCGATTCGTACGGTCCACGTCAGGTAAGGGTGATTCGTACGGAAAAGCGCACGATTACATACACCCCGTACAGCGCGTACCCCCCCATGATTGCAGGGGTATGCATGTTCCGTACCTGTTTCAGAACGAACTCTGCTTTTACGGCTGTTTTCAGCTCCCATAGAAAAAGGGTCGTACGGTGCGTACCCGACACGTATCGTACTTGCTGGGTCGTAAAAACCAGCCGCGAACCGTACAGATGTCGCGTACAGCAGGTTCCGAGGGAGAATCGTACGGAGATTAGAGTCGTACGGTGTCTTGTACGACTCGTACGGAGTACGGCTCCTGGTACGAATCGTACTTCGTCGTACGTACGGGGGACGTTGCAGGGTACGATTCGTACGGGAAAAACACTCCGAACGGCTATTCGGAGCGGTTTTTCCTGAATCGGAATCGACACCCAAGTGTTTTAGAGATTTTAACCAATAAACAAATTTGTATATTTAGGCACTGTCCAAACACCTTTTTTTTTAAACCACGCATGGATCCTCACAGATTCAAATTCGGGTGGATTCTAATCCGCAGATCTAGATCAGAGTACAAAGAAATACAATAACTCACAGACCCACACACTCACTAACACACACAAACACACACCTACACACCCACACAACCACTTAAACACCTGTACAGCCACTCACATATCCCCTCACACACTCACACACCCTCAAAACCACTAACACACCCACTAACAGACCCGCACAGCTTTCACACACCCACTCACACACCTAATTACACACCCACACAACCACTTGCACACCCACTCACACGCCCATACAGTAATTCACAAAACCACTCACAAACCATCAGAACTACTCACACATCCACTCACAGACCCAGACAGCTTTTAAAGACCCAATCATACACTCATGCGCACACTCACAGACCCCCTCAGACACTCTCGCACCCAATCACAGACCCTCTCAGATACAAAGGTTGTGTGCAGCATGAGGCTGGATGCATGCAGGGTGGTTGGCTGCAGGGCCCAGCCTCAGGCCAGGCCCTGCAGCCAACCCCTGCAGCGCATGGCAAAAGGCAATGCACAGAACGGGTTTGGCAGCATGTGGGAGATTGGCTGCAGGCCCTGGCCAAGGCCCAGGCCCTGCAGGCAACACCCACTGCATTAAAAAAAATTGAAATTCATGAAATAAAACAAAGGTTACAGGGCCTTTATAATTAGGAATTATCATTTAATAAAACCTTAGATATTCATTGAATATATATTTTTTTCACTGAAAGAACAAAGATTAAAGCGATGCTCCGATTTCACTCGCACAAAACGTTTGAAATTCAGCAGTTATAGTTACCTGAGCTAATTGTAACTTACACTCCCTCAATGCACTGCTTATGTCCTCACATATCACGTCACTCATGACATGGTCAGTGACATTCCTGATGACATCACTTATTGCAACTCAAATTAGATCATTGGTGACATCATTCAGCGAGTGTATTTCAAAAATGTTTTTGAGACTTTAAATATATATATATGTATATATATATATATAATATATTTGGATCACTGAAATAATATCGAGAGACAAAATATCGACCATCAAGAATATCGTTAAATAATTAATTAAAGTAAAAAAATAAAAAAATTTAAAACATATTTCTTAAAACATATATATATATATATATATAGTAACAAAATATAATTAAATAATAGCCAATAATATTAACATACAATAACAAAAATGTAAAAATTACTATTCCCACTCCAAAGAGTGCAAGCATAGGGTAAGCGTTGAATAGCATAGGGGTTAAAATTACTATTCCCACTCCAGTGGGTGCAACAGTAGGGAAAGCGTTGGATAGCGTAGGGGTAAAAATTACTATTCCAACTCCAAAGAGTGCAACAGTAGAGAAAGCGTTGAATAACGTAGGGGTTAAAATTACTATTCCCACTCCAGTGGGTGCAACAGTAGGGAAAGCGTTGGATAGCGTAGTGGTTAAAATTACTATTCCCACTCCAAAGAGTGCAACAGTAGGGAAAGCGTTGGATAGCGTAGGGGTTAAAATTACTATTCCCACTGAAGTGGGTGCAACAGTTGGGAAAGCGTTGGATAGTGTAGGGGTTAAAATTACTATTCCTACTCCAGTGGGTGCAACAGTAGGGAAAGCGATGGATAGCTTAGGGGTTAAAATTACTATTCCCACTCCAGTGGGTGCAACAGTAGGGAAAGCGTTGGATAGCGTAGGGGTTAAAATTACTATTCCCACTCCAGTGGGTGCAACAGAAGGGAAAGCGTTGGATAGCGTGGGGGTTAAAATTACTATTCCCATTCCAGTGGGTGCAACAGTAGGGAAAGCGTTGGATAGCGTAGGGGTAAAAATTACTATTCCCACTCCAAAGAGTGCAACAGTAGGGAAACCGTTGGATGGAGTAGGGGTTAAAATTACTATTCCCACTCCAGTGGGTGCAACAGTAGGGAAAGCATTGGATAGCGTAGGGGTTAAAATTACTATTCCCACTTCAATGGTTGCAACAGTAGGGAAAGCGTTGGATAGCGTAGGGGTTAAAATTACTATTCCCACTCCAGTGGGTGCAACAGTAGGGAAAGTGTTGGATAGCGTAGAGGTTAAACTTACTATTCCCACTTCAGAGAATACAACATTAGGGAAAGTAAATATTGCATATATTATAAAAAATTCTATAATTGAATATCTATTAATAATTAATTAAAAATAAGTAAATATGTTATCTAATATAATTAATATTTAAAAATTACTAATTAACAATAATTGTTTCAATTAATCACCTATTAATACTAATTAATTAAACACTACCAATTAATTATTTAATAATTAAAAATTATTTTACAATTTTTTCCAAATAAATACATTTTTATTAATTTTATTATTTAATTAATTATTAATAAATTACTTCCCACCCTATTCCCCTATAAACCCACAACCCGCTACAGAAAATAAATTAGTAACATTTATATAATTACCAATTAATCAATTAATAAAAATTAATCAACAATTATAACTTAATTAACAAATATTAATTATTTAACAATTAATTACTAATTACTATCAATAAATAAATTTACATATTTAGTTAATTATAATTGAATTACTTCCCACCCTATTCCCCTATAAACCCACAACCCGCTACAGAATTAAACTAGTAAAATTTACATAATTACCAATTATTCAATTAATCAATTAATAATAATTATTTTCCAATTACAATTAAATTAATTAACACATATAAATTAATTAACAATTAATTACAAATTACTATCAATAAATAAATTTACTTATTTAATTAATTAAAATAAAATTACTTCCCACCCTATTCCCCTATAAACCCAAAACCCGCTACAGAATTAAATTACGCAATAATTATAAAAACAAAATTCATTAAATACAATTATTTATAACATAAATACACACTTTTCACACATATTATAACATAAAAATACACTATAAACAATTAATTATTATTAAAAAATCGATATTTTTAACTATCTATATTATATGCTTCGATATTTTAACTATCTATATTTATAACAGTCCACATTACTTCACTTACCTTAAAAACAATATTTTTGTTATCTATATTCTGTCCTGTCGATATTTTGTCCAGTCTATATTTAATAATCGATATTCTGTCCAATCGATATTTTGGACTCGATATTATGTCTGTGCACCAATATATTTATATATATATGCTGAGCTATTGCATAAGGTAAACTACTATTGTTTCTGTACTACTGATTGATACTATTTCTATCATATGTCATCTGAGTGGCTGTGTGACTTTCTAAATCTGTGTGTGAATGGCTTTTTGATTGGCTAAATGGGCTTGTTAGCGCCTGTATAGGCAAATGCGTGGGTATGTGAATAGCTGTATGGGTGAGTGGCTATATGACTGGCAGTATTGGTAAGTGAGTGGGTGTGTGAGTGAAACTATGGGTTCTATTTCCTTACTATAATGGCCCTGTAATCTTCATTCTTTTCAGTGAATTTCTATTTTTTTTTCAATGTTATTTCCTAACTATATCGTCATTGTAATCTTTGTTCTTTTAAGTGACTTTGTAAGGTTTTTTAAATGTTATTTCCTAACTGTAAGCAGTAACCTTTGACAGTGAGTTTGTGAGTAGGCACATATGTGTCTGAGTCTGTCAAAGGGTGTGTTAGTGTCTGAGTGGGAGTGGGTCTGGGAGTGGCTACATAAGTGTTGCACTAGGTGTCTTAGAGGGTCTGTGAGTGGGTGCATGAGGCTATGAATGGGTGCATGAAGGGGTGCATGAGTCTCTAATTGGGTACTGTGAGTGGCTACATGAGTGTCTGAAAGGGTCTGTGAGTGAATGCATCAGTCTCTGAGTCAGTCTCTGAGGTGGTTCATTAATCTCTAAATGGAGCTGTGTGTGCATGAGTCTGAGTGGGTGTGTGAGTGGGTGCATCAGTCTCTCAGTGGATCTGTGAGTGGGTGCTCAAGTATCTCAATGGCTATAAGAGTGGGTAGATGAGTCTCTGAATGGGTCTGTGAGTAGGTGGATGACTCTGACTGTAGTGTAGTTCCTATATCCCTGGTAGGCTCTGCGCATTGGAATGATATACACATATTGACATAGGACTGAGGTCAGTATGTCTCTATCGAGTACATTAAACTTAAATATTTGTGTGTGCCAGCTAACTCAGAGGTCACTAGAAACTTTCTTGAATGAACAAGAAGGGATTTGTTTCTGACAACCGCATAAACATGACAACTTTGTTTCCCTTAGAGTCGGAACGATATCTTCAGAGTTGTGGAAACAATAGATAACCGTTTCACTTAGTCAATCGTGCATGCTTCGTTTCTACAGAGTTGCATAGAAATAGAGAGAAAGCATTTCAATATTAATGGTTTCGTGAACAGTCTTATTTCTCATGCAAGAGACTGGAAAGGGGCGACCACTCGGTCCCCCCGAACGTATGGTGGAGTACCCCGATCCCCCCGGGAAGCCATTTTGGGCGGGAGGCGAGTCTCGGCTGGTATGCCCGAAGCGGCGTAGCCGGGGCGAGCCTTTTCCCGCCCAAGAGTGGGTTGTCCTAGACACCGACACCGCTAGCCACGCCCCGGAGGCGGATTGGAGGTAGGTCCACGCCCGCCCGAAGAAGGATAAAAGGAGCGACAAGCCAAGGAAGCATCCTCTTGTTCCTGTGCTCTGAAGCTGAACCTCCCCGTTGCACGTGAGCTCGAGACGGAACGAAGAGCCAATTTTGAGAATTTAATTTTGTGTTTCTTCTTTCAGCGTGTTCAGAGCTTCCTGACCTAGGACCTTGAGGAGGATCCGTGGACGATGCCTAGCAAGAAAGTCGGAAAGAGGGTCGGGACTGATCAGATGCTTCGTATGCTGATGAAGGACATGGCGGACATGAAGAAGCAGATGGCGGCAATGAATGGTGCGGGGGGACCAAAGAGAGTCATCGGACCAGCTTTGCCGGGAGTGGTCCCTAACGGGAGAGGTAGAAGGGCCAAGAGGGGAGCGTTGGGTGGGGATGCCCCGGTTCCCGAAGCACCTCCAACGCACCCGGTCACCCCGATCGAGGCCCCGACTCCGGTCCCGAACGCGGGACAACCAATCCCTGTGGTGGTCACTCCTGTGAACGGGGAGGATATGCCTCCTGAGCTGGCTGCACAGTTGGCGGCATGGTTGGGCAAAGAGAACGAGGGGGCCACGGCTGAAGAAGCCAGGTCGATAATGAAGCAGTTGCGGCAATCGAAAGATGCTGCGAAGGCACCGTGTCCTCTTGTTTCCCCGCAGGCTCCCGTGGAACAACCAGTATCGGGCGGTGGTTCGGCAGGGACTACGGTAACAGCTACCGGTTCAGGTATATTTACAACAAGGGGTGGTGAGGGACAGAGTCTCTGAATTAAACAGAATACTCTCACCCAGTCAAGAGATCAGGGCTAGATCCAACACCGTTTTTTAGCTCACTGCACCATCCCAGTTTCAGAACCTGGCTGTATGCAAATTAGTCTGTTCCTGTCCCAGTGCATGATGGGAACAGGGCAAACCAAACTACATAAGCCAATTCTTACACTGGGAAGGAAACAAGCTACCGGGGACCGGTTTCTGGCATTTCAGCCTCTTCGGCCCGGCTTGCTTGAATCCTGATGGTGCAATGAGCAAGGGACTCACATCTGAGTATACCCTTCCACGCTTAGGGTGGACAAAAATATTTACAACAAGGGGTGGTGAGGGACAGAGTCTCTGAATTAAACAGAATACTCTCACCCAGTCAAGAGATCAGGGCTAGATCCAACACCGTTTTTTAGCTCACTGCACCATCCCAGTTTCAGAACCTGGCTGTATGCAAATTAGTCTGTTCCTGTCTAAGTGCATGATGGGAACAGGGCAAACCAAACTACATAAGCCAATTCTTACACTGGGAAGGAAACAAGCTACCGGGGACCGGTTTCTGGCATTTCAGCCTCTTCGGCCCGGCTTGCTTGAATCCTGATGGTGCAATGAGCAAGGGACTCACATCTGAGTATACCCTTCCACGCTTAGGGTGGACAAAAATATTTACAACAAGGGGTGGTGAGGGACAGAGTCTCTGAATTAAACAGAATACTCTCACCCAGTCAAGAGATCAGGGCTAGATCCAACACCGTTTTTTAGCTCACTGCACCATCCCAGTTTCAGAACCTGGCTGTATGCAAATTAGTCTGTTCCTGTCCCAGTGCATGATGGGAACAGGGCAAACCAAACTACATAAGCCAATTCTTACACTGGGAAGGAAACAAGCTACCGGGGACCGGTTTCTGGCATTTCAGCCTCTTCGGCCCGGCTTGCTTGAATCCTGATGGTGCAATGAGCAAGGGACTCACATCTGAGTATACCCTTCCACGCTTAGGGTGGACAAAAATATTTACAACAAGGGGTGGTGAGGGACAGAGTCTCTGAATTAAACAGAATACTCTCACCCAGTCAAGAGATCAGGGCTAGATCCAACACCGTTTTTTAGCTCACTGCACCATCCCAGTTTCAGAACCTGGCTGTATGCAAATTAGTCTGTTCCTGTCCCAGTGCATGATGGGAACAGGGCAAACCAAACTACATAAGCCAATTCTTACACTGGGAAGGAAACAAGCTACCGGGGACCGGTTTCTGGCATTTCAGCCTCTTCGGCCCGGCTTGCTTGAATCCTGATGGTGCAATGAGCAAGGGACTCACATCTGAGTATACCCTTCCACGCTTAGGGTGGACAAAAATATTTACAACAAGGGGTGGTGAGGGACAGAGTCTCTGAATTAAACAGAATACTCTCACCCAGTCAAGAGATCAGGGCTAGATCCAACACCGTTTTTTAGCTCACTGCACCATCCCAGTTTCAGAACCTGGCTGTATGCAAATTAGTCTGTTCCTGTCCCAGTGCATGATGGGAACAGGGCAAACCAAACTACATAAGCCAATTCTTACACTGGGAAGGAAACAAGCTACCGGGGACCGGTTTCTGGCATTTCAGCCTCTTCGGCCCGGCTTGCTTGAATCCTGATGGTGCAATGAGCAAGGGACTCACATCTGAGTATACCCTTCCACGCTTAGGGTGGACAAAAATATTTACAACAAGGGGTGGTGAGGGACAGAGTCTCTGAATTAAACAGAATACTCTCACCCAGTCAAGAGATCAGGGCTAGATCCAACACCGTTTTTAGCTCACTGCACCATCCCAGTTTCAGAACCTGGCTGTATGCAAATTAGTCTGTTCCTGTCCCAGTGCATGATGGGAACAGGGCAAACCAAACTACATAAGCCAATTCTTACACTGGGAAGGAAACAAGCTACCGGGGACCGGTTTCTGGCATTTCAGCCTCTTCGGCCCGGCTTGCTTGAATCCTGATGGTGCAATGAGCAAGGGACTCACATCTGAGTATACCCTTCCACGCTTAGGGTGGACAAAAATATTTACAACAAGGGGTGGTGAGGGACAGAGTCTCTGAATTAAACAGAATACTCTCACCCAGTCAAGAGATCAGGGCTAGATCCAACACCGTTTTTTAGCTCACTGCACCATCCCAGTTTCAGAACCTGGCTGTATGCAAATTAGTCTGTTCCTGTCCCAGTGCATGATGGGAACAGGGCAAACCAAACTACATAAGCCAATTCTTACACTGGGAAGGAAACAAGCTACCGGGGACCGGTTTCTGGCATTTCAGCCTCTTCGGCCCGGCTTGCTTGAATCCTGATGGTGCAATGAGCAAGGGACTCACATCTGAGTATACCCTTCCACGCTTAGGGTGGACAAAAATATTTACAACAAGGGGTGGTGAGGGACAGAGTCTCTGAATTAAACAGAATACTCTCACCCAGTCAAGAGATCAGGGCTAGATCCAACACCGTTTTTTAGCTCACTGCACCATCCCAGTTTCAGAACCTGGCTGTATGCAAATTAGTCTGTTCCTGTCCCAGTGCATGATGGGAACAGGGCAAACCAAACTACATAAGCCAATTCTTACACTGGGAAGGAAACAAGCTACCGGGGACCGGTTTCTGGCATTTCAGCCTCTTCGGCCCGGCTTGCTTGAATCCTGATGGTGCAATGAGCAAGGGACTCACATCTGAGTATACCCTTCCACGCTTAGGGTGGACAAAAATATTTACAACAAGGGGTGGTGAGGGACAGAGTCTCTGAATTAAACAGAATACTCTCACCCAGTCAAGAGATCAGGGCTAGATCCAACACCGTTTTTTAGCTCACTGCACCATCCCAGTTTCAGAACCTGGCTGTATGCAAATTAGTCTGTTCCTGTCCCAGTGCATGATGGGAACAGGGCAAACCAAACTACATAAGCCAATTCTTACACTGGGAAGGAAACAAGCTACCGGGGACCGGTTTCTGGCATTTCAGCCTCTTCGGCCCGGCTTGCTTGAATCCTGATGGTGCAATGAGCAAGGGACTCACATCTGAGTATACCCTTCCACGCTTAGGGTGGACAAAAATATTTACAACAAGGGGTGGTGAGGGACAGAGTCTCTGAATTAAACAGAATACTCTCACCCAGTCAAGAGATCAGGGCTAGATCCAACACCGTTTTTTAGCTCACTGCACCATCCCAGTTTCAGAACCTGGCTGTATGCAAATTAGTCTGTTCCTGTCCCAGTGCATGATGGGAACAGGGCAAACCAAACTACATAAGCCAATTCTTACACTGGGAAGGAAACAAGCTACCGGGGACCGGTTTCTGGCATTTCAGCCTCTTCGGCCCGGCTTGCTTGAATCCTGATGGTGCAATGAGCAAGGGACTCACATCTGAGTATACCCTTCCACGCTTAGGGTGGACAAAAATATTTACAACAAGGGGTGGTGAGGGACAGAGTCTCTGAATTAAACAGAATACTCTCACCCAGTCAAGAGATCAGGGCTAGATCCAACACCGTTTTTTAGCTCACTGCACCATCCCAGTTTCAGAACCTGGCTGTATGCAAATTAGTCTGTTCCTGTCCCAGTGCATGATGGGAACAGGGCAAACCAAACTACATAAGCCAATTCTTACACTGGGAAGGAAACAAGCTACCGGGGACCGGTTTCTGGCATTTCAGCCTCTTCGGCCCGGCTTGCTTGAATCCTGATGGTGCAATGAGCAAGGGACTCACATCTGAGTATACCCTTCCACGCTTAGGGTGGACAAAAATATTTACAACAAGGGGTGGTGAGGGACAGAGTCTCTGAATTAAACAGAATACTCTCACCCAGTCAAGAGATCAGGGCTAGATCCAACACCGTTTTTTAGCTCACTGCACCATCCCAGTTTCAGAACCTGGCTGTATGCAAATTAGTCTGTTCCTGTCCCAGTGCATGATGGGAACAGGGCAAACCAAACTACATAAGCCAATTCTTACACTGGGAAGGAAACAAGCTACCGGGGACCGGTTTCTGGCATTTCAGCCTCTTCGGCCCGGCTTGCTTGAACCCTGATGGTGCAATGAGCAAGGGACTCACATCTGAGTATACCCTTCCACGCTTAGGGTGGACAAAAATATTTACAACAAGGGGTGGTGAGGGACAGAGTCTCTGAATTAAACAGAATACTCTCACCCAGTCAAGAGATCAGGGCTAGATCCAACACCGTTTTTTAGCTCACTGCACCATCCCAGTTTCAGAACCTGGCTGTATGCAAATTAGTCTGTTCCTGTCCCAGTGCATGATGGGAACAGGGCAAACCAAACTACATAAGCCAATTCTTACACTGGGAAGGAAACAAGCTACCGGGGACCGGTTTCTGGCATTTCAGCCTCTTCGGCCCGGCTTGCTTGAATCCTGATGGTGCAATGAGCAAGGGACTCACATCTGAGTATACCCTTCCACGCTTAGGGTGGACAAAAATATTTACAACAAGGGGTGGTGAGGGACAGAGTCTCTGAATTAAACAGAATACTCTCACCCAGTCAAGAGATCAGGGCTAGATCCAACACCGTTTTTTAGCTCACTGCACCATCCCAGTTTCAGAACCTGGCTGTATGCAAATTAGTCTGTTCCTGTCCCAGTGCATGATGGGAACAGGGCAAACCAAACTACATAAGCCAATTCTTACACTGGGAAGGAAACACTCTGTTCATCACCACCCCCCCTTTTGTAAATCGATTTTGGCCACTATAGGTGTGGCAGGGTATACTCAGACATGAGTCCCTTTCTCACTGCTCCATCAGGATTCAAGCAAGCCGGGCCGAAGAGGCTGAAATGCCAGAAACCGGTCCCCGGTAGCTTGTCTCCTTTCTGGTAAAGAATTGGCTTGGTAGTTTAGTCTGCCCTGTTCCCATGATGCACTGGGCCAGGGACAGACTGATTTGCATATAGCCAGGTTCTGAGCTGGGATGGGGCAGTGAGATAAATAACGGTGATGGATCAAGCCCTGATCTTTGGACTGGGTAAGAGTGGTCTGCTCAATTCAGACACTCTGTTCATCACCACCCCCCCTTTTGTAAATCGATTTTGGCCACTATAGGTGTGGCAGGGTATACTCAGACATGAGTCCCTTTCTCACTGCTCCATCAGGATTCAAGCAAGCCGGGCCGAAGAGGCTGAAATGCCAGAAACCGGTCCCCGGTAGCTTGTCTCCTTTCTGGTAAAGAATTGGCTTGGTAGTTTAGTCTGCCCTGTTCCCATGATGCACTGGGCCAGGGACAGACTGATTTGCATATAGCCAGGTTCTGAGCTGGGATGGGGCAGTGAGATAAATAACGGTGATGGATCAAGCCCTGATCTTTGGACTGGGTAAGAGTGGTCTGCTCAATTCAGACACTCTGTTCATCACCACCCCCCCTTTTGTAAATCGATTTTGGCCACTATAGGTGTGGCAGGGTATACTCAGACATGAGTCCCTTTCTCACTGCTCCATCAGGATTCAAGCAAGCCGGGCCGAAGAGGCTGAAATGCCAGAAACCGGTCCCCGGTAGCTTGTCTCCTTTCTGGTAAAGAATTGGCTTGGTAGTTTAGTCTGCCCTGTTCCCATGATGCACTGGGCCAGGGACAGACTGATTTGCATATAGCCAGGTTCTGAGCTGGGATGGGGCAGTGAGATAAATAACGGTGATGGATCAAGCCCTGATCTTTGGACTGGGTAAGAGTGGTCTGCTCAATTCAGACACTCTGTTCATCACCACCCCCCCTTTTGTAAATCGATTTTGGCCACTATAGGTGTGGCAGGGTATACTCAGACATGAGTCCCTTTCTCACTGCTCCATCAGGATTCAAGCAAGCCGGGCCGAAGAGGCTGAAATGCCAGAAACCGGTCCCCGGTAGCTTGTCTCCTTTCTGGTAAAGAATTGGCTTGGTAGTTTAGTCTGCCCTGTTCCCATGATGCACTGGGCCAGGGACAGACTGATTTGCATATAGCCAGGTTCTGAGCTGGGATGGGGCAGTGAGATAAATAACGGTGATGGATCAAGCCCTGATCTTTGGACTGGGTAAGAGTGGTCTGCTCAATTCAGACACTCTGTTCATCACCACCCCCCCTTTTGTAAATCGATTTTGGCCACTATAGGTGTGGCAGGGTATACTCAGACATGAGTCCCTTTCTCACTGCTCCATCAGGATTCAAGCAAGCCGGGCCGAAGAGGCTGAAATGCCAGAAACCGGTCCCCGGTAGCTTGTCTCCTTTCTGGTAAAGAATTGGCTTGGTAGTTTAGTCTGCCCTGTTCCCATGATGCACTGGGCCAGGGACAGACTGATTTGCATATAGCCAGGTTCTGAGCTGGGATGGGGCAGTGAGATAAATAACGGTGATGGATCAAGCCCTGATCTTTGGACTGGGTAAGAGTGGTCTGCTCAATTCAGACACTCTGTTCATCACCACCCCCCCTTTTGTAAATCGATTTTGGCCACTATAGGTGTGGCAGGGTATACTCAGACATGAGTCCCTTTCTCACTGCTCCATCAGGATTCAAGCAAGCCGGGCCGAAGAGGCTGAAATGCCAGAAACCGGTCCCCGGTAGCTTGTCTCCTTTCTGGTAAAGAATTGGCTTGGTAGTTTAGTCTGCCCTGTTCCCATGATGCACTGGGCCAGGGACAGACTGATTTGCATATAGCCAGGTTCTGAGCTGGGATGGGGCAGTGAGATAAATAACGGTGATGGATCAAGCCCTGATCTTTGGACTGGGTAAGAGTGGTCTGCTCAATTCAGACACTCTGTTCATCACCACCCCCCTTTTGTAAATCGATTTTGGCCACTATAGGTGTGGCAGGGTATACTCAGACATGAGTCCCTTTCTCACTGCTCCATCAGGATTCAAGCAAGCCGGGCCGAAGAGGCTGAAATGCCAGAAACCGGTCCCCGGTAGCTTGTCTCCTTTCTGGTAAAGAATTGGCTTGGTAGTTTAGTCTGCCCTGTTCCCATGATGCACTGGGCCAGGGACAGACTGATTTGCATATAGCCAGGTTCTGAGCTGGGATGGGGCAGTGAGATAAATAACGGTGATGGATCAAGCCCTGATCTTTGGACTGGGTAAGAGTGGTCTGCTCAATTCAGACACTCTGTTCATCACCACCCCCCCTTTTGTAAATCGATTTTGGCCACTATAGGTGTGGCAGGGTATACTCAGACATGAGTCCCTTTCTCACTGCTCCATCAGGATTCAAGCAAGCCGGGCCGAAGAGGCTGAAATGCCAGAAACCGGTCCCCGGTAGCTTGTCTCCTTTCTGGTAAAGAATTGGCTTGGTAGTTTAGTCTGCCCTGTTCCCATGATGCACTGGGCCAGGGACAGACTGATTTGCATATAGCCAGGTTCTGAGCTGGGATGGGGCAGTGAGATAAATAACGGTGATGGATCAAGCCCTGATCTTTGGACTGGGTAAGAGTGGTCTGCTCAATTCAGACACTCTGTTCATCACCACCCCCCCTTTTGTAAATCGATTTTGGCCACTATAGGTGTGGCAGGGTATACTCAGACATGAGTCCCTTTCTCACTGCTCCATCAGGATTCAAGCAAGCCGGGCCGAAGAGGCTGAAATGCCAGAAACCGGTCCCCGGTAGCTTGTCTCCTTTCTGGTAAAGAATTGGCTTGGTAGTTTAGTCTGCCCTGTTCCCATGATGCACTGGGCCAGGGACAGACTGATTTGCATATAGCCAGGTTCTGAGCTGGGATGGGGCAGTGAGATAAATAACGGTGATGGATCAAGCCCTGATCTTTGGACTGGGTAAGAGTGGTCTGCTCAATTCAGACACTCTGTTCATCACCACCCCCCCTTTTGTAAATCGATTTTGGCCACTATAGGTGTGGCAGGGTATACTCAGACATGAGTCCCTTTCTCACTGCTCCATCAGGATTCAAGCAAGCCGGGCCGAAGAGGCTGAAATGCCAGAAACCGGTCCCCGGTAGCTTGTCTCCTTTCTGGTAAAGAATTGGCTTGGTAGTTTAGTCTGCCCTGTTCCCATGATGCACTGGGCCAGGGACAGACTGATTTGCATATAGCCAGGTTCTGAGCTGGGATGGGGCAGTGAGATAAATAACGGTGATGGATCAAGCCCTGATCTTTGGACTGGGTAAGAGTGGTCTGCTCAATTCAGACACTCTGTTCATCACCACCCCCCCTTTTGTAAATCGATTTTGGCCACTATAGGTGTGGCAGGGTATACTCAGACATGAGTCCCTTTCTCACTGCTCCATCAGGATTCAAGCAAGCCGGGCCGAAGAGGCTGAAATGCCAGAAACCGGTCCCCGGTAGCTTGTCTCCTTTCTGGTAAAGAATTGGCTTGGTAGTTTAGTCTGCCCTGTTCCCATGATGCACTGGGCCAGGGACAGACTGATTTGCATATAGCCAGGTTCTGAGCTGGGATGGGGCAGTGAGATAAATAACGGTGATGGATCAAGCCCTGATCTTTGGACTGGGTAAGAGTGGTCTGCTCAATTCAGACACTCTGTTCATCACCACCCCCCCTTTTGTAAATCGATTTTGGCCACTATAGGTGTGGCAGGGTATACTCAGACATGAGTCCCTTTCTCACTGCTCCATCAGGATTCAAGCAAGCCGGGCCGAAGAGGCTGAAATGCCAGAAACCGGTCCCCGGTAGCTTGTCTCCTTTCTGGTAAAGAATTGGCTTGGTAGTTTAGTCTGCCCTGTTCCCATGATGCACTGGGCCAGGGACAGACTGATTTGCATATAGCCAGGTTCTGAGCTGGGATGGGGCAGTGAGATAAATAACGGTGATGGATCAAGCCCTGATCTTTGGACTGGGTAAGAGTGGTCTGCTCAATTCAGACACTCTGTTCATCACCACCCCCCCTTTTGTAAATCGATTTTGGCCACTATAGGTGTGGCAGGGTATACTCAGACATGAGTCCCTTTCTCACTGCTCCATCAGGATTCAAGCAAGCCGGGCCGAAGAGGCTGAAATGCCAGAAACCGGTCCCCGGTAGCTTGTCTCCTTTCTGGTAAAGAATTGGCTTGGTAGTTTAGTCTGCCCTGTTCCCATGATGCACTGGGCCAGGGACAGACTGATTTGCATATAGCCAGGTTCTGAGCTGGGATGGGGCAGTGAGATAAATAACGGTGATGGATCAAGCCCTGATCTTTGGACTGGGTAAGAGTGGTCTGCTCAATTCAGACACTCTGTTCATCACCACCCCCCTTTTGTAAATCGATTTTGGCCACTATAGGTGTGGCAGGGTATACTCAGACATGAGTCCCTTTCTCACTGCTCCATCAGGATTCAAGCAAGCCGGGCCGAAGAGGCTGAAATGCCAGAAACCGGTCCCCGGTAGCTTGTCTCCTTTCTGGTAAAGAATTGGCTTGGTAGTTTAGTCTGCCCTGTTCCCATGATGCACTGGGCCAGGGACAGACTGATTTGCATATAGCCAGGTTCTGAGCTGGGATGGGGCAGTGAGATAAATAACGGTGATGGATCAAGCCCTGATCTTTGGACTGGGTAAGAGTGGTCTGCTCAATTCAGACACTCTGTTCATCACCACCCCCCCTTTTGTAAATCGATTTTGGCCACTATAGGTGTGGCAGGGTATACTCAGACATGAGTCCCTTTCTCACTGCTCCATCAGGATTCAAGCAAGCCGGGCCGAAGAGGCTGAAATGCCAGAAACCGGTCCCCGGTAGCTTGTCTCCTTTCTGGTAAAGAATTGGCTTGGTAGTTTAGTCTGCCCTGTTCCCATGATGCACTGGGCCAGGGACAGACTGATTTGCATATAGCCAGGTTCTGAGCTGGGATGGGGCAGTGAGATAAATAACGGTGATGGATCAAGCCCTGATCTTTGGACTGGGTAAGAGTGGTCTGCTCAATTCAGACACTCTGTTCATCACCACCCCCCCTTTTGTAAATCGATTTTGGCCACTATAGGTGTGGCAGGGTATACTCAGACATGAGTCCCTTTCTCACTGCTCCATCAGGATTCAAGCAAGCCGGGCCGAAGAGGCTGAAATGCCAGAAACCGGTCCCCGGTAGCTTGTCTCCTTTCTGGTAAAGAATTGGCTTGGTAGTTTAGTCTGCCCTGTTCCCATGATGCACTGGGCCAGGGACAGACTGATTTGCATATAGCCAGGTTCTGAGCTGGGATGGGGCAGTGAGATAAATAACGGTGATGGATCAAGCCCTGATCTTTGGACTGGGTAAGAGTGGTCTGCTCAATTCAGACACTCTGTTCATCACCACCCCCCCTTTTGTAAATCGATTTTGGCCACTATAGGTGTGGCAGGGTATACTCAGACATGAGTCCCTTTCTCACTGCTCCATCAGGATTCAAGCAAGCCGGGCCGAAGAGGCTGAAATGCCAGAAACCAGTCCCCGGTAGCTTGTCTCCTTTCTGGTAAAGAATTGGCTTGGTAGTTTAGTCTGCCCTGTTCCCATGATGCACTGGGCCAGGGACAGACTGATTTGCATATAGCCAGGTTCTGAGCTGGGATGGGGCAGTGAGATAAATAACGGTGATGGATCAAGCCCTGATCTTTGGACTGGGTAAGAGTGGTCTGCTCAATTCAGACACTCTGTTCATCACCACCCCCCCTTTTGTAAACCGGTTCAGGTAAGCAGCCATTGCCGATGGCAGGGGAGGGATCGGTACCTTCAAGGAGGGAAAAAGTTGTCCAGCATATCCCGCTTGAGGTAAAAGAAAGGATATGGGCGGATAAATATGTGAACATGTTTTCCTTGTTGACCGATCACTATGAGATTGAGCATGTAAAAAATCAAAAAGAGTTTTTGCATCCTAGTGTATGGCGCGCAAAGATGGCCGCTTTCAGAGTTGACGAATCGATAGGCAATTGGGGCAGAGCGTTTGGAATGTTCACTGCAATTATGGGGGAACGTAGGCCTGAAGTATTGGTGGAATTAGCCGTGTATCAGACACGTATCATGGAATTTTATGAAACATATGGGGGTAGTCAATGGTTTTGTTATGATAGCATATTTCGTAAGTCCAAGGAGCACGACTCATCCCTGACGTGGGATTGTTTCGACTCCATTTCCTGGCAAAAAATGGAGAAGGCAGGCACGGCGAAGTCGCCATCTTTAGGGGGAAACATGGTCGAGTAATCCCGCCATTCGTCAGGGGCGCCCTTTCGGGCGGGATCAAGTAATGATCAGAACACAAGGAATAATGGCAATTCAGGTAAAAAAGGGGTCTGCTGGAGCTTTAACAGAGGCAAATGTACTAGGCCACAGGGGTCTTGCAAGTTCAGGCATGAATGTGCAGGGTGCGGACAGTCCTCGCATCCCGAGACTATGTGCAGAGCCAAGACTGGTGATACGGGAAGTAGAGGAGGCGCCAAACAGGTCTGAAATAGTCCGAGGGGCGCCTCTACCTACCCCTGTTGATATCATGGCACTGATTCCTTGGCTGAACGAATACCCGGATCATGTCTCCGCTGGGGTGTTGCGAGATGGTTTTTCGTATGGTTTCCGCATCCCGGCGGGGGATTTTCAGGGGAAAGCACAATGTAGGAACCAACTATCGGTTCAGCAGAATACGGCGGTGGTACAAGCAAAGATTGGGAAAGAGGTGGCCCGAGGTCGGGTTGCTGGACCTTATGACATGCCGCCAGTTGCTAATTTTGTTTGCTCGCCTCTGGGAGTGGTCCCCAAAAAGGATCCAGGGGAATTCAGGTTGATACATAATTTGTCAGCTCCAAGGGGTCTTTCGGTGAACGATGCGATTGACCCGGGAGTTTGTTCGGTGCGGTACGCATCTTTTGACGAGGCCGTCGCCATTTCGAATCGCCTGGGGCCCGGAGCGCTGATGGCAAAATCAGACATCGAGTCGGCGTTCCGGTTGCTCCCGGTACACCCAGATGATCAGCGTCTCCTTGGTTTCATGTTTCAGGGACGCTATTACATGGATAAATGTATGCCAATGGGTTGCTCCATCTCTTGTGCGTATTTTGAGAGATTCAGTAGTTTTCTGCAATGGGCATTCACAAGGACAACGGGGTTTACGCATGTTATGCATTATCTTGACGATTTTCTGTTCCTGGGGGCAGCCGGGGACACGGAATGTGCACAGGCTTTGAATGAATTTTGTGATCTCATGAGACGCTTTGGCGTACCATTGGCACCAGGTAAGACAGTGGGGCCGTCTACTTCGCTCGAGTTTCTGGGAATAGAGCTCGATTCCGAAAAGGGGTGCTTCCGGTTGCCCAAGGAAAAAGTAATGAAATTTAAGGCCTCGCTTGAAACATGTATTAGCGAGACGAAAGTAAATTTGCATCAGTTACAGCAGGCTGTGGGTCAGCTGAATTTTGCCCTTAGAGTGATACCAATGGGTCGCCCTTTTTCCCGCTCTATTGCTCAAGCCATGGTTGGCCTTAAGGAAGGGCACCACCGCACAAGGCTCTCGGCAGAGGCTCGCCAGGACATGCGCATATGGTTGGCATTCCTGGCAGATTTCAACGGTCGTGTCGTGTGGAACAAACCAGTGGTTTCCTCCGAGAAGCTGGGGTTGTGGACAGACTCGGCAGGGAGTGTGGGCTTTGGCGCCATATTTGGTACTCACTGGTCAGCACGAACATGGCCATCATGGTGGCACGAGAGTGGGCTCACAGGTAACATTGGGTTTCTCAAACTGTTCCCTATTCTGGTGGCCTTAAAAACATGGCCTGAGGGGTTTCGTGATCGCTCTGTGGTGTTCTGGTCTGATAATATGACCGTGGTTGAGTGTATCAATAGTCAGGCAGCACGCTGCAAATGGATCTTGAGATTGCTGAAGGAAATTGTTCTGCTGTGTATGAGACTAAACGTCCACTTTAGGGCAAGACATGTGCCACGGGTCTTAAATCAGGCAGCTGATGCGCTTTCTCGTTCCCGTATGCAGGCCTTCTGGGGTTTTCTGCCCACAGCGGACCCGGTGGCGGCACCATTTCCCGAAGCTCTCTGGTCTCTCAGTGCCCTGGACTACAAGACCTCGTGGGAGAGAGTCTAGCACCCAGGACAAGGAAGGCATATGAAGGGGCATTCCGTTCCTATTGGTCCTTTTTGGGTTCAGCTAGGGGGGAGCTTTGGGGCCAAGAGGAGTATGTCCTGAAATTTCTGTTATCATTACATCAGGCAGGCAAATCAGTGGCTACGGCCAATAGGCACCGGGCCGCCATTTCTTTCATGGCACGGGCTTATGGCATCCAGGACCCCACAGCGTCTTTTCTGGTACAAAAAGCGCTGCGTGGGTGGCAACGCCTTGAGGGTCGCAGAATGGATGAGAGGCACCCGATAGGTCTGGAAAGGTTGGCCCTGTTACTGTCCGTACTCCCTGCGACATGTTCATCTCAATCAGAGACAGTGCTATTCCGGGCCGCTTTTGCATTAGCATTCCATGGGGCTATGCGGGTAAGCGAGCTGGTAGCAAGGAACAAGCAGGATACGGGGGGAGGTCTGTGCCGAGAGCACATCCAAATTAAGGGGGAGACAATGGTAGTCTCATTTGCCAGGTCCAAGACCGATCAGGGAGCGATCGGGGACAGCGTAGTAGTCCAGCGGATTCCGGGATCCCCCATGTGCCCGGTAGCATGCGTTGAGGAGTATTTGGCGCAGAGGGCGGCATCATGGGAGGGAAGCTTGCTGAGTCACGCCGACGCCACCCCACTGACTAGGTTTCAGTTCCAGCGGGTGCTTGCAATGGCAATTCCAGCTGCGGGCTTGAACCCGTGCGAGTTTGGGACCCATTCCTTCCGGATAGGGGCTGCTACAGAGGCTACAGCCAGGGGTCTGAGTGTGGAAAAAGTGAAACAGGTAGGGCGTTGGTCCTCGAATTGTTATAAAAGGTATGTGCGGTTGCACATGTTGTGAAGCTAAATGTCATGCACTCACGCTTCTTGTTTTTGTTTGGTTTACAGTGTCGCGAGCTTACGAGGCGGGGCGGACTGTGCAGTCGACCCGACACCTGGG
Organism: Lissotriton vulgaris; assembly: GCF_964263255.1. NCBI lineage: Eukaryota > Metazoa > Chordata > Amphibia > Caudata > Salamandridae > Lissotriton > Lissotriton vulgaris. The sequence goes on along the minus strand of NC_141689.1, from coordinate 313,797,001 downwards.
AACCAGCGGTCAAAGATCACCGGCTGAGGAAAGAGTGGTGTGGGTCGTGGGCCACTCATACGTGAGGCGTGCCGCAGACGTATTCAAAGCAGGTGACATGATTCACATGGCTGGGGAATACGGGTACAGGGTGACCTTCTACGGAAGGGGCGGGCTCTGTATTGACCAGTTCCAAACTTTTATGGAGGGCTTGTTAGGGCGGACAAGGTCACCGCCATCTGTAATCATAGTGCATCTTGGGGGCAATGATTTGGTGACCACTGGTCGACGAGTACTTCTCGAGTTGATACTATCCACAGTAAGTTGGTTGGCGAGAAGGGTTCCGGGGTGCACGATTGCATGGTCCCATATGATTCCACGGAAGATATGGCGGGGGGCTAATTCTGTGTCTGCTGTAAATCATTCGGTGAAGAAAGTGAATAACAAACTTGGTAGATTGTTCCGTACAAGTACATTGCATTCTATTCCTCATGGATGTATCAGGGGGGACCATATGTATCTAGAGGATGGGGTCCATTTGTCCCAGGTGGTGAATACTTTACTCATAGGAGACCTCGTAGCCTGGTTAAAGAATTTGCAGTCATGACCTTTAAGTAGGAGTTTTTGTGGGGGGTCCGGATAGCCGGTCGACTATCCGGCCTGTGGCGGTAAGGTCATGATCGGTGAGCAGTAATTGGAAGATCCCTAGAGGTGGGGCGTCACCCATTATGGATGGGAGCGCCCGGGGGGAGGCGGCCATTGGCCCCTCAAACGGGGAGGCGGTCCGCTCTAAGGATGGGGACGCCGAAAGGGAAGGCGGCCATAGGCCCCTCCCTGGGGAGGAGGGGCTGCGGGCCCCTCCTGGGAATTTCCCGGGGCCAGGACATCTGCGACAGCAGATGTGGTAAGTTGTGTGGGGTGGGAGGGGGGTCTACGCTACCTTCTAGACACCTCACACGAGTCCTCGGACGACCACTAAGATGGCGTCGAGTTAACAGGGGCCCCCGCTAAGACAAGGGAAATTGGAAGTAGGCACAGAGGTACAGTCCTCTGTGCGACCGCCCCTCACAAGTGAGGGGGGAGTTCTGGTATTAGGGATCTGACACCGGTTACGACCTTGCCGTTGGCCCGTAATGTTAGGATGTACAATTTCAATTTTGAGAAATGCATTTGCAGGATGTTTAGTATCGGCTAGGAGAATCTTTGTATTAGAGATGTGTTAAGGTCAGCCAAGAACATCGTAATGTGGGAATGAAATTGTACATGATATGAAACTGTTATTTTTAATGTTTTTTAATTTTGTTTCATATTTTAATAAATACGGCCGGGAGGGTAACTCCCTCCCGCCTTCCAAAAGTTCAGAACCGTTTCCGTCTTCCCATTCTTGGGGATTGTGTTGAGAGGGGGTGGCGGGTATCTCAGCCATAATGAACTGCTACAATCGTGAGACAGAATGCGAAGTATAATACATACAGCATTAGCAGTAAGATAAAATAAAACTGTAATAGCATGTCTGGTACATATATTCTTTCAAATACATACATAAATAACACAGGCTAAAATACTCAGCTGGTGCTTCTAAAATAATCCTACCCCAGTGTACCTAACCTAAGTCTAGTACGAGGAGAAAAAGTAGGTGCTGTCTTAGTCTGGTTTAGTTATGCTAAGAGTTGCAAAAATTTTCTCTAGGTTCTAATCAGCTCCATACCTTAGAAGGAGAGAGGTTGGTATCTCTTTCCCGGGACTTGATCTCTTATACCCCGCAAGGGGTGTCAGAAACACTGGAGCTGGATTCTCGGCGAAGAGGATGACAGCGTCTGGTCAGTGCATCAGTTGGGAGCTTGACTTCCTTAGGGACTTGCTGTGGCATAGCAAGTGAAGGTATATTTATACCTTGAATGTGTTTAGAAATGCCAGTATTGACGTAAAAGTCAGGCATATGAACGTCTTGTATGAACCCCTAAGGAATAAATGTTCGTGCATAATAAATAAGTTCTTGGAGTAATCAATTTCCAAGCACGGTCCTAAAGTCCTAAACGCTTTAGAGTCTGGTTTTTCAAGAACTCGTTGTGACGTAGATGAACGGATGTAAGTAGCCATGCCTGTATTTGGTTAGCATGAGCAATGCCTAAATAAGGGCTGGATTTCTCTGCCTAAATAAGGACAATGTGAATTGTACCTTTATAAGGGGATGACTCTGGACATTCATACAGAATCTAAATCGAAACACAACACCCACTCCACTTTCGTATGTACGACGTTACTAAATTCTAAACATGTTAAACATATCTAAAAACATAGCTGCATGTGGATGACTAAGAACATGTCTAAAAATACATTCTAAAAAATGCATTAGAACTGTTGCAATGCATAAAATGCAATGGTGCTGTACATAGTAAAGCAATGTTTTCATTCTAAGCATAAGTTTGCATTGAATGCTAAACGAATGAATCATAAACATATATACATTATAAAATGGCTCGTAAATACAGAAGAAAAAAAGGCCGAAACCATTTCCTGTCAGGTTACATAAACCAATTGTTATTGACAAGGTGACATATTGTCTCTGAAAGTGTTTCAAAGAATTCTGTTCTATATGAATAGTTCCACTATAAGCAGATTACTTTGCCAAAAATGAAAAATACAAATTTGGAGAAAAGAATTTATCATAGGAAAAAGTTCCAAAGTCAGTACTTTGTTTTGAAAAAATGAAGGTCAAATTCAAAGTCTCTCAGAACACTGTGGCCAAAATCAAAAGTCAGTGCTAGGGCTTGGAGAAAACATGAAATCTTCTTTGTTTGTAGACAAAAAAATCATCTATCATTGTAGGCGGAAGTTGGATTACCTCGTTTAGAAGATTAACCGCACATAGATGAGAAGCATCACCTTCAGCATTGGTCGCATCAGCATTGTTCGTATCAGATGTTACCTACTCGTCTGTTGTTTCCTCTCGTACCTCAGCAGTTGCAATTTGCGTCTGTAAGATCTCAATGAATGCCGTCATCAGAATTGGTAGCCGCTGGGGACAACACAGAGCATGGGCCGTTACTGGGTCCAGCAGAGTATTGATATCCATAGGCATGACTGATGGGATAGTTAGACAGATGTCTAGCACGCATTCTTCCCCGCAAAGCAGGCAGCGTAGAACAGGTAAAATGTAATCTTGCCAGATTGATCTGAATGACAGAAACCATGTGGTATTTAATTCTCGTAGACGAGGTAAGCCTAGCATTTGAACAATGCGCTCACAACACCTCATCTCCAATAGAGCTCGCTCTATGGAGCTTGGAGTGGCGTTGGTGATTTGGCTTGCCATATCCTAGCAGTAGGAGCAAAAATAGGATCCCTACAACAAGTCCAAAAAGTAGTGGCAGTCTGCCAAACACAATTTGCACGAAGTTGGGAAATATTCTGAGGACTGCTTGAAAAGGTGCTAACAGTCCTGAACATACGTACTTAAATAGGTGTACAATACCGTTCGTATCAGACATGTTTAGGATACGTTCCAACATTTCTGAGAAATGTATAGGGCAGTTTGTATTCAAATGGGCATGCATCTCGGCAGAAGTCCTTGCGACTTGTAGATCATAGGTTTCTTTGGCCGAAGTCAGTGGCACAGTTTTTTGCAAAGGAATGGCTTTCATTCTGCTTAGAATATCAATTTGCATAGAAGAGATGTTCAGTGAAGGCCATAAAGGCGACTCCCTGACTGTCTTGGTTTGTGGAAACAATACTTGCATATAGCAAATGACCCTGGATAAAACAGTCACTAGATGTGGAATACCTCGCAACATGCCACAGCAGCTGTGATCATTCAACATTAGGTAACTCCCATTAAAAAGTAGTCCAAAAATTGGATTAATCACTGCAGCTGGTGAACCTTGTAAGTGACAGGATACGTTTGTAGTGGAACCATCGCAGGCCCCGTGTAAATGAATACCCTGACTAAGGAGAGAACCGCTTAGTGCGTTTTCACAGTTAGTACTGCTAAGAAACATTTCACGCCCCCCACTCCAACATCTCTGTGTGTATGGTAAATTCCAGGATGTCTTAATGTATTCTTTACCAAACCTTTCATATTTGCCTGCTGGTATGTGTTTTAGGCAATACTGAAAATGGAAAATTGTAACAGGCAGAGTGATTTTACTATGTATGATCCATTCAGTAGCTGGTTTCTCTGCCACTGTGAATGCTAATCTTTCCAGTGTTTTAATGCTTATCACCATGTAGTCTGCTCCTCTTTTTGCCAGTTTGATCTGTTTATCAGTGAGATTGAATTTTGTGACGTAGTGTTGAATAAACGCCAAGGCACATAGCCTGCACGCAAGTTGTGTAGTGTCCAGCCTAATAGCATGATAGAACGTAATTGAGACGGACCATATTGCAACATGACCAAGTCTTGTTCCATGATGTCTATGGCAGAAGACACAATGCTGTCCAATAATTATATATCCTGGACGACAGAGTTGTTATCCCATTGTCTTCTACAGATCAAGATTTCTCTAAATGAATACGATCAATTTCTTGTATTCGTTCTGCGGTCTCTGCTTGGGTAATCTTCCATAATTCATTATATGCAGCATATATACCGGCATATATGAAACATTTTTTACTTGGTTTTTTTGGTCCTAGCAAGAATTCCCTACGGTCTGGGCCATCTTTAAGTAAAGATAAGTGTTGTTTTACATCCTCAAGTGTAGATTTCTGTAGCCAATCAAGGCATAGTTTCCCTACACTGTATGTTGGTACTACCTCAGGATGCTGTTTTGAACATATCTTGGGTCCGGCCTATTGATAGTGAAACTTTGTGTTTTGTTCAGGAATCAATCTTGACAGTTGTTTGTGTCGTGCTCCCCCCGTGTAGTGCTATTACTTGCAGGTATAGGTATGGTTGGTGTGTTCAAGTCCTTGATCTTGGCTAACCCAAGGCAAGACGTTTGTTGGACAGTGTCATTCAAAAACATAATTTGCTCAGGGATGATACAGACTCCAAACATAGCTTCTACCCGCTGCACTTGCCAATCTTTTGTACCACAGATAGTTTTTGTCTCAATGGTGTCTTTACAAAAGTCGAACCCATGTCTGGACAGTTAGGCAATAAAGGCTGCAGAATAAATCTGTTTTATATTTGTCAACATATTTTTTGTTCCTGTCTTGTTCACATTTTTAAAATAAAATGATTCAGCATTGGATAAATTGAACCCTGAAAAATATGGAAATTTCATTGCAAAAGTTTTTTAACTACCCTTTGGAGGTGTAGGACAATGGTCCCATTGGTTATACATATATACATTTCTAGGCATTGTAGATTTGTGCAAGAAATGATGACCATAATGGTTATAACAATATATTTGTTCATAGTCTGATGAACCCTCTAAATATTCATGATTTGTGAATACTGCTGACATTTCTAGATCAGACATTATATTATTAACAGTCTTGAGTTCCAATCATCAGAAAAGGTACTAGAGGTAATAAAGTCACTTAATGAAATCTTGAATTGGTGTGGAATCTTCAAAAGCTCCGACAGGCAAAAATGTCATATCCAGTTCTGCCCCAAACTATACCATCTGGTATAGGAACAGCTGTGATGTTCACTGCTGATAAGTCTCTTTGTTCATAATGAAATGATTTGTGTGGCTGGAGAAGTAAGTTCACTTTTTTACTTGCTGTGTCCATTTGAATATATCTTCCATTTATCAGCAAGAATATTCGCAAAACAATCCATAGTTCAATCCATTGTGAAACCGGATAAGTCTTTTTCAGGTGATGAAAAAAGTCTGTTGCTTGTTCTTTGAAAGTTCTTTGTGCTGGCGTTGTTTCTGATTTGCTGGGATCCTCAGAAAACGTATCAAAGTTAAGGAAATAGCCAGAGGCAGTTTTGTCAATGGTCAGAATTGCATCAGGATTCGCTGAAATCGCTGGAACAACTTGATCACTTGTTACTTCGTTGTAGACATGTGTATCAGGACGAACTGTTATTTGGGTCTCAAGAGGAATGAGTTCCATGGCTTTATTGCATAAACCCCCTTTTTCTTAATGTAGAATCTTCAAAAGTGATGAGTCTCTCAGTTTGAACCTCTTGGATTGTAGCTAGCGGAGTGCGTCTGCTACATTGGCGGAATTTGCTTGGCCTACTGCTTTGTATTGACCACATATTGTGGTTTGATCAGGACAATAGACACAAACCTGTTCTACTTTTACCAGCTAGGGGCGGCAGTATCTCTGTTCTTGTTCCGTGGATAGCTAGGACAGGTACTGGTTGTCTGTAAGAAGGCCCAAATTCCTTCTTGTCCCCGATCTTTTCTCTGACTAGATCACCAAGCTTTGGGATCCAGATAGGCCTTGCTGGAATGGTTGGTTTTTCCCCAGTGGTGGTTGGCTTCAGGAACAATTTGCTTTGTTTCGATCTTAGTTCATTTAAGTCCTGTTAAACAGCCAAACGATCTTTGACATCAAATTTCTTATTTCCCACCACTGTTCCATGACAATCAATGTCCTGAACCCACATTCTTGTCCCAAATAAGACCTCATATGGAGTGATACCCCCTAGAAAACCTCTTGGCAAATTGTTAAGACTATGTTGGACCCCATCAAGATGTCTGACCCACCCATCACCCAAACCTAATACCCTAGCTGTTATAGATTGCTTTATGTCATGTTTTTTCTTTCAAAAACAGAATTTCCCTCAGGATGGAATAGAGAAGAGTACCACAATGCTACACCCAAACTGGCTATGGCGTCTTTGTAAGCTCCAGAGCTAAACGTAGGGCCCTGGTCAGAATGTAGCATGCCAATTGCGTATGTGCCGATAAAGACTCGCAAATCTTTTAAAACAGTTTGAGCGTCAGCCGAGCGCTGAGGCCACATCCAAAGGAACCTTGAACACGAATCCACTGCGGCCATGATATATTTATAGTTACCATCCCTTTGTAAGGGACCACAGTGGTCCCGGGAAACACACGCTAATGGTTTATCTGAGATTAACAGGGGCATCTGCGCAGGACGCTTCACAGTAGAGACTTTCATCTTCTGGCAGATTTCAAAGTCACAGACATAATTCCTGGTCTGAGCCACCAGTATTGTTGTTTCAATAATGACACTGTGTTGGAAACAACTGCATGAGTAGAGGCGAGACCTTCATGTGCTGCTAGGATTAGTCCTGATCTATGTTCCATGTTTGGTATTACTCTATCCCCCACTCCAGAGATTCGAACAAACTGAACATTGTTCGCATCAGTTATATGCGAGTATTTGAGTGGAAACCCTGTAGGTAACGTTGCACCACTGCCTTTGCTTGAAGCAGTGACAGCCAGTATTATTTCACTGTCTATTTTCATTCTTGAACAAGTGATTGCAGCTATGTAAGCTGTTTGCACAGCCCCCTTCGCGGCTTCATCAGCCAATGAATTCCCTTCAACGCGAACTCCATCACGTTGATGACTCAGCGTGTGTATCACGTGAGTTTTTTGTAGTCTGTTTCGCAACTGAACTACTTGTTCCCAAAGCGTTTTATGCTTGATTGTGCCACCTTTTGCATCTTTGAAACCATTGTGAAGCCAATTCTGCAAATATTCATTATAAGATTGAACACAGTAAAAACAATCGCACACTATGAGTGTGGGGAATTCGTGATCCTAATTTTCAAGTGCCATTATGAATTCTTGTTATTCAGCTCGCTGAGCTGTACAATCTTCTAGAGACTGCGTTTTTGTGACCACAGGTCTGAATTTGCCATTGCGCATACAACCTTTAACGATTGCGCATGCAGCACTATAAGCTTGTTTACCCACTGTAGCGGGTTGTGCTGAGTCGTCAGTTTAAATTATACATTCATACTGGTCTAGAGGTAGAATTTCGGTAGGCAGAGGACATTCATGTTCATATTGCTGGAATGCATGTGTTTTCAAATAAGGATAAAAAATATATTCAACATCAGTTGCAGCAAGAGAATGAATCCATTGTAACCATTTCGGATGTAAAGCTTTAGCATTCGGAATGCTCGCTTTTGTAACCGCCTCTAAGGCTGGTACAGGAGTTATGATTATAATGCATTTTCCCTGTGCTAGGGCTCTTTCATTTGCTACAGCGGTTTGAACTGCTGTCAGAATTTTTTCTGTTGATGTAAATTTCATTTTTGCTTGTGTATACAAATGTGATTTGTATGCAATGGGTACTTTTTCACCTTCATTAAAAGTTAAGTAGGTAAATCCGCATTTACCCGGAATGATTCGGATCACTATGTTGCGTATGTTTACGCATGTTTGTAAATGTTTTGTTGCTCACATGTCTGTTTGTAGCGAATGCAAAATGTCTGTGTGTTCTTTTGTCCAATGTGTGATTTTAAAATCAGGTTTGATTAATTCATAGAGAGGTTTAACCCTTTCTGCTTAGTTTAGAATGTAAGTTCTTCCAAAATTCCGGAAACCTAGAATCGACTAAGTTTTTCAGCGTTTTTGGAGGATGGACAGCGGGCACTTTTCTAAAAAGTTGGCTGCCAGGCTTTTGTCTTCACTTGATAGCTCATATCCTAGAAAAAGGACATTGAGATGCGCAATTTATGATTTTTTTTTTTTTAATTTAAACCATTCAGAGGCGAAGCCCAGTTTAATGGTGTTCCCCTGTTCAAGTGCCTCTCTAGGTCTTCGTCTGTCAGATATATATCTTTGACATATGACAATCCCTTGTCATCATAAGTTTGTAGTAAATCTGTTACCCTTGCTGAGAATAACCCCGGACTATTCTTGAATCCTTGAGGGAGACGACAGAATTGACTCTGTGTCCCCATTATTGAGAAAGCGGTCAAATACCTACTTTCTGGTGCAATGTTTTGACAAAAGTAACAGTTAGAAATGTCTAATGTGGTTTTATATTGTTTACGCATAATGTTATTCATTAATGCTGTACTGTGTGCATTTTGCACTGCAAATGTTTTACAACAAGAGTTTAGGTGTCTGTAATCCAAAACTAGACAATATATATTGTCTGATTTGGAAACATGAAACAAAGGATTGTTCATTGATGAGGAGCAAGTTTCAATCACTCCTTGGTATTCAAGTTGATCTAAGATCTCCCTGACCTGTTTTTTAGCTTCTTGCTTAATTGGATACTACCTTCGTGCAGTTGGTTGATTTTTTAACTGGATTCTGTGCTAAGGCGAATCCTCATCCCATCCTACATGATTTCTGTATAATGCTGGGGCTTGGGCGACTGCCCATTTCCTGGCATAAGCATATTTTAAATGTACTGGAACATGGTTAGAGAAGGCTGGCATAATAATATTTTCACCATGTGTCCGCCACCTGACAAATTCTGGTGGCCAGTCCAATTCTGCTAGAAGAATATCATAACCCTTTGAAAGTCGCTCCCAAAAGAGTGCTTTCACTTTTCCTGGTATGTCTCCCTCCATCTGGAGTGTTATTTCATATAACCTATGTGGAGAACTAACCCTGGTGTCTGCAGTTTCAACTTCAATGTCTTCATTCAAGTCCACTGTCTCGAGAAGTCCCTTCGGGTTCTGGCGAGCTATTGTTACTTCTGCTGCGCAGTCCAACATTGTCTGAGCCTATTCTCCATTCTTGAGTTGTGTCCTCGAGATCCTCAGCATGTCTGATTTTTAGACCTGTCACCTTCTTTTTGGTGAATTGAGGTTTTTATTTGCTTTTCTGAACGTGTTGATCGTCTTTGGACTTCACACGTTCTTCTTTTTGATCTGACCATCTTCTTCTTTCGGATGTCTGTGACGATATCTGAAAGGTACGAGAGGAACATGTATCAGTATCTTGATACCTGTCAGGTTTTTTCAAATTGTCCCTATTCCTGAGGTTGTACCTCCTTTCAGAGGCTCCTTTTGAGGAGACCTACCTCGGGAATGAGAACGCTTCTCTTTGGAAGGTTGTTTGCTATTTTCCCACTTCTTTTTAGTAGAGGTAGGAGTGTTTTTAGTAAAGGACTTTTCAGGACTTTCAGACAGTTGTGTTTTAACTGGTTTTCCACCCAAACTGTCTCTGCCTAATTCTTCATAGGATTGTTACATCAAATGTCTTTAATTTCTGGCAGATTGCCAGTGAAGCTGCTTTTCCTTTAATATTAGATAATATTATTGTTGAGACCTGGTCAAAATTGTTCTGTAATTTCATAAATAAATTCAGAGCAGGCTCTGTCCCATATTTGTTTTGAATGTGTTTCAGGACATCAGGTATTACCGCCATAGATGGAACACCATGTGTTTTACTGTAGATAGCAGCAAAGACTGTGCCCCAAGTGGTGCAGTCTTCCAGATGTGGTGTTATCCCCATGGGTAAACAAATTGTTAGAATTCTATGTTTCTCATAAGGGCTGGTATTAGGAAATACTGCTTCGATTTGAGTCATTTTTTTAGCTATCCAGAATGGAATATGTTCAAGTTTTGTGGGTAGTTTGCCCATTACTGCGTGTAAAGTTTGTGGTGTAATTTTTAGTGTATTCCCCTTGTGAGAGGTTTGTTGTAGAATGACTATTGGTGGTTGGAATATGAGAGTCTGCATGACATTTGAACCAAATGTCTATAAATTCTGATTAACTATTTCAAATAAGTGAGTTGTTTTACGTCTGATATGTATTCAATGTTGCTCCTGGTCTACCTAGTGAACCAAGCCTGGTAATGTGATTTAAATGTTTTAGGGCACCTTTAAACCAGAGCTCATGCTCCTGGTATGGGAGTGGAATTTCACTATCCTTGAAGGGAATATGTTCCTCTGGTACATCATCTTCTTTGTAGAAGTGAAACATTGTAGTTACTGGATTTGATTCTGGGAATAACTCTGTCTGGTGATATTCATGTGCCTCTATCAGAAAAACTGCTCTACTATCTCTTGGTGTTAGACCATGTTTTATAAGTTTTAAAGTGATGGCTCTCCTTAAATTTGGAGGAATGATTATAGCATTCTCATCAGTTTCAGTAAAACCTGTGTGATTAAAAGCTGCTGCGACCTGGTCCGGTGCAGTTCCACCGGTTTGAGTGTTATTGGCTTTGTTGGCCATTGTTTAATGAAAGTTGCAGAGCAAGATTCAAGGGACCAAAGATAAGGTGCACAATATTTTGGAACACTGTATCCTTCAACGTTGGACAAACCTAAACGCTAATACATACGATTTTTGTCCTACTCAGCTTTGGCGGATATTATCCCTACCCACTCCAGACGTCTAATGGAGTTTTATGAGTAGGGGTCTTTTAGAAAAGCAGGACTGAGTTACTTCAGTATCTAGCGTTAAATTAGTGCCTCACCAAACCGTTAGGCACCATGTAGTGTAGTTCCTATATCCCTGATATGAACTGCTACAATCGTGAGACAGAAAGTGAAGTATAATACGCACAGCGTTAGCAGTAAGATAAAATAAAACTGTAATAACATGTCTTGTAGCTATGACATATATTCTTTAACATACATACAAAAATAACACAGGATAAAATACTCATCTAGTGCTTCTAAAATAATCCTACCCCAGTGTACCTAACCTAAGTCTAGTACGAGGGGAGAAGTAGCTGCTGTCTTAGTCTGGGTTAGTTATGCCAAGAGTTGCCAAAAGTTTCTCTAGGTTCTAATCAGCTCCATACCTTAGAATGAGAGAGGTTGGTATCTGTTTCCCGGGACTCGATCACTAACACCCTGCAAGAGGAGTCAGAAACACTGGAACTGGATTCTCGACGATGAAGATGACAGCGTCTGGTCAGTGCGTCAGATGGGGACTTGACTTCCTTTGGGACTTGCTTTGGGGAGCCGCGTCAGAACTGAACCGTGCCTTGCCATAGCAAGTGAAGGTATATTTATACCTTGAAGGTGTTTAGGAATGCCAGTATTGACGTAAAAGTCGGGCATATGAACTTCATGAATGAACCGCTAAGGAATAGTTGTTCATGCATAATAAATGAGTTTGTGGAGAAATCAATATCCAAGCAAGGGAAAGTTCTGAAGGCTTAAGAGTTTGGTTTTCCAAGAACTCGTTGTGACATAGATGAATGGATGTAAGTAGCCATGCCTGTATTTGGTTAGCATGTGCAATGCCTAAATAAGAGCTGGATTTATATGCCTATATAAGGGCAATGTGAATTGTACCTATATAAGGGCATGAATCTGGAAATATCATACAGATTCTAAATCGAAACACAACATGACTAGGTCTGTGAGTGGATGCATGAGTCTCTGACTGGGTCTGTGAGTGGATACATGAGAGTGAGTTTCTGAGTGGGTGCGTGACTCTGTGTGGGTCCTTAAGGGGATGCATGAGTCTCTGAGTACATTTGGATGTGGGTGTGCGAGTCTCTCAGTGGGTCTATGAGTAGGTACATGAGTCTCTGAGTAGGTGTGTGAGTGGGTTCATTAGTCTCTCAATGGTCTTTGAGTGGTTGCAATAGTCTCTGAGTCATTCCCTGAGGGTGTGCATGAATTTCTGATTGGATCTGTGAGTGGGTCCATGAGTCTCTGAGTGGGTGTGGGTGTGTGAGTGGATGCCTTAGTCTGAGTGGTTCTGTGACTGGGTGCATGAGTGTCAAGGTCAGTGTGTGAATGGATGCAAGTGTGGCACCGCGGCCAGGGCGACTGAGGCTGGAATCTGGGGATCACGGTTCGATCCCTGGCGCTGGTGGCATATTTGCCCAGCACCATGTGACTCTGGGCAATAGCTTGCTTAATCTTCCCGAAGGCCCCCAGTTACTGGAGACCCCTATGGGTAATTGTTCGCGCTTTACAAATGTGGATTAATATTATGCATAAGTCTCTGAGTGGGTCTGTGAATGGATGCATGTTTCTGTGTGGGTCCCTGAATGCATTAGTGTGCACGTGTGTGCGTCAATGTGTGTATTTTTTTCTTTTGTTCACCAAGGTTCGTGACTCCATTGCGATGCTGTATGGGGGCTGCGCTGGGCATTGCGATGGGTTCACTTCTTCACACATGTGGAAAAAAGCAGTTTGCGGAATTTTACAACTTATAATGGTTACCTTAGAGACCCCTACAATTAATCCATGGGAACACAGTAGCGTACTCTGACCCCTTATATACTTTCCCATGTTTATTTCCATCCCACTGGACCATGTTCCACTTTAAAAAATGGAGGCTGCAACCTTCCACACAGGTTGCGGCTAGCAAATCACCACCCTGCTGCTGGTATGTTGGGTCGTGGCGGGTATGGCCCTAGATGTAAAAATTTGGATTTTCTTCAATATCTCAAAAGCTACTGAACGAATTTACACCAAATAACAAAAAGCACTCTTTCTGGACCAAGAGCTAGATTTCTGCTAAGTTTGGCGTTATTATGTAGTTGTGTTAAAAATTCTCTATGGAAATTACCATTGAAAAAACCCACTTTTTTGACCCCACTTTTTTCTCGACCCCCGTTTCACAAAATACCCCCAAACTGTCCATGCACAACACAACTTACTATGATGCTTTTTTGGGGAAAATTTCATGAAAAATCTTCAAGCGGTGCCAAAGATGTAGGCAAGTCAAAAAGCGCATTTTTTATGGAAACATGGGGCCTCATTTATGAGGCCTTGCGTCACTTTTACAGTGCCGGTGCGTCACTTTTTGTTATGCACCAGTGGCGTAAAAAATGCGCCTTGTTGCGCCCTATTTGGAAAGTGACGCATCTAGGTAGATGCGTCACTTTGTAAACCCCTGCGCCACATTATACCTGCGCCAAGTATAATGTATGCAAGGGGGCGTACCCCCGCAAGAAAGGGTCGTAGAAGTGATGCAGTGAAATCTATGAGATTTCACTGTGTCACTTCAAGGACGCCGTTGCGTCAAAATCTTGCGCCTGCCTCACAGCAGGCGTAAGACTGACGCAGGCCCTTTCACATGGGCTTGCCCCATGTGAAAGGACGCATTGCTGGAGTTGCGTCACTTTTGTGACACACTCCAGCAATGCGTCACTTTTGCGCTTACAGATACGTCAGAAATACTGACGTATCTGTAACTCCTTGCGCAATGATGCATCATAATGTAAATAAGACGCATCATTGTTGTCGCAAGGAGGGCGCAATCAAAAGTGACGCATCACTGTTTTCACGCAGCGATGCGTCACTTTTCATAAATGAGGCCCATGGTTTACTGAGCTGTCAACTATACAGTTCACATGCTGTAAAAAAAAAAAGGTAAACATCTAGAATCACAAGGATAATGTGCTTACATGTGTCTCCATGAACCAGCAAAGATTGTACCACACACTTAGAAGTGGAAGGCCCCATCCTGTACAAGGAGCCATCGCACAACAAGCATTTCTTCCAATAGGTTTCTAACTATGTTTCAGTCTGTACCAAACATATTGAAATATAACTGACACTGTGCACTGTCTTCAGAGCTTGCACATTTGTGTCCGAACGGGTACCCTCCCAACACGCCCTCTCTTCCTCCTCCTCCTCCTTGAACAAAAACCATAAAAAATTATGAGAACAAATAAGATAAAGTCCATTGTCAAAGAAACTTCACTCTAAGGTGGTGCAATGCTACTTCATCGCTGGGTTAGAATGAGATATGGAATGGCAATTAGAACCAGTAAGTCCAGTGGCTGGGAGATGGGATGACTCATTGTACCTGTTGGTGTGTGTCAAGCTAGACAATGCAATAAATGATTGGGATTCTCCCGTTGGCAAGCTTAGAACTCAACCATGGGGGGGATTTTCTCCATAGTACCTCAAAAATGGGCAGTCGATCTTCCAGTTAATATATGATTTTTTTGTAGGAGGCTATTTGAAACACTTCCCTCAGTCATAATTCAACCCTGTAACTGTATACTTTTTCTAATAGCAAAGAATGCATAACTTTGTGGCGGTTATGGCAAACCATCGCCAGTTTCATGGGGTGATATCTAAGTATTGCAAGACATTGTTGAGCATCCCCGCTGAGATGCCCAATTCTTCCCCAACTGTTTCAATTCCCTCCATACATTAACCCTTCAGGGACAGAGCTTTTGGCATTCCAATAGTGTGTGAACTATATCACACTCTGCCATGAGGTAACGTCAGGATGAGGAGTCTCCACATATGTTTCTTGCTACAGCCTAAATGTGGAACAATATCATTTGTGCAGTATTTTGTAGTATCCCAGCTTGATTCAATTCTCTGGGAGAGATTTGTCATGGTGCAAAAGATATTCAGCCCAGTCTACGTCCACATAGTCTACTTGTAGTCTTAAAGTCCACCACATCTCTAGGTGGATCCGCACTGCAGAGGAGAAGCCCCCATCAATGAGTATTTTGTCCAGTCTCAAGACCACACCTTTTATAAGTTCCCTGCATATGTTGATGGGACTGTAGAGGGATTGTGGGAGAGTGATAGCTGGAGGACTCACAGTTCTGTCTGGACAGTGTGCTAGCGGGTGCTACATCCAAGACTGATTTGATATATGGTGGTGAGCCATGTGTGCTGCGGTAGGCCCAGCTGTAGGGCAGTGCGACGGGTGCGGCTGAACTGGGTGCTGACCGGTGAAGGGGGTGCTGACCTCAAGGCGGGTGCTATGTTTAGCAATAAATTATGATTGGGCTACTTTTGGCCGGTGGTAGTGAGAGAATCCGAGGAGGCCGTCATGGGGTTCGGGGGTGCCAAAAATGATTGTCTCAAGGGGTGACACCAGGGCTAAAGCCGGCCCTGTGCTCTGGTAAACGACATTAGCTTGGCCCCTGGAGAGAACAAGCATTTGCAATGCAACAGGTCTCGCATTTACTCGAGTTTGAGCTGTTGGCATTGTAAATATTTATGTTTTAGATTTTGAAACATAAATAAAATGCATTGTCATTTACAATGCAAATAGCTTAAACTCGCCTAAATGCGAGTTCTATCACCTATTGCATAGCAAAGGCTTGTTCTACCCAGGCTTTCTAGTCTCATACACAGGATGAAGGCAGCTCTACATTCACAAAATTCACCCTCTTCTGTCTTTCCAAGCAGCTAAACCCCTCATCCACACCCTTGTTTTAGCATGCTTAGCTAACCACCTTTCTCTTCTTTGGTACTGCACTTTTCACACTTGCTCCTTTTCAGTTTATGTTCACCTATCCCCTATCTAGCCTCACTGACTTGGCTAGCTTTTCAGTTATGGTGTGTATGTAAGCACTGATAGGGGTGTTGCGTTTGAACAGTTTGACTAACTGAATTGCTGGGGTGTTGATGAGTACGGATGGAAAGACTTACCTTCTTCTAGCAGTACACTGTGTTTCTTACCTGTTTTGCTTATTTCGAATACCAGCCATCCATTTTACCCATTATGGACTTATCATCATTTTAATATGCCGTTCATGTTGTTTATTATACCTTACTTCGACATAGGTAACTCTCGTGTGCATAAGCACTATATCAATGTTATAAAATAGAGTCTAACACAAATTAAATTATTGCTATCCCACCTTTTACAGTGATCAACGTTAATGCTTAAATAAAGGTGCTAAGTGAACATTACAGATATTTTTATAACGTCCCAACCTTCCCTCAGCTGACGACACAGCTGAAAAGACTGTTCCTGTCCACAGAGTGGCCAGCTGTATGATGCCTGTTACTGGGAGTTGCATTCTTGGTAGGTTCCTCAGAACAAAGACCATGGAAAGTTATCTAGTGACCATTCTGAATAGTGGCTCCCTGCCTCCCCATGAGGTGCTTCTCAGATGATATGCCACAGCTGGCTGTATAATGCCCATTAATATGGGCTGCTGTGTACAGCTCCTAAATGGAGACCACTGTGAAAATACAGTAACAGATGGAAAACTGCACAATCAGAAGGGTAGTAGCCTTGACCATTTGGAAGATTTTGTCTGTTCCATAACCAATATGAAATGATTTTTAGTCATCACTGCAAAGATGCATCTTATCCACATCCACAACCGGGTAAATGCTCACACTTTTCGCCTTCTCCCATACTTATGTGAAGCTACACATTTGCTTAAACACAAGATGAGTTACCTGCCATGCATGCATGACACTAAAACACCTTCCATATGGGCCATACTGCACTCACATATTTCTTTTTCCATTCATCTATTAGCATCTAATGCTTCAGAATCCGCTCACTTACTTTTGCTTCATTCAACGCCTAAGTGCAGCAACAAATATATTGGCACCAACGCAAGACAACGAACAGCTACCAATAAGCCACATAGCGGACACGTAGTCTTACATCTAAAGCCCTCCCAGTGATTAGCATGCTACTTGTCTGTGAATGCACTTCAGTACAGGGACACTCAGGGGTTGAAAGCTGCATATAAATGCAATTAAAATACACCACAGCCAATATTTGACAGATACAATGGCATAGCTCCAATTTCCAAAATATAGGAATGTCAGTGTTAAGAGTGATTTGCCCCGCTTTCTTAGGGAAAACACTGCCATATATGCATTCCCTTCAAATCTCAGAAGGGGCAAGCCCTCTTTAAGAACCTACAATTAGACCATTACTCAGGGCTTTAAGTGGGATGAAAAACTGGGGGTTCTCTAAAAGGGGCGTTGCTTAAAACACGTGAGCGAAAAATCTGTGCTTAGCATAGTGTGCCGCCCGATTTGTGTTTTGCTGTTTCTGCCATTGCATCCAGATATGTGATACAAGAAGTCAGGACTTTTGGCTTTGTCAATGGTTGTTAGTTGCATAAGATAAATAAGCAGCAACTATGGCTTGTTTATAATATTGAAAAAGCTTCCATTTAAAGCCCTGGTGACAACACAACAATGTTGCTGCTCCTGAGTTTCAAAAAGAGAAGGGACGTCATGCTGTAACTTCTCCACTAGTGAGAAGTGAGCAGTGTGAGTATGCGCACACTAGTAAGAAGTGAGTAGTGTGAGCAGCGCACTTCGATGTGCCTGCTGTCACTGCAGTACGGAAAAAAATGGACTGCCTGTGCCAGGGCACAAACCAGAGCCCGATAGAGACCCATTTCAATGCCCCTTTAAAAAAACTGCTGGTGCTCAGACCCGGTGAGACCTTGCCCACTTAAAGCCCTGCCATTACTACATGTTTTGCACAATGTATCATTAAGGAGTGGGGCATGAGCCCCTTCCGAATTATAAAAGTGTACAATGAAACACATTTCACTTACTGGGCATCCTGGCCAGTTAGCTGCACCCATCTCCTGTGCCAGGGTTCCCATCTCTCTCACAGGCCTGTCGGCGTGCTGGTCGAGGATCACTGGGTCTCATTCTTAGAATGGCTCGAGTCTGAAGGGGCTGGTGTGCTAAACCTGGAAAGTCACTGCAGTCCAGTGCCATGCAGCCTGCACCTTCTGCACAGCAGATCTGCACTAAGCAGGGAGGCTCTCTGAACACTCACTTCATGCCTTGCAAAAATACAGCAGGTTTGGCTGAGGCAACACAGACCCTCTGATCCACCCTGACGTTTACTTTTCAGTTTTCATTTTCAATGCCCTCTCTGCCTGGTGACATTGCTTCTCCTGTGCCCAGGGCTGGACTGGCCGTAGCGGGCACCGGGCAGTTCCCCGGTGCGCAGCACGGGTGGGGGGCTGGTTTGGGGCCCCTGGTGGCCGTTTTTGTTACAGGGCTGTTTTTGCAGCATAGCTGAAAAATCGGCCATGTAACAAAATCGGCCGATAACCGGCCCTGGCAAAGAGCTCGGCGGCACCCACAACCCCCGGGGGTTGGGGGAGGGAGGCCAGCCGAGCACTTTGCCAGGGCCGGTTTTAGTTCCCAGTCCGGCCCTTCCTGTGCCTGCTAACCAGTGGGGTAAGCACAGCATCAGCCAAGTGAAAGTGAAGGAGAAGGTGTTTATTTCTCGTGTGCCCATGTTAGTTCCTGTGTGTGTGTGCGCGCATGCTGCTATGTGCACACCGCACGTGTGTCTGGCTTTGTTTGTGCTCCGGGAAAAGGCAGATTTTCACCTCAGACTCCTTGGATTCAAAAAGACAGGACAACAGAAGACACGGTCTGCCGGTACCCATGAGGTGCCTTCCTCGGGAGAGTCCAGTCCTGTCAAAGAACACAAACACAGAAAGTGGCAGAAACAAAAACAGTGTACTCATGGGGAAGCCCTTGTGCATTCCTGACTCGCTTCTTGTGCCTCCCGCCCCCTCCTGCAGCTGGTTGCAATGATGCTGTCTTTCGGAACAACGGTGGTGGCCAGGTTACCGAGTTCCTGATTGTAAATCAAAGCTTTTGTTTGCTGGAGCAACTGCAGTTTTCTATCAGCTCAGTATTTGGAGGGTTAATTTAGAGCCCGAAGGGGACCTATTTCAATTCCTTTCTCAGTTAACTGGAAAGACTTTAGATGAAGAGCGTTTCCCTCAATGCTTTCCGGAGACATCAACAACTGTCACCAATGAGCGAATGCAGCTGCGTGTTTATTTTTGCAGTTAAAATGAAAGCGCGATACAAAAATAAACACGCGGTTAACTGGAAATACTGAAGATGAAGAGCGTTTTCTCAATGCTTTCCCAGAGACAACAATCTGCCACCAATGTGCGAATGCAGCTGCGTGTTGATTTTTGCATCGCGCTTTCACTTTAACAATAGCAGTTAAAGTGAAAGCGTGATAAAGAAATAAACAAGCGGCTGCCTTTGCAAAGCCAATTGAAGGAGAGCCTGTCAGGCCGCAAGTAAAAGATCCAGTCCGGATGGGGCATCCCAAAAGGATACAGGGCGATAACAAGGAGGGACTAACACGCCTCATTTTCAATCACAATCCAATGTTTAGCATAAACGATGATGCCAGTCAATCAAAATTATGGGCGGGGCTTCAACTCTATTTCTGAAATCTCCTTGATTAAAATATGCCTCGCAGAGCGAGCAGCGCATGCGTGCTGCAACGCAGGTCTGCAAGACCTAAAAAAGGCTAAAGCAAGTGTACAAATTAAAAAAATATATTTCAAGGCAACACAACTATATTTTTACACAAAGTAATGTGCATTATTTCAAGGTCGAAAACATAACCATGTTGATTTATTTATTATCAAAACCTTTATTTTAGTTTGTGTTAGTCTTTTATATATCTATTATCAAAACATTATTATTGTCTTGTGATAAAGAGTTAAAACCATTAGTACAAGAAAAACAATGCAACACAATCATGTATCCATGAGATACAATGTAATTAACATTCCTAGAACATTCCCAAAAGAATGAACCAAAGTGACGTGAGTTAAAGCTTTTTGAGGTCTTGGTGAACTAGACATGCATCCCTCGTGATAGCATCCAGTGGGTAGAATCTCATGCGTATCCAGTATTAGATACATATAGAGATAAATGTGCAGAGACAAGATCACCTATTACTGTATCAATAGAAGGCTATTCCCTATGAATCTGAATAAGAGGTTATATTTCCAATAGCCTTCTATTGATACAGTAACTAACTAAGACTGCAAAATGTTTTTAACTCGCGTCACTTTGGTTCATTCTTTTAGTTCACCTCTTATCTCTTTAGGCCTAAAATAACTGTCTTAACAAGTATGCTAAACAAGTATCTTTAGCACATATACTCCACACAGTTATGTGCGATACATGTTTTTACTTTTCTTACCTCTCGGTTCCCCAACTAATTGTACTTAACGTAATGAATCGGAACGATTTAATTCTAAACGTCAGTAAAACATTAAAATGAATTTTGGGCAACCAACCTATGTATGTGCAAACATATCTTTATTTTGGTCTACTATGTGTTCCATGCAGTGAAAGGTGAGACGGTCCACTAATGAAGGCACCCCAGCCGAAACGTGCGTAGTTCCTACCTACCACCAGCTTTCCTATTATCTACAGTCACATTGGATCTCCCCACTTGTTCATACTGTGTATTGAAACAAACTATCAGAATACCTAGGAATGTTAATTGAATTACAGGTAGCCATGTGAGAATTGAATATGTTCGAGGCATATGGGCTGCAGATGGTACATTATGAATAGATCGCCATCTGGTGTTGGGCTCGGATGATTGCACTTTGTTTTTCTCTTGGAGAGTCTTTTGTCTCTTGGTGACTCCTCCCTTGGTTGGTAGTGCGCATGGGCATAGGCTCCATCCTTAGATTGTTTTTTTTCCGCCATCGGGTTCGGATGAAGATCGAGACGCTCCAGATCAACTTCAGAAGAAAGTGATTTTCGGCGCGTATTCCCTTTCCAATTCGACGGTATTGTTATTCGAACGCGTTCATTTCCATTCCGACGCGTTACAAATTCAAAATAGAAGAGAAAAACTTGGATCTACGTCGAAGAACAGGAGGCCTTTCTCGACGCAGTCAAGCCCGGAGTCCATGGAAAGGACTCCATTCAAAAAATGTCCAACGTGTGGTGCTAAGTTCCCACACAAGGACCTACACGAGGTGTGCAACCTCTGTCTATCGCCTGAACACGAATCCAGGGACTGCGAAGCCTGCGCAGCATTCTCCTCCAAGCTAACGATTAGAAATCGTCGAGCTCGAAGACACGAGGTTTCCAGAATGCAGGCGGAAGCGATCCCGGAGCTGTTCGGAGACGAACAAATCGAGGAAGAAGAGGACCAGTCGGGGTCGGAAGGGGACCAGTCGGAGGTTGAAGAACTCATCGAGCAACAAACCGTGAGTCCCCTTACCGAAAAACCGACCCCGTGCGGTAACGACCCCGCCCTCGGGCCCGGTCAAACCGCTGAAAAAAGTTTCCGACACCCCGCCCTCGGGCCCGGCAACGAAACCGAAACTGAAACCGAAACACTCGGACTCCCACCATGTCGGATCCGAGAAAAGGGCGACATCGACTTCGGCACCGAGGCTACATACAAAGGAGAGCTCGGTATCGAAACATTCCATGTCGAAACATAAATATGACTTATCGCCCAAGAGACACTCGATACCAAGAAAGTCGGAATCGAGCAGACATTCGGTGTCGAAAACAACAAGATCTGACGATCGAAAACAAAAGCACCTCTCGGAACCAGGACCCTCGGTACCGATTCAGGAGCAACAGACAGATCCCAAACAAAAGATCTTGTTTATTGATCCACAAACTGGGAAAGTGGTCACGAAGAAGAGAAAGAGTGAACAGTCAGAAGATAAACCTCTTCCTTCAAAAAAGAGAACAATGGGGACGAATATAACTCCTCCTGCTTCTCCTCGTCCTAGAGTAACACCCTCTTCTCCTATTCCTCACAATAGGCCAAATATTCCTACACCTTCCACACCAAGACCAGCTACACCTCAGTCAGATGTAGACAGTGATCTAGGGGAGGGAGAACCTCAAGGGGATGACGAAACTATCCCAGATGAGGAGGATCCATGGGAAAATTATGATGTAGGGTCAGATGAGGACAACGACCCAGAGCTATATCCCTCAAAGCCTTCACCACCTGATGATAACACAGGTTTTGTGCAGCTCATTAATAGGGCAGCAAAATATCACAAACTAGATATGCATACAGAACCTCAAATAGAGGATTTCTTGTTAGAGACTCTACCTAATGCACAGAGAACATCAGGTACTCTTCCTATGTTGAAGGGTCTTCTTACTCACACAGAGGAAATATTCGAAAACCCAGTGAGAGCCAGGGTGTTAAACCCAAGAATCGATAAAAAATACAAAGCGGCTCCAAAGGACCCAATATTTATTATTAATCGTAAAAGAGCAAACTCATTATCTACAGGAGAGGCTCCTCCACCAGATAAAGAGTCGAAGTTAATAGATGCATCAGGCAAAAGAGTAGCATCACAGGCAGCGAATAGCTGGCGTATAGCCAATACACAAGCACTACTCGCACGTTACGACAGGGCACATTACGATGAGTTAGAAAAACTTCTAACACATCTCCCAAAAGAACATCAGAAGAAGGCAGACCAATTAATACAGGAAGGTAAAATAATAACCAATACTTCCATTAAGTGTGCATTAGACGCAGCAGACACTGCAGCAAGGTCGATTAACACTAGTGTCATGCTAAGAAGGCACGCATGGCTTAGAATCTCAGGATTCAAACAAGAAGTACAAACAGCCCTACTGAACAAACCATTTGATCAGAAGACATTGTTTGGTTCAAGCACTGACGAGACATTAGAAAAAATGAAGAAAGATACGGAAACGGCTAAGTCAATGGGAGCATTGCAACAGCCAACACACAGAGGTTCCTTTCGTAGATCCACCTATAGAGGGGGCTCAAAGAACACAGGAACGAATCAGCAATCCACATCTTTCACACCAACATCACCCAGAGGTAATTCAAGAGGCAGTTACAGAGGTAACAACAATAAGGGAAGAGGCAGCGGAAATAATAACAACCGCAACGCCTCAACACCAAAACAGTGACTTCATAGAACTCCCCCCAGACCACATAACACCGGTCGGGGGACGTCTATCACAGTTCCTACCTGTCTGGGAAAACATCACGTCAGACAAGTGGGTGAGACAAATTATCCAACATGGTTATTGCCTAGAACTCACAGCTACCCCACCAAACATCCCCCCCAAACAGCGTCCAATGAGTCAAGATCATCTGACATTGTTAAGAGAAGAAGTGCTAGCACTTCTACAAAAGCATGCAATAGAGAAGGTCCCAAAAGATCAACAAGGAACAGGAGTATACTCTCTATACTTCCTGATCCCCAAAAAGGACGGGTCACTAAGACCAATATTAGACCTCAGACCTCTCAATGCTTACATAAATTCGGAGCACTTCCACATGGTCACGCTCCAACAAGTACTCCCTTTACTGAAGAAAGGGGACTTTCTTTCTACACTGGATCTAAAAGACGCTTACTTTCATATCCCAATTCACAAAGCCCACAGAAAATACCTAAGGTTTGTGTTAGAAGGACAACACTATCAGTTCAAAGTCCTTCCATTCGGTGTCACAACAGCACCGAGAGTTTTCACAAAATGCCTAGCTGTGGTGGCAGCACACCTAAGAAGACAACAAATACATGTCTTCCCATACTTGGACGATTGGCTAATAAAGGCCAAGTCAAAGGAAGAATGTCTTCACAACACACAGAAGACAATTCAATTGCTGCACCACCTAGGGTTCACGGTGAACTACAAAAAATCACACCTGCAACCAAACCAGATTCAGCAATACCTGGGGGCTACAGTAGACACAGAAAAGGCAATAGCATACCCCAACCCAATCAGAGTACAGACAATGGTCGGGTTAATACAAAGATTTCAACCACAACACTCACTACCAGCACAAGTGTTTATGCAACTATTAGGCATGATGTCCTCCTGCATACTGCTAATACCACATGCCAGACTACAAATGTGCCCACTACAAGAGTGTCTAGCGACACAGTGGAATCAGGCTCAAGGTCAGATTACAGATCTGGTGTTGGTAAACGACCGGACGTATCGCTCTCTGAAGTGGTGGAACACAGAAAACATTTCCAAGGGACGGTCGTTCCTAGAGCCAATTCCACAAGTAATAATAACAGCGGACGCATCGCTCTCCGGATGGGGAGCGCATATGGACAGATACACAGTACAGGGGAAGTGGAGTGTGCAGCAAAAGAAACTGCACATCAACTACCTAGAACTATTAGCAATATTTCTAGCACTAAAAGCTTTCCAAATGCAAATAACAGGCAAAGCAGTCCTGATCAGAACAGACAACATGACTGCAATGTATTATATTCAAAAACAGGGGGGGACACACTCTCTCCAACTGTCCAGACTAGCACAGGACATATGGAGATGGGCCATTCCTCAAAAGATCTACCTGTTAGCGGAACACCTACCAGGAGTTCAAAATCAAATAGCAGACATACTAAGCAGACAGTCAGAACAAGTACACGAATGGGAGCTGCACGACCAAATACTACAGCCATTCTTCCAAAAATGGGGGCAACCAGAGATAGATCTGTTTGCCAATCATCAGAACGCAAAATGCAAAGAATTCGCATCCAGGTACCCACACCAAAGGTCCCAGGGCAATGCACTGTGGATAAATTGGTCCAACAGATTTGCTTACGCGTTCCCTCCTCTACCACTAATTCCATTACTGGTTCGGAAACTGCAGCAACACTCAATGACAATGATACTAGTGGCACCCACGTGGGCAAGACAGCCGTGGTTCACCACGCTGCTACAACTCTCACAAGTACCACATCAAAAGCTAAGGTTATTACCCATGCATCTTACACAGAACCATGGAGAAATAATGCACCCAGATCCCAAACAACTGAACCTAGCGATCTGGCTCCTGAGGTCATAGAGTTTGGGTATTTAGATTTACCACCAGAATGCATGGAAATCATTAAACAAGCAAGACGTCCTACCACCAGAGCATGCTATGCAGCAAAATGGAAGAGGTTTGCTATACACTGTAACAGTAAGCACATCAACCCTCTGGACGCATCCACTAAACAAATCATTTGCTATCTATTACACTTACAGCAATGTAACCTAGCATATACCTCTATCAGAGTTCATCTCGCAGCCATAGCGGCGTACCTACAAAACAGGCAACATCTGTCACTGTTTAAAGTACCAGCAATTAAAGCTTTCATGGAAGGACTCAAAAGAGTCATTCCACCAAGAAGACCACCTTCCCCAGTCTGGAATCTCAACATAGTGCTTACCAGACTAATGGGGCCACCATTTGAACCTATGCATAGGTGTGAAATACAATTCCTCACATGGAAGGTAGCCTTCCTCATAGCTATCACGTCACTTAGAAGAGTAAGTGAACTGCAGGCTTTTACGATTCAAGAACCATTTATGCAGCTACACCAAAATAAAGTGGTTCTTAGAACAAACCCAAAATTCTTACCGAAGGTTATTTCAGCATTCCACATCAATCAGTCAGTGGAATTACTGGTTTTCTTTCCAAAACCACAAACAGTAGCTGAAAGAGCCCTACATACACTGGATGTTAGAAGGGCCATATTGTACTATATAGAAAGAACACAAACTTTCAGAAAGACAAAACAGCTATTTGTTGCGTTTTCTCCCACACATAAAGGCAATCCCATCTCCAAAGCGGGCATTGCCAGATGGATTGTAAAATGCATTCAAATATGCTACTTAAAGGCAAAGAGAACATTAACTGTTCCTCCTAGAGCTCACTCTACACGTAAACTAGGAGCATCTATGGCATTTCTGGGAAACATTCCACTAGATGACATGTGCAAAGCGGCTACCTGGGTTACACCGCACACCTTCACAAAACACTATTGTGTAGATGTGCACACAACACAACAAGCTAGAGTGGGACAAGCAGTATTAAAAACATTGTTTCAGACAGTTGCAACAGACACGGGCGACCACCGCTAGGGAGAGAACTGCTGTATAGTCTATTCATAATGTACCATCTGCAGCCCATATGCCTCGAACGGAATATGCTACTTACCAGTATGCATCTGTTCTTGGCATAGAGGGCTGCAGAGTGGTACATGCCCTCCCAGCCTCCCCGGAAACCTGTGTCTGTTCCAACATTATCTTATTTAGATACACTTACATGGGCACTCTTATCTGTATTCTACTATACTACTCCATCTAACCCTACTATGGCAAAACAATCTAAGGATGGAGCCGATGCCCATGCGCACTACCAACCAAGGGAGGAGTCACCAAGAGACAAAAGACTCTCCAAGAGAAAAACAAAGTGCAATCATCCGAGCCCAACACCAGATGGCGATCTATTCATAATGTACCACTCTGCAGCCCTCTATGCCAAGAACAGATGCATACTGGTAAGTAGCATATTCCATTTCTAACCCTAAGTGGTTTAAGAATGTTCGACATTGTTATGTAGGGGTATTTTGTTCTATTTTCTAAAGACGTTTAGGCAAAATAATAGGGTCAGATATGGCCTGCAGCTCCCAAAGGTTCTTCTTCTTGCTGTAATGGCTGATAGTTTGCTGTGGTGTGTCTCATAGTAAGAACGCTGCTAATAAGAGAAATGTAGAGGTAATCCTTAGATAACTTAGTTGATATTCCTTCTTATAATAGTCCAAATCTGCATTGCCACAGTTCTTATGCCACGCCCACCTGCACGGCTTTGCTTGACCTTCACCAAAGGGAGCTGTGGGTGGGCAGACAAGGATTCTGGGAATGCAGTGCTTCTCGTAGCACACATCAGAGGTGGGCCGGGCTCCATTTCCAGACATACAAGTAGATGCTTTCCATCTCCCAGATGGGACCCACCTCATCAAAAGGCCTGTTATCTGGAAAAGTTGGAATAGGATTAAGATTCCCATTAACGACTCATGCATTTTGCATGGATGGGACTAGATTCTCTGTCACCTCACCTGGTGTGCGTGTGGGTCAGCCTGGGCTGCAACAGCTTCCCAGCCGCACCCAAGTACTTCACAGGTCTTTAAAAGACCACTTACTTGTTAATGAGGCTTTGTTGTATTTCACCTCTTCTTAGCGCCCCTGCATCTCCACTCTGACCTTCGCTGGAATCGCCCGGCCCCCAGAGAGCGCTGCTGCAACCGGCAGTGTTTGTGGACACTCTTTAAAATTGTTTTAAAAAACACAGGTAGGATGTCTGCAAGGTCCGCGGGCCGCCAAGGAAGGCTTGCCGGGCCACCAAGGAAGGCTTCCCGGGCCGCCAAGGAAGGCTTGCCGGGCCGCTGGCAGTCCGCTACGTACTATGAGTACCCCTAGACTTGAACATAGGCACTTAGGACGCCCAGTTTGTCATATTTTCATGCAACTATTGAGCACTACATGTGAATTTCAGGATTGGGGCCGATTAATCACAACTCATGAAAAATTCCCAATAGGTATACTGTTACATCACCTCAACAATTTGAGTATGATAATTAATTCTCAACTGTGGACGCCTTTCCTGCGCATTTATATGTAACATAGTAATATTATGACAAATTTGCAAGAATTCTTGGTTTGCAAAAGTAACATTTTTGGGTGCGGTAGGGTTAAAAAAATACTGTCTCAAAAGTCAATTCAGATTTTAGTTCATTTGATGCCTTATAGGACATACTATAAGGCAATGCAAGAATATGATTTTATGCACACTTGCCTTCAAACAAAAGCTAAACGTAGTGTTCATACAGAGTGAGACTTGTATTTTAGTGAGCTATGACCTAGACATTAGAATTTAATTTATTCTTCATCATCATTTTCTTAGCTGGCCGTTTGAGGCCTTATTTATTAATATTTAGGATTTCAAAATTCACACTTCTTTATGAAATATTAGGCTATTTATTTAAAAACAAAGAATAACTGATTAATTCCGCTTGAACCATTAAAGCAATTTAAAAGGCAACACATTTCCCTGCAGACACACCAGGATCTAATCCGCTCTCGATGCAGGAAAACGGGCAGAGATAGGTATGAAGACAGGTCAGAGAGAGGAAATAGGACATGTAAATGAAAAAAAAACAGCACTTCCCCTGCAACAAATCGTGCTACAGGTGGCTATTACCAATCCAGTGTCTTATTTTTATCATGTCACTCTGCCAGGATTATAACTGGCCGCAAGTGAAGCTACAGTTTTGACTTTCCCAAACGACTAGAGCAGCAAGCCGAGAGGAGTGTGATTTGCAGTAGCAGTGAGTGGAAACCTGGGGTGACTGAGTCCTTCATAAACAGCATGCAGACTATTTTGAAAGGGAATTGCTTTTAGAGACGTGCAGTATGTACTAGGTCTGTGTTGCTGCTGGGGCGCTGCCAGCCACCTCACATTCCAGGCAGATATATGCTTTTACATTTACAGATCTGTATTTGGGTATTTAGTCCACCAGCAAAAACAAAACACGCATTTGCAGTGCAATAGGTCTCGCGTTTGTGAGAGCTTAAGCTATTGGCATTGTAAATGACAATGCCTTGTATTTATCTGTTTTGCTAATTAACACATAAATAAGCGGCATTGTCAAGTATAATGCCAATAGCTCAAACTCTCGTAAATGCGAGAGCTGTTCAAACAAGCAGCTGCCATTACAAGGGCTGCTTGGGAAGTTAAAGTGCCACGGGCGCGCTGAATGTTGCAGGAAAGTGAGAGGTGCTTGCAGTAGGAGAAACTCATTAAATAAAATAGTGCTTACAGACTAAAAAAGATATACCGTGTAACAACCGAAGTAAAAGGGCCAGTCCTCATGGGGGGTTAAAAATGAAGACGAGGCAGTACTAAGGATGGACTAACAAGCCTATTAACAAATCAGAAGTCAGCATTTACGAGTGGGAGGGGCTTCAATTCCATACTCCAATACAGCATGCAGCAGAGCAGCGCATGCGCTGCCGAGACTGGACAAAAACATTGTCCTTCTTATTTGAATAGGGGTCTAGTAATTTTTATCACAGGTACATTTCTTAATACACTGTAGAAACTAATGACACTGAAGTGAGCTGTAAATAGTTTACCTGATTCTAACAACTCTGTTTACCTCAGTACTGTGCATTAGAGAACGTTGTAGTCCGTACCCAACAGCAGAAGATCATTTTTCCTCACTCTGAATCTACAACCAGTTATACACAAATTAATAAAATGGCTTAGCAGTAGATACCAGGAAAGGAGAATAGGATAAGAGAGAAAACAGAGGCACTGGATAGTAATAGTTTATGCTTCCAATTTGGGTCAAACAGCTTCTGGGCCCTCTAGCTAACTGTTTGTTGGACTGGTCCGCGGTCCCAGGGCCGGACTGGGAACCAAAACTGGCCCTGGCAAAGAGCTCGGCCGACCCCCCTGGGAGCAGCCGAGCTGTTTGCCCCGGACGGTTTCGGCCGATTTTGTTACAGGGTCCGATTTTGCAGCTATGCTGCAAAAACCGCCCTGTAACAAAAACGGCCTCCAGGGGCTCATTGATTCATAATTATCACAATACATATTTGTTCTTTTACTTTATATAATTACCAATGAATGTTTAGATGTTGGGTATCAAAAACCGTGTGTGGTTTCTTTTCAATTGTTGGCACATTACAGTGAAGAATGCTCTCCTTAACTACAAAATGTTTTTACAAGCTAAGTGGTAGGGACACACATGTAACAGATGTGCTACCTCCATGTGATTTAAAGATATATCATACAACCTTACCTAAGATACATTGTTGAGTAGATATTTCATATCTTAATGCATACTCAATGATAAATATTGGCACAAGTTCCTTCATGCCTCGCCTAAAAATAATGTCCTTTCTTTACAATTAGATGTTTTGTGCAAATAGCTAGAGATGGAAAGCCTATTGTAGGAAATATTATGTGCCAATATTCATACATATTGAATGTTTTTTGCAGGCAGGATTTTTCAGACTGCCACATGGAGAGTATTTTATTGAACCTGTCGAGAAATATACAACTGAGGAAGGAACAGAACATCCACATGTCATCTACAAGATGCAGCCTCCCGAGGACACACATAGGCATCGCCGATCGGTAACCAAAAGGAAGAGTTCATCTTGTGGTGCTGACGGTAGGCCAATAGTACTGTTTCACATTCAGATAAAAGCAAGGACTTCTGTAACATTTCATGCAGCTAATCTAAGTGTTCTAATAGGTTTCTGTTTTGAGAAATATGCAGCATCTTTATTGATGGTGACTGTGCAATATTCTTTGAGTTCTGTACCTATGTACTGAGAGGTAATCCTGTTACAATGTGGATCGAAGGTTTTTATCCCTTAGCACTCTTTTGCAGCTGAGATAAGGTTTAATTTGACCTATTCTAAAATTCTTAATCTTTTCTAATTCTAAAAATAACTTCGTATCCATAAGATTAATTCTGGAATGGTGGTATACAAAATGATATAGGGCGATAGCCTGCTAATTCTTCCCTATTTGAAAAATAGTAATTTTATCTATTTTAACCCCGTCTGTGCTCATGACGGAGCCGCTCCATCATATGCCTCGGTTGAGCTGTGCTCATGACGGAGCGGTTCCGTCATGGCCCGCTCGGCGCGCCTACGCTGCGCGAATTCCGCACCTGCGCTGGACGTTCCATTGAGCGGGCGGGGCCATGACGGAACCGCTCCGTCATGAGCACAGCTCAACCGCGGCTCGTGACGGAGCGGCTCCGTCACGAGCATGCGAGCGCCGCTCGGCCCCCCCGCCCCCTTAGAGCAGCGGCGGAATTCCCGCCGCAGTGAAGGGGTTAAAAGAGAGTCCAAGTATGAACACATTTGTATAATAACATATTCATCAAATTTATTGAATATCTCAGGTGCTCAGGTAAAGTGAAAGTTCACTTAACATTACTTTTTTTGTGCTTAAAGGCCACACAAATTCCTTCTCATAACTTTCTCATATGTGCAATTATTAGAAGTTGGTCTGCCTTACAGAATTTCTAAATGCTTATCATAACTGGAAAAGATTTGTGAACCCATAGTAAATTAAACTTTTAGTGGTGGTATGTGAAGGATACAGAAGTGAATCAAGGTGCTATGGCATGTATGTTTTGCATGTGATTTTAATTCACATACATGAATATGATTTTTGTGTGTCTATGTGTAAATAGATTCTGTGTGTGAACAAATGCTAGTGAAATTTGGGGGGTGTAGTCATTTGATGGTGTGGGTGGACTGGTTTTGTACCCTGTTCATCTTGAATGTGATCCTCATCCCAATGTAGAGCCCTGCATCGAGCAAGCGAGACTATGGGGGCTTATCCACTCTTTATCCAACTTGCAAGGAATCGTGGCGATTCCTTGCAGTGCCCGTGACTTTTAAGCTCAATGCGCATGCGCATTGAGCTTAAAAGCGCGTGCACATCAGTTCCCTCAGCCGCACTCCAGGCCCCCGCTCCGCCCCCTCCCCTGGCCGCCGTGTCGCATTTCTCCTCCCCCCTCCCCTTATCTGCCTTCCCTCCGTCTGTTCCCTCTCCCGCTCCGCCCCCTCCCCTGCCCGCCATGTCGCATTTCTCCTCCCCCCTCCCCTTCTCTCTCTTCCCTCCGTCTTGTTTCTCTATGAGAAGTGACAACGTTATATTGTGTCCAAACATAGGCCAAAGACGGGCACTTCTGACAGTCGCGTACAGACGGTGACGCGGTCCAACAATCGCACACTCTCATACCCTGCGACAGTACTCCGCGCTGCTCCCCTTCCCCTCTCATCTCCTCCCTCCCACCTATCAAAAATCAGCAGACGCCGGCTCGAGGCAAGCAGTCCGCGCTTGGATTACGATTAATTTAGTTCTGCTGGAAATCCAAATAAACTCCAGTCTCTCAAAGATGGGCAGCACCCGCCTACTCTAAGTGGGCGGATTCGACTAAGACGTGAGCGGACTCCACAGCCAATCAGCACATCGAAATTCTGTATGCTCCATATCCATCTCTGGGTGCCTCCAAAGCTCCAATCGCAGATCACCTTGCAGATTAGCAGCACCGTCCGGTCCTAGACGACTCCCTCAATATGTTCAGCCGTTCTATTGGTTGTTAGGCGACCCGGAAGTGCTGAATTCACGGACAAATGCAGGTGTGTAATAGCAAACGCTGTGCGTACTTAATTCGTCGTGTAGCTTGGAGAACGTTAGTGTTTCCTGCCATTTCAGTGAAGAGTTTGCAGAGTGACCGTTTGGGATAATTTCACTGGAAATTGAATATAAACATAGGATGTGTGTTTCACCATTAGTGTAAATCGAATGTCAATGCTACCAGTCATGCTTATGAATTGAATACGTTTTTACCAGGAAAGCCTGACCATTGCACTTGATTAATAATGAAAATTCAGCAAAATGTATGTGAAATGCTAAACTGCCATTTAGCATGATATTTTAGCGAGAAAACAAGAGGATGCATCTTGTGCTAAAAAAGGGTTAAAAAACAAAAGTGCCGCAAACTGCAGCTACTTGCATTCTGTCCTCTGCTAAAATTTTGTAAACCTTGTCTCATTACGTGTGCCAGAAATTTCTTGCAACAAGCATTAATGCAAAATTCGTGAGATTATGTGGTAAAAAGGAAACTTTGCCTGAGCCTAGTTTTAACAGAGCACTTATTGTGCTAAGTTAAGGGGTTCATCAGTAGTGATGCATGTGAAGGCCATAAGAAATATAACTGTTATTGTATAAAGATAAGTTCAGGCCGACATACTTGTACTAGATCAAGTGATAGGTGTCACATTCGCGAAAGTTATAACTATTGGCATTGTAAATGACAAAGCTATCAATTTAGCTATTTTAAAAACCAACACATAAATAAAATATTTGTCATTTACAAGACCAATAGCTCCAACTTTTCTAATGCGAGACCTATTGCATTTCCAATGCTTGTTTGTTTGTGAAAATCAACTTATTTTACCAATGGTATGATGATGAACCTTGGACTTTGAACTTATTTCCATTCAGTTTGTAGAAATCAGCTATGTCTACCAAACAAACAATAGATGAAGTGAACATGAGAACATATTTACATTTTCTTCTTCTTCTGGGTTATTGTGTGAAGGGCATATGGTACTTGTTATTAATTTTAACCGGCAGGTGACAGTTTAAATAATTATTGCAATGTGCATTAAGGCAGTATATCAGTGGTCCTCATTTAGTACATGAACTGATAAAGGAGGGATTCCCTGTTGTCAAACAGTGGTAGGGAACATGTGTTACTTGAGCATATCGAGAGAAAAATAACCAAATCTAGAACCCTATGTTTACGAAAACAGCATCTGATTTGGAACAATGGTATTATGGCTAAGATAAGAATGTGTGTGGCTAGTAGTAAGCAAAGCAAAAGATGTGAAATAGATTGAAGAAGTAGAACAAACATTGGTTTGGGACAAAACGTAGCATCTCCTTTAAAGTTGATAACAATTCTATGTTGTGTTATAGATTATATAAATGTTGACTATTGTAAAAGCTTCCTGAGACTTAAAGAAGTTGTATGATGGAGTAGGTTGTGAGGAAGAACTGGTAGAACTGGCCATAAGGGCGGGGGTCCCGTGGGGGAAATTAGGATGCACCCGCCACAGTGGCGGGCGCATCCTGTATTTTTAACATTGTGGTGGGCGGTGCTGAAAGCACCGGCCGCCGCAATGGTAAAAATACATGTAGTGCATTTCAAAGCACAACGTGACAGGCACCGCGCGGTGCCTGTCCCGTTGTTCTTTGAAATGCTGGGGGGTACCACAGTGGCGGGCGCATCCTGTATTTTTAACATTGTGGTGGGCGGTGCTGAAAGCACCGCCCGCCGCAATGGTAAAAATACATGTAGTGCATTTCAAAGCACAACGTGACAAGCACCGCGCGGTGCCTGTCCCGTTGTTCTTTGAAATGCTGGGGGGTACCATAGGTACCCCCCATGTCCACCCCCACTCCCCCTGGAGTCCCTTAGGGCCTGCAACGGGCCCCCAAAGCAGACTTCGCATGCCTTTCAGTGGCTGCAATGCCGCCACGGAAAGGCATTGGAAAATGCCCATACTAATATGGCTGGCGGTGTCTGATAGACAAGGCCACCATACAGACCCCGTTTCCGCCCGGTCGCAAGGCAAACGGGCAGAAAAGCAGCGGAGAGTCTTTCCGTCCGCCGCGGACCCCCCAGCCATAATAATATGGAGGGGGGTCATTCCGGCACCAATGGCGGGCGGATCGCCCCCCGCCAGGCCGGCGGTGGCTAATGGGGGCCTTCGTTTTGCTGAATTCTGGTCTTGCAGTTTAGCAAGAAAAAGTCTGAAAATGTGATGTCATGTCATGAAATGTGCAATTGAGCTCTGAATTAAATTCATGAAGTTAATGTGAATAAAACCTTGCAATTTTGCATGTATAAAATAATTGTTTTAGCACACCATAATTCTGCAACTGGGGCTTGCCTGGCTGATTCCAGGCTGCCTTTGACAGCTCAAGAGATGCTTAGGGCACAAACCATTGCTCAAAATATTTGCTTCGTTTGGCCAAGCAGCAGAAAGTGGAAGCTGAGCTTCATAAATATTATGTTGATTCTGCTCAGGTTGTCTGGCTTGATTGCTCTTTCACTTCCTTCCTCGTTCATGGAGTGTATTGGTGCAGCAGTAAATAGTATTCTTGTCTTTGAAAATTAGTTCTTTCCCTTTAGGCATTCATTTACCCACGCAGCATCATTTATGTACAGCACAGATATCCATATAGATTACTGAGCCTTCTCTGAGTAGCTTCTTTTTTTGGTGTACACACACTGAGAATCCTACTGTCTTCAGTGCCAGGCTAGAGGTGTGCAGCAGCCTTTAGGTTTTTGTCCTTATTATAATTTGTACTTCTATTTCTCACATACCATCACCCATCACACTGCCAGGCGAAGGGTACTGTAACACAATAGCAACATATCATTGATCATCACATGATATGAAAACACTTCCAAATAGACTCAATACACTTACAACCAATCGCTCTTAACTGTGCAGCTTGCTATCCAGTGTATAAGTGCTTCAGTGCTACCCACAGGGGTAGTGACCGCTATAGAAATGCTACAATACAATACAATATAATACAATGCAATGCAATACAATAGAGAGAAATGCTTCTCTCTGGAAGGGTAGACATGCTGAAAAATCCCAACAAATCGACCAATTGATACTCCTGCCTCCAAGACATACCTGGTTTAAAGGTAGGGGTGTGTAAAGTTACTAGTGAGTGGATCTCAGTGTACTTCAACTGCAAATGCTAATAATGACAGGTTGTGGTGAACATCTCGGCAACTCTGATGGTCAGCACATGGGACCAAGTATTCAGAAATCAGTAATGCTAGTCAGAGGCATTGCAGTCAAGGTAAAAATTGTTGATGGAATTCACGTATCAAGAAAAGTGCAAACAACATCTGGTGTAGAACAGGGCTGCATGCTTGCCCCCCTTCTTTTTAACTTGTATCTGGCGGATCTTTCAGCTGAATTGGATGGGCAGATAGCGCATGCCTGAGCATAGCATTGGAGGACAACCAATGTCGCACATTCTATATACGGATGATCTTCTGCTGTTCAGCAATACTCAAATAGGCATTCAAAGGCTGCTTAATTCCATTGGAACTTATGCAGATAAGAATGGCCTGGAAGTCAATTACAATAAAACTAATGTGATGGCTTGTAATCGAGGCCCCAACAAAAGTCAAAAATGGCATCTTGAAAGAAATAAAATTGAGTAAGTTGCCACCTATGTTTATTTGGGAGTCAAAATAGGTGCAAATGGTACCTTTGCATCTCAGAACAAGGTAGTTTGAGCAAAAGCCAGGCCATCAATTATGGATTTTCAACACTGACAAGATCCATAAAAGGCCATGAATTGAAATGTATGGGAGCAGTTATGAAAGCCAAATAGAAATTTTACTCACAAAACAGTCACTTGCCAGGCCAGCGGCATTTGTAAAGCTTTGTCATAAGTTGCGTGTAGCGGCCGATAACATATTAGCAAATCGAGTCTGGTACAAGATCAATCTACAACGGGGAACAGCTCCCATAAAAAACTTCTTGACAACAGCATCAGGTTACTAGAGTTGGGCGACCTTTGGAATTAGAAGATCACCGGTCAAACCTTTAAGAAAGCAGTAAATAAGTCAGTCAGACTGTCAAGCTGGCAGCATCTTATGATCGGAAGGTCAAACAGTCATTTCTGGCCCTCAAATTTGGAGAGATTCCCTCCTTAGACCTTATCCCAAATGGAGGATGGGTGGTTCCTCCGAAGCCCGAACCTGTCGTTTGTGCCATCAGGAAATAGAGACTCTGCTCCACATCATATGCATCTGCCCAATGTTGATTGACCAACATAGAAGTCTACTAAGGCATGAATTCCTTGACCGGGAAATTAGATCTTGTAGGACTGCATTTGTGGAGTCAATGGACCCAATTAACACAACGTTGAACATTAGACTAGTGAAGTTTTGGGCTATTTTTAAAAATCTTGTAACTCCTTACAATAATGCAACAAGCGAATCCTCACACCTGATTCTAGGCTGTGTTAATTCAGGTATTTTTCAGGCAAAGTATACGAGTGGGTAAACTGCAAGGGCTGACTGCTGGGGTTCCCTTTAGTCTCTATCCCGTCACGTTAAGGTAATTTATTCAACTTGGCAGTTCTGTCTTGAATATTGGTTTAGTATCGAAGCATGGTCTTGTATATAGGTACCATATTTGACTGAAAAACATTGGCCACTCATCATAGTACCTTTTCCTGCTGTTTAAATTTGCACACACGCACTTTAACACCCATTGTAGTGTTTTTATGAGAACAATAAATGGCAGTGCTATTACATTGTTGCTGCTAGGGTGCCCCATAGAGGTTTTTCCTATCTCATTTTGTTAAGGCACTAATTTTACTTAACTATACAGTTTCGTCTTGCACTTTGGCCTTTTTTTAAGCACAGTCTGGTACCTGGATAGTATATTTGACTGAAAACCATTGTCTACTTAGTGTAGGACCCACTACCACTGCTTAAATGTGTACTGAAGCCCTTTTACCCCTGTAGTGGTGTTTTTAGAAGAACACTATTTGGCAGTACTACAAATTAGTTGTGGCTTGATCAAGTCATTGCAAGACTTGTTATTTTCGGTATTGGGCTTTTTTATTACAATTGAAAGGAAGGGCTGAAGGAAGATTTAAAGGCCCATAAACATGAGGTGTTATGGTTGACATAGCCCTATGATATTTTGTATGTTTTTTTGTATTGTTCGGTATTATATATTGTGTTTATGGTATAAATAAGCAATAATGATAATGAATTAGTCAGAGGCATTGCAGTCTGCCTTGATGTGGTCCTGTTGTCTATGATGTCTCCAATGTAGAAAATTAATGTTATTGCTAACTGCAGTTGTAAAATTATCTGTATAAGTTTATGTATGCTTGAAATGTTTCTTCATATTATTATTGTGTATGCTTCTGACATTTTGGCAACCTATGAACATGCAATAGAAAGTACTAGGATCAAAGTGAATCAAGTGAGTAAGAAAAAGGGAGGGAGTAATATGCAAGTTAAGAGCTCGGCAGGAACAGTCAATATAAGAATGAACAAATAAACACAGAGTGGAAAATTCCCCAGGTGAGGTAATTAGCAGAATAGAGAAATGGCAAAAATATAATAAATAAATGGAGGCAGCAAATACACACACACAGGCACGCAAACACTCTTACACACTCAAACACACACAACAAAGTTTTCTTAGCATGTGACGTGGCAGCGTTTTTTAAAATACTACCTGAGGAAGAAAGTGCACATCAGACATTACCTAACAGACAACGCATAAATGAGCAATAGCGCCAGTCAGCCTCTTGTGCATGTGCCAAGGACATATAGAAGAATGATCAATGCTAAGCAGCTGCTTGAGCCAGAATCAGTATGAAGGAAGAGCAGACAGGCAGATGCACAAATAAGGCCATTTGAAAAAGAAACAAGGTCATTCATATCAATCTAGTTTTTCACAATCCGTAGATGTGCTGATAAGTTCCAATTGGTAAAACAAACTTGAATGTAAAGTACCTAGTGAGCCCACTGTCATTTCAGCATCATTCAACGATAGATCAGAACAGATTTATTTTTATTGGTGAATGATAATTTACACTACCCTCACAAGATTGCATACATTTTGGTACTAATTAAATCCTTGTAACTTGGAAAAGGCACTTGGAGAATCTAAGCTCCTGCTTAGGAACATCAGATGCTTAGTAGTAAATTATTTCAGAATCATGAGTGCCCAATCTGAATCATCAGAGGGTGAGCTAAAATAAACAGTGGCAAATTAAATGCAAAATGAAAGAGATTGCTATTTGCTTTACCATTGTTTGTTGAGAAGCATAGTTACACATATTTTTTTAAGTACATTTCAAAATGCCAGTTGGTGAATCACATGCTGATATGTGGTAGCCATCTCAGAATGTTTTGTCTTTATGAGAAAAACGTGTTTTATGATGGTGTGTTATGAAGCAGGTGGATACTAAAGCAGCCATTTTGAAATAGGTTTTGTGAAAGAAAATACATTCCAAAATGGTCAGCAGTGCATGCACATGTGTTTTGATGCAACAGCACATGTATCTGCCAGCTATTTTGGCTTTCTTCTAGTATGATTTATTTACTTTTCAGATATGGCCAAGGTCATTTTCAGATGGTCATTTGAATTACAAAAACAGAATTGTGTAAGTAGGAGGAAAGGAGCACATACAGTGTGTATGGAAGCAATTGATGTCACCCAAAAAAGTGAACAAGGAAGAAGGGGAGAAAGATACATGCATTCCCATGGAGAGGTAAAAAATAGAAAAAAAAGTAGTTTCCTGTCTGCAAGCATTAGAACAATACAGCTCATCCAGTTACAAACACTGTAACACAGAAGAAGGACGCACAACAAGATGAAGGAATCCATTGAATAAGTAGCAAGGAATTGAGGGGCTATGTACAAGCCCCTATCGCCACCACAACATCGTCTATAGTGACGTTGTGTGGTGACGATAGGGGCTGCATCTTATGTTCAAGGCAGCATTAAGCAACTTAACGTGGCTTAATGCTGCCTTGTAGATACGGCCCTCTTTCACGCTATGGTTAGTGTGAAAGTGGTGGGCCGTGGGTGTTGCAGTGGGCGTACCACCAGAACACTGGCCTTAAGATGGCGAAATGAGCAGAAATGCATTATTTCTCCTTGTTTTTGCTTTTTGCAACACACATGGAAAAAGCAAAATGCCATTGTTTGTTTATGTACAGGTAGGTGTCCCTTTCTGTGCATAAACAAAATGAAATGTTGTCACTTTTATGTGTGTTGCATGAAGCAGCGCACATGAAAGTGATAGAATGGCATTTTAGGATTGTTTATGTGCAGGAAGGGACACCTCTCAAAACATAAATAATCCTCCCCCGCACGCAGACACCCTTGCACTATGGTGCAAGGGTGGGTGCAAGGGTGCCTACGTTGGTGCTAAGTTGCTCAACTTAGTGACATCGCAGGGGTAAATGCAAGGCTGCACCACATTCTTGTAAATATGGTGCTGTCTTGCTTTTCAGAAGTGGCGGAGCGAGGCGTTAAGCCAGAAAGGTCTGGTCCGGATGGAGTGTTGGTGCCTGACCCCTGCTGCTTCACATCTTCCCTGTGGTCATTACACCTGGTTGGGGACACTGGAGTGGTACTCCCTGAATCTCTGTGCCATGACCTGTCTAATTAGAGGGGGCTGGGGCACTGTGACAGCTTCTTATTGCCCACCTGGCGGAGGTGCCACCCTACTTTGGTCCCAGCATGGTGCTGGATAAAATTTCAAAGGAGGGCAAGGCCAATAAAAGAGTGCAATACACTGTCCCAGGCTAGTTCCACCAGAAGGAGAAATGGGGGGCCACTGAGCAGAAACTACTGATATCCTGACGGCCATGCAAGATTCCAGTGTGGAGCTCAAGACAAAAATGGACCACAAGGCCATAGACATTAGCCATCTCTGCTTAGATTTATGTAAAGTGGCAGACAGAGTAAAGTCTAACAGACAAGCACCCTGGGGTTCATCAAAGTTATTAATAATGAGACAGCGCTATCTAATTTTTCAGTTTTATTCTTCTGTTTACCAGGACGTCGGGTGATACACAATCTTACCCTCAGCGGTGGTGGTCTGGCGGCTAGGCCTTTGTGTATTGCTGAGCTTCTTGTGGGCTCGTGGGTGGTGAAGTGTGGCTCACCGGTTAGAGGCGGCAGACCCAGAAGCAGAGGGCGGCCCGGGACCAGGGTTCAATTCCCGACGCTGCAGGGTATGGAACCAATGTCAGCTGGCTCGATAAATCTCGCCTCGGTGCCTCTCTAACCATGGGTCCCACGCTGCAACTCTTGGCAATAGCTTGCTTAATCCCCACAACGGCCCCCTCACTGCCGGGGATGCCTGGCTTCACCTTGGGGATGCCCAATAGGGACCATCTCACAGGGAAAGCCAGGACGCGTTCCCCAGCGGCACACAGCGCCAAGAAACTCTGGGGTGAACGTGCGCTCTACAAATTCATACTAACATAACATAGCTCGTGATCTGAGTGGCCCTGGGATCCCTGGTCTGAAGCTAGAGTAATAGTGGTTACAATTGTTTTCCTTTAGCTCATTTCTTGGGGTTTGGGAGGGCTCTTGAGGCAGGGAACTGCTCCCTCTAGACCATTGGTTTTAAAGGGGGAGACTGGGCCACTGGCCAAGGGTTGGATTTGCAATGGGGGACTCTTCTACATTGTTGTTTATTGCTATGTTGCTACTGTTCGGGTTGGACAGTGGGGGGGGGGGCTTCCACATGATGCAGCACTGGTCAGCCATTCTTGGGCCATGGCCTCATATGGAGGAGCTAGCTTCCACACAATTCTTTCTACAGGACGGCGGGTAGTACTATGCATAACATATTGTCTTGGAATGCACGTGGTCTGAACACTCCTCAGAAGAGGAATAGAGTGCATGCTTACATGCATGCTTATAGCGATAGCCTTCTTGTAAAAGATGTACCTATGGGGAGGTTGTATTAAAAGTCTGGGAAGGCGATGGAGAGGCCATGTATACACCGCATATTATTCCGGATATGCTGGGGGCACTAATATGAGTGGCTCCTGGGGTGCCATTTAAATGTAACTAGTGCATCACAATCGTTGCATGGAGAAAATTGTTGCATCACCTTGATTGTCGGATCAACACTGCTGCATCCCTCAGCTGCACCGTGCATATTGCTGTTGCAAGCAGGATCAAGGTACCTTTGTTCAGTGGGATTTCCATGGCTCCTTTCCCCGGCCTGCACTCCATCGTGGTCAGCCTGAACAATTAACTTTGCCCTGGTCCAGCATGAACGGATTACCGCCAATGGTGCTTATTGCCTATTTTTACTTTCACTCTTTAAAAATGTATATCTTAACTTCTACTTATTGGATTTGTGTTGTTCTAGTCTTGGTTTATTTGTAAAATCATAATCTATTTTTCTAAATTGGTGTAGAGTTCTTTTGTGGTGTTTTCACTGTGTTACTGTTTGAAGTGTTACACAAACACTTTACACATTGCCTCTTAAATTAAGTTTGCCTGGTCTGTGCCAAGCTATCAGAGAGTGAGCACAGGTTAATTTATGGTCTGTATCTGAATTACCCTGACTAGGATTGTGGTTCGTGCTTGGACAGGGTGCATACCTCTGCCACCCAGAACCCCAATCTTTAACAGAGAGGCAATGCTCCAGTGTTGGAAATGTGTACTTCCTGCAGGGTCACCCAGGATTTTAATGCCTTTTTATGGAAACCTATTTTTGTTGAATAAGGCCCTCTCCAACGAATGCTTTTATAACGCATTCCATTACAACGCAGTCATTTCAATGACAGCGTTGTGTCTAAGCGATCCATTACATCGCAAGTCGTTTCAACGACTTGCTGTCGGGGGCGCTCTGGACTTAGGAATAGTATAATTTACTATCCCAACTCCTGTGTGCCCAACAGTAGGGAAGGTGTTGGAATAGTAAATTATACTTTCCTTAGGTTAGCATGCCCCCTGCAGCAAGTCGTAGAAACAACTTGCATTGTAATGAAGGGCGTAGAAACAATGTGGTCGTTATAACAATCGCTTTGTAATGGAAGCATGTTGTGTTAACATCGTTGTAAACGCTGTTTCCCACTTTGGTTAGCTGTAAACACCTGTGCACTTTACCCCTGCAAACTAGAGGTAAAATGCTTGTGTATAACTATGATTGGCAGATTTAATTTACTCATAAACTCCTAATATGTGGTACTACATGTGGCCATGGCATGTAAATAAGATGCTACTCTTGGGCTACAGCATTCTTTATGCCACCCACTACAGTATCACTGTAAAACATGTCTCCAGCCTGTCACTGCAGCCTTCTGGAGTGTGCAGTTTGTAAACTGCCATATTGACCTAGCAAACCAGACCTTTTACCATTCCTAAACCTTCCTTTATTAATTCTAATAAGCCAACCCTAAGGGAGACCTTAAAAGCCCATGGATTAGGGGCCAAAGGTCCAAGGAGAGGGTGGCAGCCAGATTGATGGAGTCACAGAAGACAGAGGGAGGAACATCCACAGCAGGACAGCCAACACCCCATGAAGAGCTGGTGGAGTCCACTCTCCTGCCTGAGAGTGTAAGTGGTTTGGCTGACATTGACAGCTCCGACCCTGAATCCAGCAGTCAAGGTAAGACACATGGCAAGCAATCATTTCACAGCTCCCCATAGCATGCACACTGTGTAGAATGTGTGACATGAAGAAAAAACATTTCACTCCGGTCCACTCCTTACAACACATATAGCAATGCATCATGGGAGTCGTAGTTGGATGTATGATAGTTTGTGAAAGAGACATTGGAAATCATGCCTAGAATGTGGGTTGCAGTTAAGGCATTAGACATTAGAATTCAGACAGCTTAAAAGTAGAAAACTTTATTCAGGCCAAAATGCAAGACAAAACACAAACTCATATGTCCCCCTTTACATCCACAGCACAATCCAGGGCACATGAAGACAATGACGAGGGAGAGGACACCCAAATTAATTTGGAACACTCCAATGATGGGGACACCAGTGATGATTCTCACCTGACACCCATCATGTGCAGGAAGCGCACAGCTGTGCCCCCACTGGCTCCATTGGAGGATGACTTTGACGCCACAGGGGAGGCAAGTGATGATATCGTGGAAAGTCAGGAAGGGTCTGACAGTCGTGGCCAACAACTACCACAAAAAAAGGTCTGAAGCAAATGTAACACGGAGGTCCACGCCCAGGAGCAGCACTGGCACTGACCAGGAACACACTCTCTTTGCAGGACTGGAGCAGAACATTCTTCAAGTTCAGCGCCTGCAACATAAAGCACTGCGTTCAATCAACAAGCAGCTAAACACCCTAAACAAGAACCAGCGGCACATGGGGGAGGGCATCATGGCCATGGCAGGTGCCATAGAAAAGCTATGCGCAATACTGGAACGAAATGAAAGTGCCAGGGACAGGGCTGCCCAACGTGCCAATGCACGTATCCACAATTATACAAAGGCAGTGAACCGCCTCTGCACATCCACCAGCAACCTCACACGTCGCAGCATCAATATGCAGATGCAAATGACACAATGCTGCCAGGACATAGCGAGAGAGCTGGAGCAAGTAACAAACGCAGTGGAACAGATGCAA
Organism: Lissotriton vulgaris; assembly: GCF_964263255.1. Classification (NCBI taxonomy): domain Eukaryota; kingdom Metazoa; phylum Chordata; class Amphibia; order Caudata; family Salamandridae; genus Lissotriton; species Lissotriton vulgaris. The sequence goes on along the minus strand of NC_141689.1, from coordinate 313,753,175 downwards.
ACTGCAAACTCGCGTGGCAGCACACTCATGGTCTCTGGGGAGAGCGAAAAGACCTCCAGTAGGAGCAGCATCACTCCTACATTGCCAGTTGCCCAACGTCACAGTGGCAGACATGGTACTGCAGCTAGCCAGACAACGGAGGGCCCTCAGGCAGAACACTGCTCTGCACCAAGCCGTCACCAGAGGAGGTGAACTAGACAATGACACTATTGTGATAAGGGATGAAGCAACCCACTTAAACTGATTTATGCACATTATTGTTCAGTGCTATCACTGTGTTCAAACATGTGTTAGGTACTGCCAAAATTATTGAGAGTGAAGTGTGAATAAACACATCACATGTTACAAAAAGCATTTTTGTTCATCACAGTTATTTCTCACCTAAAAGTAGTTTTGTGTGATCTCAGAGCGTCTCTGACATCCAGCAGCTGCCTCTACTCCTGCGCTGCCCTGCCAGGGGGAGGTGGGCAATCATCATCCAATGTGTCTGTGTCGCTCACATCAATTGCGGTGCCTTTCCTCATTATTGTGGAGCATTGCGCAGCTTGTCACGATTTTACAACATGTCTCAGGGCTGTATTGCAGTGCCCCTCCACTTTTATGTAGACATCTGAACCGGCTCTTCAGTATGCCAAAAGCACGTTTAATGACACTGCACGTTGATCTGTGTGCCCTGTTATACCTCCTCTCCCTTGGATTTGCTGGATCCAGATACGGTATTAGGATGAAGTCTCGCACTGGGTAGGCACTCTCACCTGCATGGATAGAGATTATAGGTAAGTCAATGTCCCCCCCCCAAATGAGTAGTGGATGTATGTATGTGTGCTATTGATTTACCTATCAGATATCCCTCTCCAAAATCTCCAGCACTCAGACGACTGTGTATCCTACTGTGTCGGAAGATGAAAGAGTCATGTGTGCTGCCAGGGTATTTTGCCACAATATTGTTGATAATGTACTTGGCATTGCACACAATCTGTATATTCAGGGAATGGTAGCATTTTCGGTTCCTGAACACATATTCTGTTACTACTGGGGGTGTGAGGGCAACATGGGTCCCATCAATACAGCCAATGGCATGGGGGAAACGTGCAATTTGATAGAAGTCAAGTTTGGTTTGCTGTAATGCCTGTTGGGTGCTGGGGAAGTATATATGATGTGCTAGCCTCCTCAGCATTACATCCAAAAAAGCATGGAAAAAGCGAGATAGGGGCACTTTGTGACACCCCGCCAACCTCTGCTATGACTACTTGAAAACTCCCTGAGGCAAGGAGGTGCAGGGAGCACAGAACCTGCACATGGGTGGGAATTGTTTGTATCCTGCGTGTTAGGTGTTCCTAGAAGGGTTTCTGCTCCTCAATCAGGTCCAAGATGGTGTGTGGGTGCAGCCTGTACATCTTATGTATGTCCTCTTCAGTCTACTCGAACAGCATGATGCGCAGCCTGAAAATACGCTCCTGTCTCAGTCTTCTCTATGCAAGGGCACGGATACGCAGCCTCCTGCCTATCAGATATTGAGCTGCCATTGTGGAAGTTTCAGTTGCATCGTGGGCTACTTTTTAAACCTTGCACCTGGTTACCACCTGCATGCATTTATTGGTAATTGCGATGTCTTAATTTGCGATTTTCCCATATTCGCAATTTGCGAATTTTTGTTACATGTCACTGCGATTTCTTATTTTGCAATATCCAGTTTGCGATTTTCGCAAACGTAAGACATTGCAAATTAATAAATCGCTAAATTATTCGCAGATTCCATGTTATCGCAACATAAGAAATCGCAACTTTTGTGATTTCTTATTTTGCGAAGCGATTTGACTCATACATCCCAGTTTCCATATTTTTTGTCGCAAACGCTGTTTTTTGCGATTCGCAGCATTTGCGACAAAAAAAAGCGTTGATTCGTGTTAGACCTGGCACTTTGGCGTGAGTCTCCCTTCCACTTTTTTGCTGATGTGCCTCAGATGTTTTGCTGGTGTTCGATGCTCAGGGCACTACGCCATGGCCAATCTGTGCCGCAGTGCAAGTGCTCCCTATGTAAAGTGTATCCGTAATTGATTTCCATGATTGGCTTATTTGGTTTAATGTCAGTCCCCAGTAACCTGCACGAGGTGTGCCGGGGCTTGTAGATACAAATGCCGCTAGTGGGCTTGCAGCGCTGATTGCGCCACCCACAGAAGCGGCCCAGTAAAAGATGTCTCGGGTCCGCCATTGCAGACCCTGCGTACAGTCTGGTACTGTCGCGCTGACTGTGCAAGTGCCCACACTTGCCAGTCCCTAAACCTTCCCTAACCTTCATATCAGTCACCCCTATGGTAGGCCCACGGGCAGGGTGCATTGTAAGGGTAAGGTAGGACAAGCCTGGTGTGTGTGGCTTGTCCTAGTAGTGAATTACCGCCTTTTTCGTTCTTCACTATTGAAGGGCTGCCTGTTCACTTAGGCCAAGGTGAGCGGCTGGAACTATTACACCCTATAGTCCCAACCGGCTCAGAGAACACGGCGGCATGTCGAGTTTGGTATGCCTGAACTCAGAATAATAAAATACTTCCTTTAGCAAGGTTTATTTTAATATCCTGTGTTTGCAACTTCTACTTTTAGAAAGTTAGCATTTGCTCGCCTGACTATTTCAGCCCGCCTCTGCCAGGATGTGTATCTGCTGTCTGGGTTTGTGTGAGTGACAGGGCTGGGGAATTCCCGGGGACAGTCAGGGTGACCAGGTGATAAATAGAGTGCTTACACCAGGATGGGTGGGCGGAGCAGTCCTTGACTCTGAATAGGGTTGTGCTCCACCACCATAATGCTGGCTCCACCTCCTGCGGAGCGTCTGATGTCTCTGCCCTGCACCCTGAAAGAAGACGGCAGCGTCCTGTAAACAGAGTACTCCAAAACCGGGTTGAACCAGGCTCAGGCCCCCTGGCCTGCCAAGACAAAAGAAATCGAGTATAAAGGTAGGAGCCCGGCTCCTAAGTAATCAGATCCAGTTTTGACCACGACGAACCTCTGCCCGACTAGAAGGACCAAGAGAAGCTGAGGAGAAGGAATCCTGCAGTGGTGCCTTGCTGAGAACTGAGAGGAAAAGACCAGAAAGGACTTTGAAGACTTGTGCCTGAAACTATCTCCAAGGGCTTGATCATGAGCTTGCCCCCTGAACGAAACCCCAGGACCATTGGGTTCTATTCTGCCTGTGACCGTCTGCGGTTGGGCCTTTAGTTCTTATTCCCTCGCCAGAGTTGTGAATCGGGTGCCTTCGCCCTCCAAGGTCGTGACAGCTCGGAGCCTGGTCGCCCCGCCGCCGAGAGCCCCGCTCAAGCTTGAGTCGCTCTCCGCTTCAGTGCCGGCCCGCCCGCTCTCCTGTCACTTCGCCCACTATGGAGCACGCTGTGCGCCTCTCATCTTCTCTCGCCGGAATCTGCATGGAGCGCATTTGATAGCCTCGGACGGTGCGTACGTCGTAACGTACCCGACTGTCTCGCTTTGCCCTCCTGCATATCAAGGCCGTGCCGCACCTCAAGAAGGTCTTCCGTACTGTGGTACCGAAGGCCCGGTGCTGCACCCGCCTGCCCGAGAACGCGACGCCCCCCCACAGATCCACAGGTACCAACTGGTGTGCTAAGAAGTAGTACGCCCCGCAGGCCTGAATGGCGCCTCGCCCCGTGAGCTGCATCAGAACCCGGATCGCCACAACCCTCCACACCATCCCGCTCACCCGCCTCGTACCTTGAGGGGGCTCCGACCAGGATAGATTCTCCGGAGAACCGTTGGCCTCGTCCAGGGTCCGCCCTCACCAGTAGCCACGCCTGAAACGCCTCGGACACTCATCCCAAAGTACATTGGAACTCTATCCCGAGTTCGCATCGGATCCAGGGTCCGCAACGTTTGTTTTCCCTGTCATCGTACCTTGCTAATCAAGAACACTTACGAACAATTGCCTATTTAAATCTGGTGGCCTTCCTTTGCTAAATGTTATATGGTCTTGTGATAAACCTGCATATATTTTTACATAGAGTCTACGTATTTTTGATACAACCTTATGACTGGTGTCCGTTTGTGGTGGGTCAGTGGGTTTCCTGTATGTGAGCATAAATGCTTAACTAACTATCGCCCTGAAGATTAGCCTTGTCTGCTCGCGCCACACTACCTAGAGGGTGAGCAAGGGTTATTTCTAAAGGAGTAGTTCTCTTGCCCTGACTAGAGGAGAGGGTCCCTGTTCGTCACAAGTGCATACCTGTGCCGACCAGAGACCCCCGAGTCTAACAATACATATGGCCCATAGTGTTTTAAAATGGCACAGAAATTCCTTTTGAATTTCTATTGTGTCAGTAAGCTGCTGGCCCGTCGAAGACTGTAATTCGGGTACATATGCCTTGCTATATGGTGGTTTGATCATCTGCGCTAGAAGCCGCCCCAGTTGCTCGCCCTCCTCGTATTATTTTGCATTGTGGTATTTTCCCATGAATAAAATCTCCCTTTCGGCCGTGTCTCTGTATTCCGATCGCAGGTTCACACGTTTTTGTTCAACTTCAGCGTTGTATGTTTGCAACAGCTGGGCATCTAATTTGTTGAATTTGTGTTCCAAGCGGGATAAAGTGTTGCGTAAATCGCGGAGTACACAGGAGAGTTTAGAAATACACACATCCCGTATGTAAGCTTTAAAACCCTACATAGCACTGCAACCGTGTCCACAGAGCCAGTGTTTATGGCGAAATATTCCTCGATTGCTTCTCAAATTTCATGCTGAAATAGATCATCTTCTAAAGCGCGGATAGGGAAGCAACATTGTCTCTCAAAGCCCTCAGGACGAGGTACCCCAAGGAGTAATAGTACAGGTGAGTGATCGGAAACTGTCCGAGGGAGAGTCTGAGTCGAGCGACACCAACCAAGAATACAGTGGGAGGTCAACCAGAAGTCAATTCTGGTCCAGGTGTTGTGGCAGCTAGTATAATGAGTGAAATCTGTGTTTGTTGGGCTACGCGCCCGTCCTACATCCACCATGGACAACTGTTCGCGGAGGGACTGGAGAGCTCTACGTGCGCGCGGTTTTGGGATCGGGGCCAGTGAAGTGCTATCTAGGGCCTGATCTGGGGCAATGTTAAAGTCTCCGCCCAACAGGAAGGTCACAGGGCCGAGCTTCAGGAGCTGGGAGAGCAGGGAGTAATAAAAATCAGGAGCGTCGTTGTTAGGGCCATACACACATACCATCACAAATCTATGCCCCATTAAAGTTCTGACTAAGATTATGTATCTACCTTCTTTGTCACGGATAGTGGTGTGCAGGCTAAATAGGGCTCATTTGTGAACGAGAATGGCAGTGCCTCTAGCATAATTGCTAAAATTGGCATATTATCTATGGGCTCCCCAGCTAGAGGCGTAGCGGGAAGGATCAGAAGTGGGTAAATGAGTCTCTTGTAGGAAGGCAATGTCTACCTTATGGCGAATCAAAAAGTGCAATACGTGGCGTCTCTTGCGTGTATTATTTAGGCCACGGATATATTCCACGTCAGCAGTGGCAAATCTGAGGAGCCATCAATGCGTCCTAACCAGGCCATGTGTGAAATGGAGTGTGTTGGTTGAATAGATGCAAACGTAGAATGATATGGTTCAAGACTGTGTTCAAATGCAAAAATAACCAAGTAGTGCTAAATAGAAACAAAAAACCCTCCCACCACCCAGCCTCACCGCCCAACCAGAGAGGCAATACCAACATTGTCAAAGAAAACCATAGTACCAATCGAATTATTGAGGAAATGCAAAAAGCCCAAAACAGGTACAGTCGTAATTTACAAGACCAATTCACAGTCTACCCCGATTGGGGGTGACAACGCCTTTGCAGCCGACCAGCAATCTGAAATGATGCATATAATAGTTGTAGCAATATGATATAAGGCAATTTGAGTGAATTCAACCGGGGCCCGACCCAGAGAAAAGTTCCATGCTAGCATCTGATCCACTGTGTGGTGGAGAGAGTCTGCGGACTTCGCCAGACCGCTGATTGTTCTATTTGTGAGTTCGACAATATTCCTGGACCTCCGTGGAGTTGTCGAAAATGCGGGCCCGCCTGTTTACCTCAGCCTGCAATCGTGCAGGATATAGCATGCCATATTTCAAGCCGATGTTCCTGAGAGTGGCTTTGATGCTGTTATACTTACAGCGAGCCTCTTGAACCATGATGGTGAAGTCCGGATATAGTGACAGTTTGGAGTCTTGCCATATGGTTTCTACGCGCTCACGTGCAAGATGTAGAGCAGTGTCATGTTCTCTAAAGTTCATGAGGCGGGCGATGATGGGCCTAGGTGGGCAACCAGGCTTGGCCCTGGCCCCCAATGTGCGATGAGCGTGATCCACAATGAAGCCAGGGGTGAAGGAGTCTCTCCCAAAGAGATCAATGAGAATCATCTCAACGAAAGTGTCCATACAGCCTGTAGCTGTTGACTCAGGTATCCCTATGTTTCGAATGCTGTTTCGGCGACTGCATGCCTCCAAATCTTCATTCTTGATGGCTACCTCTTTGAGGATTTGTTCCACGCGTTCAAGTCATTTGAGGCATTGCGCAGTTCCGTCTTCGAGATCTAATATACGGGATTCAGCTACATCGAGGCATATATTATGTACCTGGATCTTGGCACCCATATCAGCAATATTTTTGTCCAGGTTATCGAATCTCACATCTAGGGCCTTAAATCCTGCTCTCATCTCTTGTAGTAGTGAGCCGATTCGGCCTGTAGTGTCGTCGGAGCGAGCCGCACTCGGTCCACCCTCTGCCATGTTGGTAGAATCCTCCGGGGCAATCCCAGTAACTCTTTCAAAGGGAAAGAGCCTTTGTTTTGGATCTTTGTGGCTTATGCCGCTGCTCCAGCGAGTAGCGCAGGCAATGGCTGAAGTGTCTCGGGCAGTTAGGCAACTGTGGGTGAGGGCGGGCACCGGTGATTATTGAGGAGAACCAGGGGGCCAAAGGAAGGGGTGATGTACTGGCACTCAACTGCAAACAGTACTGGCCTGGAACACAAATGTAGAGGCCCCAGCTGTTGGGGTCGTTCAGAGAGACCAGCTCCGCTCGTCCAGTGGCGTGGCCGCAGGAATCGCAGGATGGATCGGTGGGCATCAGGGCGCCAAGCTGGAAAGTGGAGACTTGGGCCCACGCATAAGTGGTGGCCTATGGTGAAAGAAAGAAGGCCCACAGGTAGGGTAGAGCAGCGAGGAAGGCACAGGGTCTAAGTATGCCTGGAGGAAGCAGCAGGTAAGCACAGCCCCGGGGAAGGGGAGAGGCGACCTGGTGCGGGCAGGACCCAGCAAGGAGCGACACCAGTGATCAAGTGCTGTAACACAACTGTAGTCCCGAAGGCCGCAAGTAGGGGGAACACGTATGCCCTGTCCCCACAAGCTCCAATACTTCACTGAGGGAAACTCAAATCGCGGTTTGTGGATGGCCAAACAGGCTGCCGCACCGTACCTTGCTATGATCAGTGTGGGATCCGCAATCAGCCGGCCCACCCCACGCCGCAAGCACTCACCGCACCTCGCGTCGGCAGTCCAGTCAAAGTAGCCCTGTGTCCTCTACTCTAGGGCCACACCCAGTCTCCGAAGGTTCACTCCGCCACCATTACTGAGCTGGCGCCCATCCCATCGCCATCGGGTATGTCTGGAATCCCTGCCCTGTTTTTCAAGCTGCGGGCTCCTTGACCTCAGGAGCCGCACATGAACCCACCTGTGTTCATTTCCTGTCCGGCGGCCCCATGGATATGTGGGCTATTTTATCGAAAGCTGGATCGGCTTACGGAGCTTCAGAGCCACATGGCTATCTTGGTCTGCGGCTAGGCCACGCCCCCAACCTTTCCCATCTTAGTGGCATGACCTGTGACGTTCCATGTGGATATTTATAACCCTTGCTTGTGTTCTCCCACCATAGCCGACCTGAGTAGTACTCCCAGGTTTTTTGAGAGCTCTTTAGCAGCTGTATCCATTATCTGCTCCATCCACTCCCTTTGGCCCTTTGTCACTGGTGGCACATTAACTAAGAGAAGGACATAGGATAGGGCTTCTGGGAGGAAGGTCTAAATTATACGGCTGGTTTGAGCCAGATGACATAGCTACACCCTGTACTGTCACCTCCTCCATTCGCCCCCTATTTGTTTGTGTATTTGCCTGGGCTTTTCGTGAGTCTGTTACAATTTCTACTTGGGGGCTATTGTTTGAACAAGTCAAAGATTTTGGGGTGGATGTCAGAAGCTAACTGTGAACCTGGTAAATTCAAGACATTCAGTCACTTAGGCTCCATGGTCCCCCTTGCACAGATCACCTGAGTTTCTAATGTTTGATCTAAGACAGGGAGAGGAGTTGTATTTGGGACATTACCAGGGATGAACCCCCCCATTAATTAGAGAGTTTAATTCCTCTTTAATCTTCATTAGTCTGTTGGTAAACGGCTGGAGCAGCGTGGAAACCAACTGTCCCAACTTAATGCACAAGACCTCACTTGATTCACTTGACCCCACCCAAGAGAGTTTTTCCAGGAGCAACAAGGCCTCAAGTGGTGGGTCAGAAATGGTCTGAGTCACTCTTTGAGCTCTTGGTGCCTTCGGGATTTTTGTTTTCTGTTCCCTTCTGGATCTTTTCCTCTTAACTGGTGGCTCAATTCTTGTCATACATTACCATTTCCAGAACTCGGCTTTCCTACTGCAATGGTAAAAAGTGTGTGTCCCAAGCACTACCTTAACTTACCCCTTAGGACAAGAAATAGTACCAGCCAAAAATGTTGTATGATCCACACCTGAAGTTTAGATTTAAAACTCTAGAATCCTAGTTTAAAAACATGTCTCTAATTTCCTTATGACAGTAGAGGTCTGATGTTTTTCGTTACCTGTAGTAAGAAAATGACATAGATAATCAATGTAATAACTTATTACAGTTGAGTTGCAACACCATAATGACTGCTCCCAGGAGAGAAGGCGAAAGCCAAGTCATGGAGTATCACTGCAGCTGCATTTTAAACAATACAAGAAATGGCTGGCTATTTGTTCCTATGATCTTTTTTTCTAAAATGAACAGTAATCAACATTAAGGAGAGATTTATGAAAATGTTGCTACTCATTCTTAACGATTGTTTTATTTTTTTGTTTGATTCATATTAATACTTTTTTGCAACAAATTGTTAATTCATTTTTATTGTGTTTAATTTTGCTCTGCAGATCAACTTTTATTATTCTTTTCTCCAACCATACCATTTCTCATGAAGCAATTAGTTAAGATGTTGATTGGAAAAGTTATAATGTGACCATGTATTATAAGGAATAAAATACTCTCTACTATATGGTTAAGGGATATTGCAAGGTATTTTGGAGTTGAATTACCTCATACATGAACTCAGCCTTTGTCCTCATTCCACTATATAGTCATGACATTCCTTCCTTGCAATATCCATATAATGCAGGGCCGGACTGGCTACCAGGCATTTTGGAATGCTGTTTGGCTGGGGGCTGATTTCGTTGATCGAGTCCTGCGTGTGCTGAACAAAATTCGCTTTGTTTTCTTTATTTCAAAGCACATGCAGGTCTCCATCAATGAAATCAGCCCCCACCGCAGTAAAATCAGGCCCCAGCTTGGCAGAATTCCAAAACACCTGTTGATAGTCCGGCCCTGATATAATGTACGGCAATGGATAACTTCTTCCATATACTGTCCAGTAATCTAAGTTCAAGTGAAATAATTCTTCACGTTCTCTATTTAACTGGCCTTCAGTAATAGAATTTCATGGCTACTTACTGACAGTAGTGGCTACAAAGGAAAAAGATTCTTTAGGCAAACAGAAGCTGTCCTAACAGAACCATCAATCAATCAATCAAGGAATTTGTAAAGCGCGCTACTCACCCGGAGGGTCTCAAGGTGCTGGGGGGAGGAGAGGGGGGTCCGCTACTGCTCGAACAGCCAGGTCTTGAGTTGCTTTCTGAAGGCGAGATGGTCCTGTGTCAGCCGGAGGTGGGTGGGGAGGGAGTTCCATGTCTTGGCTGCCAGATAGGAGAAGGATCTTCCTCCGGCGGTGGCTTTGCGAATTCGTGGTACGGTGGCGAGGGCGAGGCTGGCGGAGCGGAGCTGGTGGGTTGGTGTGTAGAATGCGAGGCGGTTGTTGAGGTAGATGGGGCCTGTGTCGTGGAGAGCCTTGTGTGCGTGGGTGAGGAGTCGGAATGTGATCCTCTTGTTGACGGGGAGCCAGTGCAGCTTTTTCAGAAGGGCAGAGATGTGGCTGTGGCGGGGGATGTCCAGGATGAGTCTTGCCGAGGCGTGCTGAATGCGCTGCAGTCTCTTCTGGAGCTTGGCTGTGGTTCCGGCGTAGAGGGTGTTTCCGTAGTCTAGGCAGCTGGTGACCAGGGCCTGGGTGACCGTCTTCCTGGTTGCGGTGGGATCCATCAGAAGATTTTTCGGAGCATGTGCAGGGTGTTGAAACAAGACGATGAGACGGCGTTGACTTGCTTGGTCATCATGAGGGAGGGGTCCAGGATGAAGCCCAGGTTGTGTGAGTGGTCTGTTGGTTTGGGGGCGGTGCCCAGGGCAGGTGGCCACCAGGAGTCGTCCCAGGCGGAGGGCGATGGTCCGAGGATGAGGACTTCCGTCGTGTCTGAGTTCAGTTTCAGCCGGCTGAGCTTCATCCATTCCGCGACGTCCTTCATTCCATCCTGTGGGCTGGCTCTGGCGGTGGCGGGGTCGTTGGTGAGGGAGAGGATCAGCTGTGTGTCGTCGGCGTAGGAGATGATGTTGAGGTTGTGTCTGCGTGCGATGGCCGCGAGGGGTCTCATGTAGACGTTGAAGAGGGTGGGGCTGAGCGATGATCCTTGCGGGATGCCGCAGATGACTTCGGTGGCCGCGGACCGGAATGGGGGGAGGTGGACTCTCTGGGTTCTACCGGCGAGGAAAAAGATGATCCATTCTAAGGCAGCCCCTTGGATTCCGGTGTTGCTGAGGCGTTGTATCAGGGTGCAGTGGCATACCGTGTCGAAGGCTGCCGAGAGGTCCAGGAGGATGAGTGTGGTGGTTTCCCTGTTGTCGAGCATAAACCTGATGTCGTCAGTAGCTGCGATGAGGGAGGTCTCGGTGCTGTGGTTAGCTCGGAAACCGGCCTGTGACGGGTCGAGGGATCCGTTTGTTTCGAGGAAGGCGGAGAGTTGTTTGTTGACCGTCTTCTCGATGACTTTGGCAGGAAACGCGAGGAGCGAGATGGGTCGGAAGTTCTTGAGGTCCGTGGGGTCCGCAGTGGTTTTTTTCAGGAGGGCGCTGTGTTCGGCGTGCTTCCAGCTCTCGGGGAAGGTGGCTGATGCGAAGGAGCTGTTGATGACGTCGCGGAGTTGGGGTGCGATGATGGAGTCTGCTTTGTTGAAGATGTGGTGTGGGCATGGGTCGGTGGGGGATCCGGTGTGGATGGTGCTCATGGTGCGGGCAGTGTCTTCGGTGCTGACCGGGTTCCAGGTGCAGAGGGTGGGGGTTGGGTGTGCTGGTTCGGTGGTAGGGTGGTTGATCTGTGCGCCGAAGCTGTCGTGTATGTTGGCGATCTTGCGGTGAAAGAGCGAGGCGAGGGAGTCGCAGAGGTCTTGCGAGGGTGTGATGTCGTTGTTGCAGGCGCTGGGGTTGGAGAGCTCTTTGACGATGCTGAAGAGTTCCTTGCTGTTGTGGGTGTTGTTATCCAGGCGCTGTTTGTAAGTGGTTATCTTGGCGGTACGGATCAGTTGGTGGTGCTTGCGGGTGGTGTTTTTGAGGGCTGTCATGTTCGCTGTTGTCTGGTTCTGGTGCCAGGTTCTCTCCAGGGAGCGGCAGGTTTTCTTGGAGTTTATGAGGTCGTTGGTGAACCACGAGGCTTTCTTGCTCTGGGGCCTGCTGGGTGGTTTCTTCTGTGGTGCGAGTTTGTCGGCGCAGTCGGTGATCCTTTGCACGAGGTTGCGGGCTGCTTCGTTGGGGTCCGTCGTGATGGTGGGAGGGTTCTGGCTGAGGGAGGTGGTGAGCTGGTCGGCGATGATATTGCTCCAGCTTCTGCGGGGGGCTTGTTGCGGGTGGTGGTGGGTTGTGGTTTTCTTGAAGGAGAAGTGGACGCAGCTGTGGTCTGTCCAGTGGAGTCCGGTGGAGTGGCTGAAGGAGACGTGCTTGCTGGAGGAGAAGACCGGGTCGAGCGTGTGGCCTGCGTAGTGGGTGGGGGTGTTCACCAGTTGCTTGAGTCCGAGGTTGGCGAGGTTGTCCAGCAGGGTGGTGGTGTTGCTGTCGTTGTTGTTCTCAAGGTGGAAGTTGAGGTCTCCTAGGAGGATGTAGTCTGGGGAGGCGAGGGCGTGCGGGCTTATGAAGTCTGCGATGGCTTCGCTGAATTGTGTGCGTGGTCCCGGGGGTCTGGAAACGAGGTTGCCTCTGAGGGTGGTCCTGGGGTCGGTGTGTATCTGAAAGTGAAGGTGTTCGGCGGCGGTGAGGGTGTCCTCCGAGTTGGTCGTGATGCGGATGGAGTTTTTGTGGACGATGGCGATGCCTCCTCCGGTTTGGTTGGCGCGGTCCTTCCGGGTGATCTTGTAGCCGTCCGGGATGGCTATGGCGATGTCAGGGGCTGAGGAGGCATTCATCCAGGTTTCCGTGAGGAAGGCGATGTCAGGTGTAGTTGTGTTCAGGAGGTTCCAGAGTTCCACTGCGTGTCTGTGGACTGAGCGGGTGTTGAGCAGGATGCACTTGAGGTGATTCTTGCTGGTGATAGGCTTGGCGGGTGCCGGCCCGGGACGGATGCAGGTGAATTTCCACTCCTGGCAGGTGAAGGGTCCGTGGGTGCGTTTCGGGGAGGCCAGGTAGCAGGCTGGGTTCCGGGCGGTGTCGAGTGAGCGGAGGGTGGCGGCGTCGTAGGTTCGTCGGGTACGTTGGCATCGTCGAGATCCAGGGTACCTGGCGCTGGGCGCGGTCCAGGCACGAACGGGTGTAAACGGGCTTGCCTTTGGCGCGCCTTCGGTGCATAATCGGCGCGCCCGCTGCGTGCGTCCGCTGCGCGGTCGCTCTGAGGGCATCATAAGTAAGGAGCCGGGGGGGAGGAGCAGCTGGGTGGCGGGAGCGGGCGGCGAATGGACTGGCGGGGGCGGGGCCGCAGGGAGGCAGCGGCTGGAAGAGTCTCGAGGTGGGTGGCTCAGCGGCGGCTGGGTCGTCCGAAATCAGCAGGCAGGAAGCGGCAACAGCGGGGGTCTTTGCAGCAGGCAGGCAGCAGTGCGTGGGGGCGACCTAGCCTTGTGACAGGCTCAGCGGTCGCTCCCTACTCCTGGGTCGCGGTCCCCTTAAGTAAGGAGCCGGGAGGGAGGAGCAGCTGGGTGGCGGGAGCGGGGCGGCGAATGGGCTGGCAGGGCGTGGGGCCGCAGGGAGGCAGCGGCGGGAAGAGTCTTGAGGTGGGCGGCTCAGCGGCGGCTGGGTCGTCCGAAATCAGCAGGCAGGAAGCGGCAACAGCGGGAGGCTTTGCAGTAGGCAGGCAGCAGTGCGTGGGGGCGACCTAGCCTTGTGACAGGCTCAGCGGTCACCTTCTCATCGATGAGCCACAACGATCTGTTTTTTTGCAGTTTTTTTATATAGCCTAAACTCGACCTGAAGGTATTGGAGCACTTTAAATAGGCACCAGTTACATTTCACAAAACAGACGCATTCGTTTTTAGTTGGCACAGGGAGATGTAGTGATATGCCCAGAATCACCGGATATTGAGCTGAAGCTGACATTTAAACAAACCTGCTTCCTCAGTTCCAAAGTCAGCAGCTCTGACCCTTATACCACATCCGCTCCCCTTGACCAGAGCAAGCAGTGTTGGACTTGCCTCTAGGGCAATAGGACTGTGCCAGAAGGACTGGTCGGAAGGGTCAATATGTGTGCTGTTTGTGTGGGTTTTTGTGGGCCTGCTTTATGGGCTGGTGGGCTCGTTTTTCTCAATCTGAACTTGGGAACAAGCACCACTTTAAAACATTTGCATCTGTATAGAGCAATGAACTAGCGCTCTGTAACGGTCTGGCATGTTGACACTAAACATATTATAACAAAGTACTAATGAATCACCAAACCACTGATTGTCTACGCAGTTGCCTCTTCCATAGCTTGCATGAAACAGGTTTAGGAAAGCGTTGAGAAACATATCCCACAAATATTTTTATTATTTTCAGAATAAAACGCTTGCTTCTTTAAAACCGTAAAAATGTCAAATGGAGGCGTAAATATTTGGACTCTGCTGAAAGGACTTGGAACTAGATAAGCCGGCCGGTATGTATTTTCTTTTAATTAATAATGCAGTGGTTACTGGTTTAAATTAAATAATGTGAAATACGATTAATTCGAATCTGTTAGTTCCAAAACCTTTTAAAAACATTTAAATTGACTGGGTGAGAGGTTCAGAAAATAGAAATTAAAACTATAGAATTGAAAAAAAACATTATAATAATTTAAAATGTGGTGGGAGGATAATTTGCGGGGAAAGAGTGAAAGTCAGATCTTTAAGGGTTAATGGGGGAACCAAGTGCACTCAACTAATTTGACTGAGTCAAAGAAATTGTAATTTATCCAAAATTGTTTTCATCTATTTATATCGAATTATTAACATTAAACTTTTTATTTATCTGTCGGGAAAGAGCAATGGGCTTGTTTTCCATAACTGCCAAAGATGGTCATCCGTTGTGTACTCTGCCTCTTTTACAACAGCAAATTAATGCTTTAAGGAGCCCTATCCTGCTGTAAAACAAATATTGTAATTCAGACATTTTTTTATTGGATTTTAATATTTAAATTCCTGTTGTGATCTAGTTTATAAATGTAATTTAATTGTAAAAGTATTCAAAAAGAATGTCTTAAGAGATGGCATTTTGGGTATGTAAGGGAAAGTGTTTTGCTGTTCGGAAATGTTAAGAAAAAGAGCATTTGCAGAAAATAAAATATGACATTGGCGAACATAATCTAGTTCAAGGTAAAGGGTCTGGCCGGGAACCATCCTCTAGAGCTATCTATATTGAAGTCCTAGCAGATGTACTTAAAAAAATAAACACACAAATACTACATTAATATTCTATGCTTTCAGAAAAATCCAACTCTAGGAGTTGTCTCGTCTGATATGGGCAGCAAGAATTCGCCCTCTTCAAGGCAGCACTCGCGCTCCTGCACTTAGCTGTTTTCCATATGTAAATTAAGGTGGGTGAAGGTTGTAAAGTGGGATTTGTAACACGGGGAGAACAATCAATTATTAATATCTCTGGGCCTTCCAAGGCTGGTTAGGCAGAACCATTTTCATTAGACATCTTCAGAGACTTCCATCGAGCGTGCATTGGTTCATGAAAATCACGATTACCACGTCACCAGAGCTCTCGGATGTGGGGGTGCTGCGCTGCCCTTTTCGACCAAGGCTTCGCCTCCAAGAACAACAATGAATCATGTCATGATTGAGAACCAGCCGCAGAGTCCTCTGATCGTTCGTCTCTCTGTGACATCACTTTTGGGTGAGATGTCCTGCCAATTGCAATCAACAGCTTAGGCATGCTCTGTTCTACTCGGACATTTACTTTTTGAACATTACTGGATGCTAAATGCATTTCTTAGAATTCTGCAATTTCTTGGTGAGAGGTAGCTTCGCAATCACACATTCATTGGTGTATGTGTCTATCCTGCAGGTGATTTGATGTTGCTTCTATTTTATACTATCGTCCTGATTTTATATTATTACCAATAGTGAAATAATTGATAATTATAGGCCACCATAGTGTCCACAATGACTCTGGCAATAGTTACCCAAGTCACATTACACTAATTTGTGGCATAAGTTTTATTATGGCTGTTGCTGGGAAAATAGCATGCATTACACCTACATAATATGACATGGGATACATTAGGGCAATTTACAAACATATCCCATTAATTGTATATTTTAAAATCATAAGTCACACCTGGGTGTGTTAATGGTAGCTCAAGAAGGCAGATGTTCCTAAGGTAGCGGTGTGGAAGTGCCACGTCTGTTTTCAGAATTCTGCATCTTAAATCCTTCCTCTGACTCTTAAATTCTTCCTGTATGAGGTCCCCGGATTTCGTTTGGTAATTCCCTTCCTCCAGAGTTACCAAGACCAGGAGTATCAGTAACTGCATTGCTTAGCAAAGTAAGTGCACCCATTTAACAATTTATTGACACTTATCGGCACCCATAAAGTTACATCTCAATGACTCAGGTTTAAATGCTGCTGACAATGTAGGAAACTGAATTAATAGGTTAAAAGCGGCTTTATTAAAAAGCAGTCCCAGACATGGTGGTCTGCTGAGCCCAGCAGGCCACCATCCCTGGGAAAGCTGTCATTTCCAATGGGCTCGCAAATTGCGAGAGGCTCATTAATATTAATGATCCTCACAATTTGCGACTCCATTGGCAATCGCAAACAGTGTGAAATACACTCTTGTACATCGGAACTTGTGCCTGGCTAATTGTGACATGCAAAAGAGACGCAATTTGTGATGCGCATGTAGAAGACAGAAAGTCTTTAAAGAAACTCTTGAGAGAGGAATGAATTCCAAGTATAAGTTTATTGTAGGTTTCCAATCACAGGAGGAGCGTCTCGTCAGCCAGGAGTCCAAGCGGTAACTGACTCCACAACGGACACCTGGCATCAGAAGGCGACTCCACATTTAAACCAATACATAAATACATTCTGAGCACATGCACAGGCATGTGCACACTAAATAGAATAGCTAGAATAGAACTATCAGTAACCAAGATACAAGATACAATACACTACATTACCTTCCCCCTTATACAGAACCAGAAAAACAAAGAAACCCAAAACTAAAAGGAAATAAACTCGTTGTATCTTGCAGGAGGTCTTCTAATGCGACCACTACGACTGCAAGACGGAACAGCAGGGGAAACTACAGAATCCAGAACAGGGGAGGGAACATTAGACATAACAGGTGTAGCAGAGGGGAGTTCATCACAAACTTGAACCATTTTTGGCTGGAGCCAATGAGACCAATCGCAACCCTCTTGAATGGATAAATTTTTCCTCCTAGAGATAAGGGCAGCTTGATCTGCAGTCAGCTTTGCCAGCTGTCTAACGTTCCACCAACCCTTGTCCCCCAGAAAAACTGCATTCTTACTGACTTTAAGAATCTGGACGGGACTTGAAAACATGGATAAGCCTTTTGCGACCTTATAGGGTTTCTTGATCATAACCCAATCTCCCACCAACATTTGAACCTCCTTTACACCCTTTGACCTGTCAAAATTTTCCTTCATAACAGCCTGTTTCCGCTTGACCGCAAGGTCCAGATCCTCACTAACAGGAGACACTTGAACACCCTCCACTTTCCTTAACCAAGCCGGAAACAAAGGAGAATGAAATTCCCTTCCCCGCAACAATTGAAAAGGGGACACTTGAGTTGTACAATGCGGTGATACGTTATAGTTCCAGATTTTCTTTTCCAAAAATTTAAAAACATCCACACCCGAAGCTATGGCTGTCTGAATTCCCTCTTTCAAAACTTTATTGCCCCGCTCCACCAGACCATTCGATGAAGGCGAATAAAGTGCCACTTTCAATTGCTTCACATCATGTGATTTCAAAAATCTACACATCTTGTCAGAGACAAAATGGGTCCCGTTGTCAGTCACCAAGGTGCGAGGGGCCCCTTCCAACAAGAACAGTCTCTCAAGGAAAGAAATGGTATTACTTGAATCTGGAGCCTCTACAAACCTATAATACATCCATTTAGAAAAATAATCCATCGCTAGGATAAGGTACCTCTTCCCTTCCGGAAGAACTTTATATGGGCCAGAGAAATCTAAAGCCACCTTCTCCCAAGCCATCCCCGGAAATTGAGAAGGTTGTAAAGGGGCCTGGTGAGTCTTCCAATGCTTATCAGACAAAAGACATTCTTCACAACTGTCCACCGTAGCTCTAACCTGTGAGTCAATACCTGGCCACCAATAATGAGCTTTGATTCTCATACAAGTCTTGGTCACACCAAGGTGACCCTCGTGTGCTAATTTGATAATCATGTTCCTTAAACCACTGGGAGGAACGAACTTATCACCCCTTAACAAAACCCCATCTTTGACTGAGAGCTCCTCTGCCACCTGAGCAAAATTCTTGAGGTCCCCCGACAGATTCCTAACATCTGGCCAAGTTTTAGCCGAAAACTCCAAGGCCTGTGACAAAACACCATCCAACTCACTAGCTTCATTCCAATCCTTTTCAGAAATGGCTGAACTCCACTCCTCCACAGCATCCACCAAAGAGACACATTCCACATCCTCCTCCACCAAGTCATCCTCATCATCCCTGTCCATCAACATCCTGGACAAGCAATCTGCCCTGAAATTTTTACCTCCTGTGATGTGCCTCAATTCAAAATTGAATTCTTGCAGTTTAGAAACCAATCTAGTCAGCCTAGGCGAAAGACTATTGGTACCAGAAACTTTGCTGAAAATAAACGAAAGTGGTTTGTGATCAGATAGCATAATAAACTTGCGACCCCAGATATACATTTTAAACTTTTGGGCCGCCCACACACAGGCCAACGCCTCCCTTTCAATCGTGCTGTAGTGCTTTTCAAAGTCCTTCAAAGATCTAGAAGCAAAAGCTACCGTGTGCTCTTTACCTTCTACCTGTTGACACAACACTGCACCAAGCCCTTTCATGCTTGCATCAACTGCAATAACGCACATAGAATCATCTCTAAACGCCTGGAGAGCACGTGCAGAGACAATTAAGTCCTTGATTTTAGCAAAAGTCTCATCCAACTCTTTTGACCAAACAAACTTTTGACCTTTCTTCAAAAGCAGTCTCAGAGGCTCCACGACCTGAGCGTACCCTTCGACAAATCTGGCATAGTACTCGGCTAGGCCCAGAAACGAACGTAAAGTGTCCTTATCACATGGAGGTTTGGCTTCCATTAACGCCCTAACGACAGAAAACTTAGGTCTAATGCCTGACTTTGAAATAGAATGGCCCAAATACTCTAACTCAGACACTCCAAACTTGCATTTGTCCTCCCTGACTGTCATACCCCTACTGCCAAGAATGGACAAAACCTTTTTAAGTAGCACATTGTGTTCCTCCATTGTCTTAGCAAAGACCAAAATGTCATCTAAATATGCTTGAACCCCCATCAGATCCCCGAACAAAGAGTCCATCAACCTTTGGAAAACGCTAGCTGCTGAAGCTAACCCGAATGGGAGCCTCAGAAACTTAAAAGCACCAAACGGGGTCACAAAGGTTGTTAACTCTTGAGAATCCTTGGACAAGGGAATCTGGTGGTAAGCGGATTTTAAGTCCAGCAAAGAAAACCACCTAGCGCCACCCAGATTCGCTAACAGCTCCTGAATTTTGGGGAGAGGGTGACAATCGATTTTGATGTTTTTATTGAGACCCCTGAGGTCCGCGCATAGCCTAATCTCATTATTTTTCTTGCGTGCTACGACGATGGGCGCAACCCATTGGGAGGATTCTGAAGGTTCTATAATCTTGTCTCTAACAAGATCCTCCAACATCTTTTTAAGTTCTGCCCTGACACTAAGGGGAACTGGGCGAACCTTATGAAAAACGGGTGATGCCCCGGGAATGAGTCTAATCTTGTGTTCTGCGCCAGTCACCAAACCAATTTTATTACTGAACACATCTTTAAACTCATTTAGCAATTCAGTTCTATCAATTTTTACCTCCTCAACAAAGCAAATGGGAAAGTCACGTACTTTAATTGGGTTCTCATCTCCCGGGACAAGATATAGGCCCATTTTGGCGAGGTCTTTCCAACCCACGATATCTTTCCCTTTAATAGCCACGTAGACTTTTGTAATAATGGACCTTCCCAGGACCTCTACGCTAGTTAAGAAAAAACCTAACATGTCAATATCTTTCTCCCCGAAAGCCTTAGAATTGACATCCGACTGACTTAACTTCACATTCCTTCCCCATTTATCAAAAAATGTAGAGTCCCTAAGTATAGTAATGGGAGCTCCAGAATCAGCCATTACCTGTAATTTAATATTGTCAATTACAGCTTCACACAAAGGTCCCTTAATAGGTTCAGAATCTTCACACTCAACCATTAACATTAGATTATCAAAGGTGTCACAACAGTCATTCATATCCACATAGTTGACTTTAACAGATTTCTTCTGAAATCTGCACACCTTTTGAAAGTGACCTATTTTTTTACACAAAACACAACGTTTATTCATGGCAGGACACCCTTTAAAATTCCCAATGTGGAATTTGGACCCGCATCTAAAACAAGAATTTTGCTTATTTGTATTACCACTAGATCTACTTGCTTGCCACTTTTCTTTAGCTTCTTTATTAGTAACAGCATATACACCATCTTCAGACACATCATCCGAAATAAAATTAACCTTAGTAACAGTATCCAACGCCATTGCCTTAGTAGAGGTTACTGACCTTTCGATACTTAGGCTAAGGTCAATAACCTCGGATAGTGAGGGATTCTTGCAACTAAGAATTCTTTCCTTTACTTTAGTGGAAGAACAATTAAACACAAATTGATCGCGGATATAATTGTCAAGTAAAGGACCAAAATCACAGGTGATAGCTAATACTCTCAGTGCAGAAATATATTCGTCAATTTTTTCGTCCTCCTTTTGTCTTCTTTTATAAAAATTGTGCCTCTCCAGCATGATGTTAGGAGATTCTTCAAATTGCTTTTTCAACCTGGCGATAGCCTCTATGTAAACATTCCATTCACTATCCCCTGAATGAGCAGCAGGAGGGGGAATGGGTACCAAACTCTTAAAAATACGTTGCGCAGCCAACCCAAGACTGCCAAAAAGAAGAGCAAACTTCCTAGGAGGCGAATAGTCAGAAGCATCAATCGCCAAAATGTGATTCTCAAATAAGCCAAACCACTCAGACCATAGTAAAGTAGGCTTCCCAGGTTTCTCAAGAAAAGGAGGGGGTTGTGTGACCTCCCTAACCGAGGCCATATTGCTAAAACAAAATATACAATGACAATAGCAAGATATGTACCGGGACCTCAAGAATTTTGCTCAGGTGGCAGAGGAGCTCTCAGTCAAAGATGGGGTTTTGTTAAGGGGTGATAAGTTCGTTCCTCCCAGTGGTTTAAGGAACATGATTATCAAATTAGCACACGAGGGTCACCTTGGTGTGACCAAGACTTGTATGAGAATCAAAGCTCATTATTGGTGGCCAGGTATTGACTCACAGGTTAGAGCTACGGTGGACAGTTGTGAAGAATGTCTTTTGTCTGATAAGCATTGGAAGACTCACCAGGCCCCTTTACAACCTTCTCAATTTCCGGGGATGGCTTGGGAGAAGGTGGCTTTAGATTTCTCTGGCCCATATAAAGTTCTTCCGGAAGGGAAGAGGTACCTTATCCTAGCGATGGATTATTTTTCTAAATGGATGTATTATAGGTTTGTAGAGGCTCCAGATTCAAGTAATACCATTTCTTTCCTTGAGAGACTGTTCTTGTTGGAAGGGGCCCCTCGCACCTTGGTGACTGACAACGGGACCCATTTTGTCTCTGACAAGATGTGTAGATTTTTGAAATCACATGATGTGAAGCAATTGAAAGTGGCACTTTATTCGCCTTCATCGAATGGTCTGGTGGAGCGGGGCAATAAAGTTTTGAAAGAGGGAATTCAGACAGCCATAGCTTCGGGTGTGGATGTTTTTAAATTTTTGGAAAAGAAAATCTGGAACTATAACGTATCACCGCATTGTACAACTCAAGTGTCCCCTTTTCAATTGTTGCGGGGAAGGGAATTTCATTCTCCTTTGTTTCCGGCTTGGTTAAGGAAAGTGGAGGGTGTTCAAGTGTCTCCTGTTAGTGAGGATCTGGACCTTGCGGTCAAGCGGAAACAGGCTGTTATGAAGGAAAATTTTGACAGGTCAAAGGGTGTAAAGGAGGTTCAAATGTTGGTGGGAGATTGGGTTATGATCAAGAAACCCTATAAGGTCACAAAAGGCTTATCCATGTTTTCAAGTCCCGTCCAGATTCTTAAAGTCAGTAAGAATGCAGTTTTTCTGGGGGATGAGCACATGCACAGGCATGTGCACACTAAATAGAATAGCTAGAATAGAACTATCAGTAACCAAGATACAAGATACAATACACTACATTACCTTCCCCCTTATACAGAACCAGAAAAACAAAGAAACCCAAAACTAAAAGGAAATAAACTCGTTGTATCTTGCAGGAGGTCTTCTAATGCGACCACTACGACTGCAAGACGGAACAGCAGGGGAAACTACAGAATCCAGAACAGGGGAGGGAACATTAGAAATAACAGGTGTAGCAGAGGGGAGTTCATCACAAACTTGAACCATTTTTGGCTGGAGCCAATGAGACCAATCGCAACCCTCTTGAATGGATAAATTTTTCCTCCTAGAGATAAGGGCAGCTTGATCTGCAGTCAGCTTTGCCAGCTGTCTAACGTTCCACCAACCCTTGTCCCCCAGAAAAACTGCATTCTTACTGACTTTAAGAATCTGGACGGGACTTGAAAACATGGATAAGCCTTTTGCGACCTTATAGGGTTTCTTGATCATAACCCAATCTCCCACCAACATTTGAACCTCCTTTACACCCTTTGACCTGTCAAAATTTTCCTTCATAACAGCCTGTTTCCGCTTGACCGCAAGGTCCAGATCCTCACTAACAGGAGACACTTGAACACCCTCCACTTTCCTTAACCAAGCCGGAAACAAAGGAGAATGAAATTCCCTTCCCCGCAACAATTGAAAAGGGGACACTTGAGTTGTACAATGCGGTGATACGTTATAGTTCCAGATTTTCTTTTCCAAAAATTTAAAAACATCCACACCAGAAGCTATGGCTGTCTGAATTCCCTCTTTCAAAACTTTATTGCCCCGCTCCACCAGACCATTCGATGAAGGCGAATAAAGTGCCACTTTCAATTGCTTCACATCATGTGATTTCAAAAATCTACACATCTTGTCAGAGACAAAATGGGTCCCGTTGTCAGTCACCAAGGTGCGAGGGGCCCCTTCCAACAAGAACAGTCTCTCAAGGAAAGAAATGGTATTACTTGAATCTGGAGCCTCTACAAACCTATAATACATCCATTTAGAAAAATAATCCATCGCTAGGATAAGGTACCTCTTCCCTTCCGGAAGAACTTTATATGGGCCAGAGAAATCTAAAGCCACCTTCTCCCAAGCCATCCCCGGAAATTGAGAAGGTTGTAAAGGGGCCTGGTGAGTCTTCCAATGCTTATCAGACAAAAGACATTCTTCACAACTGTCCACCGTAGCTCTAACCTGTGAGTCAATACCTGGCCACCAATAATGAGCTTTGATTCTCATACAAGTCTTGGTCACACCAAGGTGACCCTCGTGTGCTAATTTGATAATCATGTTCCTTAAACCACTGGGAGGAACGAACTTATCACCCCTTAACAAAACCCCATCTTTGACTGAGAGCTCCTCTGCCACCTGAGCAAAATTCTTGAGGTCCCCCGACAGATTCCTAACATCTGGCCAAGTTTTAGCCGAAAACTCCAAGGCCTGTGACAAAACACCATCCAACTCACTAGCTTCATTCCAATCCTTTTCAGAAATGGCTGAACTCCACTCCTCCACAGCATCCACCAAAGAGACACATTCCACATCCTCCTCCACCAAGTCATCCTCATCATCCCTGTCCATCAACATCCTGGACAAGCAATCTGCCCTGAAATTTTTACCTCCTGTGATGTGCCTCAATTCAAAATTGAATTCTTGCAGTTTAGAAACCAATCTAGTCAGCCTAGGCGAAAGACTATTGGTACCAGAAACTTTGCTGAAAATAAACGAAAGTGGTTTGTGATCAGATAGCATAATAAACTTGCGACCCCAGATATACATTTTAAACTTTTGGGCCGCCCACACACAGGCCAACGCCTCCCTTTCAATCGTGCTGTAGTGCTTTTCAAAGTCCTTCAAAGATCTAGAAGCAAAAGCTACCGTGTGCTCTTTACCTTCTACCTGTTGACACAACACTGCACCAAGCCCTTTCATGCTTGCATCAACTGCAATAACGCACATAGAATCATCTCTAAACGCCTGGAGAGCACGTGCAGAGACAATTAAGTCCTTGATTTTAGCAAAAGTCTCATCCAACTCTTTTGACCAAACAAACTTTTGACCTTTCTTCAAAAGCAGTCTCAGAGGCTCCACGACCTGAGCGTACCCTTCGACAAATCTGGCATAGTACTCGGCTAGGCCCAGAAACGAACGTAAAGTGTCCTTATCACATGGAGGTTTGGCTTCCATTAACGCCCTAACGACAGAAAACTTAGGTCTAATGCCTGACTTTGAAATAGAATGGCCCAAATACTCTAACTCAGACACTCCAAACTTGCATTTGTCCTCCCTGACTGTCATACCCCTACTGCCAAGAATGGACAAAACCTTTTTAAGTAGCACATTGTGTTCCTCCATTGTCTTAGCAAAGACCAAAATGTCATCTAAATATGCTTGAACCCCCATCAGATCCCCGAACAAAGAGTCCATCAACCTTTGGAAAACGCTAGCTGCTGAAGCTAACCCGAATGGGAGCCTCAGAAACTTAAAAGCACCAAACGGGGTCACAAAGGTTGTTAACTCTTGAGAATCCTTGGACAAGGGAATCTGGTGGTAAGCGGATTTTAAGTCCAGCAAAGAAAACCACCTAGCGCCACCCAGATTCGCTAACAGCTCCTGAATTTTGGGGAGAGGGTGACAATCGATTTTGATGTTTTTATTGAGACCCCTGAGGTCCGCGCATAGCCTAATCTCATTATTTTTCTTGCGTGCTACGACGATGGGCGCAACCCATTGGGAGGATTCTGAAGGTTCTATAATCTTGTCTCTAACAAGATCCTCCAACATCTTTTTAAGTTCTGCCCTGACACTAAGGGGAACTGGGCGAACCTTATGAAAAACGGGTGATGCCCCGGGAATGAGTCTAATCTTGTGTTCTGCGCCAGTCACCAAACCAATTTTATTACTGAACACATCTTTAAATTCATTTAGCAATTCAGTTCTATCGATTTTTACCTCCTCAACAAAGCAAATGGGAAAGTCACGTACTTTAATTGGGTTCTCATCTCCCGGGACAAGATATAGGTCGTACATCTGGCCCCATGAGCCCTCATTTAGAGTCTGGCAAGAGGTCCACTGTCCCACAAGACAAGCAGAGGCCATGCTCTCTGATCCTCTGGTGGGGGGACCACCTACAGATTTGGAAATTCCCATCTTTCTGGTGGGAGAATCCTGTGCCTCAGCGAAGGTTCTACTATTGTGGCTCCTTTAAAGGCGCTAATTCTTCAGCAAACTGGTGCCATATTTGTTGTGCCTGCTCTGCAGATCTTTTTGTTCTGCAGGAGGAAACTCCCGCAGTGAGCAAAAGCAGGAGTTTTCACACTGCATGTGGGTGAGTGCACTGAGGCTCTGCCCCTTGGGTCCCAGTGGCTCTACATCGCTAAATAGAGCTGGGAAATCACAAGTTTTGGATGAACTATACATCCACCATTTTATACCAAATGCACCATTCCACCGAAATGACTAAGGGCCTGATTACGATCTTGGCGGGTACGGTTAATCCATCACAAGCGTGACGGATATCCTATCCGCCAAATTACAATTCCATTATATCCAATAGAACTTGTAATTTGGTGGACAGGATATCAGTCACATTTGTGATGGAGTATCCCATCCACCATGATGGTAATCAGGCCTATAGTCTGAATGTAGAACAAGGGAATAGAGCCAATCAAGGAAATAATGTCATTCGCAAAGCGATCTATGAGGCTACAAAATCCACTCTTGTCCCAGTCTGAGTTTTTGGTACGGAGACTGAAGGCTTCAGCAGGTTCTTAATAACAGTGAATCCAACTTCAAGGTACTCTTGCTGACTTCACATTCTGCCTAAATCATTTGGAGGACTTTAACTGATGACAGCAAGGCCTGTCTGACCTAATTGACTGTTTTTGCTTCAGTCTTTAAAAATCTATACATTTTGTTCGAGTAATCCTGCTTTAACTATTTTTATTCTATTTTTTGCGTTTTAACCCCTTCCACGCTCATGACGAGCTGGGCTCGTCATGGTGTAGCCTCCTCGCATGCTGATGACGAGCCCAGCTCGTCATGTAACATGGGTTTTTAAAAATCTCAGCATACGGCCGTAATTACAATAGCCCCCATGAGGTTAAAATTGTTTTGTTTTTGGCTGTTGGGAACCTCCACATAGAGGGCTGCCATTGTTTCAGTGTAACAGCGCTCAAACCTAGTTTTGGCCGAGCAGTGGGCGGTTTGTTTATTGGGATTAAGATTTTGGCTGTTGGCACAATCAGAGATTTGTCTAGTTAGAATCCGAATATACAAATTCTTGAATACAAGTTAAAGACCCAGATTTATTTAATCAATTTTTATAATAATGATTTTTACTGTGTACCTAACAAGAATTTTTAGACACTGTCAAAGACCTTACACAATCTGGAATTTAGTCCACAGACTGACGCTGGGTCAGGGATCTTAATTGGGGGTGACTTCAATGCAAAGTTACTAAAGAATTATGGGACTGAGGATAGGACCCACTTAGATCAAGCGGAACGAAGGGGCATTGAACTAGCCAACATACTAACTGAATTTACCCTTGGTGATGCCATGGTAACAGGCCAGAATCCCAGTGCTTCTCATGCTCCTACGTTCAGAGGTAGGGACAGTAGTTCCATCATTGGTTATATCTTTATGTCGCCCCACTTAATAGATTGTGTAGTAAAGTCTACGGTGATGGAGACATCATTTGGCGATCACAACCCGCTAACAGTAACTTTGAAATTTGCCCCTAGTTCGGTTTACACGAACCTAAATGGCGCAAGGGATATCACACCCTCGGCCGACGGATTGCGATTAAAATGGAGGGGGGTTGACAGCGGGGCAATTTTGGATAGTGTACAAACTAAATACCCGCATCTGATTAAGTCCTGCTCATCCATGGACGATAATCACCACAGGATAATTACCGACTTTGGCAAACTATGTTCAACCATAAAAACACTCTTGTCAGTCCCGTTACCTAAGGAAGGGAAAGAACCAAGGTGGTTTGATTCAGCTTGTTCATTGACAAATAGGGAATTAAGAAGGGCATTTACCACTAAACCCAGGTGTATAACGACTGTCCAGACAGCCAGGAAACAGTACAAATTTAAAATAGCAGAAAGAAAGGCTGCACTACTCTCGGAACAGTGGGAATCGCTGGTCGCCAGCGCAAATCTGGGGGGCAGCGGGCCCTTCTGGTCTGCAGTCAGGAAAACAAGGGAAATGGGTAAAAAGCTTACACCAATTAGCTGCA
This sequence comes from Lissotriton vulgaris, assembly GCF_964263255.1. Taxonomy (NCBI): domain Eukaryota; kingdom Metazoa; phylum Chordata; class Amphibia; order Caudata; family Salamandridae; genus Lissotriton; species Lissotriton vulgaris. The sequence goes on along the minus strand of NC_141689.1, from coordinate 313,725,862 downwards.
ATATAACTAGTAGTGTATGGGAGGCCCATTTCTCTAAAATCTATGCTGCTCCACCTGAGGAGTCGATGACTCTCAGCCCAGGACAGTTGCGTGGCCTACAGATTGATGCCCACGAAGTAGAAATAGCTATAAAAGAGAGTCTTGGAAACAAGGCACCTGGCCCTGATGGTTTGCCCATTGATATCATTAAGTATAGCCTGGATTTATGGGCACCAATTCTTCTTAATGTCTTTAACAGTTTGCCAACAGCCCCTATGCCCACTACTTGGGGAACAAGTACCATCGTCCCAATCTTTAAAAAGGGAGACAGGTCGGACCCAGTCAACTATCGTCCGATCTCCCTCTTGGATAACACCTTAAAAATTTTGGGGCGAATAATCTATAATAGGGTGCTCGAATGGGCTGAAGACACAGACTTACTGGACCCCTGTCAGATGGGATTCAGGAGCGGGGTGGGGTCAGTGGAGCAATGCTCGAACCTAAAACTGATAATTGACAAGTATAGCATTGCTCGATCATCCCCCACTTACCTTGCTTTTATGGATCTTTCATCCGCTTTGATCTAGTGAACAGATCTAAACTTTGGACCATCTTATTGAATTACGGGCTAGACGAGGCTCTTGTTAGCTTCCTGGCTTATCTCCATACTGATCTCAAAGCACAGGTCAGGATTGGGATGGGCGGAGAAGTTTCCGGAGCTATCGATATGCAGCAAACCCTGGAGGGGGGGCGCTCAGAAACAGAGATAGATATGGATAGCGTGCAGGAAAAGCATGATGAGGATAGTTTCTTTTCACCAGTGGAAGGGACGGATGAAACAACCGATTCTGAGCAAACAGAAGGCTCATCTAGCGAAGGCAGTCCCCCTTATACCGCAGATACGCTAAAAAAGGCACCCAGGCTACATAGGAGGTCTTTACAGTTGGGCCAAAGTTGCCGGGAGAGTGAGTCAGACACTAGTAATAACCTCCAGTGGGACTATTCTGGGGTCACCACAGGTTCTCAGAGGCAAGAATTAGGGAACACACTGGTGGATACAGAGAATACAACACCCCCTTCTAACTCTTTGATCTATGCTATGCTGAAGTCTATACAGAGCGAAGCCCGGCAAGAGCATAAAAGAGCGCAGCTAGCAACGAAAAAAATACAAGGGGCTATTCGTAAACTGCATAATCCATCTTGTCATACAATCAATGTAGCCCCTATCGTACAACAAACCTCTATTAAAAGTCCAGATATTGGGTTTCTTAACCCTCTGGTGAATTTGAACCTCAAGTACCAGTGGATTGTGGTCCGAAATCACCCTGGGGTATTTAACTATGCTAGATCCTTGTATTAAACTTGAAGAAATAAAAAAATTATTTAATCGAGAATGAGTTTTGTGAGGCGCAGAAAAAAAAGTGTATCCGGGATCGCTACTTCTGAAATAAGCCCAGGTGTCGATCAGACCATGTAATTCTAACATTTGCATTAAAGACTTATAAACTTTGGGTTTCCGACCCTTATATTCCTTGTATGGATATCTCAAATGTTCACTTCCTATATTAATATTGAAATTCCCACACAGTATAATTGGGGCGGGCCACCCTACAAGTTCTACCCTGAGCCCATTATACAGTTCCGGATCATCTAATATCGGTCCAGCGGTAAAGCTTGTGCAGAAGTTATTGCTAGGACTGCTGCATTAGAGGAACGAATTGTTGATGTTGATGCAGGGCTGGAGACGGTTGAGACGAAAATTTCCTCTAATGATGAAAGATACTCGGACATTTTGTGGAAACTTGAGGAGTCCGAAAATAGGCTTCGAAGGAACAACTTATGCCTTTTGGGTATCGAAGAAAAAGCGGAGGGCGAGGTTTTTTTTTAGGATTTGTTTTGAAACTATTTAAAGCTGCATTTCCAGAGCTGGCCCAGTGGTCTTGGGAGTCAGAAATTCAAAGAGTTCATCGTTTCCCAATGATGCTTAGAAGACAGGGTGGGGGGGGAGCAAAAACCTAGGGCCATTTTGATTTTTTTGTCAATTTTTTGTTAAGACAAGCGATTTTTGAGAAAGCACGACCAGACGCCAGAAGGACTGCGGAAGGCCACACCTTTTTTGTAAGACCAGATTTTTGCCACACCACTGTGGAGAGGAGATGGCGGTTGCGACAACTGATTGCCCCATTTCAAAAAAAGAGGTGTGAGGTTTTTTTGATGAACCCGGCCAGGCTGAAGGTGATACATCAAGGAAAAGTAAGGGTCTTCACATCGGAAATTCAAGCTGAGAGCTACTTAAAAGAATTGCAAGACTGACAAGAGATATTGGCTTGGCCAGTGATTTAGCTGCATGGTTATAAGAGTGTTGTTGCTTTTCCTTGTTCCTTCTTCATTTTGTGATCCCCCTAGGACTTGTAAGGGAAAAAAAATGTGTATTTTGGGGATATTGGGATACAGTGATTTTGCTGTTCGAGCTGTTTATAATCTAGATGGTATGGACTGAGAGGGCAGCCTCTTTTTGCTTTCTCTACTCCCTCTCCTATGGTTTAAGGATTGTCGGCCCTTGGGAGATCAGGGGGTGAGGGTGATCGGTTCGTCATGGCGAGGGGGAGGGGGGCGGTTTCGAAATTGTTATAGGATGCAGAGTTGTGTTTTGTTAAAAGCCCTTTTTTTTGGAATGGGTGCTAATGATTTGGTTGGAAAGCGCAATTATCAGGGATGGCTAATGTCAGGATCGCTTCAATAAATATTTGCGGGCTCATTGACCCCTGTAAGCGGCGCCAGTTTAGAGAAGATATCCGCTATCTAAACCCTGATATAATCTGTCTCCAAGAGACACATATTGAAAGCTCCCGTCACAAGTGTCTGGAGTTTGAGGGTTTCCAACTGGTTGCATGGACCAGATTAGAAGCAAAAACCAAAGGAGTGGCAGTATTGGCCCGTTGGGGACTGATAGATGTCACTCGCTCACTGGTGGATTCATATGGTCGCTGGGTTATAGTTCAAGGCAACATTCAGAGTCGGCATTTTACACTCTGCTCTGTTTATGGACCGATATTAGATGATCCGGAACTGTATAATGGGCTCAGGGTAGAACTTGTAGGGTGGCCCGCCCCAATTATACTGTGTGGGAATTTCAATATTAATATAGGAAGTGAACATTTGAGATATCCATACAAAGAATATAAGGGTCGGAAACCCAAAGTTTATAAGTCTTTAATGCAAATGTTAGAATTACATGGTCTGATCGACGCCTGGGCTTATTTCAGAAGTAGCGATCCCGGATACACTTTTTTTTCTGCGCCTCACAAAACTCATTCTCGATTAGATTATTTTTTTATTTCTTCAAGTTTAATACAAGGATCTAGCATAGTTAAATACCCCAGGGTGTTTTCGGACCACAATCCACTGGTACTTGAGGTTCAAATTCACCAGAGGGTTAAGAAACCCAATATCTGGACTTTTAATAGAGGTTTGTTGTACGATAGGGCTACATTGATTGTATGACAAGATGGATTATGCAGTTTATTACGGAGAACACAGGGAGTACTAATATACAGAATATCTGGGATACATTGAAGGCGGGAATAAGGGGTGAGACTACACGGTATGGATGGGAGAGTCAGAGAAGAGAGAAAATAAAATTGCAGGAACTTTACGAGAAGCTTGAAAAGGCCGAGTTAACCCTAGTAAAAACGTTAGCCGATGGAGGCATTGGGGATGTTGCCCAAACACAAATCACTATTGCTGAAGCAGCTATAACAGAACTATCTCAGAGGAAAGCGGCAGCTAAGTTTGTGGCGTGGCAATCCAAGGTATATGAAAACAATGAGAGAGCGGGACAACTGTTAGCGGTTAGAACCAAAGAGAGAGAAGCAGCGTCTCGTATTAAAGAAATTCTGGACCCCGATGTGGGGTTAGTTTCAGATGTAGAGGCTATTGCTGTAGCTTTCCAAAAGTTTTATCAAAAATTATATAAGGAAGATATTACTGACAATGGGGGTCTGCTAAAAGAGATACAAAAAGATCTTGATGATATAGAGGTGGGGGGGTTAACGCAGGATGAAGTAGCAATGTTGGAGGCTGAACTCTGTATAGAAGAAATAGGGACGGTTGTTGATGCTATTCCAAGAGCCAAAGCCAGATTTTTTACCTGGAGAATTCTACAGGACCTTTAAAGTACAACTGGCACCTTTAATGCTGGAGGTATTCTCACAGGTTGTTAAGGAGGGTAAGCCTCCGGAATCCTGGTGAAAGCAAGGATAGTGACTTTTTTAAAAAAAAGGGAAAACACCGGCCGATACAGGGTCTTATCGACCGATAACATTAATAAATAGCGATATAAAATATATTCTAAAATCTTTGCTAATCGGCTTGCTAGAGTAATTAAAAAACTGGTTACCCCTCAACAACATGGTTTTGTGCCAGGTAAAGAAACCATTGCACATATCCGCCGCACGATAACGCTCTTTGACTATACTAAGGTGACAGTAGACCCTATGGCTTTGATTCTGCTGGATGCGGAGAAAGCCTTTGATAGGGTCTCCTGGCCTTTTTTATAGGCCGCTCTCCAGCATTATGGTATAGGAGAGAAGTTTATTGGTGCTTTAAAGAATATGTATGCACAACCTATAGCTGAGGTTTCAATCATGGGGATTCAATCGGGGATAATCAACATAAGTCGAGGAACTAGGCAGGGGTGCCCCTGTTCTCCCCTTTTGTTTTCGATATATAGCGATCCTTTAATTAGGAAAATTGTAAATGAAGCATCCATCCGACCAGTACACGCTAAAGGAGGCGATACAAAAATCCTTGGATATGCTGATGACCTCGCCATTTTAACAGACTCTACATTGTCAGCTTTTCAAGGAATTCAAATGCTAACTTCTCAATTTGGGGCAATTTCTGGGTACCACTTAAACGAGGCCAAGACACAAATTATTTGTAATGAAAAAATTGATTGGATAGACCCCCACATTGTAGGACAAGCTAAATATCTGGGGATAGAGATAGATGCAAATCCTGATGAGCTAGTCGAATTAAATTTAGGTCCTTTAATTCGGAAATTAGACGTAGAGGCGCAACAAATTAATTCTTTACATCTGACCCTATTGGGCAGATGCAACGTAATTAAAATGATTTTCCTACCTAAGATTTTGTTTTGTCTAAGAGCTATCCCACTACCAATTGACTCTAGCTGGTTTAAGAAATTCGACCGGATAATTTCATGGTTTTTATGGGCCGGCAAACGACCAAGAAGGGCTTTGAAATATATGACTCTCCCTAGAGACAGAGGGGGTTGGGCGGTACCAAATCTACAGGTTTACTATTTTGCAATTACACTAAGACGTATTACTGATTTACTGGATATGGAGATGTCAGATTGTGATGATATTTCGATCTAATTTTAGGATCTACTGCACAGGGACTTTTGTTTAGACAAATTGATTACTCGTATTTTAAGCGGGTGAGGTTCAAGGAACTTTTGGGTGCATATAAAGTATGGGTGTCTGTTATGGCAGGGTTTTTGGCTCTATTTAGCAGTGATATAGATCTTAGTCTTGCTCACATCTATTCTTAGCTTGTGTTGGCCCTTTTAAGCCCTTTCTTCCAGACCTAGAAGAGGATAGCTGCTTAATATGATGATAGATCCTTTATTCTTGACTTTAACCTGTCTATTGCCTATTGGCTTTGACATACTTGACACATTGGTATGGTTTATGTAGGTATTCTGGCAGAGCTAAGGGGCATTTCATCCCTTTCAGGCCTACAGGCCTAGAGCTAGAGGGACTCCATCTTGATGAAGCTGAGAGGCTTTTCAGGGTAAAGGCAATGTTTATAGTTAAGGCTGTTGTGTGCTAGAGGAAAATCCAGTTAGGACTGCTTCTTATCCGAGGAATGTGTTTTTCTCTTGGGCCCAGACGTAACATGCAGAGGCGCACTGCGGTTGCGTGGAAGCCTGGGAGCTGGCACAGGAATTCGGTAAGAGACAGCCCTCTGTTGGAAATTTCCATGAGGGGAGAGGAATCCATATTAGTGAGCTACAGGAGAGGAGGAGTGGTCAGTTCAGCTTGGAGTTCAGTTCAGCGTGGTGCTCAGTACAGCTGGGAGCTTAGTTCAGCTTGGAGCTCAGAACAGCTTGGAGAGAGAGAGAGAATGTCTGCTGGAGCTGCAGAATAGAGTGCAGTTCTTGAATGGAGAAAGAAGGCAGACGATTGCTGAAGATGAGGAGAGAGAGAGCAGTGCAGAGGGCATCGAAGAAGGCTGTCAGCTGGAGCAACTGAACCAGAGGCGTGGTGATGTGGTGAAGGAGGGAGAGACAGAGAGAGCCCTAATCCCACCAGAGGCAGAGAGAGAGCCCTGATCCCACCAGAGGCAGAGAGAGAGAAATCTTCCTTCTAATAGGTGAGGTAGTCTGAATTAGTTACACTTACACTTACACCTTAATCTTGTCCTTATTCCCTAAGCTATTGTATGTTTTATTCTTTTCTCTTTCAGCGGTGTGTGCTATCTATAGTCTTTGTCAGTTACAGATCTGTGTAAGTGTTTATATTGTTCTAATAAAATAACCCCCAGTTTGTAGTAAACTGGCATGTGTCTTACATTCTTGTTCAATCTAGGTAAATGTATCTCCTAGGTGTTTACTATTTTGTTATGAATGGATGAGTAACCCCAATCAGGTAAGTGGTGATCACATAAATAGGGAGTGAGTGGACCTATGATGCCAAGAATAAGAGGTACATTATATTAATTGGCTAACTCCTAATATTGTAGTAGCAAGCCCTTAGTGAATAGGGAGAGAGACTTCCCAACATATAACTGAAGGTGTTCATAGGAATGTGGTCGTCGTTGATATGCGGCGTTAGTGAGAACGCTGGGTTGGATACCAGCGTGTATACCCACAAGATTGTGGCTTGCATAAGTGAGAGCGTCAGGTGGGAGACTGGCGTGTAGGTTTGCCGGATTGCGAACCGTTTGGAAAAGAGAGCATTGTGTTCTGCAGGCCCATGTGTAGACGCACCGGATTGTGTGTCATATCTGCCCTAGGGTAGACCGGTCTGGGTCGGGGTGGCCGCGAGACCAACTGATGTGAATATAAGTGTGGTGTAGGGTATGGATATCCCTAGTAATCAGTGAGTATTCTTAGTATCCCTATAGATTTAGTGGTGTTTTTAATAATATGAGCTTGTATATTGCGAGTTCCCCATCCTCAGGTAGGTACCCAGGTGCCTGGATGGATGGTCCTGAGGAGGGTGGTGGTTACGTTCTGGCTGGGTTGGAGGGGCCCCTAGGGGCTGATCCCATCTAATCAGAAAATCCAGCCATAACAGTGTCAGTCCGGAAAATGTTTGATATTGGTAGATTACATATATATTCTCCATTTGCAGATAATTTGCTATTTCCAGATATTTTTCGGGATGCTTTTTTCAGGGTCTGGCTCTCTCAGGGGGTTAGGAGGATTGGGGACATAGCTTCTATATCAGGATTGATGAGTTTCGAAGAAATTAAAACAAAACATGGATTATGTAATAGACTATTTTTTAAGTTTCTACAGATTAGGAACTTTTTTAGTAGAAAGACAACATTCTGGGCTCCTAATACGGTAACTGAAGCTTTAAAAGGGGGTCAAACAGCTTTATCCCCGATTTATAAAATGTTGATTGCAAGGAAGTCTGATGATTTAAATAAGCATTTTGTACGCTGGAATTCTGGGGTTCAAGCTGAGCAGGGGGCTTGTGAAGATGCACTTTTTTTTAGTCAATCTTTTTTTTTCTCTGCCAATCTGCAAGTACAATGTTTTAAAACCTGGTGTAACCTGTATATTACCCCTGCCAGAATATTTAAATGGGGTGGTACTGCGGGGATAAACTGCCCACGATGTGGGGAACTAGCGACAGATAGTGTGCATATGCTTGCGTCCTGACCTGAAGTTGCTCCTCTAGTACAAAAAGTGGAGCAGTATTTGGGTCAAACGTTTGGCTTCGACGTAGTTTTGACACCTCAGGCTATCATGCTTGGGATTATCGAGCAAAATATGTCTGAACCCGAACGGAAGCTGATTTTTATTGCAATGATTGTTTTTAGACTATGTTTAACTACTGTCTGGCTTGACCCTATTCCCCCAAATGTACATGTCTGGCTGAGTAAATTTATTAATACGTACAACTGGGAAATTTCTGTATTTAAAAGGAGAGGAGCTAGAGCCCGGAGAGATGGGGAGCGGATGTGGGAACCTTTATCCACATGGCTTGAATACAGATAATAATGATTTTTTTTTGGTTGGCTTTTTCATGTCTTTGTCTCCATTTATGTATACATATGTATTGGGGCTGCATTGCTTTCTTATCCCTGTATTCCTTGTATCAAATGGCCGGTCAATTTTTTGTTTGGCTCTTTTCTCTCCTCCGACGAACCGACTGGGGTGGGGAGTGGCTGGGGGGAGTATAATTTGAAAAACGGAGATGTGACATGTGGGAACAATTTGTATTGAAATTGAGCTGTTTTGTTTCTATGGTAATACATGTCTTATTTCCTAATAAAAAATTCAAAAGAAAAAAAAGAAATTGGCGAACATAATCTAGTTCAAGGCAAAGGGTCTGGCCGGGAATCATCCCCTAGAGCTATCTATATAGAAGTCCTAGCAGATGTACTTAAAAAAATAAACGCACAAATACTACATTATTATTCTATGCTTTCAGAAAAATCCAACTCTAGGAGTTGTCTCGTCTGATATGGGCAGCAAGAATTCGCCCTCTTCAAGGCAGCACTCGCGCTCCTGCACTTAGCTGTTTTCCATATGTAAATTAAGGTGGGTGAAGGTTGTAAAGTGGGATTTGTAACACGGGAAGAACAATCAATTATTAATATCTCTGGGCCTTCCAAGGCTGGTTAGGCAGAACCATTTTCATTAGACATCTTCAGAGACTTCAATCGAGCGTGTATGGGTACATGAAAATCACGATTGCCACGTCACCAGCGCTCTCGGATGTGGGAGTGCTGCGCTGCCCTTTTCGACCACGGCTTCGCCTCCAAGAACAACAATGAATCATGTCATGATTGAGAACCAGCCGCAGAGTCCTCTGAGCGTTCGTCTCTCTGTGACATCACTTTTGGGTGAGATGTCCTGCCAATTGCAATCAACAGCTTAGGCATGCTCTGTTCGACTCGGACATTTACTTTTTGAACATTACTGGATGCTAAATGCATTTCTTAGAATTCTGCAATTTCTTGGTGAGAGGTAGCTTCGCAATCACACATTCATTGGTGTATGTGTCTATCCTGCAGGTGATTTGATGTTGCTTCTATTTTATACTCTCGTCCTTATTTTATATTATTACCAATAGTGAAATACTTGATGATTATAGGCCACCATAGTGTCCATACATAATGACTCTGGCAAAAGTTACCTTAGTCACATTACACTAATTTGTGGCATAAGGTTTCTTATGGCTGTTGCTGGGAAAATAACAAGCATTACACCTACGTAATACGACATGGGATACATTAGGGGCAATTTACAAACATTCCCCATTCATGTTATTTTAAAATCATAAGTCACACATGGGTGGCTCAAGAAGGCAGATGTTCCTAAGGTAGCGGTGTGCAAGTGCCACGTCTGTTTTCAGAATTCTGCATCTTAAATCCTTCCTCTGCATCTTAAATTCTTCCTGTATGAGGTCCCCGGATTTCTTTTGGTAATTCCCTTCCTCCAGAGTTACCAAGACCAGGAATATCAGTAACTGCATTGCTTAGCAAAATAAGTGCACACATTTAACAATGTATTGACACTTATCGGCACCCATAAAGTTACATCTAAATGCTGCTGAAAATGTGGGAAACTGAATTAATAGGTGCAGGTTAGGGTTGTACTGCAAAAAAAAGCATCCAACACCCTGGAGCCGGTATTGACTTTAAAGAAAACGGGCTGCATTTAAAAAAAAAAATTGGCTTTATTAAAAAGCAGTCCCAGACATGGTAGTCTGCTGAGCCCAGCAGGCCACCATCCCTGGGAGAGCTGTCAGTTCAGTTCAGTTCAGTAATTCTTTATTCGATGAAAAATATACATCATAAAAGTACACAATATATACAAGATAAAAATAGAATTAAATTACAGCTAACAGTCATCTGGAATTATTATTACAAATAGATAAAAAAGTTAAAAAAGGCACATACACATTTTTTTTTAAAATCACATAGTTTTAGCTAACTCCTCTTTTATTTCTTAGCCTCACGGCAAGCCTCAGGAAGTTCATAATACAATGGAGAGTCCATGGGTCATTCGCTCTTTGTAAATAGAGTAAAGCCGTTTTAGCGTGCCTGAATTTTTGCGTCTTTAAAATTTGTATCAAATATTTACACCAGGGAAATTTAAAAAAGGGGCACAGCAGTACGAAGTGAAGGGTGTCTTGTGGAGACCTACTGTCGCAGCCTCAAGCACCCTTCTGGGCAATTGTTGGAGTAAATCCTGCAGGATCCGCTAATAGGTGTGGTAGTAAGTTAAACCTAAGGTGGATCATTAAAAATCTATCGTGTGTATTATGAACCAGGTGCAAGTATGGCTCCATGCCCTCATTTTTTATAAGACTGAGGGCAGCTACAGATTGTTTGATTGCGTCCTCTGCTGATCTGCAATTCACAAAATGATCAGTTAACAGTTTTTTAATTTTCAATTTATCCGAGGGTACAATGATCTTAAGGTGGATAAACAGATCCTCCCGATCAACACTTTCCAGGGTGGTCTTGACATAGTTTATCCATGGGATGTGTAACCCTTTATCCCTCTGCAGGCAGTCTCCCAGGATTTGTCTACCTAGGCCTGCCTCAGGGTTTGACCAGGTATTCAACCATGCCAATATGGGTCTTGCCCTGATCTGATCCTCGATGAATGGGCACCCCAGTTCACTATGTACAATTGCAGTTGAGGTGGACTGAGGAACTTTTAGGATCCTCTGCATGTATTTGTTCCTCAACTTGCAATTGATCCACATTCACGTAACACCAGACTTCCGACCCATACGTTACTCTTGCACATCCTATAGATCTACAGAGGTTCAAAATCTGTTCGGTGGACCAACGGCCCAACCTGCAACCGTACTTTGTTATGACAACGTTCGTGGAGATTAATTTTGAATGGGGGTCCCCCACTAAAGATCTAAATGTGAGCGCCCCGTCGAACAGTGACCCTAGATAGGAAAAAGTCTTAACCTTCTCTAGTGTGTGGTCCCCTATCCTATACGAGAACCTTTTACACGGATTAGTGCCCGCTAACATCACATAGGATTTGCTCAAGTTGACAGACAGATCCAGAGTCCCCATGAATTTTACAAAACCGTCGATTAAACACTGCAGGCCCTCGGTGTGCGGGCTGGCAGGACCACGTCATCCGTGTACAAAAGTACCGGAATATGACGCGACCCTACTTTTGGGCAGTCCGAGTTTAAGGCCAGCAGTGCCTGCTCTAGGTTATTAATGTAGTGCGAGAACAGAAAAGGGGCTAGAATGCAACCCTGTCGCACTCCACTGGTACAGGGAAATGAATCTGTGTTCCACCCCCTCCGTGTTGTAACGTACCCTAGCTGTTGTGTCCTGGTGTAATTCACTCAGGATATGGATGAGGCCTAAATCAATTCCCATATCCCTCATCAGGCCCCATAACTTGTCCCTGTTCATATGATCAAAGGCTGCTGCCAGATCCATGAAGCCTAAATACATGGCCTCATTGCTGGCTTTAGTATATTTAGCAGCCAATAGATACAAATTAAGGCACTGATCGCTTGTGGACCTTCCTGTTCTGAAGCCATACTGAATGTCAGTAATTAGGTGGTGTTCCTCAGTCCAGTTCATGAGCCGTTGAAGAATTAACCGGCCAAAAACATTTGCTGAGACGTCAATCAGTGAGATTGGTCTATAACATTGCAGGTTGTCCCTATTACCCTTCTTAAAGATAGGGACAATAACCGCTGAGACCAAGATCGGGGCAGACCGATCTGAACTGCAGTGTTAAACACTCTTATGAGGATGGGGGCCCAAAGATCTACTTTGCTCAGGTATAAATCAGGTGGGGATCCATCAGGATCCCAGCTATTATCTCTGCAAGGGTGAACTCAATTCCTGGTCCCTGCTGGCCGTCCACCACCCAGTCAATTTCTCTGTCCTGATTATGATTTCCAATGGGCTCGCAAATTGTCAGAGGCTCATTAATATTAATGATCCTCGCAATTTGCGACTCCATTGGCAATCGCAAACAGTGTGAAATACACTGTTGTACATCGGAACTTGTGCCTCGCTAATTGTGACTCGCAAAAGAGTCGCAATTTGTGATGCACAATTTTCTTGGTCGTACATCTGGCCCCATGAGCCCTCATTTAGAGTCTGGCAAGAGGTCCACTGTCCCACAAGACAAGAAGAGACCATGTTCTCTGATGCTTTGGTGGGGGACCACCTGCAGATTTGGAAATTCCCATCTTTCTGGTGGGAGAATCCTGTGCCTCAGTGAAGGTTCTACTATTGTGGCTCCTTTGCAGGCGCTAATTCTTCGGCAAACGGGTGCCATATTTGTTGTGCCTGCTCTGCAGATTTTTTTGTTCTGCAGGAGGAAACTCCCGCAGTGAGCAAAAGCAGGAGTTTTCTCACTGCATGTGGGCGAGTGCATTGAGGCTCTGCCCCTGGGGTCCCAGTGGCTCTACATCGCTAAATAGAGCTGGGAAATCACAAGTTTTGGATGAACTATACATCCACCATTTTATACCAAATGCACCATTCCACCGAAATGACTATGGGCCTGATTACGGTCTTGGCGGGTACGGTTCATCCATCACAAACGTGACGGATATCCTATCCGCCAAATTACAATTCCATTATATTCTATGGAACTTGTAATTTGGTGGACAGGATATCAGTCACATTTGTGATGGAGTATCCCATCCACCATGATGGTAATCAGGTCCTTGTAGAACAAGGGAATAGAGCCAATCAAGGAAATAATGTCATTCGCAAAGCGATCTATGAGGCTACAAAATCCACTCTTGTCCCAGTTTGAGTTTTTGGTATGGAGACTGAAGGCTTCATTGGGTGCCTAATAAGAGTGAATCCAACTTTGGGGAGCGGCATTGTTCCTAACTCCTTTAAAAATGCCATTTTAGTGCCCCTTCTCAAGAAACCCGGAGCTGATCCCGGCGATCTCTCAAATTTTCGCCCTATTTCTCTTCTTCCCTACTTTTCTAAACTAACAGAAGCATATGTCACCCGTTGTCTCTCTAATTTCATTGAGACTTCTGGCTACCTGGAGCCCAACCAGGCCGGTTTTAGACCCGCCCATTCAACTGAGGCTGTTATCCTCGCGGCCTTGGATACACTGAGGAGAAACGCGGATGCGGGCATTCCTCAAGTCCTTGTACTCCTGGACTTGTCTGCCGCATTCGACACGGTGGACCACAACATCCTTCTCCACCGTGTTGGCCAGGCAGGCATACAGGGTACTGCCCTTAAATGGATTGCGTCATTTCTAACTGGACGTACTCAGGCAGTGCGTCTGGGCCCGTACACCGCAGCAAAAACCTCCACGTCTTGTGGAGTACCCCAAGGCTCTTCCATCTCGCCATTATTATTCAATCTTTACCTCCGCCCACTTATCCACTCACTCAAGAACTGGGACATCACGGTATATAATTATGCCGATGATTTGCAGATAATTTTTCCCCTCAACTCTTCCAATGCTGTTAACACCTTTCGCACTGCTATGATTCACATCCTACATTGGATGAATGAGAATCAATTAAAGTTGAATCCAGGAAAAACCGAGCTGCTCCTTCCCGGCTCCAGTTCTGCTCACTGGGGTCCACAGTTCTGGCCCACAGAATTTGGCCCCCTTCCACCGTCGGTCAAATCAGTGAAAAGTCTGGGCGTGATTATTGATGCAGAGCTTTCTTTGAAAGCCCAAGTGGGCGCTGTCATCTCGTCCTGTATGTATCAGCTGAGAAAGATCCGCAAAGTTAGCCATCTTTTACCACCTCCTGCTCTAACTCAGGTTGTCATCTCTTTGGTTCTCTCCCGCCTGGACTTTTCCAATTCCATCTACCATGGCCTCCCTCAGTCTCTGCTGCATCGTCTCCAGGTGGTTCAGAACCAGGCGGCCCGGCTCATCTATAAAATCCCTAAATGGCAATCGGCAAAACCCCTGCTGCATCGCCTTCATTGGTTGCCGATTGGATTAAGGTCAGCCTTTAAGGTAGCCTGCCTCACTTACAAAGCCCAGCACTGCACTAGTCCTGCATTCTTGCAATCTTTAATTACCCCACATCGCCCGTCACGCAACCTCCGTTCTGCTTACCTTCACATGCTTGTTGCTCCCAAAGTCAAAACCAAGAAGTACGGCGGCCGCCGCTTCTCCCATCTGGCCCCTTGCCTTTGGAATTCCCTTCCTTTTTCCATCAAGTCAAGCACTTCCCTTTCTATTTTCAGAAAATTGCTTAAGACATTTCTCTTCCCCTCCTTAGGCTAATCTGGTCAGTGTCAACTCTTCATTTTCCATCCTGTTATAAAGAGCGCCAGGAAACCTTTGGTGTCAGTGCGCGTTACAAGAGTCATTTAACATAACATAACAAGGTACTCTTGCTGACTTCACATTCTGCCTAAATCATTTGGAGGATTTTAACTGATGACAGTAAGGCGTGCCTGACCTAATTGACTCTTTTTGCTTCAGTCTTAAACAATCTATACATTTTGGGGCCCATTAGGATGGCGGGCGGATTGCCCCCGCCAGGCTGGTGGTAGCCACCGCCTGCCTGGCAGGGGCAATCCGCCCCCGCCAGGCAGGCGGTGGCTACCGCCCGCCATCCGCAACTAAATCCCCCCCGTCATATTGGGATGGCGGGGGAGACCGCGGCGGACAGAAAGACCGTCTTCCGCTTTTCCGCCCCGGTCGCTTTGTGAACGGGGCGGAAAAGGTTTAATATGGTGGCAGTGTCTAATAGACACCGCCAGCCATATTATGATGGGCTTGTGTAGATGCCTTTCCGCGGTGGCGATGCCGCAACGGAAAGGCATACGGTCTTCACTCTGGGGGTCCCCTGCGGGCCCCCAGATTGAAAGAGAGGTGGGGGCTGCACATGGGGGGGCACCTGTGGTACCCCCCTTCATTTGCATAAACAAAGCGGCAGGCACCGCGCGGTGCCTGCCGCTTTGTTTATGCAAATGCATTAATGTATTTATAGCATTGTGGTGGGAGGTGCAGAGAGCACCACCCGCCACAATGCTATAAATGCAGGATGTGCCCGCCACTGTGCCTAATACCCCCCACGGGACCCCCGCCCTAATGGCAGGCGGTCCCGAATTCCGACAGGATGGCGGGCGGACAAAGTCCGCCCGTCATCCTAATGAGCCCCTATGTTCGAGTAATCCTGCTTTAACTATTTTTGTTCTATTTTTTGCGTTTTTAAATTGGTTTGGTCAGTTATTGTTCTAAGTTTTTTAAAATCTATTTTAGTATTTCATGAAGATATCATGATTTGCTGTCGTAAAACACCTGCTGCTTGTACCAAAGCTACCAAGGGATGCAGTAGTATTCTCTATAGTATTCTCAGTGTTTTATGTTGTCACCTAACAAGAATGAATTTTCCTGAGTTGATAGGGTCAACCCTTTCCAAAATGATAACCCATTTTCTCACACTTGGCACCCTCAACCACCGCACAACTACAATGTTTCTATGTTCATAAGCTCACTAACTTTATTGAAGGTTATTTAGAAAGTAAAAAGAGTTAGGGCCTGTAATTGGCCCTGCCATTTCTCTGCCACCCTATCTGTTAATCAATTGATAACTCTACTGTAAGAGCGCTTTCATCTCACACTTAATCTCCTAACAATGATCTATTTTCCCCCAAAAGTGGTTGGCAGGATTTTTAAGAAGATCAATTGCATTTCTACATTCCTCATTTAACAGACAAAGCACCATTTTCAAATTGTAATCAGATTAATATTAGTGCAATATTATGAATTTGCGGTCTCAACTGATTTAGGGGTACTGCACTACTCCTTCACATGTTTGCCAATTGACCATGTAGGTGTCATGCACTGCTGACCCAGCATAAACTAGTGTTGTTATGCAGGCATGCAGCATGTCACACGTATGATTCTCTGTATACTTCAAGCATCACAATATGGTAAAAGGCTACATTTTATCATGTATACATTACTTTTGCAGTATACTCATGGTCCAAGTCGGAAAATGGCCTACTGGTACATTCTCAGGATGGAAGTGGATGAAAGGGCAAGTGCGCACCCACTGAAGAACTGACACTGAAGACCAGTAAATAATGGTTCTCCTCCAATAACACTAAAATACCTTTATTTCTATGGTGTTACACTCAGGAAGACAATATGTTCTGATGCTACTGGCCAAAGGAGGGTTTTGGAGTTATATTGCATTGTGATGTGTATGGGTGCTGTAGGCCTTTGAGTCTCATTTGCATTTTAATGGTGAAAATAGACTGCACAGAATGTAGTGCTCACTTCAGAAGAAGGACCGTGCTTCCTGCTTGATGTCCTACCCAACAATTTATTTTGCGCTCAAAGTATTTTATTGAATAATAAAAATATACAATAAGATGTCATTGCAATACAAGAAAAAAATACCTTTAAAACAATCATTTCGGATAGATGATATATATTTTCCTGTAAGTATTATGGGATTTCATACACCCAAAATTGTAAATGTACAAAGAAAAATGAGGGATAGCTATGAAACTCATAAGAGATCAGGCCCACTAGTAGGCTCAGCCCATATATGGTATCTAACAACTTAAAGATATGAGTGGGTGGAGGTGTAAAGAAATTTGTATATAACATAGTGATCTAACACAGTGGAGTGTATATAATGGTTCATGCATACCATCTTGATGTACCTATTTTATGTCATGGAGAACAAGTGAAAGAGAACTGGGAACATGAAGTAGAGAGAAGATGGTGTGGGAAGGGGAATGAGTGAGTGAATCTGAAACTATTCAGACACTGGGTGTAAGTGAGGGTGAGTTAGCCCATATTTTTGCTCCTTCTTATGAATGTGTCTTATGAATGACAGGCTGCACTGGAGATTGGGTGGGAGGATTGCAGTTTAGACTGTAGTGTGTGTGCCCTTTAGGTATGAGACCCATGCTCACCACCTGTGTTAAGAGAGTAGGTTAAATGATTTCCATTCGAAAGGATAATTTTCGCTGCAATAGTTAGAAGCAGACCTAGCAGAGCCAAATCACTGGTGTTAAAGGTCAAAGTAGTCATAGGAGCCAAAGACCCCAGAGCTATCGTAGGAAAGTTTAGAGTTATGGGTATACCAAATATAACTGATAGCTTTTCCTGTATCAGGCACCAATACAGTTCCAGAAATCGACAGTCAAAGAACATATGCTGGTGTGAGCCAGCCTCTTGGTTGCAGTTCCAACATTTGTCGGTCTCTCGCAGGTTTTGTTTGAGTAACCTAGATGGGGTTTAATGAAGCAGACTCGTGAAAAATTTGGATTGTGACAGATGGGGCAATTTTGTTACATAGTTTTTGTATGTACTTTATTCGATAACATTTTTATCATAAAAGTATGTACATCCTCCAATCATAAAAAAGATCCATTTACACATACAACCATTATACAAGACATTAAAATTACAGTAAAAAGAATATATACATTTAAAAGCCTAAAATGCTACTATAATGCAGTCAAGGAACAGCAATCTGTGTGGACCCGCTATCTCCTAACTCTTATTTTCTTTAACAACTTTGTACGGGTCAGCCAGGCACTACCCAGGTACTTTGCTACCCCGCAGACAATGACCAGAGATCTAGTGTCAGATGTTAAGATACGTTGTGCCATCCTGTAATTCCTACAGCTCAGCTCTTTGCAGATTGGTTTCAGCCATATTCTTCTTGCCACCCTATATGCTTTGCATGCAAAAAGAAAATGGGCTAGTGACTCCCTGGGAGCTGCGCAACCTGGGCAGGAAACAGATGGGGAATTGCACTGTTTCCAACTTGCTGTGATTTCATTAATCGGTAGGGTTCCTAACCTCAGTTTTAAGTAGAGTGTCCTATCTTGGGGATTTTGGATAAAGTCAAGAAAAGGTTCGAGCTTCCTGACAGGTTTATGCTCCAGAAATTGCTCGGTGAAAGGCCTCCATTTGGAGCTATGCAACTCCTCCGCCTGCACCCAATGCCAATATAGTTTCTTAATTATTTGTTTCACACAGCCCTATGTTTGAGACGGGCTGTCTAAGTTTATTTATTCACTTGACCTTGTTACAGGTGTTCAATTTAATGAGTTCGTCTAAGGCTGCTGCATAATTTGCCAGTTCAGGCGTCCTTCTTAGACGTACCCAAAATAATAAAGGGCGGAGCCGTACTATGTCTTTAATCAAGCGTTTTCCCAAATCCTGACGGAGGGGCTTTGAAGGGGTAGAAGTTGGAAGAGATACCAGTCCTCTAAAGAACTTATTCTCAGATCTGACCAAGTCAATGGTATTCTCAAACCCCCATAATTCCAACCCGTATGCTGTAGAGGCTAATGCTTTCCCTTCATACACCACGAGGGCCGGGGCTATTGGTTTGCTGGTAGAGGCTTGATGCTCTCTTAAAATTGCTCCTGACACACGCTTGTGGTTGAGAGCATTTTGGCCATATGGGAGTTCCAATTCATCAGGTTATTAACCCGAACTCCCAAGTAGTCAAACGATTCAACCACCTCTAATAATGTACCATTCAGGGAGATGTTATTCCTAAATCGTTTTGATGGTGACAGAGTGATTAGCTCTGTCTTGGTAGTGTTAATGGTTAGTCCCCTTTCAACACAGAACAAACTAAACCTATCCAGCAGTTTTTGTAGGCCTGCTGGACTTTTGGACATCAGGAGGGTGTCGTCGGCGAAGAGCAGGGTAGGTGTTTTCCCCCCGCCAGGAAAGGGACATCGGCTAGGTCCTCCCTCAAATGGTCTACCACCCCATTAACAAAGAGGGAGAACAAAGTCGGGGCCAGCACACAGCCCTGGCGTACCCCCCTATTCACCGGCACCCTCTCGGTCAGCTGTCCCTGATTCCCTCATCTGACTCTGGCGTAGTTCCCCTCGTGGAGTCGCTTAATAACGTCAAGAAGTGAAGTGGGAAGACCCAAGTCATGAAGCACCCGCCATAGTTTGTCGCGGGGCACCAAGTCAAAAGCGGTCTTTAAGTCTATAAAGGCCAGGTATAGACTGCCTTTCCCGATGGACACGATTTTCCAGTAAACCATAAAAAATGTGAATACCTTGTCCATCGTGCCCACCTTCTGTCTGAAACCTGCCTGGAAGTGTGAGAGAATATTCCCATCTTCCATCCAAGACCCCATTCTGGAAACAATGACCCTGCCAACTCCCTTCTGGATTACATCGATTAAGCTAATTGGCCTGTAGTTGGCAGGGTCCTCTCTAGCACCTTTTTTGTACATTGTTACCACCTCAGCTCCCTTCCACGAATTGGGGATGGTGTGGCCCCTCTCAATAAGATTCATTAGGAGGCACATAAAGTTGGCCCAGGGCTGTGGATCATATAAGAGTAGATCTCCCAGAAGACCGTCGGGTCCTGCTGCCTTACCCGGGGCTATTCTCTTAAAGGCCAGGTGTACCTCTTTGGTTGAGAAGGGTTCTGCTGGTACAGGGTTCACAGATCCAGATGTTAAGGGAGCGCTTTGAGGGGACTGGGAGTCTCCTTCGCCGCAGTACAGGTTAAAAAAATGGGTATACCATTGTTGCTCTGTAATGTGGTTTGGGATGGGGTCAGCTCCCGTTCTATTAGCTTTATTGATTAGCTCCCAAAATAAAGTTGAGTCTTTCATCTGAGAGGCAGATTTGAGCTCCTGCCAATGCTGTTCCTCCCAATCAGGCTTCGCTAGAACTATGGCTCTTAAATACTCCTTTCTAGCCACCCTTCTAAAGGCGGGTCTTTCTTACGCAGGGCCATAGTTAAAACCTTCCTCTTTTCTCGACAGGGGGCCGTGTACCAGAGGTTACTTGGTTTTACAAGGTTCTGTTTCATTGTTCTAGCCTCCTTGACAACAAAAAACGACCCCATCCTCCCTATTGTGTTACTATATAATTTCGCAAAGGGGAAATCCTGCGTTTTTTGGTGGGCTACAATGAACAATTCCAACTCTGCAATCTTCTGCTCTAAGTGCTCCTTTATACTGGATAGTTTGTCCTCCTGGCAAGCAACTTTGTGCCATTTCAAGCTGCGATTGCAATTCGATGGCGCTACCTCCTTTGTTTGCATATACGGGGCCTTAACTACCGTTCCATAGGACGGTGCTCAAGTGATTTTCATACATAAAGGATTGTGATCACTGTCCTGGGTCTGTTTAACCTCCATATCCAGTAGGTCACCCCAGAGACGGGTGTCCAACAGTATGTAATCTATGCGTGACGGGCAACTGATCCTGTTATAAGTGTTAGCCCCACTCGGGTCGGAACGTGTCCTGCCATTCACTGCTCTCAAATTATATTCTAAAGTTAGAGCATTGATTTGGATTGCCCTTTGTGACCACTTACTAATTGGCGCCAAAGTCAGAGTGGGTATGACCCATTTCATGTCCTCCTTGTTAGTTTCAAGGAAATCTTCCCAGCTAAGGGGTACGTATGTGCAGTTAAAGTCCCCTGCCACAATGATATTAGCAAGGGGAGAAATACCAGCCAGTTCAGACTCCAACACTGCTATAGTGGCTGACACTTGTGCCCCCAGAACCCCTTGCATACACATTAAATAACTCCACGTTATTACGATTGTGGGATCCTTTGATTGTCAAGTGTAAGATATCCTCTGTAGAAGAGTTATGCATAGTGATAGCCCAATTCAATGTGATGTCAACCCATATGTGGAGACCACCTGATGGGCGGCCCTTCCCTGAGCTTGTAGCGGGGATAAAGAAGGTGGTATACCCTGGCTTGTATATGGGGACCATGCTCCAAGTCTCCTGAAGCAAGCAGACATCAAACTTATCGACAAAATCATTCCTCTCCCGGATGGACAATTTCTTCTCAAGACATGCTATGTTCCAGAAGAGGAGCTGGATCACCCTTGGGTTTTTTGACTGCGGTCGCATCAATGCCATAATTAGCCAATCCCCTCCGAAACCCACTTTGTATTTCTGCTACTGGATTCTTTGGGCATGGAACGGACACCCCTTTTCCCTATTTTGTGTATCGAATGAAGGATACAGTTGGTGGGCCTCACCTAGTCAATCTTCTCTGTTAAGGCCAGATCCGCCCTGCTCCCTGACCAGAGATCAAATTGAAGAACGTCTGATTTGAATGTCAGAATGCTTAGGGGGAGAGGTGCGATACTCAAGGGCCAATAGGTTCTCCGAAATTGCTACATTAGATAACTGCAGCTCAATGCAGTCCGTCGTGGAGTTGGTCAAGGAGATCCTTTTTACCCTTACCATGTCTTCCCTAATGATTGACCTACAGCCCCTCACATGGCGCAGCCAGTGAATCGCTTTGTTGTGGATAGACACACTGCTTTCACAGCCATATTTATTGCTGTATTTGGGGACCTTGGTCATGTAGACTAATGGCGGTGAAATTCCTATGGGGGTACTATTCCTTAGCATACCAGGTTCATCCCGCCCACTCTGACTTAATATAGCTAGAGGGAAACCTCGATAACCTGTTTTACTAAAGTGTGGGCCTGGGGGCTTACCTCTATCTCCCCTATTTTTCGTGATTTCTGCGTAGGATCTAGTGGGGCCAGGTAAGATGGATGATCCAAGAGGCCCCTGAGCTGAAATGCCTGGATCCCTTGATGGCCCCCCTCCTTCCATCGATTTGGTAGGCGGCAATGCCCTAGTTGCTGTACATGCTTGAGTAAGTGGCAAAGGCAGAACATTTGCACCCCCAGACAGATCAACTCTTCTTGTTAATTCCTCCACCTTCATTCTCAAAAAAACAGATCTCTTTCAAGGTTTTCAACTTTCTCCAATAACACCTTATTTACGCGGCCACACTTAGAGCACCCTGGCAAAACAACATTTGAGAGCTCTAGGGGGCATATTACCAAGCAATAGCGACAATTATCGCTGTTGCTTGGTTAGCCATGTTATCCACCTCCCATTGGATAACATGGCTAAGAACTGCTCAGGGCAGGTGTTAGCTTTTGGAGATATTCGCGCTTAGCGCGAATATCTCCAAAAGTTGGTAATAGGAGATAGCGATGTTAGCGACTGTTTCCAGTCGCTAACATCTTGGCATGCCCACTTTGCATGTCATTAGTGAAAATATCACTGACATGCAAAGTGGGGCCCAAGATGGTCGCTATCTCCTACTAGCTGTCGCTAACTGGTGTTAGCGACAGCTAGGTAATAGGGAGATAATTTTATGTCCGCTTTCTTGGCTTTTAAAGCCAAAAAAGCGGAGATAAACTCCCTTGATAATATGCCCCTAGATTCTTATTTTCACACTCTGGGTCTGCTGTTATGTCCCCTGTGATATTTTCTAAAACAGCAAATCTGTTTGAGCATGGAATAGCACTCTCAATTTGACCCACATAAGCGTCTCTTTGGGTGGTTGGATCACCTGCCGTATTAGGGGCTTCCATCAAGACAAATTCCTCTGCATCCCCTTCTAATGAACTATGAACTTCACAAGTGGGGAGCTTTGTTGGGGAGTTTTGTTGGTGGTTTTTTATTAAAAATTGCGGGAATCACCCGTTTTTGAGACTGCGTAAGAACCTCGGCAAGGGGATTTATATTCTCCCCTAAATTAATAATGGAATTTCCTACCAAAACACCTTCACACTCATTAACAATAGCTTCAATTCTTGTCAGAACGCAATTGGTGGCTGCACGCGCTATTTTTTTTGCCTTTTTCCCTTTCTTGGCCAGTATAGTTGGCGCACCTCCCTCCATAGTTTTTCTTTTTTCCATCTTTACACGTCACTTAACAAAATTTGGACAATTCCCGCTCAGAATTTTACCCCAATAAGGTCACCACCACGAGGCTTGTCCATTAATTGCTTAGATGTTCCCTTTCGGAACACACACTGCCCCATCAGTGGTCAAACAGTACCTTTAGTCCTTCAATGCCGTGTTCCAGATGTAAGAGAGGGGGCCCTGCCATGCCTCTTCCTGTCGATGATGGGCGAAGACGTGCCCGCCCTTGGCCCGGACTTCGCCCGGCACCCACCCGCGCGCGTCCCGCGTTGTGGGTGGCCTGCACGATAATATAGGCTGTGAGCGGCAGTGGGAGGAGCACAGGTGATGTTGGTTGCGGGGGTCCTGGGAGTTGGAGTCCCGGTTCGCTCCCCAAAGTGTGAGGCAAGGTCCCAGCAACTTCTCTGTACTGCTGCGAGTGCATATAAAATATGCAGCTGTATTCTTCTGTTTCTCTTTCTCGGTAGAGGGATAGTTTTAAAAGCGCTCCCCAGAGTCAGACCTGGTAGCTTTCCAAGTCATGGCTAGTCAAAGCAGACCAAACTCCAGTTCACTGCCAAAACTGCATATCTGCTGGCTGACTCTTGCTCAGTTTTATCAGTTCAGTAGAATCCTCTGCGCCGCAGCCTCTATTAACGACGTCACGCATACATTTCGAAACCCAGTAGCGAGACCTAACTATTCCTGGAAGCTTCGGGTTGCCTTGGAAACCAGCCGGGAAGGAGATTGTAATGCAGAGGCAGCAATGAGCCACAAAGATGAGTTGTAAAAAAGAACTCAAGGTGAACGCAGCACCTGCCAAGAAAGACAACTGGATCCACTGAAAGGCAGTAGTGAGGGCAAGATGCCTGCTTGCTGAGAATAGGTTTTGACAGTTTCACGTTAATCTTGAGGAAACTATAAAAATATATGTTACGGAAGGCATACATACCAGCCTATAAAGGAAGTGAATTGTCATAGGTATGATAGCAATAGACAGAGCTTTTCTGCTACTTGGCAGAAACTACGAATACTAACTCTGGCAAGACTACCCTTTACAAATCCGGGTTGAGAGTTTTGTACATGTTTGGAAATGCAATTCTCCAATCTATTGGCTAGTATTTTAGCAATATTCTTGCCTCCATGTTTAAAAGTGAAATAGGGCGTTAATGTATAGGATCTGAATGATACTTCCCTCCTCAGTAATAACCACTATTGTGGCTTCGTACGCTGTTCCTATGACCTTACCCCGGAGCACGAAGTGGTCCAATGTATTTTTGAGATGGCTAATGACTTTATAAAAAGAGATGGGAAAACCATCAGGGCTGGACCCCTTCCCCCAACTGAATTGATCTAATAGCTTTGACATTTTCATCTGTATCTTTTGGCTGATTTGTTCTATCAGTATCAGACACCAAAGCAGTGGGAAGGGATCTCAGAAAATCTAGGTGATTGAATTTGTTGCATAGAATTGCTGGAAGATATACTTTACCATAGAAGTCTTTAAAGACTTTAAGTATCTCGTCTGTTTAATAATTTTAAGGCCCATCTTTCCCCATGATGTGAGTAATCTGGTTGTTGCAGTTAATTAATGTAAGAGTGCTGGCAAGCATTTTACCAGCTCTCTTACGAAGCAGGAGTTGTCTAGATTTTTGTGAATGACCACTGAGATTTGCCCTTTTACTTACAATGAATAGTATTATATGACTACTTACATTTTTTGATATCATCTGGTAAGGTCGTATTATTAGAGTGTCTAAATGCCTCTTCTTTCTTTTTAATTTCAGTTTCTAAGATATGCGTCTTTCTCCTAATTTCACTATTTTTAGCAGCCATAAGCTTCATAATGTCCTCTGATGACACACTTAAATGTGTGCCACAAAATTACCGGGGAATTAACTGAGTGTTCATTTCTCTATAGAAGTGATCTATTTCAAGCTAAAAATCCTCAACATCTCGTAAATTTTCTATTATTTCTGTATTTAGACACCATACTTTATTACGACTTGTATCAGGCAAGGACCTAATAACCATGGAAACTGCAGCATGGTCCCAGATGAGAATAGGATGGATTTTAACACCCATAGATGCCTTTAGGAGTGAGAAGTCTACAAGTAGATAGTCTGTATGTGAAAACAAAAGAGGTTTTAAGAATTTTGGTTATCCAAGTTATTAGGATGTCGGCTTCCGATTTGGCCCAATTTTCACACCCTTTTGGTAGTTTAGAAATGCAGAGATGGCTCCTGCGGTTTAAGTCCTCCTGCTATTTGAGCATCATTTTCTAGGCTGAGATGGAGCGCTCAAGGATAAGTAATTGCTTGAATTGCTTGTTTGTATAGTACTCCACTGAACTTATTATTGCCTCAGTATTAGTAATTCTGAAGTTTAAATCATGGTGGTCTTTGCGAATGACAGGCACCTTGAACTGGAGCAAGTCAGTGTTTGTTGTGGTGCTCTTAGCAATGTCATGTACAATGTTAAGTTTAAAGAGTGTGGCCTCTAGGATAGAGCAGGATTCCAGGTTGCCTTTCACTGGGAACTCAGGGATAGGAGGTGAATTTTTAGAATGTTTTTTAAGTTGCCTTTGGCATCCCTCTCTTTCATGTTTCCATCTCTGGTGTCCGACAAATCGAGACTCTATACTATGAGGCCAAGTGTAGTTAAGTGCTTTAAGTTGTAGCAAGAAATGAAATAGACCCTTGTTTGTGGAGTGATGATGAGCTTAGAACAAACACAGATGGAAGCAGGAGACACAGCTAACTGATGAAAGTGAACAGTAAAGATTTCGGTCACTAAGTGCTGACGATCAGAGTAATATGTTATATTTCAGGACCTCCTGCTGCCTCATCCTGCTGCCTCATCTGCCTGGGGATGTGCAAGCGGTTGGAGGCGCATGTGCCGGTCAGTCTAGGCACTTTTGATCCATGTAACTTAACGTTTGCTTTTTTCTAATTTGTTCATCTTGTAATTTTGTAATTGTTCCTATTACCGGTATATGCTCGTTGTTTGGCGAGGGGAGGGGGAACTCTGGAACTGGGCACGGACGGCGGATTAGAGCCCCCAACCCCCCCCCCCGGCTGGGTCGGAAGCGTGGGCGGGAAATGGTGCAGCTCGTACTCGCATCCAAGACCAGCCAAGACGAGCAAGTGATCCTTACCGATCAGCCCCTCGGCAAACAATGCCTTGTTGAATGGAAAAAAAAACACGTGTTCTGCTGCAGACGCAGTCTGACACCTTCAGGAGTAGTCCGCGCTATTGAAAAACCCATGAAAACAAACGGTCTAATTTGGCATCCGGCGTATAAGACGACCCCCGACTTTCCAAAACATTTTCAGGGGTTCAAAAGTCGTCTTATACGCCGGAAAATACGGTATATTGAGATGTAATGCAATGGAGACCTTTACATGAGTTCGTTCTGCATATAAACAACCATTGCATCGTAAAAAACACCAACTGATGGCACCAGGCCCAATGACCAAACTTCAAATCTCTGATGTGTCATGCGCCCTATGTGGGAAAGAATGGAGAGCTGTACTTAAAGCAGAGATGTGCAGAAACAAGAAGGCGTGGAAGTGTGGAATCACTGTGTTGGAGCAAGCCGGAGTTAAGGATAGGGTGTCTTAGCAAAGTCGATTGTGACTTATGTAAATGAACCACAGAGTCTCCTGTGCGCAGCGTTGATGCTGCAATGACATTCCTATGCACTTCAGTGTGTGAAGATGAGTGAGAGCAGGCAGAAGTAGAGAAACTGTGTGTTTCACCCAAATAGTCACCACAAAGTGCAGGAAGTAATGGTAGTAAACACAGGGCCCTGGAGACCATCACCATTTTGTGGAGATCAGGAGGTACCTTAAAAGGAAATATAACTTGTTTGGTCTGCAATCAGGTGTACTTAGAATATCCAGATATTAGATGAATAGCACCATATTTTTCCTATGAAACAGTCCATCGTAGCTGAAAACACTATGAAATGAGATAAGGGTTATTCGTCCTGACGTGTCAGCTTGGTGCACTAGGTATCAGATGGCCGTGCGCCTATGCGGATTTTACAGGCCTAATCAGTATATCACGTTAGCAATGGAAGAGTGCTCGGCACTGGAGGGTATTGTAGGACGTGAAGCGATGGACCCCTAGGGCGGTAGCCAGGTAATGCGCTTGCGTTTCTCCTCCCTGGCTCCAATTGCAGCGTGCAGCAATTACCTCTGTTCCTGCTGTGAGTTACTGGTAGGGTAGTAGGCTAAGGCTTTGATTTTGAGAGAGCTCATCTGCAATTGTATGGGGACCTGTAACTGTAAACATGTGACTTAGTAAATGTGTCTGCTTTTAATATACTTAGCGATTTTTGCATAATGCATAAAGGTTCTTTATGGAGTACGCTAAACGGTTTCACAGAAATGGCCACATTTTGGATTCACGATTCAGGAAATGGGGTGGTGATGAACAGAGTGTCTGAATTAAGCAGACCACTCTTACCCAGTCCAAAGATCAGGGCTTGATCCATCACCGTTTTTTAGCTCACTGCACCATCCCAGCTCAGAACCTGGCTATATGCAAATTAGTCTGTCCCTAGCCCAGTGCATCATGGGAACAGGGCAGACCAAACTACCAAGCCAATTCTTGTACTGGGAAGGAAACAAGCTTCCGGGGACCGGTTTCTGGCATTTCAGCCGTCTTCGGCCCGGCTTGCTTGAATCCTGATGGTGCAATGAGCAAGGGACTCACATCTGAGTATGCTCTTCCACGCTTATGGTGGACAAAAACGATTCAGAAAAGAGGGTGGTGATGAACAGAGTGTCTGAATTAAGCAGACCACTCTTACCCAGTCCAAAGATCAGGGCTTGATCCATCACCGTTTTTTAGCTCACTGCACCATCCCAGCTCAGAACCTGGCTATATGCAAATTAGTCTGTCCCTTGCCCAGTGCATCATGGGAACAGGGCAGACCAAACTACCAGGCCAATTCTTGTACTGGGAAGGAAACAAGCTTCCGGGGACCGGTTTCTGGCATTTCAGCCGTCTTCGGCCCGGCTTGCTTGAATCCTGATGGTGCAATGAGCAAGGGACTCACATCTGAGTATACCCTTCCACGCTTATGGTGGACAAAAACGATTCAGAAAAGGGGGTGGTGATGAACAGAGTGTCTGAATTAAGCAGACCACTCTTACCCAGTCCAAAGATCAGGGCTTGATCCATCACCGTTTTTTAGCTCACTGCACCATCCCAGCTCAGAACCTGGCTATATGCAAATTAGTCTGTCCCTGGCCCAGTGCATCATGGGAACAGGGCAGACCAAACTACCAAGCACTCTGTTCATCACCACCCCCTTTTCTGAATCGTTTTGGCCACTATAGGTGTGGCAGGGTATACTCAGACATGAGTCCCTCTCTCACTGCACCATCAGGATTCAAGCAAGCCGGGCCGAAGACGGCTGAAATGCCAGAAACCGGTCCCCGGTAGCTTGTCTCCTTTCTGGTGAAGAATTGGCTTGGTAGTTTAGTCTGCCCTGTTCCCATGATGCACTGGGCCAGGGACAGACTGATTTGCATATGGCCAGGTTCTGAGCTGGGATGGTGCAGTGAGATAAATAACGGTGATGGATCAAGCCCTGATCTTTGGACTGGGTAAGAGTGGTCTGCTAAATTCAGATACTCTGTTCATCACCACCCCCTTTTCTGAAACATTTTGGATTCACAGCATCTTTTCTGGCAGTATCTCACTGTGGAAATTCCAGAAGTGCAACAATCATCTTTAGATAGGGCAGGGCTTGAAGGAGACGACATATTCTCTTAGCCTTGAAGCTGTATGCTGGTTACCCTGTCTTGGAGAGAACAGAAGCCAAGAGGTGCTAAATCACGTTTCCAGTACTGCGTGGATGATGCCAGGGCTAATGGTAAATGTAATGGCATCACTTTCGGGTTATAGCAACACTTTTGTGGTCACCGGCATTAGCTGCACTCAGACTCCATTGACAGGATACATATGGAAGCATGACCAAGATGTTGCTAGGACCATGCAGCTGTAACACTGGCGGCGGAACACTGCAGTAAGATTACAAAGCTACATCATAATTCCTGCCTCCACTAGTTACAGACCACTACTTACCCAGTGACTTGTCCAGTGAAGTCCATTGAAAGTCGGATGCTTTCAGATTCTCACTGGAGCCTTGAGGGTGAAGTGCCGATCCAGTGAAGGAAAGTGGTGGTACTTGAAGGAGAGAAGGTCAAGGATTCTGCCACTGCTCGAGCCACCCTTGGCACTAATGGTGATAAAGGTGCAGCAGCCCAATAAACTTCCACAAGGACGCGTCCTTACCAGGGATGGCTTCTCCATTGAACTGGAGTAGCGGCATCCCCACTTAAGAGCCCCCCAAAGCCCGAGAGATCACATAAAATGGGAATTCATTACCATTTTATTTTTCATTAGCCCATCCTGAACCTTTTTTAAAGACAGTGCGGGCCTGCTAAATGGCAGCAGGGAGCAGTGGTGGGCAGAGGGCTGCCTGTGCACTGTTTTAAGTGTGCATGTCTCTTTGGCTGGCTGTTTTGCGATGGCCAGCAAGACATGCACACTTTAAACCGCTTAATTCAGCTGTCTTAAAGCAGCTTGGTTGAGAGCAAGTGCAGGCCTCCAGTGTACTCAGGAGCACCAAGAGAGGCCGCTCCCACTAATCAGGGCACTGCTCTCATGCTGTGAGCAGGCCAGGATTGGTTGAGGGAGTTTGCTTAGGCCTACTCTGCAGTCCCAGCAGAAGAGATCTGGAGCGAGGAGGATGTCGTCTCATCACGATCTAGTGTTTTAATTTTTATGTATTTTTTATTTTATTTTACGCGTCAGTGGACTTCCACATTTGTCCACCACCTTAGTAGATGCCAGCCGCCATTAGTCCTTACCAAAGTGAATGTAAAACTGAAACTAAGCAGCTGCAGGAATGAGAGGGCAGCCATAAAATGCTCAAGAAGAGCAGTGGTTCTTCGGTGAATGACCAAAATATTGAACAAGAAATATTATGACATGAATATTGAGTGAAAATGATTGTCATTACAAAAATATCAAACCATAGAAGGTATTGTCTTTTATGTATATCTAATCATTTAAAAAATATTGTTCTATATAATATCCTTTACTTTAATAATTTGTATCATTTTTAATTAAATTAATATACATTAGCCTTTATGTTAAGGAAGGGTGTTTATAATATTCATGTAAATGTTTTCTTTTTGTAAGTATAGTTTTTAATGTGTAATTAAAGCTTTATTTGCATGTAATTAGTAATTTATAATTTAGCAATGAGTTTTGTTTGTAAGGGAATAGGGTGCTAAAATATAATTTTTTATTTCCAATCAATTTGTTTTGTTAATTAAGTATTTAATTGATGATTAATTATGTAAGTTGTTTGATTATTATTGTAATTAAGTGCATTTTGTGAATTTTAATCTTTTATTTTTGTTCAGTTAAATTAGCAATTTATATCTTAGCTGTGGGTTGTTGGGTTTGTAGGGAAATAGGGCGGGAAGTTGTTTAAATTATAATTTTTTTTCATTATTTTTTCATTATATTAAAATTTGTAAAACCGATTCTGAATTTATTGTTGATTTTAATTTTATCTTCTAAAGTTATAATTTTAGCATCACAATTGTTTTATTTATAAATAATTAATATTGTTATGGGTTTGTGTTATTTTGGGTGATAGGAATGAAAGTGGATTTTTTAAATTTATGTTTCTATTTGTTGTATTATGGTTTCATTATTATTACTTTTTACATTTAATTGTATTTATTTATAAACTATGTCTTTTTTGTTTATTTGAACATATTTTAATAACTTTATGTTGTTGTGTATTTAAATGTTTGTTTAAAAATGGTTAGGATTTGTGATGGTATATCTAAGCATTCCTAAGTCCGAAACGGCCCATGTTCTTCTTTATGCCGGAGTGGGAATAATAAAAGTATCCTCTTCAAAGTCCAACACGTTTATACTGTTCTTTAGATTGGAGAACACAGGTCAAGGAGAGTCACAATCAACCTGTAGGGAAAGCCTGAAAACGTGGAGAAGACATCTTTGGTTCCTGGCAGAATTTATTGGACAGGTGTCAGCCATGTCAAACATTTACAGCCTATCAAATTCCAGAGAATGCACAAGAGCAGAATCTACTTGCAACTTAACATGATGAAGTCTAGGGCCATAAAACGTACTCCTGAGATATCACTGAGTCAGACAAATATTTCTAGTGGAGAAGAAGAGAACTCATTTATAATGGACACAGCATCTACATATCAGCAGACTCCCTTTTTAAAACTGACCTTTAGAGGAAGACATTTCTCTCATTTAGACTGTGGTTGCAGCAGTTGAACATCAAATATGGACTATTAAACCCAGATGAGTGGACAAACCACTAAAACTGAGGAAAGGAACAATCTTGAACAATTCCATGATGGCCTGATACGGGCATCTCCTCTCTTCCCTTGCCCAAGAGCACACAGAGAAGATCATACAATTTAACCACACATTAGAAAGACACAACACCACCCGGATAAAGTACATATCATTAAGACAGTGGCAGGCATCATCAGAGACATGGATGAATTGAGCTACCTGCTGAAAAACATTTATTTTCTCAAACTATTACCTGACATGCTCTCTTCCACTTGTGATTATTCTCAATTATTTTCTTGTCTGCCCTCCACTTTGTTCAGGAGCTTCCCTCTTTATCCTTTCCACACACACATGAGTGACTCTGCATCGGTCGCAAGTCCTCAATTCCAAATACTTCGTAGCTGATGGATGAGGCCATTCCATTACTGGTGACCTATACACCGGACGGCTGCCCATGAACAAGCACAACACAACCAGCCTAAACATATTTTTACATGCTGCTTTCTGTACGATAGACAGGGTTCTGTTATCCTTAGGTGTGTTCCATCACACTAGGCTTTCTATCAATTCTACTGAAAAAAAACCTCAGGCAACTGGCTGTCTCATTATGTAAAAGAGACTCATTGTATTATTCCGCCTTCAAGTCACTCAACATCATCATCATCATGCAAGAGAGTCACCTGTCCCCGTCTCTGTCCATCTTTCTCTTGTAGAATCTAAAAAGTTGAAACAAAATCAGAAGAAGAAGTTGGCTACTGCAGCAGAATTGCACTTCAAAAAAGCGTTAATGATGTCCAGAATAACAGTATGAAAGAAATGTGATGTGGTCCCTGATAAGAAAGCTATTGCTTCAGAAGGTAGTGTATACCTGGGCTGACCCAGAATGAAAATATGTAGATGTAAAAATTGACACTATTGAGTCTAACTTAGTTGTTGGCTCCATCTATGCTACCAAGACATTGAAGGTATTTTCTCTAGATTGTCTAGATTACCACTGCATATTTGAGACAAATAGACAGAATAATGGAATTACCTCCTAATAGCCCTTCTAGCCCTTCTAAGTGATTTAAGGAGGCAATCACAAACTGCTAGACTTTTGAAGCTTTGCACATCCGAAAGGCAGACTATACATTTGTGTCATATGTTGATTGGACCTACACGAGAACAGATTTCTTCCTGGGCTTAGGCTACCTGCTCACAAATGTATCACCCTTTAATATACATGGATGGAAGAGGCAGCATATCAGACCACTGCTCTATAATGCGGGAAATAAGTCATACTTAGCACATGTATATACCAAAATATAAATTGCTCAATAAGAAGGCAGCTTTTATATGTATGTATGCAGTAATTGTTGGCGATGTTGAGAAGACAAGGTTGAGAATGTGGCCTTTGGAGTGTGTTGGATGTGTGAAATACTGTGTAACATAAAGTGTATCAATGACATTGAAGAGGTTATCTCATGGTTTTTGAGTTTGTGTTGTCTGGGGGGTTGAAGTAATCCAAAATGTTGATGTGGGCATGTTGAATGGACAAAGTGGTGAGGAAATCTCACCTGACACATTCCTAACAGAGTATAAAAACCAGTAACCTTTTTGTTATGTTCTGAGCCGTTGATGAGGCTTTCTTACTGGTTTAATAAGGGACTCAACCTAGTTCAGTGAGCCATCAAGAATAGGCAAAAATGT
This sequence comes from Lissotriton vulgaris, assembly GCF_964263255.1. Lineage (NCBI taxonomy): Eukaryota > Metazoa > Chordata > Amphibia > Caudata > Salamandridae > Lissotriton > Lissotriton vulgaris. The sequence continues at coordinate 313,692,914 of NC_141689.1, read as the reverse complement.
CTTGAGGAGTCATTATCAGAGTAAGCAATTGCTACCAAATCAACCTTACCCTATGATGCTTCCAGTCCTGGAAAGGTAAAACTACAAGCTCAATTGTCTATTTAGCTCTCAAACACATGTTGTGTTGTCAAGGATCAAATTGCACCACTATGAAGATGGTGAGAAGGTGGGATAACTGCTGATGAAATTAGCAGAATTAGAAATGTATTTCTCAATATCAGTTGTTGATTATGCACAACATGGACTTTTATGCAATCCTCCCTATCTTCTTCTTCAAATGATAATAGGTTTCCAAGAGAGGGGATACAAAAAAGTGAGCCCTAACGTCTTCTTGGCTCAATTAAGCATGCACAGGCTGACCACGAAGTTCAGAGAGGTGCTGAGCAGGGAGAGCATGGTGGAAGAGATGTTCAAAAGCAATCTCAGACTTACCATGCTTGCAAGTAAGCTGGCCAGGGACAATGGCTTTATAGGAACCTTTGACAAAATCTGTAAATCTGTAATGCTGTCTGTATTACATCTTTCAAAGTGGAGCAAATGGGATCTATGAACATTAGGCCAAAAAAAATCTAGATCACCTTATTCCCCAAGCAGTGGAAGGACACCCAGCGATATGCCTACTTTCCTATCTACGCATTATTGTAGACCAGTAAAGATCGTGGTGAAAATCTTGGTGAATAGACTCAAACTGATCATCCACATTCTTGTCCTTGACTCCCCAGTGGGTTACATATCAAACTGTTCAGCACATAATCACTTACAAACCTGTTCACATTTACTGTGGTATGTTAGGAACTCGACAGAGGAATTTATAGCACTGTGGACGTGGGTGAAGGGACGACCGTGACACCAACTGTAGGATTTAACGAAGGTTTTATTTTTATAGATCTTATGGGTTTGGTAACAAACGTCTTTCGTGTCCTTAACGTCAGTCTCTCCCGTGCGAAGGTACTGGGGTCCGTGGCGCTGCTCTTCTACTGGGTTCCTTCCCCGGAATATGGATCTTCACTTCAGGCACCGAGGGACTCGCCACATGTAAGAGAAAGACCAACAAGACGGAAGGCCGTTAGGACACAGTCCTCCAATAGGGTTGCACCAAGGGGGCCCAGGGAGTGTGAGGTTTACACCCGGTGTTTCTCTATAACGATTGCCGTGCTCAGTGTAGGAGGGGGTGGGATAGAGAAGGTAAAAGAGGAGAGGGTTTGGGGGGTTGAAGTAGGACAGGGGAGGAAGGGGTCAATGCAATGTGAGCGGAAGGTATACTGACGCTCTAAGCACTAGCGTTACGCTTGCCCACCCAAGCCGCCAAACGCCGCCGTACCTGTGTCAGCCACACTCCTCCCTCGGGAGTGTGGCACGGCGGTCCGCAGGGTCGTTGGCCTCCTGGCTCGCCTCGTGGTTCGGTTTCTCCTTCGGCTCCTTTGAAGTCTCCCGCTTCGTTTCTTCGGAATCCGTCTTCTGCTGTACTTCGGTTCTCCGTCTCTCCAGTTCCCGCCTTCCTCTCCGCGGTGTTTCCACACCCGGCATACAGGATTTCCTCCTTTTTGTCCAATGTGGTCTCAGTGACGTCACGTAGGGCCGGGGCCTCCTCCGCGTATGTCGACGCCCACTTAAAGGGGCCGTTCTCCTCGGACTCGCTGGTAGTCTCGTTTCCGTGCTCCCACTCGTAATTCTGTGGAGAAGCCGGAAATGACAAGTCAGTAGGGTTCGGGTTCCACCATTCCCGACGGGTAAGGTCTCCGTATTTACATTCACTCTTTGAAAGGGCCTTTGATCCTGTCAAGTGGGAGTATATGTTTAGGATTCTAAAAAGGAAAGGCAGGGGGGCGATATTATTGCAAAACTGATATGGCTTTATGATAAGCCACAGGCTAAGTAGGTTGCAGGATATATAATTCAGAGGATTGTGGTATCAGAGTGTCCATGGCAGGAACGACTACAATCCCCACTATCATTTTTACTTGCTCTGATGCCAGTCGAAGGACATCTGTGGGATTTTCACAAGTTCTGGGAAATCAAAAGTGCTACTGTATGGCAATTACATTTTTACTGACACCCTCTGAAGTCAGCCATGTTAATCCTAAAACTATTCAGACTATTGGTAAAGTTTTCTAAATTCACAAGCTATAAGGTTGGTTCCAGGAAAAGTGAAACATTACTATTCTCATGATCACCGGGGACTGCAGCAGTAGAGGTCCACAATCTTAAATGGGGCACAGGTGGCACAAAATACCTAGGTATCCTTGTCAACAGAAGGTTATGGTGAAGGGCTCCTTAGACTCCCTCTTACATAAGGCTCGAAGAAACCTTCTTAGATGATCAAATTGACAACTCACCAAGTGGGGTGGGCTCAGGTGGTGCACCTGGTAATGGCACCAGACTTCAGCTATCTGTTTACATTCTTCCAATCCCCTTTCTTTAAAGTGTCTTTTGTACCATTGACAAAGATATTCAATATTTATCGAGGGAGGCAAGAAGTCTTGCCTTAAACCCAGAAAAATGTATGCCCATACTCTTTGGTGTTCTGCGTTTGGCACACATAGATTCTAAAAAGGACATTCATGATTAATATCAGAAACTGGCAAAAGTTCCAGAATGGATAAACAATCATATGATATGATGCTATATGAGAATAAGTGAAAGCATAAATTGTTACTGTTTCTTTTTGACTGTGTGAATCTTACTGTACCATACATTTATCAATTTTGGAACTTCTTCCAGTTTATGATATTAATCATGCGTGTCCTTTTAAAATAATCTGTTAATTAATTGGACATGTGCAATGGATACCCATACACCCAGTCAAACAGCCACTCATCTACACATACATCCACTTACACACCCAGTCACGCACTCATAGAGTTATTCACACAGCTGCTCATTCACCCATGCAACCACTCACACATACACTCATTCACCCATTGAGCCACTCACACAGCCACTCACTTACCAATACAGCTGCTCAGATGCCCTTGTAGTCACCCATACTGCCACTCACACACCCACACACACACCCATTTAGCCACTCACACACCCACTCCTACAATGATATAGGCAGTCACTATACCACTCAGATGAAATACTTTAGAAACAGTATCACTCAGTAGTACAAAAAGAATAGTAATGTAACTTATGCAGTAGCTTACTATGTATCATTGTCACTGACCATGTCATGAGTGATGTAATATGCAAGGTCTTAAGTAGTTTATTGTGGGAACCTAAGTAAAAGTTAGCTCAGGTAACTATCACTGCTGAATTTCAATGATTTTGTATGAGTGAAATCTAAGCCTAACTATAAAGTCCCTGTAAGCGTTGTTTTTTTCTGTGAATTTCTAGCGTTTTTAAATTCTACTTCATAACTTTAACATCCCTGTAACCTTTGTTTTATTCAGTACATTTCTACAGTTTTTAAAACTCTATTTCCTGACTATAACATCCCTTGAAACCTTTGGTGTTTTCAGTGAATTTCAAAATGTTTGTAAATTTTATTTTCAAACTGTAATCTTTGAAAGTGGGTGTGTGAGTGAGTGTGTGAGTGAGTGGCTGTGTAGGTAGGTGAGTGGGTGGGTGTGTGGCTTTATAGGTCTGTGAGTGGGTATGTGAGTAGGTTTGTGGGTGTTTCAGTAGCTTTGTAGGTCAGTGAGTGGATGTGTAAGTGACAGTATGGGTGTGCACATGGCTGTGTAAGTGGGTGTAAGAGTGCCTGTGTTGATCTGGGAGTGGGTGCATGAGTGTCTGAGTGTTTTTGTGAGAGCATGAATAAATGTCTGAGTGGGTGCATGAGTGTCTGAGTGGGTCTGTGACTGGATGCATGAGGCTCTGAGTGGGTTCATGAGTGGGTGCATTAGTGTCTTGAAAGTCTGTGGGTGGATGGATGAGTCTCTGAGTGGGTGAGTGAGAGGGTTTGTGAATGCCTGAGTTGTGGGAGTTGTGGGAGTTTCTTAATGGGTCTGTGAGTGGGCGACTGAGTTTCTGAGCAGTTAGTGGGTGAGTGAGTTTGTGAGTGAGTGCATGAGTCTCTGAGTGGGTCTGTGAATGGGAACATGAGTATTTGGGTGGGTCTGTGAGTAGGTGGATGAATGTCTGAGTTGATTTGTGAGAGTGTGCAAGAGTCTCTCTGTGTGTCTTTTAGTGGCTATGTGAGTGTCTGAGTAGATCTGTGAGTGAATGAATGAATGAATGAAGTTGGATTTATAGAGCACAACTAAACCCATAGGCATCAAGGCACTGAGTGGGTATATGAGTGTCTGAGTGGGTCTGTGAGTTGGTGTGTGCGTCTGTGAGTGCATCTTTGAGTGTATGGCTGTGTAGGTAGGTAGGTAGGTGAGTGGGTGTATGTGTGGCATTATGGGTCTGTGAGTGGGTATGTGAGTGCGTTTGTGGGTGTTTCAGTAGCTGTGTAGGTCTGTGAGTGGATGTGTGAGTGACAATATCGGTGTGTACATGGCTGTGTAAGTGGGTGTAGGAGTGCCTGTGCTGCTGATCTGGAAGTGGGTGCATGAGTGTCTGAGTGTTTCTGTGAGGGAGTGCATACATGTCTGAGTGGGTCTGTGACTGGATGCATGAGTGTCTGAATGGGTTCATGAGTGGGTGCATTAGTGTCTTGAAAGTCTGTGGGTGGATGGATGAGTCTCGGAGTGGGTGAGGGAGAGGGTCTGTTAATGTCTGAATAGGTCTATGAATGGTTGTGGGAGTCTCTTAGTGGGTCTGTGAGTGGGTGACTGAGTGTCTGAACAGTTAGTGGGTGAGTGAGTTTGTGAGTGTGTGCATGAGTCTCTTAGTAGGTCTGTGAATAGGAACATGAGTATTTGGGTGGCTCTGTGAGTAGGTGGATGAATGTCTGAGTGGATTTGTGAGAGTGTGCAAGAGTCTGTCAGTGTGTCTTTTAGTGGCTATGTGAGCGTCTGAGTAGATCTGTGAGTGGGTATATGAGTGTCTGAGTGGGTCTGTGAGTTGGTGTGTGAGTCTGTGAGTGCATCTTTGAGTGTATGCCTGAGTCTCTCAATGAATCTGTGAGTGGGTGAATGAGTGTTTGAATTGATCTGTGAGTGGGTGCATGTGTCTGAGTGTGTTTGACAGTGGGTGCGTAAGTCATTCAGTTTGTCTGTGAGCGGGAGTGTGAGTGTGTAAATGGGTCTGTTAATGAATGCTTGAGTGTATAAGTGGGCCAGTCAGTGGATGCATAGTAAAAAAAAGTAGGGGGCACACGGGAGCAGGTCCTCGTGCCAGCTCCCCCATGACAGTTCTCATGTCCAGCTTGGCTCTAGTTGGCAGCCCTCTTCTGCTTTAGGTTATGTGCAACCTCTGCTCATTTTTCTGCCTCTTCTCTGCTTGTTCCTGCCCTCTATGTTGCCTCTTTTTGCATGTTCTGCCCGTAATTTTTCCTCTTTCTGCTCATCCCTGAGCTTTATTCTGCCTCTTGCTGCTCGTTTCGGGCCTCTATTATACCTCTTGACTTGCTGCTCACTTCTCACCTCTATTTTGCCTCTTCTGCTCAGTTTGCCCTTTATTGTACCTATTTCTGCTCACTCCTTACTTTTATGGTGCCTCTTTCTACTATTTTGTTACCTTTATATTGCCTCTTGCTGCAGGTTTCTGTCCTCTATTTTGCATCTTCCTGCTCGTTTCTGACCTTTATTTCGCCTGTTTCAGGTCATTTCTTACTTTTATTCTACCTCTTTCTGCTTGTTTCTGACATCTATTTTACCTCCTTCTGCTCGTTTATTACCTTTATTCTGCCTCTTTTTGTTTGTTTCTCACATTTATTTTGCGTTTTTCTGCTTGTTTCTATTAATTTGCCTATTTCTGCTTGTTTCTGACCTTTATTTTGCCTATTTCTGCGTGTTTCTCACCTTTATTCTGCCACTTCCTGCTCATTGCTGACCTTTATTTTGACGATTTCTGTGCTTTCTCACCTTTACCAAGCCTCTTTCTGCTAGTTGCTGACCTTTATTTTGCCTCTTCTACTCTTTTCTCACTTTTATTTTGCCTCTTGCTGTTGGTTTCTGATCTCTATTTTGCCTCGTTCTGCTCATATCTCACCTTTATTGTCGCTCTTTCTGCTTGTTTCTGACCTTTATTTTGCCTCTTTCTGCTAGTTGCTGACCTTTATTTTGTCTCTTTTTGCTCATTTCTGACCTTCATCTTGCCTCTTTCTGTTCATTTCTGATCTTTACTCAGGCTCTTTCTGACCTTTATTCTGCCTCTTTCTGCTCATTTATCACTTTTATCTTGCCTCTTTCTGCACATTTCTGACCATAATTCTGTGTGTCCGTGCAAGAGCAATCGCTACATCTCTTTCACTGCCAGCATGTCTGCGGACAGGGAAAGAGATTAAACCTTAACTTCCAGTGGGCAGGAGCACTTTGACAGCTCCCACCATCTGGAAACAGATTGTTTGCTTTTGCTTGGCAAGCAAAAGCAAACTGATGTTCAGGGAATGGGAAACCCTGGACTTGGCACAAACCTGCCCGGGGGGGGGGGGGGTGGCAATCCCAAGGATATGTATAGCTCCAGCAGGGGAGCTACATGGCCCTCTCTTTTTTTGTTCATTGACCGCCCTGGATAGGTGGGGTCCACAGGGCTCCGGAGAGGGTTCACAGGCCCCAATTGTGTTTTTTAGCCCCAGGCAGGTGGTAGTCCCCAAGGTGCGGGGTCCACATGACCTCCTATCATTTTTTGTTTAGCCCCCCGGGGAGGTGGTGGTCCCCAGGGCTCATAAAACCTCAGGAGGGGAGCCCCATGCACCCCCTTTTTTTACAAATAAAGCCTTAGGAAGGTGTTGGTTCTTGGGTCTCCAAGAGCCTAACGTGGGAGGGTTCCCTTTTACCCCCCTCTTTTAAAAAAATAATGACACCAGGACCTGGCCCACCCAGGGCTTGATACAAAACAAGAGCGGGAGCCCGCTCTTGTTTTTGTTTTGTTTTTTGCTGTGAATTTGCAGCAAACTTTAAAACATGTTTATGGCATGCTAGGGTCCCTCTGGCACCCCAAGACCAAGTTATGAGGGTCAGAGTATTCCTTCCCTGCCCCCTTTTCTTTTCACTCTTTTTTTTGTGGGACTGAAATGGCGGACACATTTTCCTGGTTGAAGTGTTGACAGATAATCCAATCTCTGCATTTCCCTGCTCGAGCTCATTATTATTAGCAGATTAGCCACAATCGCAGATAAACAAGTTTGTATTTCCTTAAATTTCTCAACAACTACTCAACAGATTTAGACTGCATAACTGAAAGGGTGATCTGTGAACAAAAATCTACCTTTTTGCCAAATTTGGTGTGATAGTGTCCAGAGGCTTGCGCTGCTGTCATGTCTAAAGCTCCTATGAGAATTCAAATTGGGAGCACACTTTTTTTAGCCGTTCCCTTTTCTCAGCCCCCACTTGACAGATCACCCTGAATCTTTCCATACACAAGCCTCAGGAGGCTCAGAGAGGGGGTCATACAGACCCTTTCTTCTTTATTACTACAACCCCAGGGGTGGGCTCCCGGGGCATAAACTCTGTAAATGTGGCCCTGCCACCATTTTTCAAAAATGTTCAATCCCGCAGGCAAAGCAGCATTTTTTGAAGATTTTTTTTCCCTTTTTGGCATGAGTTGGAGGTGCCCACTGGGGCCCCCAGGGGGCCTAATGGGTCAGAGCTTTCCCTATCTGCCCCCTTGCATTTTTTTAAACATGTTTAGGACAGGGGCCTAAGTTCAAGAGTCCTGTAATGGCTGACAGCAACATTTTTCTCATGGTACTGGTAGACAATCAGAGTGCTTGCTCCCTTGGGAGTCTGACTCCCTCTGGAGCAGGATGGCCCAAGTTAATTAAAACTCTGTGAGCCAATCAGAACACTTTATTTTTAAATTAGTGCTTCCATGAGATTCTCTCAAGACTCTCATGGACACACTGTCCAGATATACAATTATTTTTCAACCTTTATTTCTAAAAAACTATTGAAAAGATTTACACCAAATCACAGAAGTTTAATTGCAGACCAAGATCTAGTTGCCTGCCAAACTTGGTGTAATTCTGTAGTATTTCTTAAAGAAGTCTATGGAAAATGCATGGGGTTTTGTGTTTTGGGACACCTGACCTAACGATGACTACATAGTGGTGACTGCCACTAGATAAAAGGAAAAATATTTTCAGTTTTCTAAATAATTTCTGGTGTCATAACACAAAACTTTTTTTTAAAAAGTTCATATACCTTGGCTCTGCCATTGAAAGTTTTTTTGCTGATCTGCCAAGCAGGTGCCAAGAAAAGAAATGGGGTCGCAAAAGTGTGATATCCCATATTAATTCCGCTTAGAGACTTAGCTGTCTGTTACAGAAGAAACGGCTGAATCGAGTTGCATCAAGTTTACCAAAAAGTTAACGTTTTTGTGATTTGGTGGAAATGTGTTCAGTTATTTTTGAAGATATTACATTTAAAGGGGGCTGGGTTTAGCCCTCAAAAAATGTTAGGTATATATGGATAGTTGTTCCTGCAGGAGTTAAGCTAGACCGTCCAGCGCTGGGACGCTCCCGGGCAGCCATGCGCTTTATATATCCCTTTTCTTTCCTTCATTCATTCAGACCACATTTTTTTTTAAGCGAGTAATTCCAATGTGCTGAAGAAGCTTTTTCTCTTGTTTCCCATTTCAGTTCTGCATGACTGTTGCTGATACTGTGGTATAAATGGACTGATTGACTTTCCACAACAATGAAGAAAATATTGTGGCTGCTTATAAAAAATGTTTAAAGGCTGCATAAGGGGGCAGGGCAGGCATAGACTGACTTCAACGACCATTTGGGGCATTCCCAAAGGGACCCTCCTTTAAGTTAAATGCCTTTATTTTGCATCACCGATACTGCAGTACTACCACCCATTACCACAGTACCCTGTGTGACAATCCTTGAGATATTGTGGTAACAAGAACTATTTTTAAAACAATTAAAAGGGTCTGGTCATAGACTACATCCTGCCACAAAAGGACATTGTGCAGTATGCTGTTTGCAGTCCGGGTTGGGCTCCAGCAGTGGGTTGTACGTAAGGCCAAAGCTGAAGACCTTGCACAACAAGGTAAGTTTGGGGTGCCTGAAGGCGGGATGGATGCAGGGCCCGGACAGAGGTCAAGCCATGACATGAACCCACCTGCTACGTGCGGCCAAAGGTTGCAAGGAGCAGGTGGGTTGATTGCCTGCAGGGGGCTTTGATTCAGGGGTATTGTGTGCTCCATCCAGACCCTGTGCCCAATCCTGCAATCTGGTGGTCTATACCCTGCCTAAAATCCATAAAAATTTCACAAATACACCAGGTCGCCCTATCCTATCCAGTTGTGATTCGGTCTTAGAACCCATTGGAAGGTATATTGACTTTTTCATGAGGGATTTTGTTCCCATACTAAAGGCGTGTGTTAGGTGTAGTGTCCTGCAAGGACACAGTCTAGTTGTTCTGCATGTGACCTCACACTGAACACCCACCCACCACTGATGTCACTGGTCAGGTGACACAGCTTTAATAAAAGGGGCCGAGCGCACGTGCTCGGGGCCAGTTGTACCAAGTATCTGACTGTGTCTGCGTCAGTCCTTTTAGCAATGAGGGCCCAGGGCCCCCAACACTACATTGGCGACGAGGCGGTAACGCAATGCCACGCGTGCCACAGCTGAACAATCCCCGGAAAGAAGAAGGGAAGTGCCCATGTGCAGGGCACCCCTCCGGGGAATCGGTGCCGGCCGCCGAGAGGCCCGAGGGGCGTGTGCTGTGCCTCGGGCCTGAAGACCCATAAGGAGGTGACCGGGAGCCCCCCCTTGCACCTCCATGCCCAGCGTGAGCCTCCCGGCGTAAGGAGAGAGGAGCGGACCGACCAGAGCCCACCCGCGTCAGCCGCGACTGAGCCCCTGCCTGGGGTGAACAGAGAGCCGTGCGGAGCCCACCCGCATCGGCGGCCACCGAGCCGGACTGCCAACTCGCCAGCTACCACCGGCAGTGAAGCATCGCCGACCGGAGCCCACCTGGATCGGCTACAAGTGACCCCACCGAGAAAGCCCGTAGGCCAGAGGTGAGCCCATGCGACACATGCTGCCTGGGGGGCCGCGCAAGTCAGAAGCGACCCCCCCACCTGACTATACATTAAGCGGAGCCCACCCGCATAGTTATGGTGGCCCCCGGTGAACATTGAAGGAAGCAGCGCCAGCGGAGCCCACCCGCGGCCTGCCTACAGCTACCTCGCCGCGCAGCGAGTGAACAGTGAAAGCGGTGCCCACCCGCATGACCAGCGTGCCTCGCCGGGCGTGATTGCAGCCACTGTAAATCCCAAGTAAAGCAGCGCCGGCGGAGCCCACCCGCGGCCTGCCTGAAGTGCCCCTGTCCCCTGCCACGCAGCGAGTGACCGAGGCTGCGGCGGGGAGGGGGTGAATGAACTGTGGAAAGGAGCGCCCGCAGCGTGTGGAAGAGCTGCGGGCGGAGACACACTGCAGCGGAGCCACCCGCGATACACCAAATCCTCAGCGGAGCCCACCCGCGTGAAAGCGCCTAGGTTACACATTTCACGGTCCCACAAGCGGGTGCTCACCACGCATAGTGACACACAACACTACCGTGATCATCCAGCCCCTCTCCCGAGCGCCCGGAGGGCAGCAGGACGGCTCCAGACAGAGCTAGCAGGCTCCGAGGGCAATGTCGACTTTTCCCCACCCCGCGCAGCATGTGCAATGAGGAGCTGCGGGGGTGGGCTGTGTGTGCAAAGTGAAGGCCGAACGGCCGCCGGCAACGGGAGCATGCCCCCACCTCCTGGGCTCCCTGGCAGAGAAATGAAGCGCCTTTAAGCGGCCAGCGCCACCGAAATAAACTATCCCTGTGTGCATAAGGGCACTGGCCGCCAGAACGCCCCCAAACAGGAGAAAGCAGAACGTGCCGGTGAACCCGGCAGGACACGGAGCATTTCCCCCCCCTGTGCACAGAAACAAAGCACTGCCTCACTCTCATGCTTAGGCCCTCCTGCCTCCCAGAAACAAAAGGGAAAAGCAACAAACACTCACCGAGGGAAGAGGGGAGGTCTTACCCCCGCTGCCCGGGATCAGCAGCAGATCCAGCCCCCGTGCAGCCGGAGAGTGGCAGGGTCAGTAGAGCAGGAGGACAACCAGGGAGGAAGGTCTCCGGGCAAAGCAGGCTGCTGCTGGATGAAAGCATACAGCCTCACTGCCATCTAGTGGCCAAAAGGAAAAGTGTACCTGCCACCAGAATCGAACTCAGCAGCAGGGCTGAGGAAAGGCCAAAAGGAGATCAGGGCAGTATCACAACTGTGACAAGGGGCAACAGACTAAGTAGCGCCACTCCAGTAAGGCATTTACACACACACAAGCCGCAAGCAAGTGCGCAGCAGCGCAGGAGACACCCACGCACAGCAAGGAGTCTTCGGCTGCCACTTCCGACGCGACGTGGTAACGAAAGCAAACGCAAAGGGACAGTGAGACATGGTGAAGCACTAGCGCCTCAAGTAGCAAGGAAGCACTGGAAGAATTCCTAGGGAAAAGACTGCGTGATCAGACGAAGGAGAGAGCAGTGACGCCTTGTGGCCACAGGCATTCACCGCAGCATCAACTACTCCCACCAACGATCCAAAGCAGCAAGTACCCGACGACACGGACGAACAAGGGCGCAGAGTGCACGCCCAGTGGCTGTCGACGCCACCGCAACCAGGTGAAAGAGCGCACGGAGCAACTGCGCCGAAGAAGCTCTAAGAAGGTACCAATCCGCGCCGGAGAGCAAAGAAGCCGCACCCCAGGAACCGGAGGGTGTGCGTAGCAGGTGTTCCAGCACACCGAAGAGTAAGTGCGCAGCAACGCGCAAGGAGTGAAGGAACTCCACGCACCGGACAGCACTAGTACAAGTCTGCAACAACACAATGCGAAACTGAGCGAACCATGTGCAGGAACACAGCCACGCCCAAACAACGCCACGTCAATACGCAACCTCCTGAGGACAAAAGGGAGACAGCGCAGGAATGCGCCAGCAACGCAGGAACCGTACACCAAAGCGCAAGAACGCGACAGGAGTGCAAGAACTCCACACCCGCATGACAAGACCGTGCAGCACTGCGCCGGAATGGACCAAGAGCGCCAGAGTGACGCTGCACAGCGACACGCCAATGCCACGGGACAGCGCACAAAGGTCCCCAAGAAAGACAGCGACATCTCGCAGCAACCAGAGCGCCATCGTCAGCACGCATGACGGCATGCACCAGAGATGCACCAGGAGCGGTGACGCAACCCTCCTCCGCGCAGACAAAGCGCGCCAACGCCAAAACACCGTGACGCTCCCAACAAGCCGACCTGCCCAAAGGTCGCACCCAAGCCAAGAAGCCGACCTGCCCAAAGGTCGCACCCAAGCCAAGAAGCGGGCCTGCCCAAAGGTCGCACCCAAGCAGGAAGACAACTAGACCAATAGTCGTGCCTACAGAAAGAAGCCAACCCACCAAAGGTCACAGCCAAGCAAAGAAGTTCGACCACCAAGACAGTTCACGAACATGGACCAGCGGACTTCGACAACCACAATTTAACATTCTGAGTCAAGAGGTAAGATCGCGACGACCGGTCCAGTCACAAGAAGAGAAGATCACAGTGTCGGAGAGCTATGCCCAAACCAGACAGAAACAGGTGGAGTGCACCCTGCCTGGAGAAGATTGGTTGGGAAGAGCAAGACAGTGTCCCACCGCATGGACAAGACCAAGGGGACAACATGTAGAGGGCCCACTACATGGAGAAGCCTGGTTAGAAAGAGCAAGCAAGAAAGAAGACTGGACCGCGTCGAGAAAGAGAACGAAGAGGAAGAATGGAGTAACACAACATCACTCCACAAGGGGAAGAGAGAGAACCACACTCAGCACACAGGAACATCGGTGCTGTCCAAGGAGCATCGCACCATCCGTGTGAATCCCAGTAATCCTGACAACCTGCCTTTGAGGAGACCAACCACCGAAGAACCGTATGGGTGCCCCGTGAACCTGAAGCTTGCCGAAGCAGAGCATACCCGAGCACTAAACAATCCACCCTTGTGGACTACACAAGACTCGACTGCGGCCATGTCCGAAGTTCCGCAGCGACCCGCACAGCCCACGCGATCAAGTGGCAGTCCAGGGGACAAGGGCCTCGGCCGCATGTCCTGTGAGAGAGGAATCCGGATGGGAGAGGTGCAATAGCGGCAGCTCCACGACAGGCAACAGGAAGCACGAAGGCCCCAGGTGAACACCTGGCAATGAGAAACGGTCTGATGAAGACACTGAACCCATGTCCTAACGGCAAGACCATCCTGGCGGATGACATCAACACCCGAGGACATCATGAGAGACTTGGCGGTGAGTCCGTTGGCAGTTCCTCAACGACGCCTTTGCGTGGCTTATGCGAAGCCCCGCGCGGTCCACCCGGTCCCATCGTGTCCGGCAAGAGGGTCCTCCCAGCGTCTCTAGTGAGAGAAGAGTCCAAGCAGGAGAGGCCAGTCTTCGAGGCTCCAGTGAGAGAGGAGTCCGGCAAGAAAGGCAAGTCGGAAGTTACTTGGCCAGACGGAGATGTGAAAGCATCAAGATCAGCATATCCAAAGAAAGACCTCTCGTGCCACAGTCGTCTCCAACAACCAACAAGCGTTGTCATTCACCGGACTCGGAACAAGTCAGAGAATTTATATAGCGCACTACATACCCAGAGGGTCTCAAGGCGCTTAAGGAGGGGTGGGGAATCACTTGTCAAATATCCACGTTTTAAGTTGCTTTCTGAATGCTAGGTGGTTCTGGGTAAGGCGAAGGTAGGTGGGAAGTGAGTTCCAGGTTTTAGCTGCCAGGTAGGAGAAGGATCTACCTCCCATGGTGGTCTTGTTGATGCGAGGTACAGTGGCAAGGGCTTGGTTGGAAGATCGAAGCTGGCGGGAGGGGGCGTAGAAGGACAGTCGTGTGTTGAGGCATTCTGGTCCGATTTCGTAGAGTGCTTTGTGTGCGTGGGTAAGGAGCCGGAAAGTGATCCTCTTGTTGACGGGAAGCCAGTGGGGGGTTTTCAGGTGACCAGAGATATGTTCTTTACGCGGGATGTCTAATATGAGCCTGGCAGAGGCGTTTTGGATTCGTTGGAGTTTTTTCTGGAGTTTAGCGGTAGTCCCGGCGTAGAGGGTGTTTCCATAGTCCAGTCGGCTCGTGACCAGAGCGTGGGTGACCGTTTTCCTAGTTTCGGTGGGGATCCAACAAAATGTTTTTTTGAGCATGCGAAGAATGTTGAAGCAGGATGAGGAGACGGCGTTGACTTGTCTGTTCATTGAAAGTGAGGAATCCAGGATGACGCCCAGGTTCCGAGCGTGGTCTGTCGGGATGGGTGCTTTTCCAAGGGCTTCTGGCCACCAAGAGTCGTCCCATGCGGAGGGGGAGGTACCTAAGATGAGGACTTCTGTTTTATCTGAGTTCAGTTTCAGACGGCTGTGTTTCATCCATTCGGCTACTTCTTTCATTCCTTCGTGTAGGTTTGTTTTGGCGGTGCTAGGGTCATTGGTGAGTGATAGGATCAGTTGAGTGTCATCCGCGTAGGAGATGATGTTGAGGTTGTGTTGGCAGTCGATGGCCGCGAGTGGGCTCATGTATACGTTGAAAAGGGTGGGGCTGAGTGAGGATCCTTGTGGGTCAATCCCACTCTGCTCCAGATAACCCCAAGTGTTAAACAATGTACATAAGCGCAGCAAGACAAGGATGATCTGAAGTACACCGTCGAGGTGAAGCTCATCTGGCTGACCTTGCAATCCAGGAACTTTCAACATTCTCTCAGCCGATCGCCTGAAGAAAATCCGTGGGGGTTGTAAATTTGTTTTATTCTGTGTTTCTTGCAGGTTGGACATTTTGTTTTCTCTTCCCTGAACTTTGGGAGGGATGTAGTGTCCTGCAAGGACACAGTCTAGTTGTTCTGCATGTGACCTCACACTGAACACCCACCCACCACTGATGTCACTGGTCTGGTGACACAGCTTTAATAAAAGGGGCCGAGCGCACGTGCTCGGGGCCAGTTGTACCAAGTATCAGACTGTGTCTGCGTCAGTCTTTTTAGCAATGAGGGCCCAGGGCCCCCAACACTACATTAGGGACAGTACGTTCACGATAAATCCTATCAACAAGATGCCCTTTATTACAGAAACTGATTAACTTGCCACATTAGACATACCATCATTATACACCAACATGCCCCAGGAAGAAAGCATGTTGCTAATAGAAAACCTACAGAATACCTGCACGCATCCTATACAAGTTCCCACCAGTTTCATTATTTCTCTCCTGAAAATTGCATTACAACACAACTACTTTATGTCTGAGGGTGACTTCTACCAGCAATGTTCTGGAACTTCGATGGCAGCAGTTTTTGCTCCCAATCAAGCAAACATTTATATGGATTATATAGAACAAACATGTGCCCTTTCCCAGCAAAATATATATTGTTCCAGCATTTTATGTTGGAAACATTATAGCGATGTTATTTTTCTTATCTGGTCTGGCTGAATGTAACTTTAATGATTTTGTAACATACCTAAAAGCTGCTCAGAAGCATCGACCTCCATGTCCACTATACATAAATCCGAAATCGCTTTCCTAGATTTAGCCATCAAACATCAGGAAGGTAAATTGTACACAAGCCTCCACAGGAAACCCAAGAAAAGAAATACTCTCCTATCTTACACCAGTAATAACCACAGAGCCTTGATAGATGGCTTACCCTTTGGTCAATTTCTACGTCACCATAGACACTGTTCCTATAAAGAGGACTGCATGAGAGAAGCCCAAACTCTGAAAGCCAAATTGATTACCTGGGTTACTCTAACAAGATTGTAAAGAACTCTCTGAAATGTGCATGGTTTTGTCCAAGAGAGGAGTTGCGTATCACCAAAAATAAAACCTCCCTTGAGAAATTGATTTGTGTAACCACCTTTGGTTCTCATACAAATTTGATTTTTTTTAAACTGACATCTCATTAGAAGCATCGATCTCACAAAACAAACCCCCATGTTTCCATTCAAATGCGGAAAAAATATGAAAGACCATCTGGTTCACTCTTCTACGCAACGCAGCACTAGTCATAAATCTAGGACCCTAGAAACAGCATGGGGCTTCCCGCAAGTAAAAGGTAATTTCCTATGTGGGAACTGTATTGCCTGTTCTTTTTCCTTTGACACAAAGTTGTTTTTTAAACATAACAACATCAGACAAGATTTTATTTTTTCCTCCAATTGTAACTAACTCATTCTAGTCTACTGCATATGGGGTCCTTGTAAATTAACTTGTATTGGGCAAATATCACAACCCATTAAGACACGCATCTGCCAACATCGACGCATAATAAGATGTATTGAACACACCTTTGGTCACTCACTTCTCTGAAAAGAACCACACTGCGGATGACCTAAAAGGGCAAGTAATTGACATGGCCAGAAAGAGGAGGGTAAATATTGCAGATCTTACAAAGAATGAAATGCTGTTGGATGGAATTGGTTAATTTAGTTAGCCAGCTGAAGAATGGTGTGGCTTTGTAGCTACTTGGTTGAAGTGATTCGGCAACAATTCATCGAACTTGAACTCGAGAAGTACCAGAATGAGATGCTACCTTTGAAAATTGTGATTATATAAGAATTCTGGGGCATATTATCAAGCCTGGGCGATAAAATTATTGCCGCTTTATCGGCAGGAAACTGCAGATAAAGTGGCGATAATGGGCTTGATAATAGGCTCTATGGAATTCCAATCGAAGCTCATGTTAAATGTGAAGGACATCTAACATGAGCTTCGGATGGAATTCCATAGACCATATTATCAAGCCCATTATCGCCACTTTATCGGCAGTTTCCTGCCGATAAATCGGCGATGCTTGATAATATGCCCCTCTATTTCTCGAATTGTTTTGTGAAAATGGAAAATGTCATACATGTGTATATATTTATTTTCTGTTTGTTTGTATGTATATACTTATATTTATTCATTGGTCTAATGTGAAAATTCCCATTCTTTAATATATTTTGATAGAAACAGAAAACATTGCTCCAGTATACAATTTAGTGTGGCCCTCCTTGTGAGAGCCCAGAGCGATACGATGCTCGTGTGCTTGATCCAGCGCTCCTACCAAAATTCTGCATAAATGATGTCACCATCTACCACCAAACTTACCAATAAATACCAGGCCCATAAAAATAACAGTACTGAGAGGAAAGGGGTCCCAGTGAAAGATTGCTAATTACCACAAATTAAAAAATAATAGTAGTACACTGAATGAATCTACAGTGTTTTATTCACAATATAGATATAACCAGGATATAGTATCCAACAATAATCATTTCAAAAAGGTTGAATAGTGCCCCTGGGAACAAGGGAGAAGCGATAAAGTGAGGATGGTGCAGGTAGGGATTTGTGACAATAAAATCAGGCAGTAATCTGACACATTTATAAGTCAATTGAAATGTACAGACGATCATGAATCTAAATGTATCACTTGATAAAAATAACAGAGCAGCTGAATCATGAGGCGAATGAATCTAATATGTTGTTTAAACTATCTACAATAAACAAGACCAGCTTGTCATTTAGTAAGTTTATTTAAACATATTCATGAAAACTTAGGCTTTGGAACTTTATTAGAAAATGTCATAAAGAAAGATTTATTCAGCATTTATAAAGAGAGCTTGTTTCAAGAAATAATAATCATTAACAGAAATAAGTGAAAAAGAGCATTTCCAAACCCTAGCTAATTCCCTGACTCTACCCTCATTGCCTAAAAACAAAGTCTTTTAAAACTCTCCTTTACTTACGTGCGTTCGTCAGTCAGCAGAACACGACCCTCTGGAATCAAGAAGCGTAGGCAAAAGTCTGATCCTTGAGCTAATTCTTATACCCTAAAACTAAGGCTAAACTAACTATTTTCACATTCCAACAGCTGAATTCTGGCTCCCCATTGGCTGAACCACCTCATGCCACAGTAAATTGTGACATCTTCCACCTCGGGTCTGGGTTTTTACACAAAGCCATTGTTCATGCACAGAGTCCTGGCGGCCACTTCCTTAGGCTGCTACATTTTGTAGCAAAGATGTTCATGCAGTGCACAAAAATGCCGCGACTCACATCCTGGCCTTGAGCCTGTCCGTTCTGAGCTTCTCGTGGCACAATAACAAACCTCTCCACAGAGTCACCTTTTGCAGTTCTTTTCAAAAACTTTTCACAATAAAAGTTTATAGGCTTCTCATCTTTTTCAAAATAAGTTTTCTCGTGTGGCTTTACATCAGCAGGCCTCTTTTCAGAAAGCGTCAATTTTCTGCGCCACTTTAGCTTGTGTCACTGCGCCACTTTAGCTTGCGTCACTTTTTCAGAATGCATTATTTTTCTGCAGCCAACTCTATGCTTCTTTTGTAAAACTATTATTTAAACAAACACAAAACATCAATTAATTAAAGAAATGACATTTGTTCTGTTACCCACCCCCTTTGCTAAATGTTAACCCATTAATTATGTTACCTATCAAAAGCACATTTAAGCAGCATATATTACCTTTGATGTACCAAACGGATCTGGAACAGCATTTGTCACAGAAAAGACAAGACAAAAGCACATTTAAAAGGCACATGCTATTATTTTTTACAGCATCAGTTAGTACATGACAAAGACAATAGACAATAATTATTGTATTATTTCTTTTGTATTTTGCGCAAATAAGCATAATGTTAGTTCCATATGTTCATGTTGCACAGTTTATTCTAGGTTGATTTAATAACATGCAGCAAACATATTAGTTTTATTAAAACATTATGGAAGACTGACTTCACAAGCCTGAACAAAATATTGTTCATTAACCCGCTCCATCAACTCCCTCATCTGGTGATTTAAAAATCACCAAACAAAATCCAAAAATGTTACTTAAAATTTTATCTATTGAACATGTTTCAGGCTTACTCAGGATTAGTATTTAAACTCTAATTTCATCTATATTTCTGCAACTCTCATATTGAGTCCTACAAAATTCTAAGTTGGATCTTTTCTACCTTTGAATCCCCAACCCCCAATGAATTTATAGGTATCTACATTTTGAATTGCACCAACAAAACAAATATCAATCTGTGTATTATAAAACAAAACAAAAACAAAAATTTAATTTTTGAAAAATTACTATATAAATTAATATATAGTATATACCCCCTCTTTTTTTTATTTTTTATTCTAAAACATGTTTTCTTCGACCTTGCGTCTTACATAAAAGTGTTTCCAGCTAACACAATTTCTTTGACCTTGTGTCACCTAACACAATTTCTTCAGCCTTATGCCAAAAATAAACCTCAACCTAAAGAAAATTTAAACCTATTCATTGTCACTATTTTTTTTTCAAATCTTCCTGACTACTACTACTGACCTTAACTACTGGTTGGATAATTATGTAGGCCCAATATCTCATTAATCGGTTCTTTAGATTTGTTCACCAACTTGCACTTCAAGTCTTCTTTTGGCCAGACATCACCTTTTCTCAAGAGTTTCTTCTTAGGCTCGATTTCATTACATTCCGCTTTCCAAGCCCTTTTTCTGAATTTTCTTATTTCAGATTCTTCATCACTATCATCAGAGTCAGTTTCAGAGATTTCAATACTGTATCTAGGAACTTCTTTACTCAGCAGCTTCACTCCGTTAGGAACAACATCTCTGTAGCTGGTACTTGGCAATTCGTCCTCTTCTTCTGGAATTACTTCTAACTTCCCAGTTCCAGAATTTCTGTTCCTGCTTTCAGAGCTTCCAATCTGCTTTTCAATACTCTCCTGATCTTGAATCTCTTCAGTCTCGGACTCTTTTTCTACTTCTTTTTCCAGCAGATCTTCATCATTTTCTGAATCTAGAATCACAATCTCTAGATCTTTTTCATTCAATGTTTCATTCACATTGACATCATCATCCAGATGTCGACCACCTTGTCGATCTTCAAGATCTGGATTTTCTTCAGAACTTTCTTCTGAGTCTGAATCAGTTGCAGTGTCGTCACTATCTTCATCAGGGTTATCAGGAGGTAGTACACGAATGGTGTGGCTTGCATGCACCCACCTCTTTAGACCCTTATATTTAACAGCATTTGTTGTGACTAGTATCACCTGTCTTGCTTTTTGCCACCTGGGTACAAAACAGTTCCTCCTCCGATGAACCTTTGTTCTGACCCAGTCTCCTGGCAATAGATCATGAGCCTGCTCCTTTTCTTTTGAAATCACATCTGTTCCCACAGTAATTATGTCATTTTTTCTTATTGGAAAAGATTCTACCCTTTTTGAAAATAAACAAATGATGACTAGGACATATCTCCGTTTGTTATGTTGGGGCATTTCAAAGAAATGTATTTGAATACTTGTAAATGAACCACCCTCCCGGCCTATGGTTCCCAAACTTTCAATTGTCTTTTGACCTGGATTGTATTTCTGGCATGTCAGACATTTTTGACAAAGTGACTCCGCAACTAATCTGAACTTCGAATTGTACCATGTTTCCCTGAACGGTTGAATCATTGTGTCTCTTCCTAAATGACCTGGACCATGATAGATCCGTGCCATGTCAGCAATCATGCAATTGGGCATAACAGGTCTGCCATCTTTGTAAACCCAAATTTCATCTTCCTCTCGCTGTCTGCAACCTTCTTTGAGCCATGTGTTTTTCTCCTCATCATTTGCCTCATCATGTAATTGTTTTAATTTTTGCCATGTCTGAATTACAAAGATTAATATGAGAATGCTTGAAACATGTTCATTAAATTTTTCCCAATTTATTGCAACCCTCTCCTGAGCACAAAACTTATCAATGGTACCTGCGTACTCATTGCCTTTTGAGACATAATTATTTTTCTCTCCATTTGCAGCATATTTTATCACTGCTATTTGGTCAAGAAGCTCAAATTCTTTGTCAAAGTCTGGCATGCCCAGATCATGGAGCTTCACACAAGCTCTTTTTAAATTGCTCAAAGGCTTCAAGTTCAATTTCTGTCAGGACAATTGGGTCTTTTCCATCTGCTTTTGTCAATCTTTGCAATGTCTTCGCAATTACTGAGAAACCACTAATCCATTGGCGACAGTATCCAACCATGCCTAGGAACATTCTTACCTGTCTCTGTGTCTTTGGGGGTTCCATTGCCTGAATCATTTTAATTCTCTCAATAGTTACCTGTCTGGTTCCTTTTGCAATTCTATGTCCAATGTATTTAACCTCTTTTTTACAAAACTGCAATTTTGCAGGTGACATTTTGTGACCCTCTTCTGCCAAATCTTTCAAAAGGGTTATGGTATCTATTACACAGTTTTCTTTTGTTTTTGCTGCTACAGGCAGTGTTAGTTAGTTCCATCCATATGTTCATGTTGCACAGTTTATTCTAGGTTGATTTAATAACATGCAACAAACATATTAGTTTTATTAAAATATTATGGAAGACTGACTTCACAAGCCTGAACAAAATATTGTTCATGAACCCGCTCCGTCATGCTCTTCCCTGTTCCCAGTAATGCCTGCCACGGTGCAGCACACGAGGCACTGTAGACGTGGCTCCATTCTATAATTAGCTACGGGAGCCGCGTGCTTCATTCTCATCTTACTGACAGGAGCAGACTTTGGCGTAGATCTCTTCCCTGACACTGGTCAACAAATGTGGCTGATTACGGTGGCCCATTTCCAGATTAAATATGAGATGATTCTTCTCTCTTGCTCTCACCTTGGTGAAGTGCCTCAAACCCGCCCTCCGGATCGATAATTTAGTTATCTCTTAAGACAGACAACACTTCATAGTGCGGCTCTCCTTCAATCATTTCCCCTTTTTATTTTCATGTATAGATGGTAATCTACACCACGATTGTAGCGTGTGATTTATTCTCATGAGATTCGGATGTGTGTAACAACATGCCATAAGGAATGTCAATCCCTCTTCCCTTCACAGTGGTAACTTGCAGATATTTACAAGCACACAGTTGGCCTAAGGGGTGTGGCGGTCGACCTTGAATCTGGAGAACTGGGTTAGAGTCTCGGCAATGACGCTGATTATCCTGTGATTCTGGGCAAATTACTAAATCTCCCCTTGCCTAACAAAAATGAATGCGTGTCCTTATGTAGTGTAACTGGTGCTATGTACAGTAATTTGATACCCAAATTCGTGCTATATAAAACTCTGCAAAAAAAAATGCCATTTGCTTTCCTATACAATACATCAAACCTTATATCTCATTGTGAATTCCTCTCCCCCTAACAGTGCCTGGGTGGGTCCCTAGTGAGTACCCCCCTCCTAATAATCAGTCTTGAGCCACTTCCTTTATTGGTGTGCACATCACAACACTAACAGCCTATTGTTATTTCTTCTGGCAAACCCTTTAGTTATCCCACTACCTATTTCGAGTTTCTCCTCATTCTAGCCGACTCAGTAATCTCTTTATTATTCTATTGCAGGTGTCCCTTATTATTAGGTCCTGATGAAACCCCCTCCCCATTGTGGGGTCGAAACGCTTTAGACACGCACTTAAAAACGAACCATCTACCAGACCCTACTATTGTGTTAGAATGCTGCTAATTAACTATTGCATACTTATTTTAGGTTCGTTTTTGTATATTTTGCAACCTATTTTATGTCACAAAATTGGCACTTTTGAAATGTAGGTTCTTAAGGTCAGTTGAGACACCAAGGGCCTCATTTATGAGGCCTTGCGTCAGTTTTGCGCTGCTGATGCGTCACTTTTTGTGACGCATCGGCGGCGTAAAACATGCGCCTTGTTGCGCCATATTTAAAAAGTGACACATCTAGGTAGATGCGTCACTTTTTAAACCCCTGCGCCACATTATACCCGCGTCAGGTATAATGTATGCAGAGGGGGCGTTCCCCCGCAAAAAGCCTCGTAATAGTGACGCAGTGAAATCTATGAGATTTCACTGCGTCACTTTTAGGACGCTGTTGCGTCAAAATCTTGCGCCTGCCTCACAGCAGGCGTAAGACTGACGCAAGCCCTTTCACATGGGGCTTTCCCCATGTGAAAGGACGCATTGCTGGAGTTGCGTCACTTTTGTGACACACTCCAGCAATGCGTCACTTTTGCGCTTACAGATACGTCAGAAATACTGACGTATCTGTAACTCCTTGCGACATGATGCGTCATACATTAAATATGACGCATCATGGGTGTCCCAAGGAGTGCGCAGTGAAAAGTGACGCATCGCTGTTTTCACGCAGCGATGCGTCACTTTTCATAAATGAGGCCTAGTACTTTTTTTGACCAAGTTTATTAGATAATTCCAATATTTACATAAACAGCAAATGTCTTCACATTTTTTGTTGTGTGTAATTTTGATTCTCTCTTCGACATACTGTTACCCATGAGTATTGCCACTGAGCCTAACTATTACGGATATCACATACATTGTCCGCAAGAACCACTGTTCCTTGTTTTACAATCCTGCAATGTAACATCTGATATTCAATCCTCAGGTGAAACTAGTAGCTATTACTGGGGAAACCTCCTGTTGGGGTCTTGCTGGATGTAGGTCTGGGTGGAATTTTACTTTCACCAGTGTAATTTCAAAAATTATGCCATTCGTATAATAGCGCCACTTTTTGCAGTAAAAATGTAGCTTGGGAACAATGCGGACCACCAGAAAGGGAGTGGCTGCTGTTCGGTGCAACGCTGTTTGTATTGCTAATTTGTTGCATGATTTACAGCCTCACTTCCAAAATTAATGCAACGATGCATTTCACTCTAACATGTAGCGCAAATTGACAGACTATTATTTCACTTAATTACGTGTAATTTTGTGCAACTTTCCCGAAATTTCAAGTAATTACAGGAACGCAGATTACTCGCATCCCTAGCTGTATGCACATTGACTATATTAAGAAAATGCTTGTTTGCCCTGCACAAATGTCATGTAAGGAGATGCCTGTGAGTCAGTGGATCAGTTATGTGTTGCATTGTTATTTCAGCGCTCATTAGACGCTTAAGGCAAGGCTATAGCACAAGCTGACACAGGGCTCATTAACCTTGACTAACCTGTCTGGGAGAGGCATAAAGGCAGCTAAATGTGTTTGTGACATTCTATTGTTACTAAAAGCGCATTTATTCGGCGGTCAAAAGCAACACAGAGAGGAATTTCACTTTCCATACCACGCGCCTTGAGAAAACAGCTTATCTTATGTTAAAAACAAATCTCTCTGCAACCTTCAATAATGTCACCAGGAGCGTGTTTATCAGTGGCTGATTGGAAGAGAATGTAAAGCAGTCAGACAGCACATTTTATAGGATGCATAAACAGAAGTTCCTCCTAAATGTCTGCAGGAAGAATATGTAGAGCAAAGCTTTATGCGGTTTTACTTTTATCGTGCTTTATATATGCATAAAAATCAATGCCAAAATGTTTAGTTTTATGATCTTTTACAACAATGCACCCTTTGAAATCTTAAATATACAAACAGTGCTAAATGTGTGTTCTCTATATTATTGTTTTTTTCTTGATTTTGCACTATACACAATGGCATCCTTTCTAGGTCGAGCCTCATCAACCTGTTGTATCCTCTTCTATGAGATCTGGCAAACCCACCAATTGCCATTGTTTTTTTCTTGGACCAATCCACAATGCTGGTCTTCTATTGGTCCAATCTTCTCAACTGTCCTTCCTCTGGGTGCTGGTTTCAGCTGAGGCGATTTCACTAAGGGATTGTTTTTGTTTGCCATCTTCCTCGCAGAGCGCGTGATGGCCCCTTCTCCCCTTTGGGCACAAGTAAACTCAGTGGCAATAAGGGAGGACACAGAAGTATGCCTCGAGTTACCAACGGGCATATCATATGCCTGAGACAAGCATGGAAGCTTGACAAAACTCTTCCGGGAACTCCGAATACTGTACACGTGCAGTGGGGTTTTGAAAACGCACACTGCAGGATTCTCCAACGCCGCTGCCTCAGAACATTTTAGCCCACATGACACGTAATAGTTTGGAGCTCTGCTATGCTTTCAAGCAGCAGAAAATCGTTGGATACATTTAACCTGTGCACTTGAGCTGCTGCAACAGGGAAGCACTGATCGCGCACACCGCTGTCTGCATGAGAAGTAATGTCTCACGCCACGCTCCGAGCTGAAGCTGGCTGTATCCAAGGAATGTGTTAGCCGTCCTCCCGTAGCAGACCAGTTCCCACGGCCCACCTGTAAACACACCTCTCTCTCTCCTCGCCTCCTCCCATTCAGCCTTGATGGGTCCCGGCCACACTTTGTCAAACTCCTGCCCGGTGTGTGTGCGTCCAGTGCCCACCTCTCTCTCCATTCAGAATTTAGGGGGAAGAGCTCCTACATACCAACGTGAAGTGGGCTAACTGATCCCTACTCTCTAATGCACCAGTTAGACCTGTGTAGGCAACCCAAGTGCTGAGTGCAAAGTCTTTAGGTCATTTATAAGCATGGGTGAATTTTGCGAATTCGCAATTCGCGGATTTGCGAATTCGTGATCTGCAAAATTTGTGAATTTGTGCGAATTTGCGGATATTTTTGGGCGTGTTCGTGGGGCGATTTACGTGTTTGCGGGTCGCTTTGCGTGTTCGCGGGGCGCTTTGCATGTTCGCGGGTTTTTTTTTTGCGAGACCGCTCGTTGTTGTGCCTTTCTGCCCTCTGCCCCACTCGTTTTTGTGCCATTCTGCCCTCTGCCCCATGCGTTTTTGTGCCCTTCTGCCCTCTGCCCCACTCGTTTTTGTGCCATTCTGCCCTCTGCCCCACTCGTTTTTGTGCCCTTCTGCCCTCTGCCACACTCGTCTTTGTGCCCTTCTGCCCTCTGCCCCTCTCCTGTTTTATTTTAGAATGACGCCGGCAGCTGCCAGCGCCATTCTAAAATAGTTACTAAGTTAGCTTCATCAGGAAGCACTAATAGATAAAATAAAGCAGGTGCTCGAATTCAGTTAAACTCGAGCACCTGCTTCTATTAGTGCTTCCTGTTGAAGCTAACTTAGTAACTATTTTAGAATGGCGCTGGCAGCTTGCCAGCACCATTCTAAAATAGTTACAAGCTTGAAGCTTGAACTTTTGCCCCCCGGATCCATTCCGCTCGCGAATTCGCGGATTTTCGGAAAAAATTGGCGGGAGTTCGCGGATTGCGAATTTGCTGAAAATCCGCAAAATCCGCGAGCCGAACGGATTTTGCGCCCATGCTTAGTCATCTAGGGCCAGATGTAGGTAAGTATATTTTATCGATTCATAAAAACCGAATTTTACCGATTCGGTATTTATGAATTGGTAAAATAGATGGGGGGAGATGTAGGTGAAATCGGTAATTGAATTACCGATTCTGTAACAATCGGTATTTACCGAATCGGTAAATACCGATTCAGTAATGCCCATTGAATCCTATGGGCATTGAAGCCCATAGGAATCAATGGGCATTACCGAATCGGTATTTACCGATTCGGTAAATACCAATTCCAGCAAGGGTGCAGGGGGTGTCACTTTGACACCCTCTAGCACCCCAAATACTGGCATGTGTGCCATGTGGCACACAGACATGCCCTAAGGGCATGTCTGTCTGTCACATGGCATAGGTGTGCATGCACACCTGGATTCGGTATTTTACCACCCAATTGGATTGGGTGGTAAAATACCGAATCTGTAAGGCCATTGGGACTCAGAAGAGTCCCACCTACATCAGGAAGTTACCGAATCGGTAAAAATACCGATTCGGTATTTTGCCGATTCGGTAAATTTACCGAATTGGTAAAATAGGGCGCCTACACGCCAATTACTAAATACCGGTCCGTAACGGCCGAAATCGGCCGTTACCGACCGGTATTTCGGCTCCTACATCTGGCCCATAGAGTACTTGAGAATTCAATGAGTTATAAAGAAGAAACATACATACAAGAATTAACACAGCCCTTCTTAGGTCTCGCCTAATACAGCAGAAGCGCTGTTTGTGGCAAGACATTTTATTAGTTTACAGTGGGACATAACACAGCCTATTGAAGTCTAAGCGAGACTGAGCCCAGCTTCTCCCTCCCATCTTGCCAGTGATGGCCCATCCAGTCATACCTATGCTCTGCATTGTATGTGGCTGTCTGGGAATGATATAGAAAACCCAACTGTTAACTACACCTAGTCATGTGCCCCAGAGACAGGATTCAGGCGCCAAATGGGTATTGCAAGAAAATGGCAACTTTCTAAAAGAGGCATTTTCTGAATTGCAATTAAAATTTTGAGTAAACCATGAGTTAGGATTTTTGTTTAAAATTCCAGAGATACCAAAGATAACTAGTAACTCTTCCCATTTGGAAATTATACTTATAAAATGCATTAAGGCAGCTCCAATGTTATCCTACCAGAGCGGTAGGCTTTGCAGTAGTGAAAAACAAATTTAAGAGTTTTCACTACCAGGACATTTAGGCCCAGATGCACAAACCTTCCTGTAAACATTTCTTAAACAGCGACTCTGTAGCAATCCTAAATTGAGATTTCCTAATAGGAAATTTCAGTTTAAGAAATGCAAAGCCAAGGGTACCTCTGGGCTTAAGCCCCCCCCCCCCCCGAGGCACCCTGAATTTCCTAGTGCTTATGTTAGTGCCCTGGGGCATATGTGTGCTTCATGTCACTTAAAAACAATTATTTTTAAATGCATTTTTTTTATTTTGCACATGGTTACCATCGACTTCAAGTTGATGGTTAGAGCATTGCCTAAATTCCTGATTCATATTTAGGAAATTAGGAAATGCTACGTACATGTGCTTTAGGAATCGCAAAAAGCGAAACCCTATTTGTGATTCCTAGAACACGGTCGTAATTTACGATTTCTGCGGGGTAGAAATCTGAACTTGCGACCCCTTTTGGTCATTTGTACATCTGAAAAGGCCATTTAGCATTTCTTAACAGGTTGAAATTGCGATTCTTCCTGTTAGGAAATGCTAAATGGCTTTGTACGTCTGGGCCGTACAACTTAAAAATACATGCACAGCTTTGTAAATACATTGCACCCTCCCCTCTGGACTGTCCAAGCAAAACCTTAGAGGTGACATATTTGTATTAAAAAGAAAGGTTTGGGCCTGGCAAACTGATTATTTCACAAGGTTGAAATGGTGATTTAAAACTGCACACACACATTCTGCAATGGCGGTCTGAGACATGCTTAAAGGGCTACTGAAGTGAAGGGCACAATTGGTGCTGCATTCCCACTAGTAGCATTTAATTTACAGGCCCTGGACACATGAAGTGCCACTGTACTAGAAACTTATAAGTAAATAAAAAATGCAAATTGTATATAAATTAGTGTTATCATTTTTTAAACAGAAAGCACAAGCACTTTAACACTGGTTGTCAGTGGTAAAGTCCTAAGGCCAGCAAAAACAAAGTCAGCAAAAACATGAACGTCAAAAGGCAAAATGTTAGGGGAAAACTAGACCAAGGATGTCAGGTGCAACACATATGTTGTTGAGTTTGTGTGTTTTCATGGCAGTGTGCATGAGTGTAAATGCAAGAAAGAGTCAGTGGATGGGTGAAATAATGCATGAGTGCAAAGATGAGTGACAGAGTGCATTTAGGAGGCCTTTTGAGTGCATAAGCCCAACAGTGACACAGAGGATAATTTTATTTATAAGCCAGACGTAATGGCATTGCCAGTGCTTGTCATCATATGCAATGGTTTCTCTGATGTTCCTATGCTTTCATATTTATACAATGAGATCACAGAACAATCATATTTAGTATATGTTTACCCTCATCAAGCCCTATGGTTGTTTAAATGATTGACAATGGATGTAATTTCCCTGTCTGTCTTTCAACGTACTTATTAATACCATTTATTAATACTTCTTTCACACATTTCATGTGATTCTATCGCACCCAGATTTCAATCTCCTCTATGCAAATTAGTATAAATGCTTTTTCCTTCATCTTCTAATATCCTTCTGTAATGTTTGTGTCCAAGCTGCCTTTTCTGTAGGAGATAAGCGTAGAGAGATATTTAAGATAGGTGGTATAGCCATAGGCTAAATTACAGGCTGAATTGACTGGAGAAGCATCCTTCTTCTATGCCATGTATTTAGAGGCTTGTGATATTAACTGTAGTAGGCCGATGATTTAAGTGGTCTTCTAAGATTGTATGTGAGCTTTTTTTCATAGGTTATGAGTGGTGGTCCATTTTGGGCATTTGATGTGAGGCAGACGATTATGACATTCATGAATCATTCATGAATGACCGCTACTGTGGCCTGACATTCTCGAAAAGAGTCAAACTTTAAAGAGTCTCAAATTTGGCTTTCCATTTAGTCAATGTGATCGTATATCTAAGGCCAGGAGAGGGATACCATGGCTTCCAATCTCCAAGTGGATAATATTCAAAATATTGTGTATTGTTTATTGTATTGTTTATTTGCCTCATCCTCGGCTCCGCCCCCTACACCTGGGATGACTCCTAGTGGCCGGCCTCGCTGGGAGCTGCGCTGACACCCACCGACCACACACGCAACTTGCAGTTCATCCTGGACTTATCACTGTCAATGACGCAGCAAGTCAATGCTGTCTCCTCCTCCTGCTTCAACACCCTCCGCATGCTGCGCAAGATATACAGATGGATCCCCACCAAAACCAGGAGGACGGTCACCCAGACCCTCATCACTAGCAGGCCGGACTATGGCAATGCCCATTATGCGGGTACCACGGCCAAAATCCAGAAAATACTCCAACGCATACAGAACGCCTCTGCATGCCTCATCCTCGACATACCCCACCACAGAATTATCACTGCCCACCTGAGAGACCTGCACTGGCTCCCCATCAACAAGGGGATCACCTTCAAGCTCGCCACCCATGCTCACAAAGCACTCCATGAGGCCAGACCTACATACCTCAACAAACGACTCACCTTCTACACACTCAATGCCAGCTTTGCTGGCGCCGACCTCGCCACCGTTCCACGCATACATCGAATGACCACCGGTGGCAGATCTTTCTCCTACCTTGCCGCCAAGACCTGGAATAGCCTCCCCATCCACCTGTGACAGACCCAGGACTTGCTGACCTTCAGGAGACTTCTCAAGACCTGGCTGTTCGAACAGTAGCCCCTCCCCCCTTCCCCCCCCGTTAGCACCATGAGACCCTCACTGGTGAGTAGTGCGCTCTACAATTGCGTGATTTTGATTGATTGATTGATCCATAGTCCCCTTATGGGTTGCTTACAAATACTAATAAAGCACTAATAAAATGCTTCTATAATAACCCACCACACTAATTTTGAATCAAGCAAATGGAAGCGTGGTTTCTATATGAATGGTTTTTTTTTTTGCAATATCTAGGTATCTTTAAAATAAAACATTTTATTAACTAAATGCATTGAGAGTCCTTGCAAAGTTTGGTTTATGTAAAGTCGATCATTTATTTATTTATTTTTCATTTATTTGGCTTTAAGAAAGGTGCTAATTTCCCCCATTTTCGGATTTAATTTCTTTGTTAAAAGATCCATCAATAAATGAACTTCTGTAAAAACAAAATGCACCCATTATTTTTAGAGGTATTTCCTTGCCACAGGTGCAATTATAATTAGGGTGGTTTTATATGCAGTGGCAGGTAAGAGGAACCACT
This sequence comes from Lissotriton vulgaris, assembly GCF_964263255.1. Lineage (NCBI taxonomy): Eukaryota > Metazoa > Chordata > Amphibia > Caudata > Salamandridae > Lissotriton > Lissotriton vulgaris. The sequence continues at coordinate 313,662,360 of NC_141689.1, read as the reverse complement.
TCAGTGTACATTTTGAAGAAATGTGGTACAGCATTTCTGGTCAAGGAGACAGTGAGCCACTTAGTTGAGTGCAGATGCACCTTGCGCTACATTTTACTTGAGTGGTTAACATAGATTCCTCCTCTGTAATCAACTGAGATAATGATGGCAAAGACCAATGGAATGTGCTGGACTAGATGCTGCATTGGCAAGATCATACTGAACTGGTGAAGGTGGGGCGTGAGTTTTTATTAGCACTGCTTGTATCCCGTGAGAAGAAAACACTTCAAGTCAACTGATGCCAAAGTTGCAAAATATGCGTGTAACAAGAGGGAGAGAGAGGACTAGTTAGCTAGTCCGAGTCCCCAAGGGTTTATATGTGATTAAACAAAGAGGACTAGCTTAAGTTCACCAAAGTGTTACAGTACTCAAATTAGTTCTGTCACGGGCACCTTGTTGGTGTATTCATGAAGCCCTCACCCACCAACCTAGTTGGTGGCATGCTTCATCATCGGGCCCACCCAGTGACACCTAGTATGTACCGGGTGTGCTACGACGCCTGATTACAGCGGAGCTGGTATATTGCTGAGAGTGCAGTGAGGTTGGGTGAGTTGTGATTTAAAACGGCTTGGTGGTGGTCCCAGTACCCGAGGGTAAATTAAATTTTAATAACTGGGCAGTCACCAGCGGTTAAAAGTAAGGCTACAGGACGCGTGAGGGTGGCGAGTTACTGCCCCCTGCGTCCATCAGATGGTTGACATGTTTCAGCCAGTGCCTTAGAGTATTCTGGCTTTCCTCAGGACCGTTTTTTAAAAAGGTGTGGTGTAATAAAACAGACTTAGTGTTGTGGTACAGACTATGTGATACACTCACTAAGGCATTTTTCTATATGTGAGAGGGGGATTCCCTTCTCATGCATACCTGTACTAACAAACATTAAGAACAAGGACAAAACATTTACAGAGAGAGTCAGTAGTCAATTTAGACATATGGTCAACAATGCTTAGGTGGCCGGATCTATAGTGCAAGGTGAGAGCACTATAGTCGGCTAGGTGTGATGGTACTGGTGGTGCCATCAGAGTGAAAATACGCGACTAATTAGGAGTGTGGTGTGGCTAAAACACGGAAATCACACTGAAAGGAGTTGACTTAGTGTGGCAGAGCACAAGAAAATTGTTCTTACGCTTTGGGTTATTATCCAAGGCTTCCTGGAGGGAAGCGGTAAGGGGATGACCCTATGGGAGAAAAAGAGATAAGCTGTAGGGGTTAGGCACCTGTGAGGAAAGAAGCGCTTGCCCAGTTTGTTGTTTGGAAGCTTGTCAGGTTTGTCATACTCACAGTCTTTCTGGTCAGTGCCTGCCTTGTTCCTGTTGTCCCGCTGTCGTCCTCCGGTAGAATGAGCCAGTCGGCGTGTGGGCTTTTTATACTATGGTTAACGAGGTAATGATGAGCACCTGTGGGAATAGTAAGGGTGGAAAGACTATCCCTATGTGTTGTTGCTGCTCATGCTCGTGGTTTGCACACTAGTCTCTCGTGCATGCTCAGTATATCAGCGCGATTACTATGTTGTTGCTCATACTCATGATTTGCACACTAGTTTCTCGCACATGCTCAGTATGAATGCGTGATTAAAATGCAAGTGATTTGTACTCTAGTCTTTTGCATATTCTCAGTATGATAGCGCGATTGCATTAAGGTACATGTAGCAACAAAAATGTGCCGCCGTTGGTACGGGGAAAAGGGGCAACACCCGTGTTAGGTGTGGCGTGGTCTTATCTGCGCAGGCGCGAAGGGATCAGCGTTGGCTATGTATGCGCTAATATTGGGGAAACATGCCTGTGGGACGCGGCGCCTTCCAGAGTGGTTCGGCCCGTTAATCACTGCTTAATGCGCATGCGCTACTAGGCGCTGCGAGCTAAAGTTGACATGGCAATATTAGGGGGGGTTGAAGCATGTGCCCATGATTATGGCAGCCTAGTGGTACACACAAGGGAGAGCATGATCTATGTCTATGTACAGAGGGACTATGGCACGGGGGACTGACCACTGTACACCGGCAAGGTAATAGTTTAGGTCTAGGGTATGACTGAATTCCACGGTATGGCGTCGTTAAGGCCATTGGTTTGGGTGGATAGGCGATATATCCAACGTTGTTCCTTGCTGAGTAATTTCTCCTCATTATCCACTGCCAGTTCCGGTAGCTGTTCGATGATGGTCCAGGTCAGGTCATTGGGAGTGTGCCCCTGGGTGATGAAATGACTGGTCAGTTTACTAATGTTCTTCTTGCACCTGATTGTGCTCCTGTGTTCTGTGACTCTAGTTCTTATTTTGCGGGCGGTCATACCGATGTATTGGAGGCCGCAGCTGCAGGTAAGTAGGTAGATCACGTTACGTGAATTACAGTTTGTGTGGCTGCGTTGGGTCCACACTTTGTCTCGTTCTAGTATCAATGTTTTCGTATGGCTGGTGAGATGGCACACACTACAGTCATTGCATGGATAATGTCCAGAGATTTTAGGCAGGCCCCACGCATTCAGGATAGTGTTGGGTTCTCTATTAGTCAGGGGTCTGGGGCGGGTGCTCACGAGTTGGTCTTTCAGGTTGTTGCACCTTTTGTAGGCAAACCTAGGGGTTTCCCATTGTCGTTGTCCAGAGTTTAGGATTTTCCAGTTTCTGCGTATGAGCTTTGCCACCTCAATGGAAGCTGTGTTAAATGTGGTGACACACGTGATGGGTTGGTCACTCTTGTCCTTGGGTACAGTTTCCAGAAGGGCCTCCCTATTTTGGTTCCTGGCTCTTTTCTTGGTTTTGTTAATGATGGCCAGGGGGTAGCCTCGTTCCTCCAGTTTCTTAGACAGGTCTGCCGACTGATTTTTGTAGTCGGATACTTGAGTGCAGTTTCTGCATATACGCAGAAATTACCCAAAAGGTAAGTTTTCCCTTAAAGGGCGGGGATGGAAACTTGTGTAGTGGAGGAGTGAGTTCCTTGAGGTAGGCTTGTAATAGGTGGTAGTGATCAGTTGGCCATCTTTGGCCCATATGTTCAGGTCAAGGAATGCCAAGTGGCTTGCACTCGAGGTGCTTGTGAATTTCAGGTATGGGTCTCTTTCATTGAGCCAAGTGAGGAAGAGTTGTAGAGTTATTTCTGATCCCTGCCAGATCCTAAGGATTTTGTCTATATATCGACGCCATGTGAGAATATTCCTGGTATAGGGATTCGTGTTGCGGGTGATGTGGGTCTGCTCAAAGAGGTGGACATAGAGTCCTGCCACGCTGGGGGCGAAGACGCTGCCCATTGAAGTTCCATTGGGTTGGAGGTACAGGCTCCCCTCATACTCGAAATTGTTTTCCTTTAGTGCTATTGTGGCACATTGGAGGATGAAGTCTATGGGTGTGCGGTGCGGCCATGGGGAATCCATGAGTACCTGTCTCAGGACTTGGATGGTTGCGTCCTGGGGGATACTGGTGTAAAGGCTTTCAATATCCAGGCCCACCAGGAGTTGCAAAATAGTCATTAATTTATTATAGAAAAACTTAGAAAGGAAGTCAAGTGAAAGAAATCGGAAGATAGAAAGCAAACTGTTAGTGACAGAGCTTATTGGAAGGAAATGTGTATTGGTTTCATTCAGGGTGAGTTGTGCATCATCTGTTGTTGATTATGGAAGCAGTTCATGACACACAGCTGAATTCCTCTTGTAGATCGGAGTATTATACCACCGACATGTGATGTTCAATGCTACATCTTAACAACTTTGGTTATTCACATCTTGTACAATTGTTATGGGAAGGGATGATCATATTGGAAATATACACAGGACATTAGTTGGTTCTAGAAAGAGGTCTTCTAGTATAACCTGTTGGGTGCAGTTTGGGGGAAATTGATTGAACAGCAGCAAAGCATTTTCTCTGAAAACACACATTGTTTAAGTTATGTACTAAGGAGCGGAGAGAAATGTTAATGTAGACCCTCTCTATTGATGCAAAGAAGTCAGCACTGATGAAGACAAAGGCGTGTCCAAGGTCCCGGTGATAAGCAGTTGTTCGCTAATTGCTGAGCTCATAATTATCTGAAATATGAACAGTCACAGTAATATCCAAGATCTTTTTTTTTTCTTTTAGCTTTCAAAAAACCTTTCTTAGTGGTTTACAACACTTGACACAGCTCATTGCCTACAACCATAGGCTGGCCGACAGCTTTACGTTATTTTGTCATCAAGAATCAACTGGAGAGCAACTTATGTAGTATATATCTAGACACAGCAAGCGGCCTACAACCTCTTCGGGATGGCCGCGTTTCATGAAACAGTGTATTGATAGATACTTTGTGCTGGTCATTAGGAAACCACAAAAAAAAGTCCAAAAACATACTATAGAGGTTTATAGTGTGATTCAAACTGGAGCATGCAGTTCCCACTCATGGATCAGCGCTACATATTATGCATAATATTACAATGTAGTACAAACCAGTACAACAACAGAGGTACGATCCATGTGCGCATCATTGAATGTTACTAATATAAGATAACCTACATATGGGTCTTTATGAATGACCATTCTCCCGGGGTTTCATCAGAAAATAGGATGTTAGCGGCTATCCTTCTCTTGGCCATCAATATTGCAAGTGCTATATATCTGCGATGTGTCAAGGGTAAATTTTAAACATAGCTCAGCAAAGCTTACAGTGGTGTGGCTTCTATATGCGTGTTGGTCATCTGGTGCAAAGCTTCAAAGACGTGTCCCCAATATTCATATACTCCTGGACAATTCCAGGTCAAGTGCAAAAAATCAGCCTGCGGTGCATGACACCTATCTGTGTCACGGAGGTGGTGTCTATGCATACTAACTGGTGTGTGGTATAGCCTGTGTAAATATTTGTAGTGTATAATTTGCAGCCTGCTGCTGGCCGATATCCGCTCAGTCTGCAAAGCAGCAGTACTCCCATTGTTCCTCCATTAATTCAAACCCCAAGTCTGCTCCCCATCGTGTGCGGGATGGTGTAGCCTCTACTAGCCGCTGTGTGTGGACTGATCGAGAAAACAAGGAAACTAGGCGTTTAGGCGTTGCCTGCTGTATGAGCAGCTGCAGTGGAGCAAGTACCTGAGGCTCATGCGGAAAGTCAGCATGCAAGGACAGAACCCCCTGTTTAAGGCACATGTATGAAAAGATATCCAACGGAGTGTGCTGTACACCGTGGAAAACATTCTCTGACTCCCGGAATTGTCCATTCTCGTATAGATCCCCCCAGGTTCTGAGAGACGTGCGTTCTTGCAATTTATGGAAAAGTGTTTCTTGTAGGAGGGGCATGTTTGGGTGATAAGCCAGTGGTAGTAGCGGGTAATAAAGCATGGGGGCCGCCAGGAGTTGCCCAATGCGCCGCCATGCTGTAATCTTTGCATATACAGTGTTCTGTGTGCACTCCCGGGCATTCAGAGCCATATGTAACACTCCTTCTATCGGTATTGGATGCGCAAGCCAGTGTTCCACTGCCAATTGTGGCATGTATTTAGGCTGCCTGATCCAAAAATATAAATAATGGGCCTGCGCACTAATGTAGTAGAGCTCGAAGTCTGGAATACCAAACCCACCTGATAAGTAGGGCCTATTTAGGACAGTCCACTTTAATCTGGCCTGTTTGCCCCCCCATACTAGTCAGATCAATTCAGTTCTGAGGAGTTTAAAAAAATGGCGACCTGGATAGTACGGGATATTTAAGAACAAATAAAGCAATTGGGGCAGTATCACCATTTTGATCAATGATGCTCGACCTGCCAGGGAGAGTGGGAGTGTTATCCAACGGTTCACATGTTCTGTTATGGGGGTCAGCGCTATCCCATAGTTGAGCCTCATGAGTTCTTCCTTGTTTCTAGTGATGCCAATTCCCAGGTACCTCAGCTTGTCCTCTCACCATTCCAATGGATAGTCCAGAGGAAAGCGCACAACCGAGTCCGTCAACGGAAAGAGGCAGGATTTCCCCCAATTTATCTGATAGGAGACCAAATACAATAAATTCCTGAAGGAGTGTATTCAAATTATTCTGGGGGTCTCTTACATACAAGGTAATATCATCCGCGTACATGGAAACCAATGTTTGTCTCATATTGCACCGCAAGGCCATGCTGTTGTGGTGCGGACGCAGACGTGCTGCCAGGGGTTCTGTTGCCAAGGCAAGGAGCAGAGGGGACAGAGGGCACCCCTGTCGAGTGCCCCTAGTAATTGAGAATCTTTGTGACGTGTGTCCAATAATAAGCACCTTGGCTCCCATTTGATGGTACAATAAACGTATCCAAGATAGAAACAGCGGCGGGAACCCCATTCGGAGCATTATCCCAAAGATGTAGTTCCATTCAATAGAATTGAAAGCTTTAGTGGCATCTAGAAAAATTGCTGCCAAGGGCAATTCTGGGGAGACATTATTAAAAATTGTAGAGTCCTCAAATTATGGGAGGTGGCTCTTCCTGGTACAAACCCGGACTGATCCAGGAGAATCAAGTGTCCAAACAACAGACTTAGCCGAGTGGCTATTTGTTTCGCTAAAATCTTGGCGTCACAAATGAGAAGGGAGAGCAGCCTATAGGATCCGCACAGGTGGGCTGGTTTGTCAGGTTTCAAAAGTGAAATGATGAGTACTTCCCTCATAGAGGGAGGTAGGGAACCAACCTCCAAAGATTCCTCATAGACTTCGCGCAATATTGGAGCCAGTAGGTCTACATACGTCTTATAAAATTCTATCGGAATGCCATCCATTCCAGTGGCTTTCCCGTACTGCATTCCCATTATGGCATCATGAACCTCATTCAGTTCAAATGGAGCACACAGGAATTTACAGCCTAGAGTTACGTCTCCAAAATAGGCATCCAAGTCCAAGTCCCGCCCACCAGTAGTGATATATAGAGTTGCGTAGTGATCAGTGAATTCCTCCAGTATACTTGCAGTGTCCCAACATCTCGTTCCATCTGGCCTCTCCAATTCTATAACGTAGTTGGAGTAGCGTGGTTTCCTTATCATGTCTGCTAAAGTTTTGCCCAGACACTCCCCCTCTATATACCAGCGGGCTACCCAATGCTTACCGCTAAACCGCGTTTCTCTGTGTGCTTCCTCCGTGTATTCAATAAGTTTGCCCTTGAATTCCATCTGTGTATCCAGGTCTGGAGGGAGCAGCAATGCTTCCTCTAGTGCATTAAGTTCCCTTTCAAGTCTATGGAGTATATTGGTAATATCTTTGAGCACGCCCATCCCTTTAGATATGCAAAACCCTCTCAATGTGACCTTAAATGCTTCCCAAATGGTCTCAATGCTCTGCACTGATCCTTTGTTGCGCGTAAAAACGTCCTGGGCCTCTTCACGCAGCTCCTAGCGAAAAAACGTGTCCCATAGCATGCGTGTGTTAAGTCTCCAAGCACTGCACAGGGGTTAAAATCCGCCGAAGAGAGTGTGAGTTTAACGGGTGCCTGCTCAGAATATGTCCTGGCCAATTGCTGCACTGTACATACCACAGGCCCCAGACCCCGGGATATAATCCAATAATCTAGTCGCGCCCAAGATGCGGCATGCGCTGTAAAATGTGTCCCCTCCCGTTTTGCAGAGTGAATGTGCCTCCAGGCATCTAGCAAGTGATTGTCTGTGATAATATCTTATAGTGTAATGCTTGCCTTAGTGTGATGATGAGGAGCAGGATGCGACCTATCCAGATTCGGAGCGTAAGTAACATTAAAGTCTCCACCCGATATAATGTGATTTGAGCCTATGTCCTTTATCCCCCCCATAAGGAGGTAAAGAAATCTGGGGCATCTTCATTTGGCCCATAGCAACATACCAAAGTGACTGATTACGTGCCCAAGCGTCCCCAAGCCAGACTGTACCTTCCCTGTTCATCGTTGAATGACCCAGCTAGGTTAAAGGGTACCTGTCTCTTAACTGATATGGCTGTACCTCTAGCATAGCTTGAGTATGAGGAGAAGACTCTGTGCGCAGCCCATCTAGACGCATATATAGTAGCCTTCAGGGGTGGAAAATGAGTTTCTTGTAACACTGCTATGTGCGCTTGTGTCTGTCCAGATAGGCCAACACTTGCTGCTTCTTTCTCGGGTCCCCTAGCCCTCTGAAGTTCCATGTAACGACATTTAGTTGTGTCCCTACGTTGCTAGCCATATGTACATACTGCAAAAATGCCAGTCCATGCCATTTAGCGCCTTTGTCTCCGACCCCTTGTGAGGTACAGTGCTGAATGTGGTTTGCCTGCCGCTTCAGTTACCTGCGCCTGTATTACATATACAGCAACCTCTATGTCATGTACTTCAACCTCTCCTACAACATTCAACTCCCATTGACCTGTCTTCCCTCCACAACCCTCCCACTGAAGCAACCCAAACATGCCAGTATTATACAGCCACCCACCCCCCTCCTCGCCCTTCCCCCAATAAGAAAAACAATGCAATCCCCACCAAACATATGTGGTGAGTTAGCCTGGGGTAATTCCCTCTAGGGGCCATATCAAAGTGGCTACACAGCTACCCTGCGCCCTTAGAGCAATTTGCAGCAGATGCCGCAGCTCTATTTGGCAAAAGGGTGCCCGGCGAGCTGATGTTCGACACCTCGGGGTACATTATTCAGTGAGTACATATTAACTATTAGATCTACCCCACAGCATTCGGGAGACAATCCTCAAGTACATCAGTTCCTTACCAGTTTCACAATGTTCAGGGGACCCATTTCTGTGCTTCATCATCTACTCCTGCCATCAGTGACCGCCGAGGGTCCTCCCCCCCAGCCTCCGCTCTGCCCGATTTTTTAAGTTGCTTGAGAAATTCTTCCACCTGCTGTGGCTTTGTGAAGAATCTTTGCTTGCCTTGATGTGTTACCCTCAGCCCCGCTGGATACAGGAGGGCGTAATCAATCTGGGCCTTTCGCAATTTTATATTGACATCAATAAATTTACGTCTTTATTCTTGGAACATAGGCGTGAAATCAGGATGAATAGAGAAGGAGTCGCCATCGTACAATAGGGTTTGTTTGCTTCGAGCTGCCCTCAACACCACATCCCGATCTCTGTAGTTAAGAAGTCTAGCAATTATGGGCCTCGGAGTGCCTCCAGGTTTGGGCCTAAGACTCGGTGATCTGAGAGCGCGCTCCACGATAAATTGATTAGAAAAGGCCTCCGATCCAATCGCTGTCAGCAGTAGTTTCTCCACGTAATCCTCCATGCGCCCAGTGTTGGTCGTTTCCGGTATGCCTAAAATGCGAATGTTATTGCGTCTACTGCCCGCCTCTAAATCTTCATTCTTCGCTGCAATAACCCTCAACAGATTGTCCATGCGAGAGAGTTGCGACGTATGTCTGGCAGTCGCGTCTTCCGAGTCCAAGATACGCTGTTCCGACTCCTTAAGCCTTTCATCATGTCCATCCAATTTGTGGGCAATGGCATCCATCCGTGACAACATTCTGTCGAACTTTCCGCTATCGTAGCAAATCCCTGGCGGACCTCTCGCAAGATATCTTGCACCTCTGTGGATTGCCCAGAAGGCTCTTCTTGAGATCCACCTACGATAGTCTGCTCCTGCTCTTCTTGCCCTGTGCGAGTATTCCTCCTAACGGCCTCAAAGGTAAGCTCAGGCTGTCTTGCATCGGACTTGGGGCTACTGAATTCACACTGAGGCCTGTGGGCCGACCCCCACCGCAGTGGGACAATGGTGCTACAAAATCGGGACTGAACAATAGGGCTTGGATGTCCTCCCAAAGGTCTTATCCTCGATGTCCGTCTGGTGGGACCCCCAGATCAACACTCTGCCGCAGTTTAAACGATTGCTGGCCTCGTCCGCCTCCACATCACAGATCAGAAAATATCCAAGATCTTTGGAACTGGAAAATGTTTTGGTAGTAATCAAAGGACAGCATTGGGTTTCTTTGGTATGAGAGGTAGAATCGCATACTGGAGTTTTGTGAATGAGAAAAGGGCAATATTAAGCCATGAATTGAGTGATACAAACACTACCATGTATTTTTGGTGGATGTAGCATTGCTGACGTCACAACATGTCAGTATGAATTGGTCGCTGCCAGTTTGAGCTTCTTACCAAAATGGGCGTTATCCAACCAGCGTTGAGTTGGCAGCATGCCTGGTGCACGCGCCAACTGCATAGCTGTGCGGCGGCTGCTGTTAGTGGTCCTCGTAGGTGTTCCAAGTGGGCCTAGGCACTAGGCAAGGACCTGTAGTGGGCAGCAGAGGGATAGGGACAGAAGGCAACGCAGTGGCACGGCCAGGGTTAAAGGGAGAGACAGTGACTGCAGGCAGTGCCGGGACAGGGGCTGTAGGCAAAATACCGAACCCAATTAATTTCTTTCTCTGTCTGCTAACATCGTCTGCCCTTTCTTCCCTCCCTCTCTTATTTCTACTTCTCTCTACCCAAACACCTCATCTTTTACAATGTCCCTGTGTGTCTCTCCTCTCTACCCACCTCCTTCCTTTCTGAAGAAGGGTGCATCATCCTCAGAGGTGAAGATGATAAAACTCCTTTCAGGCTAGCCAAACCCACAAAAGAGACAGGGGGATGCATGGTTATCAATAAAAGTGTAAATTTACACAATACATTTGTGATTCATCCTCTGAAGAGTTGATGATCCTTATTTGCTCCATTGTGACTTTCATACTTTCTAGATTTGGGATTTATTGCCAGCATCTTAACAAGAAACATGGGCCCTCTTTTTGGCATGCCATTTGCTGTTGTTGCTCGAATCTCACATGAATATTTTGGGGGCTAGGCTTTCAGATCACAACTTTATCTCCAGCTTGACGATCTCTACAGTTTACCCTGACTCTGCCTCAGAGAATGAGGTTAAATCACAAGGGACAGGAATAATAATGTCTGTATTGTTTTGTAAAATACCACAAATGTATATGATAGCAGAAATTAAAAACTATTATAATGCATTTCTATTTTTAATTGAGTGTCTTTCACAAACGTTTTTTATTTTTTATTTCGGGCTATTGATTTAACACTGATTCAACTCTGAGGGTCAGTGGAGTACTCAATACATCAATCAATGAAACAGCATTTGTAAAGTGCATCACTGTCACACCTAAAGGTATCTGGGTGCTGTGTCTCCATTGAACAGCCAAATCTTAAATCATTGTTCTAGAGTCGTGCCAGGTCTTGGCAGCAATGTAGGAGAAGGAGCGGCCACCGCTGTGGTTTGGATGAATGCAGGGGGGGCGTGCGAGGGTGAGTGACGATAAGACCAGGTGTCTAGAGTGTTGGTAGAAGTTCAGTCGATGGTTGTTGTAGACAAGTCCTATGCCCTGCGTGAGCATCTGAACTGGCATCTCTTATGGATGGAGAGCCAGTTGAGATCTCTCAATTGGGGGGTAATGTGGTTCATTTGGGGCGGTCCAGGATGAGTCTGGCTGCAGCCTTCTGTGTGCTCTGGAGTCTTTTTAGGAGCTGTGTGGGGATACTGGCGTAGAGGGTTTTGCTGTAGTTGAGGCGACTGGTGACGAGGATCTGAAGAATCTACAGACCACCCAAAGTGTGTGTAAGCAGTAGGAAGCGACTGTGTTGACGTGTCGTTTCATGATCAGTTGGCCATTCGAGGATGATGCTGAGGTTGCGTGCATGGTTGGTCGGTGCGGTTTTAGGTCATATTTCTGTATGCCACTAACTGTGGTCCCATGCAGAGGTGTTCTGCCCGAAGATTAGTACTTCGCTTTTGTCAGACTTGGTTTGGTGGCAGTTTTCTCTCATCCATTTGGCTACATTGGTAATGATGTTGCAGAAGTTGAATTTGGTGTTGGAGGGGCACTCGGTGAGCAAGAGGATTAGTTGTGTGTCATCTGCATAGATTATGTTGAGTCTGTGGGATCTGACGACATCTGCGAGGAGGGTCATGTAGATGTGGAACAGGGTGGGGGTGAGGGATTATCCTTGTGGTGCCCTGCGTATGATGTCTCCCAGTGCCTAGGTGAAGGGAGGCAGTTTATGCTCTTTGTACGTCTTACTTTCGGTAAGATCTCCCCCGAATGGTCCCCAACTTGGTGGCCCAGTCAGATGGGCTCCCCCCCGATTCCAGCTGTCAAGGTTAGGAATTTGGGAGTGATCTTTGATAACAGGCTATCTTTTGGTTATCATGTCAACAAGGTGGTCTCTGCTGCATTCTTCGTGCTGAAGAAAATAAAAAAACTCATGCCATACCTACCCGCTTCGGCAGGGAAAACACTGATCACCACCTTAGTGTTTTCGAAGCTGGACTATGGAAACGCCCTCTTCCTTGGCACTCACAAATACATCCTGAACAAACTGCAGTCCGTGCAAAATGTGGCAGCACGGATTCTGCTTAATATTCCTTGGCGACACTCTACTTCAGCAGCCATACGCCATCTACATTGGCTAAGAGTGGAGAGCAGAATTAAATTCAAGGCTCTCTGCATCGCCTACAAGGCCATTCATCAGACTGGACCAAAGTTCTTAAAGGAAGCTTTTCAGGTGTACATACCTGGAAAGAATCTAAGATCAGCAGCAAGCCACCTATTGCATGTTCCCCGAACAAGAACGGCCACATGGGGAGATAGACGCTTCCTGGTAGCGACCCCCATACTGTGGAACACACTCCCCTTGTATATTAAAACAGCACCAACACTCATTGCCTTCCGTAAGGCTCTGAAAACTTGGCTATTTAATCAATAAGTTCCTGTCCTGAATTGTGTGTATCCTAGAGCATCTCATTGCGCCTAGACACCCTAGGGTATTAGTTGCGCATTAAAAATCCCATAAATAAATAAATAAATAAATACGTCCGGTAAGGAAGGAGGTGATTCACTTGAGGCATCTTGCTTCATGTCTATGTTGTGAAGTCTATTGATGAGGGTGTTGTTGGAGACACTGTCGAACAACGCTGAGAGATTGAGGAGGATCAGTACCGCAGTTTTGACATGGTCGATCGAGGAGTGTTCTGATGTCATCTGTGTCATTTAATCAGCACGTTGTAGATGGTGAAATGAAATTATATGAAAACTATACTTATAGAGCGCACTAATAAACAGGGGTGTCTAGATGCTGTGCTGAGAAAAACATAGCTGACTGAACGGAGGCAGGTTGCAAGCAAGAAAGCTACTGATTAAAAAGCAATGTTTTTAGGGCTGTTGGTGACCTTGCTGTAGAAGTAGTCTGAGAGAGTGTCACAGAGTTCTTGGGCGGGATTTTCTAAGGCTGTAGTGTTGGAGAATTCTTTGACTATTTCGAAGGGTTCCTTTGTTTGGTTGGCCGCGGAGTCAATGCAATGGTGATAGCTGCTTTCTCGGCTTCTTTGAGGTGATAGTTGTGAGGGCTGTTTTGTGAGCTGCTTTGTTGGCAGAGTTCTTGGTGGTGGGCCATTGTTTCTCCAGTTGGTGGCAGTTGCGCTTGATGGTCCTGAGTTCTGGAGTGAACCTGCTGGAATGTTTCAAGGTGTTGTTGGATTTTGTTGGTTTCAGTAGGACAACTCTGTTGACACTGTTGGTGATCCAGGCGGCAAAGTTTTGGAAGGTCTGGTCGAGGTCTGTTGAGGTCTCGGTTGGAAGGTGGTGAGTGCCTGTTACCACTGAGCTTTAGTGACCTTGCTCTAACTGCAGGGGGACGAAACATGACACCTGGTGATGATCTGCTGGGTATCGTTGATGGTGAAGTGAATGCTGGTATGGTCAGGGCAGTTGAGCTCTGAGTTGTGCCTGAATTTGATTCTGTTGCTGGAAGTGAAAATGGGGTTATATGTGTTTATAGCTTTGTAAATGGGTTCAGAGACCAGTTGGGTGAGGCGGATGTTGTTCAGGTTCTCCAGATAAAGTCGGAGTCATTGGGGTCCTCGATGTGGAAGTTGAGGTCACTGAGTAGGACATAGTGCTGAGAATAAATTGCTAGGGGGTCAATGAATTTGGGGATGGCATCGCAGAATGTTCTTCGGGCCTTGGGGCTCTGTAGGTGGTTTTATAATGGACTTTGCGTCAGTTTGTGGTGGGAAGTTGAGAAGTTGCATGAAAGGGTAAGGGAGTCATCATCGGTGATGGTGCATCTGATGGTTTTCTTGAAGATGATGGTGATCCCTCCGCCTTGTTTATTGGCATGTTCTTCGTGTATCATATAGTAGCCCGTTGGAGAGGCTGTAGTGATGTCTAGGATCAAGGAGGAGTGGGGCCAAATTTCAGTGATGAAGGTGATGGAGCGAGGTGTGAAATTATTAACCAACATAGTATAGAATGCACACATATACACGTGGGAATACTAATCAGCTTGCATGGAAAACTATAGCTGACTAATTTAGTAATTTTATCATGTTGTTTATTAATGCAAAGCTTTAATTTAATCAAAAACAGCATAATTGTGCTTTTTGTGCATGTATTTGTGGCAGAAACCGAAGGATATGTGTGTATGAAATGCATCTATGTGGCTTGATTGCTAGGTAACAACTAATAGGGAAACCTTAGTATGAGGGGAGGTTAACAGAAGGGCTATAGTTCAATATTTAACGTTGTTTTGTGTTTTTTTCTATGATAGTTCCCATTAAGGTCTGTGAGGCCTAGTGAAAATATGGCTACTCTATTAACTGCGAATAGATGATGAAATAAGCATACGCAACCCAAGTCCGAGTTGAATGTGCACTGCTTGTGCATGGACAAAGACAGTTCAAGGAGAAGTGTGGCTCACTGGTTAGAGCAGGCAGACCCTGAAGCAGAGGTCAGACCCGGGACCAGGGTTCAATTCCCGACGCGGCAGGGTCTTGAGCTCAAATGTCCACGGACTCGATAATTCTCGCTTCGGTGCCTGACCTAATCATGGGTTCACACTCTGCAACTCTGGGCATTAAGCTTGCCTAATCTCCACAACGGCCCCCCGCGGCGGGATGCCTGGCTTTCACCTTGGGGATGCCCTGTAGGGGCTATCTCACAGGGAAAAAGCCAGGACGGGTTGCCAAGGCAAGCGCTTAGAGACCCCTGGGTGATAAGCGCTATATAAATCCAATATACAATACAATACAATGCAATACAAGGCCAGTATGCCCTGGAAGTCCTGATGATTGCCAAGAGGATGGACGTTTGAGTTACTGAACATGAGAAAATTACGAGGAGTTGCAAATGGAGGATGTGACTAGGCCAAAGACTTTCTTAAGTAAAGGACCCTTTACAAATTAGCTGAGATAACGGAATCGAATGTCAGAATGATGAGGTGATGCTCATCTACCCCAAATTTGTCCAATCAGAAACCGAGTTTGTGTTGGTAGTTACTTTTAAGATAGATAAAGTTAGTGAATTAGTGCATAAAAACCCCTGACTTTACTTGAAATTATGCTCCTCTTCAATTTCTTACCGAGATGCTGTCGGACTGCTGATTTTCCTGTGATGTAAAATTTTCTTGAATACATGTTTATTTCTTTGAATGAGAATCAGGGCCGGACTGAGAGCCAAAACTGGCCCTGGCAAAGTGCTCGGCCGGCTCCCCCAACCCCCGGGGGGTTGGGGGCGCGACTGAGCTCGTTGCCAGGGCCGGTTTTCGGCTGATTTTGTTACAGGGCCGTTTTTGCAGCAAAGGGTGGGGTCCAAAACCGGCCCCCACCCTTGTGGCGCACCGGGGGATTGCCCAGTGCCCACAACGGCCAGTCCAGGCCTGATGAGAATTGAGCCTTAGATGAGGGTATTAGTTAGGGAAGTTAGAAGAAAATGAATTTTGGATTTTGGGAACTATCTGTCTTTCACTTAATACTTGCGTTCTGAAGCCTAAATAATAATGTCTATTTCTGATTTTCTGAAATAAAATGAATGTAACAGTTTGAGATAACACTTTCTTCTTTAAAGCTATTTTGAATAAAGAAATAAATAAAGTGAATACAAATTGTCAGACATGCTAAACTTTGCTTTTAATAAACATTAGATAAATGGAGAATTAAGCTGGTCTTGTATTTTCCTACGCCTAATTATTTACTAGCAGATTCATTGACCAGTGTGGTGGTGTGTCTGAATAAAATGTCTTGTTAATGAACCATGGTAGACCTCATTTAAACTACAGGTGTTAATAGTATAAATACTTTATTTTTGATTTAGACACTCCACCATGATACAGCAGCTCTCCTTTGAATTCCACTGATCCATGATGTAGGATGTAAGTGTTTTTGTGAGAAACTCGCAGTGTTATGGGCCCCACTGATGAGTAGATGTATGATTTGGTACTTTAGGGAAAGGTGATATGGTTTAAGGAACTATTTCCGGAGTAGCGCTGCATCATAGGAACCATCAGTGGAGAGGGTGTGATGGTGTCCAAGATTTCCGTGGCGTGTTTGCAGAATGAATGGGCACTGAGCAGGATACAATAGAGCAGTTGCGGGTGTTTGTGGTCTTGTGGGCAGAAGCTTTGCGGGATCTTTCGTAGGTTGTGTTGCAGGAGAATTGGCAATGTCAGCAAGATAAGAAATGTAGATGTTGTTTCGGTGTTTGGCATTGAGGTCAAGGAGCTCCTTAGCGGTGTACAGTCAGGTGGCAGAACAGCCAGAGGTCCTGGTGATGGGCGTTGTCCAACCAGCGTTGAGTTGACAGCATGCCCGGTGCACGCGTCCACTGCATAGCTGTGCGGCGGCTGCTATTAGTGGTCCTCGTAGGTGTTCCATGTGGACCTGTGCACTAGGCAAGGACCTGTAGTGGGCAGCACAGGGATAGGGACAGAAGGCAGCGCAGTGGCAGGGCCAGGGACAAAGGAAGGGACAGGGACTGCAGGTAGTGCCGGGACAGGGGCTGCAGGCAGCGCCGGGGCATGGGCTGCAGGCAGTGCCGGGGCAGGGACAGCGGGCAACGCTGGGGCAGGAACAGCAGGCAGTGCAGGGATAGGGACTGCAGGCAGTGCAGGGATAAGGACAGCAGACAACACAGGGACAGGGACTGCAGGCAGAGCAGGGACAGCAGGCAGAGTAGGGTATTGGACAGCAGGCAGTGCGGGGACAGGAATAGGAGGCAGTGCAGGGACAGGGACTGCAGGCAGCACCAGGGACTGCAGGCAGTGCAGAGACAGCGACCACAGGCAGCACAGGGACTGCAGGCAGCAAATGGACAGGAGCTGCAGGCAGTGCAGCAGTCTGGCACAGTGGGCAGCGCAGGGACAGCAGGCAGCACAGGGACAGGGACTGCAGCCAGTGAGGGGCAGGCAGAACGGGTAGCACAGGTACAGGAACTGCAGGCAGTGCCAGGACAGGGACTGAAGGCAGTACCGGGGCAGGGCCAGTATGAAGGGCAGGTGCATGGACTGCAGGCAGTGCAGGGGCAGGGACTGCAGGCAGGGCAGGGATAGCAGGCAGGGGAGGCACAGCACGGGGCAGGACAGCAGGCAGCACAGGGACAGCAGGCAGTGCAGTTACAGGAACTTCAGGCAGTGCAGGAGCAGGGACAGCAGGCAGGGGAGGCACAGCACGGGGCAAGGACAGCAGGCAGCACAGGGACAGCAGGCAGTGCAGTTACAGGAACTTCAGGCAGTGCAGGAGCAGGGACAACAGGCAACACAGGGACAGCAGGTAGCACAGGAACAAGGACAGCAGGCAGCTCAGGGACAGCGAGGGCAGCCAGCGCAGGGGCGGGGAATGCAGGCAGGACAAAGGAAGCAACAGCAGGCAGCCCAGGGACAGCGAGGGCAGCCAGCGCAGGGGCAGGGACTGCAGGCAGCTCAGGGACAGGTGGGCAGGCACAATACCTTAAGCTCGGGTCAGCGAGTGCGACAAGCTCCAATCTCGACCCTGCAGTGAAGGCTCCTGGGATGTGAAGGCTGGCGGAAGGGATCTCAACGGTACCTGTTTACAGAGAAATATGCGTTGCCTGCACTGCTTGCAGGTTACATGAGCAAGAGAGATCATTCGGCAAACTAACAAAGAATATTACATTGGTATTGGAGGATTACAGAAGCATATCAATGTGCCACTGATTCGGTTACAGGTCACTAGGTTGGGGGGCTCACTGAGAAAAGAAGACCCTTTTTGGCAGTTTGTCGGTCAAAATTCTTCTGGAGTGTGCTGGAATAGGTTAGTTGCCAGGTTGACTCTGATTCAAAGGATTTATTACCTTAGCCTCCCTCTGCAGGAAGGAACGACCGAAGTGTCATTTCTAATAACAATAAACCTTCTGTTACTCAACAATGATTTGCAGCAAAGTACTTTCTAGTCAGAATTTTTTTTTATTTCGTGCTTTAGACCACGGGATTGTCCTTCACAAGCATTGTAAATAAAAGGTCTTACTTCCAGTAAATTTGATGGTATACTGTTTACTAACCTCCGACAGATGGAAGACTGAATTTGGCCTTGTCATGTTTGCAAACCCTGACCTTCACATCCCAGTTGCAACTGGCAAGAGTTCAGACCACTGAGTGACATGCGGCTCTTGCCATTCATATGGGCAATAACACCAGTAGCTCAACAGGAAACATGTGACCTATTATAGACCAGCAAATGTTCACTTGAGCCTCAAGGGCACCTTAACATGGATTGACAAATGCTGGCTTCAGTCATCTCTCTGTCACTTCCTTGTGCATCAGATGGGAGTTACAGATAATGCCAGCTGCTGCCTTTCAGTTTGTAAAGGTATTTGCCACGCATGCCTTCTTAATGGTGTATTTTATTTTGGAGGGCTCGTGCATTTTGATTCCGATCATGCTGAGAGTTTAACAAGGGCATGCATGCACAACCGGACGGCAGATTGGAGACGCATACTGTAGCAGCAGGGTTACAACATGCCAATCAGTCACTATTGAGAAGTTAATGTTACCCTGCATAGTAAATCAGAAATAAGTCAGCAACTAATACATTGGCTCTGCAGTTCTCCCTTTCATGTGACCCGTCTATTAGCAGGGGGTGATAGAAAATTAAGCAATTGAAACTAGACCTACAGAGTCCGGTAGGATTGTGCATATACTAGAGGCGCTTTGCCTGAAATGCTTTCATCATGTAGGCATTTGGGATTTTGAAATGTGTGGCCCTTCTCTGTAGGACTTCTAGCAGGCGACCTCATTATATCGATGAATTACATTTAACATGTTCTTGTCATAACAGCTCATATAGAAACGCTAGCCCTGATGACTGTTCTCTTGAGTGGTTGATGTGTGCTGGTGATTGCCAGTTTGCAATACCCGCATTTATTTGTGTGAACTGGAACTCTTTACCACTTTTTTCAGTGTCCCAGAATCAATCAAAAGATCACAGAATGCTAAAACCAGAACAATGTATGATTCACATCTATTTTATGATATAAGTCAGTAAATAAAAACCATCACCACAACAATGGTGGTGTTGATATTATTAAGAAGAAAACAGTATAACCATAATTTCGGGTGCCAAAGTACAAAACTACAATAAACATTAATAGTATCGAACTCCTCAACCTACCCTCCCGTTCGCATCAGTTTTAGAGGAGAGTTCAGGATTAGAACCATGTTGGCGCTGTAACAGGTTATTGATCGTATTCACCCAGTCTACACACTCTTTTGGGGAAAATTGCGAATGTTTTAGCAGCATTTTTTCGAATAATCTGCGGAATTTGTGCCCAGTGAGTTCTCTAAGTAGAGAAGGAAGATTGCTCAGGAAGGGAAACTAGTCCGTTTCTTCTGTTCTATGCTCATGGAGAACTTTCCTAAGTCTAGAAGATTCCAGAATCGCTGCAGCCAGTCCTTAGGACCAGGGGTTAGGTTTCCTCCACAGTGGTGTTACTGCCTGTCTGGCCATATGGAGAGCTAAGACCATCTGTTTACCGCTCAGTGAGTGTGAGGTGAAAGTCTTCTGGATAAACCCAACACTGGGTGAACTGGTAGCCTAGGGAACTAGTGCATTGCTTCTGTTGCATCTAGGGTCTACGGCCAGAACGTATGAGTTCTTGAGTAAAGGGGCAGAGATATACAGCATAAGCACCTGAAATGTGACATTGTGAGTAAAACTGTCCTCTTGGCTTGAGTTGGTACCATGAGGGCCCCACATGCACCAGTTTTGAAAGTGATTACATATCACCTTCAAAAGTGGCATGTAGTTCGCTTTAACAGCCTGTTCTATTCCTAGGACGAACTGGATTCTTAATACGTTATGGAATTGGAAAAAATGTTCTCTTTATAAACCTGAAACCTGGTGTATTTCGTAGCTGCAACTTCTGAAGATTCACTCAAAACCAAGGTGTCCCTGTATTGTTTAGCTCCTGCAGAGGAATTAGTGGCAAGGATCTACAACCAAAATAGGAACATCGTCAGCATACGTTGCCATTGTCAATAGGTCCTTGTCTACCTGCAGCACAAATGTGTCTATTTCTATGAATCCCTTCTGCAAAAAAATCCATATTAACAGTGAATAGTAGTGGAGATGGTGTACATTCCTAACTACTTCTCCCACGGATTGTGGTTCTGTAATTCTCAAACCTGACTCCATTTTAGTCTTGCCCTCACGTAGGCCTGTGAAGTAGGCCCAACGAACAAGTGGCCTGGCCTTCTGAGTTCATGCATATATTAACTTGGGTTTTCTGACTCTGAATGAACTGCAGAGAGAGTGACCCTTTTCACCTGAAACTGACCTTTTGCAAAACCAGTTTCACTAGCTGATCGTTGTCTGAGTTTTTCAATCACTGTTCAGGACCTCGTTAACCTTTAGTTTCCTTGAACATATCTTATCCTAATCAATATCTAAATTGTTTCTTTCCTTACGACTTTTCATTACATGGGTAGAGCTTTCAATTATAGGTTTGTCCGGCTTGTGGAAAGTGAATTTGTGACAGTCCTAATAATTAACTTTTGGTTTGGGTTACTGTAAATTGGGTTTTTGTTAATGTGATATTCAGTTAGAAAATGTGTCCTATTGGTCAGAATTTGGTGCAGTGGGTGTACATTTATAATGAGACTATTGTGTATAAAAGGTGATGCCTTGCTCTATGAAAATTGAGCAGTTTCTTGAGTTGTACACCGTGTTGTATTGCTGGGATATCTGCTACTAGCTGCAGCTAATAAATTTGATCTCTGACGCCACCTAGAAGTATTCCGTGTCTCTGTGTACCAAGGCAAGGGAACCCAGAGGACTTTGGGCGTGTCCCTGGCACCGCTGGGTATTTGATAACCCAGTTCTTCAGGATCACAAGGGTGAAGATAAAACCCTGTTAATCATAGTAGAAGAGGTAGAAGTTTAGTATCACATTATCTAGACCCTAAACTTGGAGACAAACCCAAATGTTTAAAGGATATTGATCAGAAAATGACAAGTTATCAGACAAAGGGGTATATGCACAAAAATTTCAGCTAACTGACGCTAACGTTAGTTAGCGACAATTTTCCTACCACTGCATATTTTGAATACATCGCTACATGGCGAAAGCTCTCATTGCGGTGGGAATTGTCCACCTTAAGACCTGCGTCATGGCAATAAAAATCTTGCGACAACGTGAAAAAAGTGACGGACGGTCAGTCAGCGGTCAGAAAACGCATGCTCATCAGCGTGATGCCACTTTTCTCACCAAAAGCCTGCAAAGTGCCCAAAACACAAAATTAAAAAAAAAAAAACAGAACAAACATGGAGGAAGCTGGACCCAATAATGCAGGAGAGAACAACCCCCCTAGCCCCTCAAACAGCTTGGAGGACCAACGAGAGACCCAGGGGAAGAGGAAGAGGAAAACCAGGTTCAGCCAGCAGGAAAGTAAGAGATCCTGATTGGGAAGGTCACAGACAAACAACACCAGCTTTTTGACAGCTTCACTGAGTCATTGGGAACCAAAAATGCAATATGGTAGTCTATCGTAGCCAAGGTGAATGCTGTAGCAAAAGTCAAGAGGGATATGATCTACAGCAAGAAGCGCTGTCTGGATGCTAAGAGCAAGACCAAGCAGAAACTGTCCAATAATCGTCACGCAGCACTGCAGACCGGAGGTGGGAGTCCAGCGCCACAGGAGTAGCTGGATGCTTTGGAGGAACAGGTGTCCACTGTCATCTGGAATTAGTCGGTAGTTGGAATCCAGGGACAGGATATTGCTGGACATGACCAGCTACATCAGAAACAAGGTAGGTAACAAATAGGGATGGGGGGGTGGGATGTGGGCACTAATGTTACTTATGTCCAACCAAATATTCCTCAGTTCACACCAACACTGTCTGAAGATCTCTTTCCAGATACAGTGTTCCCTGGGGGTATAGACACATGTCACCTTAGTTGATGAATACATATAAAGACACATAATGGTGCTGTCACTGACCTGGATTCTGCACAAAAATATTTTCTAAGATTGAACCAAATTAGTATACTTCAGTCTACAAAATAAGGGCAACATAAACAAGCAAAGGGGCATATTGACTGGAGAGGTTGTGCCTCCTAGGCTCAACACCACGCTCAGCCAAATTGTTAACACAGGCCCGCATCTCATTGACAACAATATGATGCAGCCCCATGAACCTCCCAGCTCTGGGGCATATGTTTGCACGCCGACACCGATGCTGGCACACATGCACCACTGTGCAGGGGTGTCTGAGTAGACTTCAAAATTGTACATGCCCATGTAGGGGGGCCTTACTGCGCATTAACCTCCAATTTCACAAATGCAGATATTCTTGCACTATGTAGCAGGGGTGCCTGTGTTTGTGCTTGGCATCTTGACTTTGTGCCAGGCTCATGTGAAATGCACGGTCGTGCAGCATTCTTGGGAACACGGCACATACATCCATTTTTAATTTCAATGCTTGCTTAAACCCATGTTTCTCTATTGTGTTGTAAATGTGCAAGAATGTGATGTACATCTCTGTGAGTTATACATAAGATGATAAACATTTCAAAATAGTATCCCTATCCAAGGGCATAACTCATAATTTCCATCCTGAAATGTATGCTTGTTTCCTTAACACAAAACAACTGTATCCTGATACTATCTGATCACTAAAAAATCATTCATGACCACACGTACACATTCTAAGGATTGTTGTGTGATTCAATAATTTATATACAATGTCAAAAGCACCACTCCATCAAATCACTTCTGACATAATTTTAACCACAATTCAAAAAAAGTAACTATTTATTAATGTACTACAAAATTACCTACCCTAAACTAACACTAATCAACACAACTAACCTAATCGGAACTAACTTGTACTAAA
Source organism: Lissotriton vulgaris (assembly GCF_964263255.1). NCBI lineage: Eukaryota > Metazoa > Chordata > Amphibia > Caudata > Salamandridae > Lissotriton > Lissotriton vulgaris. The sequence continues at coordinate 313,639,291 of NC_141689.1, read as the reverse complement.
TGAATGTTACTCTACACTATCTACCTTAACTAATACTAACACACACAACAACATATCTGAGACATCAACCCCTCTGTCCCCCTTAAAGCACATCATTAGACGGAAAAAATACATCTTATCTAAACATGAACTAACTACACATGTATCCTAAACAAATATAAATGTTTTTTTTCATACAACAAAAAATACATCAACCCCCCCCCACCCAAAGGAAAGGGAAATTTAGCCTCGAACACTACAATTGGAGAATAAAAAATCTAAAAATGTACCTAAAAATTACTCTAGCAATGTCTACTATACAACTACAGTACCCAACACATGAAAAACCTACAGTAATATTAAATATTTTGTGAAATTACCATAGGGTCACAAAGGGGGAAGGCTCACAACCTGGCCTGCTAAATATGGGAGCCCCTGGGCACCAGGGATGTACTGGAGGTGGGTGCTCATGTCCGACAATTCCGTTTCAACTTGTGTCAGTGGCACATTCATGTCCATCATGCACCGACGGTCCCAGTTAGTGAACACTATAGCATGTGTCCGTGCTGCAGGTGGCTGTGTGCAAACACAACAGGTGATGGACCAAATGTGGATCAATGTCACACACTCATCCCAGTCCAACGATCTGGGCCCAAATCCATCGTTTTTTTGCACTCCACACCACCCTGGGTTAGACAATGGCGATATGCAAATCAGCTCTGACCCTGTGCCCCATGGGAACAGTCCAGTCCGAACTACAAAAGCCATGTCCTTCCCATCACCTGTTTTGTTTGCAGGTGGCTGTGTGGCAGTCCCTTGTGCGCGTGGATGTGAGGGGGCACCTGCTTGTGTGCCTGATCCAGTTGCAGCATGTTGGTTGTCTGGTGTCTGAGTTTGAGTGGCAGATTAGTGTGCATGTCTGGAACCAGGCCTGATGTTAGAAGGGGCTGGTATGGCCTTTGTTTCCCTTATCAATGTTTGCTGTGCAACTTCAGGCAGAGACTTCCATCTCCCAGCTGCTGGGTCATCTCTGTACCTGTTAGCCATAGCACAATATCCCTTGGCCATCCGGCATATAGGCAGATATTGTTCTTTACGGATAGGGAATGCGTGTGCCTCCTCTGGTGACAAGTTGTCTGTAAAATAGGACAATATTTGAGTCCTGATAATTATGGCAATGTTCTCCATTTAACTCAGAAACACAAGGACCTGAAAATATGGACTCTACACTTTAACCAAAGATTACGAAGTTCAAAAGTCACTTGAACAATGCGATAGTAGAAATAATGATCAACTACAACCTGATGGTGTCACTGACTTGACAATGCATGGCATGGGACATGTCAAGGGCAGAGTAGTGTCACAACATTTTGAAATTGGCAGAGTCAAATGATGGTGACAAACTCTTTTGTTACATTGCAATTCAGGCTCCTTGAAGGAAAATGGGCTGTTTTTTTTATTTAAAAAAAAGGTTCCCTGACATGTTGGCCTTCTGAACCTAGCAGGTCACAAATCCTGTGATGGCCACCAATCAGAGTGAGTCGCATTGCACAACCTACCTCATTACAATTCATTAGGTAAGTAAAATGACATCCCACTCTGAACTGGAATTTTACAAATTCCTTTGTCAAATTTGTCAAATTCCTTACTGGTCGCAAAGGCACTGGTCACAAAATGCCACCAGTGAATAGTATATCTAGTCCAAAGTTTGATACATTACTTAGTTTGTGGTTCAGAGAAGGCACATGCAACTTTTTGGGTGATTTTGTGGTTGTGCACTACCCTATCTGAGTCTGGTATTGGTCTCTGGTGCTCTCTGTTGCACATTCATGAAAGGGCACATTGTGGGACTTGGGATTCTGCACAGGGGTTCAACAGGGTTGGAATTACATTTTTTTGAGTGCACCAGAGATTTGGTGTGCATGGACCCTCACACTTTTTCTTTTTGTCTACACCCGGTGGAAAGTATCTTGGGCAGCAGTAGACATCTTTGCACAAGAACAGTAGTGCATCAACGACTGCCCAGGCAAACTAGCTAGTGCACATTTGCTTCAGCATCGCTCAGGGAGAGAAAGATCTAACGCCAGTCACAAAGGCCCTCATGCACCTTCTTCAGAATCCCTCAATAAAATAAAGATGCTGCAGGGTCACAAACCACATGGGGCTTCACACATTTTATCACTGTTCAATGGAACAAAGACTCACCAGCATCCACAGAGACGCATGTCCTCTCAAGGGCCTTTTCAATTGTTTTTATAGGAAGGTTGGGGATGGTGTCATCAAGGCCACAGAAGGCAGAAAGCAGAAGGACTACCAGTAACCCTCATGGAGTACTCCACAACCACAGAGCGCCATAGAAATCCAAGCACTCCCATGCACACCACATACAGTTATGGGAACCAGAAGACACACACATGACATACTACAAAGATTTACATTTGGGAAACCCTTAGGTAGTCTCTTTACTGAAGATCAGACACGAAGACTTCTATCTCCAGTCTACCTCATTCTACCCATACAATTTAGCAGCTTCAAAAACCATTAATAGTGTCATAGCTTTCTCATCAGAACTGTAGCTGTCCATCTTGTACGCAGTACCACTTTGTATGCCTCCCTTCGACCTAACAGAGCAGAGCTCTCATTTGGTGGGCAACTTAAAACATCTGATGGAAATGTCATGACAGGGAAAGGACTCCTGGCATGGGCCCTCTGCATGAAAGAATCTCATGTTGTTCAGAATGAGCAGATGAGGAGCTTGTTAACAAGCGGGCATTTTCGAGACATTCAGCCCTACTAATATCTACAAACACGAGTTTGTGTTTTGCATGGCAGCTTCTACTCCCTGAGAGAAGACCGGACACTCGCCTAAAGCACTAAACCTGCAACATCAGTAATTCCACACTTGAAGAAATTCAACAGTCGTAAGCCTGCTTGGTGAACATGCAATTCTGCCAATTCTGACTCTGAATCAGTCTTGAGAATCTATGTTTGTTTGCAAAGTCTTTCTTTTTAGTCTCGCAATGTATCATCCATTGTGCACAACGCGCTGTAAATCAGGCCTCTAAATTGGCATTAATAAGAATAAATATAGTCCTAGAGGTAAGATATTATGGTCTGAAAATGGCATTATATTATCCTGGGAAACTGGTCCCTTGGTAGGTGGAGCTGGTGGAAAATACAGCTCGAAGTTTGCCACTTTATTTAAGGGATATTATGCTTTCATGAAAAATGAATATTGACTTTGTCAAGGAGGTGGGAGAGTACCTGTGGGGCAGGTCTACAACTCAGGACCGTGACCATTCTATGTTTAAAGTTAGATTGTGCAAACCAATAGTTCTTTTTAAGTAATATAAGCTATACTAAGGGCCCGATTCACAGAACAAACTTAAGACAAAATCCTAAATTTACTACCATTTTCGTATTCACAGAAGGCACTTACTCATTTTAGTATTCACAGAAGACACTTACTCTTTTCGGTATTCACAGAAGTTAGGAGTCCTAACTTTAGGACTCCTAAATGCCTTCTGTGAATACTGAAAGTCTTAAAATTAGGATTTTTCTGAGTTTAGTAGTAGTTAAGTTGAGAAAAATCCTAATATTAAGACTTTCGGTATTCACAGAAGGCATTTAGCAGTCCGAAAGTTAGGAGTCCGAACTTTACTACTACTAAACTGAGAAAAATCTTAATTTTAAGACTTTCGGTATTCACAGAAGGCATTTAGGAGTCCTAAAGTTAGGAGACTTAACTTTACTACTACTAAATTGAGAAAAATCCTAACTTTAAGACTTTCGGTATTCACAGAAGGCATTTAGGAGTCCTAAAGTTAGGACTCCTAACTTCTGTGAATACCGAAATGAGTAAGTGCCTTCTTGAATACCAAAATGAGTAAGTTCCTTCTGTGAATACCAAAATGGTAGTAAGTTTAGGATTTTGTCTTAAGTTAATTCTGTGAATCGGGCCCTAAGTCTTTAGAAGAATCTTATGCTTATTCCAGATGAGCGCACACCCTTCTCACAGCATGATCAGAATGACAGCAGTGCTTAATATGAGACAGTTGTAGCCAGTGGGGGCCAACTACACTCATTTTTGGGGACCAGTACTTATTTTCCCTGACAAGACATTTCCCGAGCCCAAAAGAGGGAAAACACACAAAAAGGGGAAATAGGATGAAGAGAAAGACAGGAAAACCATCATAAAGGGAGAAAAGAGCAACCTTCAAGATTGAGACAAAGGGGGAAGAGGCGTCAGGGAGAGCACTAAAGATGCCTGAGGTGACATTTAATAGTGCTGGCTGAGAGTTTCTGAGAACAACTTTGGGCACCGGAACTCCATTAAAAAATGAGTCACTTATTGATAGTGTGCATTAGATGCCTGTGAGTTTAACCCTCAAAGTCGACTTTTGCTGTGTCCTGCGCATCTGAAATTCAGATCTTGGCCTGGCTGATCACACTTTTCATCCTTCATAGGTTGAGGAAGGGAGCCCAAAGAGAGGGATGGGAATACTTTTGCGTTCCTTTGGTAGAACAAAGCAAAACTTCTGCAACAAGAGCCAATATAAACACAAGATATAATTAGAACCAAGGAATATAATGGAGTGAGCAGGATGTAATATCTCCCAGACAAATCTCGTATTTCTCTGTCAGGAAGAGCAGCTGAGTGAGCTCAAATTGAATGATCATACTTTAAATCGGCCGCCAAGGACATCTTGAGAGAGCTGTCTTTTAGATATCACGAGGTTCGAAAGGGCTGATTAGCCGTCAAGTTGTCAGTGGGGAGAAATTACATTCCTGCTAAAATTTCTAAAGAGCTCTGCTCCGTTCCCTTTTCGCAGCTATAGGCATGACAGAAAAACCTGAAACATTCGTGTTCATATCTATTAGTTTAGAAATGACAGGATTAATCTGCCTGGGGTCTGCCTAGTGTGTACCATCCAGAACTCAAGAAGCCTCGCGCACAATTACGTGTCAGCAATAGCAACATTGTCAGCATGACTCGTAAACACAGAGGGGCAGATTTACAAGCCCCTTGCGCCTTGCGTCACTTTTGTACCGCAGCAGCATGCTCCATGGTGCGGGATATTTACAACGTGACGCATCTGGGAGATGCGTCACGTTGTAAAGCACTGCGTCAGTAGGAGGCGTTCTGGCACAGGGGGGGGGGTTCCGGCGCAGGAGCGCCTCCTAAAAGTGGCTGAGTGAAATCTACAAGATTTCACTCAGTCACTTTGGGGCCCATGCTGCGTCAAAACCCTGCGCCTGCTTGTAGCAGGCGTAAGGATTGACGCAGCATTGTAAGAATAAGCCCCCCTAAGCACTGCTGGAGCTGCATCGCGCTAGCGACGCAACTCCAGCAATGCGTCACTTTTACGGCACAGATGAGTGACACATCTGTGCCGTTTTTACCCCATGGTGCGCCTCATTGTAAATGCAGCGCATCCATGGTGGCGGAGGCAAGGCGCACAATTAGTGGCGCATCCCTGCTGATATACAGGGATGCGCCACTTATTGTAAATCTGCCTCAGAGTTGTCAGTTAATGCATTGTACATGCGCGCCATGCTGGCGCCATCAGCTGGTGGTTGGGGAGAAGGACCACCGAGGAATCATACCCGGGGCATGTTTTTCAGGTTGCTACTAAGCAATATATTGCACAAGGGGGCTGGAGACAGCAGAAGCAGCTGTTACAAAAAAGCTATTTAATTAAACAGGCTTACTACTGGCTTTAAAAATGGCATTTTATGTTCTTACTGCCTCTTCTTTAATTCTCTGCTGAGGAGCGCGGTCATAGCACACGCACAACGTGCCAGTCACACCTCCCATAACAGCCCCCACACCCAGCTTTGCTGCAATGCTCAAGAAATAGATTCATGTACTACTTGAAACCCTGAAACCTGCTTGGCCTTTCTCAAGGCTGGAACCACAAAATTGTTGTGCAGCTCTGCGAATAATGAAATGCCCGCACCAACATATGTAAACTGGCCTGCAATCATCAACAGTGAAAAGAGAGAGAATTGCTGTTATAACCATAGCTGGCGGACCCTTCGTCTCCATTCTTCAATCTAGACCACATTTGGTCTCAAGTAATGCTCAAAACATACTGAACACATTCGACCCACTCTTTTAATCTGCTGGAAGACCCATCGCTGCTGCTGTGGTGGCTGCACTGATGCGGTGTGAATGAGAACTAAACTGGGCGAGTCCAAGCCAAGGAGGGCCAAAGAGCGCCTACACACCTGAGTGAACTGATATCGAGTCATAGGTGTCTCATCAATGTGCACTAACAGCCTGGTTGATCCCCCACTTTGTCGTCCCAGCAGGAAATCCCTAACCAAAGCCGCTGGGCAATAAGAGGTGTTCGGGCAGCGTGTAGTGTCATACAGGTGCCCTTCCCTAGCTGGTCTGCGCATTTGACCTCCTGCCCCTCAGTTGTAGAGTACCTTCTTCCAGGAGCAGGTCTGACAACTCTAAACCCCCTTCTTGTCCATTTGTTAGCTACCAATTGCAAAATGCGAAAGGCGCCAGAAAAGACCAGCGATGAAGCAAGGTTGAATCTTGACTTCGTACTAGGACAGGCAAACCTGCTGCAAAACCCTCAATATTTTCACTAACCTCTCCATATTGATAGGCCACGTGCCGTCTTCCACAGCTGGGACCATGCTCTCCCATCCTCTCATGGCTTTCCACACTGTAAATATCTTGGTATGATCCCTAGCCCCATTTAATCCTGCAATAAAGGCAATTGCAGACAACTGCCTCTGAACTAGTGGCAATGATTTCCCCCATCCCTCTGTTTAGCGAGAAAAAAACAGCACACCCTCTGGTGTAAACCACTCTGTTGTGTCATCAGAACTGAAAGATGAATGATACACCTGCAAGGAATTTTCGTACATACATTTGGACTTGAGTGTCCAGGATGCATCGATGAAGTCTGTGGCAATAGGGAAACTCAGACATCACTTTGTCCACTAGCGCCCACCGCACCCTGAACTCTGCTGACTTAAACCGAGACAAAGCGTCAGCAATTCCATTATCCACCCCTCATGTATGCTTGGTAGACAGGGGCCATCAATTCCCCCAGTCATATCTAGGATGTCAAGCAAGGAAGAGTCCTCTTCTAGATCCCAATATTGCAAACAATATAAGAGGCTCCCCTAAGTTCTGTCAAAGCTTCCCATGCCATCCACAAACCACTGTTGAGGCCTGCAAACACTTCAGCCATACTGCCATAATGTGCGCCAGCACAAAATACCTTTGTGCCTCTCTTATTTCTCCTATAATTATTCATACATGAAATCAGGCACACTTACTTTCAGGATTCGCTTGTGGTTCGATACTACATCTAGTGGAAGGACCAACTTATCGACATACCTCTTACGCTTTGGGCCATCTCTCCTACTTCCTCCTGTCCACCATGAACAAGCCATCCATCCCCCACCCCACCATTTTAACTTGTACAACATTTCTTCCCTCTAAAATAAAATAAAAAACAGATCCCACACCCGACCTGCCCCTCCCCCTCTTTATTTCCTTTGGATTAGTAACAGTTGTGGGGCAGTAATTAGCAATGTTGACTGCTTGACCTCGCGCAGTGGGGATAGCACGATTGATTGTTGTGGATGGTTAGTAATGATCAGAATTCATTCTGTCTGTGCGTCAGGTCCTCCCTCTAGTTGGAAGCCTGGCTCCCAACAAGCATGTTCCAATTAATCAAGGATTTCCTCTTTGGTGAGTTTGTCATCTTTATCTTTGTCGGACTGATAAATACGATGCTTTAGTTCCACATCTGGGTGATCATAGTCAGGGGGCATAATTCAGTGGCTGATTTCAGAGTGGTCCATCTTTTCATCCTTGTTTAGATCACGGAAGTCCGAGAACTGCTGACGCTCACTTCTCACCCGTCTGGTTCAGGCTTGTGGCTCTCAGTTGAATACATGTCACCTATGTATTCATTCAAGTCCACAAATCCACCTCCGTTTTTATCAATGTCTTCCAGGGTTTCCTTCACAACCAGGTCCTTCTTGTAGTCAAACTCCTCGGGATGCAGGAACGCCGTGAACTCATTGCTTGTGGCGATCATGTCGCCACCCTTGTCAGCCTGTTTGAAGCTGAGCTCATCTCTTTTCATCATGTTGCTGTATGTCTCCTTGTCCGGCAGGTCATTAAATTCTTCACCTATGAGATGGCGGTAAAGCTGGTCGCTGTACACAAGACCATCTTTGTCCATGTCGTAGAGCTCCAACTGCTTGGCCACATCCTTGTCCACCCAGCGACAATGCACAAGCTTCATCCGCGACAGCAGCTCCGGCAATGTCACCAGGCTGTCATTGTCAGCGTCAATCTTATCCACCATGCGTCCAAGCCTCTCCTTGCTCACCTCTGGCTTCAGCTGGTCGAATGTCTATGTCTCCTCCTTACCTAGGAAGGCCTTGGCTTGTGGTCATACTGGAAGTCCTTGCAGTCACGGTGCTGGTGGTCCCTCAGGTCCTTGCCCTAGTGGACTCTTGCTTTCTTCTCTTGGGTGAGATTAGAAGCACAAGACAGCCAGCAACCTCATTTTGGTAAATAGTTCTGATCGCAGGAGCGCCCCCTTCCCGTTTCTCTCCTTTCCACTCGGTTACTTGCTTCACAACCGGAGGAGGGGAGGCGGGACTGGCTGGCCAAAAAGTGATAAAGTGTGTATCTTGCTGAACGCCTAACATTTGTCACCTTGACAGACAGTGCCTTTTAACTGTTACTTGAGGCATCGACAAGCTTCCGCACTCGGAGGGCAGTCTGTGAAATGTCACTGCTTCACAAGCAGTGAAACTTCACAAGTCTTAAACTGATAAGAAAATACGGCCAATGCCTCCTATACCTATCGATACGTGAAAACTTCTCATCAAGGGAGGGCTGAAGGGTACTGGAGAAAAGATGGTTAGACATTCATATGCTGGAGGGCTGGCAGCTCAAGCCGTCCTGAGCAGGATTTCTGAAACGAAGGCCACAATCAGGAAGGCCTGAAAGTGGGGATTTGTGTCAAAGGATTGCCCTCTCTCACTGGTAGAAGGGCATTTGCACATTTGTTTTCCCCTGCACTGCACCTGGGAGTGCAAAGAAAATACTCAAAGGCTGGTTAATGGGTGATGCACACCCAACCCTATTTTTAGGTCTCGTAGTGAAAACACAGCGCGCCAGCGCTGTGTCTCGCTAGAGATCTATTGTTGGCGACAGTGCTTCCCAGGAGACAGTGCCGGCCGCGCGCATCGCCTTGGAGGCGATTTGAAACTGGAGCGCACGCTGTGGCCAGGCGCGTCTCCTGGGAAGCTCAAGCACCACACACGCATGCGCATACACACAGACACACACACAAGCGCCCATGCACGCACGCACATACATACATACAGAGCCCCCCCCTCACACATACACACACACACGCGCACACACACACAAGTGCACCGAGGCCCCCCTCCCCCGCCGTCACCGTCGCACACATACATACACACACACACGAGCATACACACACACACAATTGCACCAAGCCCCCCCCAGCCTTTTGAAACTTACCTGGCCAATGTTGGGGACTCTGCTCTCAGCACGCGGCGCCCAACCTCCTGCTGGCGCGGCCCCGGGGCTCTACACCGCTCACAGGAGCCCCGGGCCGCGAGACGAGAGACGCATGGACTCCGCCTGCCTCTTCTTCCGGTGTGGACGTGGCCCCGCCCCCGTCACAGGCGACCGTGCCTGACTTCCGGGGCGGCCGCGGCGGGTAAGTAAGCACAGTTGTTGATCTTCCAAAAGCGTGCACTTTTTTCCTGCCAAAACATCCAGGCGCAAAAGAACTTGACCATATCAATGGGAATTAACTAAAGTTTGTGGTCCGGCAGTGTGTGTGGAGCATTTTCCAGCTGAAGCACAGAAGACAATTTCATGACATTCCTGATCTAAGGAATATTTTCAAACTAAACATGACTATGACACTGATTCTATTTTATTTTCATTGTTTGTATGTATTGTGAGTGCCTTGATAATATAGAAGGAAGAAAACATCTCATTTGCATATGGTAATTCTGAGCATCATAAGAAATGATGCACTCATTTAAGTGCGCCAGGTGGATAAATTAACAGTATCAGTTCCTAGTGATGGCTTCTTTATTTTCATATGACTATAAATCAAGCCGGAGGAAATAGTAACATAAGGACTGGATATGTGCTGTAGACCCTATTGGAATCTATAGGTTTTATTTATTATGTAAACATTCCACAACATCTTTGGTATATTGAATATGCAAAAACCATCTTGTTGACGATATGAGCACTCTTCTTAAGCAGCCCCCCATCTGTCTGGTTCCTGTCGCATGACACTAAATATGCTTAGGTTTGATTGTAGTCTAGTTTCGTGGTGTGTAATAAATCGCCCTTATTTCCCTGTCCCTAGTCTCCCTGTCCTCTAATTAATTGCAGGCTGTTCCTGCTGCAGTGGCTTGCATCCGGCCAATGCATGATTTTCACTTTCATTCTGAGCTTAGCTTTCTTCTGTAGGTGTCTGATTGTAGTTTGCTCACTGTATTCCTTAATTTACCATTATTGCATGCCGCTGTGTGTAATACCAGAGGTTAACGACCTGCCCTGAACCGCACGTGACAGGCTACGAAGAAGGAGTGGGTTATTTACAGGCTTCATTGAGCCGCAGCTCAGGGTAAGGAGCCCATCAGCACCCAGCCTATTCTTTCTGAGGGTGCAGTCGCCTCCATGCAATAAAGCGCCATCCTTTATCACATACGTTAGTGGCGAATGTCATTGTTGTGCAAAGTATTGCTGCCGTTACTTTCACCAATAAGGGCTTCTGAACATCTATATAGACTGGGCAGCCTTGGAATCCATTGTTTTCTGGCCTGTCTTAATAATTGTTGATCATTCAGGAAGCGTTTTGATTGGTTGGCCAGATCCAAACGTTCAAATCTAGGTGCTGATATTCTAATAGGTTCTTGGGACATCAACAAGCTTTCGAGGCATTTTGGCCTTTTTGTCCACGTGCTAATTACTGTTACTGTGTTTTGCAAGTGTTAAATAGTTTACAGGAAAAGTTACTGGGGTGTGTGTGGAGGTTTACATCTTAGTCTTGGCAAGTAATCCATGTATACAATCCAAACGAATTCCCAAAACCCGGGACTTAAGTTAGTGATTATCTAACAGGCATGCGACTTTAATCCGCCTAAATTCTCAGAGAGTAGAATTTCGGAAAAGCACCCGATATTAATTCTATATTGAGGTGTTTGTTGTCTCTAATGCCTTACTGTCCTAAGACAGACAGTCTAGTCTGTCATTATTTACTGATTGTGGGGGGTTCCATACATTTTCAACTCGGCGCAACCAAAAACATGTATCAGCCCTGCATAGAGCCATACACAGACCCGCACATATACCAAAATAATAAGTGAAAAAATGTGTGGCGGAGAGGAAGGCACCTCACGGGCGAACACCCTCGGGGCAATCTGGTCAGATGTTTACCAGAGACTTGGCCCCTTTCTCATCATAGGCGGCCGTTCCTATTCCAGAAAATTGGTGAATAAGTGGGAAGAAAGTAAAGAGAAGGTGCATAGCAAGGAGATTTAGAGCATAACTCCTTAAACAAGCAAAACAGAGTGAAGGATAAAATCAACAGCCACACCACATGAACTACTTTTATTTAGGAATAGGGTGTGAGAAGTTGAAATAAAAAGGCTGGTAGCTTAAAATTGCATACCACTACCTGTGACCGACATGTTTCACTGCCCAGAAACCTTTATGGCAGATTCATCAGGGTCAATACTCTGTTACTGCACCCACTTCCAACATCTTTTAAACAGGAAGCTGCCGAGTTGAAAAAATAAAATGAAAACAGAATCAAGTCCAGACATCCCAAATGTCTATTTTTTCTTAGCAAAAGATATTCAATATTGATTTATATATCAATATTTCAATATTAGTTTACCCTTATTCAGCTATGCTCCCTCGTACCAGCTGAACAAAGGGTACTCCGCCAAGCAGTCGGTTGTCACATCAACCTGTAGGGTATTTGTATGTAATTAGTATCATAAGCATACATCAGCCTGCTCTTAGAATTGCCCTCGCATTCGTCGGCTGCCACCCCATTTATGCAAAAGCGTCAGCCCAATGCAACATATACCCCAACAGAGCATCAACCAAGAATAATGGCAACCTCTCTATTTTGCCCTGTCAATACCTATGGTCTGACCTCATGGTGCCATGCATTAGTACATATGCTGAATGTAAACCAGCTCAATGTGTTTTTTTTCCAAAAAATATATATATTTTAATTTTAAATATGGCTACAGTCAAGGAGGAGCGTTCGCGGAACATACATATTACCTCTGGCCCCATATTAAACAATGTATGCAGGGCAGCCTGATTGCTGTTACTAAGAAGGTCAATATGAACCAGCTTACATAGATCAGGGACTATGCATTCACAGCGTACAAGTGGGAATGTAGAAAACTAACAAAACGCCTCACCAGCTTGCTATCAGCGTGTAAATAGCGCCATCACAACCCGGAACCGAGTTGTGTATAATAAAGTACATTCCGGTATTAGGTTATCTGCTAAGTACATGAAGCAGATTTGTAACAGTCGGGCTGCTGGCGGCGACCGCGACCCGGGACCCTCTCCTTACCGTACGCCAGAGGAACTGGGGCGTTATCTCATCCCAGGAACACCAGGCGGGAGCAAACATGCACCATTTAAACCTCCCCTGCCCGGCACTCAAGCATCGCGCACCCTGACCACGTGATCGGAGGAACCCCCCGGTCACGTGATGATGCCCGAAACAGAGCAAGGCTTCACTCTCCAAAACGGGCGCCATTATTGAATGACTAATTTACCGGCAAGGCTAGAATCGAGTGGATAGTTTTAAGAGTTTAGGATAGAAGTATCGATTCTCGGAGAACTAGAAAAAAATAAATCAAAGAAGCCCTCCTCATGTTTTCATTATCCTAACCCTCATATATCGGTTAATCCAATCTATGTGCATATTCATGGGAGTAAAGGGAAAACAATAATCAATATGGGCGCCATTATAGAGTGGTGAGGACACTTTCAGGATTATATCTAAATAAACCTGAAAGCACAGTAAACACTATTGTACATATGGCAAACAAAAAGGGTTAAAACATGTTATGTCTATGGAGTGTTGCACAGGTAGTAAAAGTCACTATCTCAATGGAAGCAAGTTTGTGGATACTGTTAATGTCAAATACCAGTGGCAGAATGTATGGCCCCAGACAAAATGTTTTACAATAATGATTGCTTCACTAGCTGCAGAGAGCCAAATCGGAAGGTAGAGCATTTAAGGTGGTTGACCAGTTATTTAACCTTGTTCCACTCTATAATCTCATTAAGGCCCTGCTTATCACTGCTCTCTCTGAAAATCCATTTCGCTTCCTTTGTGATCAGGATTGACTCAACGTTAGTGGGGTTTCCCTTCACTGTTTCCAACACTGTCCATGTGAAGCTGTGTTTCTCTTTATAACAGTGTTGGACCAATTTAGTTGTCAACTTCCCAGCCCTGATGGTACTTAGATGTTCCTGTATGCGAACTTTTACTCTCCTCGTGGTGAGTCCAATGTATTGTAGACCACAACTGCACAGCAGCCTATAAACCACATTGGTGGTGTTACAGTTGCTAAATTGGTTTAGGAACCATTCTCTTCCAGTAGATAACGTTACGCTACTGCATTTGCTGGTTAGTGGACATACTGAACATGTACCACAAGGATAATGTCCCTTAGGTATCGTCGTGGTATCACTTCTCAAAGGTACTCGATCCCGAGTATGGACAAGTCTGTCTTTTAGATTCCCTGACCTTTTGAAGGCAAATCTTGGGGGGGGCATCGTAAAATCTTTATTGCTTAATAAGCCCCAGTGTTTTCTGATTGACTGCCTAATCTTCGTGGCCATAGGCTCGAAAGTCATAACCACCGGTAAGCAGTCTTTTTTATCCCTGGTGTTATGCTCAAGTAAGGTATCTCGAGGAGTATTGAGCGCTCTCTTTCTTGCATTATTCACAACCTTGCGTGGATAGTTACGCTGTTCAAGTTTTTTTGTAAGATCCATGGACTGTTCAACAAAGGTTTTGGTCTCAGAACAATTTCTCCGATATCGAAGAAATTGGCCCACCGGAAGATTGTCACGCAGGGCCCTCGGGTGGTGTGAATTGTACAATAAGAGGGAATTTCTGTCAGTAAGTTTTTGGTGGACCCGAGTACTCAAAGTGCCAACATCATTGGCCTCAATGTCCAGATCTAGATAGGTAGCCTTAGTGTGACTGTATGACCAAGTAAATTTAAGACTCTGGTCCTGTGAGTTTAACCAAGTACAGAATTCAAGTAGTGACTCCTCTGAGCCGGAGCAGATGCAGAGCACATCGTCTATATATCTATTCCAGAGGCCAATTTGCCTCTGGAAGTGGTTGGTATCTGGATAGACGATGTGCTCCTCGAACTGGCCTACATATATACATGCCAGGCTGGGGGCCATTGTGGCCCCCATGGAGGTCCCAGAGGTCTGTAAGTACAGTTGGTTCTTGTACATGAAGTAGTTGCGAGTCAGCGCCACTTCAACACATTCCATGACGAATGATTGCGGAACATCATAGAACCACTCGAGGTCCCTCAGGGCGCGTGCTGCTGCCACCAGCGTCGCGTCCTGAAGGATACTCGTATACAGAGATTCAACATCAATGGTTACTAACCATTGTACATCTGAATCAAAGGAAACACTCTCCAAGATGTTCAAAATATCCGTGGTGTCCTTTATGAAGGATGGTTGATTCACCACTGCCTCACGCAAAAAATAGTCCGCATATTGCGAAAGGGGCTCAAGGATAGATTGTATCCCCGACACGATAGGCCTGCCGGGGGGTGGGCGGGTGGGCTTGTGTATCTTCGGTAAGATATATAGAGCTGGAGTCCTGGGGGTGTCATTAACTAGAAACTCCGCTTCTTTTACCGAGATCCATTTGTTAGTCTTAGCCCTGCTCACCATTACCTTGATCATTTCGGATAGCTCCTCGACAGGGTCCTTGTTGAGAGGGCGGTAGTTAGTACATACACTCAGTAGGCGTTGCACCTCCGCATCGTAATCTTTCGTATTTAGTACAACAACCGCACCCCCCCTTGTCTGCTGATTTTATAGTGAGCAGACTATTCTGTTCAAGTGATCTTACTGCGTTCCAATCATCTTTAGTCATGTTTGAGTGTCTGAAATGTTCCTGGGATTTTTCAAAATTTTCTATGTCTTGTAAGACCCTTTCCTCGAAAACAGCCACCTCCGGACCCATAGTCGCCATAGGAGGGCAAAAAGTGGGAGGTTTTTTAAGGGTAGTCCCTCGAAAAGAGTCAGTATCTTTTTCTTTTTCTTTATTAGCAAAAAACTTTTTTAGTTTAATCCTTCTCATTGTTTCATGGAATTCAGTGCGACATTTAAAGGCATCATGTCTGGGTGTTGGAACGAATCCTAAACCTTTGTTCAAGACTCTCTCTTCGTCAGGTGTTAGAGTGTAGTCTGACAAATTCACAACAATGCTTTCTTCTAATTCTGTGTGCGACCTCTGCTGCGAGTCACCTTGGGTGAGTGGGTCTGCCATTGGGGTACTGAGTTGCCTCTCCCTCTACCTCTTTCTGGGTTCCCCCTCCCCCTGTTGTGATTGGTTCCCTGACCTTGCCCTAAAAAAGAGCGTAGTAGGGCCCCCAAATCTTCGTCGTGGCGGTTCTGTTGGTTAAACCTAACCCTATTGCCCTGTTGGGGTTCCTCTTCCTCTTCACTAGAGGTGTTGTCAAACGTCCAGTTGTTAGGAGTACGTCTGAACTGCTGTCTACCACCTCTGCCTCTCTGCCGTGTACCTACACTTTGCTGATCTGTTGTCTGTTGGTAGTACTCTTCCTTTACATACAGAAAAGCCCACTCATGTGAATACCTCTCTAAGTTTTTGGTTAACCCTTTTATTTTTTGATTGACCATATAATTTTTATAGTCTGCTAAATCGTCCTGAATTCTCTGTAATGCTCTTTGCTATTCAAGAGGGTCGTGTCCTTGGATATAGTTTCCTCCAACTCAATAATTTCTTTCAGAAGTTCCTCACTCAAACGTTGGGCGGTACTGATTATTAAAATGAGCCAGTCCCTTGTACATTTGTTAGCGATAAAACTCCAATCCTGGCGGAATTTATCGTCGTCTAGGAAAATCCTGGGCTCAATTCTAACTAAGAGGCTAGGGGGTGCTGCGCCTGCTGTGTAGTATTCAGTCATCAGCGCACCATGCAGTGCAATCCTCACTTGTTTTTTCTTGAGATTGGATAATTTCTCCCATTCTTCTCGGGCCGATGTATTGCCCCGGAGTGGGGCACCCGAGAGTAGTGATGGCCCTGATAAAATTGCGGCTATCTGGTCGTTGGTGAAGGCAAGACAATTTTTATCCATCTAGAAAAAATCTCCTTTCCGGGAGTCTATACAAGGGGAAGGTCCTACCTCAAATTTAAAAAAAACAGTTCAGACTGCCCAAGATATAATGGTACTCTTGCTGTCACTGTACAGAAAACCACTATTCAGAAGAGTGGTGTCTAGACTTGGTCGTGAAAAAAGACAAACTCATTAAAATGAACCCTACCATTACCATTTAAAAAAACCCTCACGGCTGAGCCGCCGTACACGACATTCAATAACAAGGGGAGCTTAGAGGGAAAATTACGGGTATTAATGGGAAAGGCCCTCCACTCATTGAATACAATCCAAACGAATTCCCAAAACCCGGGACTTAAGTTATCTAACAGGCATGCGACTTTAATCCGCCTAAATTCTCAGAGAGTAGAATTTCGGAAAAGCACCCGATATTAATTCTATATTGAGGTGTTTGTTGTCTCTAATGCCTTACTGTCCTAAGACAGACAGTCTAGTCTGTCATTATTTACTGATTGTGGGGGGTTCCATTCATTTTCAACTCGGCGCAACCAAAAACATGTGTCAGCCCTGCATAGAGCCATACACAGACCCGCACAACTAACTAACTACCGCCCTCTCAACAAGGACCCTTTCGAGGAGCTATCCGAAATGATCAAGGTAATGGTGAGCAGGGCTAAGACTAACAAATGGATCTCGGTAAAAGAAGCGGAGTTTCTAGTTAATGACACCCCCAGGACTCCAGCTCTATATATCTTACCGAAAATACACAAGCCCACCCGCCCACCCCCCGGCAGGCCTATCGTGTCGGGGATACAATCTATCCTTGAGCCCCTTTCGCAATATGCAGACTATTTTTTGCGTGAGGCAGTGGTGAATCAACCGTCCTTCATAAAGGACACCACGGATATTTTGAACATCTTGGAGAGTGTTTCCTTTGATTCAGATGTACAATGGTTAGTAACCATTGATGTTGAATCTCTGTATACGACTATCCCTCAGGACGCGACGCTGGTGGCAGCAGCACGCGCCCTGAGGGACCTCGAGTGGTTCTATGATGTTCCGCAATCATTCGTCATGGAATGTGTTGAAGTGGCGCTGACTCGCAACTACTTCATGTACAAGAACCAACTGTACTTACAGACCTCTGGGACCTCCATGGGGGCCACAATGGCCCCCAGCCTGGCATGTATATATGTAGGCCAGTTCGAAGAGCACATCGTCTATCCTGATACCAACCCCTTCCAGAGGCAGATTGGCCTCTGGAAAAGATATATAGACGATGTGCTCTGCATCTGGTCCGGCTCAGAGGAGTCACTACTTGAATTCTGTACTTGGTTAAACTCACAGGACCAGAGTCTTAAATTTACTTGGTCATACAGTCACACTAAGGCTACCTATCTAGATCTGGACATTGAGCCCAATGATGTCGGCACTTTGAGTACTCGGGTCCACCAAAAACTTACTGACAGAAATTCCCTCTTATTGTACAATTCACACCACCCGAGGGCCCTGCGTGACAATCTTCCGGTGGGCCAATTTCTTCGATATCGGAGAAATTGTTCTGAGACCAAAACCTTTGTTGAACAGTCCATGGATCTTACAAAAAAACTTGAACAGCGTAACTATCCACGCAAGGTTGTGAATAATGCAAGAAAGAGAGCGCTCAATACTCCTCGAGATACCTTACTTGAGCATAACACCAGGGATAAAAAAGACTGCTTACCGGTGGTTATGACTTTCGAGCCTATGGCCACGAAGATTAGGCAGTCAATCAGAAAACACTGGGGCTTATTAAGCAATAAAGATTTTACGATGCCCCCCCCCAAAGATTTGCCTTCAAAAGGTCAGGGAATCTAAAAGACAGACTTGTCCATACTCGGGATCGAGTACCTTTGAGAAGTGATACCACGACGATACCTAAGGGACATTATCCTTGTGGTACATGTTCAGTATGTCCACTAACCAGCAAATGCAGTAGCGTAACATTATCTACTGGAAGAGAATGGTTCCTAAACCAATTTAGCAACTGTAACACCACCAATGTGGTTTATAGGCTGCTGTGCAGTTGTGGTCTACAATACATTGGACTCACCACGAGGAGAGTAAAAGTTCGCATACAGGAACATCTAAGTACCATCAGGGCTGGGAAGTTGACAACTAAATTGGTCCAACACTGTTATAAAGAGAAACACAGCTTCACATGGACAGTGTTGGAAACAGTGAAGGGAAACCCCACTAACGTTGAGTCAATCCTGATCACAAAGGAAGCGAAATGGATTTTCAGAGAGAGCAGTGATAAGCAGGGCCTTAATGAGATTATAGAGTGGAACAAGGTTAAATAACTGGTCAACCACCTTAAATGCTCTACCTTCCGATTTGGCTCTCTGCAGCTAGTGAAGCAATCATTATTGTAAAACATTTTGTCTGGGGCCATACATTCTGCCACTGGTATTTGACATTAACAGTATCCACAAACTTGATTCCATTGAGATAGTGACTTTTACTACCTGTGCAACACTCCATAGACATAACATGTTTTAACCCTTTTTGTTTGCCATATGTACAATAGTGTTTACTGTGCTTTCAGGTTTATTTAGATATAATCCTGAAAGTGTCCTCACCACTCTATAATGGCGCCCATATTGATTATTGTTTTCCCTTTACTCCCATGAATATGCACATAGATTGGATTAACCGATATATGAGGGTTAGGATAATGAAAACATGAGGAGGGCTTCTTTGATTTATTTTTTTCTAGTTCTCCGAGAATCGATACTTCTATCCTAAACTCTTAAAACTATCCACTTGATTCTAGCCTTGCCGGTAAATTAGTCATTCAATAATGGCGCCCGTTTTGGAGAGTGAAGCCTTGCTCTGTTTCGGGCATCATCACGTGACCGGGGGGTTCCTCCGATCACGTGGTCAGGGTGCGCGATGCTTGAGTGCCGGGCAGGGGAGGTTTAAATGGTGCATGTTTGCTCCCGCCTGGTGTTCCTGGGATGAGATAACGCCCCAGTTCCTCTGGCGTACAGTAAGGAGAGGGTCCCGGGCCGCGGTCGCCGCCGGCAGCCCGACTGTTACAAATCTGCTTCATGTACTTAGCAGATAACCTAATACCGGAATGTACTTTATTGTACACAACTCGGTTCCGGGTTGTGATGGCGCTATTTACACGCTGATAGCAAGCTGGTGAGGCGTTTTGTTAGTTTTCTACATTCCCACTTGTACGCTGTGAATGCATAGTCCCTGATCTATGTAAGCTGGTTCATATTGACCTTCTTAGTAACAGCAATCAGGCTGCCCTGCATACATTGTTTAATATGGGGCCAGAGGTAATATGTATGTTCCGCGAACGCTCCACCTTGACTGTAGCCATATTTAAAATTAAAATATATATATTTTTTGGAAAAAAAACACATTGAGCTGGTTTACCTTCAGCATATGTACTAATGCATGGCACCATGAGGTCAGACCATAGGTATTGACAGGGCAAAATAGAGAGGTTTCCATTATTCTTGGTTGATGCTCTTTTGGGGTATATGTTGCATTGGGCTGACGCTTTTGCATAAATGGGGTGGCAGCCGACAAATGCGAGGGCAATTCTAAGAGCAGGCTGATGTATGCTTATGATACTAATTACATACAAATACCCTACAGGTTGATGTGACAACCGACTGCTTGGCGGAGTACCCTTTGTTCAGCTGGTACGAGGGAGCATAGCTGAATAAGGGTAAACTAATATTGAAATATTGATATATAAATCAATATTGAATATCTTTTGCTAAGAAAAAATAGACATTTGGGATGTCTGGTCTATGAATTGGTTGTGATTCTGTTTTCATTTTATTTTTTCAACTCGGCAGCTTCCTGTTTAAAAGATGTTGGAAGTGGGTGCAGTAACAGAGTATTGACCCTGATGAATCTGCCATAAAGCTTTCTGGGCAGTGAAACATGTCGGTCACAGGTAGTGGTATGCAATTTTAAGCTACCAGCCTTTTTATTTCAACTTCTCACACCCTATTCCTAAATAAAAGTAGTTCATGTGGTGTGGCTGTTGATTTTATCCTTCACTCTGTTTTGCTTGTTTAAGGAGTTATGCTCTAAATCTCCTTGCTATGCACCTTCTCTTTACTTTCTTCTCACTTATTCACCAATTTTCTGGAATAGGAACGGCCGCCTATGATGAGAAAGGGGCCAAGTCTCTGGTAAACATCTGACCAGATTGCCCCGAGGGTGTTCGCCCGTGAGGTGCCTTCCTCTCCGCCACACATTTTTTCACTTATTATTTTGGTATATGTGCGGGTCTGTGTATGGCTCTATGCAGGGCTGACACATGTTTTTGGTTGCGCCGAGTTGAAAATGTATGGAACCCCCAACAATCAGTAAATAATGACAGACTAGACTGTCTCTCTTAGGACAGTAAGGCATTAGAGACAACAAACACCTCAATATAGATTTAATATCGGGTGCTTTTCCGAAATTCTACTCTCTGAGAATTTAGGCGGATTAAAGTCGCATGCCTGTTAGATAATCACTAACTTAAGTCCCGGGTTTTGGGAATTCGTTTTGATTGTATTCAATGAGTGGAGGGCCTTTCCCATTAATACCCGTAATTTTCCCTCTAAGCTCCCCTTGTTATTGAAAGTAATCCATGTATACCTCGCAACAAAATCTCTTCATTGTTTGTTAATACTCATGAGCACATTGGCTATTTATTTATGTGTACTTTCATTACATAACTGTATTGCTTTGCTGTTTACAATGTTTCCAGCTTTGTTCTGGTTTTGACTTGATTAAATCCTCGCTGAACTGCTTCTAGTATTTAAATCCACAAGCCAGTTTTGAGGAATTCTTATCTGTCCACAAAAGGGCACTGTGCACGTAGAGAACATGGTTTGTTGTTCAACTCTTTATTGGGATTGTCATAGCCTCCCCAAATGATCTTAAATACCATCTAACAGCGAGCGTTCAATAACATTCTGACACGGACACCACCACTGCCATGCACACACAGACACCACCACTGTCATGCACACACGGACACCACCACTGCCATGCACACACGGACACCACCACTGCCATGCACACACGGAAACCACCACTGCCATGCACACACGGACACCACCACTGCCATGCACACACGGACACCACCACTGCCATGCACTACATCACTCAGGGGCACCGCCACATCACTCAGGGGCACCGCCACATCACCCTGGGGGCACCGCCACATCACTCTGGGGGCACCACCACATCACTCTGAGGGCACCACCACATCACTCTGGGGACACCACCACATCACTCGGGGACACCACCACATCACTCAGGGACACCACCACATCACTCTGGGGACACCACCACATCACTCGGGAACACCGCCACATCACTCGGGGACACCACCACATCACTTGTGGACACCACCACTTCACTCGTGGACACCACCACATCACTCGGGGACACCACCATATCACTCGGGGACACCACCACATCACTCGGGGACACCATCACTTCACTCGGGGACACCACCACTTCACTCGGGGACACCACCACACCACTCTGGGTCACCACCACATCACTCAGGGGCACCACTCATCACTCGGAGATACCACCACATCACTCGGGGGCATCACTCGGGGACACCACCACATCACTCTGGACACCACCACATCACTCGGGGACACGACCCACTTCACCCTTCCACCAACTCAATTACAATAACTTTTATTTAAGTATTAAAAAAATGAAAAGCCATTGTTATTTGTAATATCAATACATCTAAGTCATGTAAATACAACTCATATTGCATTAAAAATGCTATAGGTGTCACATTTGCAAATGTTATAGCTATTGGCATTGCCATACACAATGCCAATAACTCAAACTTTTTCTTTTTTTTCCGGTTTTTTTCTGCGCGAACGCGAATAAAGGTATTGGAGAGCTCTACATATGCGCTGCCACTGCTTACATTGCAAAAGGACAGATTCACTTGTTTAGTTTTTTTTAGGCATTGGGAGATTATGGGTATTGCCCAGATGCACAGAATGTTAAGCCGACGTCGAGATTAGACCCTAGACTTCCTAGTTCCATAGTCGGCTTCTCTACGCCACATCCACTCCCAGGTTTCATCTCGGAGCTCGATAATATGAGAACCGTTCAGTTGATTAACAATATTTATGTTAGTTAACGCCACAATACCCCATTGTGTTATGTGCGTTACACAATCTCATTGTGTATAATCCTTTTTAAGCACTACATCAGAGGGATGTCAAACATAATAGCAAGTTAAAATACACAAAAGACGCTAACCCATCCCATTGAAAGCAGACTGCCTATCACACATTACACGTAAGACTGCTGGGGCGCACATCGAGTCCCATCCACATGCTCACGAAGACGCTGATGAGGTAAGTTGGTCTTGACACTAACAAAGTGAAGTGTTAACAGATAAATTTTGATGAAGTCCTCGGGTTCGCGCAGTAAAGCTGAACAGTTAAGCAGAACTCGAAAAGCAGCCATCGGAAGGAAAACGCCAGTGGAAAGGCAGTCAGGGGATCCGGGAATGTCAAAGGACATAGCTGGGCAATGCATTATTCCCGTGAAAGGTTAGGTTTTGAAATTGTTACCCTTCACAAAATATCCACAGCCTGGTATGTAATACAGTTGGTAAAGTACACAGGATCAGGGAGAACGTCGGATCATATAGAATGTTCTACTCACAAATGGAAGTCACCAACATATTTAAAATGCAGAAATAATTAAAATGCAGAAAAATCAATGTAAAGTAATAATATGGTCGCCTTTTCAGATTTGCATTAGCATGTTGAAAACACACCCAGGGGCAGTCACCGGACCAGCTCCGGTTGTTCTGATGTCCTTGGCATTCATGTGATTGTTTTTTGTCTGGGCTTTCAGTTAAAATAGCAATCCCTGGGGGTGACGGTTATCACTTGTCATCATGGAGGCTGACATCACTCGATTGGAGTGGGTGGCTCAGCTATGCTGTGCAGAGAACACTTAACCATCTTGTAAGTCCTACTTCTCAGGGAGCACTCTGACCAAGTTCTTGTTGTTTTTCATACACATAATCAGAGTGGTCGTCCTTGCCCAGCTAAATTTACCACATGTTGGTGTGGTAAGTCAGGCATTTTGCTACATTGTGTCAAGGACGAAATCCAACATTCAATTAGGTGTTACGTGAAGGTAAGCATGAGCGAATTTTGCGGATCTCGCGTTCGCGAATTTTGCGGATTTGCGGATTCGCAATCCGCAAAATCCGCGAATTCCCGCGAATTTGCGGATTTTTTTTTTGTGTTCGCCCGTGTTTCTGCCAGTTCGCGAGGGTTTTGTACACTTTCGCAAATTGCGAACTTACCTGTCGGGTCGCAAGTTTCGCGAACTTGTTGTTTCTACGTGTCCAGCCTGTTTGGGACACTCTTCTTCATCACTGCCACTCTCTGTCACCACTGCCACTCTCTGACTACTCATGCCACCCTCTGGCCCACCCATGCCACCCTCTGTTTCATCACCACACCCTCTGGTTGTCCAGTGTACATTATTTTCGGCAAAGCAAAGCACACCTTCCCTGCCTCAAGTGACCTGAATTAATTTGGGGCTGATTAATGTGTCACAGAATATTTTTTTAGCTGGCACCTGCTTCCTTAGTGCGCCCTGATTAGTGATCTTTTGCACTTGCTAAGTGCTTTCATTGTTGCAAAATTAGTTACAACACCTGCCCTGCCCCAACTGACAATAATGAATTAGGGGCTGATTAATGGATTTTAACTTCCAGCCTGGCTCCTGCTTGTCTCCCTTAGCTGTAATTCAGGACCTTTGTGGCATATGTGTAACTATTCTGAGGTTCAGAGCAGGGTCACATAATAGTTTCAACTGGCAACTGAACTCTGGAGGGGCCCCTCAGGAAGCACTACAGGAAATGGCTACTAATGATGAGCCTGAACTTTTGAACCTGGTAAGTAGTTACTTTCAGTTTTGCTAAAATCGTATTTCTGCAATTTTGCACTTATTCGCGGGGCGCGAACTCACGCGAACAGTGCGAGCAGTGCGAGCAAAATCCGCTGCTCGCGGATTTGCGGATTTTGCGGGAGATTCGCAAATCTCGCGGATTGCGGATTTCCCGAAAATCCGCAAAATCCGCGAGCGGAACGGATTTTCCGCCCATGCCTACGTGAAGGTTTTGAATGTGTAGAAATGGTACCAAGTGAAGTTACATCCCAGGAGGTAATACTGGTTACTAAGGAACATTCAGGTAGATGTGGTAATCTGTATTCAGAAATAGTTGAAGATCAATCAATCAATCAGTCATTTGTAAAGAGCACTACATACCTGCGAGGGTCTCAAGGCGCTGGGGACGATCGCTACTGATCGAACAGCCAGGTCTTGAGCATCCTCCTGAATGTCAGTAGGTCTTGGGTCTGTCGTAGGCTCAGTCGGACGGTGTTCCATGTCTTGGCGGCGAGGTGGGAGAAGGATCTCCCGCCGGTGGTTGTTCTCCGGATGCGTGAGACGGTGGCTAGTGAGAGGCCGACGGATCGTAGCTGGCGGTTGGGGATGTAGAAGGAGAGCCGTCTGTTGAGGTAGGCTGGGCTGGTCTTGTGGAGTGCCTTGTGTGCGTGAGGGAGGCGCTTGAAGGATATCCTCTTGTTGACAGGGAGCCAGAGCAGGTTTCTCAGGTGGGGGGTGATGTGGCAGTGGCGTGGTACGTCGAGGATCAGTCGTGCCAAGGCATTTTGGATGCGTTGTAGTCGTTTGATGAGCTTGGTCGGGGCTCCCGCATAGGGGGCGTTTCCGTTGTTGAGTCTGCTGCTGACGAGGGCCTGGGTGACTGTCTTTCTTGTATCTATTGGGATCCATCTGTAGATCTTGCGGAGCATGCAAAGGGTGTTGAAGCAGGAGGAGGAGATGGTGTTGACCTTCTTGGTCATTGAGAGCGTTGAGTTGAGGATGATTTCAAGGTTGCGTGCTTGGTCAGTGGGTGTTGGGGCTGCTCCCAGAGCCGTCGGCCACCAGGAGTCGTCCCAGGCTGAAGGGTTGGAGCCAAGGATGAGGACCTCCGTCTTGCCCGAGTTCAGCTTCAGATGGCTGGTCTTCATCCAGTCGGCGACGGCCTTCATTCCTTTGTGGAGGTTGGCTTTGGCGGTGATGGGGTCCTTGGTTAGGGAGAGGATCAGTTGAGTGTCGTTGGCGTATGAAATTATGTTGAGGTTAAGCTGTCGGGCGACGTGTGCGAGCGGGGCCATGTAAGTGTTGAACAGTGTAGGGCTGAGGGAGGATCCCTGGGGTACGCCGCAGATGATCTCAGAGGCTTTGGACCTTAATGGGGGGAGGCAGACGCTCTGAGTTCTGCCGGAGAGGAAGGAGGTGGTCCATTCCAGCACCTTGTCTCGGATCCCTACGGCGTGGAAGTGTGCGGTGGCAGACGGTGCCAAAGGCGGCGGAGAGGTCTAGGAGGATCAATGCTGCGGTTTCGCCATTGTCCAGCAGGGTCCTGATGTCGTTGGTGGCAGCGATGAGGGCGGTCTCGGTGCTGTGGTTGCTGCAGAACCCTGACTTTGAAGGGTCCAGAATTCTGTTTTCTTCGAGGTATTGGGTTAGCTGTCTGAGTAAGATTTTCTCAATAACCTTGGCCGGGAAGGGGAGCAGAGAGATGGGCTGGAAGTTCTTGAGGTCTCTAGGGTCAGCCTTGGGTTTTTTCAGCAGGGCGTTGATCTCAGCTTGTTTCCATCTCTCTGGGAAGGTCGGGGTCTCAAGGGAGAGATTGATGACATTGCGCAGGTGGGGTGCGATGGAGCTGCTTGCTTTGTTTAAGATGTGGTGCGGGAAGGGATCTGACGGAGAGCCGGAGTGGATTGTGCTCATGGTCTGGATGGTGTCATTGGTGCTCATGCTGGCCCAGGCTAGCAGGGGGTCATGGTCGATAGTGTGCGGAGGGTTTGTTGTGTTGCTGTCTGTTGGGTCTGTCTGGGTGTTGAAACTGTCATGGATGTCTGCTATCTTGCTGTGGAAGAAGGTGACGAGGGAGTCCCACAGGGCTTTTGACGGCGGGATGTCGTTGGTGTTGGAGTTGGGGTTGGAGAGTTCCTTCATGATGTTGAAGAGCTCCCTGCTATTGTGTGCCTTGTTTTTGAGGCGGTCTTTGAACAAGGTTCTCTTAGCGGCCCTGATGAGGTGGTTTTGGTTGCGGATGGCATACCATGTGTGCTGCGCAGTTGTCCAGAGTTTGTTCGCTGTGCCATTTCTTCTCTAGTTTCTGGCAGGCTTGCTTGGAAGTTAGGTGTTCTGGGGTGAACCAGCTGGCCCCCTTGCTGGTGTCTCTGTGGGGGTTTCTTTAGTGTGGCGAGGGTGTTGGCGCAGTCTTTGATCCAGCGTCTGAGGCTGTGGGCTGTGTCGTCGGTGTTGGACGGTTCGGTGGGTGGGCTAAGAGCGAGGTTTGCATGTAGTTAGTCTTCGGTGATTTTGCTCCAGCAGCGGCGAGGAGCTGTTGGGTGCGGTGATGTGTGGTGAGTTTCTGGAAGGTGAAGTGGATGCAGCGGTGGTCGGTCCAAAGGAGTTCGGTGGTGTGGCTGACAGAGATGTGCGGGATTGAGGAGAAGACGGGGTCAAGCGTGTGGCCGGCGGAGTGGGTGGGCGTTGTGACGAGTTACTTTAGTCTGAGGTTGGTGAGATTATCGGGTTGTGGTGTTGTTGTTGTTGTTCTCAAGGTGAAAGTTCAGGTCTCTGAGGAGGATGTAGTCGGTGGAGGTCAGGGCGTGCATGCTGATGAAGCCGGCGATGGAGTCGCTGAACTGGGGGTGGGGTCCGGGGGGTCGGTAGACGAGGGTGCCTCCCATGGTGGAGTTGGGGTCTGTGTGGCTCTGGATGTGCATGTGTTCGGAGGTGCTGAGCGCATCGTCGGTGCTAGTCGAGACCCTGATGCTGTTCCTGTGGACGATGGCGATTCCTCCTCCTACTCCGTTGGTGCGGTCTCTGCGGGTGATCTTGTAGCCATCTGGGATGGCTATGGTGATGTCGGGTGCAGAGGAGTCATTCAACCAGGTCTCTGTCAGGAAGGCGACATCCGGGGATGTTGTGTCGAGCAGGTCCCAGAGCTCGACGGCGTGTTTGCGCATGGAGCAGGTGTTCAGTAGTATGCATCGCAGGTGGGTGCGGTCATTCTTGTTGGGTGGTTCGTCGGGCCAAACAGTAAACTTGGTAGCAGATTCAGGAGCAAAAATTACCATGATCACACAAGAGCTATTTGAAGGGCAATATCTCAATATGAATACTAGAACCACCAGATAGGAGTCCTGTTTCTCATGAAGGTAAACAATAATTCTACTAGGGTATTTTTAATCTAGGTTAAAGTTTAAAAGGCAGATGGTACATGGAAAAGTTTTGTAGCCTAGAAAGGTTTAAATATTCTTGGATAGTGCCACCAAGGATTGTTTGGTATGACATTTAGACCAGGCACTAAGGACCAAATCCTCTGGTAAGTGAGAAATATGATGGTGAATGAAAACATTACGTTAATTCGTTCAAGGAGTTATTTACAGACAAATTAGGACAAATCAGAAGATTTAAACACAAACAATGAGTAAAAGATGGGGCAACACCCATCAAACACAAATTGAGAAATGTCATGGTCAGTATCAGGGAAGGTTTGGCTGATGAACTTTGGAGAATGTGCGAACAGAGAGTCATTGAAGCAGTAGGGTCTTTTGAACGTTTCTGCCCCCTTGTAATTACATACAAAGAAATCCCCAACATTGAGATTATGTTTTTCCCTTTGCAGTTTACATGAAGAAACATGGGTAGACTTACACTCTTTACTTAGAATTGATGATATACTGACTACATTTGTAAGAGCCAAGTATTCTGGAAAGAATGACAGTATCATCAAAAAAGTTGTGGTTTGCAAAAGTATTTGTTTGTATACAATACCTCCTAGTAAAATCAAAAGCACTAAACAACCAAGGGAAGGGGTGTTGACGTTTTAGTCCATATAATATGTTATGTTATCTTTATTTGTAGCACGCACGAATACTCACGAGTGTCCCGATTGATAAGCGTGGCTCAAATCCACTGGAGTGACTTACAGCACTCACCTATAATTACCTTATAGGAAGTCAGCCGGACAGTGGAGAAGTATAAGCAAAAGTCTTTATTAGTCCAAACAACACTCATATGAGAGGGCCCTGTCCGACCTCACTCCTAGGAGTGCGAACGAGAGGACTGCCTCTCTACACCACAGCAATACATTATAATGCAATACAGTAAATGGGGTACGCCCCTTGTGGAAAATTACCGAGCCTCAGCCCAGTGGACAATGCTCTCATACAGCAGGCATCTGCACCTGCGAGGGATACATTATTATCTCTGCTCAAGGCCAGGGAGCTAGGCTTCGGCGTCTCTGGGCATGAGAACATTACAGATAACACGAGTTGTTAGTTTCGGCCACAGTGAGCCGAGAAACGAAAACTGCTGTCTTAGTATATTTCTGTATTCCTGCGGGAGGGGCATGAGCGAGCAGAGCCCGCAGGCACAGAGAGTTACACAAAATGGTGGCACACAGGCTAAGCTAAGAAACTAATATGGTCACACATACATTTGAATATAAGCAATAGGTAAGAATATGAATTCAGCATAAGTGCGTTTACGTAAATGCATTAGTTAGTCATATGATGCTAACTCACACGTCGTCATAGGGTAATTAGAGCATCGAAAAGTGAATTCTATCAGACCCTCCTTTTAGCATCATTGGCTAACTATAGCCTCATTTATTTGCCAAAGGTAGTGCCGACATCCATTCTAGGGGCAGGCCTGTATTGCTTCAGTCTAGAACATCTTCTGCAATAAACATTAACCAACTTGCATCAGCAGGAATTTCAGTAATCATGGAAGTGGCATATTGACCATGTAACTTCTTTTTCGGGCGTATATTTGCAGCACACATTGAACAACATGGAGGAAGGCAATATATGCAAAGGCAGCATGACAGAATTACACTCACCACTCCAACCAAACCCATCAGTATTTTCCAGCCCCAGGAAGAAAGGGCACCCCAGAGCCACCCTTGGAGAGACCATGTTCCATTATCTTGGTGCAGTTCAGTCGCTAATCTATGCAATTTTTGCACTGCCAAGTTAACAGTCGGGGCGGAGTCAGGGATATAAACACAGCAAGAGGTCCCGATGACGCGACAGGCCCCGCCCCTATCAGCTAGTATGACGTCAAGGACCATCCTATTCTGGATCGTAAATAATCTCATAGCCTGAACCTCAACAGAGATGTTAGTCGTAATGTCAGCCTCAACCAGAACCACCTTTTCCATTACCCTAGAAAGTCGTCTAATAGCTCTACTGTTGAATATAGGACCCCAGAAAGGAAGCAGACCCTTAGAAAAATCAGTCCATTGCTGATACGAGGTATCTGTCTGATCAACGTCCTCTACCTGAAGTTCCCTCCTTTTACGCTGCTCTTGCGGCTGCTCTTGAGGACTGGGGAATCGTCGATGAGTTCTGTGGTAATCAGAGGGAGCCACATACACGGGAGGAATCATATAAGCCAAGTAGCACACCCCACCCCAACCCTCGGGCAACCATAAGTATCCATTTTCACCGCAAACAAAATAGACACTGGGTGGGGCAATCAAAGAGGGGCTAACGGGCAGGCGTATTGAAGCAGTCACATTACAAGAGCTATTTCCAACCTTGACGGGACCCCTTCCCTCTATACAGAAAAATGGAGGAGGACCCACCACAGCCAGGGGTATCAAAGACTTGGAGCTGTCGTTACTCTTAGGGGGGTGCCTATAAGACAAAGTGGCGTTCAATTTCATGAAACTATCCCTAAGTCGATCAGTATCATTAGGTGTCAAGAATCGACCCAACTTTTTCTCACATGTCTCTATAAAAGTCTGGTCAAAACGTCCGTCAGTGTATATTCGTCCAAGGGAAGCTGAAGGCAAAGGCCGCACTCGCATTGTCATTGTCTACCCCCTATTCTGCAGACGTGGAGTCAAGGAATCTGGTTGTTGGAAATATTTAACAAGACCTATAAGGGTGTACCATCCCACACAACTATTTACCGGAGTCAAGGGAAGAGCAAGAAATCTATCTTTCTTATAAGCAGCAGAAGGCAAGAGCCCACAAACCCAGCAATCTGTCATGTTGGTAGTGGCATGTGCATGATGTAAAGTCTTAATAAAAACATTGTCTTTATAATTTTTTCGTATCATCCTTTCACCATAATCGACAGTTAACATTTGATGTTCCGGAACAGCAGTAGGTGTGGGTGCAAATGTATGAACGGGATAATGTTTATCTAGGAAGAACAGTATTCCAAGAGTCACCAGAAAGGCAATTAAAACTATTATGGCCACTACTATTTTTCCCTTTCGGGAAAGGGCCAACCAGGGGGAATCGGGCTCACGTCTCGGGGGAGCTGCAAAAGGCTGCTCCTCATCAGGGATGGGACGCCCAAAGGGATACATTTCTAATAATCGTTCAAAAGTATCAAAAATCAAAAAAGACAAAAAAAAAAAAAATCACACTGTTACTAGAAAAATAGTCCCAGACAATCCTCAACCGGCCAGAGGGGTTCTTCAGCCCTTAAAAAGGGATCTTCTCCCTGTGTCCTTCAAAGCCTCACAGGCAGGCTTTTACCGTTCATACCTATTCCCACGTCGCTGGTCAACACTTTGAAATAAGGGAAGCACTTAATTCGGGCCCCGCACCACTCTATAGTCTCAAAGAACACAATCTTCGGCTAAACACCAGGGCTCTTACAAGTCCATCCCTACCACTAAATCTTCTTTTTCAGAATGTTCACTAAGCCCTTCTTCCAGTATTTAGTCCATCATATTCCAGCACTGTACTTATTTTCTTCGGGGCCGCAAATTATAGCGAGCGCTCCCTGGCACTTCGGGGTCAGAGAACAAAGCAGGTGTATCAGTGGCAGATGCTGAACTTTCCGATATCTCTTTGCTAGCAACAGAAGGAGTGGTAGAGCTCACAGTATTCTCAATTCCGCTTCGCTCTTCTCCAATCAGTGAAGCATCCGAGAAAGGAACATACCTCGGGATATGTTCGAACTCCTGGTCAGCGATGCCATCTTGTACCCATTGATCATAGGGCAACAGGAGCGGGACCCTCTTCACATGAGAGGCATGGGTCCACGCCTTTCTGCCGTCAATTCGTAGTGCTGTGCGCGTGGTGAGGAGCACCTGACGAGGCTCTGACCATCTCGGCTCCAAACAGGACTTCCGCTGGTATCGTCGCACCACGACCCAATCCCCTGGGTGGATGGTGTGTCCAGGCCCCTCCGGCAACGGCTTCAGAGTGTCTGCTACCTGCTGATGAATAGAACGAAGATCTTTAGTCAAAGCATACAGATAATCTGTCAACAGAGGGTAAGGAACTTCAGAAAAACATTTAGGTCGGGGCACTCCCCAGATATTGGCCGGGCGGCCAAATACCACCTCGTGCGGGGAGACGCCCATTTTTGCATTTACAGTGACTCTTGTGGAAAGCAAAGCTAAGGGAAGTGCGTCTGGCCAACGGAGACCTGTACTTTCACATATTTTGGCCATTTTTAACTTGAGCGTGCCGTTAAACCGCTCCACCAGTCCTGCCGCCTGAGGATGCAAGGCTGAGTGGAACTTCTGGGTGATGTGTAGACCTTTGCATATATTTTTCACTAATTCAGCATTAAAGGACGTGCCATTATCACTCCAGATCACCCTAGGTAATCCGAAGCGGGAGAAATACTCCTTTATCAACATTTTTGCAGTAGACATAGCCGTGCAGTCTTTCGTTGGGAACGCCTCCACCCACCTACTAAAGGCGCATACGACTACAAGGACGTACTTCAAGTTGTTGACTCTTTCCATTTCGATGTAATCCATCTGAATCACCTCAAAAGGGAAAGAGGGGGGTGCAAAATTTCCAGTTGGGACAGGGGTACCCTTTCCAGGATTGTGTCTCAAACACACCATACACTGACGAACCAAATTGGTGGCCATCTTAGAGATATTCTTATTGCTCCACACCGGGTCTAGCAATTTGCAAATGCCCTTGGCACTCACATGGGCAGGTCCGTGTGCCATTGTCACTACTGGAAGGACATACGCATTCGGTAACATCCATCGTCTCTTATCTGTCACATCTGTCCAGCATTCATCCGCATCCAGTCGTCCCTGCCCATCCTTCCATGCCCTCAATTCCTCATCCGTCGCTTTGCCCTGTATGTTCTTGACACTCTGTACCGTGTCTGCGAACATATGAATGTCTGGGACCCATCGTGCTGGCCCTGCCACAAACATTCGTGGTAATTTTTCTCTAGCAGTCTCTTTTGCTGTCTCATCAGCAAAAGCGTTGCCCCGCCCGACATCGTCCACTATTGTCTTGTGTGCGCTACATTTTATCACAGCCAATCTTTTGGGTAATGTCAGTGCCGTTAGCAGTCGTAATATCAGTGGACCATGTTGGATGCGTTGTCCATGGGAGGTCAAGAATCCCCGTTCTGCCCAAAGTCGCCCATAATTATGAACCACGCCAAAGGCGTATTGGCTATCGGTGTAAATGTTCACATCCAACCCCTCACTCAACTCACATGCTCTCAGTAAGGCAATAATCTCGGCAGCCTGAGCAGAATTGTAAGGTATTCTAGAAGTCTCCACCACCGTCTGTAATGTTGTTATTGCGTATGCTGCTGTCGATGTCCCGTCTGGTAATTTAAAACAGGATCCATCGACATACAGTTCCCCGTCTGGTTCTTCCATGGGCCTGTCTGTCAGATCCACCCTCCCCTTTGTCTCCTCCTCAGTCCTATACAAACAGTCATGTATGTCATCATCATTCGTGTCAGTATCTGTGGGGATAGGTAACAAAGTGGCGGGGTTCAATGTGGCGCACCTTTTAATTGTTACATGGGGCGCAAAAAGAGTCATCTCATAACCCGTCAGACGAGCGCTTGTTAAATGCTGCGTCTGTGTCCTGTTCAATAAAATATCCACAGCATGCGGTACCATTACTGTGAGATCTAATCCCAGCACGAGCCCTGCCGATTGTCTTATAGAGACCGCAGCAGCCGCCGTGGCTCTCAGACAGCTCGGCAGCGCTCTTGCCACATTATCGAGCATTGCAGAGAAGTATGCACACGGTCTCTGCTTCCCTCCAAAACACTGAGTTAAGACAGACAACGCGCAACCTTCCGCCTCGTGCACGTAAAGAACAAAAGGCTTCTGGTAATCAGGTGTTCTAAGAACTGGCGCCGAACACAAAGACGTTTTTAGTGACTCAAACGCTTCCTGACATGCGGGGGTCCAGGGTAGGGGTTCGCGCACTTCTTTGGTAGTCAGATACAATAGGGGTTTTGTTAGTAGCGCATAGTTAGGTATCCACTGACGACAATACGATGTTATGCCTAGGAACGCGCGCACCTCTCGCTGCGTGTTAGGTATTCGCATGTTAGTGATCGCTTTTATGCGCTCCGGCGTCAATCTCCTCCCCACTTTCGAAAGGAGGTGACCGAGGTAGGTGACCTCCGTTCGACAGTATTGAAATTTCGGAAGGGATACTTTATGCCCCCTTTTTGCCAAATGGTGTAACAATTTTACAGTAGCATCCCGACAACCCTGCTCATCATCCGATGCTATTAGGATATCATCCACGTACTGCAACATTACGTTGTCGGGTGGAAGTTCCAGATCATCCAATTGTGCCTTTAGAGCCTGACTGTATATACTAGGACTCTCAGTGTACCCCTGAGGAATTCTCTTGAAGCGGAAGCTACGGCCAGCCAATGAGAATCCGAAGAGATACCTGCTTTCTTCATGTACTGGAATACTGAAGAAAGCGTTTTTCAAATCTAGGACAGAGAAATATTTGGCCGAAGGTGGAATCATGGTCAATATCGTAGTGATGTCCGAGACCACCGGATACTGTGGCTCCATTTACCTGCCGCAAATCAATCACAAATCTATAGACATCAGGAGTATTATCAGTTGCATCAGGTGACCGTCTTTTAAGTACAGGCAAAATAGGACTGTTACATATATTCGAATCAGTCTCTTCCACTACTCCAGACTGTATTAAATCTTGAATTATTTGTAACAAGGCCTTCTCACCCTCTCTAGGTATTCTGTATTGTGGAATTCTGGGCAATTTGGCTCCCACCTTCACTCTTATTGACACCGGGGCAATATCCATTCTCCCTACATCATTATCACTGACAGCCCACAAGCTGTCGGGTATGTCTCGAAACTCAGGTGGCAGCGGGTCGTCTTTTGAAAAGCACTGTAGTGGGCGGGCAACATTGGGGCCTAGAATAAGGTACACGCCATCCGGAGAACAATAAATGGTGGCATGTAATCTCTTCAATAAATCTAAACCCAGCAAATTTTCTCCACAATTTGATGTCAATAAAAACGGTGAATCAACAGTAAAGGGACCAATCGTTAACGTGAGAGGTTTAGAAATGGGGCTAATCACCGGAGTTCCTGCGAAACCCACGGATATGTTATTCTTGCCAGACAGAGCCGCCCCTGGGACCCGAGAACGAGCCACTGAACTTTTCATTGCACCCGTATCCACTAGAAATTTCTGCTGAGACCCTAGTAAGTCGGCTTCGACATAAGGTCCCCTCTGATCAACTTCCATAAGTACTGGTCCCATGCTCTGTCCTACGCTGTCCTAGTTGTGGGAGAACCCTGTCAAATCGTCCACCGAATAATCATCGTTGTAATACTGGCCCCCGCTCCTCTGTGACTGTTGTCTATCTGTCCCGTTGTCAAAATAATTGCCTCCCGGTCTCCCGCCCCCTTCTGATCGCCCAGCCTGTCTCCCAAAATCACCACCACCTCGTCCTCGTCCTCTGCCTGGTCCAGTACCTGACTGGAGCAGCGGGCAGTCTCGCCACCAATGCCCTTCCTGCTTACACTTGGTGCACTGGTTCGGTCCCAGCCTTTCCCTACTCTCACCTCTCCCAAAACCACCTCCGCGACTCAGCGCTGCACCTCTTCCTCTGCCTCTTGCCACCTGCTGCAACAAAACCCTCGTCTTCAAATCTTTAGCCTTCTTCTCCTGCTTGTCCTTGTTCTCATTTTCCCTATGCTCGTAATATTGCACCATACTTAGTATTCCCGAAGGAGAGGACGTCGTCCACGTGCTCTCGGACGCTTGCAATCTAGCTGATATTTCAGGCAATAAATTTGTGACAAACCTGTTAACAAAAAGTCGCAACCCTCCATCCTGTGACACATCCTGTCCACTAAAATCCATGAACGTTTCCTCAAACCTCGTAAAGAAATCTGAGACCGCCTCATCCTTTTTCTGCTTGCAAGCCGTCAACTTGTCCCAATCCACCTTTTTCGGGGGAATAAGGGAGTGCATATACTTTATTATGCGACCCGGTAAAGCTAATATTTCAGCCCTCGGCTTCTCCCCTGGCTTACGCTCCTTGTCCCAGTCCTGCAACTCCTGCCATGTACCTCCCAGTTCCTCCCTATGATCCGTACCCTTCACCTGCCGCCACACATCAACTGGGACCAAAAGCCCGAAAAATAATTCAACGTCGGCCAACGTCATCACCGTAGAAGACGCCGCTTCCGTAAGCTCTTTGTAATATGCGGTCGGATTCCTTCTGGAATCTGGCAGCTGAGCCTTCAATGACAACACCTCACTTCTCTTCCATGGCGTATACACCCATTGCTCCTGAAAATGCGCATCTATTCTGTTCCTTGTAACAGCCCTCGTGACTGGGTCTAACAATTCAGGGACCTCAGGATGAAAAATAGGGTGCACCTCTCGCATTGGGTGGAGACCTGGGAAGTGGGGTGTACCGACAGAGGGCAATTCATTCCTGTATTGCAATAGCGCGCGCAGACTACTCATCACTTCCTTCACCCCCGTGTTCGTTCTGTACGCCCCAGCCTGTATATCCCGTAAAACCGCCGGAGCCACACCTCCATATCCCTGCTCCCATAGCGGTATCAACACACCAGCCATGTGCCACAAAGCATGTTGCTGCATCAAGGGCTCAAAATCTTTCATGGTGGACCAAATGTCTTCGAACGAATAAATATTATTCCTGGCCCATTGGCATGCCTGATTAGCCACCATACTTTTTTCATCTAAACCAACTGTTGAACGTGTAAGCAGCTTCCGTACCTGTGAAAACAATCCGCTACCTGCGCCGCGACTCGGTGTTAGCATCTCCTGGCTGGGGGTGGTACTAGCTGAAACAGTAGGGAGTGCTAAAGAAAATGGCGAGGAGGCAGGTGAAGTGGTCTGGAGTAGAGAAACGAGGGGTGTCGAGGGTAGGGATTGTTGGGGGGCACTCGCTGAAGGACCTGCGCTACTAGGGGCCGAAAGTGGTAGGGAGGGGTACAAGGGCTGTGGGGCATAAGGGGGAGGGGGTCGGGCATTCAAAATGTCCTCCATCTCATCAGGGTCATCTTCTCGTACCACATAACTTTTATTTTCTTTCAACCTACAAAGTCTATCTGCGCGCTCCATGCGTAGTGCATTCTCATTCCCCACCTGTTCCCTCGCTTTCTGCGCCATAGTCTGGGTGGACTTTTTATACTCCTCTTTCTCCTCTCGCATCTTACGTTTCCTGGCCTCTTTCTGCCATACTCGCAAAGAGTCGAACATACTCTGGCGGCTACGCCTAGCAAACAGTTTATCTTGCAAATAATCCAATTTAGCTTCATCGAAAGAACCCGTCAAAGGCCATTGTAAATCCACATTATCAGCAGTGTATCGATGCCACAAAGTACCAAACAAAATCGGGACCAGTCCATGTTTAACATACATATCAAAACTCGGTGTCCCTTCAGGGGGTGCAGGTTGGCTCTCGGCCAGTCTAGTATCTGAGGGTCGACAACAGCATCCAAAACATCGCAACTTGCTAAAACAGGGCATCTTTACTTTATTTCGAATCACAACTCAAGTTCATTTACGCACAAACATATAGACGGACACAAGAGAACCACGTACACATATACAATATCTCCAAACACGTGTTACCAAATGGGACAAGGCCCGTCGACCAAGTCCTGGGGAACCTGGACTCTACCGCAGACCGAACAGTACGCTAACTGTTCTGAGGACGGGGAACGGATCCGCCACCCGTGCGGCACTATGGATCGCTGCGCACTCTATCGCGGGAAACCCGGATCACACCTCCACTGAATCACCACACTAGGAGTTCAGGGTAAGCGCACCGGAGTCTACCCACAATGAGTCACGCCTTCACCCCAGTACCATTCGGTCGGATCGCTACAAACAATTACCTGGAAATACGTCCCCAACCCCGTCAAGTCTGTCAGAGCACCAACTCGTACTCTGAGTTCCCCGGAGCACACTAGCCCCAGGAGCACACCGGCTCCTCAAACCATCGGAGACACTCTAGTCTCCCGGAACACTCCCGTTCCTGCAACAATCACAGGTGGACCACTCACCTTCCGTAGGCGGCACCGACCTCTACCGTTCTCCACCTCCGGCTGCCAGGACCAACACGGTCAGCTTCAAGTTCCGCCTTCTGGACCCCGGCGTAAGATCCGAACCGGGACCTCTCCCGATCAGCAGGGTGGGGCAGCGCTGCGAGAACCAAGCTCGGCATCAAATGGGATCCCGGGCCCACCGTGCCGACCAGCGGGTCCCCGGTCTTCTGCTACCCACTTACGGGTGAGAAAGATCCTTATCGCGGGGTCCCTGTTCGGGCGCCATCTGATAAGCGTGGCTCAAATCCACTGGAGTGACTTACAGCACTCACCTATAATTACCTTATAGGAAGTCAGCCGGACAGTGGAGAAGTATAAGCAAAAGTCTTTATTAGGCCAAACAACACTCATATGAGAGGGCCCTGTCCGACCTCACTCCTAGGAGTGCGAACGAGAGGACTGCCTCTCTACACCACAGCAATACATTATAATGCAATACAGTAAATGGGGTACGCCCCTTGTGGAAAATTACCGAGCCTCAGCCCAGTGGACAATGCTCTCA
This sequence comes from Lissotriton vulgaris, assembly GCF_964263255.1. NCBI lineage: Eukaryota > Metazoa > Chordata > Amphibia > Caudata > Salamandridae > Lissotriton > Lissotriton vulgaris. The sequence goes on along the minus strand of NC_141689.1, from coordinate 313,600,880 downwards.
TACAGCAGGCATCTGCACCTGCGAGGGATACATTATTATCTCTGCTCAAGGCCAGGGAGCTAGGCTTCGGCGTCTCTGGGCATGAGAACATTACAGATAACACGAGTTGTTAGTTTCGGCCACAGTGAGCCGAGAAACGAAAACTGCTGTCTTAGTATATTTCTGTATTCCTGCGGGAGGGGCATGAGCGAGCAGAGCCCGCAGGCACAGAGAGTTACACAAAATGGTGGCACACAGGCTAAGCTAAGAAACTAATATGGTCACACATACATTTGAATATAAGCAATAGGTAAGAATATGAATTCAGCATAAGTGCGTTTACGTAAATGCATTAGTTAGTCATATGATGCTAACTCACACGTCGTCATAGGGTAATTAGAGCATCGAAAAGTGAATTCTATCACGATGTGAACTACATATCTACTTGTCATGTCCCATGACCTGTGTCGTCCGACTAATGCCCCACACTCCTTTCATTGATGGCAGTGGTGCAGTAGAGCACACTCGGATGTAGTGGACTTGGAGGAAATGTTGTTTTATGTATTGCCTTTGTGATAATATCTTGGTGAGGACTTTTTTAGTGTGCATACGCTCACACAGAGTGTAGTACAATCCATAACTGTTTTGAATCATTGTTTAACCTTGCAATTTGGTCAGTGTCTTGTTGTGTGTTTTTGTGTATTTTGTTAACTTTCTAACTACTGTGTTGTCTGCACTAATATATTATTGTACACATTTTACTTTGGTGCCTTTAAAGCAAACCAAGTATTTATAGAAACATAAAAGAAATAAATTCCCTGACTCTCTCTTTAAAGGTATTGAGTACCAAATGAGTGATTGAATTAGATTACGTACATCGGAATTAAAACAAGAGGTATGGGTAAATGAGTACCATGTGAAAATTGAGTTGTTATTTGATGTTTAACCTTGTGGACCAATAGAGTTGTCCTTGTATTGTTTACACAAACTGAAATACACCATACACAAAAATACACATAGCCCCCTGAGGTCAGGGCTCTAGAGTGTAATTGGCCGTCTTGTGGACTTCAGCGCCCTCTCACTACTGTTAGTAGTTATTCCCCATTCACTATAGGCGACATTCAGGTTAGGCTCCACTAGCAGTCTGAGTCACGAAGTTCCACTCCAACTCTGTTAGAAAAATTAAAAGTGTTACAGCACCGAAATGCAATCTGGTAGGCAAATTCCTCTGGGGTCTTCTGACCTTTCTACCAATCTAACTAGCACCAGCCAAGCTTGTCTGAATAGAGTCTCTGAAAGTGTCTCTCTTGTGGGTGCAGTGGCTGCAGCAGCTGAGTCTGATGGATATCATACATGCTGCTCTGCGGGGGCCCTGGATCTGTGTCAAGAGCCCTTTGATGCAGTAATAAGTTCTCTTGGTCTTCCCCACAGATGGTGGAGTATTTCAGCAACTTCTGGTTTTGATCCTCAGTTGGCGACCTCTCCATGCAGCTATGGCATCAATAATGCTATGATCCTTGTCTTTTTCTGGTGACCCCCTCTGGCCTTTATGGTCAGCACATCTGCTCCTCACTCGCACGGCAGCCCAATAGCTTCCATGTCAGTTTCCTCTTCACCGGGCCCTTTCTGACATACAGGGTTGCCTATTTATACAAAACACAAAGGTGATGACCCGATCAGCACAGCAAACTTCATGTCTGTCCCCTATGGCATATGGGGTCACTGACTTGAACTTAGACACTTGCAATGCCCCAATCAGTACAGCAGCTGTCTCCTCACACCTCCGTACAGAGATCCATTCCCCAGGATATCCCACTGGACCTTGCTCTCTCTAGAGCTTTCCTCTTCCTCACAGGGCACACTCGTATTGACAACAAGCAGGCACAAGCATTCCAGGCTCTAGGTGTAGGTGCTGTTGCATACCTCTCGGTGATGCCCCATTACCCAGCTTGGACACTGGCAGGCCTTAGCCCCTAGTCCTGGTCACAAACAGAAGTCTTGCACAGTTTCTCCTCCTCGAACAGCCTTGCTGATTGACAGTTAACAATTTTGGGGGCATCGAGCTCCCCTTCTTATAGTCCATTTCTAGATACAAAATGTGATTTAGGGTCAGAGACTTTGAAGTTTGTGTTGGTGGTCAGCTTCCTTTTAAATTGCCTTCTCCTCCTTCCTGCCCTTCAACCAGAATGTAGTCTGTTACAGCAGGAGCAACACCAAATCTGGTGGCCCCACAACACAGGCCATGGGAATGACTAGAGGTTCACACCTGGATGACAACCACAGTGATATGTGTATTCTTTATCATTCTCTTCATCGGTCCCATGTCTTTACTAAGATGTGCCCAATCCCCTTTCCAGTGACTCTGTGAATCAAAGAGCCCCCTTTGAAGTGTACTAAAGATTCTGGCTCTTTATCCTCCAGTGCTTGTTGCACGCAGCTCACAGGAATGCAGCAACCCACACATCTCTCTTATTATTATTATTATAGTTAAGTTTGTAAAGCGCTCAGCTACTCGTAGGTTTCCCGGCGCTAAAACCAAAAATGAGAGGGGAGAGTCTGAAGAAAAACTGTTAGATGTTGAATAACCAAGTTTTTACCTGTCTACAAAACCTAAGGTAGTTGGGTTCAGTTCGTAACTGGAGGGGAAGAGAATTCCAGAGTGAAAGGGCAAGCCAGGCGAAAGAGCGGCCACCCATTCTGGCTTTTTTAATTCTGGGAACTGAAAATAAGTGTTGGCTAGATGATCGCAGATTGCGAGGGGGACAGTATTGTTGCACCAAGGAATTAAGGTAAGGTGGAGCTGGGTCAGTATTTATTCTGTGCATGATGCAGAGGGCATTACATTTTGTCCGGTTTTCAATACGAAGCCAGTGCAGAGTGCGTAGGGAGTTGGGTAATGGGTAATTTGCCGAGTAGTCGCGCTGCCATGTTCTGGACTGTCTGCAATTTACGAATCACCTCTTTACAGGCTCCCAGGAGAAGGATGTTCCCGTAGTCCAGTCTAGAGGTGATTAAGGCCTGGACCACGGTTTTCTGAGTGTCCAGGGGAAGCATCCATATGATCTTACGCAACCACTTAATGATAGTGATGCAGGTGGAGGAAGTTTTGGCCACGTGGTTCTTCATGGGTAGCTGGTCGTCAAAAATGACGCTGAGGTTGCGAGCTGTTTTAGACGGGGTGGGTAAAGTGCCCATTTGAGAGGGCCAGTGTTGGGGTCCCCATAGGGTGGTGTTATGGCCAAACAGAAGAAGTTCTGTTTTCCCCCCGTTCAGTTGCAGTTTGTTGTCCAACATCCAGGCTGCGATGTTGCTCAGTCCTGTACAGAGGGAAGAGGAAGGGGAGTGAGAATCAGAGGAAAGAGAGTAGATGACCTGGGTATCATCGGCGTACGAGTAAATAGTGAGCCCAGCTTGCTCCGCAATAGTAGCCAAAGGTCTGACATACAAATTAAAGAGCAAGGGGCTCAAGATGGAACCCTGCGGAACACCGTACGCCGATGTAAAGGTTTGAGAAGCAGATGAGGAAGAGAAGACCTGGAAGGTGCGATCTGAAAGAAAGCTAACAAACCAGTTGAGAGCTGTGCCGGTGATGCCAGATGATCTAAGGGCATTGATAAGAATGGGGTGGGAAACCGTATCAAATGCGGCACTCAAATCAAGCAGAATGAGTGCCACGGTTTCCCCCTATCTACTCGGCATCAGATGTTTTCAGAGACCCCTAACAGAGTGGATTCTGTCGAGAAACCAGATCTAAAACCGGATTGAGATGGATGTAAAATTCCCCTCGCTTCAACATGGGGTGACAGTTGGGAATTGATGTGCTTTTCCATGATTTTTGAAAAAACCGGGAGAAGTGAAATTGGGCGGAAATTAGATGGGATGCTAGGGTCAGCATTAGCCTTTTTTAGCAAAGGCACTATCATTTCATGTTTCCATGCGGAGGGTACTGTAGCTTCTCTAAGGGAGGCATTTAGAAGATCCATAATGAGTACAAGGGAAGAGTTGTCCAACCTTGTTAGTATTTGGGGGGGAAGAGGGTCTAGTGGGGATCCGGATTTAATTTTGCTGATAATATCAGAAAGAGTTGTGATTTTAAGCGGATCCCATGTGTTGATCAACTGTAAAGCAGGAGGACAGGTTTCCCATGAAAACCTAGAATCACAGGAGGTCGTAAGTTTGGGTGGTGTGGGGGGGGTCTGCTGAACAGGAGTGAGGGACTTATCCTCTGAGGTCACACGGTCAGAAGATGGAATTGGGGCAGGTAAGTATGGCAGAGAAGGGGGGGGGCAAGTTTCTCAAAATTGGAATAGATGGTATCGATTTTGGCGATGAAAAATTCAGCCAGTGAATTGCATTGTGGTGGTTTGGGCTGACACAGTGCGCCCGACAGCTTCTGTACTACCTTAAAAAGTGCTTTGGGTCGGTTTTGTGCTCCAAGAATAGTTGTGTTGACATGTTCAACTTTAGCAGTTTTACATAAGGAATGGTATTTGGTTAAAGCAGCTTTGTAAATTTGCTTGGAGCATAGGTCATATTTTATGCGCCATTTGCGCTCAAGATTTTTGCAAATGTTTTTTTCTTTTTTTAAGGCAGCAGTAAACCAGGGTGCAGGCGGGTGGTGAAAATTGTGCTTTTGCATGCGTTGGGGTAGGCATGCATCGGCAGCCTGTGCTAGCCAGACATTTATAGTCTCAGCTGCTTCAGTACTAGGGACTTCCGTGAGAGGTCTAGTGTTCTCAAGATGGGAGTTGAGTTTCCTAATGTCTAATTTATTCCAATTTCTGGATAGTCTAGATTCAGTAGGGTTAGAGGGGATGTTCGGTTGACGACCAATGGTAATAATGAAAGTCACCATAAAGTGGTCAGACCATACAATAGGGGAGGGAGCCTCACAGTCGATGATTTCTAAATTAGAAAGAAGGGGGTCCAGAAGGTTCCCTGCTTATGCGTAGGACCAGAATTATGTAGAGTAATGTTTAAGGCAGCCAGGTCCTGTAAAAGGTTGCTGCTGGTGGAGCAACAGGGATCATTCAGGTGCAGGTTGAGGTCACCAATAATTGATAAGTTAGTGGAATTCTGGATTAGTGGTGCTATGTACTCAGGAAGAGTGGCGGCCCATGAACTCGCTGGGCCGGGGGGGCAATAAATGAGTATCCCGGAAAGAGGGAAATTGGGAGACAGCAAAAGCTTAAAAAAACCTGCCTCGCTGTTAGGTAATACAAAGTCTTCCCATTTGCAAGAGTACCGTCTGTTGTAAACTATAGCTATCCCTCCACCATCTTTCATTACTCTGTTTTTTCCAACATAAGTGTAATTGTCAGGGAGAGCAGCAGCTATATCCGGGCCAGAGTGATCTTTTAGCCATATCTCAGTGAGGAATAGGGCTGCTGGTTCCTCAGAGACGAGTAGATCAAAGATTTCCCTCTTATGTTTGACTAGAGATCTGCAATTTAATCTAATCAGCGTCCGAGTCTGAGAAAGGTGTGTAGCTGTAGGTTTAGGGCGTGTAAGAGGAAAATCAGATGAAGCTATGTTGGTTATGGAGGGGAGGGAAGTAAGGGGGAGATAGCAAGCTGGGCAAGTGAAAGGGACACGGTGAGGATTCATGATAGTGCAGTGTGCACATTGTGGTGGCCTGAGTCTGAGGAGAGCTTCCCTAGAATAGGTGTGCAATGGACCAGAGGGTGGAGGGCCACGGGTCGTAGCCCCTAGTCCCGGCCCGTCGCGGACGGGCGCAGACGGGCTTGCCTTAGGCACTCCTTCGGCGCGCAAACGGCGCGCCCGCTGCGCTCGTCCGCTGCGCTTCCTGAAGTTACACATTAATATATGTGCCGGAGGGTCTTTGGGGGGGCATGGCCTCAAAGTGGGTGGACACTGGTCCCGTGACAGCGCTAGCTCCGCTGCTCGGTGCCCAAATAAATGCAATCAGGTGAGTTTAAAAAAAGTTACAACACAAGTAAAATAGAGATCGCAGTAGTGCCTACTCCCGGCTTTCCGCCTCAGGAGAAATGGTTTACAGAGAGCGCTCGTAGTCAGCGCTTTTAAATACCGTGGGGCGGGGGGCGTGGCCTCAAAGTGGGCTCTCTGATGCTATTCCTCTATCTCCTCCAGTGAACCCTAGGTCTCCCAAAATCGAACCCAAAATCCACCATAAAATGTACTGTTCACAGGCACACATACACCCAGCTCATGCATTCAAAACAGACAAACTGCACAGTACTATATACCAACCTGATGTAGGCCAAGTGTGAGTTAAGTACACAGCAGCAGAACTTTACACGAGTGAGCATGTAGACCTCACTCTAGTGACGTAGGTATATAGGCCTGTTTACATCTGCTGATCACTCACAAGGTATGCTGACACCACTGTGCTCGTGGTACTTGACTCCTGGCAAAGGCAGTAGCCTTTCATCATTATGAGGGTAGCGCTTTTGGCATCCCTCTAGATCCAGCAACTGCAATCTGTAAGGCTGGTCTATGACATGGCGTGCACTCAGGATCTGTGTTTGCCCATGACAATGAAAATCAACACCAGGGATCTAGACATCATTGCAGCGGGGACACTCAGTGCATGGGTGCAGGCCCATTACCATGCAAGGGACTTTTCTGTCCCAACACCATCCCTACCAACATCTTTTTTTTACATTGCTGCTTTTACCAAACTTGTTTTTCAGTACAAGAGGCTTAATCCTGTAATTAAGACAAGTCATTTAAATTAGGGAAAGGAAATAAGTATTTTTTCATCATACATACAAACATCAGCAGTTTTAGAGGTAACTAGACACAATATCGAATACAAATTATACAATGGACAGAATATCGAAGTCAAAATATAGATTGGTCAAAATATCGAATGCACATAAAATAGTGGTTAATATTATCGAAATGCAGATATGTTATATCGGCTGTCAAAATATCATACATAGTGCATAATATAGGCATTAAAATATATCGAATTTTTAATATTATCGATTTTTTCCAGTATTTTGTATGTTAGTATATGTGTTAAAAGTGTATATTATTTTTGTAATGTATGTTTATTTCTTTTTAAGTAATTAATTTTATGTTTTTTAATTTTTGTGTAATTTAATTTGTAGCGGGTTGTGGGATTATAGGGGAATAAAGTGGGAAGTAATTTATTTATAGTAAATTAAATATTAATTTTTAGGAATTATTAAAGATTTTTAATTTAATTTTGCGTTTTAGCTCTGTAGCAGGTTGTGGGTTTATAGGGGAATAGGGTGGGAAGTGATTTAATTGTAATTAAGTAAATATTTTTTTTTTATTGGTATTGATGAATAATTAATTGTTAATTAATATTTGGGAATTCATTTTTATTAATCTGAAACACATTTTTATTTATTGATTAATTGATAATTATGTTAAATGTTTTAATTTATTATTTGGAGCAGGTTGTGGGTTTATAGGGGAATAAGGTGGGAAGTAATTTAATTGTAATTAAGTAATTATTGAAATTTTTTTGTGTATTGATAATTAATGTATTGATAATTAATTATTAATTGGTATTTTGTATTACTTATTACATTTTTGATATTGAAAATTAATTGGCTGTTAAATAATTATTAACATGTAATTAATTTTTAATAAATAACATTTCTTGGTATTTATAATTAATTTATTATTAAATATGTTGTAATTGGTAATGAATGTTAAACATTTTTTTTTATTGGTATTGATAATTAATCTCTCACCGGAGTGGGAATAGTAATTTTTACCTCTATGCTATCCAGCGCTTTCCCTATTGTTGCAGTCTCTGGAGTGGGAATAGTAATTTTTACCCTCCCGCTATCCAACGCTTTCCCTACTGTTGCACTCTCTGGAGTGGGAATAGTAATTTTTAACCCTACGCTATCCAGCGCTTTCCTTTCTGTTGCACTCTCTGGAGTGGGAATAGTAATTTTTACCCCTACGCTTTCCAACGCTTTCCCTATTGTAGCACTCACTGAAGTGGGAATAGTAATTTTTACCCTCCCGCTATCCAATGCTTTCCCTACTGTTGCACTAACTGGAGTGGGAATAGTACATTTTACCCTCCCGCTATCCAACGCTGATGTAAATTCATTCTTAGACATTTTAAGTATGTTTTATTTAATTATATTGATTATTTAATTAAGTTAATATTACTTTTAACATATTTAAAAAATTCAATATTTTTTACAAACTATATTTTAAACAACAATATTTTGTCTTCGATATTTTTGTACTTACCTGTTTGTAGATAGAGAGTCGATATTCTGATCTTCGATATTTTGGTGTCGATATTCTGTCCATTCTATATTTATGTTGTCAATATTTAGTCAGTGATCCAGTTTTAGACAATGCAGCATTTTTAGCAGTCGATGCGCCTTAAACATTACCTCTAAAAATATGGTTGAGAGGGTTTTGATGATAGGCTGTACACTTTACTACAACTATCTTTTCTGGCAATTGTAGACCATTTTAAATGTTTTGAACATACTTTTCCTTTTTGATCGGGGACTCAACTGAAGTCAAGTATTTTGAGTCTGTGTATACAGTGACAGTTTTCTCTTTTGCGAAAATTCAATCTCCAATCTCTTGTGAATGCAATGAGCACTGCAACTTGAGCAAAATTAATTGACAGCTCTCTACGACAAGACATACAGAGCAAACAGCGTACCTGGCAAGTAAACTACCATTTTCATTCCTGAGGCGTGAGCCATCTACAAAATAATCTAATTTGCAATCCGATAAAGCCACATCCGTTAAATAAATGTTTGACTTAGTAAGGTCAGCAGTAGTTAAAATACAATTGTCTGCCTCTCCCTCCTTAATAGTAGGCATCAGGGAATCAGGGTTCGGAGTAGAGTAGAGCAATTAATCAGTGTAATACGAGAAATAGATATCCACAAATGTCATTAAAGCAGTGGACAAAGGTTGTGTTTTTTGTGGTAAAGAGAAGTGCAACTGCAGCATGGGAACAGCAGCCATTAGTGGGAAGCTTAACATAATATTATCAGATTCTTCACAAGACTGCCTGCCACAAAGTGCAAACAAGGTGGTAATCGAGCTACGATTGGATCCGGTGCAGAAAAGTAGTAGGCTATGGTTTTTTTTCTTAACTCCATGGGTTTGTGCCACTACGCCAAGTGCAAATCCATTATGTTCATGTCCATCAGAATGAAAGGTTTCCCATAATCAGGAAGCCCAAAGCTGGGAGAGAAACCAGAGCTTTTTTATTATTTTTACAAAGCATTTTCAGCCTCACTAGACCAAGAAGAAGAAGTCAGTAACATTTCACTGACATTATGAATCACAGTGGACTCTCACTGGAAATCCAACATGTCTAACTCCTTCTGTAGGGCCTGGGAGAAAATTGAAAGGGACTCCTTGTGGTAGATGGGTTCCATAACATTGGGATCTGCTGTGCCAGAACAAGAAGAATTACTAACTCTCTTTCTGTATAGGGATAAAAAAGAAAGCAGAGCAGAGGGCGACCACAGTAAATAACTGGATGCTCACCGGTATGCAGGAGAGGATAATAGGAGGGTTGGGGACCACAGGAAACTTGAGATAACCACACCTTTAATCTCACTAGTACGATTCTATATACATTGTTCGGCCCTGCTTTTAGATCAGAAGAATCAATGAGTTGCATCTACTAACAATGGGAACGAAAATCCTTGCTTAATTAAATCAGCTATTAAAGGGTGGATCCCTTCCCCCATCAGCGACTTTAAAGAGTACAGAGGTATTCACAAATACTTTTATTCTCTGTCTACCTTCAATTTCACCAGTTCCATTAGGGAAATGAACCCCACATCCCACAGGATTTGGGAGTGATCCTATGTGTTTATTGGAAGTGTATGCTGGTGGATATGCATCAGTTTGAACATACTTTACCACTTTTCAAGCATTAGAAAACAATAGGTCAACTGTGTGTTTTCTTTTTATCCCCCCAATAAACAGGGGAGTACTGAAGGCCCCAGTTAGCCATGCAGTGTAAAGGTACCTTATGCTGTTATTATGTAGCTCAAAATATGTACATAATTGTGAAACAACCTATCTAAGAGAGAATTTGGATTTCGTTAACAGATATTTTAGGAGGCTTATTTATTTTGCAGGGCACCACTTAGTCAATCTGAGCATAGATGTCTATCTTAATTGTTTGTCCTCAATTACCACCTGGGCTGAGTAACAAAAACCCAAGAAGAAATAGGCAGATCTATTTATGGTGCTTCTGTAAAAGGAAACTGTATATTATACTCAAGCAAAATATTTTTCAGATTTATGTTGATCTTGCAATGTAGGAAAATGGAGAACATTCTAATAAAAGATAAGACGGAGGCGCTCATTGCAAGACCCTGTGATGGATATGTAAGTTATCGTACCAATGAAAAAAATTTGGGGATCAGAATTTAACAGGTGCAATCATTAGCTTTTATTACACATGTTGCTATTTAAATTTGGGCTGAACATGTGCTGGTATTTACAAACGATTTTCCTCTCTATGGTTTGCATGTTTGTATTTACCTGTGAAAAATGTACCTGTGGAAACTTGTGGGGTATTTAGTAATTACCACAAAACGTATCTTTCTGATCCTTGTCCAAATAGGAGCTTACACGCGGATCAGAAAAGAAGCATTAAGAGTTTGGTAGATGCAAGACATCTGCATATACTTGGAGAAATCCCTCATTAACAAGCAGGCTATATAAATCTGCAAGGCGTCTATCCGTCACCTGTCTGCCAGAGCTTTTTATTCTCCAACTTCCATGCCACGGCATGGCCCAATAAATCCTGTCGTAAGGACCATCACTCTTCTATGACCCTTTTAAATTTACCAACGACCAGTGGGAAACCACTGTTTCAATCCTCTTCCTTGACATCACTTGTAATACAGTTCCCTCTCAGGTCCTCTCTGCTTTTAGCCAGTTACCCATTAGTGTTACTACAGTTCGGTTCCCTCTCTGGTCCTCACTATTTCCCACCAATCAAAAAAACAGTACCACACTTCCTTGTCCTGAAGTACCTCCCTTGCTCACATGAGCCGATGTATCGAGTCTACTGTCTGACCTGCCTGACGCTGTCGTGGCTGCACTTCTTCCTGTTTCGCAATGACCCGAAAGACTCAATCGAGTAATTTGAATCCTTTTTATTTAATTCTCTTCTATCTCCTAAAAAAAAAGGATTATTTTGTCGATCCAATTTAGAATCTTGATTACCTACTCTCAGATAAAGCTTCCTCACACCCGTAAATGATATGTTAAGTATATTGTCTGACCCGCCTGGAGTTAGGCTTGGCTGCATATCACTTTCCCTTCCCGTTCTTGTATTGACGCTCATGACGATTTACTCGATAGGTCCTTCTACTTAATATGATCAAAATCAACACCAAAATTCCATTACCTCTCATGGTCTTTTCAATTCAATCTTCTAATAACTTTCTAATGAAATGTTTTTCATATTACGGATTACCCAGAAATACCTATGGGATGAACAAAAAGGCCTATTATATGTATCTCATTCCCCCACATCTCGTTGAGTACTACTAATATCCACCAACTATGTCCACAAGACTCCTACATTATTGAATCTTTCACTCTAAAAATCCATGTCCTTATTCTATTTAATTGTCATGATAACGATCTCAAACATAATTTTTTCATATTTAGATTCCCAAGATATTCCTCTGGGACAATTGGGATATACATTTAAAAAATCCTAGAAACCCCAAATATGGAAATGTTGAAAACCACCATTCTTTCACATCCCTACATCTTCAACAATTCTCAACAAAATCACCTCTTTCGTTACACCCTAGGGAAAAAAACTGATGAACATCAATGACAATTGACCTCCAAGTCCTAGTTCACCTTCATTCTAGCTTCAGGTCAGAATGTAAGCGAGAAACTGCAGCTCTAAAAACCCTTGATGATGCTCTGTGTATTATAAATAAAAGCTGCCCTGTGCATTTTAATCCTCTTGGATCTTTTAGCAGCATTTGATGCAGTATATCAGTCTACTATCTTGGAATCTCTTACTGATATTTAGGGTATAAGTGGTGTAGTCCTCAGCTACTTCTAGCTGTACAATAGAATTCGATGTCAGCACATTCAATCGGTAAACTCTAAGGGGCCCACTACCGACAGCCTGGCGGATTGCCCCCGCCAGGCTGTCGGTAGCCACCGCCGGCCTGGCGGGGGCAATCCGCCCCCCATCGGCACCTATATTCCCCCTGCCATATTAGTATGTCGGGGGGACCGCGGCGGACGGAAAGACCGTCCGCCACTTTTCCACCACGGTTGCATTGCGACCGGTGCGGAGAAGGATTGATATGGTGGCGGTGTCTATTAGACACCGCCAGCCATATTACAATGGGCTTAGTTAGATGCCTTTCCGTGGCGGCGATGCCGCCACGGAAAGGGATGCAGTCTTCACTCTGGGAGCCCCCTGCTGGCCCCCAGAGTGAAGGAAAGGTGGGGGGTGCACACGGGGGTATCTGTGGTACCCCCAGCATTTGCATATACGAAGCAGCAGGCCCCGCGCGGTGCCTGCCGCTTCGTATATGCAAATGCATACATGCATTTTTTGCATTGTGGCGGGCAGTGTAGACAGCACCGCCCGCCACAATGTTAAAAATGAGGAATGCGCCCACCACTGTGGGGGCACATCCTAATCCCTACCACGGGACCCCCGCCCTTATGGCGGGCGGTCCCAATCCCCGCGAGGATGGCGGGCGGGCAAAGTCCGCCCACCATCCTAATCACCTCCTTAGTCTTTTCAATGTTTGTATGTTACCACTTGCCTCATCTCTCAACCACTCAAAACGTATACCTCTTTTACACAGAGAATATTCCTTGCCATCTGAAAATTTTCTCTCACAAAGACTGCAAAATCGTAGCCCAGTTTCTGGCTGTTACACAATCTGGATAATGGAACATCACCCCAAACATGACCCATTAAAAACACAGGGGCATATTAGCAAGAGCCTGGTTAAAAATATCGCTGTTTTAGCAGCAGTTTCCATGTGCAGGACATGTAACCTGGGCTTCTATTGGAATTCTATAACACATATTAGCAAGCCCATTATTGCCGCTTTAGCGGCAGTTTCCTGCCGCTAAAACAGCGATAATTTTAACGAGGTTCTTGCTAATATGCCCCACAGTTTCTTCTTAACTTCCCTTCAACCAACTGTTCCAACCATGGTAAAAAAAATGTCTCAAAACCATTACTGTATTGAACTGACATCCCTCCATTGTGGAGGGTGTACATGCAAACAAACAATTGGGGTCAATGTTTTGGCCAGAGAGGCACACTATCAGCACAAGCATCTTCAAAGTATTACATTTTTCATCCTACACTAGTACTTTTAACAAATGATTCAATCCCTATTGACGCCGGACAAGGAAAAGACTCTATTGGTGTAAATATTGGCCGAAACAATAACTGATGCAGTGCTGAGCCAGCCTCTTACCATTTATTTTCTGGTGTGTATTTTATATGTCTACTGAGAGATGAAGGGAGTTAGTATCAATCAAAATTCTAATTAACAGTGTAACCCATTTGGCTACACAATGAAGATGAGGAATCAGTAAATAAAGTGAAGACATGTTAATATAGGTTAGCAGTCAGATTCAGGTATTCACATCTCAAAAAAATGCTGTAAAGATACAAGATAACAAGAGGATGGCCCAACTTCCTAAAGAAGTTCAGGCACATCAGCATAGGGCCGACAAGTAGGTCAATTACAGCAAGACATAGGATTAATAAGAAAATGTGTTGCTCAGAGAAGAGTCTGTGATGCTCTCTCCTGGACATGAGTAAAGTCTTAAATCATCTAACTTTGGGCCCCATTAGGAAGGCGGGCGGATTGCCCCCGCCGGCCCGGCAGGGGCATTCCGCCCGCCATACCTGTACAAAAGACCCCCCATCATATTATTATAGCTGGGGAGTCCGCAGTGGACTGAAAGACCGTCTGCCACTTTTCCGCCCGGTCGACATGTCGGAAAAGGGTTCTATATGGTTCTATATGGTGGCAGTGTCTAATAGAAACCGCCAGCCATATTATAATGTGTCATTACAGATGCCTTTCTGTGGCGGAAAGGCATGCAGAGTCTGCTTGGGGGCCCATTGGGGCCCCCAGGGACTCCAGGAGGGTGGGGGTTGCACATGGGGGGTACCTATGGTACCCCCTGCAGTTCCATGCACAACATGGCAGGCACCGCGCTGTGCCTGCCATGTTGTGCATAGAAGTGCACTTCATGCCTCCCGGACATTGTGGTGGGCGGTGCTGAGAGCAACGCCCGCCACAATGTTAGGGATGCAGGATGCGCCCACCACTGTGCGCATCCTAATGGCACATATGGGACTCCCGCATTTATGGCGGGCAGTCCTTTGTTATGACAGGATGGCCATCCTAATGTGCCCCTAAGAGTCTAAACGAATTAGGTGATTACAACTAAAGGAATCTCAAAAGGTTGTGGAAATGCAGAAAAAGAGAAAAATATAGGAAAGTGCATTTCAGAAGCTCAGTCAAAAGTATTCAAGGGACAGGGAAATAAGTGTTAGCCTAAGCCACACTCAGCAAAGAATTCAAGGGAAAAGCATAGAGGCCTGTACCTCTCAAAAGTCCGAAGGGATAGTAGCCAACAATGACCTGTGACAACCCCAGTTATTTTCACACAACACTTTTGAGTAACACACCTCTGTTCACATCATCAGAGCTCCATTATCTTTTCCATTCTTATGTTATAAGCTGCAGAATTTGCGATTCTTCTCTTCCAAACATGAGAACAATATCGTTCTTGGCTACCTGCTACTCCTCGGAGCATTACTGAATAGAGACTGTCAGTTAAAGCTCTCAGTGTTCTTTGTCAAGGCCTTCTTCTCAGGCTCTCAATTGCCAATACATTGTTACTTATATTTCCAAACTAACAAAACACATCTGCACCAGTAGGTAATTTGTAAAAAAATAAAAATAAATGGGGCTCTAGTTAGGAGGCAGCCTGCACCCGCCCAGGTCTCCTGTTCACACGGCCGAAGACAGAACAAACTACTAACCATGAAAGTGGGGAGACAATGTGGTGTAATCGCCAGAGCTGCTTACTTCAGAGCTGGGGAACCAGGTAGGAGTCTTGGCATTGGCTCAACATCCTGTGATTCTGGGAAAATCACTTAATCTCCCAGTGCCTACCATGTATCAATGTGTCCTTAACTGGTGCTCATGAAAAGCGCAAGTGTTAATGATTAAGTGACGGTGCTGAGCACCAGGAAACCACAGGCTTAAATTAAGTACGGTTCAATAATAAACATATACATTAGAATTTATTTGTAGTTGCTCCAGAGTGGTGCATAGAGAAGTGTTCATAGAAGTTATTCTGTGTGAAGTGATATAGAAAGAAAAGAGATTTGTCTGAGAAAAATACTATACTTTTTCAAAAATGGAACACTGGCTCAAGTAGTTCAAAATAGCCTATGTAGAAAATAGCCAAAGCAAAGTAGGCCCATATGACCTTTTTTTAAATTTCAAGTGTGTTCTTTTTTTCTCTCTCACAAGTATCAAGTTGGTTGATTATTAATACGTATATTAATATCGTACCTTTGGTCATTAGGAACACATTGCTGTATGTATTGGTTTAATTAAATGCAGCAGTCCGGAGAGTGCGTCTGAAGAAAGTCTCTAGTTGTACGTTTCAGCTGGCAATATATACATCTCATGAGCCACAATAAAACAATTCTGCATAATTGAAAAAGCATCTTAGCAATAAATTAACAAGTATGGGCATCTAATAAGGACACAGATGGCACTTAAGCTATGGGAGAGCTAGTGTGGCACAGTGTGTATGTGTACGGATGTCTGGCACTATGTGTGGTGTGCATGTCGTATCCTGCTGGGTTGAGTATTTTAATCTAAATGTGGCATCTAGCTTTGTGGTATTTTTGGGGAATGTATGCCTTTTGCCAAAAGTGTTTTATTGAGGCCAATTTCCTCTGACCTGTTTGTGGTGCAACCTTTTATCTGTGGGATCGATTAGGGTTTTCCCTGGGTGCGCATTTGTCTTTGTGCTAATGAGACCCCACCTACACATTGATTGGGAGGTCACCTTGGGTGAATATAACAACAATGATATGAGTTCATTAGAACTTCTTAAAATAATGTGGCAGTGATTGATATCTTTTTTACGGACATTAGCAACATTGCGCTTATTTGTCATAACCTAAATTAACATTGTCTTTACTGATATTCACAAAGGTATGTGTGCCTCGATAATGGCATGCATTGACATTGTTTCTACCGGTAACAACATTGTGCGGGCATAGATTATGGCATACATTGACATTTCCTTTATGGATATTGACATTGATACGCGAGCATAGGTTATGGCATACCTTAACACTGAGTTTATTAATATTGCTGTTGTCTGGCCTGCACATATCATGGTATACAATGACATCATATTGAGCCATTTCAGCATATGCTATGAATCTCTTTATGAAATATACAATCTTATTATTTCTTCAGCTTATTTCCATGGCAACTACCTTTAAAGTGGTGATTGTTTTTGCGCACATCTCTTGTCTCTTGTAAATTTAATGTGCAGTATAAAAAGGACCCCTAACACAATCGTCAAGCTCATTATCTCACAAGGTTGCATGCATTTTCTCATTTTTCCCTCTTATTTTCCTTATTTTAGGTCAGTCAGTCTGAATTTCTCTATTAAAAAACAACTCTCTGTGATGCATCTACTGATAGAGCGTGAATTGTAAAACCAGATACATGTATGAGCAAAGCAAAAACACAAATTCTGAAATTACTCGTTGCACAATTTAGATAAAAAATATCTTGAAAAGGGGAAATTTAGAGTAGGAGAAGCACCGTAAGGAATGTTTTAAAACATAAGAGATACGCATTCATGCAAATTATACATACAGTGTAATTTAAGAGTGCTATGAGGAAATAACATGGAGTAGAAATGTTGGTGGGTTACTACTAAGTAACGAGTTAGAAGATTGAGATTTTAGAGAATGATATTTGAAGTGATATAGTTTATGAAAATGCCAAAATTAATGTTATAACTTTGAAGTAGAATAACTTTTATTTATATAGAATTTGTGAAATTTCCAGTAATCAAGCATAACTAAGCATACTTAATGTGTTATGATGTTAGCGCATGAATATTAATACAGATTTATGAGAAATATTATCAATTTATATAATTTAGTAATGTTCGCATATGCATTAGTTGGAGTGAATGTGAAGTCAAGTTAAAGGCTTCGTGTTAGGACATGTCTAGTGTTAACCTTTAATCAAAATTCTTAACAATGGCTCAGTGACTATGAATAATGTTGCATTTTCATATTGCAAATTATGCATTCTGTGTTCTCTGCATAAATTCATTCCCAAGGGAAAGGAAGAAGCATGAACTGAGTTACTTATGATGATGTATGTTTCTATTATATTTCTCTTTAAATGTAAATGTAAATTTGTAAAGTGCATTAAACCATAGGTATCAAAGCGCTGTAACCAGCAAGAGCCAACGGGGAGACCAACAAGGCACCTATATCTGTGAGAAAAGCCATGTTTTTAACTGCCGATAAGCATTTGTGAATCTTTCCATTTTGATGGCAAACATGGGACACCTTGCTGATTCTTCTATTCCTTAGTTTACCTATGTGCATCCTGGACTGGTAATGGCCTTTCTATGGTGGTGTGACACTGCATGACATGGACATTTCATTATGAACTTATAAAAAAAAGAAACCCCAGAAGAGGGGTAGCACACTCAAATTATTTTTCTTTGGGCGCACTTGCATGCACTTATTTACTTTACTATGGGGTGCACAGCACTCTCCACTTAATTCCTATGCTGACTGAATTAAGAGGATGTTGAATTGTTTTCCTTTGGATTTATTGCTTGATGCTACAGTCGGTAGACGATGGAATGAGAAAAACTCTCTTGCCAAACTTGAACTAGAATTTTCCTTTTTCTTAGATTTCTGGAAAATGCCCCTAGAGACTCTTAAAGTTCCTTTCCCTGGTTCTGAGTAGGTTATTACTGTTAGTTTAGAACCATACAACTATCTTATGCTATTTCTTCACAAACGCTTAGTGCTATTATGAAAACTGTTATATTTCTAGCTGAAATAATGAAGAGACTGCCTATACTGATGAATTTGGATTCTTTAAAACAAAAACCTTTCAAACTCTAAATCCGATTGAGACTTTCATTTGTGTCTCTGTTTCCTCATTGAAACTGTGCATTGAGTGGGATTTGATTGTAAACTGGAAAATTATGGTGAAGTTTTGGAACTTCTAGAATCACCTTTCCTATCGTCATAAAAAGATTAATCAAAGAAGGATTTCTCAGCCTGATTCATCAAGAATCTGGCCCTTTGCGAGTGCAATTTTTGCATTTGGGATTCATCATCCCAAATGCAGAAATCGCTATTACCGAAATCGCATATTTGCGAGGAATTGGATTTAAGGAATCTCTAATAGAGACCAATTAGAAAATGCGAAATCGTATTATTTGGTCGCAATTTACCACCAAGTCTGACTTGGTGGTAAATTGCGAAAAAAGAGTAAAAAGCACTTTAGTGCATTTTTTTCTTTTGCATGTTACACACACACACATGTCCTTTGGACATGTGTGTGCGCAACACCTGTTTGAATGTGCATTTAAGGGTTGCTACAGGGTGTCCTTTGGACACCCCTGGCACCCTTCAAATCGCTATCTTATTTGCGATTAGCAAATTGCTAATCGTAAATAAGGAATACTCCTCATTCATTCTTATGGGCCTTTTGGCCCATAGGAATGAATGGGGTTTTTTTCCTTATTTGCGATTAGCAATTTGCTAATCGCAAATAAGGAATTTGTACGAATCGCATTTTATTTTGCGATACCTACATGAGCACCGTTTTGCGAGTCTCTAATAGCGATTCCTTATGATTCTCTATTAGAGACTCGCAAAACGGTACCCTGATGAATCAGGCTGTATGTCTTTGGATTATGGACCAGGAATTTAGAGATATCTACCTGCATGAGAGTTCACTCTAATTATAGTAGGGCCCAGTGCATTTAGGTCAGAGAAAACTAAAATATTTCCGTTGCATTATATGCCACAATAGAGAAAAGAAAATATAAGAATGCTCTGTCACCACCATCTTTGCAAACAAATCAGTACTCGACAGAAGAGACAGTTCCCTATATGGCACTTTATGTCTAATCATCTATACTAGCAAAAGAAAATAATAAAGAGCTTTTCCTATTCAAAAATGTGTTATCCTTTATTTTGATGTGCAGTGGGCCAAAAATCCGTGGAGTACATCTACTTTTATGGAGTTGATGAACAATTAATATTAAAGATATTGTGTATAGTATTCAAAAACATATAGATGTAAGTGTACAGTCCATAGATTGTTTTCTAGCAAAAAAAGTCCTCTTTGTTCTAGTTTTAATTTTGACAAATCCGTAAGTTTCTAAATGCATTCAAGCAATACAATTATTTATAAACACAACATTGCAATTATAGACATTCCGATGATCAAATATAAAAGTTTATCTAAAAGATATTCTGGCTTGAAAATGATATCAAATGTATGAAAATATTTCTACGCAATATACAGAAACTATACTCTTTAATATGCATTATAGAAGCAGAGTGAAGGTGTTTCTTTCCTCACATTTGTAAGAATATCTACAACACACAATTTACCAGGCAGTTGATTTTTTGGCAAAAAGAAGTTAAATCTAATAAAAACTTAATTTTTGAACCTCTGAAGAGGTAAAAAGCCAAGTGACCAGATCCTTATGAAACTTTGAATGTTGTCTCCTCTAACAGAGAATTCTGTAAATGGGTTATCTGTACTTTAAAGGTTCACCCACCATACCAGACTTACATTAAACATGGAAAATGGTCCACATTACGCTGCCACAAGTTTCTTATTATTCTCTCATGCACATGCAACAACCCCGGTGTGCAACTGCAACTTAGGCCTTGACAGAGCTATTTTATCTGCATTTAGGCAAAGTATGATTGAGGTCAATGTCTGAGTGGCACACATATACACACATAACATGCGGTCAAAGGCCATGTACCTCACATAGGGATGGTGTGGAGTGCAAAGAAACGATGGATTCAGGCCCAGATCTCTGTACTGGGCTGAATGTATGACATTGTTATGCATTCTGTCCATCAATTGTTGTTTTTGCATTTGTCACCCCGAGTGGGATGGGTATGGTCAGACGTGAGTCCCATGCTCTCCACACCACTGGAGTCAAGCTATTCTGGCTGAAGACGGCGGATAGCCAGAAACCGGTCCTAGGATGCTTGATTCCCGTCCAGGAAAGACATGGCTTGGCAGTTCGGGCTGGTCTGTTCCCATGAGGCACAGGGCCAAGGCTGATTTGCATATGGCCATGTCTGAACTGGGGTGGTATGGAGTGCAAAAAAACAATGGATTTAGGCCCAGATCTCTGTACTGGGGTTAATCTATGACATTGTTCTGCATTCTGTCCATCAATTGTTGTTTTTGCAAGTGTCTATAAAATACGGTGCATTTCTGTCCTTTTCCTCTGCGATTGCGCACAATGGGCTGCCTGCGCCAGAGTAGGCACCTTTGCACAATGGTGCAAGGGTACCGGCCTTGCGGAGATGATTATTTTTGTACACGAAGGTAAACCTTTCGGTACAAAAATAATCACAAGAGGTTTTTCCTCTTTCTATGTGTGCTTCTGCAGCACACATAGAAAAAGGAAATACAAGGAGAAATAAAGATATTTCTCCCTGTTGCGCCTCCCTTACACCTTCCCTGGGGAGGTGTAAGCTTTTGGCACTGCCTCAGATTTACGATTTCTCATAAATCTGGGGCAGTGTCAAAAGGCCTTGGATGTTGCTAGGAACGCCCCCAGCAACACCCATTGCACCCCCCTTTAACGCAGAGAACTGTGTTAAAGGGACTGATATTTATCAGGCAGCATTAAGCCAAAACAAGTGGCTTAGTGCTGCCTGATGAATATCACGCAGGCTTCTGCACCACAGAATGTCACAAAAAGTGACATTCCGATGGTAAGTCTGCAGTATTTCAGTAGTGCATTGTTTGTAACCAGTGAGAGAAGTGGGTGGGAACGGCAGGGCACGGCATGCCCCTACTTCTCTTATTTAACAGATTCCGTTCCCCTACTTTTTGGAGTTCGGGCCGTTCGGGGAGGCGGGACAGGCGGAGAAGGAAAATGACTCTGTTTCTTCCTTCCTTCCCAGAGAAGACAAGGATGGTGTCCACGTCTCCTGCTCTGCTTCTGGCAGCTCCCCCACCCCCCAGCAGCTGCCCTCCACACACTTTCTACTCTGTCTCAGGCGCACAATACCCATTGGCCTCAAAGTGTGTGTGTGTGGCAGCCCGGGATGAGACACTTCCCCGGCCCGCTCACAGCCACACCCAAGCTCTTCACAGGTCTTTAAAAGACCTTGTGCATGTTAATGGGGCTTTGTTGTTGTTTTACCCCTTCTAAGAGCCCCTGCAGCTGGACTCTACCGATTGCCTAAAGATTCATCCACCCCCGTAATTTTGTCTTAGCCCCCCCCCCCAAAATTTTACTCTAGTTGCGCCTTTGCTCTGCCTCTCTCTCTTTCTGTCTTGCTCCTCCTCACTTATTGACTTTAAACAACAGTTATTACTCCCTCTTTCATCTCCTTTCCTTTAGTTATTTCTCCGTGAAATGGATGAAAAAAAAAATCACTCTGGAAATGTCGTCTTTTTGGGCCATTTTTCTATTCCAAAGTGCAGCCTTGGGAAGAAAAAAAAATAAAGGTTCAAAATGTGGAAAATAACGAAATAACCTATACAATAATAAAAAAACAACATAGTGGGCTAGAAATCTCTCCTGTGGAAAGGAGCGTGGTCAGTGTACTGAGGGTCCAGAGCAGTCTGTTCCTGGCTATGAACAACAAAGGAAAACTCTACCGATCTGTAAGTAACACCTTGTTATGGGGATGAGGGAGGAGGTGTGTACATTGAGAGGACATGACGTGCACGAACACAGGCTGCACATATTGCCTCAAAGGGTTAGAATACCCTGCTACGAAGCATGCTAAATCTTTGAGGCACACGCATGTTGGACTGTGCAGAGCAGCTGTTGTGCCTTTTAGTCCTGCACTGCCCCCACCGTTGTTTGCACTTCCAGTCAAAGAGGAGCTATTGTCTTCTGGTGGGTGTAAGATGCTGCCAGAATAGGGTTACCGCATCTTAGGAACCCACAACTGGGAGATTTTGCAAAAATAGAGGAAGGCCCACAATTCTACAATAGCGAAGTGGCATAGAATGACAGCCCTCAGCAGCACAGAAGATGCACTGAGAAGACATTTATAACGTAATTTTTAAAACCAGCATCATGCCTGTTCATTAAATTACTTACTTATAAA
This sequence comes from Lissotriton vulgaris, assembly GCF_964263255.1. Lineage (NCBI taxonomy): Eukaryota > Metazoa > Chordata > Amphibia > Caudata > Salamandridae > Lissotriton > Lissotriton vulgaris. The sequence continues at coordinate 313,578,499 of NC_141689.1, read as the reverse complement.
AGATGCTAACAAACCCTGCTCTGGAACCCCTAAAAAAGTGATTCTCACTGTTTACAGTTGACCCACTCTAAAAACCGGGACATGAGCCAAATTTGCTGAAATCTACGGGGACAGCTGTTGAAAAACCGAGACTGTCCCAGCAAATCCGGGACACCTGGTCATCCTATGCCAGGGTGTAATGGCCGGATTTTCTGATTAGATGGGATCAGCCCCTAGGGGCCCCTCCAACCCAGCCAGAATGTAATCACATCCCTCCTCAGGACTATCCATCCAGGCACCTGGGTACCTACCTGAGGATGGGGAACTCGCAATATACAAGCTCATATTATTAAAAACACCACTAAATCTATAGGGATACTAAGAATACTCACTGATTACTAAGGATATCCATACCCTACACCACACTCATACATCAGTTAGTCTCGCGGCCACTCAGACCCAGACTGATCTACCCTAGGGCAGATATGACACACAATCCGGTGCGTCTACACATGGGCCTGCAGAACCCAATGCTCTCCTTTCCAAACGGTTCGCAATCCGGCAAACCTCCACGCCAGTCTCCTCCCTGACGCTCTCACTTATTCAAGCCACAATCCTGTGGGTATACACGCTCTCACTAACGCCGCATATCAACGACGACCACATTCCTATGAACACCTATATATATATATATTGGGAAGTCTCTTCACTAAGGGTCTGCTACTACAATATTAGGAGTTAGCCAATTAATATAATGTACCTCTTATTCTTGGCATCATAGGTCCACTCACTCCCTATTTATGTGATCACCACTTACCTGATTGGGATTACTCATCCATTCATGTACCTAATAAACACCTAGGAGATACATTTACCTGGATTGAACAAGAATACAAGGCGCATTTTAGTTTAATACAAACTGGGGGTTATTTTATTAGAACAATATTAAAGTACACAGATCTGTAACTGACAAAGACTATAGATAGAACACACCGCTGAAAGAGAAAAGATTAGACATACAATAGCCTAGGGAATAAGAACAAGATTAAAGTGTAAGTGTAAGTGTAACTAATTCAGACTACCTCACCTATTAGAAGGAAGATTTCTCTCTCTCTGCCTCTGGTGGGATCAGGGCTCTCTCTCTGCCTCTGGTGGGATTAGGGCTCTCTCTGTCTCTCCCTCCTTCACCACATCACCACGCCTCTGGTTCAGTTGCTCCAGCTGACAGCCTTCTTTGATGCTCTCTGCACTGCTTTCTCTCTCCTCATCTTCAGCAATCGTCTGCCTTCTTTCTCCATTCAAGAACTGCACTCTATTCTGCAGCTCCAGCAGACATCCTCTCTCTCTCTCCAAGCTGTTCTGAGCTCCAAGCTGAACTGAGCTCCCAGCTGTTCTGAGCACCACACTGAACTGAACTCCAAACTGAACTGAACACTCCTCCTCTCCTGTAGCTCGCTAATATGGATTCCTCTCCCCTCATGGAAATTTCCAACAGAGGGCTGTCTCCTACCGAATTCCTGTGCCAGCTCCCAGGCGTCCACGCAACCGCAGTGCGCCTCTGCATGTTACGTCTGGGCCCAAGAGAAAAACACATTCCTCGGATAAGAAGCAGTCCTAACTGGATTTTCCTCTAGCACACAACAGCCTTAACTATAAACATTGCCTTTACCCTGAAAAGCCTCTCAGCTTCATCAAAATGGAGTCCCTCTAGCTCTAGGCCTGTAGGCCTGAAAGGGATGAAATGCCCCTTAGCTCTGTCAGAATACCTACATAAACCATACCAATGTGTCTAATATGTCAAAGCCAATTGGCAATAGACAGGTTAAAGTCAAGAATAAAGGATCTATCATCATATTAAGCAGCTATCCTCTTCTAGGTCTGGAAAAAAGGGCTTAAAAGGGCCAACACAGGCTAAGAATACCTATACTAGATGTGAGCAAGACTAAGGTCTATATCACTGCTAAATAGAGCCCAAAAACTCTGCCATTACATTCCACCCTTAGATCCTTATCTTGCGAACATCAATAAACAACAACATCCATATAAACAAACATCAACACAATCTATCAACAAATCGAAAACTACTAAAAAGAATGACAACTTAAGGAAATTCCACCTGAAACTCAATTGTAGGGAATACAAATCTAACAACCAACTGAAAACAAATCAAAGCACCCTTGACTTGAATGCTGTAACATATCTAAGATTGGATCTGATAACAACAGAAACTAACCAAAGCATCCTCAAACTAAATGTGCCTCAACTTCTAGTGATAACTGGTGAAATCTAGTGATGTAGGGACTTATGTGTTGAATGAAAACAGCAAGGGGCCTAAATGGGGCCTACCTACTTTGGACAACTTAAGAACTAAATGTGTTTCAACTTCTAATGAAAAAATAACAAAGGGCCTAAATGAGGCCTACTGACATTTGTCAATTTAAGGAAACATTTTGGTGAAATCTGAGAAGTAGACATGACAAATTATTTTCAAGGTCTGTGCAAACATTAATACATAATCATACTAAAAGACGCACCTCCCAGGACAATCCAAAGTCTAAGGTAACCACCCTTTGATCAATTAAGGTGAAATTGTAATAACAGTAAAAAACAACCCCATTTCTACAAGATAGCTGGTGTAAATATATAACACCTAGTTTCTTCACACTGTGGAACACATGTGTGCACCACCATTCAAAAAAAAAGAGTCCTTCATTGGCAAAAACTGTTTTGAAGAAAACAGGAAAACTATAATAGGTGACATGTTTGTGTTTTTTTTTTTTTTTTTTTAAAGTGGGGCCTGCTCGTAGTGATTGCAAAGAAAAAAAAAACATGGGAATAATGCAGGCCAAGGAATTATATAACCAAATCCATTTTTGGGAAATTCATGATGATGGAGTCTGTCACAAATTTTAAAAAAATTGTAATTGTGTTCTTCAAAAAAAAAAAAAAAAAAGTCCAATGTCACTTTAGGGCATCAGTGTAGGCCACCACCCAGCATCTTCGGTATCCGGACACTTCCTCCAATGCGGCCATTCACCACCCTTCCGGTCTGGTCTGGTCTGGTTCCATCCTCCAAAAATAATAAACTAACATAAAAACATGAAAGTAAAAAACTAAAACAATAAAGGAAGTGGGGGGGGGGGGGGGCGACCCACGCACCAACACCACAACCCAGCAATCCTAGGACAAGAAAACAAGTATCATTAATCTTGCAAAATAAATTTTTTATTTAAAAAGCACCCCGGGTGCCTTTTATTATTGAAAAGAAAATATCCTAATTAATTAAAAACATTCAAAATCTAAGTTTTAATGATATGTAGCAGGGCCTAACATACCCTAATCCTCACTGAGACAGCCCCTCCCTTCAGAGCAGGAGCCAGGCTACAGTATGAAGTAATTTGAATCACTGCCAAATGATGATCTCACAGCAGGAGCAGGGCACTGCAAGCCTCCATTTCCCTGATCAGAGAAGCCCGCCCAGGCCTACTGCCAAGGGCCAAGAGTGTGCAAGAATCCCTTATCAGCAGGCAATGAAGCTGCCTGCGTCAACAGCCAGGAAGAGCGAGTTAACCCCACCCTTACATAAACAAGCCGTCCGCGGAACAAAATTGGATTATAGCCAATCATAATAGGACAGGCTGCAGTCGAAGCCTGCAGGGGAAGAAAAAAAAACTCGTCTTCACAAACCAGCTGGTCTGCCAAGGTCGACAAACAAATTCCTTGCAAGCTTGTTCCCAGGCCTGATTGCTCTAACTAACGAAAGCTAGCATTTTAAAAAAAAACAATTCTGTTACAATGTACTGCTACTTAAAAACTCCAGTTTCTAAAAAGACTTTTGTCTAACTAATTCAGCTAAAGGCAAGATAATTAAAATAAGGGCACTTATTTAGAAAGGGGCAACTAAGTTTTGCACACAAGATTATACAGTCTGTATTTAAAAAAAAAACGAATTATCATGGACTATTGTCAGCTGTTGAAAGAGAAATAATTTTAAAACAACATAAAATGCAGACACATTTCAACATTGTATTTAGTTCAACCAGGGGCATCATGTAATTATGCATTACAGTGTAATTTATAGCGCAAACTATTTAATCCAACCTAATAAAAGGGCCACATTCACATCAGGGAAGGCTTGCATGACCATCAGGCTTGGCCGCGTCCCTGCCTGCTCTCACATTACGCACTCTATCTAGGGGATTGATTAGATTGCCACATAGGAGACAGGGCTGAGGAATGGGCCTGTCAGGCCCTTTTCATAATTGTAATTGTAGATGCATTTATATAGCACTTCCTACTCCCGATGAGTGTGGCAATCAGTCGCGGAGGGGATTCGGCAGCATTACGTCTCCTTGCATCATCTTTTACCTCTTTCACTGTTCCGATCCCCCAAAACAAGCCTTTCTAAACCTTTCCCTCTGACTCTTCCCACTACACCTCCCTTTTACTCATTCCAAGCTCCAAAACAAAAAAGATTTCTAAATCCTTTCTTCTTCCATCCCTCCACTATCCTTCTCAATCCAAATAACAGACTAACATATCCACCACTCAAATGAATCTAATTTTTCACTATGCTACTTCACCACTAATGCTTTATTGGTTCTGGAGTAGCATGCTACTTGCCGAAAAAGTACCTCAACACCCCATCAGGGGTAGCAAGCGCTATATAAATGCAAACCTTTCTCCCTTTTCTATCCTTACACTATCCTTCTTAATCCAAAAAACTGACTGATATATCCACTACTCAAATTACTTTCATGTTTCACTATACTAATTCACCACTAATCCTTTATTGGTTCCGGAGTAGCTTGCTACTCACCTAAAAAGTTCTTTGACGCCTCGTCAGGGGTAGTAAATGCTATATAAATGCAATTACAATACAATACAAATTAGAGTGGAGTCAAAATGGCCAGATTGATTTTATTCACCCAAACACATTAGCAGCACTTTACTGAGTTTGAAAGTGAAGCGCTGCTTTTGTTTTCTCGTCTTTCTTTGAACAACATTGTTTTCCATGGGTGGAGAAGTGCACCATTCCTAGAGGTACTGACTCGCCTGGGGCGTCATGCTCGCAAGTATATTATTTTTCTAAAATCACATGCTGCCTCCTTCCTGTCCTCCAGCAATTTTCAGCAACAATAAAAATTTACTCATAACTCTGGTGATTAATGTTCTTCCTAGAGAGTGATGGAGTTTTTCTCAAGTGGAAGATAAGATCCATGGACAGCCACCTTAGCTTCAGAAAACTACCCAAGAATTTACTCTTCCTCACATAACCACCATAAGCAAACAGAAATATACAATATATCCCTCTGTACAAAAGCATTTATTTGTACTATAGATATATACCTATATATGCATATTGCTTTGTGTAAACATGTAGAATAATTGTTTGTCATTCATGTTTGAACTGCTCTTATGGAAAAAGGGAGACATGCTGATGACAGAAATTCCATAGTTCAGAGACAAAGGGCTTGTGATTCCACTTTTAAGCGTATTTGGGACATTCTGTGATTGGAAACGAATCCCAATTTGTGAATGTATTTTAATGTCAATAACTCATTCAACCTTAAATACATGTGTATCCATTGCTTGAATTAAATAACATAATAAGTTGCAACTAGGCAGTGAAATGCCAAACAAACACAAAAAATTAGAATAATTTTGCTCTTTCTGGCCACACCTCAGACTCCGCCCACTGAACCAAGCCTCAGGTTATTCCCGCCCCCTGATCTCCGCCCACAGTTTCCCTACTTTTTTCCCCCCAATTCGACCACTGTTTGTAACACACCACTCAGCTGAATATAGCAGGATACGTTTAGTTTATCTGAGCACTTCATACCCTGCAGTTCCACGCACCTTGCACAGCTCCCATCAGCTACAAATCATAAACCTGTTCCACAGCTATTGAAATGCTCTGAGGAAATTATTTCTTTTCAGAAACAAGTTTATAGTAAAACGCAAATGACAGTAGAATCAAAACAACCAGGTTACAGACATCAGCACTTTTCACGTACATGCAAATCAGCCATCCAGACTCAAGCCTTTATGTAGCCACCTTTTCCCCAGATCTTCCCATGCTTCTGCAGGAAATCCCCGGCTGTATAAAGGGTTGTTCATGGTGAGCACACCGGTCCACCCCCGCCCGCCACACAGCCACTGAGGGAAGGTTATTGTGCTGAAGCAGAAAATGTTAAGGGGAAGATAGGGACACCTATCAGGGAAGTGAAATCTGACCCACCCATATGAAATACTTGCAAATAAAATGAAAACACTTTTCTTGATTTCATATTAATATTATGATCCAAACCCTCAAAATACATGAGAGTAATTCCTCAACAAGATTAAACCCCTGCCCCATGCATTGCACATACCATTGCAGAGGACCATGAACGGCTATTCACCAAAAGGCCAGGGGAATCTGGACATCACACGTCATTTAACGTTTACGTTCACTCACACACACGTGCTTACACATACACACACAATCACACATACACACACTCTCTTTCCCATAAACACACTATCACCTGCACGCGTGCACACAACTTACATTTATTTAAGAGTAGTTTTTACTTACCTCTGTTGTCAATGTGGGTAATTCTCCAGCTAATGTACTCCATTTTCATTACACTAATAGAGAATAATATATAGTCATTTACTATTAGTGTAAAAAAAAATCCCCAAAAACAAAAAGATTGGAGCCTCCACCGACGTCCAAAAGTCGAGCTGGCCTGTGTTGCTGGCGCTGATCAGGAGTCGAAGCTGCGACCCGGGACAATCCCTAAATGATGTCAATGCTGATCTCAACACTTTCTTATTGATATAAATGAGATAGAAAATACAAGTTACAATATTAACACTTGATGAGAAAAACATACAGTTAGGATGTAGAGCTGTCAATGAAAAAAGCAAGTAATAACAAAACAATATGCAGTAAAAGCAGTATTTACGAAACAGAAAGCAAATAAATATGATACAAAATACATATGTAAAGTTAGACATATAATATAACGAAAGCAAAAATCACATTAAAGGCGCTCATGGAGGTTTGGCAACTTCTTGCTGCATAAGAGACTCAGACAGAAACCGCATAGCACTTATTTCAAAGAATGAAGTAACTGGGTCCCAAAATTGTCTTCGTTTTTGGGCTAAACTTAATGGATAAACAAATGTCATGTCTAATCTGTGGTTATAGCAGGCAGCGTACCACCAAGCCTGATAAGAGAGACTATTATGATCTTTCCAAAGTTTGGTGATCTGCTGGAAGGCCACCGCCACAATAGGTCTATTATTTTAATATTGAACGTACAGTGAGCCCAAATAGGAGATACGCTTCCCAAAAAGATGTGGGTAATTGAAAAAGGATGGTTGGAGGAAAAAATGACATTGATTTGAGACCACACCTTAGTCCAGAATTCATGAACTGGGACACAGTTGAAGAGTGTATGGAGTAAATCTGCGTGTGGTGATAAACATGTCCAACATATATCAGTGATAGCCGAGTAACGCTTACTAAGTGCAAGTGGTGACAATAAGAGTCGATTGTAAACAAAGAATAGGGTTTGGGTGGTATTCGCAGCTCGAGAAGATTTGCGTATTTTCAGCCAACTTTTATCCCAGAACTCAGTAGACCAAGAGACATCAAGGTCCTTTTCCCATGCCGCCTCCGTCCCAGTTTTGGCCCGAGGCAACACAGGAGCATGAAGGAGTGCATAAATCTTGGAATCCCTATTAATTTTACTTACCCTCGCTGATAACCTCAGGCAGCACAGTCTACCAGTGCACCTTCGAGATAAACAATTGCAATTCTCTTGTCTTCGATGGATCAGAACTCCACTGGCAGTCTTAGCTTTTCCTTTCAATACTCACAACCTAGGATTATGAAGAGGTAGTAGCAATGCACCGGCATTCATGAGATGTTAAGTACAATTCGGATTTATGTAAAGCAGTCCAGATAGTCATATTGTGATTTACAAACCATGTAGAGGAGTGGGGGGATGCAGACTTGTAAAGCAGAAATACCATGCGGCAGCACATAAATAACAGGAGTACATGTAGGGAAAGGCACATTTTTACGCAAATAAATGTACTTTGTTACTTTGTAGTAAATGTACTATTTTTGGCTTTTCGTCATTTCCGTATGTAAATTTACCACAAAGAGTAGACTTACGTGCCCCACTCCCTGAAGCCAGGGGGTGGATTCAAATCCAAATCCAAATCTCTGTAAGTATTTTACGATTAGTAACTTTTCACACAGGCAGAGGTTTCCTCCAGAGGTGGAGGTTATATCCCAGTGATAAATTATAGGGTCATTTGAAAAAGTTGATTAAACTTAGTAACAAAATATTTATGTTTTTATTCTGGTAAATTAATGTTATATATGTGTTTTAAATGTAGAACACAATAACAAATACTACAGCACTATTATCTTAATTATATAAATCGAAAATGTAACTAATTTAAATATTTTAAATTACATTTAATTAACTTTTTTAGATTTATTTAAAAAATCCCTCCTGAAGTGATTTTTATGTTATGTTGTTTAATACACAGTAGCGGTCGGTGGTGAGAGTAGCTGCCAGGTGGTGACGTGGGGAGGGGGAGGGGCAGGGTGGGGGGTAGTACTCTAAGGGTTATGGAGGATTACAGGTAAGTAAACATATCTATACTACTATTATAAAGGAAGAACTTTGAGGCTTTGAGGCGGGTAAACTCGGGAACCACAGCGCCAATCCACACACCCGATACATCGTTGTAATCCTCAGGGTGTGCAGATGAACATAGGCTATATAAAGTTAAAAAATACGTTATATTTAAAAAATGTACATTATAAAAAAAGTAGTCCCCTCGAAGTAGCGCCAGCCGCGACCTGCGTGCTGACGTCAGGAGCGCGGGGAGGTGGGGCGTCCAGGAGCGCGAGGAGGAGCGGCGGACATGGCGCAGAGGAGGAGCGGTGACGAGCGGCGGACATGGCACGAGGGAGGAGGTGAGGAGCAGTGGACTGGCGGGAGGAGCGGTGACCAGCGGTGAGGAGCGGTGAACTGAGAAGCGGCGGCTGAGGTAAGGCTCCGGGGTACAATGTCGGGCAGGCGGGGGTCGGGTAGGCGGGGGACGGGACTTACACCAAAACAGAAGGATAGAATTTAGATCGACTGACGTAAGGCTCCGGGGGACAATGTCAGACCAGGCGGGGGTCGGGGCAGGCGAGGGACGGGGAGTTACAACAAAACAGAAGGGTACAATTTACATCGGCTGAGGAAAGGCTCCGGGGGACAATGTCGGGGCAGGCGAGGGTTGGGGCAGGCGGGGGACGGGGACTTACAGCATCTGCCATGGAGATTTATGCAGAGCGCCTCAACACTGGGCCTTTGTGACATCCGCGGGGACAATGTCGGGGCAGGCGGGGGTCGGGGCAGGCGGGGAACAGAGCGGCCGGGGTTCGGGCTGCTGGGCAATGTCGGGGTAGGCGAGGGTCGGGGAAGCCTTATTGCTCCCGGACAAGGTCGGGACGGGCTGCTAGTAAATAAATAAAACGAATTTTGTTGCTCGTACTGCATCCCCAAATGCGATGCAGTGCACAAACGCAATTCGTTTAACACATAGATGAATGGGTTTTCTCACATATACGAAGAACTGAATTCTCTCTTGCTAATTCATTAAACAAACCCTCAGGTTTTAATCACTGTATGAAACTGCAGCCAAACTTCCCCTTTGCCCTATCTTTTCAGTATTTCTTGACTACTGGAACAGAGACCCCATACTAACAATGGTGCTAAAAAATCGTAAATTAATGTTTGAATCATCCCACTTCATGTTTTTCACATTTTACACAAACAAGTACTCAGAGAAAGTAAAAAAAGAAGATGAGTGTGAGTCGCCTTATCTACATTCTCCTCTCCCAGGCCCAACTTAGAATGACCCACCATTACAAGGCTTTCTAATTCGATACCTTGGAGACTGGCTGGCTGGGCGCAAAGATGTATGCTGGTTGCTGAGGCAAGATCAGCTACGAATTCCAACTGAGGGACAAGAGCCCTTGGTACCTAGCAGACAGTGACTAAACCACAAACATGGCAGAAGGATTGCCAGCTCCCAAAGCAAGGGACCACAGAGAAATACAGACAGAGGAGAGATAGACAACACTTTCACCGATACAGAGTGTTAAATGTCGGTGCTAGACATGGAGAGGTACTACGATATATAAAATTACTTATTGATATCATACAATTGGGGATGGCTGAGTGCAATCACCAGATACAGTGTTAAGCTGTATGGACACGGAAAGCCTATACCAAACATAACTAAACATTTTGTTTGTTTGTTTTTGGAGTGGGAGCACGAGAGTTCTATCTTTCTAGTTATAGATGTTTCTAACTGGAGGTCAATTATTGAAGAGAACAGATCTTCCTAACATTGGTATGGTGGGTAGTCAGAGATCCACAATAAAGAAGAGTAGGTTGGGGGACGTTCAGGGCTGATCTTGCTTCAGGTATGAGACGAGCCTTTTGTTAAGCTGGCCATCAAGTTGAGAAAAGGAGGCAAGGCCTTTGCATACTTCCACAATGCTGCCGAGGAATTTCGAGCAACCATGTCTTTTATCCAGAGGTGGATGTCTCTAAACCACCTTAAGTTAAATCCGGGAAAAACGGAGCTCATTCTACCTGGGAAGAGTGAGATCAGTTGGAGTCCTAGTTTTTGGCCATCGGACATGGGCTCGCCCCCAAAAAAATCCCGCACAGTAAAAAGTTTGGGAGTGACTCTTAGTGAGGACCTTACCTTGGTGAGCCAAGTCGGAACTGTGGTCTCCTCGGGGTTTTTTCAATTGAGGAAGATCAGGAAAATAGCACATCTTCTTACAGGTCTGGCTTTAATTCAGACAGTCAGTGCTCTAGTCCTGTCCCACATTGATTTCTCTAATGGCCTCTATCTGGGGGCGCCTATTGGCCAACTTAAAAGATTGCAATACTTGCAAAATCAAGCTGCGAGACTTATCTGTAAAGTACCTAAGTGGGAATCAATCAGACATGGACTAGAGACCTTGCACTGGCTGCCTGTGGAACAGAGAGCCACTTTCAAGGTGGGTTGCATTGTGTTCAAGGCTCTGGAGGGCAAGGGTCCTATGTTCCTTAGATCACTACTGCGCAAATATACACCTTCGCGCAGTCTGAGATCAATCCACAAAGATCTACTCGAGGTGCCTCGTTTCAAAAAGAAACGTCAGGGAGGCAGCAGTTTTCAATTTTTAGCCTCCTCATTATGGAATTCCCTCCCTTTGACCCTGCGACATAGCAAGGACCTCCTTGCTTTTAGGAAGGCATTTAAAACTCTTCTTTTTTCCCAGGCCTATTGTAAAAAGTGATTGTATCTTTTTTTATGCACTGTTATGTTTGATTCTCTCACCAGCGCCAAGAAGCCCCAGGGCGTATGCGCGCTTAACAAATAATAAATAACATAACATAACATAACATACTTCTAATGAAAACGGGGAAGGGGATTGCAGGCCCCCTATCTGGGCCACATTCGTCCCCGGGAACCCCAGGGACCAGCTGAAATATAATACATTAAACATATCGTAATTTAGTGTAAATGCATTCAGTAGCTTTGGAGTCACTTAAGAAAATAGATTTATGTATCTCTAGGCATGCGGAGGGTCCGCAGATCTGACAGAACTGATTTGCTGACATCACTCGAACCAGGAAGTGGTGGAAGACGTCTTGGGACTTGGGACTGAGCCAAAAAATGGAAAAGCAAACAGAAGGGGGCCTAGGCAGCCTTGGTGTTCAGCATGCCGACATTTAATAGCATTGGCCACGGGTATCTGAGGAGTGCTTTGCGCATCAGCACTGTTGATACTTAGATCTAAGTTCATGTTAGTGACTGGGTCAGGGAACAAGAGATGAAACACAGATAAGAGAGAAGAGTTAGAAAGTCTTCTGGGAACTTGGAAGCCTTAGGTCTGTTCCCTGCTGCCCCCCATTGAGACTGCCAGGAGTGGACACAGGTGAGTGGTTACAGTTCTTCAAGGTTTGCAGCACTGCAGCCTGCCTGGGAGAAGACCAGGTTGTGAGTGATGTGTCTTGATGTAATGAACCACTCAGCCACAAGCAGTACAATCAAATTCATTTATTTAGTGGTCAGCTTCGGGTTGCCTCGCAGAGCAGCATCCGTACTCGGTATCCCTCACGCTTGTGGTCCAAGTCCCCTCTGACCTTGTCTCCCCTACCTCTTCCTGTTACCGCCTCAAACAGGCAGTACATACTACAGAGTGCTGTCCAGATGTCCCGGGTCTTAGTGTCTGGCTTTAAGTGCCTGAAAACTTCATGACACAGGCTGACTCAGGAAAGAATGAGAGAAATGTAGAATGAGGTAGTCTTTTCCATAAGTTTAAAATGAAAGCTGATGAAGAAGCACAAGCTGTGTTAGGGGTGAGTGTGCAAATACTGAACAAAAATATGACCACAAGAAGCTGGTTTCGCTCTGGAGGATATAAACATGAGTTCAGTCCAAACAAGAAAACTAGCCCTGGGTGAACTTGCGGTGTTTCACTCCATGGAATTCCGTTAAGTTGTATAGAAGGAAAAAAAACAGTAGATTCCGCAGAATGCTGTGAATGGGCAGCTCGTGCTGTGATTTAGCACCAGGAGCTTGTTCCACACTGAAAAATGAGAGTGAACAGCACCACGAGGTGCGTCAGAGAGGGCAGCTTCTTGAGTTGATTTAATTGCCATTCGGGTAGATTTTCAACTTGAGCAGCAGCTTTCTGCCTGTGAATGGGCATGGCCACACGCATTGTTGAAATCTGGCAGGGTACACTTCTAGCAACCGAAGGTCATGCTAAGGATGCCAAATCTCATTCGCCAACTTACCGATTTTGAGCCGCTCGTGCGATAACACCTCCAAGCAGGGGCGGCCTTAGACATGTGTAAGCTGTGCACCTGCACAGGGCCGCCAAACCCCAGGGGCCGCCACGCCAATCTATATCCTTAATATAATAGTCCTCTGAGGATGGATACATATTTGCGTGGCGGCCCCTGGCAGGGATTTGTTGGCCTCTGGCCCTCTTCCACTTCTAAACACCCTGACCCCTCCCTCCTCACTGGCCTCCGCGCCTGCATTCCTCCTGGTCCCTGATTGGCTTATTTTTTTCCCTACCCACTGCTGGCCCGCTAGTAAAGGCGTATATAACATTGCAAGCAAAATGAAGAGAAGTCGAGTACACAAATCTGATTATTCGAAATGAAAGAGAAAGGCGGCTTAGCAGGCTTTCGTAGCGTCACAGGAAGGATCAATCATGAACTTTATCACCCAAGGGAAACCTAAAGATGGAAAATCCTCCGGCCAGAGTACTGCTTATGCACTAGGTAATACAAGCGCTGACGACCATAAACAAGAACAAAACAATTATGATATCCATGAGCAGAATGATACACGTGGCGACCCCTGGCAGGGATGTTTCCAGGCAAAGAGGCCACCGATTCTTTCTCTGTGGGAGGTCTGTGGGTCCGGGGCCGCTGTCATGGCCCTGGCACTGCAGCCATCTTTGCCAGTCCCTCAGGTCTTGTGTCACAATATACCCTCCTCCTCCTAAATTTTATCGTTCTGAGACAAATTCGAAAGGGTAGGAGTAGACGCAGGTACTGGTCATCTAACGCCTTTTCTGGATTTTTTATTAAAACACCTTCCTGAGCTCCGGGGCGCTCTCCGCCCCGCCCAGACCCCCTCTTCCGGGGCCCCCTACCTATGCACCCTGCCCAGGGCCGCCATGAGCCTAGAGCCGCCCCTGCTCCAAGAGGCGGTTGGCGTACTTTGCCTCAACTTCGATTTACATGCATAACGGAAAGTGCCCAAAATTCCATCAATTCTACAGGAGGAGCAAAATATATTGCCCACCCTTGAAGAAAACAAAACACCCAATTTAGGCATTTAAAAAAAGCATGGCAAGCCAGAAAAACGAACATAAATTAAATAAACAGATGGAAGGAGATTTATTGCAGAGGTTCTGTCACTCATGTGCACTACTTTCGCACCAGAAATGCATATTTGCACAGACAAAATCCCGTCACTCGCTGTGAAGAGAGTCAATACTTGAGGTGGAATGTCTCTTTGCCAATGGAGGGCAGATGCAAACAGTGAATGACACTAAAACAAACCAATGCACGGAGAGGAATGTCTTAAAGCCCCTATGAGTAAGTATATATGATATGTACATTTTTTGAAAATCACAAGGTCCTGACTACAGCCAGAATTAAAAAACATGCAGTGTGCCTTGTAGTGTTTCCCAAAATACTACAGCCTGTACATCAAATAGCTGGTGGCCAATCAGACGGGACGATAACAAATACGAGGATGCATCTGTACCACACTAACTTTAGGAGTGGGAATAGTGAGGCTGGAGCATTAATTATTATGAGATAAGGGCAAGCATATTGATCGTGCTAAACATATGAAATATAATTCCTTCTCAGTGCCCAGCTAAATTGTTCACCTTATGTTGTGCTCAGCAAGCGTCTCTGAATGCTAAAACACTCTTTAATTAAACATAATTAATGCAGAGCTGAATCCACTGGAGGTCATTTTAATTTTCTAAATGGATTAGTTTTCCAATCTACAGCATTTTTGATAAAAAAGTAATTAGTACTTATTACAAATGTCCAACTGATTGTGATCTAAAAACAGAGATAATCAATGCACCCAAAGTAAACATTACTTCGAATAGCTGTATGTCTTGAAAAGAACGACATGTTGTTATTTTGTGATTTCCAAAATGCCTAATTAGCCCGCAACGCCTACCAAACATTAACACACAAACAAAAAATAGGACACTTCAGTTCAGTTCACACAGCTTTATTCGATATTTTATAAAAACAGACGATAAAAGCATAAAACATCATACAAATTTCAACACAAATATATAGTCGTATATACAAGATTTAAAAAACGATTAAACAAATTTGCCATGATCAAAACAATTCGAATAAAACCATATAAAATCAGTTAAAATAGGGTAAAAAATACAAAAATCTCTTAGGGGCAAGGTTTAGAACTATAATAAATTTATGGGACCAATTTATGTTAATCAAATGCTAATGGAGTGCCTTGCCGGCATTTTCCTCTTTCTAAGGCAGGCCCATGAAAATGAGGCTACCGAGAAACATACAAATGGGTCTGAAAGGGCCTTTAAGAAATAAATAGCCACCCGACACTGTTTAAATTTATGGTACCTCAGGATTGGGAGGATATATAATTTCCTTTCATCAGAGTACTTTTTGCTAAATGGTAAGATGTGGAGGTCTGACTGCACAGCAAGGTCGTTGCAGGGGCAGGCTGGCAAATCTTTCAGTTTATATCTCTTTTCTGGGTACCCTAAGAGTAACGGGATCATGTTCATACGTACGCACAGTAGAATAAATCTGTGCTGCGCGTTTGGTAATACAAGAGAGTTAGTTGAAACCTTCCACTGGTTTAGCCGGAACCAAGTCATAAACAATAGAGGAGTTTTGTAATCGCTTGCTTTCCCTTCGAGTATGATTTGCTCTTTTAGTGAATAATTTCGTTATTTTACCCTTTGTAACCCTTCTACAGTAGAGAGGATTTCAGAATAGTTCTCCCAGCCCCAAAGCATTTAATTGATCCTCCAAATAGTTTAACCACCCAATCCTCTTGTAATGATCCAATTTGCAGCAGTCTCTGATGATACTTTTGGTCAGATCTACTGTGGTCCTCTGCCATATTGACAACCACTGCAGAACTGGTGGCAATCTTATACCGTCAGTCAGGTAAGGGAGCCTCAGTTCAAGGTGCACTATATAGTTTGGAGCTGGTTGGGGTAAGGACACTCGATTTTGAAAAAAGCTGTCTTCTACTTGCTGTAATGGTTTGGGATCAACCATCCCCCACACTCCTGCCCCATATGTTGCTGCAGACTTTGTTTTTGCAGTGTAAATATTTTTGATTGTATTCAGGAAAATACCTCCTGCCTTCTTAGCAAATATTTTCATAGCATTAATACTCTTTTCCATGCCTTGGACTCTAGCAGTCACCAAATTAGACCATGAGTGGCTCTTATCGAAAAGAACTCCTAGATATGAAAAGGAGCCTACCACCTCGATTTTCTTTCCTAACAGCTGAAAGTGGGGATGTTTCTCTACTCTAGATGTGCCTGCTATAATTATGAAGGATTGAGATTTGTTTACTTTTAGGTCAACGGAGGTCATAAAGGTGGAATAGGCCGAAATTAGATGTCAAAGGGCTACGCCAGGGTAGGAAGGGGGGTGCGATTAAATTTGGGCACGTCTGCAGGCAAGGCGGTCAGGGCGGACTCTACCCCGTTTGTATAGATGGAGAAAGGAAACGGGGCGAGAACACATCCCTGCCTTATTCCATTTTTGATTTTAAAAGGACGTGTATACTTCCCCTTCCTACCATACCGGACACAGGCGGTGGCTTTGGCATACAACTGATGGATAATACCAATTATCGATGGATCTATACCCATCTCCTTTATCATAGGCCACAGCCTCTGATGTGAAACATAATCAAAAGCTGCGGTCAAATCCATAAAGGCCATATAGATCTTCCCACCTTTTACCTTGGTATATTTCCATATAGATAAGGATAGGTTTAAACACTGGTCGACCGTGCCCATTCCCCTACAAAATCCATATTGTGCTTTATAAAGATATGATTTGTTTCAGCCCAATCTTCTAGTCTTGCTAGAAGGACCCGTCCCATTAGTTTGGCAGAAGAATCAAGAAGGGAAATGGGGCAATAGCTTGCTGGGATCCCCTCTCACCCTTTTTATAGATAGGGCCTATTATACTCTAGTTCCAGGACAAAGGGGGACTCACTAACTAGATTTTGTTAAAGATGTTTGTTAGCAGTGGGACCCACATGTCGTAACAGTCCTGGAAAAGGTCGATTGGAACACCATTAGGCCCCGGCCCTATTGAAAAAAAATCTCAATCTGAGTTACTAGTTCTGGGCTTGAGTTCGAGGGATCTAAGGTGCTTACTAAGCCAAATATTTTCCCAAAATGACTGACCCATGCCTTTTTGTCGACATGTACATCAAATGTTGGATCACTAAGGTCTTTAAAGTGAGGGGCATTCACTACTCCCCAGAAATCATCACTGCTGCCTGAGATAGCTGGCAGGTCAAGCTTCTCCCAAGCCTGAGCCCTAAGATCCTTCTCTCTATTTCTCCTGGATAATGTATATTCTTTACGTAACACGGAAATCTTAATGGGATCTCTGGGGTAAACATTTAGTGCGTTTACAAGGGCTTTTTTGTTGCAGAACAGGCGGCGTCAAAACACCCCCTATTTATAGGGGCATTTAGAGACTTAAAACGTGTAAGTACAACCTTTATTTTTGCCAAGAGGGCACAGAACTGACCAACCAAGAAGGTAGGGGATGAATTCTCTTCCATACATGATAATATTTATACCTTAACTTGGGTCAATATTTCAGGGGCTAAGTTTAACTTATTAACTTGTGACCATTTCAACTGATAACCGTTTTTCCTGGACCGGGCCATGCCCTCTACTGTCTTCTTGTGATCTTTAGCTTTGGATAAAATACTTAAGTGGATGCATTGGATGGCATGGTCACTATAACAAGAAATATGAGTTCCTGCGTGGGCCACTTTACCCTGTAGATGTGTTGAGGTTAGGATAAAATCAATGGTAGACTCTTGGAGGCCCCTTCTAAAAGAAATCCCCTGCCTGCCCTCTATCGCATGGTTTAATATGCCCAAGGTCCATTTATAAAGAAGTTTATTTAGGGTTTTGCCGTACTCACTATGTGTGGGAGGGAATTACCATTGGTATCTATCACTCCACATACCCTTGTCCCATTAAATTTACAAAGATGCATGTTAAAATTCCCAGCCCATATGAGATTAATACTAGCCCTGCTTTTAGCAGTGATAAGTTTCTTATCTCTGTCTCCAAGGCGGTGGGCACATCTTCATATTCCTCCCAAAATCATTATCATAATAGTTGATAATTAACCGACTGTCTTGTTTTGTACTATCAAACTGGAAAACCTTGAATTGAATGTATGGGGCCAACCTGCTTAACTTTAAAAGGCATAGTTTTTTAAACTAATGTTAGGAGGCCCCCCTCGCCCGTCCAGAAGATATTGAAATTGCCGGAGGTTGAAAGGTACAAAACCCTGTAAAGAAAACAGGGTCTTTAGACCAAGTCTCCTGGAAGGCTATTATCTCCACAGATTGTCACTCATTTAGCCAGCCTGAATTCCCTATTTTAGAGTCTATGCCTGCCACATTCCAGGATATCATAGAAGTACTGGCTCCCTCAACTCCCTCCAGACCGATTATGTGGGATAAAGAACTATGCTCCTGGATACAAGGCGAAGGAGTTACATATACAGGGACATTCTTGTGGGCATGTGTAGTACATGGACTTAATGGTACACTGACCTCTACTGGGGCAATGGTAGCTGCCATTTCTAGTTGTGACGAATGAGTTTCATCTGTCAGAGTTACAGCTATGGAAATGTTCTCAAGAGGTGGTATGCTAAATAGTCTTGTCGGTGAAGTGACCGCTACAGAAGCCATAGTAGCTACCTTTACTGTTCTCCTGGCCATAATGATTTCATTGGTCAGCGGATGCTTCCCCCTCTCTGTACAAATCACATTAGTTAATAACCATTGGAGACATTTATCCATTAACCCCATCCATGCTTATGACGAGCCCAGGCACAGTGGAGTTGTAACGGCCACACTGCACTCCCACGCGCAATAGATTCCCTGCCTGTGCGGGAGAATCAATCAGTGGGCGGAGTCGTGATGAGCCCAGCTCGTCATGAGCACAGCTCCACTGTGCCTCATGATGAGCTGGGCTTGTCATGAGCACCGCGGCGCCGCAGGCCCCCATTCGCCCCGCGCCGTGGGGGAATTACCCTCTGGGCGAAGGTGTTAATTGTCCTGTGGATTCGCTCTGATCTTCTCGTTGGAGGGGGGGGGACATTAGCCAAAACCATAACCAGTGGGGCAGCAGCAGGTGGAAGGTGAAGGGTTTGTTGCTTATAACCGCTGAGTTCACCTAAAGTGTTCCCCGATGCTCCTGCTATGTTGTTGACCCCACTTTCTTCCCTATTGGCTGAAGTTGGGTAGCGCACTATGTTCCCTTTGCTCATCCCTTGGCAGTTCTGGGCCCCCACTGGCAAATTAGAGTTTGTGTTTGCATTTGGGATCTGTGCTGCAACTCTAGAGGTATCACCCAGAAGAGTGGACGTCGTGCACAGGGTTATTGGCAGAACAGTTGTCCCCGCTGCTTCGTTTGGACTTTGTTGGGCCTCTAGTTAGAGATGCTTCTGGGGGTGGTTGTTTGTCAAGAACCCCTGGGCAAGCAATGAACGGTTTTGGTACTCTAACTTTGCCAGGTGCTGTTCAGTTACGGTCAGTTTGGCTAAAATAGGGAGCATTGCGTTGTTTAATCTTATAGTTACTTCTGACCAGACAAAGTCGTCTGGGTCCAATTGGCTCAATGCAATGTTAGGAGGCTTCGAAGATACCAGTGGCCTGAGGTTAGTTGGAGACACCCTTGGCTGAGGACCTTTAGCTTTAGGTGCATGAGGGGTTTTGGGGTGTTTGGTTTTAACTTTGGTAACAGCTCCTCCTGCTCTAGTGCGTTTAGCTGGTGGATTTGGGGAGGGGTCCCTTGAAGAAACACTCAGGGGTGAAGGATCATTCCCCCTCGTTGATGTGATTTCCTTATTGAGATTTTGGGGGGATCTGGTATGGATTTGTGCCAAGACTGATGTAGTTGTAGGGGGTGGTGGAAGCTCCTCCAGAGAGGCTTCATTAAGAGATCCTATAGGCAACCCCAGGATGGATGGTGTCAGGTCCATGGATGAGCGTCTTTCAGTCAACTCTATCTCGTGCGCGAGGACGCTGGCCGCACTTACTAAGACGGAGTCCAATGTAGCTCCAACCCTCCCTCTGTTGTGATCCATTTGGCCCTTTTTATCAGCCATGTATGTAAGTTAGGATAAATATATGTAGAGAGAGGTAAACTGGGAGGAAAATAACAATACCGTAATTATGTTGTAGATGTAAGGGAGTAGGCCCAGCCCAGCCTCCTCCGGGCTCTGACAGGCTTGGACGGGCCCGCCCTTGGCCTGGGCTTCGCCAGGCGCGCCCGTTCGTATCCCATGCAGCGGGCTAACAGCTTTGAATTTATGCTCAGAAACCAGCAGCGTGAGGCAGGAAGCAACCTGGATAATGTGGGGGAGCCTGGGGGGTGTAGTCCCTCACCCTTCGGCTCAGTTCTCACCCCGGTAGTCAGCAGCGGCACAAAAAGCGGAATGACAGCTTTTAATTTATGCGCCTCCAGGCACAGGAACCAGCAGTGTGAGGCAGGAAGCAACGTGGACAATGCAGGGGAGCTTGAGGGTGTGGTCCCTCACCCTTCGGCTCAGCTCTCAATCCGGTAGTCAGCAGCGGACACTTAACAGACATGACGTGGGCGCTTTCTTTAAGAAGCCATAATACCATTACCTGGCTGTGGCAGCCCTTCCTGCCTTTCTGGTCTCGCATAGCTGAAAGCAATAGGATACATTTAAATTCTATATTCTGTTGGCTGGGGTACTATTCTCTTAGCAGATGTATTTCATGATGGACCGGATTTCATCCTCCTCCTACTGTTTGCATAAGTGATCCCCACCTTCCTATTGTCACACATAATTGCATCTCATCTGTGGTGATAATTTCTTCACCACTAAAGGCTCCTCAGTCCACTTAATTTAAGGTAAATGGGTAGTCGCCTTATACATATCCCTTGGGGAATCATCATCTACATACTCAACCACGCCTACAAATGCCTCCACAACACCGGACCTAAATACCTCAACGAGAGAATCTCCTTCCACGTACTCAAGAGAAACCTTTGATCCGCCGACCTCGCCAAAAGCTATGCATCTGCAGAGCCAGAACAGGTGGGAGAGCTTTCGTCTACATCGGGGCCAAGACCTGGAATGAGCTCATTATCTTTCAGAGCAGGCATAGCATGCGGAAGCAGGATCAAGAGATGGCGTTGATCTGGTGGTTCGTGGTGAGCGAGGACTCCAGGATGATGCCAAGGTGTCAGTGCGTGATCTGTGGGGTGGTGGGGTGTTCCAAGTGCTGCGGGCCACCAGGAGTTGTCCGAAGCGGAGAGAGTGGAGCCCAGGATGAGGCCTGCAGCCTTCTCTGAGTTGAGCTTGAGGCAGCTGTTTTTGATCCTGGTGGTGACAGCCTTCATGAAGTTGTTCTTGGTGACTAGGGGTTCGTTGGTGAGGCGTAGGAGACAATGTTGAGTCTGTGGTTCTCGACGATGGCTGTGAGCGGGGCCGTGTTGACGTTGAAGAGAGTGGGGCTCAGGAAGGAGCCGAGAGGCACTTCGCATCTGATCTCTGTGGGTTCAGAGTGAAGCAGTGATAGTCTGACTCCGTTTTTGGCCGGTGACAAAGGAGCGGATCCATTCCAGGGCTTTGTGGTGGATGCAGGCATCATGAAGTCTTTTTCATAGGGCACGGTGTGAGACAGTATTGAAGCCAAGAGGTCCAGGAGGATGAGGGCTGCAGTTCTGCCTTGGTTGAGTAGGGTGCGGACTCCATCTACGGTGGCCATGAGGGCTCTGGTTGCTTTGAAAGCTGGATTGGGAGAGGTCCAGGATGTGGTTCGCTTTGATGAACTCAGAAAGTTGGGCATTGATGGCCTTCTCGATGACCTTGGCTGGGAAGTGGAGTGGAGAGATGCGTCTGAAGTTCTTGAGATCTGTTGGGTCAGCAGAGGGTTTCTTCAGCAAGGGTTTGATCTATGCCCTAATAAACACTAAGCACTGCCTTTAGACCCCATTAAACTCACACAGACATCAATCTAGGACACCAGAAATTTGATAAAAAAGCTGATAAAGCTTAATCTATTTGTCATAAACAGACTTTTAGTGACTACACCTGCAGCAGAATCTGTCTGTATATAACAAGATTCTGTATTATACTGAAAAGAAAGTTCTGGCACTTAATGCACTTGTAGCAAAGACCCATGACATCACAAGTAACGACAGCAGCTCTTACAGCCTCTATTTTGCATCTTCCCATGCTGTTTTGCAACCTAACCATTTCCCACATCCAGTTATTGTGGAGACATTGACCTATTTTTGTTCCTACCTCAATATAAAACAGGTCACTACCCAGGAATGGTAGGCATCATCATCACTCCTGAAGAGAGATCGCTACATGAAGTTTGGGGTCAGAAGCACAGCTTAGACCAGAACACAATCTCTCAAATAAAACTCTTAACGAAGATCTCTCTTGCAGTTTCAAAGACTGTCTCCATCAGACAAGACAGCAAGCCCCACCAATTGTATGTTAGAGCCCATTTGCATCTGCATTCCAATGGACCCTACCACTCCTAAACTAAACGCATTAGGCCTGATGTGGCCTCAGTGGGAGACAAGCTTCCCCAGCCTCCTCGATGAGTTTGCTTTTGAAATTCCAACATTTGATTCTTTAACATTATCTTTTGTATAGTAGCTACAATATCTCTCTATGCATGCATACAGCCTGTACTGTTGAAAACAATCAGGTTGACTTCATCAGAGTTGGTTGCATCACCTCTGCCCTAGGACAGAGAGCCTTCAGCCCCTCTTACCACAGGCTCAGGGACTGTGTTAAGCCTAGCTTGTTGCTAATTTCAGGGTTTTAAAGTCTTTCTATATTAAAATCCCTTGACTAATCTTCTCCCTTGGCAAAGGCAGATGTTTGTTTCTAAGACCCTTCATGGTTTACTTTTGTAAACTTTATGGACTTTTGAAATGAAAATGTGTCCTTGATCATGTAACATGTTTGATTTGTTCTTTTTTTGACTAGTGGCAATATTCTTTGGAACCATACTCTGGTCAAGTAATTTCTTTTCAACGAGCTGTTTGAAGCAAAAACATCACTTATCCTAAATTGTGATTATATTCAGATCTCATACTTCTTACATAGCCCACCTACCACCCAGCATGGTTCTGCCAGAAGTTACCTTCTGACATTTCTGTTGCTATTTCAATGGGTGGGGCTTCGTTGAGAGTTCTGCCCCTTGCATCCACGTCTGGGAACTCCTCAGAGTGGCTAAACGAAACCACAATCTGGAGGTGCTTCTGCTTTCCAGCTGCAGCCTGCTGGCATCGAGCTTTGCTGGAATTTGCCTCTCCTGTATTTTCAAAGATTCTGATGAAGAACTCATGTTGCGTGTTTATCTAGGTTCCTGATCGATACTGTGACCTTATGCCCCTATTCGGCTATAAATCCATTTATTCCCTATATTGGCATAACCGTTCAAGTGCGATTTTCTGAAAAGTCATCTCTGGCCTCACACGAACAGAGCCACATTCCAGCATGACTCTCTGCTACTTCCTTTGCGACCAATTAGTGCAATGACAGTGCAGCAGTCCCTATCTGATATTCCTAGATAACACTCCGAGTTCTTCAACAAGATAAAAACTTAGCAAACCTGGAAATCCCCGCTTGCTATGTTTTGATTAGTAATGGAACTCTAATGAGCAACTGATAACTATCACTTCCTAGTGACATCTTTAATTGACGTCTTATGTCCAGCAAACTTGCGTCAAACCCGGCACCTGTCAGGTATAAATATTACCAACGTTGCCTTAAGCAATGTTCGTTGCCTGTTGCTGATGCCAGCTGCCTGCATGACCCTGTGTTGGTAAATCTAGCACTCTGTCGCTGCAGCCTGCTATCTTGTGGTGGTGAAGCTGCTGATTACCATTATCGCCGCTACAGCGCGAACTATGGTGCAGTACGCTTAAGGAGCTGAACAGTCGTCCTCTGCAAAGACATCCAGCAGATTCCAGCTGCCCGCGGACGCTGTCCCCCCTCCTTCCTCGACGCGCTGAAGAGAAGCCGCTGCCTTTCTCGTGCAGAGAAATTCAGTCCCGGCGCTTCCGGTTTACCCTCGCCGGTGACTGGGATATTGAGAGAGACCCCTGAAGGAGATACCAATCCTCCATCATTCTATTCAGAGGTATGGTGTTGACTAAACCCTTAGACGAGAATTCTTGAAACAAACCTTGGCAAAACCAACTTAACTTAAAGCTACTTACTTACTCCCCTTTCACGTGTTAGGCTTAGGTCAGGCACACTGGGGTAGGCTTAGTTAGAAGCACCAGTTGAGTATTATTAGCCTAATGTATATATGACTGTATATATGTTTTATTACTTTTAAACCATTGTATGGCTGAGAAACCATATCAATGCTTTTACAGTTCTATTTCGCAATCCTTATCTTACTGTACGTACTTTTTATAATAACAATTATTGCAATTGTGGCAATACATTTCTCTTGTACGAGAAGAAAGACTGTTCAATAAATGTTAACCTTTATTGATACACGCCCGTCTCTCTATTCTCTACATTTCGTGAAAGTAAACTGCACTAGACTGACTGAGTGAAATCTATGTCTATTGTTTCACACGACCCTAGAGATTGACTCTTGATCTGAGGAGCAAAGTTGTCATGTTGCACGGTTGTTGGAAAACTGAATCCCTTCTTGTCTGTGCCAAGGAAGCTGATCACTTCCTATGCAGAGAAGAAAGTTTCCAGTGACCTCTGAGCTAGTTGATAACACAACCCAATTAAGTTTAGCATAGTCAGTGGAGGCCTGGAATATCCGCAGTTCCACGTCGATACTACTGTTTATGTTATTCCAATGCGCAGGGCCTAGTGGGAAACTAGGAACTACACTACATGGCGCCCAAACGTTTGGTAAGGCGATAAACTAACGCAAGACTTGTAGAGTAACTCAGTCGTGCATATTTCACACCCCTTTCTCCCGTAAATACTCCAATAGACGTCTGGAGTGGGTGAAAGGTTAAAATCCGCCCGACCTTAGTAGGAAGAGATTCCTATGTAAAGCTCTGGTTTATTCAACGTTGAAGGATACAGTGTTCCAAAATATTGTGCACCTAATCTTTGTCTCCTTGGAGACCTACTCTGCAAACCTCGCATTTTTACAATGCCAGAAAACGGAACCACTGGGGCCGCAGCAGATGCGACTCAGCAAGGTCCCGAATACACAGACCCGGATGCAATAATCATCCCGGCACATTTAAGAAAATCTATAACTTCAAAACTTATAGTAAACAGACTGACACCTCAAGGTGGTACAGTAATTTTCGTGATAGAGGCTCACGAATATCGGCAGACAGAGGTATTTTATTCATGGATAAACTTTCCAGCGGTAAACGCTATAACAAAAGAGTTTCACTATTACAAAATAGAGGAACCTCCGGGAGAGTACGCTCCTTTCGAGGAGATTGAAATCCCACTTAAATTTCAAGAGCACCTGCTCTGGTTTAATGGCGCCCTAAAACATACTGATCAAATAACTAGGCTCGGTCCACTAGGTAGACCAGGAGCCACGTGGCCGGTTCTAGCCAGCTACACACCACATCCTGACATTGCAAAAATGTCTAAAGAAGAGCTGTTAGTACAGCTAAACACATTAATAAAAATACATAGGCAATTAGTCCAATATGTAATGCGGACTGCAACAGTCCAGCCAGCTGTTAATTCACACCAGCTGACCCCTCACCAGGGGAACACAAATAAAATTACACCACAGAACATACAGTCATGTCTTGGTAAAACACCCGCAAAACGGGAACAAATTCCTTTCTGGTTAGCACAGAAAATCACTCAAATAGAGGCAGTATTTCCTGATACTACCCCTATTGAAAAACACAGAATCTTGACCATCTGCCTTCCTATGGGAATCGCACCACACGTGGAGGACTGTGACACTTGGGGTACAGTCTTTGCTTCCATTTACACAAAAACACACTATGGCGGTAATACCAGAAGTGCTAAAACAGATTCAAAATGAATTCGGTCCAGAGCCCGCTTTAAATCTAGGTATGAAATTACTGAAAGACTTCAAGCAGGTCACGGCTATATTATTAGCCAACATTAGAGGAGAAGCAGCATCTGTGGCGATCCGCCAGAAGTTGAAGGAAACAGATATAAAAGATCCTGTTGAGCTTGCCAAAATCATAGAAAAATGCTATGAAGAATTAGGTAGAGACAGCTTGGGTGGGAAACCGGTAAAGCCCCAACTGCTCGAAAATCCTGAAAAATTATTTATTAAAAATAATTTAAATACTCCTAAAAAGAGCTGGGATGGAAATAAACAATCCACTCCCAAGGAAAAAGTTTTCCAGTCCAGAGGAAGGTCTCCTCGACGGAGGGAAAGAACTCCGACTCGAGAACGCCAGTCTCCCCAACGGGAGCCCTCTGAGAAAAGATATAACCTTAGAAAAAGGGATAATCTGAAAAAACCTGATAGATATCAAAGTATTGATACACGTCCCTCTCGATCTCTTCCACAGAATTCGGAAAGAAGAGGACGGTCAGACCCAGGAGAGCACACCAAGTCCAAAGACAAGGAACCTGCTCAAAATAAGAAATCTCAATTTCAGAAAAAGAAGGTAGCCAGTATTAGAGTAATCAACCATGCCGAGAATACTGAGGACACAGTTGAAAAACGGGGAGTGGGCATTGACAATGTTGGACAGTGCAGCAGAAATCAGTATAGCGCGCAAGATCTTGATGAGTCATCTGGAGACAGTGGACACGAATGAATACATTCAAGTTGAAACTGCCGACGCCAGGCTTAGCGAGCCCCATAAAATATACGAAATAACATTGCGTATAGAGGGTGATAAGACTAGGAAAATTAAGGGTCTATTTTGGGATAAGCTCTCAAAAGGCTATGATATTCTGTTAGCTGAAAAAGATTGGCCCCCATAGTTTGTCAGGGAGTGCCCTCGTGGCGAAGAAGTGATTATGCCTGCCTTCTCGAATCACATTCCGATTCACAAAAAATACACATATGCAAGGAAATGGGCAGTAGCCCAGGCACCTGCATTATATAAAAATCATGTAGGATGGGATGAGGATTCACCACCTCACAAAATCCAATTAAAAAGTGAACCAACTGCCCAACGGCAGTATCCCATAAAGCAAGAAGCTAAAAAACAAGTCAGGGAGATCTTAGATCAACTTGAGTACCAGGGGGTGATTGAAACATGCACCTCTCAAATGAACAATCCTTTGTTTCCTGTCTCCAAGCCAGACAATTCATATCATCTAGTTTTGGACTACAGACACCTTAATACATGTTGCAAAACTTTTGCAGTACAAAACTCGCATAGTGCAGCCCTAATGAATAACATAGTTAGGAAAAAATACAAAACGACATTAGACATATCTAATGGTTTCTTTTGTCAAAACATTGCACCAGAAAGCAGATATTTGACCGCTTTCTCCGCATTTGGGTCACAGAAAAAATTCTGTCGACTCCCACAGGGGTTCAAGAACAGCCCAGGACTACTCTCAGCTAGGGTAACAGAGTTACTACAAATCTATGATGATGAAGCATTGTCTTACGTAGATGATATTTATCTCACAGACGACGACTTGGATACTCACTTGAAAAGAACGAACACCATTATACTTGGGTTCGCAGCAGAGGGTTACAAATTCAACTTTAAAAAGTCCCGAATTGCCCATCTGACAGTACTATTCTTAGGGTACGAATTATCAAGTGAAGGGAAAAGCCTAGCGGACAACTTCTTAGAGAAGTGCGCTGTACTCCAAGCTCCAAAAACGCTGAAGAATTTACAATCAATACTAGGTTTTCTGAATTTCGGAAGAACTTACATACTAAATTACGCAGAGAGGGTTAAACCTCTCTACGAACTAATAAAACCTTATTTTAAACAAATCAATTGGACTCAAAAACACACAGAAATGTTGATATCACTGCAAACAGACATGTTAGCAAAAACAAAATTAGATACACGTGACAACACGATCAATCTTGTAATCCGAGTCATCCCAGGAAGATGCGGATTCACGTACCTAACCTCTAATGAGGGAGAAAAGGTACCAATTTCAATTAAATCTCACTTGTACACACAAGCAGAAAAAGCATTCAGTCGCACAGAAAGAACTGTGAACGCAGTGCAAATCGCATTAGTAAATGAACGAGAACTAGCACACGGCAAACGGATTAATATCCTTACAGCGGAATCCGCCTTGGAGGCGCTATTCAGCCCAGTAAACCTGCCTACAGTGTCACTGGACCCGAAATGGATACAGTGCATAGATTCTCTAGGAGCGGAAGATGTGAAATACTATTTCGCCCCGCAATTTGAAGAACTGAATGATTTAGAATATGAAGAAGAATATCCTCTGCCAATCGAAATTCTGCCTCTCCCACAATACGCCTGTATAATCTATACAGATAGCTTTGTACAGCATTTCAACGTAGAGAGAAAATCCTACGATGCAGCATGTGCGATCATTAAAGGCTGTGCGGTAAATTCAGACCGAAAGTAACGAAAACTGAATCTGTAAGAAACTGTTCGGTTCAGAGAACTGAAATCAGATCTTTAAAGATGGCGCTCGAAAATGCAGAACGCGAATTCCCGACACTTATAGTGTGCGATTCTCATTTTTGCGTCAACTCTTACAACAATAAACTGCAGAGTTGGATCGAAAACGACTACAAAGATGACACAGGTGCCACAATAAAGCATAAATTGCTCTGGAACGAGGTAGCTCTTTTACACAAAGAACTACAAAAGACTCACGTGATTCACGCACAGAGTCTTCAACGTGATGGCGTTCACGTTGCAGGGAATTCATTGGCTAATACAGCCACCGCGGAAGCAACTAAACCGGCTTCCGTAGCCACAAAAAAGCGTACAGATAAGTACATAGATGGGGAAACCATGCTGGCAGTAAGAACGACCGTAAAAGGCGACTGTGCAGCACTACCCGTAAACTATCCACTCAATTATGCATACATAATTGATGCAAACTCCGTTCCTTTTGCTCGAATCCCTGGAGTGGGGGAGAGAGTACTTCCAAACATGAACAGGAGAATATTTTTAATAGCAGACGCACACATGGGTTTGGGTCTAAGGCACAGAGAGATCAAGGAATCACTGACTGAATTACAATCAGTATTCTGGTGGCCGGGAATGAGTGTAGAACACCAAATATATGCAAACAACTGTGAAAACTGTAATAGGGATCGCAGTAAGGAACCTTGCTACCGGCTACCAGTCAGAAAGAGCGTAACGCTGCCTACACCCCATCCTGCGTCCTATTAACAGTTAAGACGAAAAGCACTTAAAAAAATGAGGCCTCCAGCGCTCGGCTGACGCTTGAACGGTTATAAAAGATTTGCAAGTCAATATCGCCACATACGCAATTACCACGTTCCATTCTGACCAGGGTCCTGCTTTCAGCTCTCGAGCGTATAAGGAGGCCATGGCCAGCTTGGGAATTGGGTTGCGGTATTCTTGTCCGTCGCACCCCGAAGGGAATAGTGTGGTAGAAAGAAAAAAACGTGACATAAAGCAATCTATAACAGCGAAGGTATTAGGTTCAGGCGCTGGGTGGGTCAAACATTTAATAAGTGTCCAGACTAGTCTTAACAACATGCCAAGAAATTCTCTAAAAGGTTTCAGCCCATACGAACTATTGTTCGGAATTAGAATGCGCGTTCAGGACCTCGATAGTCAGATGTCAGTGGTACAAGAAGAAACAACGCACTTTGATGTAAAAGACCGTTTGGCTGTTTTACAGGAACTGAATGAAACAAGAAAATTATTAAGCAACATAAAGTTAAAGCAACAGCCAAGTACCACTGACGAGGCACCACCCGCAACAGCCCCAGCAAGGCCTGTCTGGATTCCAAAGATTGGGGATCTAGTCAGAGAAAAGATCGCGGTTAAGAAGGAATTTGGGCCTTCTTACAGAAAAGCAGTACCTGTCTTAGCAGTCACCGGAACAAGATCAGTTGTGCTACCGCCCCTTGCTGGTAAAAAGGAGAACAGAATCGTGTCCATCGATCTGGTAAAACCACAAGCATGTGGCCTATAATCAACAGTAGGCCCAGTGGACTCCCAAGAAACAACAGAATACCCAAACTTGCAACAATCCAAGAGGTTCAAACTGAAAGACTCATCACATTCGATCAGCCTTCAGTGCACAATGTAGGACTATGCAATAATGCCATGGAACTCGTGCCTCTTGAAACACAGATTGAAACAGTTCGTCAAGAAACAACACCAGTCTACAATGATGTGGCATCAGAAAGTGCTACCGAGAGACAGATTCAAAGAACAATCCCATCAATTGACAGAACTGCCTCTGGTTATTTCATCAACTTCGACAACTTCTCTGAAGATTTAAATGACCCCGAAGTGATGCCAGAAACAAAAAATTCTTTTAAAGAAAAAGCAACGGAACTCTTTCATCAACTGAAGGAAATCTACCTAATTTCCCCTTGGCTAGAGTTCTGGTTCGGTCTAGGTGTATTTTTCCTCCTGCTTTGGCTCATCATGGTACTGTGTTTGGGAAAATTCATTGAAGGAAAATATATTACAATGGACACAGCAAGTCAGAACATCAACCTAGTCCTGAAACCACACAGATCTTCCCACGTGAAGAAAAGAGAACTGTCAACAGTAAATGTCACAGCAATTCCAATACCTGGTGGGGTAGTATGGGAGAAAACAGACTATGAGATCTATGGTCCGGTCGAAATCCTGAAGTATCCTCATCAACTAAAGGTTTCCTTAAGTGACTTTGTGACACCAAGTACATTCTCTGATGATTGGGACTTTAACAGTATTAATGACATGATGTCTGATTTAGTAATGTCAGCTAGATTCACAGATCATGATTATTTACAAGGTTCATCTAGTTATGAGCAGTTATTCTGTTACACCCACTATGGGGATCATTACTTGCATAAATCTGCACAGCCTAGAAATGTTTTTATGTATAATCAATGGGAACATTGTTCTACACCACCTAAAAGCAGTTCTAAAGCATTTTTTGAGAAATTCAAATACTTCTCAGGGTTTAACACAAGTAATGCAGAAACGTTTTATTATAAACTGTTAGATAAAACAGGAATGAAAACAATGCTGACAAATTCTAAATTGATATATTCAGAAGCATTTTATGACAAAATGATGACATTTGGTTTTGATTATTGGAAAAATAATATTGAAACGAAAACAATTTGGGGTACAAAAGATTGGCAGGTGCAAGGCATTGAAGCACTATTTAGAACCTGCATGATACCAGAACAAATGTTGTTTTTAAATGACACAATACACCAAACATCTTGTCTTGGCCTAGCTAAGATCAAAGACCTTAAAACACCGTCTATACCGAAGCCAATACCTGAGAATACAACCACAGATATTGAGTTAGACGTGTCACAAATTTTACATTTCAACAGAACAAATCCTGATTGGAAAAAGTGGTTAATCTGGCCTACAGACACAAATAGCTGTCAAGATAGATTCCTGAATAAAACACAGGGGTTAAAAATGACCAGATTAGACTCTAGATACTCCCAGAGACAACATCCAGGGATTATAACCACATACAGTGTAGGGAAACTCTGCCTTGAATGGCTAACTACATCCACACTGGCTGAAATTAAGCAACACTTGTCTTTATTAAAAGATGGTGCTGATTTGCGCGATTTCATTCTTGGACCACGCAAACAGCGTCAAAAGCGTTTCATAGCGACCAGTATCTATGCTGCTCACAACGAGGCTTGGAAAGTAAAGCAAATTGAAACTGCTGAAAAAATACGAGAAATTGATCGTATTAATTTGGAGAAATCACTTTCTGTGGTAGACAATGGGTTAACGACTCTGTCTTCCAGAATATATTCTTTGGACAATATTGTATCCTCTGCCTTTGATGTGATAGACAGAGATTTGCTAATGTTACAACATGGCCAGTCTCAATTACGCTCTATTATAGAATTAGGCTGGACGCTGCAAAATCTTCGTTCAGGCTATGTGCCTTGGCGTTTAATCAACACAACGTCATTATTTTCCAGTTTTAACCTTACTGATAAACAGATCAGTTTGGCACAGAAAGGAGCAGACTATACAATCCTGAGCATCGAAAAACTCGAGAGATTACCATTGACAATGTCAGAGAGTCCTGTCATTGAATGGATAATACACGGAATTATCACAATTCCGATAACAACTTTCCGATTTAAAAAGTGCCTTGAGTACATACCTGCTGGCCAATATGAACAATTGGGTAAGGGATATGTAAAATCCGAATGGAAATTACCATACACTCATTCTTGCTATAGTGACAGTGACAAAAATGTATTTCTTAGTGGTGAGAACTGTAAACACTCACTAAGCGGTATACTTTTGTGTCAGGGTATTAATTTACACGGAGCATGTGATGGAAATTCAAACAACCTTTCATGCCACCAGCTAGTCACACCTGCAACTCAGATAGAGCCCTTCTTTATGCAACTTTCGAACGGGAGTTACATTCTTAGAACGGATCACAGATGTTGTGGCCTGACGTCAGGGAAAAGTTATCTATTAGAAGTAACGTCCATGGTCAAATGTTGTATGCAAGCATTGTTCCCGAGCGGGCCTCCAGACATAGTGACTCCCCTCTGGCCTCGTCTGAATCTCTATTCTATACGAATTGATACATTAAGCAAAATGAAATCTGTACTTTTACAGACAACAGTGCCTATAACGTCATCTAAAGAGACGTATGATCTTCTAGTCGCAAGGACGGCTACTGAGGTTCATGACCTTTTATCAACAAATTGCCCCGTGCATTTCGTAGAAATGTTCAGCCAACTCCTTAAACATGTCTAGTGCAACAAGCATCCCAGGCATATTTAAGACAGTCTTTACGGGACTGCTAACACCCTTCCAGGCAATTTTGGGAATCTTTCCTAATTTTGTGCACTCCATTTTTGGCGGCATACCATTATTTTTGGGACTCGTCACAGGGATTCTATTTTTGACCCTCCTGCTACGTTATGGCAAGCCTCGGCTCAGACATAGCTCCCATGGGAATGGAAGAGACAATCCTAGCAATGCGCTACAGGGACAGGATAACTAACGTCCTTGGATTGGCCAGGCTGAGAGATCTAAACATGACCTGGTTCCTTTCATTCAGACCGATATGGCAAAATTGCATTTTACCTGTGCTACGGTGTATGCTTTGCGGCGATGAATGCGTGTTGGACATCTGTCTTTCACTTCCATCAGCAGTACCAATGGACGTCGATACTTTGCTCAGTCCAATAACGGCTCACGCATTGTGTTGTCCCCAGCGGCTACCAATCCTGATGACGGCATTTGTGGAGACTCCTGTACTACAGCCAAGTGGTAACAGTGGAGCAAGTGACAAAAGCAACATCATCCAGGTACAACGTTCTGTGAGCATTGCTGGTCCTGCCTTCGATGACAGCAATCATTCTCACACCTGCCAAGTTACAGCGCTATCTAATTTGGTTGAACTATCACCTGATTTTGTAGACCAATTCTTTGAGAGCCTGTCTGATACGATGTTCTCACCCGTAGAGAAACAATAACTTTGAGAAGCTTTCCGACACACAGCGTTCCCATGAACTCTGAATTCGGCCTTCAGTCTTGATCAACAAAAACTGCAAACAGCTTTGGAACTCTATGGTTCCCCGTTCAAGCATTAGATTTTTTTAAATTCGGACAATTTTTCTAATATTGACCTTTTTTGGCACGAACAAATTCTTTGCTTAACGTAAAAACTATTCTTAGAGAACAGAAGCTTCACACTTCTATTTCTAAACACATCTAGAGACATAAAAACATTACACCAGCCTCTAGCACACATGTTATTACAATGCATTTTTATGTGATGATTTATCTCGCCTTTCTTCTGTCAGAGATACTTCATGTGTAATTCCTTTTGCATAATCGTTCATTGATTTCATATGCGATAATTTTTTGAATGATTACTATGCTTTAAAAAAACGTACAGTACCTAAATTCCATGTATTACAAGTACGCCTATTTCGAATGCTTTTTTGTATTTTGGGGTGGGCAATGTTACACATGCATCTAATTGCTTTAGTTTTAGTAATTTTGATGGACATTAACCCGTGGAGTGGGTGTTGCGTGTTTATCTAGGTTCCTGATCGATACTGTGACCTTATGCCCCTATTCGGCTATAAATCCATTTATTCCCTATATTGGCATAACCGTTCAAGTGCGATTTTCTGAAAAGTCATCTCTGGCCTCACACGAACAGAGCCACATTCCAGCATGACTCTCTGCTACTTCCTTTGCGACCAATTAGTGCAATGACAGTGCAGCAGTCCCTATCTGATATTCCTAGATAACACTCCGAGTTCTTCAACAAGATAAAAACTTAGCAAACCTGGAAATCCCTGCTTGCTATGTTTTGATTAGTAATGGAACTCTAATGAGCAACTGATAACTATCACTTCCTAGTGACATCTTTAATTGACGTCTTATGTCCAGCAAACTTGCGTCAAACCCGGCACCTGTCAGGTATAAATATTACCAACGTTGCCTTAAGCAATGTTCGTTGCCTGTTGCTGATGCCAGCTGCCTGCATGACCCTGTGTTGGTAAATCTAGCACTCTGTCGCTGCAGCCTGCTATCCTGTGGTGGTGAAGCTGCTGATTACCATTATCGCCGCTACAGCGCGAACTATGGTGCAGTACGCTTAAGGAGCTGAACAGTCGTCCTCTGCAAAGACATCCAGCAGATTCCAGCTGCCCGCGGACGCTGTCCCCCCTCCTTCCTCGACGCGCTGAAGAGAAGCTGCTGCCTTTCTCGTGCAGAGAAATCCAGTCCCGGCGCTTCCGGTTTACCCTCGCGGGTGACAGGGATATCGAGAGAGACCCCTGAAGGAGATACCAATCCTCCATAATTCTATTCAGAGGTATGGTGTTGACTAAACCCTTAGACGAGAATTCTTGAAACAAACCTTGGCAAAACCAACTTAACTTAAAGCTACTTACTTACTCCCCTTTCACGTGTTAGGCTTAGGTCAGGCACACTGGGGTAGGCTTAGTTAGAAGCACCAGTTGAGTATGATTAGCCTAATGTATATATGACTGTATATATGTTTTATTAGTTTTAAACCATTGTATGGCTAAGAAACCATATCAATGCTTTTACAGTTCTATTTCGCAATCCTTATCTTACTGTACGTACTTTTTATAATAACAATTATTGCAATTGTGGCAATACATTTCTCTTGTACGAGAAGAAAGACTGTTCAATAAATGTTAACCTTTATTGATACACGCCCGTCTCTCTATTCTCTACATCTCGTGAAAGTAAACTGCACTAGACTGACTGAGTGAAATCTATGTCTATTGTTTCACACGACCCTAGAGATTGACTCTTGATCTGAGGAGCAAAGTTGTCATGTTGCACGGTTGTTGGAAAACTGAATCCCTTCTTGTCTGTGCCAAGGAAGCTGATCACTTCCTATGCAGAGAAGAAAGTTTCCAGTGACCTCTGAGCTAGTTGGTAACACAACCCAATTAAGTTTAGCATAGTCAGTGGAGGCCTGGAATATCCGCAGTTCCACGTCGATACTACTGTTTATGTTATTCCAATGCGCAGGGCCTAGTGGGAAACTAGGAACTACACTACACTCAGGGGCAGGACACTAATGCCTTTGTAATTAGAGCCTTGCACTTGGCTTGCAGCAGAAAGCAGCCACGCTGTCATTTGCCTGATCCAGGGGGCTTCCTTTGGTGACAGTAGCAGAAAATCTGGATCTCCACACATAGAGGGTGATGGACATAATTGACCAAGATGGACAGACTAGCTCCACTTCAGGCCAATGAAATAAATGGGGCCCAATAGTATGTTGTAATTTAGATCAACTGTGTCAATAAACCTGAAAGTATTGGTACATTGCTTAATCTCAAACTTGATGGACTGACATTAGACCAACACTGTTACTGCATTTCAAATTGCACATTACACTGCTTTTACATGGAAAACGTATTTGGTAAAACTCAAAAACTTCTTTATTGCACACATGAAACCTCTTGCATTCAATTTGCTTAAATACCGTTAAAAAAACACATATACACATGAAAGACTGTCATGGCATAAACCATACATACAAAAAAACCACAGTGTTATATGCTAATATTTCCATTGTTGAGAGTGTGGAGGGGCACATGGACCCACTCATGGCTTAGGCTTTAATGAGCCATGACACACTCCACACCCAGCAAACACCCAGACATACACTAATTTAATGAATGAGCATAGTGATGCCCAGTGTGAATTGTAAACGACAATACTCTGAAATAATACAATCAGACAAGGAATGACAAGATTGTCTTCATGGATATGTATAGTTTAGAGGTCCTGAGATAATTGAGAGATAGCAAATGTTATTAGAACATTGGAATGTTGGGAGCTCCATTGCAGACAATGGAGTTTTCCCTGCTTCTACGGGCCGGTAAAGGCCCGAGGAGCAACATTCCAATGTTCTACAAAGGCTTCTCGAAGCTCGAGGGGATTTATATCTACTCGAGCTTCGAGAACCCTTTGTTTAATTTGTTAGAACATTCAGCCTTCTAATAGCAGAATGTTCTAATAGCCTTATAGCCCTTCATAGCAGGGCTATACCGGCAATTAAAGTCCCGCTGTCTCGTTTAGACCCTCGCCTTCGGCTCGGGCCTTTAACGATTCAACAGGCCTTTAATAGCCGGTATAGCCCGCTACGGCGGGTTATAAGGCTATATTAAAAACTTGCAAATGATCCCTTAGCTATTATGAAGGATGCTCGCCTAGAAAATGAAATTACGGTAATGCTATAGGACTATTGTCAGAGAAATTCAGGCTGTCACATCCCCCCTCCCCCGCTCCCACTCCCTGTGGTACATAAACCTGCGGTAATATTTTCCTCGGGAAAAAGAAAAGTAAAAAGTCTGACAAAAGCTTTCTTCCATTTTCTTGAGTCATGCATGAAAGATTTTACTGTGGAATTTGAATTTTTTTAGGGGTAATTATTGTGATTTGCAAATAGCTGAAAGCGTGTATGTTAACCTGAAATACAGTTTCATAAATTTTAATACGCACCTTTAATAATCCCTGTGGAGCTATGAAGAAGTATTTTTATCCATTCATTTAAAACAAATGTGTTATCTTAGAAGAATAGCAAAAGTAACAAGCCTTTGCAATGCAATAAGTCGCCAATGTACGCGAGACCTATTGCATTGCAAATGGTTGGCATCTTGGCATTACGGACAACGGGAGGGCAGGCGGGGTGGAGAAGGCATGGACAATGGGAGCGAGGGAGGAGGGGGGAAGAAGGCACATCAACAGAAGGGGGTCGAAGGCACCAAAACATGTTGTGTTGTGCAATTCTTGACCCCACATTGCCCCATGTTGTTTGAAAAGCTGTTTGACGCTATGTGTGCCCCTCTACACACTCCACATTTACCTGGTCCATCTCCTGCAGCAGGCTCCAGCTCCAAAAGGAAATAGTACATGGCCTGTGTAACAACCAAGTAAAGGGGCCACTAGCCATGAAAGGATACAAATGACGTCATGGCTGTACTAAGGAGGGATTAACAAGCCTCATAATAAACTAGAAGACATCATTTACAAAGGAAAAACACACAAGTGAATGAAAAATAAGGGTGGGGAGTGGGCAAAGCTTATCTCTGTACTAAACTACCACAGTTCTTCGCAGAGCACCGCTTGTGCGCTGGCTCATGCTTGACCTAAAAATAGCTTTTTCATTGGTTCGAACCAATCAAACTGACTTGCCAGGCAGTGTGTGTTATCCAGACACAACAATAAAGTCAAAGCATAGTGAGAAAATATATATATATATCTATCCAGCTTGTAGTCTGGACATCCACTATAAAAAAAATACAAGTTTAGTTAGTGGTCTGTTGGTTGGACCCTAATCAGTGAGTTCTTCATTTATCCTTTGCTTTTTTGATGCATAGTATTAAAAGTATTTGAGAAACGTTATGATGAGTGCCAAGAAACGCTACAAACTTTTTCTAATTTGAATTCTAGTATATATTCAAGCGTGTATGATCTCATACAGATGTAGCTAAATTTGGAAGTGTACTTGAAGAAGAAGTAGTGAATCCAGCCGCTGCCCTTGCAGGTAAGAGCGATGGGGCCGGATTGGGAAGAGATTGGACAGATGACCACAAAGGGAAATTAAATAATTAACTAATTTCCACTTGTCGTCGTCTGTCAAAGTCTCCCCACCCCACCCATCCCCACAGCTCTCACCTATATGGGCCACGGCTGAGTGAATCTACTTACAACAACAAAAATCTGGTAAGAGATCTAATACCCAAAAGTCAGGCAAGCGGAACATAGACAAACCCATTAAGTAAGCACATGCTTTGGATTTGTGCCATTCAATGCTTTGGCAGAATCTTTGCTACTAGGGAAGAAAATGATTGGAGGGGAAATGAAACATCAATAAAAATACATCAATGCCCCTTATTGAAAATGGATATATATAGATATGTAAGTAAACCTGTGCAGGGTCAATTGAGTAGAGCAAACCCCACATTATGTATATTTAATTGAATTGGTGCTAATACCAGTTCTTAGAGGCAGATGCGCTATCAAGCAAGACCTACAAATAAGTAAATAAAAGGTTGTATATGAAATCCTCAGGTTTTGGCTTCTCGCTCAGGCTTGTGATGCTCATTTCAATTTACCAAGTTTCCAGTTGAATTGAGCTGAGGTGTGGTTCACCGACTGTACACCACAGAGCAGGATTCTCAAAATTCTCAACGCTTTTCTATAATTAGAAGTACTTATTTTCAGTAAAAATCAACACTAGTTATCAGTGTTAAATATAGTGACCGCTTCATACAAGATTCTATTAGTGCCCAGTGCATGAACGATTATTAGCAGTGACCACCTGAGTTCATCTGCCAAAGTCACTAGCAATAATATAAGCGAATGCCTCTACATGCCATCATATACACAAAGCCGCAACAGCTATGGAAGAACATCAGTACGCCCCAAAAAAGCATATATTACCATTTAAATATAAGCCTTTAATATATTTATTCTTGTATGAAATTGGGATACTGATTGAGGGGTATGAGATTGTATACAAGCAAGAACCAGAATTCTTGTGAGAGCGAAATAGAAACAGCTATGCGCAGAGCAGTCAGGCTTAATTTAGAGGCAATGTGTAAAGAATTTAGGCAGCACGTTCAACAGTAATAAAGTGAAATAACAACACAAGAAAAGTCCTACACCAATTTAGAGAAATAGATTAGAGTTTAATAAAATATGTTATGTTATGTTATGTTAATTTCGATTTATATAGCGCCAAATCACCGACAGGTCTCTTAGCGCTTGCTTTGGGAACCCGTCCTGGCTTTCCCTGCGAGATAACCCCTACTGGGCATCCCCAAGGTGAAGACCAGGCATCCCATCACGGTGGGGCCGTAGTGGAGATTAAGCAAGCTATTGCCCAGAATTGCAGAGTGTGAACCCATGATTCGAGTAGGCAAAGAGGCGAGAATTATCGAGTCCGTGGACATTTTGAGCTCAAGACCCTGCCGCGTCAGGAATTGAACCCTGGTCCCGGGTCTGACCTCTGCATCAGGGTCTGCCTCCTCTAACCAGTGAGCCACACTTCTCCATGTGAGACTAAAATGACAAATATCCAATCAGTAGAACCAGAGATATGCAAATGTAAAGATTAAAGTGAAAATAGTGCCTAAAAGCCCAAAGTGCCAACTGTGGTTATCTGGACGTGCCGGACCGGGACAAAGTCCCAAGTTCAGAGAGACCGCGATGGAGAGCGGGTCAGAGACAGGGACCAAATTAGACTCTCTAAACAAACTACATTAAATCTTGGTTATGGAACATGGCCCAGCAGCGGTTTCGATGAAGCCGTCAACGGGCTTGCAATGTGAGGTCCTACATCGTCATTTAGAATGCCACAGATGTTATGTTAACATGTTATGTTATTAGTATTTTTAAAGCGCAAACTGCTACCCAAAGGTGTCCTGGCGCTATATACAAAACCCCCCAAAGAGACCTACATTTAAAGCCCCAGACTACAAGCCAAAAAGCCAAGTTTTTAAGGCTTTCTGGAATGCCAGTAGATCAGAACTATTTCTAAGACGGAGTGGGAGGGCATTCCATGCCTTGGCTGCACCTGCCAAAAAACTCCTCCCACCCCAGTTGGCTTTTTTAGAGATGGCAACTGTTACCAATTTTGCTCCAAGAGAGCGAAGTAGTCTATTGGGAACATACCACTAAGACTGCTGCTTCAGATGCTCTGAACCGGTACCCTGAAGAGCTTTGTAAACAGTACGGAGTAATTTGAACTGCACCTGTTTTTTAACGGGTAACCAGTGGAGTTTTCTGATATCACCGGAGACAGAGGCAAATTTAGCCGTCCCTGTGAGTAGTCTGGCGGCAGAGTTCTGTAGAAGTTGGAGCCTATGCAGTAGTCGCTCCTGAATGTTAAGGTAAAGGCTGTTACAATAGTCCAGCCTCGACATAATTAATGCAATCACTACAGTACGTTGATTTCCTTAGGTAGAAACTGTAGGATTTTCTTGCATGTTCTTGGAGCAAATGTAGTAGCCGAGACAACTGAATTAACTTGGTCCTCAAAATTGAGTTTGTCATCAATCAGCACTCCCAAGTTTTTTACTTTCCTAGTGGGGATCGGAAGCACACCCAATGAATCTGGACACCAACTTGGGGTCCAGAATTTGGGGTCATTGCCAAACAGAATAACTTCTGTCTTACCAGAATTGAGTTTTAAACAAGGTTGGGACATCCATTTGCCACTGCTTCCATGCAGTCATGAAAATCTTTTACAGTCCCCGTCTCCTGCCCTGGTAGCTGGGACACCGCAATCTAAGTGTCGTCTGCGTACGATGTCAGAGCAAATCCAAAGGATTTGATCAGGGGGGCCAGCGAGGACTCATAAACATTAAAAAGCGTGGGGCTAATAGAGGAACCCTGCGGAACTCCGCAGGGGAGTGAGAAGGGTTTAGAACAGAATGTGCCAAGTGACATTGTTTAAATTCTGTCCGAAAGGAAGGACTTCAGGAGTTCCTATGCTTTTCCTTGGACTCCACATTCCCACAACCGGTCCATTGACAAGTCATGATGGACCGTGTCAAAGGCCGCTGACAGGTCCAGCATAATCATTGCGGCTTTACCTCCCTGGTCAAGTACGGCCCTAATTTCTTCTGTGGATTTTAAAAGAATGGATCAGTACTGTGACCCTCTCTTAAACCGTATTGCGTTAGATCCAATACTTGCACTTCACGTAGATATTTGCTTAATTGTGCATTCATGCTTTTCTCTACCAGTTTGGCTGACAGAGGGATACGCGGGATGGGCCAAAAGTTATCCTTCAGGTCCAGGTTAGACTTCTTGAGTAGAGGTAATATTGAGGCGATTTTCCAGGCTTTAGGAAAATGTCCTTCCTTGAACATCGAGTTCATCATAGCGGTAAGCCTTATAACAATAGCTTCTGGGGCTAGCTTTAGTACCGCCACCGGACAAGGATCATAAGGAGAGCTTGATTTAGTTGACATCGATGATTTATGAATATCCCTGATGGCTAAAGGTGCGAACTCTTCTAAACTCGAAAGGAGACCCGACCGAGGTTTATATCTCTCCCTGACGCCCAGTGCTCCATCTGCTGTTGGACCTTTAAATGTGGTGAAAATACCCTACACTTTACTACAGAAGAATCTTGCTATTTCATCACAAAGCCCCTGATTCGGGGAAACACTAGGTGTCCCAGGGTACGCCAGGCTGGTAACTATTTTGAAGAGTTCTTTAGCCAAATTTATGGCAGAATAAATTTGGTTGGTGAAGAATCCTTTCTTGGTTGCAAAAAGTAGGTGTTTATAAGCCACCAGGTTTTGTTTATATGCCTCTTTTTCTGCGGTGTTATATCCCTTCCTCCACTTCCTCTCTAAAAATGTACACTTCAGTTTTTGATCTTTCAATTCCTGAGAGTACCAAGGGGCAGAGGGCTGAGCTCTGTTAGAGTATGAGACCTTTTTGGGTGCTAGCTTATTGCCGACTGCCTCGAGCCAGTTGGAGTATTGGGCAGTCGCCTCTTCTATGTCTACAGGCAGACAGAATAAGGAAGAGTTCAGCAGATCTTCTAACTCTTTAGCCTCAATTTTATTCAATGCTCTGGAATCCCTTTGCTTCTTGGCTAGCTTACCCATCTCATGGTGGTTAGAAATGGTTAGCTCAAAGCGTGCTGCCACATGGTCTGACCAGACCAGGGGAAGCAAGCCTGTAAAAGTAAGTTGCCGGTTGTTAGAAAAGATCCCATCCAACGTGTGCCCTGCCATATGGGTAGGCCCAACAACCTGCTGTTTAAGATCTACGCTTTTCATAAAATCCAAAAGAGTCACTGTATCTGGGTCTGCATGTGCCTCTAAGTGGAAATTAAAGTCTCCCAGTAAGGTGTAGGAACTGGCACAGAGTCCCCTTTCCAGCAGATTTCCCACCGATTTTACCAAAGGTCTCCTAAGTCCAGGTGGCCTATAAAGGAGGGTGCCTTTGAAAGTAGCCTGATGGGAGTAATATAAACAGAACTCCAATGCCTCACAATCTGAGATGGATGCTGTTTCAAAAGTCGCCTTAATGGAGGTGTGGTAAATAACCTCAAGGCCCCCACCGTTCCTAATAGGCCTATTTAAGGTATAACAAGAATAGCCTGGGGGCGTAGCCTTCATTAAATCTGGACCAGATGCCTTGAACTGTCCAAGATTCCATGATAAAAGCAGCCATTATATCTTATTCCCCAAATAATCTGGCACACTGTGCTTTACCAAAGACCTAGCGTTCAACAGAATACACTTCAGCCCCTGCACTTGTGAGGTGTCTGTCCTATTCCCTTTAGTTTGTTTTCAGGGGTTAATTAGTTGGTGAAATATGGCCGCTAGCACAGCGTTACATTTAGGACACATTGTAGAGCAGGAGGGAGACTCCTTATCAAAACTGATATTTGGACACCCGACCACTCTACCAGTGCCATTAAGACTGTGTAAATAATCACTTGTGTATTGTAATTTAATCGGCTTACCA
Organism: Lissotriton vulgaris; assembly: GCF_964263255.1. NCBI lineage: Eukaryota > Metazoa > Chordata > Amphibia > Caudata > Salamandridae > Lissotriton > Lissotriton vulgaris. Next base: position 313,535,520 of record NC_141689.1, on the reverse strand, counting down.
GCTCCAAAACATGTAGGGGTGCTGGCGCTGAGCGCTGGTCGAACGCGGACAGGCACAGAATGGCTTGGCTTTGGGGCGCCCGCACCAGCATTTGTAATTATACCATCAGGGGCGAAAACAATAGCTCGCTGACCGTACTTCCCCCAAAATGGCAGCCCCGCTTTTGCCCAGTACAGCACCCCGGTCTAGGCAGGATTCGAGCACCAGGACATACGAGTGACTTCCCAAATTAATAGTGAGTACAGATTTAAAAGATTTAAAAGCAAAATTAGCAGCTTAGATGCAAACGTAGCAGCCCTAGCAGCATTCAACAGCGAGCAGTTAAAATTCGAATATGGCTAAAAACTTGTGTGCAAAATAACAACTTTTTAAAACAATTCTAGCAGCGTTCTCACGGCTCAAGCCTCAGGAGGGTGTAGAGTTGATGAATGCTTACTATGCAAAGTCCTGCATCAGGGCTGCATAGCGGAACAATGGTTTAGAGGAGCTATAGGCTGCAATGTGCAGCACTACATTGGGGATGTATCGCATAGCGATGCTTCCAATGCTGTGCTGTGAGGAGATGCATTTTGCTGTACTTGTTTTGCCCAATAGACCACAGCTGGACTGATAGGGCACCTCCAGGCCCACTTTCATTGTACAGGACTGGGATGGCACTACTTGGGGGGGGGGGCTAAAATCAGGCATAGGCCAGGTGTTGGGTGCAAGGTGGATGTAGCCTTTTCTGCAACAGAGGCTATGACCCGGAGGCCAGCCAACTAGCCCTTGGAGCCACTTTGGTGGTCCTGGGTTCCGGATACAGGTCCAGTCCATTTCACTCATGCAGCATGGCAGCATGTGGCAGAGTAGCAGGGCAGCAGAGTAGCAGTTCTTCTTGCAGCAGAGCTGCGCAGCAGTCCTGATTCTTCCACAGGTCCTAGGGTGTGCTTAAGATTTAGTTCAAGTTAGAGAGTTCCATTCTATAACACTAATTCCTCCTTTGTCTCACTGTTTGGGAGTAATACAAAAAGACCAACGGCCAGCTACACCTAGCCATGTGACCCAGGATACAGGCTGCTGACACCAAATGGTTAGTACAAGACGATACCAACTCTCTAAAAGTGGCATTTTAGAATGGTGATTTAAAATCTGATCTTGCCATAAAAGAGAGTTTTAAAATACAATTCTTTAGATGTCACAATTGTCATTTCTACCTGCTCCCAAATGGAAGTTATCACTTTAATAAATGTAATAAGATAACCTTTAGACTAGGGGAGAATCAGGCCTTTCAGTAGTGAAAAATGAATTTGGGTTTCTCAATAAGAGGACATGTAAAAGTTAAGAGTACACGTCCAACTTTTTAAAAACACTGCTCACTGCCCTCTGGGCAGTTGAGAGCCTACCCTAGGGGTGGCTTGCGTGTATTAAAAAGGAAGCCTTAAGCCTGGTAAAATGTTTCTTTTGCCAGGTTGATATAGCACTTTTATGGGAGAGAGCACAATCACTTTAGCACTGATTAGGGCACAGTATCCTAAAAGCCAACAAAAACAGGTTATTAAAACAGGAGAGTGAAGGTAAAACGTTTGGAGTTGACCCTGCAAAATTTCCGCTCATAAGTTCTGAAAATGCACACATTTTACTTTTCAATACATGCTTTTCAATTCTGGAAAGAAACCTCATTCAACCAAACAATAGCTTTGCATTTAGTAGCTTAGGCTACACAATGCAGGACTACTTAAATGTAACTGGAAAACTACTACTAGCTCCTGAGCTACTCATAGGATGACCCTGCCTTAAAGATATAGTCCACATTGGAGGCATCGTTGTCTGAACACAGAGCAACCAAGAAATACTGTGTGAAGTTACAGCTCGTCTTTAGGTACTATCTTCTTGAAAAAGGGAGTCTTGAGCAATCTAAGAAAGTTGGGAAGTGATAATGAGACCTCTTCTCATTGGGCAATGTATTCCAATCCGTAGGCAGACATGGAATCGACAACCTTGTCTGAATGGTCATAGTAGCTCTAGCACAAAGAGTTTCACAACCAGCTTCTTCACAAAGATCTACACTAAGGGCGTCTTTGGTGGTCCGTGGACTGAGATGCCTAAGGTCTCAGTTCGAACGTCGCAAGCTCGGCTGTCCAACTGCTGTATTACGAATTGGGTGGATTGCATTTGGGAAGACCGCAGCTGAACTGCAGACACTGCCAGCACACCGCAGACCAATATGGTCGCAGTTGAGGGAAAGCAGCTGCCATAGGGCAGTACAAGGGAGTTTGAACACTGTCCATATTATGTGTTGGCTTTTCCACAAGCTGACCGCGGCGGTGGGATTGCCAGCTTCAAGTCTGCAGAAACACAGAATTAGGGTCTTGTACTCACCCCTTTTTTGTTCTTTTAGTCAGAAATCAATGTGGATTCCTTGCTCCAGGTCCCCCCTTCACAGCAGCATCTTTACCCTGTGAATTCCAACCTTGTTTGTGGCGGTGAACAGGGGAGTTATTTTTTAACGCTGTACCCATTGCCTGGACTGCCAACATATAGACATGACTCCGGCAATTGGTAGGTGGTATTTTTCCACATGTATCGTGCATATTTGTGTATCTGACACAAATTAATATTAATAGCATTTATTAAGCACATAGCTACCCGGAAGCATCCCAGCACTAGCAGCAACAGACAAAGCAGAAACTAGGTAGTTTATAGGGTGGCGTTTTGAAACAACCAGGTTTGGAGGAGCTTTTGAAAGGGAAAAAGGCGGGTCTCCAAGCGAAGATGTTGGGGAAGGGTGTTCCACAGTCTGGCCGTGTTATAGGAAAAGGTGCTACCTCCACATCTTACCCTTTTAGTTTAAGGGATTATGGCTAAATTTATATTAGCCATGCAAAGGCATTTCCTGGGATGGTAGAAAGTGATGAGAGAGCGGTTAATTAGGGCGCCTTCCCCCATAGGGTCTTATGGGCTATGCACAGAGTTTTAAATGTTATTCTTTCAAAAACTGGCAACCAGTGTGGGGTCTTCAAGACCGGCTTGGCAGACTGAGTATTAGGAATACTGAGCATCATCCGAGTAGGACAGTTCTGCATGACTTGGAGTTTTCTTATCGTTGATTTAGGGGCTCCAAGATAAAGGGAGTTACCATAGTCCAAGCAGGAAAGGACCAGGGCTTGGAACAGAATTCTCCTTGCCCTCATGGGGAGAAGAGGTAGGACTTTCCGAAGCAGTCTAAAGATGCCATACCAGGTTGCTGCCAGTTTCACTGCTTGGTGGTCGAATTTAAAGGACTTGTCCAGCCAGATGCCTAGCCACATATGCAGTTGAAATGCTCAAACTGGCATCGATATATATATGGAAAAGTAATCATCCCTGCTGCAAAATCTCCAAAGCTACACTGGGGGCACAGTGGTGAACTTGTTATATGTCAGTCGGCACTGCGGTCTCCGGGCGGCCACGATGTTTGTGTGGTTGGACCACCAAACTCGTAATGAGGATCTTAAACACTCAAAGTTGTAAGATTACCACCCACATTTTTTACATTTCTGAATGAAACCGCCAAAAAAGTGCCTGAGATCAATGGAGATATTAGGCATGACTACATGGATATTTTATCTTATCCGCACTGGATTGAACATTTTTAACAGAGTGCTGTATGAAAATCCAGTTGGTAGAAAATGTGCCACTTGTAAATGGGTGGGTCCCATGCTCACTGTGCCACTGTGCTCACTGTGCCACTGGTTTTGTGGTGTAGTGTGCAAAAGAACGATGGAATTACCCAGATCTTTTGACTGGGGGAGAATGTTTGCATTGTCAGCATTACGTCAATCATTTGTTTGCCTTAACAGTTTTTGCCCTAAGTGGGATGGGTATGCCCAGACGTGGGTCCCTTGCTCACTGTGCCCCTGGATTCAAGCTAACCTGGCTGAAGAAGGGTGACATACCCTGAAACCTGTCCCAGGATGCTTGTTTCTTGTCCAGGGAGGACCTGGCCTGGCAGTTCAGTCTGGACGGTTCCCACGGGGCACAGGGTCAAGACTGATTTACATATGGCTGGGTCAAAACTGGGAGGCGTAGTGGGAAAAAGAACAATGGATTTAACCTAGATCTTTTGACTGGGGGAGAATTTTGCATTGTCAGCATTTCGTCCCTCATTTGTTTGCTGTAACACTTTTTGCCCTAAGTGAGATGGGTATGCCCAGACATGGGTCCCTTGCTCACTGTGCCACTGGATTCAAGCTAGCCTGGTTGAAGAAGGGTGACATACCCTGACACCGGCCCCAGGATGCTTGTTTCCGTTCCAGGTAGGACCGGGCCTGGAAGTTCAGTCTGGACTGTCTCCATGGGGCACAGGGTCAAGACTGATTTGCATAAGGCTGGGTCCAAACTGGCCGACTAGTGGGCAAAAGAACATTGGATTTAACCCAGATCTTTTGACTGGGGGAGAATGTTTGCATTGTCAGCATTCCGTCCATCATTTTTTTGCTGTAACACTTTTCGCCCTAAATGGGATGGGTATGCCCAGACGTGGGTCACTTGTTCACTGTGCCACAGGATTCATGCTAGCCTGGCTAAAGAAGGGCGACATAATCTAAACCGGTCCGAGGATGCTTGTTTCTTGTCCAGGGAGGACCTTGTCTGGCAGTTCGGTCTGGACTGTTCCCATGGGGCACAGGGTCAAGACTGATTTGCACATGGCTGGGTACAAACTGGGTGGTGTAGTGGGCAAATTAACGATCGATTAAACCCAGATCTTTTGACTGGGGGAGAATGTTTGCATTGTCAGCATTCCGTCCATCATTTGTGTTTTTGTAATACTTGTAAATGTTTCCTGCCTCTAAAACAGCGATAATTTTAACGAGGTTTTTGCTAATATGCTCCTGACTTTTTAGTTCCTTTATTAGCCAAGAACCTTTGTTTTTACTAAAATTATGTATATAACAGTTATAGTAAGACATTGTGGCATGAGTTGAGGGAGGTGAATATTGACCACAAACAATGACAACAGTCCTTGCCAGTGCGAACACTTAAAGTCACTGAACTAACTTTACCTTAATACTCTGGTAGCTATGGTGCAGAGCAGAACGGTTTAACGTAGAGACAATGTGTATAGCATTAATATAGTACTCCAACAATAATAACCTCAAAACACAACACAAGAAAAATTCCAAAAGATTTAGAAACAGTAATTATAATAAATAAAATGACAACAAAATAACACAGATCTGATAAGGGAAACCAGAGTCATCATTTCTCAAAATATTTATTTGATTAGCAGCAAAAAGCGTTGAGCACAAACCGTGGTCATCTGGTTGAATTTGATCGGCACCATGTGCATGGTAACACCAACCTTGATGGAGCACTGGTCATATAAAGAAACCAGGTTAGATCCCAGTCGAAAGTTTTACCTTCTGACTTATTCTCTGAAATGGAAGTCAAATGTCTTCAGTGGGGCAAGGCATCAGTCTGTAGCGGAAGAGTGCTCCACGCCGCGACGGGGTCCCGTGAAGTAGTTGACTTTTGGCAGTAAAGTTGTAAGTGGGTGGAGTTTGAAATTCTTCCCCAGAGAAGGTCCTTCACCTGCTAAATACTACCTTCATACATAGACATTTTTGGGGTTTTGGGTTCTCCCGGCAGAACAAGCCTGCATGCTGTAGCCGATGATGACTCCTTGAGACTAAGGGCCAGATGTAGGTAGTCCTTTTCCGATCGGAATCGGCCGAAAATACCGATTTTCGGCCGTTTCCGATCGGTAAAGGGCTATTGAGATGTAGGGGCATATTTTCGGTAATTTTACCGAATCGGTATCATTACCGAATCGGTAAATTTACCGATTCGGTAATATGTACCGAATCGGTAAAATAATTACCGATTCGGTAATATTTACCGAATCGGTAAAATTACCGAAAATGCAATGTAGGTAGGCAATGTACCTCCTGCACATGGCTTACAGAATCGGTATTTTACCATGGAAAACAAATCCATGGTAAAATACCGATTCCGGTGTGCATGCACATGTGTGCATGCACACCTATGCCATGTGACAGGCAGACCTGCCCTTAGGGCAGGTATGCCTGCCACATGGCACCCACGCCTGTTTAGGGGGTGCCAGGGGGTGTCAAAGTGACACCCCCTGCACCCTTGTGAAATTCGGTATTTACCGATTCGGTAAATACCGAATCGGTAAAGCCTATTGATTCCTATGGGCTTTGAAGCCCATAGGAATCAATAGGCTTTACCGATTCGGTATTTACCGAATCGGTAAATACCGAATTTTACCGATTCGGTAAAAGGGAACATCTGGATTCCCTACATACCAACCCCTCACATTTACCGAATCTTAATTACCGAATCGGTAAAATTCGGTAATTTTCGGTAATTAAGATTCGGTAAATGTTACTTACCTACATCTGGCCCTTAATACCTTCTCAGCAAGGTCCCGTGGAATTGTATTTGTTGCCTGAGAAAAGCTCAGAACCTGAGCAATCTGAATGTTTGTCTCAGCGGCAGCGCACATTTGTCTGAATGGAAAAGCCAAAATGGCAGCAACACTTTTCAAAGTCAAGACCTATTGCCTTTGCCAATGTTTATTTCTGCCACATGTTTATATCCTGTTTAACTAAATAGAGAAATAACCATGTAGACTTGCCTTTTGAATTTTTGAAGCAATGAAACTGTATTAATATTTATTCCATTATAAAAAATGCTTGTATGTTAATTCTCATTTACATTGTAATAATGTATATTTTCTCTGAATTTCATTACAATACAGCTCCAGGGACGGATACTTCACTGATAAATAAAACATTACGTTTCCTGCTCTGATTTCCTTAAAACTCAAGTCCTGTTTTATTATGATACAAATTATTCAAAATAGCACACACGCGTTGCACAGAATATCATCATAATACATCATCATTGTATAGATTTCCACAACATGCTGAAAAGTTGTGCAGACCGCGCAGAAAAATAAACGAATAAAGAAAAATCGGCTAGTAATTGGCCATACCTCCTGTGGCTTTCATCTTGTCTGATATGGATGCTGTTTTGAGACTTGTGCCTTTATACTCAAGTAAATATCATTGTCAATGGAGTTTGTGCTGCTTTTTCTTATTCTGCTTTGTACATGAATGGCAGGGGCATTTTATATGCTGCCTTTTTTCCTGATTTTGTATTTTATTATGGTTTCTCGCCTCACTCAATGCAGTTGCGAGTTGCTCCTCTGTCTACTGAAAACCCCAATAAAGAAATACTGCAGTACATAAATAAATAGTCGCAATGCTTCTTATAATTCTTATAGACATTTCAGAATATGACAGCGAATTTGAGTTGTATCTAATAATTAAAATGTCATTAGTCCTCTTAGAGTAAGAAAAATTATTATTATACATACTGTGAACATTTCAACATTTTACAGTGATTGAACCTCCTTCAAACAACTTAATTTTCCTAAAAACAGTCATTGTGCCACAAAATCCCAGGAGAGGCTTGGATCAGCGTTACCTTAAGAAGACCCAATGCTTTCGCCATCACAGTGGCTTCTATCAATGGATACTTTTGGTTTCCATCCAAGACAAAGATTTCTGCACCATTAAGAATAATGGGCATGGTCTTTCCCAAACTAGCCCTGGTTGGTAGCAAAACAGAGAACCCCCTATATGAATTAAACTAAATAAAGGCTGCCACAGCACCATGCCCTTTAACGTTTGTCTGACGCCAGCACAGGACTATGACAATGAATTCCAGAAAATCGTTCTCAAACACTCACAACTATCCACCACCTATAATTTCTTCTAATTCAACCACCATTAAAAAAAAAAATTTCTTCTGCATTTCATGACAGTATTTTCGATAATTATTGCTACAATAGGTGGATAAAGCCTGAGTCTTCTATTGAAGTCCAATCAAGCCTTACCGGGTCATCTGTGAGTAGTAGCCACAGGTAAGGGTCCTATCGCTGGAGAAAAGGATTCCGCCTTAGTTACTCAGACTGGCAGACCTGCAAGAAATAGGGAGAACAGCAAGGGTTCGAGCAAGCTGATTCTTCAGGGCGTCATGTTCAATACTTACCCTCTACTGAATTTACCAAATTGCATCCACTTCTCAGAGTGGAAGAACTAAACAATTGGCTGTAGACGATATAGGATTCTCACTTAGACCACCGCTTTCTCCTGTTCCCCCGCTGTGGATGGCTGCCCAACAGTCCACAAAACAGCAGTACAGTCCTGCTGTATTTTCCCTACTCCTTTGAGCGCACTCCCACAGTCCATAGAAATTGTCAGTAATCTAGCCTGTTGCATAAGGGTACAATAGTTAGTAGAACCTCATTCAGCGAGTAGTAAGTGAAGCAATTTTGCTAGAATATGAGTTGCCATATCCATCAGTGAGTTGAAGCAGTACCACAACGACTTATCCCAATCAACTTTATTAAACAAAGTAGCTTCACAGTAGCTACACATATACTTCTAAGTGGATGGGAATTCACCAATGCTAACTATTCACATAAACAGTGGCAAAGCTGGGCAGCCCGCCACCTGATGGTAAGCTCATTAAAACTGCGGCTGGTCGAGATACATTTGTGGAATAATGCAGAAATATAATCTGCTACAGAAACCACTGATTTGCTATGCCAAAAATGCTTAATCAAATAGCCTGCTCAAACAAATTGTGGATATTTCATATATTTATATTTTGTTTGGCTAAAATTGGTGTTTTTTTTTTATAAAATCAAGTTATGGTAAAGTACTCTAAGAACTGCACAAATGTAACAACATATAGAAGTTCCATTCGAAAACTTTAGTTCTAGGTTATGCTTTAAAATGTAAATAGCTTAAATGAACAGAACAACCATGCAGTGCACAGGAAGTCTGCGGCAAGTCCAAGCCTTCAGCTAGGATTAGCACCCAGCCACCATGGCTGGATGTCAAAATATCGTCCTTCGTTTATATCATGGGTAAAATTTTTGGGACCAAAATACTGAGAATGTGAGAATAGATTTACTAATATTAACTCCACATCTGCGTACCTTGAGAATATATGTATTCTCAATATGTGTATATATATATATTCTCAAGGTACGTAGATGTGGAACTAACTAAAGTAAATCTATACCTAACTTTACATACTTACCTTTATGATATTTTCTTACTCGATATTTTGCCCACGATATGATGGCAGGGCGACATTTTGGAAACTTTAATCTAGTGATCTACCGTCACCAACATGTGGCACCACCACCAGCATGAGGCCTCTGGTTTATTTACAGTGGTCAAAATAGGATCTTCATCACTTTCCTCCTGGCTTGGAAGAAGGTTGAAAGGCAGACTTGATGCAATTGTTGATGCGGGATCACACAGCAAAGGAAAATAAAGACATATAAACTTTCATTAACCAGGTGAGGATTTAAATGGTGACATACAGCCTGATTCATCAAGCTGAAATCGGCTCGCAAAGGGTCAGATTCTGAGAATCTGGCCCTTTGCGAGCGCTATTTTTGCATTTGGGATTCATCATCCCAAATGCAAAAATCGGTAATTGCTAATTCGCTAAATTGCGAGGAATTACATTTAAGGAATCTCTATTTGAGATTCCTTAAATGCAATTCATCAACCATTTTTAAATTGCTAATTCGCAATTTCGGGCCGCTATTTACCGAGAGGTCAGACCTCTCTGTAAATAGCAAAAACTTAGAAAAATGCTTTTAAAAGCATTTTTCTAAGTTGCATGTTGCGCACACACATGTCCAAAGGACATGTGTGTGTGCAACACCTGTGTGAAATTTCATTTGAGGGGTGCTACAGGGTGTCCTGTGGACACCCCTGGCACCCTTCAAATCGCAATCTTATTTGCGATTAGCTAATTGCTAATCGCAATTAAGGAATACTCCCCATTCATTCCTATGGGCCTTTTGGCCCATAGGAATGAATGGCGAGTTATTCCTTATTTATTATATTTATTTTCTTTCTCGAAAACCCTACACCATACGTATGTGCCCTGATGCACACAAATTCTTCTATGCTTGTCTACACACAAGAATCTGTACTGGAAGTGTACGATGGCAGTGCAGACCCAATGCTAGACAGCACACACTGACCTCTACGAGGTTTCCCATCATGCAAGCAGCCCGTTAGAGAGCAGAGAATGACAGCCGCAGCAGCCGATTTAAGTACACCTCGGTCTGCTCTGCCAGGCGCCTTGCCTCTTTGTGAGAATGCTCAGCCCAGGGGCGATGGCTGGCTTGGCCAATGATTTGGTGCCGTCTTCACTAGCAGTAGTTCAGAGAATGACAGGATCAGGGCCGGACTGGCCGAAGCAGGCACCGGGCATTCCCCCGGTGGGTCGCCAGGGTGGGCAAAGCAGTTGCACGCGAAAAACAACCTGACCTGAGAGAGTTAATCGTTTAGTTGTTGACAAAGTAGCATAAAAGTAGGACTGGAGAAGTGCACCTGCATGTGTTTCTGATAGCTGCGAGTCAATCGTCGGTCTGAATAGACCAATAAAACGAACATAGGGCCGGTCTTGGGTCCTGCATGCATGTTTACAAAGAATACCCTTTGTGTATTCTGGGCGGATTCATCCTGTTGTCTAAATGTAAATGTATTGCGACTTATATAGCGCATGTATCACCCGAAGGCATCAAGGCGCTTGCCTTGGGAACCCGTCCTGGCTTTTTCCCTGTGAGATAACCCCTACTGGGCATCCCCAAGGTGAAAGCCAGGCATCCCGCAGCAGGTGGGCTGCCGTAGTGGAGATTAAGCAAGCTATTGCCCAGAGTTGCAGCGTGGGACCCCATGATTAGAATAGGCACCAAGGCGAGAATTATCGAGTCTGTGGATATTTTTGAGCTCAGGACCCTGCCGCGTCGGGAATTGAACCCTGGTCCCAGGCCAGACCTCTGCATCAGGGTCTGCCGCTCTAATCAGTGAGCCACACTCCTCCTCTCGACTACCTTATGTGCTGATCATTTTGAAGCGAGAATGAGCTGGAGGTAACAGTGTACAGCATTTTTGTGTTTTCCATGAGACCTGAGAATAAGAATTAGTCAGGCTGTAATCGGAGGTTCAGTCTCTTGGGGTGCGCCATCATGACTCCTGTTTAAGGAGATGTTCACTTTGTGCTTTATTTATGTATACTCGTAGTATACATATAATAAAGTACATCTATGCTTCTGAGTAGACGGCACACAGTAGAGAGTAAAGAGGACATGGACTGTGCGGTGTTCTTGTGTTGTCTGTTGAGTGTGTGTATATATCAAAGGGCATATTTACAATAAGTGGCTCATCCCTGCATATCAGCAGGGATGCACCACTTATTGTGCGCCTTGCCTCCGCCACCATGGATGCGCCGCATTTAGAATGCGGCGCACCATGGGGCAAAAATGGCACAGATGCGTCACGGATCTGTGCCGTAAAAGTGGCACATTGCTGAAGTTGCGTCGCAAGCGCGATGCAGCTCTAGCAATGCTCTGGGTGAGCCCTATCTTGTTAATGCTGCGTCAATCCTTACGCCTGCTTCAAGCAGGCGCAGCGTTTTGACGCAGCATGGGCCCCAAAGTGACTGAGTGAAATCTTGTAGATTTCGCTCAGCCACTTTTAGGAGGCGTTCCTGCGCCGGAACGCCCCCCCTGCGCAGGAACGCCTCCTTCTGGCGCAGGGCTTTACAACGTGACGCATCTCCCAGATGCGTCACGTTGTAAATACCCCGCACCATGGTGCATCTTTTGCGCCGTTGCTGCGTCACAAAAGTGACGCAACGGCGGCGGAAAAGAGGCGCAAGGAGCTTGTAAATCTGCCCCCAAACCTTTTATTTCTGCTCTTTGGTGTTTTATTTATTAAGTGAAATGACCTACTTTTGGGGTGAGTGAGTACATTTGTGCAGTTTCTAGTTTGTATGCCCCAAGGAAGTATGAGGGTTTTTATTATCTGACGTATTGAATAACGTTCTGTTTTTGAGTGTTGTGTTGTGTGAATGGACTTAGGTTGTCACTAGGTGTATGAGAGTTTGCGTAGGTTTTACAGATCTGTTGTTAAGGTGTTTTGTGCAATTGTTGGCCTCTTAAGTTGGGTCCAACTATGAGTGTGAAAGCAAACAGATGCATACCAGCTGTGCTGTCAAATCATTGTGTTCATTGAGGGTGAATGCAGTATAAATTAATGAATTCTTTATTTGTGTGTTTAATCAAAACCATTACAAAATACATATAATATATGTGCAGGACATTGTTAAAAATATTTTTTTTTATCCTTCTTTTATTAAAATAGGCAACATAGCGACGGGATTTTAAGCTAAGTGAGCCAGTAGTTCAGTGATGGCCAGACCTCCGAGACAATTACCCTGACGTTTAGGGGCCATCAGACTGTTCAATATTATAGGGGTATGGTAAACAAATTTCCCAAAGTTGGCCATATGCTTCCCAACATCCAGAGTGTCAAACTGTTGATCTACCTCCTTTGCTGTACGCGTGCCCAGTTGGAGAACAATAGGTCTTAGATGGATTCTGCGAACTAGTCGCAGAGCAGGGCAGCAAAGTAAGATGTGGGCCAGTGAATCTCTTTTGTATTTGCAGAGACGACACTCTGTATTGCCCGGCCGTGCTTTCCCAGTTGGATATAATTCTTTTAGGGACAGCGGATGTAGTCTGGCTTCGAGGATTTGATGTAAGGCTTGTCTCCCCATGGGCTGGGTGAGGTGGGGTTTGTGGCTAAGCAGTATGTGCGGGAGACTTTGGGTCTCATGAAAGTCTCTGGCTGCCAAGGATTCCATGTCCAGACTGCGAGAGCGTAATTGTAATTGCTTTTTTATTGTTGTTTTGATGGTGGCGTAATCGATTGTGCTAGGGTCCCAATTCTCTGTGACAAGTTGAAGAAGATCTTTGGCTTGGTGCATGCAGTAGCGTTCAGATAGGTAAGGAGTCAACAGGTGTGCTGTAAGAATGCTCTAGGCATTGTGGGTAAACGCCATGGGGGCCAGGCCGGCTGTCGTATTGGCACCCTGTATGACCTCCTTCTCCATGGATTCCTTTACTACCACCCTCCAACAGTGACCCTCATTTCTCTGTAGCCCCTCTCTCACATGTATTTGATTCGTTTTTTAGCACTATCAATGCCAGTGTAGGTTGTCAGAACACTTTACATCAGACACAAATTATACAGAGACAATAACTCCTATGTGTGTAAATCAGTCTGTAGGTAATGTTACTTAAGACAATGAGGATTGCAAGGTGTAGGACTCACGTCATTTAAACTAATAGGCACTATATTTTACGAGGGTTTGGTCTGGTGAAGCACAAACTCAGGATTTAAAATGTACCATAGGGGTTGGTATAGGCTATACTAATAGGAAAGTATTTCTTCCCAAACAAACCCTTTCTTATCAAAATTAGGATAATTATAGGCTATGTATTTCTATGCAAACAAATGCTTTTAATCAACATTAGACTAATGAAAGACTGGGGAAAAATAAAACAATGTTCTAACCTATACCATCCAGTTTGCCTGCAGCTCTTTGATGACAGTTCATAGGTCACTATGCTGTATTAGGATTAGGGGTGGGCGGTGAACCCCGCTTCGCCGGTGGAGTTCACAGAGTTTTGCCCAGTGCGCGCAGAGCGCTGTGTTTTAAAAACTCTACGAAGAGGTGCGGAGCAGAGTTTTTCCTCTTATGTGGCTCGCCAGCGTTAAGTTTGTGAGCGAGGAAAATCATACACTAAACCACTTCCTGGTGAAATTCTTCTACGAGGGCGGACATGGTAGGTCGCTATCACTCACATTGAGTAACCTGACACTTGCGTTGAGGAAGCTGCCGCTCAAGTAGAACATCTACTCAAGCGGCAGAAAGAAGCCGGGTCCTATTGCGCTGTGCGTGGTGCAGTTCACGCTGATTTCTCAGCATTAGACAAACTTAAAATCAGGCAAGCAGTGTGACTTACCGCACTCTGCAGCTTGAGGAACCCCACGGAGCATGAAAGAGCTTTTTGGCACTTTGCGGAGTTCTGCGTAGCAGAATTCCCCGAACTCTGCCCAGACCTAATTAGGATTGTAACTTATGAAGTGCAAGTAACAAAAGAATATCTGTTACAAAGCAGTAACTCACTGAGCTTTCCATATAAAATACAGGTGCATATGTTTAAGGACTTAACGCCACCGTAGCGTAAATATTTTGACATTACGGCAGCTTTTTTTTATCGCTGTATTTACAAGTTGATGCTAACCGCAGTTAGCAGCAGTTTTCCAGGGTAAACGTGAATTTTTAGGTTTGCCACTTCTGTTAGCAGAACTTAATGAAAATGAGATGCAAGGTAGGCGTTCCCGTGCAAAAACTGTCACTAACCCCACTTTGCGATATTGACAAGGAATCCCTTGTATGGTGCAAAACCCAAAAAACTGCCTCTAACTCCAGTTAAAGGCAGTTTTTTAAGACCAGAAAATAGCTGGTCTTAAAAATGTTGCAAACACTTAGGGCCTCTTTTTAAATGGTTTTCGTGCTGGACAGCACTGCAAGGAATGTTGCTGCACTGCCCTGCGACAAAACTACAGGGCTGGAATGCGCACCATCAATAAGATAAGGCACAATCTTGGGCCTCATTCGTGAAAAGTGTTGCATCGCTGCAACAAAACAGCATTGTAACACCTCACGACACCCTTCTTGCGACACCATGGATGCGCTGAATTAACTGTACGGTGCTCCTTGTTGCAAATAATGACAGGTACATCTGGAATCCTGACACATCTGTCGCGCTAAAGTCACGCTTTGCTGCATTTGTGTCCCAAGCATGACACAACTCCAGCAATGCATGGGGCCAGCCTATCCCTGCGGCACTGCATCACCCTTACGCCTGCCATGAGGAGGGGGGTGGGGTTCTGATGCAGTGGCATCCTACAATTGTTGCAGTGAAATCTGATGGATTTCAGTGCACCACTCCTATGAGGCTTTGTTGCGTGGGAACACCCACACTGCATAACTCATACCTGATGCAGGTCTAATCTGGCACAGGGCTTCACAAGGTCATGCATATGCCTAGATGCGACACTTTGCAAATACGGCGCAATGTGATGCAGGAATCACACTGCAAGTACGTCAAGAAAATGATGCACCGGCGGGGTGAAACTGTCAGAAGGGGCTCATGAATAAGCCACCCTGTCTTTTTCCCCTACGTTGGCACAGAATGGCTGCAAGACAGGCACCCTTGTGCCATGGTCCAAGGGTGACAGTGTTGCGGAGTTGATTGATGTTGTGGCTCCATCATTTTCTCAAGATGTCTGCAGGTGGGGCTGGACTAGTGGAGGGTGGGAGTGAACCATTTGGCCTTCTTGGAGTGTTGTTTGGCTGGTCTTTTCTTGAGTGGTGCCAGGTTGTCGGCACTGATTGAGATCCATCGGTGGAGGTTGCGTGCTGCGGTGTTGGCGTCTGTAAGCATTGGTGGAGTGGTGATGCTGAGGGAGTTAATGGGAAGTTCTTCGGTGGCCTTGATCCAGTGGCGATGTGGGCAATGATGGCAATGGTGTACAGTTAGCATGTTGAAGGCATTGATGTAAACAATGATGGTCAGTACAGGAAAGTCCAGTGGTGTGGCTGTAGTTGAAGTTCCCACTGGTGGAGAAGACAGGCTCAAGCTTGTGTCAGGCTATGTGGGTTGGTGCAGTAACTAGCTGCTTGAGTCGGATGTTGGTGAGGTTCCCCAGGAGTGTTCTGGTCACTGGGGTTGTCCAGGTGGAACTTGAGGTCTCCGAGTAGGACGTATTTGGTGGATGGGAGAGCCTGGGGTGCGATGAGGTCTACAATGGCATCAGTAAATGGGGGTTCATGGCCTGTAGTGGAGAGTGCCACAGAGGGTGGTGTTGAGGTTGGTCCAGATCTGGAAGTGGAGGTGTTCCATGGTCTCTGTCGGGTCATTACAGTGCATGGTCAGTCGGGCGTACTTTTTCAGACAATGGCAATGCCTCCTCCTGGCTTCTCGTGGTGGTCAGTGCGGGTGAATTTGTAGCTCTTGTGGTTGGTGATGGCAAAGTCTGGTCCGAGCAGAGGTTGGTCCAGATTTCCGTTAAGAAGGCGAGATCTGAAGAGGTGGCATCGAGGAGGTCCCAGATTTCTGTTGCATGTTTATGGAGGGACTGCATGTTGAGGTAATGCAGTTAAGCTGGTGGGCTGCACTGTTGGTCGGCAGAGCAGCAGGAGGCGCTGGTGTGCTGAGGGTGCGTTTGCAGTTTCGGCAGGCGCAGGGTGCAAGATAATTCTACAGTGTTGCTAGATGGCAAGAGGTGTGGCGCCCAGGGTTGATGGCGAAGAGTGTGCTGGCGTCGTAGTGATGGAGTGTCTGAGAGAAAGGGTCCTCATTGCTGGGCATGGTCAGGGGCAGATGGACGCAGACATGCTTGCCCTTGGCGCACCAGTGGTACTCCCGCTGCGCATGGCCACACAGTAGCCGCTATTATGTAGTGCTGCGGGGGGGGACTGGACAGCTGGGAGGCGGGAAATGCAGGAAAGGTCACTGAAGGGGGCAGGGATGTGGGATGGGGAGCAGGGGTTGTAAATATAGTTTTTAAAAATTCTTACGTAGAGGCTGGGTCCCACATCTTTTGTGCTCCTGCTCTCCTGAGTTTGCTTCAAGGAACAGGCAGCAGGCAGCCAGGCTCCCTCCCCTAAGCCAATCACAATGCTGCAATGCAGCATTGTGGTTGTTCTTGAACGCCGTGACAAGGCGTCCAGCCATGGGCTGGAAAGGTGGGCATTTTCTTCATGCAGGCTGTAATGCAGCTTGCATTGCAAACAGGGATGTGCACATGACTGCTTTGAGTGGCCTGAGAGGGCTGACTATACAGTCATTGAGCACTTCAATCAATCAATCAATCAGGATATTGTAAGCGTGCTACTCACCCACAAGGGTCTCAAGATGCTTGAGTGGGCATACCACTCCGCCCCTGCCCTGCTCCGTGAGTTGCACAGCGTCACCCAGCCTCCCGCCTGCAAAGAAAACATATATTCATAAAAACATATAAAGTCAACAGCATCCACTTCAGATACAAGAACAATATTTTAATCTATTGTCTCAGGGTCAAACAAAAATACATATTTCAGTTTATAATTCAATACAAAATATTGGTTGCCCCGAATAGAGCGTGCAGCATAGCAAAAGGGTGCAATAAGATGTGTGAAGTGATTAGAAAGAAAAAGAAATTCAAAGAAGTGACATAAAATTCAAATTGATTTGTATAGAGCAGTAGCGAATCCACATTCAACTGTTCTGCGTAACCTGGCGACTCAATTAGTACAAAGAACTCTCTCATAGGTAATTCAAGACAAATTATATGTCATCAATATCTGCACATAATTATAGAGAGAAAGGTGATCCAGGTTTTTTATATAGAGCGTCAGATATTGATGACATATAATTTGTCTTGAATTACCTATGAGAGAGTTCTTTATACTAATTGTCACTTCTTTGAATTTCTTTTTCTTTCTAATCACTTCACACACCTTATAAACTGAAATATGTATTTTTGTTTGACCCTGAGACAATAGATTAAAATATTGTTCTTGTATCTGAAGTGGATGCTGTTGCCTTTATATGTTTTTATGAAAATATGTATATATTTGACGGAGCTGATTAATGTGTATATGCTCAAAATTTACATAACTAAGGATTGATTACTGATTGATTCAGTTTACCTAACTATAGAGGTCTTGGACCACTGTTGTTTAATACCGATTGATACCCAGGTCCAGCACCTTATGGGTTGCCCCATTACTTTAATGGCTGCAAAGGAAACATAGCATGAGTACATCAGAAAGTTATCATCATGTTATGTTTCCTCTTCTTGCACTGCTTGCAAAGCAGTGGGGCGACGCTCTTAACGGCATAGCGGATGAGCTGCCACAAGGGGTGCGTCATCCACAGGTGCAAGGCTTGGGCTTAACACGACCCCTGGGCCTCCTCCTCTATGCAAACCACCTTCTCCTCACCTGGAGATTGACACCGTGGCGCAATCCGCTGCACTCTAGACAAATCCTTGAATCAGCCAGAAGGAATCTCCCAGGCTGGATTTCAGAAGCCGGGGTACAGCAGTCGCCGCCAAGTCTGCCTGAGGAACCTCCCGATGCCGATGATGGAACAGGTCCCCCTTAGGCCTGAAGTTGCAGCTCTCCCGCCACACAAGTTCAGTGCAGCTCAGGGGCCTCACCCTCCACCGCATCAGGCCCACCATTGGTAATCTCCTCCATATACTCCAGTGTAGTGGTGGCACACGGTATGCGATGCACACCTCCCTACGTTGGTGCGCAGGAGTGCCTCTACCGTTCACAACTCCAAGGGGCACCAGGTGGTCTTCTCATACAGGTCAGCAACGTGTCTCCATGCACCTGGCAGACTTCACCACCAGGTAAGGGTGATTGCTGATGCTTCAGTGTCTACGGCCGAGCAACTCCACGACACCTCCACATCACACTCAAGGTCCCGGACACAAGCCCAGTGAGGCCTCCAGGCCCCATGGACTGTCCGCTCTATCAAGGTTTTGGATGCTATGCTGGTGCAAGGAGTGCACAGTGATAAGTGATGCATCACTAGTTTTGCCCAGCAATGCACCTCTTTTCAATTTTGTAGCCCTGAATGTCCTCTTCCCCTGGGACTCTGGCTGGTCATCCTGGCTATTTGGGGAGCATAGGGGAGCTTGTCGATCTGTGCTTCACTTGGCCCTGGCTGCTCTATTTAGAATTCCATTGGTTTTGTTTCCTAATTATCATTGGAGGTGGATTTATTGGCTATTTTTGCCTCTAGAGGCAAAAAAAGTCTAGTTGGGTTGACTAGCGTGAGTTTTTTTGGCACTAATGAGCCTTTCGTCAGTTTACGCCAGCTAATGTCAGAATTTGTATCGCCTTCACTCTGGTGTTAGCTACTGTTTTCACTGTGACTACCTGAAACTATCGCCATGTAGCGACTTATTTTAAATAGGCTGCATTAATTGAACTGCTGCTAACTAGCGTTTGCGTTAGTTAGCAGCATTTCTTCTACATATATCCCAGTTTTGTGATCTTCATAGTCCCTGTCGCTTGCATCTCTTCCCCTGAGTGAGATGAAATTCCAGACGACAAGTAAAAAAAAAAAATTCCATTAACATTGGACTAACTTTATGAGGCAGAACAAACCTGAGGCAATGTACAAGTTTAGTTAAAACACATACCATCTTAAAACTCATATGACAGGCAGAACATACTATTGAAATTGAACTAGTCTAATAAAAGAAACACCACAAACAACCATGGAAAAAAAATCTATGACATCCACAATAAAACCAATTCAAGATGTAACTGGGATTAAAATCACATTTCTCCTCTCGATAGTGATAGGTTAAGATGTTCTCACATAGGCAACCCTAGCTCTCTAATTTTTAAAGAGTAATATATTCAACAACATATTTTGAAAAGCAGATGTACAACTGCAATTGCATGCAGATACAAAAGTCAAAAAATGTGAAAATGCGTCTAAAATGCGGCATATTGGTTTCCATGGTTTTTATTAAAAATGGATGCAGTTGCTAATTCTAACATTTTTAAAAACACACGCAACAAAGTGGGTAATATTTTAACAGAGTGATGGCAGAGTTCTGCCCATTGTTTTTGTGCAGACATGACCCGCTATCTTCCCGGTTTTTATTGCTGCTGCCAACATGCCTGCTTGTCTGTTCCTATCACTTGTTCTTTACAATAAGGTGACCACAGTGGCGTAGCAAGGGGGGCGGCTTGCCTCAGGTGGCACGAGTTTTGGGGGTGGCGGCCGCCGTGGCCGCCAAATGCAGGGACCCCCTCGGGTGGCAAGAGGTGTAGCTACACCACTTGGTGAACAACTGACATGGAGGCAAATTCTGGACAGGACTGTAAACAATTCAGGACAAAGGGTCAACATGCTGGACACAAATTCAGGACAAAGGCTCAAAATTCAGGACCAAAACTCAGGACAAGAGTCCAATTTTACAGACACATCCAAGGAGATGCCATACCGCACTATTTTATCAGTGCATTCATTTACTATTTGCTACATAGCACTACATATTCACTATGGTCTTTATGTGATTGCCTCTAGGTATGCTGCATTTAGGTGGCACATTAGTAGTAGAAAACTTTATTGGGTAGCCAAGTACCATCAAAGTATACATAAGCAAAACAATACAATAAAAACATCAAAATGCATTCCAAAAAATCGCACGACACAAGATCATTAAAAACCAATACTATTTGAGGGTCCTTTGCTATGATCATTACTTGCGTGCAAAACAAGAGCAAAGGTCTGATGAGGCTATGTGCAAACCAAGCATATATGTTTTATATAAAATAGACATTCCTAAAATTAAGTAGTAGATAAAAAAATTTGACCTCGTTGCTTCAGTCTGTAATCTACAACGTTTATGCCAGACTGCCTGTATAAATGTGCTCATGGCAATAACAATTGTAGAGGTAGTATCACTCTTTAAAATTCTAAAAGCCACTAAATGTTTAGTCATCTTCAGATTACGACATATAGGAATAATCCATTACTGGCATGGGCCAAGATAGCTAGGACCAAAGAAGAGTATGTGTATCTCATACTTATTTTCTAATTCACACGCCGGACAAGTAGTGGAAACAGGGTGCTTGTGCCATTTAAGGACGGCAGAGGTAAAGTCCCAAGTCAAGAGCGAATATAAAGGCTTTTAGCTAAAGGGGAAGAGACAAAGTCAAAAAATTCCTTAAAATGGGGGAGCGGTTTAATATCTAAAAATCTATTTGTCAATGTGCCAATTAGCTGGTTATTTGTATAGCTATCTCGGATATAAATCCAGTAGGTAGATTTGAAGATATTGAGATCAGCTTTGCAATTTTTTTTCCGGGTTATCAGACCCAGCTTGCTTAACCAGTCAGAAACAAATTTGACCTAGGGTATTGACTTAACACCTCTACCAGAAAACAGGTCAGCGAGGCAGTCTCTACATTTTCTTAGCTCAGGAGTGGCCCATAATCTAACCCAATAAATAAGTGGTCTAAGAGCAACCAGATCTGCAATTCTTTTTAATCCGAGATCAAAGAATAAGGGGTCGGCGGTATGCTACCGGGAACAGTAACAAACCATTTGAAAAATCTATTTTCTGCAACAGAGAGTCGAGGGGCATCAGTACAGCCCCAAGTCTCCGCTCCATACAGAGTTACCCCTTTCTCCTTACCACAATATACTTCCAGGGCCGGTGAGACTGCACGAGAGCTTGTTTGCCTGTGCAACCTATTAATGGCATTTGCTCTGTGCTCGACTAGTAGCATGCTTTTGCTTAGCTGATCTTTCCACTTCAGGTTCTCCATTACCTTTGCTCCTAGGTAATCAAGGCTCTTCATCCTCTCTAATGTTTCGCCACTAGTCCGTACTAATTTTTGACCACTCCCTTCCCAAACACCATGTATTTGGTCTTGTTGACATTGAGCTCCTCCAAACCCCTTGACACAGAAATCTGTACATTTATCAACAAGGAGTTTGAGTCCCATTGGAAATGAGAAGGGAGTCATATACAAATAAGAGAATCAGTACCTTGTTGCAGTTCTGGGAAGGGGAATCATTTCTGAAATTCTTCAAAATATTGGCCTCTTCATTTATTTAGAGGCTGAAGAGTGTGGGAGCAAGGACACACCCTTGTTGTTGATAGGGATGTGTTTGGTTAGTTCTCCCCCGTGCCCACACCGTACCTGAGCAAAGTGGTTAATATATACCTGGGACATAAGATCAAATTCCCTGGATCCCCCATCATATTTAGGACATGCCACAGGTTAGTAGGTGGAATAAGATAAAAAGTGGCCCTTTGAGATCAACAAACGCCACATAAAGTTTCTGCTGTCACAATGAAATATATTTCTAATAGTGTGGCAAATCTAAAAATGTTATCTATTGTGCAAAAATCTTCTGAGCATTATCAATTAGGCTAATTGGCCTATAATTTGAGGGAACACATGCATCAGCCTTCTTGTATATTGTGACAATCTCAGCCCGTCTCCGAGAATCAGATACCTTACCCCTCATGCTATAGTATTAGAAAGCATGTTAAAATAGAATGTCCAAATCTGGGGATCCAATTTGCATTACACTCCTGTTACTTTATCCAGTCCTGTCGAATTGGCAGTTTCTAGCGAGGTGATGGCACTGGCATTGTCCTCTAAGCTAAAGGTAATTGCTGAGTCATAGGATTCTAAGGTGTCATGGCAAGATGGGGTTACTGCAAGGCCCTGAAGTTAAATCTACCGTTGCCTCATAGAGTTCAGAGGAATGGCGCTTTGTGCTATCAGTTCTAGTTTGGGTCACTGTGCTCCAGAAGAGGCTAATAGCATTTGTTTTAACTGGAAGCAGAATGTCCTCCCAAATTCTATGATCCCAACTCTTTTTTGCAAGTTTTAACGAGGCTTTACAAGTGTGCCTGGCTTGGGCTAGTAGAGCCCTATTGCCTCCTAAAACAGCAGATCATTTGGCTTGCTTGCACGTAAGATCATACCAATTGATATATTTTCCCAGACCTTCCTTCTTATAGGCCATATCTTTATAGAATACCTCTTTGAAGAGCAGATTATGTATATTCAGAATTGGAATTTCTAGTTCAATCGCCCCTTCACAGTTTGTAAAGAACTCGACATAAAGCCCATATATATGAGACAACAGCATTGGGTTCGGCACAATTTTGGGCCAGGAGACAAAACGTCGAAAATTAGATATTTCAGGCTCTACTGTATAACATGTATTAGATTCCCTAGCTAGTGGAGCTCCAACTAGTGATACTACCAGAGAATCATGGTCACTGTCGGATACCCTATCCACTTTCATATCGGCCACAAATGGCCATAATCTCACATGTACAATAACAAAATCATTGACACTTGTATAATTGCCTCTTCTAAAGGTTGCTGCTTGATCAGGGTCAGAAGTACCATTACGTGCCCT
Organism: Lissotriton vulgaris; assembly: GCF_964263255.1. NCBI lineage: Eukaryota > Metazoa > Chordata > Amphibia > Caudata > Salamandridae > Lissotriton > Lissotriton vulgaris. The sequence goes on along the minus strand of NC_141689.1, from coordinate 313,512,614 downwards.
CAGCCCTCTGCCAACTGTTAAGGAGCCTAATTTGCATCCAGTGGCCATAAAGTTGACTCTGGGTTTCCCAGTTAGTGCCCTGATACCCGATTGGTCAGTGTCCTCCTTTATAACCTCTCTAATATAAGAAGATGGTTCGTAAAATGTATTAAAATCTCCAGCCAGTATTATTTTGGGGTTCGGGTGCAAAGAGCCTAAGATTTCTTCAAGAATAGATAAAGTAGGGGATTCAATACAAGCCACAGTCGATCTTGAGTAATTATTTAAAATAAAAAAAAACAGTCCTGAGGGAAGCAAGGCAGTGATCCCCTTTACGTCTAGACAATTTAATTGTAATAAGGTGCATGAATACATTATTCTTAATTAGAATCAAGAGACCTTCAATTGCCCTCCCAAAGTGCGTGGGGGTTTTCTACAATATAAGTCATGAACCCCTAAACAAAAACGTTTTCAATGGCCCAGTTCTCTTGGAAAATGCAGCCATCATTCTCACCAATATACAATAATCCAATCCAATCCAAAAATTCTTTATTTCGGCCATTTGAGACCATAAAAGATTCAATAAAAACACTAAAACATTTAAAAGACATCCACATACAATAAAAACATGACATGGTACATTTCATGGATAGTTCATTTCTTGACAAATCTGGACATGAGTAGCAATTTCATTACAATTCATATCAGTATTCAGTCTTTTGATATTTTTCCCCTTATCTGCCACATGGCCATTATAAACTTGGCAACTGCAAAGACTATGTGGGGCAGGGTACTTGTCTTCAGTATTCTAAATGAGTGTAAATAATTTCTTATGCCCAACTTCCTACACAGAGGCACTAGCCAGTATTTCCTCGGTCTAGTGTAGGCTGGACAAAAGAACAAGACGTGAATTTCTTCCTCATCGTACTTATTGCACCCAGGACAGATTTTTTCATCCCGCGTTGTCCATTTGCAAGTGAAAGTTTTCAGGGGCAGGGTGCCTAGCCTCCATTGAATGAACAGTTCCCTTGCTAAAATAGGAAATATGATGTCCATAAAACCTTCAAAATGGTAAGAATTTTTGGAATCGAGGAATTGTTCAGTCAGGGTGCCGCTTTTGGATGCACACACAAGAGAGACTAGACTTTTCTCCTTGAATATCTCAACCAGCCTTTTGCGAGAGACCCTTTGACAGCCTCTTTCATGAACCTCCCATAACTCAGGGAGATCCAGACGATGTAATTCTCCCTTGATAAAGGCCAACCACGGGATTCTGTCACGCTGGTTAAGTTTCATAACATGCTTAAGGTCTTCCCTGTAATGTGCAAGTTCGCCAGTGGACCAGAGCCTGTGCCAGAACCGCAGCAGTTTTAGTTCCAATTCGTCCCCTATTGAGGGGAGCCCCAGATCTAGTCTTAGTGGTAGCAAGGGTGTGCCTTGGGGAAGAAGGAGAAGACGTCTGAGGAAGTTATTTTCTACTCGGACTAGTTCTGTCCCAGCTTTGTGACCCCACAACTCACTACCATCGGATGCGGCCGCTTTAACCTGGGTTTTATACATCTCCACAGCTGGACTAATGGGTTTAAAGGTTGATGTATTTGCGACCTTCAGGATTGCGCACGACAATTGGGACAGTTTTAACTGGGATCTGGCTATCTGAGGACCCCATGATAAGTTCTCGTGTAGAGTTACCCCCAGATACTGGAACGTGTTTACCCTTTCCAGCCTTGCAGAACCCCGTGTTGGAGTAGGCCAAGTTGTAGAGGAGGGATTAAATATCATGAATTTGTTTTTTTCTGTATTGATCTCCAGACCATGTTGCCTGCAGAAAACGCCAAACCCATCTAATATCCGTTGGATCCCCATCGGAGATTTGGAAAGCAGGAGGGTATCGTCGGCAAACTTGATAGCCGGTACCCTCCTGCCTGCCAACAGGGGTGCGTCATTGTCCCTAACATTGTCAAGATGGAATATGACACTGTTAACAAAGAGGCAAAACAGGGTCGGCGCAAGAACGCAACCCTGTCTTACCCCTCTGAGAACTGGAAACCTAGAGGACAGCGCTCCATCCCTCCCACACCTAACCTGATCAAAATTGCCTCATGAAGCCTAATTATAGCATGCAGTAGTTGAGAAGGAACACCCAGATCTTTTAGGACCTCCCATAGTTTCTAACGGGGAACCAAGTCGAATGCGGACCTTAGGTCCATGAACACCATGTACAGACTCCCCCCCTTGATCCTCACTGTTTTCCAGTAGAGGAGAACGAGGCAGAAAATCTGATCCATGGTGGACGTGTTTTTCCTGAAGCCTGCCTGGAGGGGACTAAGAATTGCGTTATCCTCCATCCAGTCTAGAAGGTGGTCCAGGAGAAGGCGAGAAAATAGTTTTTGGGGTACATCTATGAGGCTGATCGGCCTGTAGTTGGCTGGGAGCAGAGGAGAGCCCTTTTTGAAAATTGGTACTATCACTGCCCCCAGCCAAGTGCAGGGGATCTCCATGCCTCCCAGGATGGAATTAAAAAGGATTAGGAGGTACGGGCCCCAGATCTCTGGATGGTATCTAAACAGATCTCCGGGCAATCTGTCGAGTCCCGGGGCCTTCCCCAACGCCAATCTCTCTATGGCACTAACTACCTCACCCAATGTAAGTTCTAGTCCATCTGCGGGGTCCGATATGACATCAAGGGCCGCCTCATTTGCAAATTCAGGAGTATCTTGGTACAATTTGCTAAAATGGGATTCCCAGACCGAAGCAGCGATGTTTGGCTCCACTGCTGTTTTTGGTTCTCCTGAGCCAGTGTTGACCAGAGACCAGAATTTTCTAGAGTCCCTCGTTTCTAGTGCTAGGGAAAAGTCCTGCCATCTATTCCAGTCCCATTCTGTCTTTGCTTGTGCCAGGGCTTCCCTGTATTTGTGCCTAAGTTCAGCAACCTTGTCCTTATTAGTGCCTGATTTTATTGTGGAGATCAGCTCGGTCTTGATCTTTTTACAAGTGGAGTTATACCAGGCTGAGGTTTGAGTCTTTTTCTTCCTTGGCACCGCCACTGGGTTAAAAACCTCTCCTAGAATTCCCACTAAATCTGTGTGGATTCGGGCTATTTTCTCATTAAAATCTGTGGCTCTGGGCTGGCTGATCAGTCCGTCTATTTCGTCTAGCTTAGGGAGTGCTAATTCATAGATTTTAATTATACTCTCTTTTGAATTTACTAGTTTCCCCCATCTTACCCTGCGTCTGTTGGTACTAAGAACCAAATTCCCTAGATCTTCACTGGGGTTAATGGATGGTGGCCCTACAGCAGGGACGGGGTAAGCCATATCTAGACAGAGGGCATTATGGTCACTGTCTATTCTTTCTACTATCCTAAAATCCTGGACCTTTGACCACAAGCCTGTATCTACAAAAATGTAGTCCAGGCGTGATTTGTGGTTCTTCCTATTAAAAGTGCACGTTGAAGGAGTATCAGATGGGGTGCGCCCGTTACAGGCCCTAAGGGCAAAGTTCAAGGTCAAGGACATGATCTGCACTGCTAAAGGGGACCATGATTTAGGATGAGGGGATTGGCATGGGGGAATCCCCCAATAATCGTCGTCAGCAGTTAGGGCACCCTTCTTCAGACCTTCAAGGGGTTCGAAGTGACACTTAAAATCTCCTCCCATCAATAGCAGTCAGGGTCATCCAATTTAGATGGAATTCCTGCCAGGTTCCAAGATATTAGGCTGATGGCGGCTTGGTGAGGGTGACCACAGAATCAGCTGCAGATCGGAGACATGGGCTGGCAGCTACAGGTGCGATAGTTGAGCCATTAACCATTCTTCCTTTGTCAGAGCTGTGACTGTCGGAGGTTTTGTTAGGCCTACTCAAACATTTACCTTTGGAATCACACAACTTCTATTCACCTCCATCCCAGAGTTTCTACTCCCAGCATTAAGGGGATCAATGACATCACCAATAGGGTCAACTATTATGCTTTCTGGTACTGCGCTAGGAAGTATACAGGTAGTCAGTATAAGCTTTGTACTCAGTCAATCCATTGCATTCAAATTTGAAACAAGTGCTGTGGGGCTAGCCTGCACAGTTAAATTGAAACAATGCACATTAAAACCTTCGGAAATTCTGTTGGTCGGAGGAGATCATTTTAACCTGATTCCCAGCGCATTATTTCCCAAAAGATGGCAAGTGCGAAGTTCAAAGTTGATAGCATTCTCGACCAGCTGGTTGGTATATAGGGTAACCTGCGAGGTGATATATAGGGTTTCCGGCGAGGTTATGTAATCAAAGAATGGAGCATCAGAGGGACACTGTCGAGCACTCAAAATGTCATATCTGATCACAGAGAGGCAATTGTGTTTTGTTCTCAGCCAAAAGATTACTTTGATTATTACTGCATAAGTGTCTCATAGGCTCCCGGCTCTAATTTAGGCTCTCGAGTCATATCAATTAAGTTGTTAAAATCTCCGTTTAGTCTTCCTTGATCATAGGCAGGTGGATTTTTCAAGGAGTGTTCCTGCTGAAAGTAAGAGGTAGCTCCATTTGAGATACCAGGACAGAAAGGGAAAATTGCATTGGTGCCGTTCGCTGCTTCCTTATCCGACTCAGCATAAGATGATATTGTAGCAATTCTATTATATACAACTTGATTTGGGATCCATGTAGGTCGTACAGAATAATTTGCAAGGGGCCCCTTGAAAATAGAGTTGTTTCCGGTACCTTTTTAACCGTTTAGCCAGAGCCAGCGCCTGAGGTTGCAGCGCGACTTGAAATCTGCCCTGTTCCTTTTGGGTCCACTGCTGCATTAAGAGAATTTCGAACTGCCTAAGGATTCGAGAACAATCCGACCGGGCCTGCCAGTCATCCTTGGTTGCAGCAGCAGGGATAACTTTTTTGTTGTAGCAAGGAAACTTGATCCGATGAGGAGACAATCAGACTGCTAAGGTAGTCCAGTTTAAATTTAGTGTTAGTAAAGTCACTGTCTCATTGGACACCCCTGTATTTTGATGTAACCTGTTATTAATTTGATCTACACAGTTTTTCCCCGATAGTACCTGCAAAGCATGTGTCCCTCCAGTACCCTCAGGGTATTGTAGAAGGGGGCAAATTGATTGCGGCAAGGAACATTAGAAGCAATAATAATTTCAGGTAATTACAGGCATGGAACTCGGGTAGATGTTTCCATAGATGCTGATTGCTTAGGCTGAGACAAAATGGCGACTTGGGAGCAGATTTACAAGCCCCTTGAGCCTCTTTTATTTTACGCCGCCGTTGCATCAGAAGGAGGCGTTCCATCGCAGGGGGGGGTGTTCCGGCGCAGGAACGTCTCCCAAAAGTGGCTGAGTGAAATCTACAAGATTTCACTCAGTCACTTTTGGGCCCATGCTGAGTCAAACCCCTGCGCCTGCTTGAAGCAGCTGTAAGGATTGACGCAGCATTGTTGAGATGGAGCCCCCGCAGAGCATTGCTGGAGCTGCATCGTACTTGCGACGCAACGCCAGCAATGCGCCGCTTTAACGGGACTGATGCGTCACGCATCTGTGCCATTGTTGCCTCAAGGTGCACCACATTATAAATGCGGCGCATCCAGGGTGGTGGAGCTGCGGCGCACAATAACTGGCACATCCCTGCTAATACGCAGGGATGCGCCAGTTATTGTAAATCTGCCCCTATATCCTCTGTGGGCTCCGCAGATTCAGAAATCTTGCACTGATAATCTAGAGCTGCGGACTTGTTAGTCGTACAGTAGCCAGATTCAGCAATTTTTTGCTTTTAGCATTTTTGAACGTATCCGGAACCTTTGAGGCATTGCCCTTCCCTTTTTTGCAATTGGTTGGTTTTAATAGGGGCTGTACTTCTTCAATTAATAAATCAATGTCAGCCAATGTGTCAGTATGTGAGTGCAAGTCAACTACTTGCTTTTTATGGCCTGGTTTCCGTTTTTCAGCCCAAGGCAGATTGCCAGCTGCCTGCTTGCCTTTTGCCCATAATGTGAGTAAGTAGTCGCCTGCGCACAACACAGCCCAGAAACAGGGATAAAAAAGATTTGCAACTCACTCAGGCTCGGAGAATATAAAACAGACTCCGACTGGCTTCTTCAGGATCTTTCTGGAGGCAAACAGCTCCTGTCGCAGCCCCTAGTCAGCACACTGCTACACCTTCACAGCACAGTTAGAATGGAATAAGATCCTCAGTAGAATTTACCAGGCTCCGCCTCATCAAGGTCAGTGACAGGCAAGGATGGACCGGCCATTGGCTCAGGCACGGCCCGGCAGCGGGAGCTCCTGATTCCCTTAATGCGCCACCCGGGCGCCAATGCAAGTGGAGAGAGGAAGTGGAGAAGCCTGGGGCCGAAGTCCGTGCCCTTGCTCAGATCAAAGCGAGACCCGCATAGCAGGAGCTCGCGATTCCCTTTATACTGCTCCTAGCACAGATCAAAGTGAGTCCCCAGCAGCGGGAGCTCACAATTTCCCTTATGCACCCCTGGGCATCGATGCAAGGGAAGAGAGGAAGTGGAGGAGGCTGGGGGCTGAAGTTCGTGCCCTGGCTCAGATCAAATCGAGTCCTTGTTCAATAGTAAAAATTAATGCCCTTGAGCATGGTGTCAAGTAAATCACCCCTATCCAAATTTACCTACACTGTCTTGGGGAGAAAGCAACAGTAACGTTTGATTATATTTCTAAACATTTTAAAACCTATGGCCAACATTTTGGGAAACATTAAGGTCAGTGACCATCTGGTAGTTTAGACCAGTTGAATCTGCCTCACCACAACCTCCAGTCAGCGTTAAATCTAAAAAAACTTAATGCGGCAGAGCAGATGATGTGGGCAACAGGCTCACAACTAATGTCATGATGTGAGGTACCCACAACTTGTCTGTAGTCTCACCGCATCAGATGTGCATCTGGGATTCTACATTTAGCTCAGAACTGGGAGCCCATAATACGAGACTAATTGAACTAAAGAGCAACATGAAATCGAAATTAGATGTGAGATCAACAGCAGCTGAATTAAAGGATTCTTGCTAAGAACTGGAGGCATAAGGACAAGAAGGACAAGGTGGAACAATTAATAAATTCAGCTAGGAGGGGCCTGACATGAGTATCTGAAAGTATTGAGTCCCTGGGAATTTGTCTTAGCAGAGACAAGAGAAACAGAAGAGGCACTTTCAAGTGGTTGAACAAAGAGCACCTGCTGTTGCATAGAGCTAATGACTGTGCTTATGAAGGGTTAGCAGGGGCCAGACCCCTTGGAAAGCTGTGCTGGGCAATTGTCCACTTTGTCCATGTCTTAAAATGTTTCTGCAGTCGAGTCAAGGCCGAACTAGTGATGTTGCTCATTCTTAAGAGCAAAGTACATGCAGACTCTGCACACTATTTGGTATGTAAATTGCGCAAGCCAAATTTAAGAACATGATAAAGATTTTATACTGCAAGAAGCGTGTCTTTAACAAATGGTAGTGTTTTCCCCTTTCTATGCAATAGTACCCCAGATTGAACAGGTAATCAGTTACCTTTCAACACTTATCCCAGTTTGCTTTTTGATATTCTCTTCCACTTTCAGAAATGAGCCTCTTGGCACTAGTGAAGATGGTGGTGCTATCTCAGTTAAATGTATTATTCTGAAAACCTCCATCTGCTAATCCCTCATTCCTTCATCGGACAGCTCAACACGTCCCATGTCTGATTTGGGGACCAGGGAGCTGCCAGGTAGCTCTTACTACTCTAAAGCTACCTGTGACTGCTGGTGGATTAGCCCTTCAAGACTTAGAAAGCTGTGATTTAGCTGCACAGCTCCTTTGGTGGATCACAGACTGACTGGCCATCCACTTCATAAGACAGGGTTTATCTGTAAAGACTTTAATGCCACCCAGGGTTATCCCGCACAGCTTTGGCTTACCTTACTAGAACCCATGAACTCACTAATTCAAGAGACTCTATGATCCTCCAATACCTCTGCTAGGCCTCCCCACTCACACAGGATGGCTTTGCTAAGGACAACTCCATCAGTGGCATGCTTCAGGCTTCTCAAAATTGTGGTATTTGTTTGTTGACAGTGAGCTACTCGATTTCCAAACCCTTATGATAGACTAGAATCTTAACCCAGGTCACTTTGTTTCTTACGAACACCTTAAACAATCATTAAATGCCCTGTTTCATGTCCGCCCCCTAACCCACCCCAACATTAAGTGTACATAGGAGTTGGCGATAAACTGATAAGATGGATGTACAGAGCTTTCATTCAAAATGGGAACCACTTCAGGTCTTCTCTCCTTACTAACTGGGAGACTGGCATGGCCACACCTCTGCATGATATGAACTGGGCTAAAAAACTTGAAGTATCCCCACAAAGTATCCCACAGCTCCCCTGTTAAGTACATTCCATCTAATATTCTGAACTGAGCCTAACTGACACCTGTCTGAATTAAAAAACACCAGGGAGTCGCAGCTGCAGGTTCTCGCTCCATGCAATTTGATGCCAATGTAGTTCCTAATCTTTGGTCTTGCCCCACTCTCCTTTCATACTAGCAGAGTGTTCTGTAGGTGCTGTCAACCACAATGGGCCGTGTACTAACAAATTCCCCAGAGGGAGTTGAGGAGATGTACTACATTTGGAACTTTGTAAGGCTTGATGATGTAATAAGGAATGGGAAGCCGTTGGAGTTGTGGGGAAAGTTGAGAGAAAGGGCTGAGCTGGAGGTTACTGGATGTTATACAGTACTTTTAAATAGGGGTGGGCAGAATTTGTGTAGTCGCACTACGCAAAGCTCCGCGAAACAGTAAAAAATGTCTACGAGTACGCAAAAGTTCCGCAAACATGTGGAAGTGCTTGTTCCGCCCGTTTGCAATTCTTTTTTCCTGTTCGCGAATGCTGTTTGCATGCTCGGAGAGAAATATCTCGTGAACATGCATTTTGAAAGCGAGAACAAGCAAAGAATTCCGCGAATCCGTGGATTGCAGAATTTTGGGCAATTCCTCATCCTCATTTTCCGCGGAACGGAAATGGCCCAAATTCCGCAAAATTCCGCGAGCGGAACAGAATTTACCACCCAGGCCTACTTGTTAATAAAAAAGATTGAAAAGAAATCCACCCTACGCATACTTATTACAGATTTTGGCTATTCTGTGGAGGGGGCAGACGATAAGAAGTAATCTCCACCCCTGGAAAAGTGCTGTTGTACCGGTTACAGTGCTAAATGAACAGCCCAGCCTTGATCTGTAAGTTTACATTCGTTTGTGGACTGAATGAGGTGATGAGCAACCTTAATCCCTCAACAGCATGAGGATTATTGCTTTAAAGTGCAAATATTGGCATGAAGAGTAGTAACCTTATACTTGTGAAATTCATAAAGACGGTTGGATTTACATAAAGGGATCCCTGACGGAGTAATGCAGCTGCCGGGATTTTTTTTTAATTTGGAAGTCGCACAAGTGAAGCGTAAATGAGAACAGCACACTCGGAGGTCCCACTGCGATTATTTCCCCAAGCCCTGAACGGTTCTCTCGCGCCTTCATCGTGTGGCAGCTGAAGCCTCAAGGGCATTCCCTTACCTCTTGTGAGTAGAAGTGTGCATTCCGCACGATTATTGAAGCCACGAGACGCACTGAACGGTCCTCTCATTGCGCGGCAGCTGAAGCCTCAAAGGCATTCCCTTTACTTCGAGCAGTACAGCTGTGCAGGCCGTTCTTCTCCTCACGCGGCTGTCCAAGTATGTTTGTTGAGAGCAAAGCAACGAAGATTTGAGGCCATATACTTAACTTCACCAAACGGAACAGAGCTACTCCTGCTTGTAGCTGCATGAAAAGAAAAAAGGTAAAAAATCTCGTAAAAGTGAACATCGGGTACCACAATGAACATTTGGAATTGAAGCTGCATAGAAAGGAAAGGAAAAAACTGTGGATGAGAGCATCGGGTAGCACATTAACTATTTTGAACTACTTTTTGAGGTGTCATTATTTTAATTTTTTATTTCAATTTGATATGTTAAGGTAGCTTGTTTTATTAGTATAACGTGTTAGTTTGTTATTTCATTCTCTTGCAGACATAGCAGAGAAAAGTATGGCTGCACCACCCAGATTTGAGTTGTACATGGGGAACCTGTTCCTGGAAAAAGTAGAAGAATATGTTTTTTACTCATATGTTGGCTATAGGTGGGGACAAAAATGGTCCGTTAAGGAGATAATCATTGCTCAAGAAGTAAAGGTGAAGAAACGTGTTAAAGGTGTGAAAACTAGTACAAGTAAATTTAAAGAGAGAAGAAGGATATTATGTTACAGGTGTGGGTGTCTGGGTCACATCACTACCAGTTTTGCTTGTGAGGCAAGGAATGTAGTGTGCAGGTCGTGTGGAAGGAAGGCATTTGGGAAAGGTTTGTAGATCTAGAGGGAGGACACGAGATTCCAGTGTGAAATTAGTAGAGAGTTTGAATGAGATCCAAGAGGAATTTATAGTGACCATAAATGAAGTGGGCATTTCAGTTCAGCAGGAAGCTCACTGGGATCAGAGTAATAGGAGGAAACGGGAGAGTGTGGATACGGTGGAAAAGCCCAACTGTGACATTATTTCAGGAATGGCACAGGTTAAAATGTTGGTTGACTCAGGAACTTTGTTTACTTTGGTGTCTCAAGAAACTTATGAGAGTGTTCTTAACAAGGAGATTAATGAAGTGCAGCAGGCAGATGTGAAGGCTGTGGTATATGGTTGGAAGAAGATTAACATAATTGGGAAGAGGTGGTTGGATATTTTCTTTTTAAAAAGAAGTGTGCATGGTAGGGTTTATGTGACTGTGGAAGGATCTAATCTTTTGAGGTGGCGACGTCGGAAAGATTTGAAAATTGTCTTAGATCCTAATGTGAAGGAAACTGTCAAGGAAAATCTGGAGAAGGGTGTGGTGACAAGGCATGGTGTGGATGATGTTGATACGGAGTGCAGGGAGAGATTAATGCCAAATTTCCGCATGTGTTTACAGATGAGTTGGGTATATTGAAGAAGTTCACTCATCTCATAATTTTAAAGAAAAATGCTGTTCCAGTGGTCCATAAGGTCAGGCAGGCATATACCTTTTATGATGTGAGAGCCACTTTAGCAGGGATTAGACAAGCTACTGAAAGTAGAAATCATTGAGCCAATTGAGTCTTCAGAATGGCTTGCCCTCATTGTAGTCGTCCCTAAGGAAGGTAACAAGATTCGTCTGTGTATCGACCTGAGAGATTTGAACAAAAATATATGGGTGGATCATCAGCCGTTGCCTAACGTTGCAGAGATGTTGAGTGTGACGGGTGGAGAAGTGTTGTTCAGTGTTTTAGATATGTCAGCAGCATATCACAGAGTGAATTTTCTTCCAGAGTCTAGCCGTTTAACATCTTTTGTCACTCCTTTGGGTGCTTTCCGATACTGCCGGATTCCCTTTGGCTTGGCTTCAGCCTCTGCAGTGATTTAGAGGATCATGCACAACATCTCCAGGGAATGCACAGAGTACTCTCTTTCCGATATAACATCATGATTGTGGAAAGTCAAAGGAGGAACACAATGAGGTGTTGAATGAGGTTTTGCGCAGATTTGGTGACCATGGCTTAGCTATAAAAACCGAGAAATGTCAGTTGAAAAGGGAGCAGGTAGAATATTATGGACATGAGATTTTTGCAAATGGAATAAGACCTATGAAGAGCATTGGAATACAGTTTAAGATGCACCCCATCCATGCGATAAAGAACAATTAAAATCGTTTCTTGGACTTGTAGAGTACTGCTCCAAGTGTGTCTCCACTTTTGTGGAGTTGGTGGAACATCATGATTGTGGAAAGTCAAAGGAGGGACACAATGAGGTGTTGAATGAGGTTTTGCGTAGATTTGGTGACCATGGCTTAGCTATAAAAACGGAGAAATGTCAGTTGAAAAGGGAGCAGGTAGAATATTATGGACATGAGATTTTTGCAAATGGAATAAGACCTATAAAGAGCATTGGAATGCAGTTTAAGATGCACCCCATCCATGCGATAAGGAACAATTAAAATCGTTCCTTGGACTTGTAGAGTACTGCTCCAAGTTTGTCTCCACTTTTGTGGAGTTGGTGGAACCTATCAGAAGATTGTTAAAGAAGGGTGTGTTCTTTGAGTGGGGTGCACAGTGTAAAGCCGCATTAGGGACCATAATAACAACGGATGCAAGTAATGTGGGCCTTGATGCGGTGTTGTCCCAAAGAGTGGATGAAGAGGAAAGGATTATTGGATTTGCGTCACGAAGATTGCAAGGGGCAGAACAACTTGTACTCTGCCATTAGGTTTTATCTGTGGGGTTTACCTTTTGTGCTTAAGACAGATCACAAACCATTGTTGCATATTTTTAAAGGTGGAAGAGGTCTTGCTGGTAGTGTCACACCTCATATCTCTAGGTGGTTGATGTCAGTGATGGATTTGAATTTGGTGGTTACATTTGCGAAAGGGATTGTTTTGTTGCATATGCCTGTGGAGGAGGATGATCAGGTGGCAGTCATTGAGGGGGGACTTGTTTGAAACAAGAGGATTGGGAGGATGCATTGCTTAGAGATGAGGAATACAAAGAGTTGAGGAAACTCATAATTAATGGTTGGCAGTGCTCTAGTGTATTGAGCAAAGGATTGGAACAATATGTAAAGGTGAAGGGTGAATTGAGTATTCAGGCAGATAAGACTTTGTGGTGCAGCCAGATTGTCCCACCTAAGTTGTTGCGAAAAAGATTGGTGAAAATTGTCAAATTTGGACATTTGGGCAGGAGCATGACGAAGAGGAGATTGAGGGAATTCTTTTGGTGGCCGGTAATGGACAAAGAGATTGAAACTGTAGTCAGTGAGTGTTATGCCTTTGGTAACAGTGACGAGTGCAAGGTTGTCAGGCAACCACCTCTTGGGTGCATGAAGGCACCAAGTCGGCCATGGGAGAAGCTGGCTATGTATTTTTTGGGTCCTATCGTGAAGTTCTGTTTGAGGAATAGTTTCCTAAAAGTTCTGGTGGATTACCATCGTAAATAGTTTGTGGTTAGATCCATGGAGCATATTACTACCACAATGGTGATTGAGTTTTTGAAGGAAGTGTTGTTGAAAGAAGGGATTCCGAAGGTGTTAATTACGGACAATAGAGTGCAATTGCTTTCAAGTGTCATGGAGGAATGTTTGGCAGATTATGGTATTAGACATGAAAGGATAGCATTGTTCAGATCGCAGGCAAATGGAGTAGTAGAGAAAGTCAATCACATCATAATGGATAGTATTCAGTTGCCCTTGGAGAATGGTCTGGTGTGGAAAGAGAAGTTAAACAAAATGATGTGGACTCACAGGGTAACGCCTCATTTCGTAACTGGAGTGTCTCCTCTTGTTGCTTTTAAGGAGAGAGAGCCAGCTATGAAGTAATCTCCCATATGGTTACAAAAGAAAGATCAGATTTGGGTGGACAATGAGTGCATGGCAAAGAGGGTGATGGAATCTCAGTGCCAAAATAAGCTGAATTTTGACATGAGGAAGGGCGTGAAAACTGTGGAAATTGCTTTTGAAAATGTGTTGGTCGTAAAGAGAGTGGGTCATGTAAGGAAGGGGTAAAGTAGGTTTTTCCAGGTGAATAAAGTGATTGTTGTGAAAGTATCTGTCATTAAACTGGAAGATGGAAGAGAGTGGAGTATGGGGAATTTGTGTAAGGTGAAAAATCCTGACATGGGCAAAGGAACTGTGTCGCCAGGTTCTTATAGTCATTGAATTTTATAAATATTATAACTGTATGTGTATGTTCACATTCTTATATTTGTTCTATAGCACAAGTGTATAAAAAGTATTTATTTGGAGTGTTAGTTTGAATAATGGCCTGTGATATTGTTTATGGAAAGGGGAAAGCTATTTGGAGATGTACTTCATTGGAACTTTATAAGGCTTGATGATGTAATAAGGAATGGGAAGCCTTGGAGGTTCTGGAGAAAGGCATTTGAGAAAAAGGGCTGGAGGTTACTGGATTTTATGGAGTACTTGTGAATAAAGAAAACTGAAAAGAAAACCACTGTACGCATGGTTACTTCAGACATCCTATTGTGCTTATTCCCCTGCCTTAAATTTGGGAAACCCTCGATTAACTTCCTCGACCTGGCTCTTTTGCTAGCAAAACACAATATTTCAGTGCTCTGGAAGGATTCACTTCCCCTAGTTATCAAAAGTGGAACAAAGGTCTTGCTTTCTTGGTTTTGAGCACCCCGTTATACAGGGGGGAATGAGCCGTTCTGATAAAATATTTTTCTACTAAGGCGTGGAACATTTTGGTGGAAGGCTTTAGAGACTACTCTCCCCCCATCATTCACCACGGACACATGCAATTTTGGTTGGCAAATAGCAGTTGTTCTTGCCACATCTAGGCAACTACTTAAGGAAGTGGTTTAAAGGCGCTTATCTCGAAGACTCTGTCATGATTTCCCCTCTAGAATACTGTCTTCTAAGCATCACTGGGTTCATTGCTCTGCTTCCTTACGCTAATAGTTAAAGCAGCGGGAACATGGCAGGTGGGTGGGGATGGACAGTTTATTATGGGTCAGTTTGTTACAAAGAAAAATGTAAAAAGTGTGTACTACCTCTTCATAAATAGTCCAGCACTGTTCTGTGAACATATAATGGAATCTATTGCAACATGCCTGGCTACTTTCATTCTATGTAATCTCTTTTGGCATACAGCAATAACATCTTTTAAAAAAATCATATAGTAATGTTTCAGTTTAGTGAATTAGATCACAATTTTTTAAAAAAAATTGTAAATGTTTTTTATTGATTTAGACAAAGTAACATCTGCATGACGATATAAACCAACATTGACATTACAAAATGACAATAATTTGAATCGCGTAGGCGGGATGCCAGGGAAAACTCGATTAGTAAGCAAGAACATTTACCTTGTTAGCCGTGACGCTGCACCTTACTGCAGCTTAGTACATTTACAATTAGTTGAACAGGTAAGGAGAGTCAAAGGGAAATCTGCCATTGTTACACAGAGCAATTTCTCCATTAAATCGTATATGAGTAACAGAGAAAAATAACCTGAACAAGAGGAACAAAAAGAAAAAGAAAAATCGATCTCTATGTGTAGATGCAGGCCTAAGTGTGCCTGTTGGTATGGTGTATCAGCGGGTAACATACATGTAGCTGATTGGGTGTGGTGGTCTGTTAGTGGTGAATGTGCCAAGGGGGGGGTTGAAAAACGGAGGGAGAACTAGGCAAAGTACAAGTAGAAGGGTACAGAGGGCCAGGACTCTCAATACCTAGGGCGTGTATACGTATGGGTCGTGTGGGTCCCGTGAACCTAAAGAAAACAAGGGTCCTATTCTGGCGAACAGGTCTAAGAGGTAGGGCGTGTTGTGGAGAGTTTGGCCTCAATCACTGTCAGGTAATCCTGTCACTGAGTAGGATTTAGTCGCAGGGTGCTGACGCTCGCTCTGCGGTCGCCAGTTGGTTCATGTGTTCAGACACTAGTGCCCTGCGGAGATCGAGCATCCACGATTATGTCTTGGGACCCAGTGGCGCCTTCCATGTCATGGCTAATGTACGTTTGGCTTGGCCCAGGGCAAGGTCTAAAAATGCGTTCAGGTCTTTACAAGATGGCTGCGTTTCGTAATTCCCATAAGGAAATTAATAGGATCCGCCTCCACCTGGGTGTCCCCCTCCTCCGTGAGTGTAGTGGCTATATAAGTCCAAAATTTTGGGATACTGGTATAGGTCCATACCATGTTTGTGCATGTGGCTCCCGGGTCCCGACACCTGGGGCATATGTCGACGGTAGCAGGATACATATGTCCCAACCTATGGGGTGTGAGATTAGTATGGTGAAAGTAATTAAATTGGGTGTACCTCAGCCTGGCGTTGGTTAAAATCTTTTTTGGGTGATTAAGGCATTGCAGCCATTGCTGATCAGAGAGGGTGGTGGACAGCTCGGCTCCCAGTACTCGGAGTGTCGACAGTGCAGCTGGATTGTCTAGTCTAAAAGAGGTGTAGATGGCTGTTACGGCATGTCTACCCCAACCGTGCATGAGCAACGTTTGCAGCAGGTGTGACTTGGAATGTTTTGCCTGGTTGTTATCCCACGCTCGCAAGGTGTGGCGTCCTAGCACGGCGTGTAGCAAGAAGGAGCCCTGCGGTACCTCATAGTTTGTAATTGCGATACTACATACATGTCTCCCAATGTAGCTAACCCTTTCTCCTTCCAGGACCCCAATTCCGGGCATCAATGACAGATGAACATACCTGGAAGTATTCTAGGGGCAGGCCAGGGGTATATGCCGTGGTCCAGTCCTTGGGCATCATGTATCTGGATCAGCTTCATCTAGCCACTACAAATAAGACGTTACCTTGGCGTTTCTGGGTCAGAGGAGTTGTACCTGACTTCCATTCCAATATTACCGGGGGATCTCAAGACAGGGCCACCGTGGCCAGCTCAGTGAGGTTGCTCTTAGCTAGCCACAGCACTGGCCACTGCAGTTGTGTGGCAGCATAAGTGAATTAGATCACAACATTGCAATGGCATTTATCTGAAATGGGACTTTCTAAACATGAACTTTAAAGCATTCATTGACACTCCCGCTTGATGACACCAAAAGTGAACAAGGTGAACCAATTATCTAGTGTCCCTTACATCATGGCCAATGTTATTGTTCTGGATGGTAGAACAATCCAGGCTAATACAACATACACATTTTGTACACAGGCCATCTTAAACTGAATTTCTTGAATGTGTTCTCAAATGTCACTATTAAGTACATTAGAAACTAGAAGTAAATTAATGTGGCTTAGATCACACAACTTAGACATGCAGCAAATATGGGATGTGAACCAAAGCTTCCAGATAATACATAGTGCACTTAAGGCCCTGATTTTATATATTGATTTTCTGAGTCTCTGTCAAAACGAGAAGATAGTGTTTTGTACAACTCTGTAATATGAGTAGAATATTGTGTTAAATAAAGACAAAGCACAGGTTAATCTGGCACAATTCTTTTTTTAAAAAAAAATGTCCACAATAATAGTAAGGGAAGGCGGTACACCATATGATAATATCACTGACTTTTTAGACATTATAGAGCTATTCTAGAGGAGGGCGAGCCACTGAAACATTGAGCCAGACGTGAGCCTGAATCCTGGTTCCGGCTCAGCTCAAAGTCCTGTTGGAACCTCAAGCCCATACCAAGCCGAGCATTTTATGTGGCTTCTTCCTGACTCCTTCCCTCTACCCAGGTTTTGTTGTCAGGGCTGCTGATTTTGGAACTTGGGAACCAGTTTCGAGTCTCAAAATTGTCTCAATATCTTTTGATTCTGAGCAAACCACTTAATCTGCCCAAGCCTATCTTCAATTAATGTGACCTTATGTAATGTAAGTAGTGCTCATGTAAAGAGTTCTAATACATTTGGGTCGAGGTCATGTTATATAAAAATGCAGAAAAATGCACAAAGAATTAAAACCAAAGCTTTAACATAAGGAAGACAAATACCCATTTCCTGGATGAGCTTTTCAAAGTTTGGGATAAACTGTGGCTTCCCTACTTAAATTGTGTGATCCTTTTCAAATATTTTACCAAAATGTTTTCAATTATTGCTCATGAAAGCACTTTCAAATATGTGAGTTTTCCATACCAGTTGTTAAAGAAATACACTTCTCTTTATTTTATCCTATTATACATGATGTTTGTTATATGATATACAAAGCAAAAATATCAGGGCTTGGCTTGTGCACAGGCTCTACGATCCGAGTCAAAACCTTGGCTGGGCTCACCTTGTTAATTTGTTGACTAGCCCACCCCAAAAGTTTTGAATGCAGCGGTTGAAGTGCATTAAAAAAAGTCTGTATACTGTCATTGGGACAAGGTTAGTGTGCGTGAAGGTGAAATCAAAGGCGTTGCTAAAAACTGCAAAATCATATGCAACTATTTTGATGATCTCACATCATCAGATAACTGCATATAAAATAGTGCACACCTTAACTGAAAAAAAACAAAAATTAAAATAATCAGTGAAAAATGCACTATTGGATTTTATGAACCCTGAACTGTTTAATGCGGACACTTGAGATGTATACCTGCGCAACCAGAGATCCACAGAATTGAATCATGTTTGGTGCAGCAGAAAAAGTGACTTGCGTGTTTTAGTGCTAGGAAATCCTCGAAAGCACTGTGAATGTTTAAATCAATGTTTTGAATGTGCACTACACACAGTATAATATAGGCTGCCATTAATTGCACATATAAATTTAGGTTAGAGATAAAAAGTGCTTCTAAATTCTAGATTTCGGTGATATCCAGATTATATCTAGTGCAAACATTTTTTATAACTGTGCATTAAAAGCACATTCTCCGGAGCTCAGTTTAGCACACCCTTGCTGGACCACTCAAAAATAAATTATCCTATTATCAGGAAGCTGCAAGTGACTCCATCAATTCACTGCTATACCGGCTCCAGAGCACCCTTTACATTTGACTGGCTCGGATTCTCATCTAGATTTTTACCTGATCAATTCTCTAGAATCCCAGGACAGGTCGACTAGACCTTTTTGTCTGCTAAGAAGTTTAGAGGGAAGGTTCCTAAACTCATAATTAGACAGTTTTGCAAATCGACAATCAAATTCAATTTAAAGAACCACTGACTACGGAATGAAGTTAAGAATTTATTACAAAGCCAAAAATAATTGGACATACAAGCACCTCAGCAAGAGGTGCAAGAAATAGACTGGCACTAATACAAACAAAATCCTACGAAGGAGTCTCAGACGACTCGGAAAAAAAAGCAAAGTCAATTCTAGGAAAATCAGGCATCCAATCACCGTGCCCTATTTGAAGTCTGGACTGCATTTACAAAAGGAAAGAAATGGTTAATCTGTCCCTACACTAACTCTAAAGTGACATCCCTACTTAAAAATACCCTTTAGGCAAGAATAAAGGTGTCAGCCGTGAAGACTCCCTAAGAAGTGCATTCACGTTTCTCAAATAAGTAGTCTAAACTACTGAGCTCATTCTAAGATGCTCCATCCTACATCCCACTCTGCCCTAAATTCCCTCAACGCTATCTAAGCTGCTTACATCCTGCTCTAGCAACCTCCTGACAAGATCTGCTCTCCACCCTCGGGTCTTTCCCTAATACAAAACTCCCAAAATCATAGATTCGCCAAAGGCACGCCCCTCTGGGCAGGTGTTGGTCTTCGATTTTTCCAGCATGGCATCCTTTCATCCAGCGTCCGTTGAGGTGTCCTTGGATTCCAGGCACCTTCTCGCCAAATGTTGCAGATGAACATTCCTCTGGCACCTACTCTTCCTCATTCCTACCGGCCTAACTTCCAAACAATGGATCTTTCTACCTAACAAGCTCTGTGGCCTTGCACCTGTAACTGAAATACATGAGAAGCAACCTTGTGCACATCCAAAGTTACAGTTCAATATTTGCTGAGAACAGCACCCTTCCCAGCAAGCAGCTATTTCACAAGAATAATCCAATGCTAACTGAAGAAATTACAGTTAGGCCTCTACTAGTTTTTCTTCATGTCCCAGGCCTTTACGCGTTTAAATGCATATCTAAATGGTTCTGCATTATAAGCAGTGCACTCTATTCCATTGTAAAGACAACATTACATTTCATCTCTAAACGTAAGTTCTTTTCTACATTAAAACATCACTTTCTATCTCCTACACGTGCAACTCTTAATAGGGCACGTTTATTAATTCTACAACAGACACGTTTAGTAGCATTTCTACATCATATAAAGCATTACACTCCTGTTAAGGCTCTACATTAATCTGCAACATTATGAATACATCGATTACACATTGTACTAATTCCCAACCTACTGTTATATCTCTAAAAACACACGTTAGTATACCCTCTAAATATGTGGGTGTTGCCTACTGGAGATATGGTGCATCCCTACAATTTTCCAAATGAAATGGCGCTCACTCACATTTGCTGATTGCACAGATTGGCAATTCTTTTGGGAAGAAAACACTTTGGCATGAAGGCTTCTTTCTTTTTAGCTATCTGCCCCTCCCCCTGGAATGCATCACAGGAGACCCACTCTCTTCCACTTCAGATGGGGAATCACAATTGTGCAAATTAACTTTTGTCCTTTGGCTGATAGCTAAAATTGTGGACAAAGGCCCTCCGTTAAAGATATCTATCATGGACAACTGAACTTAGGGCTAATTTACAGACAGTCCGTGATAATTAGAGACGGTGGTCACTCTCCTCTACAACGGCAGCTTTCTGCAATGTCTATGGTAAAGATATGCTGCACTTTTATGTGGTTATATCGGCGGTACACCAGAAAGGGACCATCATGCAAAAGCAGTGCTGATATGCTTGGCATCATAGAAGGAAAGATATAGGTTAAAACCAGGGGAAGCAGCTGAAATATTATTAGACATGAGAGCACATGCAGTGAGGCAGGTGAAAGTGGAAAACCAAGCAGAAGTTAGATGTCATGATACCAGTGACCCAGACAGGACGAGCAAAACACTGCTGTGCCGTACATGCGAACCACTTGCACCCCCTTGCAAATAACTACACCAACAACTAGGGCTTTTGGAGTCAGAATTAAAAACAAGAATAAAAGCAAGCTACAGAGTGGGAGTAGGCGATAAATAGTACCTCAATCCCATTGAGAGCAGCGGACAGGCACACAAGTAAGGTGAATTAATCTGTACTTGGTTTCAGCTCCACAGAAGTGACCAGAAATTATGTTTCCTCTGCACTGGCCAATTAACGAGGCTGTAACAAAGACTGATGGGAAGCCAAAAAATGGTAAACAACAGGAAGGCTCAAAGCCATTTTTTGAATACAGCAGTGTCTCACATGCGAGATGCATGCACTAGCGCATGCACTCACAAGCTAGACCCTAAAAATGTAAACTGTCAGTGGGAATTATTTGGTGTTGATTCAAGAGAGGTAGTAGAAAAAAAAAGGATCCTGGAAAAAGGGGAGGTTTTAAAATGACTTTTGGAAGTCCAACTCTTTACCCTCTGGAAAGAAAGAGATTGGTACAAAAGAGAAAATGGGAAAAAGAGACTTTGTGGTTTGGGGGGGACAATAAAGTGGCACAGCAAATTTCCGTTAAAGATTGACAATTACTCGGTTGATTTCTAAAACCTGGTGAAGGCATCTCAAAGCGAAATATTTGTGGGAACTGGTTTTACGAAAGCAGATCGCCAGATCTGGTCTCAGTATGCTTTTTTTCATCTAGTTCACAAATAACTAGCTGATTAGCCAGCTTTCAAGAGCCAGTTATATTGGTGGTCACTTATGAGTCTTGTGTGCACCTGGCACCTGCAATTTTTGTCCATTACACTCAGAGTTTGCTATTCCTCCCTACATATTCGGAACAACACACTTCAAGGCACTATCTTATTTCCACATATGCACATGCTTGAAACTGTAGTTGCCATGCTGCTTTGCTTTGAATTGTCCTAGAGGGTTGAATCCTCAGGGGCAATGAACTCTATCAATTATGTATGGCTAGTGTTAGGCATATACTTTGAGCATGGCAAACTCAGCATGATTCTAGTGTTTGCAATTTAGGTATTTCTCATCTTTAACGCAGTGGTGGTCACTAGCATTGCTAAGTGGTGGGGTGGGGGAAAGGGGAACACACAAAAAAAAAGTAAACATAAAGAAAAACTTCACTTACCTGCTCCAAAATCCACCTTCTTCCCGACCCTTGCGTCTGTGTCAGGAGCCTGCTGCACACTACGCGGGCTCCCAGCTCCTAATCTCAGCGCTGCTCACATGTTGGAAATGATATTCCCAGCATGTCAGCATGTACAACACGGCTAGGTGGAGAAAAAGTAAGTACACATGACGGTTTGGCCGGCCCTATGGAACCGGCCAAACCATTATATGCACTTGGCAGTACCCACCGTTGCCCCCTCCATCCTGGTGCTGGAGCTGCAGCATCAGTATGGGATGACACGCCCCTCCCTCAGCTCATAGCCTGCAGGGCTAAAAATAAAATTATAATAAAAATGTTTTATTTTGATTTTAGTTTTGCCCTTTGACTCTGCTGGTTTCAGCAGGGAATGCAACACTCCGCGGCCGCAATGGAGCAGCTGCCGCTGTTTTAACGGCTGGTGGCTGTTGTAGGTTTTAGGAAAGGATTGACAATGTTTTTTTCTGTGGGGTGGAATGGCTTCTCTGCCTTATGTATCAATTACACTTGACTTTCGAAGAGTAAATCATTCTTACCTCTACACAAAATGCTTCATGGATCAAGTCTACCAGTTCGCAAATTTTATTCTTAGAAAATCATGTATAAGTCACACCTAAGTGGACATAACCTGTCGCAGAAAAGAATATGTGCATTGTGCAGCCTCATCAATTATGCATGAACATATTGATACTATATAGTGTGTAGTCCCTTAAACCAATAGAACATGTTTCTGTTGTAATGTACTTTATGTGCTTAGGCAGTGAAGTTAATCAGAGGTGAGGTGAGGAGAAAGAGTAATCTCATGGTGAGTGTGCAGCCTTTTTTTAAAATTGTTGACGAGTTGTCTGTGATAGATGATATTCTGAAATGAAAGGTTTGTGCCACCTTCTTTCCCTCGCACACGTCTGATAAACTTAGCGCATGAGGGACACATAGGACAGACTTTGACAATCAAAAGGTTGAGAGAGAGGTATTGGTGGGCGCTTATGGACAGTCAAGTCAAAGAGTGGGTAGAGCTGCGTGTGGCATGTAAGGAGTCAGAGAAATGCTTGGGAATGGGGTTGGGCATCTTGCAAGAGGAACAGCATGTGACAGAAGCCAGGGATGTTTGGGGGAAAGTACGTCTTGATATCAAAGGAGCTTTCAGTTTTTTACAAGAGCAGGAGAATTTTGCAGCTGTTTTAGTTGATGCTAAATCAAAATGAATGGAAGTAGTGTTCATGAAAGGGATCACTACCTCTGACACAATTCTTGCTTTAGCGAAATATTCAGAAGGGAGGGAATTCCTGCGGTACTTTTGATGGACAATGGCACGCAATTGACTTCCCTGCAGATGAAGGGTTTCCTAGACACCCTAGGTGTAAGACACATATGTTGCTCACTATACAACCTTCAGGGAAATGGATTGGTCGAGCGCATAAACAGGATGGTGAAGGGCACGATGCAGTCAGTGTATCATTCAGAGTTGCCTGTGCAGTATGCTGTCAAAGACATGCTTTGGGCTTACCGTACGACTCCAAATAGCAGCACAGGCAGAACCCCCTTTGAAATGATGAGAGGTAGGACAGCTATAACCAAATTGTTGCCAACGTGGATGTGTGAGGTGAAAATTAAAGGTTTGAAGGAAGGGTTGAGAATGGACAGTCTGGAGAAACACCTGATTGAGGTGGGAGACTTGGTGAAGTTGAATCCTGAAGATGGTAGTTGGTTTTTGAGCAGATTTAGGGGGTCTTTCAGGGTGAAGAGCGTGTGAGGCAATTTGATCAAGTTAGATAATGGACAGATGTGGAACCTTAGGCGTATTGCTTTTTATCAGAAGAAAGGTTGTGTTCTTGAACATGAGCAGGTAAAGCATGGTGTGGGTGACACTGGCCCGCCTTGGTTGTTGATGAGTGACAAAGATTTTTCAAATGCACAAGAGGGGGGCGCTTGTCGGCAATACGGAGGCCCTTTGCAGGGTCGTGGTGGACTTTGTTGCAAGGAGAGGAGATGCTTCCAATACTATGCCACACGTTGATAGGTTTGTAAGGGTAAGAAGGGCTCCGGCCTACTTGAATGAATATGTCTGTTTGTTTGTTTGCAGTTTGTTTGCTTCCTAAGGTACCTGTGAATCCCTTCCAGGTGTCTTAGCTTTGTTTTCTGTTGCAATCCTTTTTGCATGATATCTATCTATGTTATTTCTTTAAGTGGCACAGCCTCTGCAACTTCACACCTATATTGTACCAGGTCATCGTAATGGGTAACGGATGGGGATATGTTGTAATGTACTTAGGCGGTCTCAGCTATGCTATCCATTATGATGTACTTGCATTCTACGATGAGGAAATGGAGTTGCTCAGGTTCCAAGTTGGAGATCACTGCTGTGCCTGGCAAGAGGGCTGTGGCTTTTAACCTGTCTTGTTAATAAATACTCTCTACTGGAACAAGGCTCCTGTGTATAGATGTAACCCCGACAGCTTCCCTCAAAGTTAATTGGTCATATATTTCCATTGCTACTTTGTGACAGATTTCGTTAGCAGCTGCCTTTCTCTTCTCTAATGCATAGTAAACAATGCAATGAAAAAAGAAAACGTTTGTTTCTGTCGTGTTTTAAATCTCTTGATTTCTTTCACTGTCATGCTGGCTGACAGGTAACAAGATTACATCAATAAATTGTTCTATTTTCCTTTGCATGCATTGTTATGATCAATTAGAAAATTATTACTTCCTGCCAGAATGTTTAAAGAGGAAGCCTGACGTTCAGCTGAAGGGTTCAAAGGTCACTGAGATGTTCAAAGAACACACTTGCAGTGCAGTAATTCTTTTCAACAAGAAAACAAATCATTCCTTTGCTGTGATGAGAAGTACTTAGTCCTTTTGAATGCCTGTTGTTCTTGGTCCTAAAAAGAAAACCACTGAAAATACCAAGAAAAAGAAAACAACAATGAAATGGGTTTTAGTGTTTTCTTTCATCCAATATTTAAGTTGTTTTGGATGAAGTCAAAGCCCAGCATTGGGTGCACCAAACACAAAGAAGTGCTGCATTAAAAAGAGACAGGTGAACAGAGAACAAAGATTTTACAACAAAGAAATCATAAAAAAAGAAATTGGCCTCCAAAAGTGAACTGGACGTCAATAAAAATAGCCCAAAACAGATGTCATACAATGTACTAATACACAATGAAATGTGCTGTACATGCTTACACAAAGCCAGTGTCACCGTAAACGGAGCGCAGCAGGCTACAGAAACAAAAGACTCAGGGGCTTATTTACAAGCCCCTTGCGCCGCCAATGCGTCACTTTTATAATGGGAAAAAGTAACGCAACGGTGGCGCAAGGGGGTTGTAAATAGGCCCCCTCAATTCACAAATGTTTTTGCTCATCAAGGTCCAACTTAGATGCCCAAAAAAGAACAAATATACCCTGATATATAGAAATTATTATTTAATGACATATAACCCCACAGATGGAACTTAGTGAGGTTTTTGCTTCGCTCTCCTGTTTATTCCATGTACACCCAACTTGATATATTTTGGTGAGAAGCGGTAAACTACAATGAGCTGATAAAGTGTATCTAGGAGGAGCGGTGTCAGACCATAACCTGCTCCTTTTGTCATTAGTATGGATCCTCAAGATCCCTAATTGAGGCTGGTGGTGCCAGTGCTCTGAGACACACCCTTCCGTACACAATTTGGGGAACATAAAGTTAAATACTAAATGAAAACGTGTACTCCACTGAGGAACCCGGACACTTTTAAAGGTGTTTTCCAGGACACTGTAAATATACCTTATATGGAATAAAAAATAAAGGTATGGGAAAGATATCTTGCTCTTGGAACTGAAATGTAAGAATGTGAGAAGGCAGCAGCCACAGAGCCTAATGTCCTACCGGGTTTGGGGGACGTGTCAGAGACAATATGAAGCACACCCGGCTTGACTACGACAGGCTGCTTACCATGAAAATGTTGTAAAGCGACATGATGAGGGTGACAGGGCTGCATGGCTTTTGGCCTGGCTAAGGTGGTCAGATATAGAACTCCAATCTGTGTGGTGCACGATCATGCTGACACGCTCTGACACATCCAGTCAGACATAAACCTGGCATTTGAATGCTTCTGTACGAGTCTATATACGCCAGCGGGTTAAGAAGGGGGATATATATATATATATATATATATATATATATATATATATATATATATATATATATAAACGCTTTGCAGTGAGCTAAAAAACGGTGATGGATCAAGCCCTGATCTGTTGACTGGGTACGAGTGTTCTGTTTAATTCAGATACTCTGTCCATCACCACCCCCTTTTCTGAATCGTTTTTTCCACCACAAGCGTGGAAGGGTATACTCAGATGTGAGTCCCTTGCTCACTGCACCATCAGGATTCAAGCAAGCCGGGCCGAAGACGGCTGTAATGCCAGAAACCGGTCCCCGGAAGCTTGTTTCCTTTCCAGTAAAAGAAATTGGCTTGGTAGTTTGGTCTGCCCTGTTCCCATGATGCACTGGGCCAGGGGCAGACTAATTTGCATGTAGCCAGGTTCTGAGCTGGGATGGTGCAGTGAGCTAAAAAACTGTGATGGATCAAGCCCTGATCTGTTGACTGGGAACGAGTGTTCTGATTAATTCAGATACTCTGTCCATCACCACCCCCTTTTCTGAATCGTTTTGTCCACCACAAGCGTGGAAGGGTATACTCAGATGTGAGTCCCTTTCTCACTGCACCATCAGGATTCAAGCAAGCCGGGCCGAAGACTGCTGTAATGCCAGAAACCGGTCCCCAGAAGCTTGTTTCCTTTCCAGTAAAAGAATTGGCTTGGTAGTTTGGTCTGCCCTGTTCCCATGATGCACTGGGCCAGGGACAGACTAATTTGCATGTAGCCAGGTTCTGAGCTGGGATGGTGCAGTGAGCTAAAAAACGGTGATGGATCAAGCCCTGATCTGTTGACTGGGTACGAGTGTTCTGTTTAATTCAGATACTCTGTCCATCACCACCCCCTTTTCTGAATCGTTTTGTCCACCACAAGCGTGGAAGGGTATACTCAGATGTGAGTCCCTTGCTCACTGCACCATCAGGATTCAAGCAAGCCGGGCCGAAGACGGCTGTAATGCCAGAAACCGGTCCCCGGAAGCTTGTTTCCTTTCCAGTAAAAGAAATAGGCTTGGTAGTTTGGTCTGCCCTGTTCCCATGATGCACTGGGCCAGGGACAGACTAATTTGCATGTAGCCAGGTTCTGAGCTGGGATGGTGCAGTGAGCTAAAAAACAGGATGGATCAAGCCCTGATCTGTTGACTGGGTACGAGTGTTCTGTTTAATTCAGATACTCTGTCCATCACCACCCCCTTTTCTGAATCGTTTTGTCCACCACAAGCGTGGAAGGGTATACTCAGATGTGATTCCCTTGCTCACTGCACCATCAGGATTCAAGCAAGCCGGGCCGAAGACGGCTGTAATGCCAGAAACCGGTCCCCGGAAGCTTGTTTCCTTTCCAGTAAAAGAATTGGCTTGGTAGTTTGATCTGCCCTGTTCCCATGATGCACTGGGCCAGGGGCAGACTAATTTGCATGTAGCCAGGTTCTGAGATGGGATGGTGCAGTGAGCTAAAAAACTGTGATGGATCAAGCCCTGATCTGTTGACTGGGTACGAGTGTTCTGTTTAATTGAGATACTCTGTCCATCACCACCTCCTTTTCTGAATCGTTTATTTCCACCACAAGCGTGGAAGGGTATACTCAGATGTGAGTCCCTTTCTCACTGCACCATCAGGATTCAAGCAAGCCGGGCCGAAGACTGCTGTAATGCCAGAAACCGGTCCCCGGAAGCTTGTTTCCTTTCCAGTAAAAGAATTGGCTTGGTAGTTTGGTCTGCCCTGTTCCCATGATGCACTGGGCCAGGGACAGACGAATTTGAATGTAGCCAGGTTCTGAGCTGGGATGGTGCAGTGAGCTAAAAAACGGTGATGGATCAAGCCCTGATCTGTTGACTGGGTACGAGTGTTCTGTTTAATTCAGATACTCTGTCCCTCACCACCCCCTTTTCTGAATCGTTTTGTCCACCACAACCGTTGAAGGGTATACTCAGATGTGAGTCCCTTGCTCACTGCACCATCAGGTTACAAGTAAGCCGGGCCGAAGACGGCTGTAATGCCAGAAACCGGTCCCTGGAAGCTTGTTTCCTTTCCAGTAAAAGAATTGGCTTGGTAGTTTGGTCTGCCCTGTTCCCATGATGCACTGGGCCAGGGACAGACTAATGTGCATGTAGCCAGGTTCTGAGCTAGGATGGTGCAGTGAGCTAAAAAACGGTGATGGATCAAGCCCTGATCTGTTGACTGGGTATGAGTGTTCTGTTTAATTCAGATACTCTGTCCATCACCACCCCCTTTTCTGAATCGTTTTGTCCACCACAAGCGTGGAAGGGTATACTCAGATGTGAGTCCCTTGCTCACTGCACCATCAGGATTCAAGCAAGCCGGGCCGAAGACGGCTGTAATGCCAGAAACCGGTCCCCAGAAGCTTGTTTCCTTTCCAGTAAAAGAATTGGTTTGGTAGTTTGGTCTGCCCTGTTCCCATGATGCACTGGGCCAGGGACAGACTAATTTGCATGTAGCCAGGTTCTGAGCTGGGATGGTGCAGTGAGCTAAAAAACGGTGATGGATCAAGCCCTGATCTGTTGACTGGGTACGAGTGTTCTGTTTAATTCAGATACTCTGTCCATCACCACCCCCTTTTCTGAATCGTTTTGTCCACCACAAGCGTTGAAGGGTATACTCAGATGTGAGTCCCTTGCTCACTGCACCATCAGGTTACAAGTAAGCCGGGCCGAAGACGGCTGTAATGCCAGAAACCGGTCCCTGGAAGCTTGTTTCCTTTCCAGTAAAAGAATTGGCTTGGTAGTTTGGTCTGCCCTGTTCCCATGATGCACTGGGCCAGGGACAGACTAATGTGCATGTAGCCAGGTTCTGAGCTAGGATGGTGCAGTGAGCTAAAAAACGGTGATGGATCAAGCCCTGATCTGTTGACTGGGTACGAGTGTTCTGTTTAATTCAGATACTCTGTCCATCACCACCCCCTTTTCTGAATCGTTTTGTCCACCACAAGCGTGGAAGGGTATACTCAGATGTGAGTCCCTTGCTCACTGCACCATCAGGATTCAAGCAAGCCGGGCCGAAGACGGCTGTAATGCCAGAAACCGGTCCCCGGAAGCTTGTTTCCTTTCCAGTAAAAGAATTGGTTTGGTAGTTTGGTCTGCCCTGTTCCCATGATGCACTGGGCCAGGGACAGACTAATTTGCATGTAGCCAGGTTCTGAGCTGGGATGGTGCAGTGAGCTAAAAAACGGTGATGGATCAAGCCCTGATCTGTTGACTGGGTACGAGTGTTCTGTTTAATTCAGATACTCTGTCCATCACCACCCCCTTTTCTGAATCGTTTAGTCCACCACAAGCGTGGAAGGGTATACTCAGATGTGAGTCCCTTGCTCACTGCACCATCAGGATTCAAGCAAGCCGGGCCGAAGACGGCTGTAATGCCAGAAACCGGTCCCCGGAAGCTTGTTTCCTTTCCAGTAAAAGAAATTGGCTTGGTAGTTTGGTCTGCCCTGTTCCCATGATGCACTGGGCCAGGGACAGACTAATTTGCATGTAGCCAGGTTCTGAGCTGGGATGGTGCAGTGAGCTAAAAAACGGTGATGGATCAAGCCCTGATCTGTTGACTGGGTACGAGTGTTCTGTTTAATTCAGATACTCTGTCCATCACCACCCCCTTTTCTGATTCGTTTTGTCCACCACAAGCGTGGAAGGGTATACTCAGATGTGAGTCCCTTGCTCACTGCACCATCAGGATTCAAGCAAGCCAGGCCGAAGACGGCTGTAATGCCAGAAACCGGTCCCCGGAAGCTTGTTTCCTTTCCAGTAAAAGAATTGGCTTGGTAGTTTGGTCTGCCCTGTTCCCATGATGCACTGGGCCAGGGGCAGACTATTTTGCATGTAGCCAGGTTCTGAGCTGGGATGGTGCAGTGAGCTAAAAAACTTTGATGGATCAAGCCCTGATCTGTTGACTGGGTACGAGTGTTCTGTTTAATTCAGATACTCTGTCCATCACCACCCCCTTTTCTGAATCGTTTTGTCCACCACAAGCGTGGAAGGGTATACTCAGATGTGAGTCCCTTTCTCACTGCACCATCAGGATTTAAGCAAGCCGGGCCGAAGACTGCTGTAATGCCAGAAACCGGTCCCCGGAAGCTTGTTTCCTTTCCAGTAAAAGAATTGGCTTGGTAGTTTGGTCTGCCCTGTTCCCATGATGCACTGGGCCAGGGACAGACTAATTTGAATGTAGCCAGGTTCTGAGCTGGGATGGTGCAGTGAGCTAAAAAATGGTGATAGATCAAGCCCTGATCTGTTGACTGGGTACGAGTGTTCTGTTTAATTCAGATACTCTGTCCATCACCACCCCATTTTCTGAATCGATTTGTCCACCACAAGCGTTGAAGGGTATACTCAGATGTGAGTCCCTTGCTCACTGCACCATCAGGATTCAAGCAAGCCGGGCCGAAGACGGCTGTAATGCCAGAAACCGGTCCCTGGAAGCTTGTTTCCTTTCCAGTAAAATAATTGGCTTGGTAGTTTGGTCTGCCCTGTTCCCATGATGCACTGGGCCAGGGGCAGACTAATGTGCATGTAGCCAGGTTCTGAGCTAGGATGGTGCAGTGAGCTAAAAAACGGTGATGGATCAAGCCCTGATCTGTTGACTGGGTACGAGTGTTCTGTTTAATTCAGATACTCTGTCCATCACCACCCCCTTTTCTGAATCATTTTGTCCACCACAAGCGTGGAAGGGTATACTCAGATGTGAGTCCCTTGCTCACTGCACCATCAGGATTCAAGCAAGCCGGGCCGAAGACGGCTTTAATGCCAGAAACCGGTCCCCGGAAGCTTGTTTCCTTTCCAGTAAAAGAATTGGCTTGGTAGTTTGATCTGCCCTGTTCCCATGATGCACTGGGCCAGGGGCAGACTAATTTGCACGTAGCCAGGTTCTGAGATGGGATGGTGCAGTGAGCTAAAAAACTGTGATGGATCAAGCCCTGATCTGTTGACTGGGTACGAGTGTTCTGTTTAATTGAGATACTCTGTCCATCACCACCTCCTTTTCTGAATCGTTTATTTCCACCACAAGCATGGAAGGGTATACTCAGATGTGAGTCCCTTTCTCACTGCACCATCAGGATTCAAGCAAGCCGGGCCGAAGACTGCTGTAATGCCAGAAACCGGTCCCCGGAAGCTTGTTTCCTTTCCAGTAAAAGAATTGGCTTGGTAGTTTGGTCTGCCCTGTTCCCATGATGCACTGGGCCAGGGACAGACGAATTTGAATGTAGCCAGGTTCTGAGCTGGGATGGTGCAGTGAGCTAAAAAACGGTGATGGATCAAGCCCTGATCTGTTGACTGGGTACGAGTGTTCTGTTTAATTCAGATACTCTGTCCCTCACCACCCCCTTTTCTGAATCATTTTGTCCACCACAACCGTTGAAGGGTATACTCAGATGTGAGTCCCTTGCTCACTGCACCATCAGGTTACAAGTAAGCCGGGCCGAAGACGGCTGTAATGCCAGAAACCGGTCCCTGGAAGCTTGTTTCCTTTCCAGTAAAAGAATTGGCTTGGTAGTTTGGTCTGCCCTGTTCCCATGATGCACTGGGCCAGGGACAGACTAATGTGCATGTAGCCAGGTTCTGAGCTAGGATGGTGCAGTGAGCTAAAAAACGGTGATGGATCAAGCCCTGATCTGTTGACTGGGTACGAGTGTTCTGTTTAATTCAGATACTCTGTCCATCACCACCCCCTTTTCTGAATCGTTTTGTCCACCACAAGCGTGGAAGGGTATACTCAGATGTGAGTCCCTTGCTCACTGCACCATCAGGATTCAAGCAAGCCGGGCCGAAGACGGCTGTAATGCCAGAAACCGGTCCCCGGAAGCTTGTTTCCTTTCCAGTAAAAGAATTGGTTTGGTAGTTTGGTCTGCCCTGTTCCCATGATGCACTGGGCCAGGGACAGACGAATTTGAATGTAGCCAGGTTCTGAGCTGGGATGGTGCAGTGAGCTAAAAAACGGTGATGGATCAAGCCCTGATCTGTTGACTGGGTACGAGTGTTCTGTTTAATTCAGATACTCTGTCCCTCACCACCCCCTTTTCTGAATCGTTTTGTCCACCACAAGCGTGGAAGGGTATACTCAGATGTGAGTCCCTTGCTCACTGCACCATCAGGATTCAAGCAAGCCGGGCCGAAGACGGCTGTAATGCCAGAAACCGGTCCCCGGAAGCTTGTTTCCTTTCCAGTAAAAGAATTGGTTTGGTAGTTTGGTCTGCCCTGTTCCCATGATGCACTGGGCCAGGGACAGACTAATTTGCATGTAGCCAGGTTCTGAGCTGGGATGTTGCAGTGAGCTAAAAAACGGTGATGGATCAAGCCCTGATCTGTTGACTGGGTACGAGTGTTCTGTTTAATTCAGATACTCTGTCCATCACCACCCCCTTTTCTGAATCGTTTTGTCCACCACAAGCGTTGAAGGGTATACTCAGATGTGAGTCCCTTGCTCACTGCACCATCAGGTTACAAGTAAGCCGGGCCGAAGACGGCTGTAATGCCAGAAACCGGTCCTTGGAAGCTTGTTTCCTTTCCAGTAAAAGAATTGGCTTGGTAGTTTGGTCTGCCCTGTTCCCATGATGCACTGGGCCAGGGACAGACTAATGTGCATGTAGCCAGGTTCTGAGCTAGGATGGTGCAGTGAGCTAAAAAACGGTGATGGATCAAGCCCTGATCTGTTGACTGGGTACGAGTGTTCTGTTTAATTCAGATACTCTGTCCATCACCACCCCCTTTTCTGAATCGTTTTGTCCACCACAAGCGTGGAAGGGTATACTCAGATGTGAGTCCCTTGCTCACTGCACCATCAGGATTCAAGCAAGCCGGGCCGAAGACGGCTGTAATGCCAGAAACCGGTCCCCGGAAGCTTGTTTCCTTTCCAGTAAAAGAATTGGTTTGGTAGTTTGGTCTGCCCTGTTCCCATGATGCACTGGGCCAGGGACAGACTAATTTGCATGTAGCCAGGTTCTGAGCTGGGATGGTGCAGTGAGCTAAAAAACGGTGTTGGATCAAGCCCTGATCTGTTGACTGGGTACGAGTGTTCTGTTTAATTCAGATACTCTGTCCATCACCACCCCCTTTTCTGAATCGTTTAGTCCACCACAAGCGTGGAAGGGTATACTCAGATGTGAGTCCCTTGCTCACTGCACAATCAGGATTCAAGCAAGCCGGGCCGAAGACGGCTGTAATGCCAGAAACCGGTCCCCGGAAGCTTGTTTCCTTTCCAGTAAAAGAAATTGGCTTGGTAGTTTGGTCTGCCCTGTTCCCATGATGCACTGGGCCAGGGACAGACTAATTTGCATGTAGCCAGGTTCTGAGCTGGGATGGTGCAGTGAGCTAAAAAACGGTGATGGATCAAGCCCTGATCTGTTGACTGGGTACGAGTGTTCTGTTTAATTCAGATACTCTGTCCATCACCACCCCCTTTTCTGAATCGTTTTGTCCACCACAAGCGTGGAAGGGTATACTCAGATGTGAGTCCCTTGCTCACTGCACCATCAGGATTCAAGCAAGCCAGGCCGAAGACGGCTGTAATGCCAGAAACCGGTCCCCGGAAGCTTGTTTCCTTTCCAGTAAAAGAATTGGCTTGGTAGTTTGGTCTGCCCTGTTCCCATGATGCACTGGGCCAGGGGCAGACTATTTTGCATGTAGCCAGGTTCTGAGCTGGGATGGTGCAGTGAGCTAAAAAACTTTGATGGATCAAGCCCTGATCTGTTGACTGGGTACGAGTGTTCTGTTTAATTCAGATACTCTGTCCATCACCACCCCCTTTTCTGAATCGTTTTGTCCACCACAAGCGTGGAAGGGTATACTCAGATGTGAGTCCCTTTCTCACTGCACCATCAGGATTTAAGCAAGCCGGGCCGAAGACTGCTGTAATGCCAGAAACCGGTCCCCGGAAGCTTGTTTCCTTTCCAGTAAAAGAATTGGCTTGGTAGTTTGGTCTGCCCTGTTCCCATGATGCACTGGGCCAGGGACAGACTAATTTGAATGTAGCCAGGTTCTGAGCTGGGATGGTGCAGTGAGCTAAAAAATGGTGATAGATCAAGCCCTGATCTCTTGACTGGGTACGAGTGTTCTGTTTAATTCAGATACTCTGTCCATCACCACCCCATTTTCTGAATCGTTTTGTCCACCCCAAGCGTTGAAGGGTATACTCAGATGTGAGTCCCTTGCTCACTGCACCATCAGGATTCAAGCAAGCCGGGCCGAAGACGGCTGTAATGCCAGAAACCGGTCCCTGGAAGCTTGTTTCCTTTCCAGTAAAATAATTGGCTTGGTAGTTTGGTCTGCCCTGTTCCCATGATGCACTGGGCCAGGGACAGACTAATGTGCATGTAGCCAGGTTCTGAGCTAGGATGGTGCAGTGAGCTAAAAAACGGTGATGGATCAAGCCCTGATCTGTTGACTGGGTACGAGTGTTCTGTTTAATTCAGATACTCTGTCCATCACCACCCCCTTTTCTGAATCATTTTGTCCACCACAAGCGTGGAAGGGTATACTCAGATGTGAGTCCCTTGCTCACTGCACCATCAGGATTCAAGCAAGCCGGGCCGAAGACGGCTTCAATGCCAGAAACCGGTCCCCGGAAGCTTGTTTCCTTTCCAGTAAAAGAATTGGCTTGGTAGTTTGGTCTGCCCTGTTCCCATGATGCACTGGGCCAGGGACAGACTAATTTGCATGTAGCCTGGTTTTGAGCTGGGATGGTGCAGTGAGCTAAAAAACGGTGATGGATCAAGCCCTGATCTGTTGACTGGGTACGAGTGTTCTGTTTAATTCAGATACTCTGTCCATCACCACCCCCTTTTCTGAATCCTCAAAATCAAATGGTCATATATCTGGCCAGTGGTTTCCCTGAAACTGAGACAGCACATAGTGACGTCTACAGTAGTAATAAAATCCTAATATGATCTCATTGTTAGGGATCTCCCATCACTTGTAAACATTATGCTGGCTGTGTTTGCTGCCGTTTCATGTTGTACAGTAAGCATAGGGGCCATTTCCTGTTTTGTAACATGTAAGATTGCACTCCATGATCTTTCTACATACTTTATGGACATTGATTCATGATGTGGCAGAGGTTTCCTTTTCGTTTAATCACATATATATGTCCATTCCAGATATGTTTAGATCATTTTGACAGTGGCATTTAGGCTATTTCTAGGAACTTTCTATTTTGTTGGGTTTGATAACTGAATCATAGGTAAATGAATTCATGTGTCTGCAATCACACAAATAGTGAATATACGAATCTGGGATTAGAGGCCTGGTCTCCTGGATCAAAAACTTGTATCTGTTGCCAGTTGAGCTCACAGTCTCCCAAATTACAACCATTCCAGTGAGGGATTACTCTTCAGTTTCTCCCTCTTGAATAGATTTTTATTATATAGATCAATAGCCAGTATAACTGCCAATTCATCACATAGCCACCAAATAAGAACCATTTAAGTGAGTAATTGTTCCTCAGTTTCCCCCCTCATAAGTGTTTTCTCTATAATAAATAATTTATTGAGTAGTCATTGTTCTACCGATCGAGTGAGACGTTGTGTAGCCAGCTGGTCTTTTCTAGCTCTCAATATTTTCTTGCTGTTTTAAGGCACAAACTAGATCTTCTATTCAATGCTGTCAGTTATTTGGAGGGCATGATGTTTACTCTAAATAAACTCCAGAATGTGCCCATTGCTTGTAGTCAATTAATGATCAACACACCCAACCAAACTTTAAAAAAAATGCATGGTCTCTGACTAGTGCCAAGCTTCCCAAGAAGCCAGAAGTTCTCTGGGGCTTGTCCTGCAGGGTAGGTGTCCATCTAATCTTCTTTTGCGGTGGGGATGGTTGCGATAATCCTGTTGCTGGTCCTCATCTGGATGAACGTGTGCAGGCTCCCACGGTGTTTTCACTTCTCTGGTGGGGGTTGCAGTTTTTGATGCTCCCGGTGATCCCCCTGGCATATAGGGTCACTGCACCTCACAACCCAATCAAACACATGCAGTCCTCAGCGGCTGTCCCTCCTGACATATTGGCCATGGCCTGCTACTGCACAAGACTAAAGGCCTTACCCCACAAATGTAATTTTTCATGGCAGCCCCTCCGGGCACAAAAAAGTTACCAACTCTGTACTATGGGATGACTCTGGCCCATTCTGTGCAGGAGGGCACATGGCTCATTACATGGCGGGGTACCCAACCCAATTGGTGCAGCAATCATTTTCTTACACCTGGCAGAGGTCATCACTCAACAGGGATCCCCACTGGGCCTTGCTCCCTCCAACTCTTTCTTCTACCTCACTGCGCACACTGGTCTTGGCAAGAAGCCAAGCACTGATTTTCCAGGTTTTGGGGTCTTATGTTGGTGGTCTGCTTCTTTTGAATATTTGGTGCACATGTTGTTCGATCTACATAGCATATTCTACAAGGAACTTTGGCCATGATTATTTATAGATGCAAAAAGAACCATTGATGGACAGAATGCTGAACAATGTCATACATGCACCCCAGTACAGAGATCTTGGCCTAAATCCAATGTTTTTTTGCTCACCATGCCATTGCACTTTGGACCCAGCCATATGAAAATCAGTTGTGACCCTGCGCCCAAAGGGAAAAGTCCAGCCCAAACTGCCAGGCCAGGTCCTCCCTGGACTAGGAACAAGCATCCTAGAACCGGTTTCGGGCTTTCAGCCCTCATCAGCAAGGATAGCTTGACTTCAGTGGCATGAAGAGCACGGGACCCAAGTCTGAGCAACCTGTCCCCCTCGGGCAGACAAATGCAAAACGAACAATTGATGGACAGAATGCAGAACAATGTCATACATTCACCCCAGTACAGAGATCTGGGCCTAAATCCATCGTTTTTTTGCTCACCGTGCCATTCCAGTTTGGACCCAGCCATATGCAAATCAGTCTTGACACTGCGCCCAATGGGAACAGTCCATCCCGACCTGCCAGGCCAGGTGCTCCCTGGACTGGGCATACCGGTCCCACACGGGGTGACAAATGATTATTTATAGACATTTTGAATCCTCCTTCCTGCACATAAACAATTGTTTAAAAAAAAAAAGCCATTTTTCAACTTCTATGCGTGCTGCATTAAGCGACACACATGCAAGTTACAAAACGGCATTTAAAGATTGTTTATGTGCATTTAGAGGGACCTTCTTGCACTTAACACCATCACTGCTGGTCTTATTCCTCTCCTGTGCTGGGCCATAATAAAAATGGGTGTGGTCATGACGAGCTCAGCTCGTCATGAGCACAGGAGCACTGTACTGCATGACGAGCTGCTCATCATGAGCACCGAAGGGGTTAAACAATCTTCCTCCCAATGCAGACACCCTTGCACTATGATGCGAGGGTGCCGCGTTGGCGCTAGGCAGCTTAACTCAGCGCCAGTGCAGGGTAAACGCAATAGTGTGCCGCATTCTTGTGAATACAGCACATACCGACGTTAACAGAATGGGGAAGCGTGGCATTACCAATGTATGCTTAATGCCACGCTTCACCTTTCTGCTGTACCAAAGCCCGGTTGTTCTTAGTTTTTATAACAGATCAGATCACTGTTAAACTTCTCAAAACAAATAATTTGCAAAAATGGCCTGTTGTCTCCTTTACAACTATTTATCATTGATATTCTGTAAATGTATGCACTTTATTAAAACATCAATAAAGGAGAAGTGACGTAATCATCTTCCATGAGACCTTGTTCATCATTTTTAACCATCACCAGAACAGAGAATGTGCTTCATACAAAGTATCATTAATATATCTAAGCATGCATGATGATCACATTATAATGAATAATGACATTAATAAATATACATTGCATGGTTCAATGGTCGCATCTAACTAGCAAACATATATAATGCAAGAAGACGGAAATAAATAAAAAATATTTAACACTAAAACAACAGTAATTTAAGTATATGTGGCTATGGAAACTCCATATGAAGTCCACAAAAAGATCTTTTTAGATCAGTGTTGGAGACAGCTTTAGCTGTATTGCTAGATCTAATTTCATATACAAAACATATTCAGAGCAGGGCTATAGGGCACTCCACATGTACCATTGTTTACCATTGTTTACTCTAAAGTGTCAGTCGCACTTTGGATCTGCCTAGACTGACAAAATCGATTTGCTTGAGTGTGCTTGTAGTGTAGATGCTAAACCTGAGTTGAGATGCCTGAGTGCATGCTCACACCAAATGGTAAAGACGTCCATGGTAAAGACGTCCACCATGGCTCATCTTACAGAAGCCTTCTTTGGAGCTTCACACAAGCCCTCTAAAAAAATATGATGATGCCCATATTTGGGGCCCCCACACAGGTCTTCAAAGCGAGTGAGGGCAACTGCCGGTCTGGTGCTCCAGCATTGATGGAGCTCTGTTTTAAAGCAGCACCTGTGGCCCTCTGCAGCACTAAGGACTCTTTGATCACAACACTACCTCTCATCGCCTCTATTATAACACAGCAACACAGCAGTGGCACTAAACACCAGCAGTGATTGACAGGAAATGTAAATCAGCTTCTCTGCATGTGTAATGTAAAGTGGGTCATGTAGCAGTAAGACATTCCTCATTATGATAAAGCATACATGTGCTGTGCTTGAGATGCCAGAATCTCGAGTGCCATGCTATACTCTCTGCAGGGCAAGCCATCCTTGATCACCCTGGCCTGAGCTTGGATAGTCCAAACAGAGATAGTGCACAACTGTATTAGAACAATTGTGAGCCCTGGTCGCCCCGGCCGGCGGAGTGGTTCGCAGCCACATGGGGTGCTCAGGTTTAGGACCGGGACTTCGGCGGGCCTCTTTCCCCTGGGGAGGGCCTGACCGACGCGTGAGGGACCGGGTGTGGGGGGCGTCCCCCGTCCCTCTCCGAGACGGAACCCAAATTCACCCGGCACGGTTAACCGAATGGCAGGGCATCCCCGGGCTGGTACCACCCCTCCCTCAAAAGGCCCTGGCGCTGGCTGGGCCCTCCCGTGCCCAAGCCCCGGCCCGACCGGGGTCCGGGCAACCGAGGAGCAGTCCTTCTCGTGCGGCAGGGCGGCCTGGAAGAGAAGGGGCGAGGGCCTGCAAGGGGACCCCGGCTCTTCTCGGTGGGTGGCGAACGGGATGGGGAGCCACCTGGCTCTTCCCTTCCGGTGCCTCCGACCCGAGCAAAGGGTGGGGTAGACCGATCGCCAGCCCACCGGCACAGCTCGGGCCGCCCAGTAATGGACAGTTGATGTGCAGGTGGAGTGACCCTCCTTCGATGCCTGTCTGAGGGTTGCTCGATCGTCAATCGCCCCGGGGCTTCCATGGGATGCGGTTGGGTCCATCGCAGGGTTACCTTCGCTTCCCCTTCGTCCCCCCACAAGGTCAGACCCCCGATTGCCCGTGGCAAAGTCCCTCGCCGGGTCCTACCACAAAGGTACGCCGCTGGCACGCCTGGCCCCCGAGAAAGGGGCCTGACAACCGGTCCGCGCCGGAACTTGTCCCGGGGTGCCTGGCTGCGTGCCACGCGTGGCTGTCTGTGGTGTCCCACCAGCTGCCCGCGCACATGTGTCTCGGGTGCCCACCTCTGCGGCTGGCTTCCCGGGGAGGGTGAAACCCTTCAAGATGCGATGCGGGGAAAGAGGGCACGTGCTGCCGGGAGACCAGGCCTTCCCCGGCAACCCCCTTTGACGCTCCGGCGTCATTCTTCCAACTACGACCTCAGTCAGACATGGCGACCCACTGAATTTAAGCATATTACTAAGCGGAGGAAAAGAAACTAACCAGGATTCCCCCAGTAACGGCGAGTGAAGAGGGAAGAGCCCAGCACCGAATCCCTGCCCGGCGGCGGGCGCGGGAAATGTGGCGTACAGAAGACTGACTCCCCGGCGTCGCTCAAGGGGCCCAAGTCCTTCTGATCAAGGCTCACCCCGCGAACGGTGTTAGGCCGGTAGCGGCCCCCGGTGCGCCGGGATCGGGTCTTCTCGGAGTCGGGTTGCTTGGGAATGCAGCACAAAGCGGGAAGTAAACTCCTTCTAAGGCTAAATACGGTTGCGAGACCGATA